>NC_133524.1:57952500-59202500 GCF_049354715.1 Callithrix jacchus | reverse complement strand
GCAGATATTTCTCAATACAGCCTTTACTCCCATTCACTCTGGAATATCAAAACGCAGCTCCAAGAAGAAACGCGCTTCTCACTCTGTGAATCTCAAGGCAGATTCAACTCCCTTAGGTAAGCGAACACACAGCAGAGCAGTCTGAAAGATACGTTCGTTTTGAGATTTTGACGGAGATTTACAGCTATTTCTGAAATGCTTGGATTTGGCTGGAAAAATGCGTTTTCTGCTTCTTCACAGAAAGGGTTTAGAAACTCCTGCAAACACACATCAGTTTAACTTAGTAAGTTGAACGCACATATTGAAGGCCGTTCTGTTAGGTGTCTCCGTTTTGGTTTTAGAAGCAGATATTTCTCAATACAGCGTTTACTCCCATTCACTCTGGAATATCAAAACTCAGCTCCTAGAAGAAACGGGCTTCTCACTCTCTGAATCTCAAGGCAGATTCAACTCCCTTAGGTAGGCGTACACACAGCAGAGCAGTCTGAAGGATACGATCGTTTTGAGTTTTAGACGGAGATTTACAGCTATTTCTGAAATGCTTGGATTTGGCTGGAAAAATGCGTTTTCTGCTTCTTCACAGAAAGGGTTTAGAAAGCCCTGCGAACACACATCAGTTTAACTCTGTATGTTGAATGCACACATTGAAGGCCGTTCTGTTAGGTTGCTCCGTTTTGGTTTTAGAAGCAGATATTTCTCAATGCAGCGCTTACTCCCATTCACTCTGGAATATGAAAACGCAACTCCTACAAGAAACGCGCTTCTCACTCTCTGAATCTCAAGGCAGATTCAACTCCCTTAGGTAAGCGAACAAACAGCAGAGCAGTCTGAAGGATACGTTCGTTTTGAGTTTCAGACCGAGATTTACAGCTATTTCTGAAATGCTTGGATTTGGCTGGAAAAATGCGTTTTCTGCTTCTTCACAGAAAGGGTTTAGAATCTCCTGCAAACACACATCAGTTTAACTCTGTAAGTTGAACGCACACATTGAAGGCCGTTCTGTTAGGTTGCTCCGTTTTGGTTTTAGAAGCAGATATTTCTCAATACAGCGTTTACTCCCATTCACTCTGGAATATGAAAACGCAGCTCCTAGAAGAAATGCGCTTCTCACTCTCTGAATCTCAAGGCAGATTCAACTTTCTTAGGTAAGCGAACACACAGCAGACCAGTCTGAAGGATACGTTCGTTTTGAGTTTCAGATCGCGATTTAAAGCTATTTCTGAAATGCTTGGATTTGGCTGGAAAAATGCGTTTTCTGCTTCTTCACAGAAAGGGCTTAGAAACTCCTGAAAACACACATCAGTTTAATTCTCTAAGTTGAACCCACACATTGAAGGCCGTTCTGTTAGGTTACTTCGTTTTGGTTTTAGAAGCAGATATTTCTCAATACAGCGTTTACTCCCATTCACTCTACAATATGAAAACGCAGCTCCTAGAAGAAACGCGCTTCTCACTCTCTGAATCTAAAGGCAGATTCAACCCCCTTAGGTAAGCGAACACACAGCAGAGCAGTCTGAAGGATACGTTCGTTTTGAGTTTTAGACGGAGATTTACAGCTATTTCTGAAATGCTTGGATTTGGCTGGAAAAATGCGTTTTCTGCTTCTTCACAGAAAGGGTTTAGAAACTCCTGCAAACACACATCAGTTTAACTCTGTAAGTTGAACGCACACATTGAAGGCCGTTCTTTTAGGTTGCTCCGTTTTGGATTTAGAAGCGGATATTTCTCAATACAGCGTTTAGTCCCATTCACTCTGTAATATCAAAACGCAGCTCCTAGAAGAAACGGGCTTCTCACTCTCTGAATCTCAAAACAGATTCAACTTTCTTAGGTAACCGAACACACAGCAGACCAGTCTGAATGATACGTTCGTTTTGAGTTTTAGGCGGAGATTTACAGCTATTTCTGAAATGCTTGGATTTGGATGGAAAAATGCGTTTTCTGCTTCTTCACAGAAAGGGCTGAGAAACTCCTGCAAACACACATCAGTTTAACTCTGTAAGTTGAACAGACACATTGAAGGCGGTTCTGGTAGGTTGCTCCGTTTTGGTTTTAGAAGCAGATATTTCTCAATACAGGGTTTACTCCCATTCACTCTGGAATATGAAAACGCAGCTCCTAGAAAAAACGCGATTCTCACTCTCTGAATCTCAAGGCAGATTAAACTCCGTTAGGTAAGCGAAAACACAGCAGACCAGTCTGAAAAATACGTTCGTTTTTAGTTTTAGACGGAGATTTACAGCTATTTCTGAAATGCTTGGATTTGGCTGAAAATATGCGTTTTCTGCTTCTTCACAGAAAGGGTTTAGAAACTCCTGCAAACAAACATCAGTTTATCTCTGTAAGTTGAACGCACACATTAAAGGCCGTTCTGTGAGGTTGCTCTGCTTTGGTTTTAGAAGCAGATATTTTTCAATACAGGCTTTACTCCCATTCACTCTGGAATATCAAAACGCAGCTCCTAGAAGAAACGCGCTTCTCACTCTCTGAATCTCAAGGCAGATTCAACTCCCTTAGGTAAGCGAACACACAGCAGAGCAGTCTGAAGGATATGTTCGTTTTGTGTTTTAGACGGAGAATTACAGCTATTTCTGAAAAGCTTGGATTTGGCTGGAAAAATGCGTTTTCTGCTTGTTCACAGAAAAGGTCTAGAAACTCCTGCAAACGCACATCAGTTTACCTCTGTAAGTTGAACGAACACATTGAAGGCCGTTCTGTTAGCTTGCTCCGTTTTGGTTTTAGAAGCAGATATTTCTCAATAGAGCGTTTACTCCCATTCACTCTGGAATATCAAAACGCAGCTCCTAGAAGAAACGCGCTTCTCACTCTCTGAATCTCAATGCAGATTCAACTCCCTTAGGTAAGCGAACACACAGCAGACCAGTCTGAAGGATACGTTCGTTTTGAGTTTTAGACGGAGATTTACAACTATTCCTGAAATGCTTGGATTTGGCTGGAAAAATGCGTTTTCTGCTTGTTCACAGAAATGGTCTAAAAACTCCTGCAAACACACATCAGTTTATCTCTGTAAGTTGAAGGCACACATTGAAGGGCGTTCTGTTAGGTTGCTCTGTTTTGGTTTTAGAAGCAGATATTTCTCAATACAGCGTTTACTCCCATTCACTCTGGAATATCAAAACGCAGCTGCAAGAAGAAACGTGCTTCTCACTCTCTGAATCTCAAGGCAGATTCAACTCCCTTAGGTAAGGGAACACACAGCATAGCAGTCTGAAGGATTCGTTCGTTTTGAGTTTTAGACGGAGATTTACAGCTATTTCTGAAATGCTTGGATTTGGCTGGAAAAATGCGTTTTCTGCTTCTTCGCAGAAAGGGTTTAGAAACTCCTATAAACACGTCAGTTTAACTCTGTAAGTTGAACGCACACATTGAAGGCCGTTCTGTTAGGTTGCTCCGTTTTCGTTTTAGAAGCAGATGTTTCTCAATACAGCGTTTACTCCCATTCACCCTGGAATATGAAAACGCAGCTCCTAGTAGAAACGCGCTTTTCACTCTCTGAATCTCCAGGCAAGTTCAACGCCCTTAGGAAAGCGAAAACACAGCAGAGCATTCTAAAGGATACGATCGTTTTGAGTTTTAGACGGCGATTTACAGCTATTTCTGAAATGCTTGGATTTGGCTGGAAAAATGCGTTTCCTGCTTCTACACAAAAAGGGTTTTGAACCTCCTGCAAACAAACATCAGTTTAACTCTGTAAGATGAACGCACACATTGAAGGTCGTTCTCTTAGGTTGCTCCGTTTTGGTTTTAGAAGCAGATGTTTCTCAATACAGCATTTACTCCCATTCACTCTGTAATATCAAAACGCAGCTCCTAGAAGAAACGCGCTTCTCACTCTGAGTCTCAAGGCAGATTCAACTCCCTTAGGTAAGAGAACACACAGCAGAGCAGTCTGAAGGATACGTTCGTTTTAAGTTTCAGACGGAGATTTACAGCTATTTCTGAAATGCTTGAATTTCGCTGGAAAAATTCATTTCCTGTTTCTACACAAAAAGGGTTTAGAAACTCCTGCAAACACACATCAGTTTAACTCTGTAAGTTGAACGCACACATTGAAGGACGTTCTGTTTGGTTGCTCCGTTTTGGTTTTAGAAGCAGATATTTCTGAAAACAGCGCTTACTCCCATTCACTCTAAAATATGAAAACGCAGCTCCTAGAAGAAAAGTGCTTCTCACTCTCCAAATCTCAAGGTAGATTCAACTTTTTAAGGTTACAGAACACACAGCAGAGGATTCTGAAGGATACGTTCGTTTTGAGTTTTAGACGAAGATTTACAGCTATTTCTGAAATGCTTGGATTTGGCTGAAAAAATGCGTTTTCTGCTTCTTCACAGAAAGGGTTTAGAAACTCCTGCAAACACACATCAGTTTAACTCTGTAAGTTGAACGCACACATTGAAGGCCGTTCTGTTAGGTTGCTCCGTTTTGGTTTTAGAAGCAGATATTTCTCAATACAGCGTTTACTCCCATTCACTCTGGAATATCAAAACGCAGCTCCTAGAAGAAACGCGCTTCTCACTCTCTGAATCTCAAGGCAGATTCAACTCCCTTAGGTAAGCGAACACACAGCAGAGCAGTCTGAAAGATAAGTTTGTTTTGAGTTTTAGTCGGAGATTTACAGCTATTTCTGAAATGCTTGGATTTGGCTGGAAAAATGCGTTTTCTGCTTCTTCACAGAAAGGGTTTAGAAACTCCTGCAAACACACATCAGTTTAACTCTGTAAGTTGAACGCACACATTGAAGCCCGTCCTGTTAGGTTGCTCCGTTTTGGTTTTAGAAGCAGATATTTCTCAATACAGCGTTTACTCCCATTCACTCTGGAATATCAAAACGCAGCTCCTAGAAGAAACGCGCTTCTCAGTCTGAGTCTCAAGGCAGATTCAACTCCCTTAGGTAAGAGAACACACAGCAGAGCAGTCTGAAGGATACATTCGTTTTGAGTTTTAGACGGAGATTCACAGCTATTTCTGAAATCCTTGGATTTGGCTGGAAAAATGCGTGTTATGCTTCTTCACAGATAGGGTTTAGAAACTCCTGCAAACACACATCAGTTTAACTCTCTAAGTTGAACGCACACATTGAAGGCCGTTCTGTTAGGTTGCTCCGTTTTGGTTTTAGAAGCAGATATTTCTCAATACAGCCTTTACTCCCATTCACTCTGGAATATCAAAACGCAGCTCCAAGAAGAAACGCGCTTCTCACTCTGTGAATCTCAAGGCAGATTCAACTCCCTTAGGTAAGCGAACACACAGCAGAGCAGTCTGAAAGATACGTTCGTTTTGAGATTTTGACGGAGATTTACAGCTATTTCTGAAATGCTTGGATTTGGCTGGAAAAATGCGTTTTCTGCTTCTTCACAGAAAGGGTTTAGAAACTCCTGCAAACACACATCAGTTTAACTTAGTAAGTTGAACGCACATATTGAAGGCCGTTCTGTTAGGTGTCTCCGTTTTGGTTTTAGAAGCAGATATTTCTCAATACAGCGTTTACTCCCATTCACTCTGGAATATCAAAACTCAGCTCCTAGAAGAAACGGGCTTCTCACTCTCTGAATCTCAAGGCAGATTCAACTCCCTTAGGTAGGCGTACACACAGCAGAGCAGTCTGAAGGATACGATCGTTTTGAGTTTTAGACGGAGATTTACAGCTATTTCTGAAATGCTTGGATTTGGCTGGAAAAATGCGTTTTCTGCTTCTTCACAGAAAGGGTTTAGAAAGCCCTGCGAACACACATCAGTTTAACTCTGTATGTTGAATGCACACATTGAAGGCCGTTCTGTTAGGTTGCTCCGTTTTGGTTTTAGAAGCAGATATTTCTCAATGCAGCGCTTACTCCCATTCACTCTGGAATATGAAAACGCAACTCCTACAAGAAACGCGCTTCTCACTCTCTGAATCTCAAGGCAGATTCAACTCCCTTAGGTAAGCGAACAAACAGCAGAGCAGTCTGAAGGATACGTTCGTTTTGAGTTTCAGACCGAGATTTACAGCTATTTCTGAAATGCTTAGATTTGGCTGGAAAAATGCGTTTTCTGCTTCTTCACAGAAAGGGTTTAGAATCTCCTGCAAACACACATCAGTTTAACTCTGTAAGTTGAACGCACACATTGAAGGCCGTTCTGTTAGGTTGCTCCGTTTTGGTTTTAGAAGCAGATATTTCTCAATACAGCGTTTACTCCCATTCACTCTGGAATATGAAAACGCAGCTCCTAGAAGAAATGCGCTTCTCACTCTCTGAATCTCAAGGCAGATTCAACTTTCTTAGGTAAGCGAACACACAGCAGACCAGTCTGAAGGATACGTTCGTTTTGAGTTTCAGACCGCGATTTAAAGCTATTTCTGAAATGCTTGGATTTGGCTGGAAAAATGCGTTTTCTGCTTCTTCACAGAAAGGGCTTAGAAACTCCTGAAAACACACATCAGTTTAATTCTCTAAGTTGAACCCACACATTGAAGGCCGTTCTGTTAGGTTACTTCGTTTTGGTTTTAGAAGCAGATATTTCTCAATACAGCGTTTACTCCCATTCACTCTACAATATGAAAACGCAGCTCCTAGAAGAAACGCGCTTCTCACTCTCTGAATCTAAAGGCAGATTCAACCCCCTTAGGTAAGCGAACACACAGCAGAGCAGTCTGAAGGATACGTTCGTTTTGAGTTTTAGACGGAGATTTACAGCTATTTCTGAAATGCTTGGATTTGGCTGGAAAAATGCGTTTTCTGCTTCTTCACAGAAAGGGTTTAGAAACTCCTGCAAACACACATCAGTTTAACTCTGTAAGTTGAACGCACACATTGAAGGCCGTTCTTTTAGGTTGCTCCGTTTTGGATTTAGAAGCGGATATTTCTCAATACAGCGTTTAGTCCCATTCACTCTGTAATATCAAAACGCAGCTCCTAGAAGAAACGGGCTTCTCACTCTCTGAATCTCAAAACAGATTCAACTTTCTTAGGTAACCGAACACACAGCAGACCAGTCTGAATGATACGTTCGTTTTGAGTTTTAGGCGGAGATTTACAGCTATTTCTGAAATGCTTGGATTTGGATGGAAAAATGCGTTTTCTGCTTCTTCACAGAAAGGGCTGAGAAACTCCTGCAAACACACATCAGTTTAACTCTGTAAGTTGAACAGACACATTGAAGGCGGTTCTGGTAGGTTGCTCCGTTTTGGTTTTAGAAGCAGATATTTCTCAATACAGGGTTTACTCCCATTCACTCTGGAATATGAAAACGCAGCTCCTAGAAAAAACGCGATTCTCACTCTCTGAATCTCAAGGCAGATTAAACTCCGTTAGGTAAGCGAAAACACAGCAGACCAGTCTGAAAAATACGTTCGTTTTTAGTTTTAGACGGAGATTTACAGCTATTTCTGAAATGCTTGGATTTGGCTGAAAATATGCGTTTTCTGCTTCTTCACAGAAAGGGTTTAGAAACTCCTGCAAACAAACATCAGTTTATCTCTGTAAGTTGAACGCACACATTAAAGGCCGTTCTGTGAGGTTGCTCTGCTTTGGTTTTAGAAGCAGATATTTTTCAATACAGGCTTTACTCCCATTCACTCTGGAATATCAAAACGCAGCTCCTAGAAGAAACGCGCTTCTCACTCTCTGAATCTCAAGGCAGATTCAACTCCCTTAGGTAAGCGAACACACAGCAGAGCAGTCTGAAGGATATGTTCGTTTTGTGTTTTAGACGGAGAATTACAGCTATTTCTGAAAAGCTTGGATTTGGCTGGAAAAATGCGTTTTCTGCTTGTTCACAGAAAAGGTCTAGAAACTCCTGCAAACGCACATCAGTTTACCTCTGTAAGTTGAACGAACACATTGAAGGCCGTTCTGTTAGCTTGCTCCGTTTTGGTTTTAGAAGCAGATATTTCTCAATAGAGCGTTTACTCCCATTCACTCTGGAATATCAAAACGCAGCTCCTAGAAGAAACGCGCTTCTCACTCTCTGAATCTCAATGCAGATTCAACTCCCTTAGGTAAGCGAACACACAGCAGACCAGTCTGAAGGATACGTTCGTTTTGAGTTTTAGACGGAGATTTACAACTATTCCTGAAATGCTTGGATTTGGCTGGAAAAATGCGTTTTCTGCTTGTTCACAGAAATGGTCTAAAAACTCCTGCAAACACACATCAGTTTATCTCTGTAAGTTGAAGGCACACATTGAAGGGCGTTCTGTTAGGTTGCTCTGTTTTGGTTTTAGAAGCAGATATTTCTCAATACAGCGTTTACTCCCATTCACTCTGGAATATCAAAACGCAGCTGCAAGAAGAAACGTGCTTCTCACTCTCTGAATCTCAAGGCAGATTCAACTCCCTTAGGTAAGGGAACACACAGCATAGCAGTCTGAAGGATTCGTTCGTTTTGAGTTTTAGACGGAGATTTACAGCTATTTCTGAAATGCTTGGATTTGGCTGGAAAAATGCGTTTTCTGCTTCTTCGCAGAAAGGGTTTAGAAACTCCTATAAACACGTCAGTTTAACTCTGTAAGTTGAACGCACACATTGAAGGCCGTTCTGTTAGGTTGCTCCGTTTTCGTTTTAGAAGCAGATGTTTCTCAATACAGCGTTTACTCCCATTCACCCTGGAATATGAAAACGCAGCTCCTAGTAGAAACGCGCTTTTCACTCTCTGAATCTCCAGGCAAGTTCAACGCCCTTAGGAAAGCGAAAACACAGCAGAGCATTCTAAAGGATACGATCGTTTTGAGTTTTAGACGGCGATTTACAGCTATTTCTGAAATGCTTGGATTTGGCTGGAAAAATGCGTTTCCTGCTTCTACACAAAAAGGGTTTTGAACCTCCTGCAAACAAACATCAGTTTAACTCTGTAAGATGAACGCACACATTGAAGGTCGTTCTCTTAGGTTGCTCCGTTTTGGTTTTAGAAGCAGATGTTTCTCAATACAGCATTTACTCCCATTCACTCTGTAATATCAAAACGCAGCTCCTAGAAGAAACGCGCTTCTCACTCTGAGTCTCAAGGCAGATTCAACTCCCTTAGGTAAGAGAACACACAGCAGAGCAGTCTGAAGGATACGTTCGTTTTAAGTTTCAGACGGAGATTTACAGCTATTTCTGAAATGCTTGAATTTCGCTGGAAAAATTCATTTCCTGTTTCTACACAAAAAGGGTTTAGAAACTCCTGCAAACACACATCAGTTTAACTCTGTAAGTTGAACGCACACATTGAAGGACGTTCTGTTTGGTTGCTCCGTTTTGGTTTTAGAAGCAGATATTTCTGAAAACAGCGCTTACTCCCATTCACTCTAAAATATGAAAACGCAGCTCCTAGAAGAAAAGTGCTTCTCACTCTCCAAATCTCAAGGTAGATTCAACTTTTTAAGGTTACGGAACACACAGCAGAGGATTCTGAAGGATACGTTCGTTTTGAGTTTTAGACGAAGATTTACAGCTATTTCTGAAATGCTTGGATTTGGCTGAAAAAATGCGTTTTCTGCTTCTTCACAGAAAGGGTTTAGAAACTCCTGCAAACACACATCAGTTTAACTCTGTAAGTTGAACGCACACATTGAAGGCCGTTCTGTTAGGTTGCTCCGTTTTGGTTTTAGAAGCAGATATTTCTCAATACAGCGTTTACTCCCATTCACTCTGGAATATCAAAACGCAGCTCCTAGAAGAAACGCGCTTCTCACTCTCTGAATCTCAAGGCAGATTCAACTCCCTTAGGTAAGCGAACACACAGCAGAGCAGTCTGAAAGATAAGTTTGTTTTGAGTTTTAGTCGGAGATTTACAGCTATTTCTGAAATGCTTGGATTTGGCTGGAAAAATGCGTTTTCTGCTTCTTCACAGAAAGGGTTTAGAAACTCCTGCAAACACACATCAGTTTAACTCTGTAAGTTGAACGCACACATTGAAGCCCGTCCTGTTAGGTTGCTCCGTTTTGGTTTTAGAAGCAGATATTTCTCAATACAGCGTTTACTCCCATTCACTCTGGAATATCAAAACGCAGCTCCTAGAAGAAACGCGCTTCTCAGTCTGAGTCTCAAGGCAGATTCAACTCCCTTAGGTAAGAGAACACACAGCAGAGCAGTCTGAAGGATACATTCGTTTTGAGTTTTAGACGGAGATTCACAGCTATTTCTGAAATCCTTGGATTTGGCTGGAAAAATGCGTGTTATGCTTCTTCACAGATAGGGTTTAGAAACTCCTGCAAACACACATCAGTTTAACTCTCTAAGTTGAACGCACACATTGAAGGCCGTTCTGTTAGGTTGCTCCGTTTTGGTTTTAGAAGCAGATATTTCTCAATACAGCCTTTACTCCCATTCACTCTGGAATATCAAAACGCAGCTCCAAGAAGAAACGCGCTTCTCACTCTGTGAATCTCAAGGCAGATTCAACTCCCTTAGGTAAGCGAACACACAGCAGAGCAGTCTGAAAGATACGTTCGTTTTGAGATTTTGACGGAGATTTACAGCTATTTCTGAAATGCTTGGATTTGGCTGGAAAAATGCGTTTTCTGCTTCTTCACAGAAAGGGTTTAGAAACTCCTGCAAACACACATCAGTTTAACTTAGTAAGTTGAACGCACATATTGAAGGCCGTTCTGTTAGGTGTCTCCGTTTTGGTTTTAGAAGCAGATATTTCTCAATACAGCGTTTACTCCCATTCACTCTGGAATATCAAAACTCAGCTCCTAGAAGAAACGGGCTTCTCACTCTCTGAATCTCAAGGCAGATTCAACTCCCTTAGGTAGGCGTACACACAGCAGAGCAGTCTGAAGGATACGATCGTTTTGAGTTTTAGACGGAGATTTACAGCTATTTCTGAAATGCTTGGATTTGGCTGGAAAAATGCGTTTTCTGCTTCTTCACAGAAAGGGTTTAGAAAGCCCTGCGAACACACATCAGTTTAACTCTGTATGTTGAATGCACACATTGAAGGCCGTTCTGTTAGGTTGCTCCGTTTTGGTTTTAGAAGCAGATATTTCTCAATGCAGCGCTTACTCCCATTCACTCTGGAATATGAAAACGCAACTCCTACAAGAAACGCGCTTCTCACTCTCTGAATCTCAAGGCAGATTCAACTCCCTTAGGTAAGCGAACAAACAGCAGAGCAGTCTGAAGGATACGTTCGTTTTGAGTTTCAGACCGAGATTTACAGCTATTTCTGAAATGCTTAGATTTGGCTGGAAAAATGCGTTTTCTGCTTCTTCACAGAAAGGGTTTAGAATCTCCTGCAAACACACATCAGTTTAACTCTGTAAGTTGAACGCACACATTGAAGGCCGTTCTGTTAGGTTGCTCCGTTTTGGTTTTAGAAGCAGATATTTCTCAATACAGCGTTTACTCCCATTCACTCTGGAATATGAAAACGCAGCTCCTAGAAGAAATGCGCTTCTCACTCTCTGAATCTCAAGGCAGATTCAACTTTCTTAGGTAAGCGAACACACAGCAGACCAGTCTGAAGGATACGTTCGTTTTGAGTTTCAGACCGCGATTTAAAGCTATTTCTGAAATGCTTGGATTTGGCTGGAAAAATGCGTTTTCTGCTTCTTCACAGAAAGGGCTTAGAAACTCCTGAAAACACACATCAGTTTAATTCTCTAAGTTGAACCCACACATTGAAGGCCGTTCTGTTAGGTTACTTCGTTTTGGTTTTAGAAGCAGATATTTCTCAATACAGCGTTTACTCCCATTCACTCTACAATATGAAAACGCAGCTCCTAGAAGAAACGCGCTTCTCACTCTCTGAATCTAAAGGCAGATTCAACCCCCTTAGGTAAGCGAACACACAGCAGAGCAGTCTGAAGGATACGTTCGTTTTGAGTTTTAGACGGAGATTTACAGCTATTTCTGAAATGCTTGGATTTGGCTGGAAAAATGCGTTTTCTGCTTCTTCACAGAAAGGGTTTAGAAACTCCTGCAAACACACATCAGTTTAACTCTGTAAGTTGAACGCACACATTGAAGGCCGTTCTTTTAGGTTGCTCCGTTTTGGATTTAGAAGCGGATATTTCTCAATACAGCGTTTAGTCCCATTCACTCTGTAATATCAAAACGCAGCTCCTAGAAGAAACGGGCTTCTCACTCTCTGAATCTCAAAACAGATTCAACTTTCTTAGGTAACCGAACACACAGCAGACCAGTCTGAATGATACGTTCGTTTTGAGTTTTAGGCGGAGATTTACAGCTATTTCTGAAATGCTTGGATTTGGATGGAAAAATGCGTTTTCTGCTTCTTCACAGAAAGGGCTGAGAAACTCCTGCAAACACACATCAGTTTAACTCTGTAAGTTGAACAGACACATTGAAGGCGGTTCTGGTAGGTTGCTCCGTTTTGGTTTTAGAAGCAGATATTTCTCAATACAGGGTTTACTCCCATTCACTCTGGAATATGAAAACGCAGCTCCTAGAAAAAACGCGATTCTCACTCTCTGAATCTCAAGGCAGATTAAACTCCGTTAGGTAAGCGAAAACACAGCAGACCAGTCTGAAAAATACGTTCGTTTTTAGTTTTAGACGGAGATTTACAGCTATTTCTGAAATGCTTGGATTTGGCTGAAAATATGCGTTTTCTGCTTCTTCACAGAAAGGGTTTAGAAACTCCTGCAAACAAACATCAGTTTATCTCTGTAAGTTGAACGCACACATTAAAGGCCGTTCTGTGAGGTTGCTCTGCTTTGGTTTTAGAAGCAGATATTTTTCAATACAGGCTTTACTCCCATTCACTCTGGAATATCAAAACGCAGCTCCTAGAAGAAACGCGCTTCTCACTCTCTGAATCTCAAGGCAGATTCAACTCCCTTAGGTAAGCGAACACACAGCAGAGCAGTCTGAAGGATATGTTCGTTTTGTGTTTTAGACGGAGAATTACAGCTATTTCTGAAAAGCTTGGATTTGGCTGGAAAAATGCGTTTTCTGCTTGTTCACAGAAAAGGTCTAGAAACTCCTGCAAACGCACATCAGTTTACCTCTGTAAGTTGAACGAACACATTGAAGGCCGTTCTGTTAGCTTGCTCCGTTTTGGTTTTAGAAGCAGATATTTCTCAATAGAGCGTTTACTCCCATTCACTCTGGAATATCAAAACGCAGCTCCTAGAAGAAACGCGCTTCTCACTCTCTGAATCTCAATGCAGATTCAACTCCCTTAGGTAAGCGAACACACAGCAGACCAGTCTGAAGGATACGTTCGTTTTGAGTTTTAGACGGAGATTTACAACTATTCCTGAAATGCTTGGATTTGGCTGGAAAAATGCGTTTTCTGCTTGTTCACAGAAATGGTCTAAAAACTCCTGCAAACACACATCAGTTTATCTCTGTAAGTTGAAGGCACACATTGAAGGGCGTTCTGTTAGGTTGCTCTGTTTTGGTTTTAGAAGCAGATATTTCTCAATACAGCGTTTACTCCCATTCACTCTGGAATATCAAAACGCAGCTGCAAGAAGAAACGTGCTTCTCACTCTCTGAATCTCAAGGCAGATTCAACTCCCTTAGGTAAGGGAACACACAGCATAGCAGTCTGAAGGATTCGTTCGTTTTGAGTTTTAGACGGAGATTTACAGCTATTTCTGAAATGCTTGGATTTGGCTGGAAAAATGCGTTTTCTGCTTCTTCGCAGAAAGGGTTTAGAAACTCCTATAAACACGTCAGTTTAACTCTGTAAGTTGAACGCACACATTGAAGGCCGTTCTGTTAGGTTGCTCCGTTTTCGTTTTAGAAGCAGATGTTTCTCAATACAGCGTTTACTCCCATTCACCCTGGAATATGAAAACGCAGCTCCTAGTAGAAACGCGCTTTTCACTCTCTGAATCTCCAGGCAAGTTCAACGCCCTTAGGAAAGCGAAAACACAGCAGAGCATTCTAAAGGATACGATCGTTTTGAGTTTTAGACGGCGATTTACAGCTATTTCTGAAATGCTTGGATTTGGCTGGAAAAATGCGTTTCCTGCTTCTACACAAAAAGGGTTTTGAAACTCCTGCAAACAAACATCAGTTTAACTCTGTAAGATGAACGCACACATTGAAGGTCGTTCTCTTAGGTTGCTCCGTTTTGGTTTTAGAAGCAGATGTTTCTCAATACAGCATTTACTCCCATTCACTCTGTAATATCAAAACGCAGCTCCTAGAAGAAACGCGCTTCTCACTCTGAGTCTCAAGGCAGATTCAACTCCCTTAGGTAAGAGAACACACAGCAGAGCAGTCTGAAGGATACGTTCGTTTTAAGTTTCAGACGGAGATTTACAGCTATTTCTGAAATGCTTGAATTTCGCTGGAAAAATTCATTTCCTGTTTCTACACAAAAAGGGTTTAGAAACTCCTGCAAACACACATCAGTTTAACTCTGTAAGTTGAACGCACACATTGAAGGACGTTCTGTTTGGTTGCTCCGTTTTGGTTTTAGAAGCAGATATTTCTGAAAACAGCGCTTACTCCCATTCACTCTAAAATATGAAAACGCAGCTCCTAGAAGAAAAGTGCTTCTCACTCTCCAAATCTCAAGGTAGATTCAACTTTTTAAGGTTACGGAACACACAGCAGAGGATTCTGAAGGATACGTTCGTTTTGAGTTTTAGACGAAGATTTACAGCTATTTCTGAAATGCTTGGATTTGGCTGAAAAAATGCGTTTTCTGCTTCTTCACAGAAAGGGTTTAGAAACTCCTGCAAACACACATCAGTTTAACTCTGTAAGTTGAACGCACACATTGAAGGCCGTTCTGTTAGGTTGCTCCGTTTTGGTTTTAGAAGCAGATATTTCTCAATACAGCGTTTACTCCCATTCACTCTGGAATATCAAAACGCAGCTCCTAGAAGAAACGCGCTTCTCACTCTCTGAATCTCAAGGCAGATTCAACTCCCTTAGGTAAGCGAACACACAGCAGAGCAGTCTGAAAGATAAGTTTGTTTTGAGTTTTAGTCGGAGATTTACAGCTATTTCTGAAATGCTTGGATTTGGCTGGAAAAATGCGTTTTCTGCTTCTTCACAGAAAGGGTTTAGAAACTCCTGCAAACACACATCAGTTTAACTCTGTAAGTTGAACGCACACATTGAAGCCCGTCCTGTTAGGTTGCTCCGTTTTGGTTTTAGAAGCAGATATTTCTCAATACAGCGTTTACTCCCATTCACTCTGGAATATCAAAACGCAGCTCCTAGAAGAAACGCGCTTCTCAGTCTGAGTCTCAAGGCAGATTCAACTCCCTTAGGTAAGAGAACACACAGCAGAGCAGTCTGAAGGATACATTCGTTTTGAGTTTTAGACGGAGATTCACAGCTATTTCTGAAATCCTTGGATTTGGCTGGAAAAATGCGTGTTATGCTTCTTCACAGATAGGGTTTAGAAACTCCTGCAAACACACATCAGTTTAACTCTCTAAGTTGAACGCACACATTGAAGGCCGTTCTGTTAGGTTGCTCCGTTTTGGTTTTAGAAGCAGATATTTCTCAATACAGCCTTTACTCCCATTCACTCTGGAATATCAAAACGCAGCTCCAAGAAGAAACGCGCTTCTCACTCTGTGAATCTCAAGGCAGATTCAACTCCCTTAGGTAAGCGAACACACAGCAGAGCAGTCTGAAAGATACGTTCGTTTTGAGATTTTGACGGAGATTTACAGCTATTTCTGAAATGCTTGGATTTGGCTGGAAAAATGCGTTTTCTGCTTCTTCACAGAAAGGGTTTAGAAACTCCTGCAAACACACATCAGTTTAACTTAGTAAGTTGAACGCACATATTGAAGGCCGTTCTGTTAGGTGTCTCCGTTTTGGTTTTAGAAGCAGATATTTATCAATACAGCGTTTACTCCCATTCACTCTGGAATATCAAAACTCAGCTCCTAGAAGAAACGCGCTTCTCACTCTCTGAATCTCAAGGCAGATTCAACTCCCTTAGGTAGGCGTACACACAGCAGAGCAGTCTGAAGGATACGATCGTTTTGAGTTTTAGACGGAGATTTACAGCTATTTCTGAAATGCTTGGATTTGGCTGGAAAAATGCGTTTTCTGCTTCTTCACAGAAAGGGTTTAGAAAGCCCTGCGAACACACATCAGTTTAACTCTGTATGTTGAATGCACACATTGAAGGCCGTTCTGTTAGGTTGCTCCGTTTTGGTTTTAGAAGCAGATATTTCTCAATGCAGCGCTTACTCCCATTCACTCTGGAATATGAAAACGCAACTCCTACAAGAAACGCGCTTCTCACTCTCTGAATCTCAAGGCAGATTCAACTCCCTTAGGTAAGCGAACAAACAGCAGAGCAGTCTGAAGGATACGTTCGTTTTGAGTTTCAGACCGAGATTTACAGCTATTTCTGAAATGCTTAGATTTGGCTGGAAAAATGCGTTTTCTGCTTCTTCACAGAAAGGGTTTAGAATCTCCTGCAAACACACATCAGTTTAACTCTGTAAGTTGAACGCACACATTGAAGGCCGTTCTGTTAGGTTGCTCCGTTTTGGTTTTAGAAGCAGATATTTCTCAATACAGCGTTTACTCCCATTCACTCTGGAATATGAAATCGCAGCTCCTAGAAGAAATGCGCTTCTCACTCTCTGAATCTCAAGGCAGATTCAACTTTCTTAGGTAAGCGAACACACAGCAGACCAGTCTGAAGGATACGTTCGTTTTGAGTTTCAGACCGCGATTTAAAGCTATTTCTGAAATGCTTGGATTTGGCTGGAAAAATGCGTTTTCTGCTTCTTCACAGAAAGGGCTTAGAAACTCCTGAAAACACACATCAGTTTAATTCTCTAAGTTGAACCCACACATTGAAGGCCGTTCTGTTAGGTTACTTCGTTTTGGTTTTAGAAGCAGATATTTCTCAATACAGCGTTTACTCCCATTCACTCTACAATATGAAAACGCAGCTCCTAGAAGAAACGCGCTTCTCACTCTCTGAATCTAAAGGCAGATTCAACCCCCTTAGGTAAGCGAACACACAGCAGAGCAGTCTGAAGGATACGTTCGTTTTGAGTTTTAGACGGAGATTTACAGCTATTTCTGAAATGCTTGGATTTGGCTGGAAAAATGCGTTTTCTGCTTCTTCACAGAAAGGGTTTAGAAACTCCTGCAAACACACATCAGTTTAACTCTGTAAGTTGAACGCACACATTGAAGGCCGTTCTTTTAGGTTGCTCCGTTTTGGATTTAGAAGCGGATATTTCTCAATACAGCGTTTAGTCCCATTCACTCTGTAATATCAAAACGCAGCTCCTAGAAGAAACGGGCTTCTCACTCTCTGAATCTCAAAACAGATTCAACTTTCTTAGGTAACCGAACACACAGCAGACCAGTCTGAATGATACGTTCGTTTTGAGTTTTAGGCGGAGATTTACAGCTATTTCTGAAATGCTTGGATTTGGATGGAAAAATGCGTTTTCTGCTTCTTCACAGAAAGGGCTGAGAAACTCCTGCAAACACACATCAGTTTAACTCTGTAAGTTGAACAGACACATTGAAGGCGGTTCTGGTAGGTTGCTCCGTTTTGGTTTTAGAAGCAGATATTTCTCAATACAGGGTTTACTCCCATTCACTCTGGAATATGAAAACGCAGCTCCTAGAAAAAACGCGATTCTCACTCTCTGAATCTCAAGGCAGATTAAACTCCGTTAGGTAAGCGAAAACACAGCAGACCAGTCTGAAAAATACGTTCGTTTTTAGTTTTAGACGGAGATTTACAGCTATTTCTGAAATGCTTGGATTTGGCTGAAAATATGCGTTTTCTGCTTCTTCACAGAAAGGGTTTAGAAACTCCTGCAAACAAACATCAGTTTATCTCTGTAAGTTGAACGCACACATTAAAGGCCGTTCTGTGAGGTTGCTCTGCTTTGGTTTTAGAAGCAGATATTTTTCAATACAGGCTTTACTCCCATTCACTCTGGAATATCAAAACGCAGCTCCTAGAAGAAACGCGCTTCTCACTCTCTGAATCTCAAGGCAGATTCAACTCCCTTAGGTAAGCGAACACACAGCAGAGCAGTCTGAAGGATATGTTCGTTTTGTGTTTTAGACGGAGAATTACAGCTATTTCTGAAAAGCTTGGATTTGGCTGGAAAAATGCGTTTTCTGCTTGTTCACAGAAAAGGTCTAGAAACTCCTGCAAACGCACATCAGTTTACCTCTGTAAGTTGAACGAACACATTGAAGGCCGTTCTGTTAGCTTGCTCCGTTTTGGTTTTAGAAGCAGATATTTCTCAATAGAGCGTTTACTCCCATTCACTCTGGAATATCAAAACGCAGCTCCTAGAAGAAACGCGCTTCTCACTCTCTGAATCTCAATGCAGATTCAACTCCCTTAGGTAAGCGAACACACAGCAGACCAGTCTGAAGGATACGTTCGTTTTGAGTTTTAGACGGAGATTTACAACTATTCCTGAAATGCTTGGATTTGGCTGGAAAAATGCGTTTTCTGCTTGTTCACAGAAATGGTCTAAAAACTCCTGCAAACACACATCAGTTTATCTCTGTAAGTTGAAGGCACACATTGAAGGGCGTTCTGTTAGGTTGCTCTGTTTTGGTTTTAGAAGCAGATATTTCTCAATACAGCGTTTACTCCCATTCACTCTGGAATATCAAAACGCAGCTGCAAGAAGAAACGTGCTTCTCACTCTCTGAATCTCAAGGCAGATTCAACTCCCTTAGGTAAGGGAACACACAGCATAGCAGTCTGAAGGATTCGTTCGTTTTGAGTTTTAGACGGAGATTTACAGCTATTTCTGAAATGCTTGGATTTGGCTGGAAAAATGCGTTTTCTGCTTCTTCGCAGAAAGGGTTTAGAAACTCCT
Organism: Callithrix jacchus; assembly: GCF_049354715.1. Lineage (NCBI taxonomy): Eukaryota > Metazoa > Chordata > Mammalia > Primates > Cebidae > Callithrix > Callithrix jacchus. Next base: position 59,183,737 of record NC_133524.1, on the reverse strand, counting down.
ATAAACACGTCAGTTTAACTCTGTAAGTTGAACGCACACATTGAAGGCCGTTCTGTTAGGTTGCTCCGTTTTCGTTTTAGAAGCAGATGTTTCTCAATACAGCGTTTACTCCCATTCACCCTGGAATATGAAAACGCAGCTCCTAGTAGAAACGCGCTTTTCACTCTCTGAATCTCCAGGCAAGTTCAACGCCCTTAGGAAAGCGAAAACACAGCAGAGCATTCTAAAGGATACGATCGTTTTGAGTTTTAGACAGCGATTTACAGCTATTTCTGAAATGCTTGGATTTGGCTGGAAAAATGCGTTTCCTGCTTCTACACAAAAAGGGTTTTGAAACTCCTGCAAACAAACATCAGTTTAACTCTGTAAGATGAACGCACACATTGAAGGTCGTTCTCTTAGGTTGCTCCGTTTTGGTTTTAGAAGCAGATGTTTCTCAATACAGCATTTACTCCCATTCACTCTGTAATATCAAAACGCAGCTCCTAGAAGAAACGCGCTTCTCACTCTGAGTCTCAAGGCAGATTCAACTCCCTTAGGTAAGAGAACACACAGCAGAGCAGTCTGAAGGATACGTTCGTTTTAAGTTTCAGACGGAGATTTACAGCTATTTCTGAAATGCTTGAATTTCGCTGGAAAAATTCATTTCCTGTTTCTACACAAAAAGGGTTTAGAAACTCCTGCAAACACACATCAGTTTAACTCTGTAAGTTGAACGCACACATTGAAGGACGTTCTGTTTGGTTGCTCCGTTTTGGTTTTAGAAGCAGATATTTCTGAAAACAGCGCTTACTCCCATTCACTCTAAAATATGAAAACGCAGCTCCTAGAAGAAAAGTGCTTCTCACTCTCCAAATCTCAAGGTAGATTCAACTTTTTAAGGTTACGGAACACACAGCAGAGGATTCTGAAGGATACGTTCGTTTTGAGTTTTAGACGAAGATTTACAGCTATTTCTGAAATGCTTGGATTTGGCTGAAAAAATGCGTTTTCTGCTTCTTCACAGAAAGGGTTTAGAAACTCCTGCAAACACACATCAGTTTAACTCTGTAAGTTGAACGCACACATTGAAGGCCGTTCTGTTAGGTTGCTCCGTTTTGGTTTTAGAAGCAGATATTTCTCAATACAGCGTTTACTCCCATTCACTCTGGAATATCAAAACGCAGCTCCTAGAAGAAACGCGCTTCTCACTCTCTGAATCTCAAGGCAGATTCAACTCCCTTAGGTAAGCGAACACACAGCAGAGCAGTCTGAAAGATAAGTTTGTTTTGAGTTTTAGTCGGAGATTTACAGCTATTTCTGAAATGCTTGGATTTGGCTGGAAAAATGCGTTTTCTGCTTCTTCACAGAAAGGGTTTAGAAACTCCTGCAAACACACATCAGTTTAACTCTGTAAGTTGAACGCACACATTGAAGCCCGTCCTGTTAGGTTGCTCCGTTTTGGTTTTAGAAGCAGATATTTCTCAATACAGCGTTTACTCCCATTCACTCTGGAATATCAAAACGCAGCTCCTAGAAGAAACGCGCTTCTCAGTCTGAGTCTCAAGGCAGATTCAACTCCCTTAGGTAAGAGAACACACAGCAGAGCAGTCTGAAGGATACATTCGTTTTGAGTTTTAGACGGAGATTCACAGCTATTTCTGAAATCCTTGGATTTGGCTGGAAAAATGCGTGTTATGCTTCTTCACAGATAGGGTTTAGAAACTCCTGCAAACACACATCAGTTTAACTCTCTAAGTTGAACGCACACATTGAAGGCCGTTCTGTTAGGTTGCTCCGTTTTGGTTTTAGAAGCAGATATTTCTCAATACAGCCTTTACTCCCATTCACTCTGGAATATCAAAACGCAGCTCCAAGAAGAAACGCGCTTCTCACTCTCTGAATCTCAAGGCAGATTCAACTCCCTTAGGTAAGCGAACACACAGCAGAGCAGTCTGAAAGATACGTTCGTTTTGAGATTTTGACGGAGATTTACAGCTATTTCTGAAATGCTTGGATTTGGCTGGAAAAATGCGTTTTCTGCTTCTTCACAGAAAGGGTTTAGAAACTCCTGCAAACACACATCAGTTTAACTTAGTAAGTTGAACGCACATATTGAAGGCCGTTCTGTTAGGTGTCTCCGTTTTGGTTTTAGAAGCAGATATTTATCAATACAGCGTTTACTCCCATTCACTCTGGAATATCAAAACTCAGCTCCTAGAAGAAACGCGCTTCTCACTCTCTGAATCTCAAGGCAGATTCAACTCCCTTAGGTAGGCGTACACACAGCAGAGCAGTCTGAAGGATACGATCGTTTTGAGTTTTAGACGGAGATTTACAGCTATTTCTGAAATGCTTGGATTTGGCTGGAAAAATGCGTTTTCTGCTTCTTCACAGAAAGGGTTTAGAAAGCCCTGCGAACACACATCAGTTTAACTCTGTATGTTGAATGCACACATTGAAGGCCGTTCTGTTAGGTTGCTCCGTTTTGGTTTTAGAAGCAGATATTTCTCAATGCAGCGCTTACTCCCATTCACTCTGGAATATGAAAATGCAACTCCTACAAGAAACGCGCTTCTCACTCTCTGAATCTCAAGGCAGATTCAACTCCCTTAGGTAAGCGAACAAACAGCAGAGCAGTCTGAAGGATACGTTCGTTTTGAGTTTCAGACCGAGATTTACAGCTATTTCTGAAATGCTTAGATTTGGCTGGAAAAATGCGTTTTCTGCTTCTTCACAGAAAGGGTTTAGAATCTCCTGCAAACACACATCAGTTTAACTCTGTAAGTTGAACGCACACATTGAAGGCCGTTCTGTTAGGTTGCTCCGTTTTGGTTTTAGAAGCAGATATTTCTCAATACAGCGTTTACTCCCATTCACTCTGGAATATCAAAACGCAGCTCCTAGAAGAAATGCGCTTCTCACTCTCTGAATCTCAAGGCAGATTCAACTTTCTTAGGTAAGCGAACACACAGCAGACCAGTCTGAAGGATACGTTCGTTTTGAGTTTCAGACCGCGATTTAAAGCTATTTCTGAAATGCTTGGATTTGGCTGGAAAAATGCGTTTTCTGCTTCTTCACAGAAAGGGCTTAGAAACTCCTGAAAACACACATCAGTTTAATTCTCTAAGTTGAACCCACACATTGAAGGCCGTTTTGTTAGGTTACTTCGTTTTGGTTTTAGAAGCAGATATTTCTCAATACAGCGTTTACTCCCATTCACTCTACAATATGAAAACGCAGCTCCTAGAAGAAACGCGCTTCTCACTCTCTGAATCTAAAGGCAGATTCAACCCCCTTAGGGAAGCGAACACACAGCAGAGCAGTCTGAAGGATACGTTCGTTTTGAGTTTTAGACGGAGATTTACAGCTATTTCTGAAATGCTTGGATTTGGCTGGAAAAATGCGTTTTCTGCTTCTTCACAGAAAGGGTTTAGAAACTCCTGCAAACACACATCAGTTTAACTCTGTAAGTTGAACGCACACATTGAAGGCCGTTCTTTTAGGTTGCTCCGTTTTGGATTTAGAAGCGGATATTTCTCAATACAGCGTTTAGTCCCATTCACTCTGTAATATCAAAACGCAGCTCCTAGAAGAAACGGGCTTCTCACTCTCTGAATCTCAAAACAGATTCAACTTTCTTAGGTAACCGAACACACAGCAGACCAGTCTGAATGATACGTTCGTTTTGAGTTTTAGGCGGAGATTTACAGCTATTTCTGAAATGCTTGGATTTGGATGGAAAAATGCGTTTTCTGCTTCTTCACAGAAAGGGCTGAGAAACTCCTGCAAACACACATCAGTTTAACTCTGTAAGTTGAACAGACACATTGAAGGCGGTTCTGGTAGGTTGCTCCGTTTTGGTTTTAGAAGCAGATATTTCTCAATACAGGGTTTACTCCCATTCACTCTGGAATATGAAAACGCAGCTCCTAGAAAAAACGCGATTCTCACTCTCTGAATCTCAAGGCAGATTAAACTCCGTTAGGTAAGCGAAAACACAGCAGACCAGTCTGAGAAATACGTTCGTTTTTAGTTTTAGACGGAGATTTACAGCTATTTCTGAAATGCTTGGATTTGGCTGAAAATATGCGTTTTCTGCTTCTTCACAGAAAGGGTTTAGAAACTCCTGCAAACAAACATCAGTTTATCTCTGTAAGTTGAACGCACACATTAAAGGCCGTTCTGTGAGGTTGCTCTGCTTTGGTTTTAGAAGCAGATATTTTTCAATACAGGCTTTACTCCCATTCACTCTGGAATATCAAAACGCAGCTCCTAGAAGAAACGCGCTTCTCACTCTCTGAATCTCAAGGCAGATTCAACTCCCTTAGGTAAGCGAACACACAGCAGAGCAGTCTGAAGGATATGTTCGTTTTGTGTTTTAGACGGAGAATTACAGCTATTTCTGAAAAGCTTGGATTTGGCTGGAAAAATGCGTTTTCTGCTTGTTCACAGAAAAGGTCTAGAAACTCCTGCAAACGCACATCAGTTTACCTCTGTAAGTTGAACGAACACATTGAAGGCCGTTCTGTTAGCTTGCTCCGTTTTGGTTTTAGAAGCAGATATTTCTCAATAGAGCGTTTACTCCCATTCACTCTGGAATATCAAAACGCAGCTCCTAGAAGAAACGCGCTTCTCACTCTCTGAATCTCAATGCAGATTCAACTCCCTTAGGTAAGCGAACACACAGCAGACCAGTCTGAAGGATACGTTCGTTTTGAGTTTTAGACGGAGATTTACAACTATTCCTGAAATGCTTGGATTTGGCTGGAAAAATGCGTTTTCTGCTTGTTCACAGAAATGGTCTAAAAACTCCTGCAAACACACATCAGTTTATCTCTGTAAGTTGAAGGCACACATTGAAGGGCGTTCTGTTAGGTTGCTCTGTTTTGGTTTTAGAAGCAGATATTTCTCAATACAGCGTTTACTCCCATTCACTCTGGAATATCAAAACGCAGCTGCAAGAAGAAACGTGCTTCTCACTCTCTGAATCTCAAGGCAGATTCAACTCCCTTAGGTAAGGGAACACACAGCATAGCAGTCTGAAGGATTCGTTCGTTTTGAGTTTTAGACGGAGATTTACAGCTATTTCTGAAATGCTTGGATTTGGCTGGAAAAATGCGTTTTCTGCTTCTTCGCAGAAAGGGTTTAGAAACTCCTATAAACACGTCAGTTTAACTCTGTAAGTTGAACGCACACATTGAAGGCCGTTCTGTTAGGTTGCTCCGTTTTCGTTTTAGAAGCAGATGTTTCTCAATACAGCGTTTACTCCCATTCACCCTGGAATATGAAAACGCAGCTCCTAGTAGAAACGCGCTTTTCACTCTCTGAATCTCCAGGCAAGTTCAACGCACTTAGGAAAGCGAAAACACAGCAGAGCATTCTAAAGGATACGATCGTTTTGAGTTTTAGACGGCGATTTACAGCTATTTCTGAAATGCTTGGATTTGGCTGGAAAAATGCGTTTCCTGCTTCTACACAAAAAGGGTTTTGAAACTCCTGCAAACAAACATCAGTTTAACTCTGTAAGATGAACGCACACATTGAAGGTCGTTCTCTTAGGTTGCTCCGTTTTGGTTTTAGAAGCAGATGTTTCTCAATACAGCATTTACTCCCATTCACTCTGTAATATCAAAACGCAGCTCCTAGAAGAAACGCGCTTCTCACTCTGAGTCTCAAGGCAGATTCAACTCCCTTAGGTAAGAGAACACACAGCAGAGCAGTCTGAAGGATACGTTCGTTTTAAGTTTCAGACGGAGATTTACAGCTATTTCTGAAATGCTTGAATTTCGCTGGAAAAATTCATTTCCTGTTTCTACACAAAAAGGGTTTAGAAACTCCTGCAAACACACATCAGTTTAACTCTGTAAGTTGAACGCACACATTGAAGGACGTTCTGTTTGGTTGCTCCGTTTTGGTTTTAGAAGCAGATATTTCTGAAAACAGCGCTTACTCCCATTCACTCTAAAATATGAAAACGCAGCTCCTAGAAGAAAAGTGCTTCTCACTCTCCAAATCTCAAGGTAGATTCAACTTTTTAAGGTTACGGAACACACAGCAGAGGATTCTGAAGGATACGTTCGTTTTGAGTTTTAGACGAAGATTTACAGCTATTTCTGAAATGCTTGGATTTGGCTGAAAAAATGCGTTTTCTGCTTCTTCACAGAAAGGGTTTAGAAACTCCTGCAAACACACATCAGTTTAACTCTGTAAGTTGAACGCACACATTGAAGGCCGTTCTGTTAGGTTGCTCCGTTTTGGTTTTAGAAGCAGATATTTCTCAATACAGCGTTTACTCCCATTCACTCTGGAATATCAAAACGCAGCTCCTAGAAGAAACGCGCTTCTCACTCTCTGAATCTCAAGGCAGATTCAACTCCCTTAGGTAAGCGAACACACAGCAGAGCAGTCTGAAAGATAAGTTTGTTTTGAGTTTTAGTCGGAGATTTACAGCTATTTCTGAAATGCTTGGATTTGGCTGGAAAATGCGTTTTCTGCTTCTTCACAGAAAGGGTTTAGAAACTCCTGCAAACACACATCAGTTTAACTCTGTAAGTTGAACGCACACATTGAAGCCCGTCCTGTTAGGTTGCTCCGTTTTGGTTTTAGAAGCAGATATTTCTCAATACAGCGTTTACTCCCATTCACTCTGGAATATCAAAACGCAGCTCCTAGAAGAAACGCGCTTCTCAGTCTGAGTCTCAAGGCAGATTCAACTCCCTTAGGTAAGAGAACACACAGCAGAGCAGTCTGAAGGATACATTCGTTTTGAGTTTTAGACGGAGATTCACAGCTATTTCTGAAATCCTTGGATTTGGCTGGAAAAATGCGTGTTATGCTTCTTCACAGATAGGGTTTAGAAACTCCTGCAAACACACATCAGTTTAACTCTCTAAGTTGAACGCACACATTGAAGGCCGTTCTGTTAGGTTGCTCCGTTTTGGTTTTAGAAGCAGATATTTCTCAATACAGCCTTTACTCCCATTCACTCTGGAATATCAAAACGCAGCTCCAAGAAGAAACGCGCTTCTCACTCTCTGAATCTCAAGGCAGATTCAACTCCCTTAGGTAAGCGAACACACAGCAGAGCAGTCTGAAAGATACGTTCGTTTTGAGATTTTGACGGAGATTTACAGCTATTTCTGAAATGCTTGGATTTGGCTGGAAAAATGCGTTTTCTGCTTCTTCACAGAAAGGGTTTAGAAACTCCTGCAAACACACATCAGTTTAACTTAGTAAGTTGAACGCACATATTGAAGGCCGTTCTGTTAGGTGTCTCCGTTTTGGTTTTAGAAGCAGATATTTATCAATACAGCGTTTACTCCCATTCACTCTGGAATATCAAAACTCAGCTCCTAGAAGAAACGCGCTTCTCACTCTCTGAATCTCAAGGCAGATTCAACTCCCTTAGGTAGGCGTACACACAGCAGAGCAGTCTGAAGGATACGATCGTTTTGAGTTTTAGACGGAGATTTACAGCTATTTCTGAAATGCTTGGATTTGGCTGGAAAAATGCGTTTTCTGCTTCTTCACAGAAAGGGTTTAGAAAGCCCTGCGAACACACATCAGTTTAACTCTGTATGTTGAATGCACACATTGAAGGCCGTTCTGTTAGGTTGCTCCGTTTTGGTTTTAGAAGCAGATATTTCTCAATGCAGCGCTTACTCCCATTCACTCTGGAATATGAAAACGCAACTCCTACAAGAAACGCGCTTCTCACTCTCTGAATCTCAAGGCAGATTCAACTTTCTTAGGTAAGCGAACACACAGCAGACCAGTCTGAAGGATACGTTCGTTTTGAGTTTCAGATCGCGATTTAAAGCTATTTCTGAAATGCTTGGATTTGGCTGGAAAAATGCGTTTTCTGCTTCTTCACAGAAAGGGCTTAGAAACTCCTGAAAACACACATCAGTTTAATTCTCTAAGTTGAACCCACACATTGAAGGCCGTTCTGTTAGGTTACTTCGTTTTGGTTTTAGAAGCAGATATTTCTCAATACAGCGTTTACTCCCATTCACTCTACAATATGAAAACGCAGCTCCTAGAAGAAACGCGCTTCTCACTCTCTGAATCTAAAGGCAGATTCAACCCCCTTAGGTAAGCGAACACACAGCAGAGCAGTCTGAAGGATACGTTCGTTTTGAGTTTTAGACGGAGATTTACAGCTATTTCTGAAATGCTTGGATTTGGCTGGAAAAATGCGTTTTCTGCTTCTTCACAGAAAGGGTTTAGAAACTCCTGCAAACACACATCAGTTTAACTCTGTAAGTTGAACGCACACATTGAAGGCCGTTCTTTTAGGTTGCTCCGTTTTGGATTTAGAAGCGGATATTTCTCAATACAGCGTTTAGTCCCATTCACTCTGTAATATCAAAACGCAGCTCCTAGAAGAAACGGGCTTCTCACTCTCTGAATCTCAAAACAGATTCAACTTTCTTAGGTAACCGAACACACAGCAGACCAGTCTGAATGATACGTTCGTTTTGAGTTTTAGGCGGAGATTTACAGCTATTTCTGAAATGCTTGGATTTGGATGGAAAAATGCGTTTTCTGCTTCTTCACAGAAAGGGCTGAGAAACTCCTGCAAACACACATCAGTTTAACTCTGTAAGTTGAACAGACACATTGAAGGCGGTTCTGGTAGGTTGCTCCGTTTTGGTTTTAGAAGCAGATATTTCTCAATACAGGGTTTACTCCCATTCACTCTGGAATATGAAAACGCAGCTCCTAGAAAAAACGCGATTCTCACTCTCTGAATCTCAAGGCAGATTAAACTCCGTTAGGTAAGCGAAAACACACCAGACCAGTCTGAAAAATACGTTCGTTTTTAGTTTTAGACGGAGATTTACAGCTATTTCTGAAATGCTTGGATTTGGCTGAAAATATGCGTTTTCTGCTTCTTCACAGAAAGGGTTTAGAAACTCCTGCAAACAAACATCAGTTTATCTCTGTAAGTTGAACGCACACATTAAAGGCCGTTCTGTGAGGTTGCTCTGCTTTGGTTTTAGAAGCAGATATTTTTCAATACAGGCTTTACTCCCATTCACTCTGGAATATCAAAACGCAGCTCCTAGAAGAAACGCGCTTCTCACTCTCTGAATCTCAAGGCAGATTCAACTCCCTTAGGTAAGCGAACACACAGCAGAGCAGTCTGAAGGATATGTTCGTTTTGTGTTTTAGACGGAGAATTACAGCTATTTCTGAAAAGCTTGGATTTGGCTGGAAAAATGCGTTTTCTGCTTGTTCACAGAAAAGGTCTAGAAACTCCTGCAAACGCACATCAGTTTACCTCTGTAAGTTGAACGAACACATTGAAGGCCGTTCTGTTAGCTTGCTCCGTTTTGGTTTTAGAAGCAGATATTTCTCAATAGAGCGTTTACTCCCATTCACTCTGGAATATCAAAACGCAGCTCCTAGAAGAAACGCGCTTCTCACTCTCTGAATCTCAATGCAGATTCAACTCCCTTAGGTAAGCGAACACACAGCAGACCAGTCTGAAGGATACGTTCGTTTTGAGTTTTAGACGGAGATTTACAACTATTCCTGAAATGCTTGGATTTGGCTGGAAAAATGCGTTTTCTGCTTGTTCACAGAAATGGTCTAAAAACTCCTGCAAACACACATCAGTTTATCTCTGTAAGTTGAAGGCACACATTGAAGGGCGTTCTGTTAGGTTGCTCTGTTTTGGTTTTAGAAGCAGATATTTCTCAATACAGCGTTTACTCCCATTCACTCTGGAATATCAAAACGCAGCTGCAAGAAGAAACGTGCTTCTCACTCTCTGAATCTCAAGGCAGATTCAACTCCCTTAGGTAAGGGAACACACAGCATAGCAGTCTGAAGGATTCGTTCGTTTTGAGTTTTAGACGGCGATTTACAGCTATTTCTGAAATGCTTGGATTTGGCTGGAAAAATGCGTTTCCTGCTTCTACACAAAAAGGGTTTTGAAACTCCTGCAAACAAACATCAGTTTAACTCTGTAAGATGAACGCACACATTGAAGGTCGTTCTCTTAGGTTGCTCCGTTTTGGTTTTAGAAGCAGATGTTTCTCAATACAGCATTTACTCCCATTCACTCTGTAATATCAAAACGCAGCTCCTAGAAGAAACGCGCTTCTCACTCTGAGTCTCAAGGCAGATTCAACTCCCTTAGGTAAGAGAACACACAGCAGAGCAGTCTGAAGGATACGTTCGTTTTAAGTTTCAGACGGAGATTTACAGCTATTTCTGAAATGCTTGAATTTCGCTGGAAAAATTCATTTCCTGTTTCTACACAAAAAGGGTTTAGAAACTCCTGCAAACACACATCAGTTTAACTCTGTAAGTTGAACGCACACATTGAAGGACGTTCTGTTTGGTTGCTCCGTTTTGGTTTTAGAAGCAGATATTTCTGAAAACAGCGCTTACTCCCATTCACTCTAAAATATGAAAACGCAGCTCCTAGAAGAAAAGTGCTTCTCACTCTCCAAATCTCAAGGTAGATTCAACTTTTTAAGGTTACGGAACACACAGCAGAGGATTCTGAAGGATACGTTCGTTTTGAGTTTTAGACGAAGATTTACAGCTATTTCTGAAATGCTTGGATTTGGCTGAAAAAATGCGTTTTCTGCTTCTTCACAGAAAGGGTTTAGAAACTCCTGCAAACACACATCAGTTTAACTCTGTAAGTTGAACGCACACATTGAAGGCCGTTCTGTTAGGTTGCTCCGTTTTGGTTTTAGAAGCAGATATTTCTCAATACAGCGTTTACTCCCATTCACTCTGGAATATCAAAACGCAGCTCCTAGAAGAAACGCGCTTCTCACTCTCTGAATCTCAAGGCAGATTCAACTCCCTTAGGTAAGCGAACACACAGGAGAGCAGTCTGAAAGATAAGTTTGTTTTGAGTTTTAGTCGGAGATTTACAGCTATTTCTGAAATGCTTGGATTTGGCTGGAAAAATGCGTTTTCTGCTTCTTCACAGAAAGGGTTTAGAAACTCCTGCAAACACACATCAGTTTAACTCTGTAAGTTGAACGCACACATTGAAGCCCGTCCTGTTAGGTTGCTCCGTTTTGGTTTTAGAAGCAGATATTTCTCAATACAGCGTTTACTCCCATTCACTCTGGAATATCAAAACGCAGCTCCTAGAAGAAACGCGCTTCTCAGTCTGAGTCTCAAGGCAGATTCAACTCCCTTAGGTAAGAGAACACACAGCAGAGCAGTCTGAAGGATACATTCGTTTTGAGTTTTAGACGGAGATTCACAGCTATTTCTGAAATCCTTGGATTTGGCTGGAAAAATGCGTGTTATGCTTCTTCACAGATAGGGTTTAGAAACTCCTGCAAACACACATCAGTTTAACTCTCTAAGTTGAACGCACACATTGAAGGCCGTTCTGTTAGGTTGCTCCGTTTTGGTTTTAGAAGCAGATATTTCTCAATACAGCCTTTACTCCCATTCACTCTGGAATATCAAAACGCAGCTCCAAGAAGAAACGCGCTTCTCACTCTGTGAATCTCAAGGCAGATTCAACTCCCTTAGGTAAGCGAACACACAGCAGAGCAGTCTGAAAGATACGTTCGTTTTGAGATTTTGACGGAGATTTACAGCTATTTCTGAAATGCTTGGATTTGGCTGGAAAAATGCGTTTTCTGCTTCTTCACAGAAAGGGTTTAGAAACTCCTGCAAACACACATCAGTTTAACTTAGTAAGTTGAACGCACATATTGAAGGCCGTTCTGTTAGGTGTCTCCGTTTTGGTTTTAGAAGCAGATATTTATCAATACAGCGTTTACTCCCATTCACTCTGGAATATCAAAACTCAGCTCCTAGAAGAAACGCGCTTCTCACTCTCTGAATCTCAAGGCAGATTCAACTCCCTTAGGTAGGCGTACACACAGCAGAGCAGTCTGAAGGATACGATCGTTTTGAGTTTTAGACGGAGATTTACAGCTATTTCTGAAATGCTTGGATTTGGCTGGAAAAATGCGTTTTCTGCTTCTTCACAGAAAGGGTTTAGAAAGCCCTGCGAACACACATCAGTTTAACTCTGTATGTTGAATGCACACATTGAAGGCCGTTCTGTTAGGTTGCTCCGTTTTGGTTTTAGAAGCAGATATTTATCAATACAGCGTTTACTCCCATTCACTCTGGAATATGAAAACGCAGCTCCTAGAAGAAATGCGCTTCTCACTCTCTGAATCTCAAGGCAGATTCAACTTTCTTAGGTAAGCGAACACACAGCAGACCAGTCTGAAGGATACGTTCGTTTTGAGTTTCAGATCGCGATTTAAAGCTATTTCAGAAATGCTTGGATTTGGCTGGAAAAATGCGTTTTCTGCTTCTTCACAGAAAGGGCTTAGAAACTCCTGAAAACACACATCAGTTTAATTCTCTAAGTTGAACCCACACATTGAAGGCCGTTCTGTTAGGTTACTTCGTTTTGGTTTTAGAAGCAGATATTTCTCAATACAGCGTTTACTCCCATTCACTCTACAATATGAAAACGCAGCTCCTAGAAGAAACGCGCTTCTCACTCTCTGAATCTAAAGGCAGATTCAACCCCCTTAGGTAAGCGAACACACAGCAGAGCAGTCTGAAGGATACGTTCGTTTTGAGTTTTAGACGGAGATTTACAGCTATTTCTGAAATGCTTGGATTTGGCTGGAAAAATGCGTTTTCTGCTTCTTCACAGAAAGGGTTTAGAAACTCCTGCAAACACACATCAGTTTAACTCTGTAAGTTGAACGCACACATTGAAGGCCGTTCTTTTAGGTTGCTCCGTTTTGGATTTAGAAGCGGATATTTCTCAATACAGCGTTTAGTCCCATTCACTCTGTAATATCAAAACGCAGCTCCTAGAAGAAACGGGCTTCTCACTCTCTGAATCTCAAAACTGATTCAACATTCTTAGGTAACCGAACACACAGCAGACCAGTCTGAATGATACGTTCGTTTTGAGTTTTAGGCGGAGATTTACAGCTATTTCTGAAATGCTTGGATTTGGATGGAAAAATGCGTTTTCTGCTTCTTCACAGAAAGGGCTGAGAAACTCCTGCAAACACACATCAGTTTAACTCTGTAAGTTGAACAGACACATTGAAGGCGGTTCTGGTAGGTTGCTCCGTTTTGGTTTTAGAAGCAGATATTTCTCAATACAGGGTTTACTCCCATTCACTCTGGAATATGAAAACGCAGCTCCTAGAAAAAACGCGATTCTCACTCTCTGAATCTCAAGGCAGATTAAACTCCGTTAGGTAAGCGAAAACACAGCAGACCAGTCTGAAAAATACGTTCGTTTTTAGTTTTAGACGGAGATTTACAGCTATTTCTGAAATGCTTGGATTTGGCTGAAAATATGCGTTTTCTGCTTCTTCACAGAAAGGGTTTAGAAACTCCTGCAAACAAACATCAGTTTATCTCTGTAAGTTGAACGCACACATTAAAGGCCGTTCTGTGAGGTTGCTCTGCTTTGGTTTTAGAAGCAGATATTTTTCAATACAGGCTTTACTCCCATTCACTCTGGAATATCAAAACGCAGCTCCTAGAAGAAACGCGCTTCTCACTCTCTGAATCTCAAGGCAGATTCAACTCCCTTAGGTAAGCGAACACACAGCAGAGCAGTCTGAAGGATATGTTCGTTTTGTGTTTTAGACGGAGAGTTACAGCTATTTCTGAAAAGCTTGGATTTGGCTGGAAAAATGCGTTTTCTGCTTGTTCACAGAAAAGGTCTAGAAACTCCTGCAAACGCACATCAGTTTACCTCTGTAAGTTGAACGAACACATTGAAGGCCGTTCTGTTAGCTTGCTCCGTTTTGGTTTTAGAAGCAGATATTTCTCAATAGAGCGTTTACTCCCATTCACTCTGGAATATCAAAACGCAGCTCCTAGAAGAAACGCGCTTCTCACTCTCTGAATCTCAATGCAGATTCAACTCCCTTAGGTAAGCGAACACACAGCAGACCAGTCTGAAGGATACGTTCGTTTTGAGTTTTAGACGGAGATTTACAACTATTCCTGAAATGCTTGGATTTGGCTGGAAAAATGCGTTTTCTGCTTGTTCACAGAAATGGTCTAAAAACTCCTGCAAACACACATCAGTTTATCTCTGTAAGTTGAAGGCACACATTGAAGGGCGTTCTGTTAGGTTGCTCTGTTTTGGTTTTAGAAGCAGATATTTCTCAATACAGCGTTTACTCCCATTCACTCTGGAATATCAAAACGCAGCTGCAAGAAGAAACGTGCTTCTCACTCTCTGAATCTCAAGGCAGATTCAACTCCCTTAGGTAAGGGAACACACAGCATAGCAGTCTGAAGGATTCGTTCGTTTTGAGTTTTAGACGGAGATTTACAGCTATTTCTGAAATGCTTGGATTTGGCTGGAAAAATGCGTTTTCTGCTTCTTCGCAGAAAGGGTTTAGAAACTCCTATAAACACGTCAGTTTAACTCTGTAAGTTGAACGTACACATTGAAGGCCGTTCTGTTAGGTTGCTCCGTTTTCGTTTTAGAAGCAGATGTTTCTCAATACAGCGTTTACTCCCATTCACCCTGGAATATGAAAACGCAGCTCCTAGTAGAAACGCGCTTTTCACTCTCTGAATCTCCAGGCAAGTTCAACGCCCTTAGGAAAGCGAAAACACAGCAGAGCATTCTAAAGGATACGATCGTTTTGAGTTTTAGACGGCGATTTACAGCTATTTCTGAAATGCTTGGATTTGGCTGGAAAAATGCGTTTCCTGCTTCTACACAAAAAGGGTTTTGAAACTCCTGCAAACAAACATCAGTTTAACTCTGTAAGATGAACGCACACATTGAAGGTCGTTCTCTTAGGTTGCTCCGTTTTGGTTTTAGAAGCAGATGTTTCTCAATACAGCATTTACTCCCATTCACTCTGTAATATCAAAACGCAGCTCCTAGAAGAAACGCGCTTCTCACTCTGAGTCTCAAGGCAGATTCAACTCCCTTAGGTAAGAGAACACACAGCAGAGCAGTCTGAAGGATACGTTCGTTTTAAGTTTCAGACGGAGATTTACAGCTATTTCTGAAATGCTTGAATTTCGCTGGAAAAATTCATTTCCTGTTTCTACACAAAAAGGGTTTAGAAACTCCTGCAAACACACATCAGTTTAACTCTGTAAGTTGAACGCACACATTGAAGGACGTTCTGTTTGGTTGCTCCGTTTTGGTTTTAGAAGCAGATATTTCTGAAAACAGCGCTTACTCCCATTCACTCTAAAATATGAAAACGCAGCTCCTAGAAGAAAAGTGCTTCTCACTCTCCAAATCTCAAGGTAGATTCAACTTTTTAAGGTTACGGAACACACAGCAGAGGATTCTGAAGGATACGTTCGTTTTGAGTTTTAGACGAAGATTTACAGCTATTTCTGAAATGCTTGGATTTGGCTGAAAAAATGCGTTTTCTGCTTCTTCACAGAAAGGGTTTAGAAACTCCTGCAAACACACATCAGTTTAACTCTGTAAGTTGAACGCACACATTGAAGGCCGTTCTGTTAGGTTGCTCCGTTTTGGTTTTAGAAGCAGATATTTCTCAATACAGCGTTTACTCCCATTCACTCTGGAATATCAAAACGCAGCTCCTAGAAGAAACGCGCTTCTCACTCTCTGAATCTCAAGGCAGATTCAACTCCCTTAGGTAAGCGAACACACAGCAGAGCAGTCTGAAAGATAAGTTTGTTTTGAGTTTTAGTCGGAGATTTACAGCTATTTCTGAAATGCTTGGATTTGGCTGGAAAAATGCGTTTTCTGCTTCTTCACAGAAAGGGTTTAGAAACTCCTGCAAACACACATCAGTTTAACTCTGTAAGTTGAACGCACACATTGAAGCCCGTCCTGTTAGGTTGCTCCGTTTTGGTTTTAGAAGCAGATATTTCTCAATACAGCGTTTACTCCCATTCACTCTGGAATATCAAAACGCAGCTCCTAGAAGAAACGCGCTTCTCAGTCTGAGTCTCAAGGCAGATTCAACTCCCTTAGGTAAGAGAACACACAGCAGAGCAGTCTGAAGGATACATTCGTTTTGAGTTTTAGACGGAGATTCACAGCTATTTCTGAAATCCTTGGATTTGGCTGGAAAAATGCGTGTTATGCTTCTTCACAGATAGGGTTTAGAAACTCCTGCAAACACACATCAGTTTAACTCTCTAAGTTGAACGCACACATTGAAGGCCGTTCTGTTAGGTTGCTCCGTTTTGGTTTTAGAAGCAGATATTTCTCAATACAGCCTTTACTCCCATTCACTCTGGAATATCAAAACGCAGCTCCAAGAAGAAACGCGCTTCTCACTCTGTGAATCTCAAGGCAGATTCAACTCCCTTAGGTAAGCGAACACACAGCAGAGCAGTCTGAAAGATACGTTCGTTTTGAGATTTTGACGGAGATTTACAGCTATTTCTGAAATGCTTGGATTTGGCTGGAAAAATGCGTTTTCTGCTTCTTCACAGAAAGGGTTTAGAAACTCCTGCAAACACACATCAGTTTAACTTAGTAAGTTGAACGCACATATTGAAGGCCGTTCTGTTAGGTGTCTCCGTTTTGGTTTTAGAAGCAGATATTTCTCAATACAGCGTTTACTCCCATTCACTCTGGAATATCAAAACTCAGCTCCTAGAAGAAACGGGCTTCTCACTCTCTGAATCTCAAGGCAGATTCAACTCCCTTAGGTAGGCGTACACACAGCAGAGCAGTCTGAAGGATACGATCGTTTTGAGTTTTAGACGGAGATTTACAGCTATTTCTGAAATGCTTGGATTTGGCTGGAAAAATGCGTTTTCTGCTTCTTCACAGAAAGGGTTTAGAAAGCCCTGCGAACACACATCAGTTTAACTCTGTATGTTGAATGCACACATTGAAGGCCGTTCTGTTAGGTTGCTCCGTTTTGGTTTTAGAAGCAGATATTTCTCAATGCAGCGCTTACTCCCATTCACTCTGGAATATGAAAACGCAACTCCTACAAGAAACGCGCTTCTCACTCTCTGAATCTCAAGGCAGATTCAACTCCCTTAGGTGAGCGAACAAACAGCAGAGCAGTCTGAAGGATACGTTCGTTTTGAGTTTCAGACCGAGATTTACAGCTATTTCTGAAATGCTTAGATTTGGCTGGAAAAATGCGTTTTCTGCTTCTTCACAGAAAGGGTTTAGAATCTCCTGCAAACACACATCAGTTTAACTCTGTAAGTTGAACGCACACATTGAAGGCCGTTCTGTTAGGTTGCTCCGTTTTGGTTTTAGAAGCAGATATTTCTCAATACAGCGTTTACTCCCATTCACTCTGGAATATGAAAACGCAGCTCCTAGAAGAAATGCGCTTCTCACTCTCTGAATCTCAAGGCAGATTCAACTTTCTTAGGTAAGCGAACACACAGCAGACCAGTCTGAAGGATACGTTCGTTTTGAGTTTCAGATCGCGATTTAAAGCTATTTCTGAAATGCTTGGATTTGGCTGGAAAAATGCGTTTTCTGCTTCTTCACAGAAAGGGCTTAGAAACTCCTGAAAACACACATCAGTTTAATTCTCTAAGTTGAACCCACACATTGAAGGCCGTTCTGTTAGGTTACTTCGTTTTGGTTTTAGAAGCAGATATTTCTCAATACAGCGTTTACTCCCATTCACTCTACAATATGAAAACGCAGCTCCTAGAAGAAACGCGCTTCTCACTCTCTGAATCTAAAGGCAGATTCAACCCCCTTAGGTAAGCGAACACACAGCAGAGCAGTCTGAAGGATACGTTCGTTTTGAGTTTTAGACGGAGATTTACAGCTATTTCTGAAATGCTTGGATTTGGCTGGAAAAATGCGTTTTCTGCTTCTTCACAGAAAGGGTTTAGAAACTCCTGCAAACACACATCAGTTTAACTCTGTAAGTTGAACGCACACATTGAAGGCCGTTCTTTTAGGTTGCTCCGTTTTGGATTTAGAAGCGGATATTTCTCAATACAGCGTTTAGTCCCATTCACTCTGTAATATCAAAACGCAGCTCCTAGAAGAAACGGGCTTCTCACTCTCTGAATCTCAAAACAGATTCAACTTTCTTAGGTAAGCGAACACACAGCAGAGCAGTCTGAAGGATACGTTCGTTTTGAGTTTTAGGCGGAGATTTACAGCTATTTCTGAAATGCTTGGATTTGGATGGAAAAATGCGTTTTCTGCTTCTTCACAGAAAGGGCTGAGAAACTCCTGCAAACACACATCAGTTTAACTCTGTAAGTTGAACAGACACATTGAAGGCGGTTCTGGTAGGTTGCTCCGTTTTGGTTTTAGAAGCAGATATTTCTCAATACAGGGTTTACTCCCATTCACTCTGGAATATGAAAACGCAGCTCCTAGAAAAAACGCGATTCTCACTCTCTGAATCTCAAGGCAGATTAAACTCCGTTAGGTAAGCGAAAACACAGCAGACCAGTCTGAAAAATACGTTCGTTTTTAGTTTTAGACGGAGATTTACAGCTATTTCTGAAATGCTTGGATTTGGCTGAAAATATGCGTTTTCTGCTTCTTCACAGAAAGGGTTTAGAAACTCCTGCAAACAAACATCAGTTTATCTCTGTAAGTTGAACGCACACATTAAAGGCCGTTCTGTGAGGTTGCTCTGCTTTGGTTTTAGAAGCAGATATTTTTCAATACAGGCTTTACTCCCATTCACTCTGGAATATCAAAACGCAGCTCCTAGAAGAAACGCGCTTCTCACTCTCTGAATCTCAAGGCAGATTCAACTCCCTTAGGTAAGCGAACACACAGCAGAGCAGTCTGAAGGATATGTTCGTTTTGTGTTTTAGACGGAGAATTACAGCTATTTCTGAAAAGCTTGGATTTGGCTGGAAAACTGCGTTTTCTGCTTGTTCACAGAAAAGGTCTAGAAACTCCTGCAAACGCACATCAGTTTACCTCTGTAAGTTGAACGAACACATTGAAGGCCGTTCTGTTAGCTTGCTCCGTTTTGGTTTTAGAAGCAGATATTTCTCAATAGAGCGTTTACTCCCATTCACTCTGGAATATCAAAACGCAGCTCCTAGAAGAAACGCGCTTCTCACTCTCTGAATCTCAATGCAGATTCAACTCCCTTAGGTAAGCGAACACACAGCAGACCAGTCTGAAGGATACGTTCGTTTTGAGTTTTAGACGGAGATTTACAACTATTCCTGAAATGCTTGGATTTGGCTGGAAAAATGCGTTTTCTGCTTGTTCACAGAAATGGTCTAAAAACTCCTGCAAACACACATCAGTTTATATCTGTAAGTTGAAGGCACACATTGAAGGGCGTTCTGTTAGGTTGCTCTGTTTTGGTTTTAGAAGCAGATATTTCTCAATACAGCGTTTACTCCCATTCACTCTGGAATATCAAAACGCAGCTGCAAGAAGAAACGTGCTTCTCACTCTCTGAATCTCAAGGCAGATTCAACTCCCTTAGGTAAGGGAACACACAGCATAGCAGTCTGAAGGATTCGTTCGTTTTGAGTTTTAGACGGAGATTTACAGCTATTTCTGAAATGCTTGGATTTGGCTGGAAAAATGCGTTTTCTGCTTCTTCGCAGAAAGGGTTTAGAAACTCCTATAAACACGTCAGTTTAACTCTGTAAGTTGAACGCACACATTGAAGGCCGTTCTGTTAGGTTGCTCCGTTTTCGTTTTAGAAGCAGATGTTTCTCAATACAGCGTTTACTCCCATTCACCCTGGAATATGAAAACGCAGCTCCTAGTAGAAACGCGCTTTTCACTCTCTGAATCTCCAGGCAAGTTCAACGCCCTTAGGAAAGCGAAAACACAGCAGAGCATTCTAAAGGATACGATCGTTTTGAGTTTTAGACGGCGATTTACAGCTATTTCTGAAATGCTTGGATTTGGCTGGAAAAATGCGTTTCCTGCTTCTACACAAAAAGGGTTTTGAAACTCCTGCAAACAAACATCAGTTTAACTCTGTAAGATGAACGCACACATTGAAGGTCGTTCTCTTAGGTTGCTCCGTTTTGGTTTTAGAAGCAGATGTTTCTCAATACAGCATTTACTCCCATTCACTCTGTAATATCAAAACGCAGCTCCTAGAAGAAACGCGCTTCTCACTCTGAGTCTCAAGGCAGATTCAACTCCCTTAGGTAAGAGAACACACAGCAGAGCAGTCTGAAGGATACGTTCGTTTTAAGTTTCAGATGGAGATTTACAGCTATTTCTGAAATGCTTGAATTTCGCTGGAAAAATTCATTTCCTGTTTCTACACAAAAAGGGTTTAGAAACTCCTGCAAACACACATCAGTTTAACTCTGTAAGTTGAACGCACACATTGAAGGACGTTCTGTTTGGTTGCTCCGTTTTGGTTTTAGAAGCAGATATTTCTGAAAACAGCGCTTACTCCCATTCACTCTAAAATATGAAAACGCAGCTCCTAGAAGAAAAGTGCTTCTCACTCTCCAAATCTCAAGGTAGATTCAACTTTTTAAGGTTACGGAACACACAGCAGAGGATTCTGAAGGATACGTTCGTTTTGAGTTTTAGACGAAGATTTACAGCTATTTCTGAAATGCTTGGATTTGGCTGAAAAAATGCGTTTTCTGCTTCTTCACAGAAAGGGTTTAGAAACTCCTGCAAACACACATCAGTTTAACTCTGTAAGTTGAACGCACACATTGAAGGCCGTTCTGTTAGGTTGCTCCGTTTTGGTTTTAGAAGCAGATATTTCTCAATACAGCGTTTACTCCCATTCACTCTGGAATATCAAAACGCAGCTCCTAGAAGAAACGCGCTTCTCACTCTCTGAATCTCAAGGCAGATTCAACTCCCTTAGGTAAGCGAACACACAGCAGAGCAGTCTGAAAGATAAGTTTGTTTTGAGTTTTAGTCGGAGATTTACAGCTATTTCTGAAATGCTTGGATTTGGCTGGAAAAATGCGTTTTCTGCTTCTTCACAGAAAGGGTTTAGAAACTCCTGCAAACACACATCAGTTTAACTCTGTAAGTTGAACGCACACATTGAAGCCCGTCCTGTTAGGTTGCTCCGTTTTGGTTTTAGAAGCAGATATTTCTCAATACAGCGTTTACTCCCATTCACTCTGGAATATCAAAACGCAGCTCCTAGAAGAAACGCGCTTCTCAGTCTGAGTCTCAAGGCAGATTCAACTCCCTTAGGTAAGAGAACACACAGCAGAGCAGTCTGAAGGATACATTCGTTTTGAGTTTTAGACGGAGATTCACAGCTATTTCTGAAATCCTTGGATTTGGCTGGAAAAATGCGTGTTATGCTTCTTCACAGATAGGGTTTAGAAACTCCTGCAAACACACATCAGTTTAACTCTCTAAGTTGAACGCACACATTGAAGGCCGTTCTGTTAGGTTGCTCCGTTTTGGTTTTAGAAGCAGATATTTCTCAATACAGCCTTTACTCCCATTCACTCTGGAATATCAAAACGCAGCTCCAAGAAGAAACGCGCTTCTCACTCTGTGAATCTCAAGGCAGATTCAACTCCCTTAGGTAAGCGAACACACAGCAGAGCAGTCTGAAAGATACGTTCGTTTTGAGATTTTGACGGAGATTTACAGCTATTTCTGAAATGCTTGGATTTGGCTGGAAAAATGCGTTTTCTGCTTCTTCACAGAAAGGGTTTAGAAACTCCTGCAAACACACATCAGTTTAACTTAGTAAGTTGAACGCACATATTGAAGGCCGTTCTGTTAGGTGTCTCCGTTTTGGTTTTAGAAGCAGATATTTATCAATACAGCGTTTACTCCCATTCACTCTGGAATATCAAAACTCAGCTCCTAGAAGAAACGGGCTTCTCACTCTCTGAATCTCAAGGCAGATTCAACTCCCTTAGGTAGGCGTACACACAGCAGAGCAGTCTGAAGGATACGATCGTTTTGAGTTTTAGACGGAGATTTACAGCTATTTCTGAAATGCTTGGATTTGGCTGGAAAAATGCGTTTTCTGCTTCTTCACAGAAAGGGTTTAGAAAGCCCTGCGAACACACATCAGTTTAACTCTGTATGTTGAATGCACACATTGAAGGCCGTTCTGTTAGGTTGCTCCGTTTTGGTTTTAGAAGCAGATATTTCTCAATGCAGCGCTTACTCCCATTCACTCTGGAATATGAAAACGCAACTCCTACAAGAAACGCGCTTCTCACTCTCTGAATCTCAAGGCAGATTCAACTCCCTTAGGTGAGCGAACAAACAGCAGAGCAGTCTGAAGGATACGTTCGTTTTGAGTTTCAGATCGCGATTTAAAGCTATTTCTGAAATGCTTGGATTTGGCTGGAAAAATGCGTTTTCTGCTTCTTCACAGAAAGGGCTTAGAAACTCCTGTAAACACACATCAGTTTAATTCTCTAAGTTGAACCCACACATTGAAGGCCGTTCTGTTAGGTTACTTCGTTTTGGTTTTAGAAGCAGATATTTCTCAATACAGCGTTTACTCCCATTCACTCTACAATATGAAAACGCAGCTCCTAGAAGAAACGCGCTTCTCACTCTCTGAATCTAAAGGCAGATTCAACCCCCTTAGGTAAGCGAACACACAGCAGAGCAGTCTGAAGGATACGTTCGTTTTGAGTTTTAGACGGAGATTTACAGCTATTTCTGAAATGCTTGGATTTGGCTGGAAAAATGCGTTTTCTGCTTCTTCACAGAAAGGGTTTAGAAACTCCTGCAAACACACATCAGTTTAACTCTGTAAGTTGAACGCACACATTGAAGGCCGTTCTTTTAGGTTGCTCCGTTTTGGATTTAGAAGCGGATATTTCTCAATACAGCGTTTAGTCCCATTCACTCTGTAATATCAAAACGCAGCTCCTAGAAGAAACGGGCTTCTCACTCTCTGAATCTCAAAACAGATTCAACTTTCTTAGGTAAGCGAACAAACAGCAGAGCAGTCTGAAGGATACGTTCGTTTTGAGTTTTAGGCGGAGATTTACAGCTATTTCTGAAATGCTTGGATTTGGATGGAAAAATGCGTTTTCTGCTTCTTCACAGAAAGGGCTGAGAAACTCCTGCAAACACACATCAGTTTAACTCTGTAAGTTGAACAGACACATTGAAGGCGGTTCTGGTAGGTTGCTCCGTTTTGGTTTTAGAAGCAGATATTTCTCAATACAGGGTTTACTCCCATTCACTCTGGAATATGAAAACGCAGCTCCTAGAAAAAACGCGATTCTCACTCTCTGAATCTCAAGGCAGATTAAACTCCGTTAGGTAAGCGAAAACACAGCAGACCAGTCTGAAAAATACGTTCGTTTTTAGTTTTAGACGGAGATTTACAGCTATTTCTGAAATGCTTGGATTTGGCTGAAAATATGCGTTTTCTGCTTCTTCACAGAAAGGGTTTAGAAACTCCTGCAAACAAACATCAGTTTATCTCTGTAAGTTGAACGCACACATTAAAGGCCGTTCTGTGAGGTTGCTCTGCTTTGGTTTTAGAAGCAGATATTTTTCAATACAGGCTTTACTCCCATTCACTCTGGAATATCAAAACGCAGCTCCTAGAAGAAACGCGCTTCTCACTCTCTGAATCTCAAGGCAGATTCAACTCCCTTAGGTAAGCGAACACACAGCAGAGCAGTCTGAAGGATATGTTCGTTTTGTGTTTTAGACGGAGAATTACAGCTATTTCTGAAAAGCTTGGATTTGGCTGGAAAAATGCGTTTTCTGCTTGTTCACAGAAAAGGTCTAGAAACTCCTGCAAACGCACATCAGTTTACCTCTGTAAGTTGAACGAACACATTGAAGGCCGTTCTGTTAGCTTGCTCCGTTTTGGTTTTAGAAGCAGATATTTCTCAATAGAGCGTTTACTCCCATTCACTCTGGAATATCAAAACGCAGCTCCTAGAAGAAACGCGCTTCTCACTCTCTGAATCTCAATGCAGATTCAACTCCCTTAGGTAAGCGAACACACAGCAGACCAGTCTGAAGGATACGTTCGTTTTGAGTTTTAGACGGAGATTTACAACTATTCCTGAAATGCTTGGATTTGGCTGGAAAAATGCGTTTTCTGCTTGTTCACAGAAATGGTCTAAAAACTCCTGCAAACACACATCAGTTTATATCTGTAAGTTGAAGGCACACATTGAAGGGCGTTCTGTTAGGTTGCTCTGTTTTGGTTTTAGAAGCAGATATTTCTCAATACAGCGTTTACTCCCATTCACTCTGGAATATCAAAACGCAGCTGCAAGAAGAAACGTGCTTCTCACTCTCTGAATCTCAAGGCAGATTCAACTCCCTTAGGTAAGGGAACACACAGCATAGCAGTCTGAAGGATTCGTTCGTTTTGAGTTTTAGACGGAGATTTACAGCTATTTCTGAAATGCTTGGATTTGGCTGGAAAAATGCGTTTTCTGCTTCTTCGCAGAAAGGGTTTAGAAACTCCTATAAACACGTCAGTTTAACTCTGTAAGTTGAACGCACACATTGAAGGCCGTTCTGTTAGGTTGCTCCGTTTTCGTTTTAGAAGCAGATGTTTCTCAATACAGCGTTTACTCCCATTCACCCTGGAATATGAAAACGCAGCTCCTAGTAGAAACGCGCTTTTCACTCTCTGAATCTCCAGGCAAGTTCAACGCCCTTAGGAAAGCGAAAACACAGCAGAGCATTCTAAAGGATACGATCGTTTTGAGTTTTAGACGGCGATTTACAGCTATTTCTGAAATGCTTGGATTTGGCTGGAAAAATGCGTTTCCTGCTTCTACACAAAAAGGGTTTTGAAACTCCTGCAAACAAACATCAGTTTAACTCTGTAAGATGAACGCACACATTGAAGGTCGTTCTCTTAGGTTGCTCCGTTTTGGTTTTAGAAGCAGATGTTTCTCAATACAGCATTTACTCCCATTCACTCTGTAATATCAAAACGCAGCTCCTAGAAGAAACGCGCTTCTCACTCTGAGTCTCAAGGCAGATTCAACTCCCTTAGGTAAGAGAACACACAGCAGAGCAGTCTGAAGGATACGTTCGTTTTAAGTTTCAGACGGAGATTTACAGCTATTTCTGAAATGCTTGAATTTCGCTGGAAAAATTCATTTCCTGTTTCTACACAAAAAGGGTTTAGAAACTCCTGCAAACACACATCAGTTTAACTCTGTAAGTTGAACGCACACATTGAAGGACGTTCTGTTTGGTTGCTCCGTTTTGGTTTTAGAAGCAGATATTTCTGAAAACAGCGCTTACTCCCATTCACTCTAAAATATGAAAACGCAGCTCCTAGAAGAAAAGTGCTTCTCACTCTCCAAATCTCAAGGTAGATTCAACTTTTTAAGGTTACGGAACACACAGCAGAGGATTCTGAAGGATACGTTCGTTTTGAGTTTTAGACGAAGATTTACAGCTATTTCTGAAATGCTTGGATTTGGCTGAAAAAATGCGTTTTCTGCTTCTTCACAGAAAGGGTTTAGAAACTCCTGCAAACACACATCAGTTTAACTCTGTAAGTTGAACGCACACATTGAAGGCCGTTCTGTTAGGTTGCTCCGTTTTGGTTTTAGAAGCAGATATTTCTCAATACAGCGTTTACTCCCATTCACTCTGGAATATCAAAACGCAGCTCCTAGAAGAAACGCGCTTCTCACTCTCTGAATCTCAAGGCAGATTCAACTCCCTTAGGTAAGCGAACACACAGCAGAGCAGTCTGAAAGATAAGTTTGTTTTGAGTTTTAGTCGGAGATTTACAGCTATTTCTGAAATGCTTGGATTTGGCTGGAAAAATGCGTTTTCTGCTTCTTCACAGAAAGGGTTTAGAAACTCCTGCAAACACACATCAGTTTAACTCTGTAAGTTGAACGCACACATTGAAGCCCGTCCTGTTAGGTTGCTCCGTTTTGGTTTTAGAAGCAGATATTTCTCAATACAGCGTTTACTCCCATTCACTCTGGAATATCAAAACGCAGCTCCTAGAAGAAACGCGCTTCTCAGTCTGAGTCTCAAGGCAGATTCAACTCCCTTAGGTAAGAGAACACACAGCAGAGCAGTCTGAAGGATACATTCGTTTTGAGTTTTAGACGGAGATTCACAGCTATTTCTGAAATCCTTGGATTTGGCTGGAAAAATGCGTGTTATGCTTCTTCACAGATAGGGTTTAGAAACTCCTGCAAACACACATCAGTTTAACTCTCTAAGTTGAACGCACACATTGAAGGCCGTTCTGTTAGGTTGCTCCGTTTTGGTTTTAGAAGCAGATATTTCTCAATACAGCCTTTACTCCCATTCACTCTGGAATATCAAAACGCAGCTCCAAGAAGAAACGCGCTTCTCACTCTGTGAATCTCAAGGCAGATTCAACTCCCTTAGGTAAGCGAACACACAGCAGAGCAGTCTGAAAGATACGTTCGTTTTGAGATTTTGACGGAGATTTACAGCTATTTCTGAAATGCTTGGATTTGGCTGGAAAAATGCGTTTTCTGCTTCTTCACAGAAAGGGTTTAGAAACTCCTGCAAACACACATCAGTTTAACTTAGTAAGTTGAACGCACATATTGAAGGCCGTTCTGTTAGGTGTCTCCGTTTTGGTTTTAGAAGCAGATATTTCTCAATACAGCGTTTACTCCCATTCACTCTGGAATATCAAAACTCAGCTCCTAGAAGAAACGGGCTTCTCACTCTCTGAATCTCAAGGCAGATTCAACTCCCTTAGGTAGGCGTACACACAGCAGAGCAGTCTGAAGGATACGATCGTTTTGAGTTTTAGACGGAGATTTACAGCTATTTCTGAAATGCTTGGATTTGGCTGGAAAAATGCGTTTTCTGCTTCTTCACAGAAAGGGTTTAGAAAGCCCTGCGAACACACATCAGTTTAACTCTGTATGTTGAATGCACACATTGAAGGCCGTTCTGTTAGGTTGCTCCGTTTTGGTTTTAGAAGCAGATATTTCTCAATGCAGCGCTTACTCCCATTCACTCTGGAATATGAAAACGCAACTCCTACAAGAAACGCGCTTCTCACTCTCTGAATCTCAAGGCAGATTCAACTCCCTTAGGTAAGCGAACAAACAGCAGAGCAGTCTGAAGGATACGTTCGTTTTGAGTTTCAGACCGAGATTTACAGCTATTTCTGAAATGCTTAGATTTGGCTGGAAAAATGCGTTTTCTGCTTCTTCACAGAAAGGGTTTAGAATCTCCTGCAAACACACATCAGTTTAACTCTGTAAGTTGAACGCACACATTGAAGGCCGTTCTGTTAGGTTGCTCCGTTTTGGTTTTAGAAGCAGATATTTCTCAATACAGCGTTTACTCCCATTCACTCTGGAATATGAAAACGCAGCTCCTAGAAGAAATGCGCTTCTCACTCTCTGAATCTCAAGGCAGATTCAACTTTCTTAGGTAAGCGAACACACAGCAGACCAGTCTGAAGGATACGTTCGTTTTGAGTTTCAGACCGCGATTTAAAGCTATTTCTGAAATGCTTGGATTTGGCTGGAAAAATGCGTTTTCTGCTTCTTCACAGAAAGGGCTTAGAAACTCCTGAAAACACACATCAGTTTAATTCTCTAAGTTGAACCCACACATTGAAGGCCGTTCTGTTAGGTTACTTCGTTTTGGTTTTAGAAGCAGATATTTCTCAATACAGCGTTTACTCCCATTCACTCTACAATATGAAAACGCAGCTCCTAGAAGAAACGCGCTTCTCACTCTCTGAATCTAAAGGCAGATTCAACCCCCTTAGGGAAGCGAACACACAGCAGAGCAGTCTGAAGGATACGTTCGTTTTGAGTTTTAGACGGAGATTTACAGCTATTTCTGAAATGCTTGGATTTGGCTGGAAAAATGCGTTTTCTGCTTCTTCACAGAAAGGGTTTAGAAACTCCTGCAAACACACATCAGTTTAACTCTGTAAGTTGAACGCACACATTGAAGGCCGTTCTTTTAGGTTGCTCCGTTTTGGATTTAGAAGCGGATATTTCTCAATACAGCGTTTAGTCCCATTCACTCTGTAATATCAAAACGCAGCTCCTAGAAGAAACGGGCTTCTCACTCTCTGAATCTCAAAACAGATTCAACTTTCTTAGGTAACCGAACACACAGCAGACCAGTCTGAATGATACGTTCGTTTTGAGTTTTAGGCGGAGATTTACAGCTATTTCTGAAATGCTTGGATTTGGATGGAAAAATGCGTTTTCTGCTTCTTCACAGAAAGGGCTGAGAAACTCCTGCAAACACACATCAGTTTAACTCTGTAAGTTGAACAGACACATTGAAGGCGGTTCTGGTAGGTTGCTCCGTTTTGGTTTTAGAAGCAGATATTTCTCAATACAGGGTTTACTCCCATTCACTCTGGAATATGAAAACGCAGCTCCTAGAAAAAACGCGATTCTCACTCTCTGAATCTCAAGGCAGATTAAACTCCGTTAGGTAAGCGAAAACACAGCAGACCAGTCTGAAAAATACGTTCGTTTTTAGTTTTAGACGGAGATTTACAGCTATTTCTGAAATGCTTGGATTTGGCTGAAAATATGCGTTTTCTGCTTCTTCACAGAAAGGGTTTAGAAACTCCTGCAAACAAACATCAGTTTATCTCTGTAAGTTGAACGCACACATTAAAGGCCGTTCTGTGAGGTTGCTCTGCTTTGGTTTTAGAAGCAGATATTTTTCAATACAGGCTTTACTCCCATTCACTCTGGAATATCAAAACGCAGCTCCTAGAAGAAACGCGCTTCTCACTCTCTGAATCTCAAGGCAGATTCAACTCCCTTAGGTAAGCGAACACACAGCAGAGCAGTCTGAAGGATATGTTCGTTTTGTGTTTTAGACGGAGAATTACAGCTATTTCTGAAAAGCTTGGATTTGGCTGGAAAAATGCGTTTTCTGCTTGTTCACAGAAAAGGTCTAGAAACTCCTGCAAACGCACATCAGTTTACCTCTGTA
The DNA here is from genome assembly GCF_049354715.1 of Callithrix jacchus. Taxonomy (NCBI): domain Eukaryota; kingdom Metazoa; phylum Chordata; class Mammalia; order Primates; family Cebidae; genus Callithrix; species Callithrix jacchus. The sequence goes on along the minus strand of NC_133524.1, from coordinate 59,154,933 downwards.
AGTTGAACGAACACATTGAAGGCCGTTCTGTTAGCTTGCTCCGTTTTGGTTTTAGAAGCAGATATTTCTCAATAGAGCGTTTACTCCCATTCACTCTGGAATATCAAAACGCAGCTCCTAGAAGAAACGCGCTTCTCACTCTCTGAATCTCAATGCAGATTCAACTCCCTTAGGTAAGCGAACACACAGCAGACCAGTCTGAAGGATACGTTCGTTTTGAGTTTTAGACGGAGATTTACAACTATTCCTGAAATGCTTGGATTTGGCTGGAAAAATGCGTTTTCTGCTTGTTCACAGAAATGGTCTAAAAACTCCTGCAAACACACATCAGTTTATCTCTGTAAGTTGAAGGCACACATTGAAGGGCGTTCTGTTAGGTTGCTCTGTTTTGGTTTTAGAAGCAGATATTTCTCAATACAGCGTTTACTCCCATTCACTCTGGAATATCAAAACGCAGCTGCAAGAAGAAACGTGCTTCTCACTCTCTGAATCTCAAGGCAGATTCAACTCCCTTAGGTAAGGGAACACACAGCATAGCAGTCTGAAGGATTCGTTCGTTTTGAGTTTTAGACGGAGATTTACAGCTATTTCTGAAATGCTTGGATTTGGCTGGAAAAATGCGTTTTCTGCTTCTTCGCAGAAAGGGTTTAGAAACTCCTATAAACACGTCAGTTTAACTCTGTAAGTTGAACGCACACATTGAAGGCCGTTCTGTTAGGTTGCTCCGTTTTCGTTTTAGAAGCAGATGTTTCTCAATACAGCGTTTACTCCCATTCACCCTGGAATATGAAAACGCAGCTCCTAGTAGAAACGCGCTTTTCACTCTCTGAATCTCCAGGCAAGTTCAACGCACTTAGGAAAGCGAAAACACAGCAGAGCATTCTAAAGGATACGATCGTTTTGAGTTTTAGACGGCGATTTACAGCTATTTCTGAAATGCTTGGATTTGGCTGGAAAAATGCGTTTCCTGCTTCTACACAAAAAGGGTTTTGAAACTCCTGCAAACAAACATCAGTTTAACTCTGTAAGATGAACGCACACATTGAAGGTCGTTCTCTTAGGTTGCTCCGTTTTGGTTTTAGAAGCAGATGTTTCTCAATACAGCATTTACTCCCATTCACTCTGTAATATCAAAACGCAGCTCCTAGAAGAAACGCGCTTCTCACTCTGAGTCTCAAGGCAGATTCAACTCCCTTAGGTAAGAGAACACACAGCAGAGCAGTCTGAAGGATACGTTCGTTTTAAGTTTCAGACGGAGATTTACAGCTATTTCTGAAATGCTTGAATTTCGCTGGAAAAATTCATTTCCTGTTTCTACACAAAAAGGGTTTAGAAACTCCTGCAAACACACATCAGTTTAACTCTGTAAGTTGAACGCACACATTGAAGGACGTTCTGTTTGGTTGCTCCGTTTTGGTTTTAGAAGCAGATATTTCTGAAAACAGCGCTTACTCCCATTCACTCTAAAATATGAAAACGCAGCTCCTAGAAGAAAAGTGCTTCTCACTCTCCAAATCTCAAGGTAGATTCAACTTTTTAAGGTTACGGAACACACAGCAGAGGATTCTGAAGGATACGTTCGTTTTGAGTTTTAGACGAAGATTTACAGCTATTTCTGAAATGCTTGGATTTGGCTGAAAAAATGCGTTTTCTGCTTCTTCACAGAAAGGGTTTAGAAACTCCTGCAAACACACATCAGTTTAACTCTGTAAGTTGAACGCACACATTGAAGGCCGTTCTGTTAGGTTGCTCCGTTTTGGTTTTAGAAGCAGATATTTCTCAATACAGCGTTTACTCCCATTCACTCTGGAATATCAAAACGCAGCTCCTAGAAGAAACGCGCTTCTCACTCTCTGAATCTCAAGGCAGATTCAACTCCCTTAGGTAAGCGAACACACAGGAGAGCAGTCTGAAAGATAAGTTTGTTTTGAGTTTTAGTCGGAGATTTACAGCTATTTCTGAAATGCTTGGATTTGGCTGGAAAATGCGTTTTCTGCTTCTTCACAGAAAGGGTTTAGAAACTCCTGCAAACACACATCAGTTTAACTCTGTAAGTTGAACGCACACATTGAAGCCCGTCCTGTTAGGTTGCTCCGTTTTGGTTTTAGAAGCAGATATTTCTCAATACAGCGTTTACTCCCATTCACTCTGGAATATCAAAACGCAGCTCCTAGAAGAAACGCGCTTCTCAGTCTGAGTCTCAAGGCAGATTCAACTCCCTTAGGTAAGAGAACACACAGCAGAGCAGTCTGAAGGATACATTCGTTTTGAGTTTTAGACGGAGATTCACAGCTATTTCTGAAATCCTTGGATTTGGCTGGAAAAATGCGTGTTATGCTTCTTCACAGATAGGGTTTAGAAACTCCTGCAAACACACATCAGTTTAACTCTCTAAGTTGAACGCACACATTGAAGGCCGTTCTGTTAGGTTGCTCCGTTTTGGTTTTAGAAGCAGATATTTCTCAATACAGCCTTTACTCCCATTCACTCTGGAATATCAAAACGCAGCTCCAAGAAGAAACGCGCTTCTCACTCTCTGAATCTCAAGGCAGATTCAACTCCCTTAGGTAAGCGAACACACAGCAGAGCAGTCTGAAAGATACGTTCGTTTTGAGATTTTGACGGAGATTTACAGCTATTTCTGAAATGCTTGGATTTGGCTGGAAAAATGCGTTTTCTGCTTCTTCACAGAAAGGGTTTAGAAACTCCTGCAAACACACATCAGTTTAACTTAGTAAGTTGAACGCACATATTGAAGGCCGTTCTGTTAGGTGTCTCCGTTTTGGTTTTAGAAGCAGATATTTATCAATACAGCGTTTACTCCCATTCACTCTGGAATATCAAAACTCAGCTCCTAGAAGAAACGCGCTTCTCACTCTCTGAATCTCAAGGCAGATTCAACTCCCTTAGGTAGGCGTACACACAGCAGAGCAGTCTGAAGGATACGATCGTTTTGAGTTTTAGACGGAGATTTACAGCTATTTCTGAAATGCTTGGATTTGGCTGGAAAAATGCGTTTTCTGCTTCTTCACAGAAAGGGTTTAGAAAGCCCTGCGAACACACATCAGTTTAACTCTGTATGTTGAATGCACACATTGAAGGCCGTTCTGTTAGGTTGCTCCGTTTTGGTTTTAGAAGCAGATATTTCTCAATGCAGCGCTTACTCCCATTCACTCTGGAATATGAAAACGCAACTCCTACAAGAAACGCGCTTCTCACTCTCTGAATCTCAAGGCAGATTCAACTTTCTTAGGTAAGCGAACACACAGCAGACCAGTCTGAAGGATACGTTCGTTTTGAGTTTCAGATCGCGATTTAAAGCTATTTCTGAAATGCTTGGATTTGGCTGGAAAAATGCGTTTTCTGCTTCTTCACAGAAAGGGCTTAGAAACTCCTGAAAACACACATCAGTTTAATTCTCTAAGTTGAACCCACACATTGAAGGCCGTTCTGTTAGGTTACTTCGTTTTGGTTTTAGAAGCAGATATTTCTCAATACAGCGTTTACTCCCATTCACTCTGGAATATGAAAACGCAGCTCCTAGAAGAAACGCGCTTCTCACTCTCTGAATCTAAAGGCAGATTCAACCCCCTTAGGGAAGCGAACACACAGCAGAGCAGTCTGAAGGATACGTTCGTTTTGAGTTTTAGACGGAGATTTACAGCTATTTCTGAAATGCTTGGATTTGGCTGGAAAAATGCGTTTTCTGCTTCTTCACAGAAAGGGTTTAGAAACTCCTGCAAACACACATCAGTTTAACTCTGTAAGTTGAACGCACACATTGAAGGCCGTTCTTTTAGGTTGCTCCGTTTTGGATTTAGAAGCGGATATTTCTCAATACAGCGTTTAGTCCCATTCACTCTGTAATATCAAAACGCAGCTCCTAGAAGAAACGGGCTTCTCACTCTCTGAATCTCAAAACAGATTCAACTTTCTTAGGTAACCGAACACACAGCAGACCAGTCTGAATGATACGTTCGTTTTGAGTTTTAGGCGGAGATTTACAGCTATTTCTGAAATGCTTGGATTTGGATGGAAAAATGCGTTTTCTGCTTCTTCACAGAAAGGGCTGAGAAACTCCTGCAAACACACATCAGTTTAACTCTGTAAGTTGAACAGACACATTGAAGGCGGTTCTGGTAGGTTGCTCCGTTTTGGTTTTAGAAGCAGATATTTCTCAATACAGGGTTTACTCCCATTCACTCTGGAATATGAAAACGCAGCTCCTAGAAAAAACGCGATTCTCACTCTCTGAATCTCAAGGCAGATTAAACTCCGTTAGGTAAGCGAAAACACAGCAGACCAGTCTGAAAAATACGTTCGTTTTTAGTTTTAGACGGAGATTTACAGCTATTTCTGAAATGCTTGGATTTGGCTGAAAATATGCGTTTTCTGCTTCTTCACAGAAAGGGTTTAGAAACTCCTGCAAACAAACATCAGTTTATCTCTGTAAGTTGAACGCACACATTAAAGGCCGTTCTGTGAGGTTGCTCTGCTTTGGTTTTAGAAGCAGATATTTTTCAATACAGGCTTTACTCCCATTCACTCTGGAATATCAAAACGCAGCTCCTAGAAGAAACGCGCTTCTCACTCTCTGAATCTCAAGGCAGATTCAACTCCCTTAGGTAAGCGAACACACAGCAGAGCAGTCTGAAGGATATGTTCGTTTTGTGTTTTAGACGGAGAATTACAGCTATTTCTGAAAAGCTTGGATTTGGCTGGAAAAATGCGTTTTCTGCTTGTTCACAGAAAAGGTCTAGAAACTCCTGCAAACGCACATCAGTTTACCTCTGTAAGTTGAACGAACACATTGAAGGCCGTTCTGTTAGCTTGCTCCGTTTTGGTTTTAGAAGCAGATATTTCTCAATAGAGCGTTTACTCCCATTCACTCTGGAATATCAAAACGCAGCTCCTAGAAGAAACGCGCTTCTCACTCTCTGAATCTCAATGCAGATTCAACTCCCTTAGGTAAGCGAACACACAGCAGACCAGTCTGAAGGATACGTTCGTTTTGAGTTTTAGACGGAGATTTACAACTATTCCTGAAATGCTTGGATTTGGCTGGAAAAATGCGTTTTCTGCTTGTTCACAGAAATGGTCTAAAAACTCCTGCAAACACACATCAGTTTATCTCTGTAAGTTGAAGGCACACATTGAAGGGCGTTCTGTTAGGTTGCTCTGTTTTGGTTTTAGAAGCAGATATTTCTCAATACAGCGTTTACTCCCATTCACTCTGGAATATCAAAACGCAGCTGCAAGAAGAAACGTGCTTCTCACTCTCTGAATCTCAAGGCAGATTCAACTCCCTTAGGTAAGGGAACACACAGCATAGCAGTCTGAAGGATTCGTTCGTTTTGAGTTTTAGACGGAGATTTACAGCTATTTCTGAAATGCTTGGATTTGGCTGGAAAAATGCGTTTTCTGCTTCTTCGCAGAAAGGGTTTAGAAACTCCTATAAACACGTCAGTTTAACTCTGTAAGTTGAACGCACACATTGAAGGCCGTTCTGTTAGGTTGCTCCGTTTTCGTTTTAGAAGCAGATGTTTCTCAATACAGCGTTTACTCCCATTCACCCTGGAATATGAAAACGCAGCTCCTAGTAGAAACGCGCTTTTCACTCTCTGAATCTCCAGGCAAGTTCAACGCACTTAGGAAAGCGAAAACACAGCAGAGCATTCTAAAGGATACGATCGTTTTGAGTTTTAGACGGCGATTTACAGCTATTTCTGAAATGCTTGGATTTGGCTGGAAAAATGCGTTTCCTGCTTCTACACAAAAAGGGTTTTGAAACTCCTGCAAACAAACATCAGTTTAACTCTGTAAGATGAACGCACACATTGAAGGTCGTTCTCTTAGGTTGCTCCGTTTTGGTTTTAGAAGCAGATGTTTCTCAATACAGCATTTACTCCCATTCACTCTGTAATATCAAAACGCAGCTCCTAGAAGAAACGCGCTTCTCACTCTGAGTCTCAAGGCAGATTCAACTCCCTTAGGTAAGAGAACACACAGCAGAGCAGTCTGAAGGATACGTTCGTTTTAAGTTTCAGACGGAGATTTACAGCTATTTCTGAAATGCTTGAATTTCGCTGGAAAAATTCATTTCCTGTTTCTACACAAAAAGGGTTTAGAAACTCCTGCAAACACACATCAGTTTAACTCTGTAAGTTGAACGCACACATTGAAGGACGTTCTGTTTGGTTGCTCCGTTTTGGTTTTAGAAGCAGATATTTCTGAAAACAGCGCTTACTCCCATTCACTCTAAAATATGAAAACGCAGCTCCTAGAAGAAAAGTGCTTCTCACTCTCCAAATCTCAAGGTAGATTCAACTTTTTAAGGTTACGGAACACACAGCAGAGGATTCTGAAGGATACGTTCGTTTTGAGTTTTAGACGAAGATTTACAGCTATTTCTGAAATGCTTGGATTTGGCTGAAAAAATGCGTTTTCTGCTTCTTCACAGAAAGGGTTTAGAAACTCCTGCAAACACACATCAGTTTAACTCTGTAAGTTGAACGCACACATTGAAGGCCGTTCTGTTAGGTTGCTCCGTTTTGGTTTTAGAAGCAGATATTTCTCAATACAGCGTTTACTCCCATTCACTCTGGAATATCAAAACGCAGCTCCTAGAAGAAACGCGCTTCTCACTCTCTGAATCTCAAGGCAGATTCAACTCCCTTAGGTAAGCGAACACACAGCAGAGCAGTCTGAAAGATAAGTTTGTTTTGAGTTTTAGTCGGAGATTTACAGCTATTTCTGAAATGCTTGGATTTGGCTGGAAAAATGCGTTTTCTGCTTCTTCACAGAAAGGGTTTAGAAACTCCTGCCAACACACATCAGTTTAACTCTGTAAGTTGAACGCACACATTGAAGCCCGTCCTGTTAGGTTGCTCCGTTTTGGTTTTAGAAGCAGATATTTCTCAATACAGCGTTTACTCCCATTCACTCTGGAATATCAAAACGCAGCTCCTAGAAGAAACGCGCTTCTCAGTCTGAGTCTCAAGGCAGATTCAACTCCCTTAGGTAAGAGAACACACAGCAGAGCAGTCTGAAGGATACATTCGTTTTGAGTTTTAGACGGAGATTCACAGCTATTTCTGAAATCCTTGGATTTGGCTGGAAAAATGCGTGTTATGCTTCTTCACAGATAGGGTTTAGAAACTCCTGCAAACACACATCAGTTTAACTCTCTAAGTTGAACGCACACATTGAAGGCCGTTCTGTTAGGTTGCTCCGTTTTGGTTTTAGAAGCAGATATTTCTCAATACAGCCTTTACTCCCATTCACTCTGGAATATCAAAACGCAGCTCCAAGAAGAAACGCGCTTCTCACTCTGTGAATCTCAAGGCAGATTCAACTCCCTTAGGTAAGCGAACACACAGCAGAGCAGTCTGAAAGATACGTTCGTTTTGAGATTTTGACGGAGATTTACAGCTATTTCTGAAATGCTTGGATTTGGCTGGAAAAATGCGTTTTCTGCTTCTTCACAGAAAGGGTTTAGAAACTCCTGCAAACACACATCAGTTTAACTTAGTAAGTTGAACGCACATATTGAAGGCCGTTCTGTTAGGTGTCTCCGTTTTGGTTTTAGAAGCAGATATTTATCAATACAGCGTTTACTCCCATTCACTCTGGAATATCAAAACTCAGCTCCTAGAAGAAACGCGCTTCTCACTCTCTGAATCTCAAGGCAGATTCAACTCCCTTAGGTAGGCGTACACACAGCAGAGCAGTCTGAAGGATACGATCGTTTTGAGTTTTAGACGGAGATTTACAGCTATTTCTGAAATGCTTGGATTTGGCTGGAAAAATGCGTTTTCTGCTTCTTCACAGAAAGGGTTTAGAAAGCCCTGCGAACACACATCAGTTTAACTCTGTATGTTGAATGCACACATTGAAGGCCGTTCTGTTAGGTTGCTCCGTTTTGGTTTTAGAAGCAGATATTTCTCAATGCAGCGCTTACTCCCATTCACTCTGGAATATGAAAACGCAACTCCTACAAGAAACGCGCTTCTCACTCTCTGAATCTCAAGGCAGATTCAACTTTCTTAGGTAAGCGAACACACAGCAGACCAGTCTGAAGGATACGTTCGTTTTGAGTTTCAGATCGCGATTTAAAGCTATTTCTGAAATGCTTGGATTTGGCTGGAAAAATGCGTTTTCTGCTTCTTCACAGAAAGGGCTTAGAAACTCCTGAAAACACACATCAGTTTAATTCTCTAAGTTGAACCCACACATTGAAGGCCGTTCTGTTAGGTTACTTCGTTTTGGTTTTAGAAGCAGATATTTCTCAATACAGCGTTTACTCCCATTCACTCTACAATATGAAAACGCAGCTCCTAGAAGAAACGCGCTTCTCACTCTCTGAATCTAAAGGCAGATTCAACCCCCTTAGGGAAGCGAACACACAGCAGAGCAGTCTGAAGGATACGTTCGTTTTGAGTTTTAGACGGAGATTTACAGCTATTTCTGAAATGCTTGGATTTGGCTGGAAAAATGCGTTTTCTGCTTCTTCACAGAAAGGGTTTAGAAACTCCTGCAAACACACATCAGTTTAACTCTGTAAGTTGAACGCACACATTGAAGGCCGTTCTTTTAGGTTGCTCCGTTTTGGATTTAGAAGCGGATATTTCTCAATACAGCGTTTAGTCCCATTCACTCTGTAATATCAAAACGCAGCTCCTAGAAGAAACGGGCTTCTCACTCTCTGAATCTCAAAACAGATTCAACTTTCTTAGGTAACCGAACACACAGCAGACCAGTCTGAATGATACGTTCGTTTTGAGTTTTAGTCGGAGATTTACAGCTATTTCTGAAATGCTTGGATTTGGAATGAAAAATGCGTTTTCTGCTTCTTCACAGAAAGGGCTGAGAAACTCCTGCAAACACACATCAGTTTAACTCTGTAAGTTGAACAGACACATTGAAGGCGGTTCTGGTAGGTTGCTCCGTTTTGGTTTTAGAAGCAGATATTTCTCAATACAGGGTTTACTCCCATTCACTCTGGAATATGAAAACGCAGCTCCTAGAAAAAACGCGATTCTCACTCTCTGAATCTCAAGGCAGATTAAACTCCGTTAGGTAAGCGAAAACACAGCAGACCAGTCTGAAAAATACGTTCGTTTTGAGTTTTAGACGGAGATTTACAGCTATTTCTGAAATGCTTGGATTTGGCTGAAAATATGCGTTTTCTGCTTCTTCACAGAAAGGGTTTAGAAACTCCTGCAAACAAACATCAGTTTATCTCTGTAAGTTGAACGCACACATTAAAGGCCGTTCTGTGAGGTTGCTCTGCTTTGGTTTTAGAAGCAGATATTTTTCAATACAGGCTTTACTCCCATTCACTCTGGAATATCAAAACGCAGCTCCTAGAAGAAACGCGCTTCTCACTCTCTGAATCTCAAGGCAGATTCAACTCCCTTAGGTAAGCGAACACACAGCAGAGCAGTCTGAAGGATATGTTCGTTTTGTGTTTTAGACGGAGAATTACAGCTATTTCTGAAAAGCTTGGATTTGGCTGGAAAAATGCGTTTTCTGCTTGTTCACAGAAAAGGTCTAGAAACTCCTGCAAACGCACATCAGTTTACCTCTGTAAGTTGAACGAACACATTGAAGGCCGTTCTGTTAGCTTGCTCCGTTTTGGTTTTAGAAGCAGATATTTCTCAATAGAGCGTTTACTCCCATTCACTCTGGAATATCAAAACGCAGCTCCTAGAAGAAACGCGCTTCTCACTCTCTGAATCTCAATGCAGATTCAACTCCCTTAGGTAAGCGAACACACAGCAGACCAGTCTGAAGGATACGTTCGTTTTGAGTTTTAGACGGAGATTTACAACTATTCCTGAAATGCTTGGATTTGGCTGGAAAAATGCGTTTTCTGCTTGTTCACAGAAATGGTCTAAAAACTCCTGCAAACACACATCAGTTTATCTCTGTAAGTTGAAGGCACACATTGAAGGGCGTTCTGTTAGGTTGCTCTGTTTTGGTTTTAGAAGCAGATATTTCTCAATACAGCGTTTACTCCCATTCACTCTGGAATATCAAAACGCAGCTGCAAGAAGAAACGTGCTTCTCACTCTCTGAATCTCAAGGCAGATTCAACTCCCTTAGGTAAGGGAACACACAGCATAGCAGTCTGAAGGATTCGTTCGTTTTGAGTTTTAGACGGAGATTTACAGCTATTTCTGAAATGCTTGGATTTGGCTGGAAAAATGCGTTTTCTGCTTCTTCGCAGAAAGGGTTTAGAAACTCCTATAAACACGTCAGTTTAACTCTGTAAGTTGAACGCACACATTGAAGGCCGTTCTGTTAGGTTGCTCCGTTTTCGTTTTAGAAGCAGATGTTTCTCAATACAGCGTTTACTCCCATTCACCCTGGAATATGAAAACGCAGCTCCTAGTAGAAACGCGCTTTTCACTCTCTGAATCTCCAGGCAAGTTCAACGCACTTAGGAAAGCGAAAACACAGCAGAGCATTCTAAAGGATACGATCGTTTTGAGTTTTAGACGGCGATTTACAGCTATTTCTGAAATGCTTGGATTTGGCTGGAAAAATGCGTTTCCTGCTTCTACACAAAAAGGGTTTTGAAACTCCTGCAAACAAACATCAGTTTAACTCTGTAAGATGAACGCACACATTGAAGGTCGTTCTCTTAGGTTGCTCCGTTTTGGTTTTAGAAGCAGATGTTTCTCAATACAGCATTTACTCCCATTCACTCTGTAATATCAAAACGCAGCTCCTAGAAGAAACGCGCTTCTCACTCTGAGTCTCAAGGCAGATTCAACTCCCTTAGGTAAGAGAACACACAGCAGAGCAGTCTGAAGGATACGTTCGTTTTAAGTTTCAGACGGAGATTTACAGCTATTTCTGAAATGCTTGAATTTCGCTGGAAAAATTCATTTCCTGTTTCTACACAAAAAGGGTTTAGAAACTCCTGCAAACACACATCAGTTTAACTCTGTAAGTTGAACGCACACATTGAAGGACGTTCTGTTTGGTTGCTCCGTTTTGGTTTTAGAAGCAGATATTTCTGAAAACAGCGCTTACTCCCATTCACTCTAAAATATGAAAACGCAGCTCCTAGAAGAAAAGTGCTTCTCACTCTCCAAATCTCAAGGTAGATTCAACTTTTTAAGGTTACGGAACACACAGCAGAGGATTCTGAAGGATACGTTCGTTTTGAGTTTTAGACGAAGATTTACAGCTATTTCTGAAATGCTTGGATTTGGCTGAAAAAATGCGTTTTCTGCTTCTTCACAGAAAGGGTTTAGAAACTCCTGCAAACACACATCAGTTTAACTCTGTAAGTTGAACGCACACATTGAAGGCCGTTCTGTTAGGTTGCTCCGTTTTGGTTTTAGAAGCAGATATTTCTCAATACAGCGTTTACTCCCATTCACTCTGGAATATCAAAACGCAGCTCCTAGAAGAAACGCGCTTCTCACTCTCTGAATCTCAAGGCAGATTCAACTCCCTTAGGTAAGCGAACACACAGCAGAGCAGTCTGAAAGATAAGTTTGTTTTGAGTTTTAGTCGGAGATTTACAGCTATTTCTGAAATGCTTGGATTTGGCTGGAAAAATGCGTTTTCTGCTTCTTCACAGAAAGGGTTTAGAAACTCCTGCCAACACACATCAGTTTAACTCTGTAAGTTGAACGCACACATTGAAGCCCGTCCTGTTAGGTTGCTCCGTTTTGGTTTTAGAAGCAGATATTTCTCAATACAGCGTTTACTCCCATTCACTCTGGAATATCAAAACGCAGCTCCTAGAAGAAACGCGCTTCTCAGTCTGAGTCTCAAGGCAGATTCAACTCCCTTAGGTAAGAGAACACACAGCAGAGCAGTCTGAAGGATACATTCGTTTTGAGTTTTAGACGGAGATTCACAGCTATTTCTGAAATCCTTGGATTTGGCTGGAAAAATGCGTGTTATGCTTCTTCACAGATAGGGTTTAGAAACTCCTGCAAACACACATCAGTTTAACTCTCTAAGTTGAACGCACACATTGAAGGCCGTTCTGTTAGGTTGCTCCGTTTTGGTTTTAGAAGCAGATATTTCTCAATACAGCCTTTACTCCCATTCACTCTGGAATATCAAAACGCAGCTCCAAGAAGAAACGCGCTTCTCACTCTGTGAATCTCAAGGCAGATTCAACTCCCTTAGGTAAGCGAACACACAGCAGAGCAGTCTGAAAGATACGTTCGTTTTGAGATTTTGACGGAGATTTACAGCTATTTCTGAAATGCTTGGATTTGGCTGGAAAAATGCGTTTTCTGCTTCTTCACAGAAAGGGTTTAGAAACTCCTGCAAACACACATCAGTTTAACTTAGTAAGTTGAACGCACATATTGAAGGCCGTTCTGTTAGGTGTCTCCGTTTTGGTTTTAGAAGCAGATATTTATCAATACAGCGTTTACTCCCATTCACTCTGGAATATCAAAACTCAGCTCCTAGAAGAAACGCGCTTCTCACTCTCTGAATCTCAAGGCAGATTCAACTCCCTTAGGTAGGCGTACACACAGCAGAGCAGTCTGAAGGATACGATCGTTTTGAGTTTTAGATGGAGATTTACAGCTATTTCTGAAATGCTTGGATTTGGCTGGAAAAATGCGTTTTCTGCTTCTTCACAGAAAGGGTTTAGAAAGCCCTGCGAACACACATCAGTTTAACTCTGTATGTTGAATGCACACATTGAAGGCCGTTCTGTTAGGTTGCTCCGTTTTGGTTTTAGAAGCAGATATTTCTCAATGCAGCGCTTACTCCCATTCACTCTGGAATATGAAAACGCAACTCCTACAAGAAACGCGCTTCTCACTCTCTGAATCTCAAGGCAGATTCAACTTTCTTAGGTAAGCGAACACACAGCAGACCAGTCTGAAGGATACGTTCGTTTTGAGTTTCAGATCGCGATTTAAAGCTATTTCTGAAATGCTTGGATTTGGCTGGAAAAATGCGTTTTCTGCTTCTTCACAGAAAGGGCTTAGAAACTCCTGAAAACACACATCAGTTTAATTCTCTAAGTTGAACCCACACATTGAAGGCCGTTCTGTTAGGTTACTTCGTTTTGGTTTTAGAAGCAGATATTTCTCAATACAGCGTTTACTCCCATTCACTCTACAATATGAAAACGCAGCTCCTAGAAGAAACGCGCTTCTCACTCTCTGAATCTAAAGGCAGATTCAACCCCCTTAGGGAAGCGAACACACAGCAGAGCAGTCTGAAGGATACGTTCGTTTTGAGTTTTAGACGGAGATTTACAGCTATTTCTGAAATGCTTGGATTTGGCTGGAAAAATGCGTTTTCTGCTTCTTCACAGAAAGGGTTTAGAAACTCCTGCAAACACACATCAGTTTAACTCTGTAAGTTGAACGCACACATTGAAGGCCGTTCTTTTAGGTTGCTCCGTTTTGGATTTAGAAGCGGATATTTCTCAATACAGCGTTTAGTCCCATTCACTCTGTAATATCAAAACGCAGCTCCTAGAAGAAACGGGCTTCTCACTCTCTGAATCTCAAAACAGATTCAACTTTCTTAGGTAACCGAACACACAGCAGACCAGTCTGAATGATACGTTCGTTTTGAGTTTTAGTCGGAGATTTACAGCTATTTCTGAAATGCTTGGATTTGGAATGAAAAATGCGTTTTCTGCTTCTTCACAGAAAGGGCTGAGAAACTCCTGCAAACACACATCAGTTTAACTCTGTAAGTTGAACAGACACATTGAAGGCGGTTCTGGTAGGTTGCTCCGTTTTGGTTTTAGAAGCAGATATTTCTCAATACAGGGTTTACTCCCATTCACTCTGGAATATGAAAACGCAGCTCCTAGAAAAAACGCGATTCTCACTCTCTGAATCTCAAGGCAGATTAAACTCCGTTAGGTAAGCGAAAACACAGCAGACCAGTCTGAAAAATACGTTCGTTTTTAGTTTTAGACGGAGATTTACAGCTATTTCTGAAATGCTTGGATTTGGCTGAAAATATGCGTTTTCTGCTTCTTCACAGAAAGGGTTTAGAAACTCCTGCAAACAAACATCAGTTTATCTCTGTAAGTTGAACGCACACATTAAAGGCCGTTCTGTGAGGTTGCTCTGCTTTGGTTTTAGAAGCAGATATTTTTCAATACAGGCTTTACTCCCATTCACTCTGGAATATCAAAACGCAGCTCCTAGAAGAAACGCGCTTCTCACTCTCTGAATCTCAAGGCAGATTCAACTCCCTTAGGTAAGCGAACACACAGCAGAGCAGTCTGAAGGATATGTTCGTTTTGTGTTTTAGACGGAGAATTACAGCTATTTCTGAAAAGCTTGGATTTGGCTGGAAAAATGCGTTTTCTGCTTGTTCACAGAAAAGGTCTAGAAACTCCTGCAAACGCACATCAGTTTACCTCTGTAAGTTGAACGAACACATTGAAGGCCGTTCTGTTAGCTTGCTCCGTTTTGGTTTTAGAAGCAGATATTTCTCAATAGAGCGTTTACTCCCATTCACTCTGGAATATCAAAACGCAGCTCCTAGAAGAAACGCGCTTCTCACTCTCTGAATCTCAATGCAGATTCAACTCCCTTAGGTAAGCGAACACACAGCAGACCAGTCTGAAGGATACGTTCGTTTTGAGTTTTAGACGGAGATTTACAACTATTCCTGAAATGCTTGGATTTGGCTGGAAAAATGCGTTTTCTGCTTGTTCACAGAAATGGTCTAAAAACTCCTGCAAACACACATCAGTTTATCTCTGTAAGTTGAAGGCACACATTGAAGGGCGTTCTGTTAGGTTGCTCTGTTTTGGTTTTAGAAGCAGATATTTCTCAATACAGCGTTTACTCCCATTCACTCTGGAATATCAAAACGCAGCTGCAAGAAGAAACGTGCTTCTCACTCTCTGAATCTCAAGGCAGATTCAACTCCCTTAGGTAAGGGAACACACAGCATAGCAGTCTGAAGGATTCGTTCGTTTTGAGTTTTAGACGGAGATTTACAGCTATTTCTGAAATGCTTGGATTTGGCTGGAAAAATGCGTTTTCTGCTTCTTCGCAGAAAGGGTTTAGAAACTCCTATAAACACGTCAGTTTAACTCTGTAAGTTGAACGCACACATTGAAGGCCGTTCTGTTAGGTTGCTCCGTTTTCGTTTTAGAAGCAGATGTTTCTCAATACAGCGTTTACTCCCATTCACCCTGGAATATGAAAACGCAGCTCCTAGTAGAAACGCGCTTTTCACTCTCTGAATCTCCAGGCAAGTTCAACGCACTTAGGAAAGCGAAAACACAGCAGAGCATTCTAAAGGATACGATCGTTTTGAGTTTTAGACGGCGATTTACAGCTATTTCTGAAATGCTTGGATTTGGCTGGAAAAATGCGTTTCCTGCTTCTACACAAAAAGGGTTTTGAAACTCCTGCAAACAAACATCAGTTTAACTCTGTAAGATGAACGCACACATTGAAGGTCGTTCTCTTAGGTTGCTCCGTTTTGGTTTTAGAAGCAGATGTTTCTCAATACAGCATTTACTCCCATTCACTCTGTAATATCAAAACGCAGCTCCTAGAAGAAACGCGCTTCTCACTCTGAGTCTCAAGGCAGATTCAACTCCCTTAGGTAAGAGAACACACAGCAGAGCAGTCTGAAGGATACGTTCGTTTTAAGTTTCAGACGGAGATTTACAGCTATTTCTGAAATGCTTGAATTTCGCTGGAAAAATTCATTTCCTGTTTCTACACAAAAAGGGTTTAGAAACTCCTGCAAACACACATCAGTTTAACTCTGTAAGTTGAACGCACACATTGAAGGACGTTCTGTTTGGTTGCTCCGTTTTGGTTTTAGAAGCAGATATTTCTGAAAACAGCGCTTACTCCCATTCACTCTAAAATATGAAAACGCAGCTCCTAGAAGAAAAGTGCTTCTCACTCTCCAAATCTCAAGGTAGATTCAACTTTTTAAGGTTACGGAACACACAGCAGAGGATTCTGAAGGATACGTTCGTTTTGAGTTTTAGACGAAGATTTACAGCTATTTCTGAAATGCTTGGATTTGGCTGAAAAAATGCGTTTTCTGCTTCTTCACAGAAAGGGTTTAGAAACTCCTGCAAACACACATCAGTTTAACTCTGTAAGTTGAACGCACACATTGAAGGCCGTTCTGTTAGGTTGCTCCGTTTTGGTTTTAGAAGCAGATATTTCTCAATACAGCGTTTACTCCCATTCACTCTGGAATATCAAAACGCAGCTCCTAGAAGAAACGCGCTTCTCACTCTCTGAATCTCAAGGCAGATTCAACTCCCTTAGGTAAGCGAACACACAGCAGAGCAGTCTGAAAGATAAGTTTGTTTTGAGTTTTAGTCGGAGATTTACAGCTATTTCTGAAATGCTTGGATTTGGCTGGAAAAATGCGTTTTCTGCTTCTTCACAGAAAGGGTTTAGAAACTCCTGCAAACACACATCAGTTTAACTCTGTAAGTTGAACGCACACATTGAAGCCCGTCCTGTTAGGTTGCTCCGTTTTGGTTTTAGAAGCAGATATTTCTCAATACAGCGTTTACTCCCATTCACTCTGGAATATCAAAACGCAGCTCCTAGAAGAAACGCGCTTCTCAGTCTGAGTCTCAAGGCAGATTCAACTCCCTTAGGTAAGAGAACACACAGCAGAGCAGTCTGAAGGATACATTCGTTTTGAGTTTTAGACGGAGATTCACAGCTATTTCTGAAATCCTTGGATTTGGCTGGAAAAATGCGTGTTATGCTTCTTCACAGATAGGGTTTAGAAACTCCTGCAAACACACATCAGTTTAACTCTCTAAGTTGAACGCACACATTGAAGGCCGTTCTGTTAGGTTGCTCCGTTTTGGTTTTAGAAGCAGATATTTCTCAATACAGCCTTTACTCCCATTCACTCTGGAATATCAAAACGCAGCTCCAAGAAGAAACGCGCTTCTCACTCTGTGAATCTCAAGGCAGATTCAACTCCCTTAGGTAAGCGAACACACAGCAGAGCAGTCTGAAAGATACGTTCGTTTTGAGATTTTGACGGAGATTTACAGCTATTTCTGAAATGCTTGGATTTGGCTGGAAAAATGCGTTTTCTGCTTCTTCACAGAAAGGGTTTAGAAACTCCTGCAAACACACATCAGTTTAACTTAGTAAGTTGAACGCACATATTGAAGGCCGTTCTGTTAGGTGTCTCCGTTTTGGTTTTAGAAGCAGATATTTATCAATACAGCGTTTACTCCCATTCACTCTGGAATATCAAAACTCAGCTCCTAGAAGAAACGCGCTTCTCACTCTCTGAATCTCAAGGCAGATTCAACTCCCTTAGGTAGGCGTACACACAGCAGAGCAGTCTGAAGGATACGATCGTTTTGAGTTTTAGACGGAGATTTACAGCTATTTCTGAAATGCTTGGATTTGGCTGGAAAAATGCGTTTTCTGCTTCTTCACAGAAAGGGTTTAGAAAGCCCTGCGAACACACATCAGTTTAACTCTGTAAGTTGAACGCACACATTGAAGGCCGTTCTGTTAGGTTGCTCCGTTTTGGTTTTAGAAGCAGATATTTCTCAATACAGCGTTTACTCCCATTCACTCTGGAATATGAAAACGCAGCTCCTAGAAGAAATGCGCTTCTCACTCTCTGAATCTCAAGGCAGATTCAACTTTCTTAGGTAAGCGAACACACAGCAGACCAGTCTGAAGGATACGTTCGTTTTGAGTTTCAGACCGCGATTTAAAGCTATTTCTGAAGTGCTTGGATTTGGCTGGAAAAATGCGTTTTCTGCTTCTTCACAGAAAGGGCTTAGAAACTCCTGAAAACACACATCAGTTTAATTCTCTAAGTTGAACCCACACATTGAAGGCCGTTCTGTTAGGTTACTTCGTTTTGGTTTTAGAAGCAGATATTTCTCAATACAGCGTTTACTCCCATTCACTCTACAATATGAAAACGCAGCTCCTAGAAGAAACGCGCTTCTCACTCTCTGAATCTAAAGGCAGATTCAACCCCCTTAGGGAAGCGAACACACAGCAGAGCAGTCTGAAGGATACGTTCGTTTTGAGTTTTAGACGGAGATTTACAGCTATTTCTGAAATGCTTGGATTTGGCTGGAAAAATGCGTTTTCTGCTTCTTCACAGAAAGGGTTTAGAAACTCCTGCAAACACACATCAGTTTAACTCTGTAAGTTGAACGCACACATTGAAGGCCGTTCTTTTAGGTTGCTCCGTTTTGGATTTAGAAGCAGATATTTCTCAATACAGCGTTTAGTCCCATTCACTCTGTAATATCAAAACGCAGCTCCTAGAAGAAACGGGCTTCTCACTCTCTGAATCTCAAAACAGATTCAACTTTCTTAGGTAACCGAACACACAGCAGACCAGTCTGAATGATACGTTCGTTTTGAGTTTTAGGCGGAGATTTACAGCTATTTCTGAAATGCTTGGATTTGGAATGAAAAATGCGTTTTCTGCTTCTTCACAGAAAGGGCTGAGAAACTCCTGCAAACACACATCAGTTTAACTCTGTAAGTTGAACAGACACATTGAAGGCGGTTCTGGTAGGTTGCTCCGTTTTGGTTTTAGAAGCAGATATTTCTCAATACAGGGTTTACTCCCATTCACTCTGGAATATGAAAACGCAGCTCCTAGAAAAAACGCGATTCTCACTCTCTGAATCTCAAGGCAGATTAAACTCCGTTAGGTAAGCGAAAACACAGCAGACCAGTCTGAAAAATACGTTCGTTTTTAGTTTTAGACGGAGATTTACAGCTATTTCTGAAGTGCTTGGATTTGGCTGAAAATATGCGTTTTCTGCTTCTTCACAGAAAGGGTTTAGAAACTCCTGCAAACAAACATCAGTTTATCTCTGTAAGTTGAACGCACACATTAAAGGCCGTTCTGTGAGGTTGCTCTGCTTTGGTTTTAGAAGCAGATATTTTTCAATACAGGCTTTACTCCCATTCACTCTGGAATATCAAAACGCAGCTCCTAGAAGAAACGCGCTTCTCACTCTCTGAATCTCAAGGCAGATTCAACTCCCTTAGGTAAGCGAACACACAGCAGAGCAGTCTGAAGGATATGTTCGTTTTGTGTTTTAGACGGAGAATTACAGCTATTTCTGAAAAGCTTGGATTTGGCTGGAAAAATGCGTTTTCTGCTTGTTCACAGAAAAGGTCTAGAAACTCCTGCAAACGCACATCAGTTTACCTCTGTAAGTTGAACGAACACATTGAAGGCCGTTCTGTTAGCTTGCTCCGTTTTGGTTTTAGAAGCAGATATTTCTCAATAGAGCGTTTACTCCCATTCACTCTGGAATATCAAAACGCAGCTCCTAGAAGAAACGCGCTTCTCACTCTCTGAATCTCAATGCAGATTCAACTCCCTTAGGTAAGCGAACACACAGCAGACCAGTCTGAAGGATACGTTCGTTTTGAGTTTTAGACGGAGATTTACAACTATTCCTGAAATGCTTGGATTTGGCTGGAAAAATGCGTTTTCTGCTTGTTCACAGAAATGGTCTAAAAACTCCTGCAAACACACATCAGTTTATCTCTGTAAGTTGAAGGCACACATTGAAGGGCGTTCTGTTAGGTTGCTCTGTTTTGGTTTTAGAAGCAGATATTTCTCAATACAGCGTTTACTCCCATTCACTCTGGAATATCAAAACGCAGCTGCAAGAAGAAACGTGCTTCTCACTCTCTGAATCTCAAGGCAGATTCAACTCCCTTAGGTAAGGGAACACACAGCATAGCAGTCTGAAGGATTCGTTCGTTTTGAGTTTTAGACGGAGATTTACAGCTATTTCTGAAATGCTTGGATTTGGCTGGAAAAATGCGTTTTCTGCTTCTTCGCAGAAAGGGTTTAGAAACTCCTATAAACACGTCAGTTTAACTCTGTAAGTTGAACGCACACATTGAAGGCCGTTCTGTTAGGTTGCTCCGTTTTCGTTTTAGAAGCAGATGTTTCTCAATACAGCGTTTACTCCCATTCACCCTGGAATATGAAAACGCAGCTCCTAGTAGAAACGCGCTTTTCACTCTCTGAATCTCCAGGCAAGTTCAACGCACTTAGGAAAGCGAAAACACAGCAGAGCATTCTAAAGGATACGATCGTTTTGAGTTTTAGATGGCGATTTACAGCTATTTCTGAAATGCTTGGATTTGGCTGGAAAAATGCGTTTCCTGCTTCTACACAAAAAGGGTTTTGAAACTCCTGCAAACAAACATCAGTTTAACTCTGTAAGATGAACGCACACATTGAAGGTCGTTCTCTTAGGTTGCTCCGTTTTGGTTTTAGAAGCAGATGTTTCTCAATACAGCATTTACTCCCATTCACTCTGTAATATCAAAACGCAGCTCCTAGAAGAAACGCGCTTCTCACTCTGAGTCTCAAGGCAGATTCAACTCCCTTAGGTAAGAGAACACACAGCAGAGCAGTCTGAAGGATACGTTCGTTTTAAGTTTCAGACGGAGATTTACAGCTATTTCTGAAATGCTTGAATTTCGCTGGAAAAATTCATTTCCTGTTTCTACACAAAAAGGGTTTAGAAACTCCTGCAAACACACATCAGTTTAACTCTGTAAGTTGAACGCACACATTGAAGGACGTTCTGTTTGGTTGCTCCGTTTTGGTTTTAGAAGCAGATATTTCTGAAAACAGCGCTTACTCCCATTCACTCTAAAATATGAAAACGCAGCTCCTAGAAGAAAAGTGCTTCTCACTCTCCAAATCTCAAGGTAGATTCAACTTTTTAAGGTTACGGAACACACAGCAGAGGATTCTGAAGGATACGTTCGTTTTGAGTTTTAGACGAAGATTTACAGCTATTTCTGAAATGCTTGGATTTGGCTGAAAAAATGCGTTTTCTGCTTCTTCACAGAAAGGGTTTAGAAACTCCTGCAAACACACATCAGTTTAACTCTGTAAGTTGAACGCACACATTGAAGGCCGTTCTGTTAGGTTGCTCCGTTTTGGTTTTAGAAGCAGATATTTCTCAATACAGCGTTTACTCCCATTCACTCTGGAATATCAAAACGCAGCTCCTAGAAGAAACGCGCTTCTCACTCTCTGAATCTCAAGGCAGATTCAACTCCCTTAGGTAAGCGAACACACAGCAGAGCAGTCTGAAAGATAAGTTTGTTTTGAGTTTTAGTCGGACATTTACAGCTATTTCTGAAATGCTTGGATTTGGCTGGAAAAATGCGTTTTCTGCTTCTTCACAGAAAGGGTTTAGAAACTCCTGCAAACACACATCAGTTTAACTCTGTAAGTTGAACGCACACATTGAAGCCCGTCCTGTTAGGTTGCTCCGTTTTGGTTTTAGAAGCAGATATTTCTCAATACAGCGTTTACTCCCATTCACTCTGGAATATCAAAACGCAGCTCCTAGAAGAAACGCGCTTCTCAGTCTGAGTCTCAAGGCAGATTCAACTCCCTTAGGTAAGAGAACACACAGCAGAGCAGTCTGAAGGATACATTCGTTTTGAGTTTTAGACGGAGATTCACAGCTATTTCTGAAATCCTTGGATTTGGCTGGAAAAATGCGTGTTATGCTTCTTCACAGATAGGGTTTAGAAACTCCTGCAAACACACATCAGTTTAACTCTCTAAGTTGAACGCACACATTGAAGGCCGTTCTGTTAGGTTGCTCCGTTTTGGTTTTAGAAGCAGATATTTCTCAATACAGCCTTTACTCCCATTCACTCTGGAATATCAAAACGCAGCTCCAAGAAGAAACGCGCTTCTCACTCTGTGAATCTCAAGGCAGATTCAACTCCCTTAGGTAAGCGAACACACAGCAGAGCAGTCTGAAAGATACGTTCGTTTTGAGATTTTGACGGAGATTTACAGCTATTTCTGAAATGCTTGGATTTGGCTGGAAAAATGCGTTTTCTGCTTCTTCACAGAAAGGGTTTAGAAACTCCTGCAAACACACATCAGTTTAACTTAGTAAGTTGAACGCACATATTGAAGGCCGTTCTGTTAGGTGTCTCCGTTTTGGTTTTAGAAGCAGATATTTATCAATACAGCGTTTACTCCCATTCACTCTGGAATATCAAAACTCAGCTCCTAGAAGAAACGCGCTTCTCACTCTCTGAATCTCAAGGCAGATTCAACTCCCTTAGGTAGGCGTACACACAGCAGAGCAGTCTGAAGGATACGATCGTTTTGAGTTTTAGACGGAGATTTACAGCTATTTCTGAAATGCTTGGATTTGGCTGGAAAAATGCGTTTTCTGCTTCTTCACAGAAAGGGTTTAGAAAGCCCTGCGAACACACATCAGTTTAACTCTGTAAGTTGAACGCACACATTGAAGGCCGTTCTGTTAGGTTGCTCCGTTTTGGTTTTAGAAGCAGATATTTCTCAATACAGCGTTTACTCCCATTCACTCTGGAATATGAAAACGCAGCTCCTAGAAGAAATGCGCTTCTCACTCTCTGAATCTCAAGGCAGATTCAACTTTCTTAGGTAAGCGAACACACAGCAGACCAGTCTGAAGGATACGTTCGTTTTGAGTTTCAGACCGCGATTTAAAGCTATTTCTGAAGTGCTTGGATTTGGCTGGAAAAATGCGTTTTCTGCTTCTTCACAGAAAGGGCTTAGAAACTCCTGAAAACACACATCAGTTTAATTCTCTAAGTTGAACCCACACATTGAAGGCCGTTCTGTTAGGTTACTTCGTTTTGGTTTTAGAAGCAGATATTTCTCAATACAGCGTTTACTCCCATTCACTCTACAATATGAAAACGCAGCTCCTAGAAGAAACGCGCTTCTCACTCTCTGAATCTAAAGGCAGATTCAACCCCCTTAGGGAAGCGAACACACAGCAGAGCAGTCTGAAGGATACGTTCGTTTTGAGTTTTAGACGGAGATTTACAGCTATTTCTGAAATGCTTGGATTTGGCTGGAAAAATGCGTTTTCTGCTTCTTCACAGAAAGGGTTTAGAAACTCCTGCAAACACACATCAGTTTAACTCTGTAAGTTGAACGCACACATTGAAGGCCGTTCTTTTAGGTTGCTCCGTTTTGGATTTAGAAGCAGATATTTCTCAATACAGCGTTTAGTCCCATTCACTCTGTAATATCAAAACGCAGCTCCTAGAAGAAACGGGCTTCTCACTCTCTGAATCTCAAAACAGATTCAACTTTCTTAGGTAACCGAACACACAGCAGACCAGTCTGAATGATACGTTCGTTTTGAGTTTTAGGCGGAGATTTACAGCTATTTCTGAAATGCTTGGATTTGGAATGAAAAATGCGTTTTCTGCTTCTTCACAGAAAGGGCTGAGAAACTCCTGCAAACACACATCAGTTTAACTCTGTAAGTTGAACAGACACATTGAAGGCGGTTCTGGTAGGTTGCTCCGTTTTGGTTTTAGAAGCAGATATTTCTCAATACAGGGTTTACTCCCATTCACTCTGGAATATGAAAACGCAGCTCCTAGAAAAAACGCGATTCTCACTCTCTGAATCTCAAGGCAGATTAAACTCCGTTAGGTAAGCGAAAACACAGCAGACCAGTCTGAAAAATACGTTCGTTTTTAGTTTTAGACGGAGATTTACAGCTATTTCTGAAATGCTTGGATTTGGCTGAAAATATGCGTTTTCTGCTTCTTCACAGAAAGGGTTTAGAAACTCCTGCAAACAAACATCAGTTTATCTCTGTAAGTTGAACGCACACATTAAAGGCCGTTCTGTGAGGTTGCTCTGCTTTGGTTTTAGAAGCAGATATTTTTCAATACAGGCTTTACTCCCATTCACTCTAGAATATCAAAACGCAGCTCCTAGAAGAAACGCGCTTCTCACTCTCTGAATCTCAAGGCAGATTCAACTCCCTTAGGTAAGCGAACACACAGCAGAGCAGTCTGAAGGATATGTTCGTTTTGTGTTTTAGACGGAGAATTACAGCTATTTCTGAAAAGCTTGGATTTGGCTGGAAAAATGCGTTTTCTGCTTGTTCACAGAAAAGGTCTAGAAACTCCTGCAAACGCACATCAGTTTACCTCTGTAAGTTGAACGAACACATTGAAGGCCGTTCTGTTAGCTTGCTCCGTTTTGGTTTTAGAAGCAGATATTTCTCAATAGAGCGTTTACTCCCATTCACTCTGGAATATCAAAACGCAGCTCCTAGAAGAAACGCGCTTCTCACTCTCTGAATCTCAATGCAGATTCAACTCCCTTAGGTAAGCGAACACACAGCAGACCAGTCTGAAGGATACGTTCGTTTTGAGTTTTAGACGGAGATTTACAACTATTCCTGAAATGCTTGGATTTGGCTGGAAAAATGCGTTTTCTGCTTGTTCACAGAAATGGTCTAAAAACTCCTGCAAACACACATCAGTTTATCTCTGTAAGTTGAAGGCACACATTGAAGGGCGTTCTGTTAGGTTGCTCTGTTTTGGTTTTAGAAGCAGATATTTCTCAATACAGCGTTTACTCCCATTCACTCTGGAATATCAAAACGCAGCTGCAAGAAGAAACGTGCTTCTCACTCTCTGAATCTCAAGGCAGATTCAACTCCCTTAGGTAAGGGAACACACAGCATAGCAGTCTGAAGGATTCGTTCGTTTTGAGTTTTAGACGGAGATTTACAGCTATTTCTGAAATGCTTGGATTTGGCTGGAAAAATGCGTTTTCTGCTTCTTCGCAGAAAGGGTTTAGAAACTCCTATAAACACGTCAGTTTAACTCTGTAAGTTGAACGTACACATTGAAGGCCGTTCTGTTAGGTTGCTCCGTTTTCGTTTTAGAAGCAGATGTTTCTCAATACAGCGTTTACTCCCATTCACCCTGGAATATGAAAACGCAGCTCCTAGTAGAAACGCGCTTTTCACTCTCTGAATCTCCAGGCAAGTTCAACGCACTTAGGAAAGCGAAAACACAGCAGAGCATTCTAAAGGATACGATCGTTTTGAGTTTTAGACGGCGATTTACAGCTATTTCTGAAATGCTTGGATTTGGCTGGAAAAATGCGTTTCCTGCTTCTACACAAAAAGGGTTTTGAAACTCCTGCAAACAAACATCAGTTTAACTCTGTAAGATGAACGCACACATTGAAGGTCGTTCTCTTAGGTTGCTCCGTTTTGGTTTTAGAAGCAGATGTTTCTCAATACAGCATTTACTCCCATTCACTCTGTAATATCAAAACGCAGCTCCTAGAAGAAACGCGCTTCTCACTCTGAGTCTCAAGGCAGATTCAACTCCCTTAGGTAAGAGAACACACAGCAGAGCAGTCTGAAGGATACGTTCGTTTTAAGTTTCAGACGGAGATTTACAGCTATTTCTGAAATGCTTGAATTTCGCTGGAAAAATTCATTTCCTGTTTCTACACAAAAAGGGTTTAGAAACTCCTGCAAACACACATCAGTTTAACTCTGTAAGTTGAACGCACACATTGAAGGACGTTCTGTTTGGTTGCTCCGTTTTGGTTTTAGAAGCAGATATTTCTGAAAACAGCGCTTACTCCCATTCACTCTAAAATATGAAAACGCAGCTCCTAGAAGAAAAGTGCTTCTCACTCTCCAAATCTCAAGGTAGATTCAACTTTTTAAGGTTACGGAACACACAGCAGAGGATTCTGAAGGATACGTTCGTTTTGAGTTTTAGACGAAGATTTACAGCTATTTCTGAAATGCTTGGATTTGGCTGAAAAAATGCGTTTTCTGCTTCTTCACAGAAAGGGTTTAGAAACTCCTGCAAACACACATCAGTTTAACTCTGTAAGTTGAACGCACACATTGAAGGCCGTTCTGTTAGGTTGCTCCGTTTTGGTTTTAGAAGCAGATATTTCTCAATACAGCGTTTACTCCCATTCACTCTGGAATATCAAAACGCAGCTCCTAGAAGAAACGCGCTTCTCACTCTCTGAATCTCAAGGCAGATTCAACTCCCTTAGGTAAGCGAACACACAGCAGAGCAGTCTGAAAGATAAGTTTGTTTTGAGTTTTAGTCGGAGATTTACAGCTATTTCTGAAATGCTTGGATTTGGCTGGAAAAATGCGTTTTCTGCTTCTTCACAGAAAGGGTTTAGAAACTCCTGCAAACACACATCAGTTTAACTCTGTAAGTTGAACGCACACATTGAAGCCCGTCCTGTTAGGTTGCTCCGTTTTGGTTTTAGAAGCAGATATTTCTCAATACAGCGTTTACTCCCATTCACTCTGGAATATCAAAACGCAGCTCCTAGAAGAAACGCGCTTCTCACTCTCTGAATCTCAAGGCAGATTCAACTCCCTTAGGTAAGCGAACACACAGGAGAGCAGTCTGAAAGATAAGTTTGTTTTGAGTTTTAGTCGGAGATTTACAGCTATTTCTGAAATGCTTGGATTTGGCTGGAAAAATGCGTTTTCTGCTTCTTCACAGAAAGGGTTTAGAAACTCCTGCAAACACACATCAGTTTAACTCTGTAAGTTGAACGCACACATTGAAGCCCGTCCTGTTAGGTTGCTCCGTTTTGGTTTTAGAAGCAGATATTTCTCAATACAGCGTTTACTCCCATTCACTCTGGAATATCAAAAAGCAGCTCCTAGAAGAAACGCGCTTCTCAGTCTGAGTCTCAAGGCAGATTCAACTCCCTTAGGTAAGAGAACACACAGCAGAGCAGTCTGAAGGATACATTCGTTTTGAGTTTTAGACGGAGATTCACAGCTATTTCTGAAATCCTTGGATTAGGCTGGAAAAATGCGTGTTATGCTTCTTCACAGATAGGGTTTAGAAACTCCTGCAAACACACATCAGTTTAACTCTCTAAGTTGAACGCACACATTGAAGGCCGTTCTGTTAGGTTGCTCCGTTTTGGTTTTAGAAGCAGATATTTCTCAATACAGCCTTTACTCCCATTCACTCTGGAATATCAAAACGCAGCTCCAAGAAGAAACGCGCTTCTCACTCTCTGAATCTCAAGGCAGATTCAACTCCCTTAGGTAAGCGAACACACAGCAGAGCAGTCTGAAAGATACGTTCGTTTTGAGATTTTGACGGAGATTTACAGCTATTTCTGAAATGCTTGGATTTGGCTGGAAAAATGCGTTTTCTGCTTCTTCACAGAAAGGGTTTAGAAACTCCTGCAAACACACATCAGTTTAACTTAGTAAGTTGAACGCACATATTGAAGGCCGTTCTGTTAGGTGTCTCCGTTTTGGTTTTAGAAGCAGATATTTCTCAATACAGCGTTTACTCCCATTCACTCTGGAATATCAAAACTCAGCTCCTAGAAGAAACGCGCTTCTCACTCTCTGAATCTCAAGGCAGATTCAACTCCCTTAGGTAGGCGTACACCCAGCAGAGCAGTCTGAAGGATACGATCGTTTTGAGTTTTAGACGGAGATTTACAGCTATTTCTGAAATGCTTGGATTTGGCTGGAAAAATGCGTTTTCTGCTTCTTCACAGAAAGGGTTTAGAAAGCCCTGCGAACACACATCAGTTTAACTCTGTATGTTGAATGCACACATTGAAGGCCGTTCTGTTAGGTTGCTCCGTTTTGGTTTTAGAAGCAGATATTTCTCAATGCAGCGCTTACTCCCATTCACTCTGGAATATGAAAACGCAACTCCTACAAGAAACGCGCTTCTCACTCTCTGAATCTCAAGGCAGATTCAACTCCCTTAGGTAAGCGAACAAACAGCAGAGCAGTCTGAAGGATACGTTCGTTTTGAGTTTCAGACCGAGATTTACAGCTATTTCTGAAATGCTTAGATTTGGCTGGAAAAATGCGTTTTCTGCTTCTTCACAGAAAGGGTTTAGAATCTCCTGCAAAAACACATCAGTTTAACTCTGTAAGTTGAACGCACACATTGAAGGCCGTTCTGTTAGGTTGCTCCGTTTTGGTTTTAGAAGCAGATATTTCTCAATACAGCGTTTACTCCCATTCACTCTGGAATATCAAAACGCAGCTCCTAGAAGAAATGCGCTTCTCACTCTCTGAATCTCAAGGCAGATTCAACTTTCTTAGGTAAGCGAACACACAGCAGACCAGTCTGAAGGATACGTTCGTTTTGAGTTTCAGACCGCGATTTAAAGCTATTTCTGAAATGCTTGGATTTGGCTGGAAAAATGCGTTTTCTGCTTCTTCACAGAAAGGGCTTAGAAACTCCTGAAAACACACATCAGTTTAATTCTCTAAGTTGAACCCACACATTGAAGGCCGTTCTGTTAGGTTACTTCGTTTTGGTTTTAGAAGCAGATATTTCTCAATACAGCGTTTACTCCCATTCACTCTACAATATGAAAACGCAGCTCCTAGAAGAAACGCGCTTCTCACTCTCTGAATCTAAAGGCAGATTCAACCCCCTTAGGGAAGCGAACACACAGCAGAGCAGTCTGAAGGATACGTTCGTTTTGAGTTTTAGACGGAGATTTACAGCTATTTCTGAAATGCTTGGATTTGGCTGGAAAAATGCGTTTTCTGCTTCTTCACAGAAAGGGTTTAGAAACTCCTGCAAACACACATCAGTTTAACTCTGTAAGTTGAACGCACACATTGAAGGCCGTTCTTTTAGGTTGCTCCGTTTTGGATTTAGAAGCGGATATTTCTCAATACAGCGTTTAGTCCCATTCACTCTGTAATATCAAAACGCAGCTCCTAGAAGAAACGGGCTTCTCACTCTCTGAATCTCAAAACAGATTCAACTTTCTTAGGTAACCGAACACACAGCAGACCAGTCTGAATGATACGTTCGTTTTGAGTTTTAGGCGGAGATTTACAGCTATTTCTGAAATGCTTGGATTTGGATGGAAAAATGCGTTTTCTGCTTCTTCACAGAAAGGGCTGAGAAACTCCTGCAAACACACATCAGTTTAACTCTGTAAGTTGAACAGACACATTGAAGGCGGTTCTGGTAGGTTGCTCCGTTTTGGTTTTAGAAGCAGATATTTCTCAATACAGGGTTTACTCCCATTCACTCTGGAATATGAAAACGCAGCTCCTAGAAAAAACGCGATTCTCACTCTCTGAATCTCAAGGCAGATTAAACTCCGTTAGGTAAGCGAAAACACAGCAGACCAGTCTGAAAAATACGTTCGTTTTTAGTTTTAGACGGAGATTTACAGCTATTTCTGAAATGCTTGGATTTGGCTGAAAATATGCGTTTTCTGCTTCTTCACAGAAAGGGTTTAGAAACTCCTGCAAACAAACATCAGTTTATCTCTGTAAGTTGAACGCACACATTAAAGGCCGTTCTGTGAGGTTGCTCTGCTTTGGTTTTAGAAGCAGATATTTTTCAATACAGGCTTTACTCCCATTCACTCTGGAATATCAAAACGCAGCTCCTAGAAGAAACGCGCTTCTCACTCTCTGAATCTCAAGGCAGATTCAACTCCCTTAGGTAAGCGAACACACAGCAGAGCAGTCTGAAGGATATGTTCGTTTTGTGTTTTAGACGGAGAATTACAGCTATTTCTGAAAAGCTTGGATTTGGCTGGAAAAATGCGTTTTCTGCTTGTTCACAGAAAAGGTCTAGAAACTCCTGCAAACGCACATCAGTTTACCTCTGTAAGTTGAACGAACACATTGAAGGCCGTTCTGTTAGCTTGCTCCGTTTTGGTTTTAGAAGCAGATATTTCTCAATAGAGCGTTTACTCCCATTCACTCTGGAATATCAAAACGCAGCTCCTAGAAGAAACGCGCTTCTCACTCTCTGAATCTCAATGCAGATTCAACTCCCTTAGGTAAGCGAACACACAGCAGACCAGTCTGAAGGATACGTTCGTTTTGAGTTTTAGACGGAGATTTACAACTATTCCTGAAATGCTTGGATTTGGCTGGAAAAATGCGTTTTCTGCTTGTTCACAGAAATGGTCTAAAAACTCCTGCAAACACACATCAGTTTATCTCTGTAAGTTGAAGGCACACATTGAAGGGCGTTCTGTTAGGTTGCTCTGTTTTGGTTTTAGAAGCAGATATTTCTCAATACAGCGTTTACTCCCATTCACTCTGGAATATCAAAACGCAGCTGCAAGAAGAAACGTGCTTCTCACTCTCTGAATCTCAAGGCAGATTCAACTCCCTTAGGTAAGGGAACACACAGCATAGCAGTCTGAAGGATTCGTTCGTTTTGAGTTTTAGACGGAGATTTACAGCTATTTCTGAAATGCTTGGATTTGGCTGGAAAAATGCGTTTTCTGCTTCTTCGCAGAAAGGGTTTAGAAACTCCTATAAACACGTCAGTTTAACTCTGTAAGTTGAACGCACACATTGAAGGCCGTTCTGTTAGGTTGCTCCGTTTTCGTTTTAGAAGCAGATGTTTCTCAATACAGCGTTTACTCCCATTCACCCTGGAATATGAAAACGCAGCTCCTAGTAGAAACGCGCTTTTCACTCTCTGAATCTCCAGGCAAGTTCAACGCACTTAGGAAAGCGAAAACACAGCAGAGCATTCTAAAGGATACGATCGTTTTGAGTTTTAGACGGCGATTTACAGCTATTTCTGAAATGCTTGGATTTGGCTGGAAAAATGCGTTTCCTGCTTCTACACAAAAAGGGTTTTGAAACTCCTGCAAACAAACATCAGTTTAACTCTGTAAGATGAACGCACACATTGAAGGTCGTTCTCTTAGGTTGCTCCGTTTTGGTTTTAGAAGCAGATGTTTCTCAATACAGCATTTACTCCCATTCACTCTGTAATATCAAAACGCAGCTCCTAGAAGAAACGCGCTTCTCACTCTGAGTCTCAAGGCAGATTCAACTCCCTTAGGTAAGAGAACACACAGCAGAGCAGTCTGAAGGATACGTTCGTTTTAAGTTTCAGACGGAGATTTACAGCTATTTCTGAAATGCTTGAATTTCGCTGGAAAAATTCATTTCCTGTTTCTACACAAAAAGGGTTTAGAAACTCCTGCAAACACACATCAGTTTAACTCTGTAAGTTGAACGCACACATTGAAGGACGTTCTGTTTGGTTGC
Organism: Callithrix jacchus; assembly: GCF_049354715.1. NCBI lineage: Eukaryota > Metazoa > Chordata > Mammalia > Primates > Cebidae > Callithrix > Callithrix jacchus. The sequence continues at coordinate 59,124,065 of NC_133524.1, read as the reverse complement.
TCCGTTTTGGTTTTAGAAGCAGATATTTCTGAAAACAGCGCTTACTCCCATTCACTCTAAAATATGAAAACGCAGCTCCTAGAAGAAAAGTGCTTCTCACTCTCCAAATCTCAAGGTAGATTCAACTTTTTAAGGTTACGGAACACACAGCAGAGGATTCTGAAGGATACGTTCGTTTTGAGTTTTAGACGAAGATTTACAGCTATTTCTGAAATGCTTGGATTTGGCTGAAAAAATGCGTTTTCTGCTTCTTCACAGAAAGGGTTTAGAAACTCCTGCAAACACACATCAGTTTAACTCTGTAAGTTGAACGCACACATTGAAGGCCGTTCTGTTAGGTTGCTCCGTTTTGGTTTTAGAAGCAGATATTTCTCAATACAGCGTTTACTCCCATTCACTCTGGAATATCAAAACGCAGCTCCTAGAAGAAACGCGCTTCTCACTCTCTGAATCTCAAGGCAGATTCAACTCCCTTAGGTAAGCGAACACACAGGAGAGCAGTCTGAAAGATAAGTTTGTTTTGAGTTTTAGTCGGAGATTTACAGCTATTTCTGAAATGCTTGGATTTGGCTGGAAAATGCGTTTTCTGCTTCTTCACAGAAAGGGTTTAGAAACTCCTGCAAACACACATCAGTTTAACTCTGTAAGTTGAACGCACACATTGAAGCCCGTCCTGTTAGGTTGCTCCGTTTTGGTTTTAGAAGCAGATATTTCTCAATACAGCGTTTACTCCCATTCACTCTGGAATATCAAAACGCAGCTCCTAGAAGAAACGCGCTTCTCAGTCTGAGTCTCAAGGCAGATTCAACTCCCTTAGGTAAGAGAACACACAGCAGAGCAGTCTGAAGGATACATTCGTTTTGAGTTTTAGACGGAGATTCACAGCTATTTATGAAATCCTTGGATTTGGCTGGAAAAATGCGTGTTATGCTTCTTCACAGATAGGGTTTAGAAACTCCTGCAAACACACATCAGTTTAACTCTCTAAGTTGAACGCACACATTGAAGGCCGTTCTGTTAGGTTGCTCCGTTTTGGTTTTAGAAGCAGATATTTCTCAATACAGCCTTTACTCCCATTCACTCTGGAATATCAAAACGCAGCTCCAAGAAGAAACGCGCTTCTCACTCTCTGAATCTCAAGGCAGATTCAACTCCCTTAGGTAAGCGAACACACAGCAGAGCAGTCTGAAAGATACGTTCGTTTTGAGATTTTGACGGAGATTTACAGCTATTTCTGAAATGCTTGGATTTGGCTGGAAAAATGCGTTTTCTGCTTCTTCACAGAAAGGGTTTAGAAACTCCTGCAAACACACATCAGTTTAACTTAGTAAGTTGAACGCACATATTGAAGGCCGTTCTGTTAGGTGTCTCCGTTTTGGTTTTAGAAGCAGATATTTATCAATACAGCGTTTACTCCCATTCACTCTGGAATATCAAAACTCAGCTCCTAGAAGAAACGCGCTTCTCACTCTCTGAATCTCAAGGCAGATTCAACTCCCTTAGGTAGGCGTACACACAGCAGAGCAGTCTGAAGGATACGATCGTTTTGAGTTTTAGACGGAGATTTACAGCTATTTCTGAAATGCTTGGATTTGGCTGGAAAAATGCGTTTTCTGCTTCTTCACAGAAAGGGTTTAGAAAGCCCTGCGAACACACATCAGTTTAACTCTGTATGTTGAATGCACACATTGAAGGCCGTTCTGTTAGGTTGCTCCGTTTTGGTTTTAGAAGCAGATATTTCTCAATGCAGCGCTTACTCCCATTCACTCTGGAATATCAAAACGCAACTCCTACAAGAAACGCGCTTCTCACTCTCTGAATCTCAAGGCAGATTCAACTTTCTTAGGTAAGCGAACACACAGCAGACCAGTCTGAAGGATACGTTCGTTTTGAGTTTCAGATCGCGATTTAAAGCTATTTCTGAAATGCTTGGATTTGGCTGGAAAAATGCGTTTTCTGCTTCTTCACAGAAAGGGCTTAGAAACTCCTGAAAACACACATCAGTTTAATTCTCTAAGTTGAACCCACACATTGAAGGCCGTTCTGTTAGGTTACTTCGTTTTGGTTTTAGAAGCAGATATTTCTCAATACAGCGTTTACTCCCATTCACTCTACAATATGAAAACGCAGCTCCTAGAAGAAACGCGCTTCTCACTCTCTGAATCTAAAGGCAGATTCAACCCCCTTAGGTAAGCGAACACACAGCAGAGCAGTCTGAAGGATACGTTCGTTTTGAGTTTTAGACGGAGATTTACAGCTATTTCTGAAATGCTTGGATTTGGCTGGAAAAATGCGTTTTCTGCTTCTTCACAGAAAGGGTTTAGAAACTCCTGCAAACACACATCAGTTTAACTCTGTAAGTTGAACGCACACATTGAAGGCCGTTCTTTTAGGTTGCTCCGTTTTGGATTTAGAAGCGGATATTTCTCAATACAGCGTTTAGTCCCATTCACTCTGTAATATCAAAACGCAGCTCCTAGAAGAAACGGGCTTCTCACTCTCTGAATCTCAAAACAGATTCAACTTTCTTAGGTAACCGAACACACAGCAGACCAGTCTGAATGATACGTTCGTTTTGAGTTTTAGGCGGAGATTTACAGCTATTTCTGAAATGCTTGGATTTGGATGGAAAAATGCGTTTTCTGCTTCTTCACAGAAAGGGCTGAGAAACTCCTGCAAACACACATCAGTTTAACTCTGTAAGTTGAACAGACACATTGAAGGCGGTTCTGGTAGGTTGCTCCGTTTTGGTTTTAGAAGCAGATATTTCTCAATACAGGGTTTACTCCCATTCACTCTGGAATATGAAAACGCAGCTCCTAGAAAAAACGCGATTCTCACTCTCTGAATCTCAAGGCAGATTAAACTCCGTTAGGTAAGCGAAAACACAGCAGACCAGTCTGAAAAATACGTTCGTTTTGAGTTTTAGACGGAGATTTACAGCTATTTCTGAAGTGCTTGGATTTGGCTGAAAATATGCGTTTTCTGCTTCTTCACAGAAAGGGTTTAGAAACTCCTGCAAACAAACATCAGTTTATCTCTGTAAGTTGAACGCACACATTAAAGGCCGTTCTGTGAGGTTGCTCTGCTTTGGTTTTAGAAGCAGATATTTTTCAATACAGGCTTTACTCCCATTCACTCTGGAATATCAAAACGCAGCTCCTAGAAGAAACGCGCTTCTCACTCTCTGAATCTCAAGGCAGATTCAACTCCCTTAGGTAAGCGAACACACAGCAGAGCAGTCTGAAGGATATGTTCGTTTTGTGTTTTAGACGGAGAATTACAGCTATTTCTGAAAAGCTTGGATTTGGCTGGAAAAATGCGTTTTCTGCTTGTTCACAGAAAAGGTCTAGAAACTCCTGCAAACGCACATCAGTTTACCTCTGTAAGTTGAACGAACACATTGAAGGCCGTTCTGTTAGCTTGCTCCGTTTTGGTTTTAGAAGCAGATATTTCTCAATAGAGCGTTTACTCCCATTCACTCTGGAATATCAAAACGCAGCTCCTAGAAGAAACGCGCTTCTCACTCTCTGAATCTCAATGCAGATTCAACTCCCTTAGGTAAGCGAACACACAGCAGACCAGTCTGAAGGATACGTTCGTTTTGAGTTTTAGACGGAGATTTACAACTATTCCTGAAATGCTTGGATTTGGCTGGAAAAATGCGTTTTCTGCTTGTTCACAGAAATGGTCTAAAAACTCCTGCAAACACACATCAGTTTATCTCTGTAAGTTGAAGGCACACATTGAAGGGCGTTCTGTTAGGTTGCTCTGTTTTGGTTTTAGAAGCAGATATTTCTCAATACAGCGTTTACTCCCATTCACTCTGGAATATCAAAACGCAGCTGCAAGAAGAAACGTGCTTCTCACTCTCTGAATCTCAAGGCAGATTCAACTCCCTTAGGTAAGGGAACACACAGCATAGCAGTCTGAAGGATTCGTTCGTTTTGAGTTTTAGACGGAGATTTACAGCTATTTCTGAAATGCTTGGATTTGGCTGGAAAAATGCGTTTTCTGCTTCTTCGCAGAAAGGGTTTAGAAACTCCTATAAACACGTCAGTTTAACTCTGTAAGTTGAACGCACACATTGAAGGCCGTTCTGTTAGGTTGCTCCGTTTTCGTTTTAGAAGCAGATGTTTCTCAATACAGCGTTTACTCCCATTCACCCTGGAATATGAAAACGCAGCTCCTAGTAGAAACGCGCTTTTCACTGTCTGAATCTCCAGGCAAGTTCAACGCACTTAGGAAAGCGAAAACACAGCAGAGCATTCTAAAGGATACGATCGTTTTGAGTTTTAGACGGCGATTTACAGCTATTTCTGAAATGCTTGGATTTGGCTGGAAAAATGCGTTTCCTGCTTCTACACAAAAAGGGTTTTGAAACTCCTGCAAACAAACATCAGTTTAACTCTGTAAGATGAACGCACACATTGAAGGTCGTTCTCTTAGGTTGCTCCGTTTTGGTTTTAGAAGCAGATGTTTCTCAATACAGCATTTACTCCCATTCACTCTGTAATATCAAAACGCAGCTCCTAGAAGAAACGCGCTTCTCACTCTGAGTCTCAAGGCAGATTCAACTCCCTTAGGTAAGAGAACACACAGCAGAGCAGTCTGAAGGATACGTTCGTTTTAAGTTTCAGACGGAGATTTACAGCTATTTCTGAAATGCTTGAATTTCGCTGGAAAAATTCATTTCCTGTTTCTACACAAAAAGGGTTTAGAAACTCCTGCAAACACACATCAGTTTAACTCTGTAAGTTGAACGCACACATTGAAGGACGTTCTGTTTGGTTGCTCCGTTTTGGTTTTAGAAGCAGATATTTCTGAAAACAGCGCTTACTCCCATTCACTCTAAAATATGAAAACGCAGCTCCTAGAAGAAAAGTGCTTCTCACTCTCCAAATCTCAAGGTAGATTCAACTTTTTAAGGTTACGGAACACACAGCAGAGGATTCTGAAGGATACGTTCGTTTTGAGTTTTAGACGAAGATTTACAGCTATTTCTGAAATGCTTGGATTTGGCTGAAAAAATGCGTTTTCTGCTTCTTCACAGAAAGGGTTTAGAAACTCCTGCAAACACACATCAGTTTAACTCTGTAAGTTGAACGCACACATTGAAGGCCGTTCTGTTAGGTTGCTCCGTTTTGGTTTTAGAAGCAGATATTTCTCAATACAGCGTTTACTCCCATTCACTCTGGAATATCAAAACGCAGCTCCTAGAAGAAACGCGCTTCTCACTCTCTGAATCTCAAGGCAGATTCAACTCCCTTAGGTAAGCGAACACACAGCAGAGCAGTCTGAAAGATAAGTTTGTTTTGAGTTTTAGTCGGAGATTTACAGCTATTTCTGAAATGCTTGGATTTGGCTGGAAAAATGCGTTTTCTGCTTCTTCACAGAAAGGGTTTAGAAACTCCTGCAAACACACATCAGTTTAACTCTGTAAGTTGAACGCACACATTGAAGCCCGTCCTGTTAGGTTGCTCCGTTTTGGTTTTAGAAGCAGATATTTCTCAATACAGCGTTTACTCCCATTCACTCTGGAATATCAAAACGCAGCTCCTAGAAGAAACGCGCTTCTCAGTCTGAGTCTCAAGGCAGATTCAACTCCCTTAGGTAAGAGAACACACAGCAGAGCAGTCTGAAGGATACATTCGTTTTGAGTTTTAGACGGAGATTCACAGCTATTTCTGAAATCCTTGGATTTGGCTGGAAAAATGCGTGTTATGCTTCTTCACAGATAGGGTTTAGAAACTCCTGCAAACACACATCAGTTTAACTCTCTAAGTTGAACGCACACATTGAAGGCCGTTCTGTTAGGTTGCTCCGTTTTGGTTTTAGAAGCAGATATTTCTCAATACAGCCTTTACTCCCATTCACTCTGGAATATCAAAACGCAGCTCCAAGAAGAAACGCGCTTCTCACTCTGTGAATCTCAAGGCAGATTCAACTCCCTTAGGTAAGCGAACACACAGCAGAGCAGTCTGAAAGATACGTTCGTTTTGAGATTTTGACGGAGATTTACAGCTATTTCTGAAATGCTTGGATTTGGCTGGAAAAATGCGTTTTCTGCTTCTTCACAGAAAGGGTTTAGAAACTCCTGCAAACACACATCAGTTTAACTTAGTAAGTTGAACGCACATATTGAAGGCCGTTCTGTTAGGTGTCTCCGTTTTGGTTTTAGAAGCAGATATTTATCAATACAGCGTTTACTCCCATTCACTCTGGAATATCAAAACTCAGCTCCTAGAAGAAACGCGCTTCTCACTCTCTGAATCTCAAGGCAGATTCAACTCCCTTAGGTAGGCGTACACACAGCAGAGCAGTCTGAAGGATACGATCGTTTTGAGTTTTAGACGGAGATTTACAGCTATTTCTGAAATGCTTGGATTTGGCTGGAAAAATGCGTTTTCTGCTTCTTCACAGAAAGGGTTTAGAAAGCCCTGCGAACACACATCAGTTTAACTCTGTAAGTTGAACGCACACATTGAAGGCCGTTCTGTTAGGTTGCTCCGTTTTGGTTTTAGAAGCAGATATTTCTCAATACAGCGTTTACTCCCATTCACTCTGGAATATGAAAACGCAGCTCCTAGAAGAAATGCGCTTCTCACTCTCTGAATCTCAAGGCAGATTCAACTTTCTTAGGTAAGCGAACACACAGCAGACCAGTCTGAAGGATACGTTCGTTTTGAGTTTCAGACCGCGATTTAAAGCTATTTCTGAAATGCTTGGATTTGGCTGGAAAAATGCGTTTTCTGCTTCTTCACAGAAAGGGCTTAGAAACTCCTGAAAACACACATCAGTTTAATTCTCTAAGTTGAACCCACACATTGAAGGCCGTTCTGTTAGGTTACTTCGTTTTGGTTTTAGAAGCAGATATTTCTCAATACAGCGTTTACTCCCATTCACTCTACAATATGAAAACGCAGCTCCTAGAAGAAACGCGCTTCTCACTCTCTGAATCTAAAGGCAGATTCAACCCCCTTAGGGAAGCGAACACACAGCAGAGCAGTCTGAAGGATACGTTCGTTTTGAGTTTTAGACGGAGATTTACAGCTATTTCTGAAATGCTTGGATTTGGCTGGAAAAATGCGTTTTCTGCTTCTTCACAGAAAGGGTTTAGAAACTCCTGCAAACACACATCAGTTTAACTCTGTAAGTTGAACGCACACATTGAAGGCCGTTCTTTTAAGTTGCTCCGTTTTGGATTTAGAAGCAGATATTTCTCAATACAGCGTTTAGTCCCATTCACTCTGTAATATCAAAACGCAGCTCCTAGAAGAAACGGGCTTCTCACTCTCTGAATCTCAAAACAGATTCAACTTTCTTAGGTAACCGAACACACAGCAGACCAGTCTGAATGATACGTTCGTTTTGAGTTTTAGGCGGAGATTTACAGCTATTTCTGAAATGCTTGGATTTGGAATGAAAAATGCGTTTTCTGCTTCTTCACAGAAAGGGCTGAGAAACTCCTGCAAACACACATCAGTTTAACTCTGTAAGTTGAACAGACACATTGAAGGCGGTTCTGGTAGGTTGCTCCGTTTTGGTTTTAGAAGCAGATATTTCTCAATACAGGGTTTACTCCCATTCACTCTGGAATATGAAAACGCAGCTCCTAGAAAAAACGCGATTCTCACTCTCTGAATCTCAAGGCAGATTAAACTCCGTTAGGTAAGCGAAAACACAGCAGACCAGTCTGAAAAATACGTTCGTTTTTAGTTTTAGACGGAGATTTACAGCTATTTCTGAAATGCTTGGATTTGGCTGAAAATATGCGTTTTCTGCTTCTTCACAGAAAGGGTTTAGAAACTCCTGCAAACAAACATCAGTTTATCTCTGTAAGTTGAACGCACACATTAAAGGCCGTTCTGTGAGGTTGCTCTGCTTTGGTTTTAGAAGCAGATATTTTTCAATACAGGCTTTACTCCCATTCACTCTGGAATATCAAAACGCAGCTCCTAGAAGAAACGCGCTTCTCACTCTCTGAATCTCAAGGCAGATTCAACTCCCTTAGGTAAGCGAACACACAGCAGAGCAGTCTGAAGGATATGTTCGTTTTGTGTTTTAGACGGAGAATTACAGCTATTTCTGAAAAGCTTGGATTTGGCTGGAAAAATGCGTTTTCTGCTTGTTCACAGAAAAGGTCTAGAAACTCCTGCAAACGCACATCAGTTTACCTCTGTAAGTTGAACGAACACATTGAAGGCCGTTCTGTTAGCTTGCTCCGTTTTGGTTTTAGAAGCAGATATTTCTCAATAGAGCGTTTACTCCCATTCACTCTGGAATATCAAAACGCAGCTCCTAGAAGAAACGCGCTTCTCACTCTCTGAATCTCAATGCAGATTCAACTCCCTTAGGTAAGCGAACACACAGCAGACCAGTCTGAAGGATACGTTCGTTTTGAGTTTTAGACGGAGATTTACAACTATTCCTGAAATGCTTGGATTTGGCTGGAAAAATGCGTTTTCTGCTTGTTCACAGAAATGGTCTAAAAACTCCTGCAAACACACATCAGTTTATCTCTGTAAGTTGAAGGCACACATTGAAGGGCGTTCTGTTAGGTTGCTCTGTTTTGGTTTTAGAAGCAGATATTTCTCAATACAGCGTTTACTCCCATTCACTCTGGAATATCAAAACGCAGCTGCAAGAAGAAACGTGCTTCTCACTCTCTGAATCTCAAGGCAGATTCAACTCCCTTAGGTAAGGGAACACACAGCATAGCAGTCTGAAGGATTCGTTCGTTTTGAGTTTTAGACGGAGATTTACAGCTATTTCTGAAATGCTTGGATTTGGCTGGAAAAATGCGTTTTCTGCTTCTTCGCAGAAAGGGTTTAGAAACTCCTATAAACACGTCAGTTTAACTCTGTAAGTTGAACGCACACATTGAAGGCCGTTCTGTTAGGTTGCTCCGTTTTCGTTTTAGAAGCAGATGTTTCTCAATACAGCGTTTACTCCCATTCACCCTGGAATATGAAAACGCAGCTCCTAGTAGAAACGCGCTTTTCACTCTCTGAATCTCCAGGCAAGTTCAACGCACTTAGGAAAGCGAAAACACAGCAGAGCATTCTAAAGGATACGATCGTTTTGAGTTTTAGATGGCGATTTACAGCTATTTCTGAAATGCTTGGATTTGGCTGGAAAAATGCGTTTCCTGCTTCTACACAAAAAGGGTTTTGAAACTCCTGCAAACAAACATCAGTTTAACTCTGTAAGATGAACGCACACATTGAAGGTCGTTCTCTTAGGTTGCTCCGTTTTGGTTTTAGAAGCAGATGTTTCTCAATACAGCATTTACTCCCATTCACTCTGTAATATCAAAACGCAGCTCCTAGAAGAAACGCGCTTCTCACTCTGAGTCTCAAGGCAGATTCAACTCCCTTAGGTAAGAGAACACACAGCAGAGCAGTCTGAAGGATACGTTCGTTTTAAGTTTCAGACGGAGATTTACAGCTATTTCTGAAATGCTTGAATTTCGCTGGAAAAATTCATTTCCTGTTTCTACACAAAAAGGGTTTAGAAACTCCTGCAAACACACATCAGTTTAACTCTGTAAGTTGAACGCACACATTGAAGGACGTTCTGTTTGGTTGCTCCGTTTTGGTTTTAGAAGCAGATATTTCTGAAAACAGCGCTTACTCCCATTCACTCTAAAATATGAAAACGCAGCTCCTAGAAGAAAAGTGCTTCTCACTCTCCAAATCTCAAGGTAGATTCAACTTTTTAAGGTTACGGAACACACAGCAGAGGATTCTGAAGGATACGTTCGTTTTGAGTTTTAGACGAAGATTTACAGCTATTTCTGAAATGCTTGGATTTGGCTGAAAAAATGCGTTTTCTGCTTCTTCACAGAAAGGGTTTAGAAACTCCTGCAAACACACATCAGTTTAACTCTGTAAGTTGAACGCACACATTGAAGGCCGTTCTGTTAGGTTGCTCCGTTTTGGTTTTAGAAGCAGATATTTCTCAATACAGCGTTTACTCCCATTCACTCTGGAATATCAAAACGCAGCTCCTAGAAGAAACGCGCTTCTCACTCTCTGAATCTCAAGGCAGATTCAACTCCCTTAGGTAAGCGAACACACAGCAGAGCAGTCTGAAAGATAAGTTTGTTTTGAGTTTTAGTCGGAGATTTACAGCTATTTCTGAAATGCTTGGATTTGGCTGGAAAAATGCGTTTTCTGCTTCTTCACAGAAAGGGTTTAGAAACTCCTGCAAACACACATCAGTTTAACTCTGTAAGTTGAACGCACACATTGAAGCCCGTCCTGTTAGGTTGCTCCGTTTTGGTTTTAGAAGCAGATATTTCTCAATACAGCGTTTACTCCCATTCACTCTGGAATATCAAAACGCAGCTCCTAGAAGAAACGCGCTTCTCAGTCTGAGTCTCAAGGCAGATTCAACTCCCTTAGGTAAGAGAACACACAGCAGAGCAGTCTGAAGGATACATTCGTTTTGAGTTTTAGACGGAGATTCACAGCTATTTCTGAAATCCTTGGATTTGGCTGGAAAAATGCGTGTTATGCTTCTTCACAGATAGGGTTTAGAAACTCCTGCAAACACACATCAGTTTAACTCTCTAAGTTGAACGCACACATTGAAGGCCGTTCTGTTAGGTTGCTCCGTTTTGGTTTTAGAAGCAGATATTTCTCAATACAGCCTTTACTCCCATTCACTCTGGAATATCAAAACGCAGCTCCAAGAAGAAACGCGCTTCTCACTCTGTGAATCTCAAGGCAGATTCAACTCCCTTAGGTAAGCGAACACACAGCAGAGCAGTCTGAAAGATACGTTCGTTTTGAGATTTTGACGGAGATTTACAGCTATTTCTGAAATGCTTGGATTTGGCTGGAAAAATGCGTTTTCTGCTTCTTCACAGAAAGGGTTTAGAAACTCCTGCAAACACACATCAGTTTAACTTAGTAAGTTGAACGCACATATTGAAGGCCGTTCTGTTAGGTGTCTCCGTTTTGGTTTTAGAAGCAGATATTTATCAATACAGCGTTTACTCCCATTCACTCTGGAATATCAAAACTCAGCTCCTAGAAGAAACGCGCTTCTCACTCTCTGAATCTCAAGGCAGATTCAACTCCCTTAGGTAGGCGTACACACAGCAGAGCAGTCTGAAGGATACGATCGTTTTGAGTTTTAGACGGAGATTTACAGCTATTTCTGAAATGCTTGGATTTCCCTGGAAAAATGCGTTTTCTGCTTCTTCACAGAAAGGGTTTAGAAAGCCCTGCGAACACACATCAGTTTAACTCTGTAAGTTGAACGCACACATTGAAGGCCGTTCTGTTAGGTTGCTCCGTTTTGGTTTTAGAAGCAGATATTTCTCAATACAGCGTTTACTCCCATTCACTCTGGAATATGAAAACGCAGCTCCTAGAAGAAATGCGCTTCTCACTCTCTGAATCTCAAGGCAGATTCAACTTTCTTAGGTAAGCGAACACACAGCAGACCAGTCTGAAGGATACGTTCGTTTTGAGTTTCAGACCGCGATTTAAAGCTATTTCTGAAGTGCTTGGATTTGGCTGGAAAAATGCGTTTTCTGCTTCTTCACAGAAAGGGCTTAGAAACTCCTGAAAACACACATCAGTTTAATTCTCTAAGTTGAACCCACACATTGAAGGCCGTTCTGTTAGGTTACTTCGTTTTGGTTTTAGAAGCAGATATTTCTCAATACAGCGTTTACTCCCATTCACTCTACAATATGAAAACGCAGCTCCTAGAAGAAACGCGCTTCTCACTCTCTGAATCTAAAGGCAGATTCAACCCCCTTAGGGAAGCGAACACACAGCAGAGCAGTCTGAAGGATACGTTCGTTTTGAGTTTTAGACGGAGATTTACAGCTATTTCTGAAATGCTTGGATTTGGCTGGAAAAATGCGTTTTCTGCTTCTTCACAGAAAGGGTTTAGAAACTCCTGCAAACACACATCAGTTTAACTCTGTAAGTTGAACGCACACATTGAAGGCCGTTCTTTTAGGTTGCTCCGTTTTGGATTTAGAAGCAGATATTTCTCAATACAGCGTTTAGTCCCATTCACTCTGTAATATCAAAACGCAGCTCCTAGAAGAAACGGGCTTCTCACTCTCTGAATCTCAAAACAGATTCAACTTTCTTAGGTAACCGAACACACAGCAGACCAGTCTGAATGATACGTTCGTTTTGAGTTTTAGGCGGAGATTTACAGCTATTTCTGAAATGCTTGGATTTGGATGGAAAAATGCGTTTTCTGCTTCTTCACAGAAAGGGCTGAGAAACTCCTGCAAACACACATCAGTTTAACTCTGTAAGTTGAACAGACACATTGAAGGCGGTTCTGGTAGGTTGCTCCGTTTTGGTTTTAGAAGCAGATATTTCTCAATACAGGGTTTACTCCCATTCACTCTGGAATATGAAAACGCAGCTCCTAGAAAAAACGCGATTCTCACTCTCTGAATCTCAAGGCAGATTAAACTCCGTTAGGTAAGCGAAAACACAGCAGACCAGTCTGAAAAATACGTTCGTTTTGAGTTTTAGACGGAGATTTACAGCTATTTCTGAAATGCTTGGATTTGGCTGAAAATATGCGTTTTCTGCTTCTTCACAGAAAGGGTTTAGAAACTCCTGCAAACAAACATCAGTTTATCTCTGTAAGTTGAACGCACACATTAAAGGCCGTTCTGTGAGGTTGCTCTGCTTTGGTTTTAGAAGCAGATATTTTTCAATACAGGCTTTACTCCCATTCACTCTAGAATATCAAAACGCAGCTCCTAGAAGAAACGCGCTTCTCACTCTCTGAATCTCAAGGCAGATTCAACTCCCTTAGGTAAGCGAACACACAGCAGAGCAGTCTGAAGGATATGTTCGTTTTGTGTTTTAGACGGAGAATTACAGCTATTTCTGAAAAGCTTGGATTTGGCTGGAAAAATGCGTTTTCTGCTTGTTCACAGAAAAGGTCTAGAAACTCCTGCAAACGCACATCAGTTTACCTCTGTAAGTTGAACGAACACATTGAAGGCCGTTCTGTTAGCTTGCTCCGTTTTGGTTTTAGAAGCAGATATTTCTCAATAGAGCGTTTACTCCCATTCACTCTGGAATATCAAAACGCAGCTCCTAGAAGAAACGCGCTTCTCACTCTCTGAATCTCAATGCAGATTCAACTCCCTTAGGTAAGCGAACACACAGCAGACCAGTCTGAAGGATACGTTCGTTTTGAGTTTTAGACGGAGATTTACAACTATTCCTGAAATGCTTGGATTTGGCTGGAAAAATGCGTTTTCTGCTTGTTCACAGAAATGGTCTAAAAACTCCTGCAAACACACATCAGTTTATCTCTGTAAGTTGAAGGCACACATTGAAGGGCGTTCTGTTAGGTTGCTCTGTTTTGGTTTTAGAAGCAGATATTTCTCAATACAGCGTTTACTCCCATTCACTCTGGAATATCAAAACGCAGCTGCAAGAAGAAACGTGCTTCTCACTCTCTGAATCTCAAGGCAGATTCAACTCCCTTAGGTAAGGGAACACACAGCATAGCAGTCTGAAGGATTCGTTCGTTTTGAGTTTTAGACGGAGATTTACAGCTATTTCTGAAATGCTTGGATTTGGCTGGAAAAATGCGTTTTCTGCTTCTTCGCAGAAAGGGTTTAGAAACTCCTATAAACACGTCAGTTTAACTCTGTAAGTTGAACGTACACATTGAAGGCCGTTCTGTTAGGTTGCTCCGTTTTCGTTTTAGAAGCAGATGTTTCTCAATACAGCGTTTACTCCCATTCACCCTGGAATATGAAAACGCAGCTCCTAGTAGAAACGCGCTTTTCACTCTCTGAATCTCCAGGCAAGTTCAACGCACTTAGGAAAGCGAAAACACAGCAGAGCATTCTAAAGGATACGATCGTTTTGAGTTTTAGACGGCGATTTACAGCTATTTCTGAAATGCTTGGATTTGGCTGGAAAAATGCGTTTCCTGCTTCTACACAAAAAGGGTTTTGAAACTCCTGCAAACAAACATCAGTTTAACTCTGTAAGATGAACGCACACATTGAAGGTCGTTCTCTTAGGTTGCTCCGTTTTGGTTTTAGAAGCAGATGTTTCTCAATACAGCATTTACTCCCATTCACTCTGTAATATCAAAACGCAGCTCCTAGAAGAAACGCGCTTCTCACTCTGAGTCTCAAGGCAGATTCAACTCCCTTAGGTAAGAGAACACACAGCAGAGCAGTCTGAAGGATACGTTCGTTTTAAGTTTCAGACGGAGATTTACAGCTATTTCTGAAATGCTTGAATTTCGCTGGAAAAATTCATTTCCTGTTTCTACACAAAAAGGGTTTAGAAACTCCTGCAAACACGCATCAGTTTAACTCTGTAAGTTGAACGCACACATTGAAGGACGTTCTGTTTGGTTGCTCCGTTTTGGTTTTAGAAGCAGATATTTCTGAAAACAGCGCTTACTCCCATTCACTCTAAAATATGAAAACGCAGCTCCTAGAAGAAAAGTGCTTCTCACTCTCCAAATCTCAAGGTAGATTCAACTTTTTAAGGTTACGGAACACACAGCAGAGGATTCTGAAGGATACGTTCGTTTTGAGTTTTAGACGAAGATTTACAGCTATTTCTGAAATGCTTGGATTTGGCTGAAAAAATGCGTTTTCTGCTTCTTCACAGAAAGGGTTTAGAAACTCCTGCAAACACACATCAGTTTAACTCTGTAAGTTGAACGCACACATTGAAGGCCGTTCTGTTAGGTTGCTCCGTTTTGGTTTTAGAAGCAGATATTTCTCAATACAGCGTTTACTCCCATTCACTCTGGAATATCAAAACGCAGCTCCTAGAAGAAACGCGCTTCTCACTCTCTGAATCTCAAGGCAGATTCAACTCCCTTAGGTAAGCGAACACACAGCAGAGCAGTCTGAAAGATAAGTTTGTTTTGAGTTTTAGTCGGAGATTTACAGCTATTTCTGAAATGCTTGGATTTGGCTGGAAAAATGCGTTTTCTGCTTCTTCACAGAAAGGGTTTAGAAACTCCTGCAAACACACATCAGTTTAACTCTGTAAGTTGAACGCACACATTGAAGCCCGTCCTGTTAGGTTGCTCCGTTTTGGTTTTAGAAGCAGATATTTCTCAATACAGCGTTTACTCCCATTCACTCTGGAATATCAAAACGCAGCTCCTAGAAGAAACGCGCTTCTCACTCTCTGAATCTCAAGGCAGATTCAACTCCCTTAGGTAAGCGAACACACAGGAGAGCAGTCTGAAAGATAAGTTTGTTTTGAGTTTTAGTCGGAGATTTACAGCTATTTCTGAAATGCTTGGATTTGGCTGGAAAAATGCGTTTTCTGCTTCTTCACAGAAAGGGTTTAGAAACTCCTGCAAACACACATCAGTTTAACTCTGTAAGTTGAACGCACACATTGAAGCCCGTCCTGTTAGGTTGCTCCGTTTTGGTTTTAGAAGCAGATATTTCTCAATACAGCGTTTACTCCCATTCACTCTGGAATATCAAAAAGCAGCTCCTAGAAGAAACGCGCTTCTCAGTCTGAGTCTCAAGGCAGATTCAACTCCCTTAGGTAAGAGAACACACAGCAGAGCAGTCTGAAGGATACATTCGTTTTGAGTTTTAGACGGAGATTCACAGCTATTTCTGAAATCCTTGGATTTGGCTGGAAAAATGCGTGTTATGCTTCTTCACAGATAGGGTTTAGAAACTCCTGCAAACACACATCAGTTTAACTCTGTAAGTTGAACGCACATATTGAAGGCCGTTCTGTTAGGTGTCTCCGTTTTGGTTTTAGAAGCAGATATTTCTCAATACAGCGTTTACTCCCATTCACTCTGGAATATCAAAACTCAGCTCCTAGAAGAAACGCGCTTCTCACTCTCTGAATCTCAAGGCAGATTCAACTCCCTTAGGTAGGCGTACACCCAGCAGAGCAGTCTGAAGGATACGATCGTTTTGAGTTTTAGACGGAGATTTACAGCTATTTCTGAAATGCTTGGATTTGGCTGGAAAAATGCGTTTTCTGCTTCTTCACAGAAAGGGTTTAGAAAGCCCTGCGAACACACATCAGTTTAACTCTGTATGTTGAATGCACACATTGAAGGCCGTTCTGTTAGGTTGCTCCGTTTTGGTTTTAGAAGCAGATATTTCTCAATGCAGCGCTTACTCCCATTCACTCTGGAATATGAAAACGCAACTCCTACAAGAAACGCGCTTCTCACTCTCTGAATCTCAAGGCAGATTCAACTCCCTTAGGTAAGCGAACAAACAGCAGAGCAGTCTGAAGGATACGTTCGTTTTGAGTTTCAGACCGAGATTTACAGCTATTTCTGAAATGCTTAGATTTGGCTGGAAAAATGCGTTTTCTGCTTCTTCACAGAAAGGGTTTAGAATCTCCTGCAAACACACATCAGTTTAACTCTGTAAGTTGAACGCACACATTGAAGGCCGTTCTGTTAGGTTGCTCCGTTTTGGTTTTAGAAGCAGATATTTCTCAATACAGCGTTTACTCCCATTCACTCTGGAATATGAAAACGCAGCTCCTAGAAGAAATGCGCTTCTCACTCTCTGAATCTCAAGGCAGATTCAACTTTCTTAGGTAAGCGAACACACAGCAGACCAGTCTGAAGGATACGTTCGTTTTGAGTTTCAGACCGCGATTTAAAGCTATTTCTGAAATGCTTGGATTTGGCTGGAAAAATGCGTTTTCTGCTTCTTCACAGAAAGGGCTTAGAAACTCCTGAAAACACACATCAGTTTAATTCTCTAAGTTGAACCCACACATTGAAGGCCGTTCTGTTAGGTTACTTCGTTTTGGTTTTAGAAGCAGATATTTCTCAATACAGCGTTTACTCCCATTCACTCTACAATATGAAAACGCAGCTCCTAGAAGAAACGCGCTTCTCACTCTCTGAATCTAAAGGCAGATTCAACCCCCTTAGGTAAGCGAACACACAGCAGAGCAGTCTGAAGGATACGTTCGTTTTGAGTTTTAGACGGAGATTTACAGCTATTTCTGAAATGCTTGGATTTGGCTGGAAAAATGCGTTTTCTGCTTCTTCACAGAAAGGGTTTAGAAACTCCTGCAAACACACATCAGTTTAACTCTGTAAGTTGAACGCACACATTGAAGGCCGTTCTTTTAGGTTGCTCCGTTTTGGATTTAGAAGCGGATATTTCTCAATACAGCGTTTAGTCCCATTCACTCTGTAATATCAAAACGCAGCTCCTAGAAGAAACGGGCTTCTCACTCTCTGAATCTCAAAACAGATTCAACTTTCTTAGGTAACCGAACACACAGCAGACCAGTCTGAATGATACGTTCGTTTTGAGTTTTAGGCGGAGATTTACAGCTATTTCTGAAATGCTTGGATTTGGATGGAAAAATGCGTTTTCTGCTTCTTCACAGAAAGGGCTGAGAAACTCCTGCAAACACACATCAGTTTAACTCTGTAAGTTGAACAGACACATTGAAGGCGGTTCTGGTAGGTTGCTCCGTTTTGGTTTTAGAAGCAGATATTTCTCAATACAGGGTTTACTCCCATTCACTCTGGAATATGAAAACGCAGCTCCTAGAAAAAACGCGATTCTCACTCTCTGAATCTCAAGGCAGATTAAACTCCGTTAGGTAAGCGAAAACACAGCAGACCAGTCTGAAAAATACGTTCGTTTTGAGTTTTAGACGGAGATTTACAGCTATTTCTGAAATGCTTGGATTTGGCTGAAAATATGCGTTTTCTGCTTCTTCACAGAAAGGGTTTAGAAACTCCTGCAAACAAACATCAGTTTATCTCTGTAAGTTGAACGCACACATTAAAGGCCGTTCTGTGAGGTTGCTCTGCTTTGGTTTTAGAAGCAGATATTTTTCAATACAGGCTTTACTCCCATTCACTCTGGAATATCAAAACGCAGCTCCTAGAAGAAACGCGCTTCTCACTCTCTGAATCTCAAGGCAGATTCAACTCCCTTAGGTAAGCGAACACACAGCAGAGCAGTCTGAAGGATATGTTCGTTTTGTGTTTTAGACGGAGAATTACAGCTATTTCTGAAAAGCTTGGATTTGGCTGGAAAAATGCGTTTTCTGCTTGTTCACAGAAAAGGTCTAGAAACTCCTGCAAACGCACATCAGTTTACCTCTGTAAGTTGAACGAACACATTGAAGGCCGTTCTGTTAGCTTGCTCCGTTTTGGTTTTAGAAGCAGATATTTCTCAATAGAGCGTTTACTCCCATTCACTCTGGAATATCAAAACGCAGCTCCTAGAAGAAACGCGCTTCTCACTCTCTGAATCTCAATGCAGATTCAACTCCCTTAGGTAAGCGAACACACAGCAGACCAGTCTGAAGGATACGTTCGTTTTGAGTTTTAGACGGAGATTTACAACTATTCCTGAAATGCTTGGATTTGGCTGGAAAAATGCGTTTTCTGCTTGTTCACAGAAATGGTCTAAAAACTCCTGCAAACACACATCAGTTTATCTCTGTAAGTTGAAGGCACACATTGAAGGGCGTTCTGTTAGGTTGCTCTGTTTTGGTTTTAGAAGCAGATATTTCTCAATACAGCGTTTACTCCCATTCACTCTGGAATATCAAAACGCAGCTGCAAGAAGAAACGTGCTTCTCACTCTCTGAATCTCAAGGCAGATTCAACTCCCTTAGGTAAGGGAACACACAGCATAGCAGTCTGAAGGATTCGTTCGTTTTGAGTTTTAGATGGAGATTTACAGCTATTTCTGAAATGCTTGGATTTGGCTGGAAAAATGCGTTTTCTGCTTCTTCGCAGAAAGGGTTTAGAAACTCCTATAAACACGTCAGTTTAACTCTGTAAGTTGAACGCACACATTGAAGGCCGTTCTGTTAGGTTGCTCCGTTTTCGTTTTAGAAGCAGATGTTTCTCAATACAGCGTTTACTCCCATTCACCCTGGAATATGAAAACGCAGCTCCTAGTAGAAACGCGCTTTTCACTCTCTGAATCTCCAGGCAAGTTCAACGCACTTAGGAAAGCGAAAACACAGCAGAGCATTCTAAAGGATACGATCGTTTTGAGTTTTAGACGGCGATTTACAGCTATTTCTGAAATGCTTGGATTTGGCTGGAAAAATGCGTTTCCTGCTTCTACACAAAAAGGGTTTTGAAACTCCTGCAAACAAACATCAGTTTAACTCTGTAAGATGAACGCACACATTGAAGGTCGTTCTCTTAGGTTGCTCCGTTTTGGTTTTAGAAGCAGATGTTTCTCAATACAGCATTTACTCCCATTCACTCTGTAATATCAAAACGCAGCTCCTAGAAGAAACGCGCTTCTCACTCTGAGTCTCAAGGCAGATTCAACTCCCTTAGGTAAGAGAACACACAGCAGAGCAGTCTGAAGGATACGTTCGTTTTAAGTTTCAGACGGAGATTTACAGCTATTTCTGAAATGCTTGAATTTCGCTGGAAAAATTCATTTCCTGTTTCTACACAAAAAGGGTTTAGAAACTCCTGCAAACACACATCAGTTTAACTCTGTAAGTTGAACGCACACATTGAAGGACGTTCTGTTTGGTTGCTCCGTTTTGGTTTTAGAAGCAGATATTTCTGAAAACAGCGCTTACTCCCATTCACTCTAAAATATGAAAACGCAGCTCCTAGAAGAAAAGTGCTTCTCACTCTCCAAATCTCAAGGTAGATTCAACTTTTTAAGGTTACGGAACACACAGCAGAGGATTCTGAAGGATACGTTCGTTTTGAGTTTTAGACGAAGATTTACAGCTATTTCTGAAATGCTTGGATTTGGCTGAAAAAATGCGTTTTCTGCTTCTTCACAGAAAGGGTTTAGAAACTCCTGCAAACACACATCAGTTTAACTCTGTAAGTTGAACGCACACATTGAAGGCCGTTCTGTTAGGTTGCTCCGTTTTGGTTTTAGAAGCAGATATTTCTCAATACAGCGTTTACTCCCATTCACTCTGGAATATCAAAACGCAGCTCCTAGAAGAAACGCGCTTCTCACTCTCTGAATCTCAAGGCAGATTCAACTCCCTTAGGTAAGCGAACACACAGCAGAGCAGTCTGAAAGATAAGTTTGTTTTGAGTTTTAGTCGGAGATTTACAGCTATTTCTGAAATGCTTGGATTTGGCTGGAAAAATGCGTTTTCTGCTTCTTCACAGAAAGGGTTTAGAAACTCCTGCAAACACACATCAGTTTAACTCTGTAAGTTGAACGCACACATTGAAGCCCGTCCTGTTAGGTTGCTCCGTTTTGGTTTTAGAAGCAGATATTTCTCAATACAGCGTTTACTCCCATTCACTCTGGAATATCAAAACGCAGCTCCTAGAAGAAACGCGCTTCTCAGTCTGAGTCTCAAGGCAGATTCAACTCCCTTAGGTAAGAGAACACACAGCAGAGCAGTCTGAAGGATACATTCGTTTTGAGTTTTAGACGGAGATTCACAGCTATTTCTGAAATCCTTGGATTTGGCTGGAAAAATGCGTGTTATGCTTCTTCACAGATAGGGTTTAGAAACTCCTGCAAACACACATCAGTTTAACTCTCTAAGTTGAACGCACACATTGAAGGCCGTTCTGTTAGGTTGCTCCGTTTTGGTTTTAGAAGCAGATATTTCTCAATACAGCCTTTACTCCCATTCACTCTGGAATATCAAAACGCAGCTCCAAGAAGAAACGCGCTTCTCACTCTCTGAATCTCAAGGCAGATTCAACTCCCTTAGGTAAGCGAACACACAGCAGAGCAGTCTGAAAGATACGTTCGTTTTGAGATTTTGACGGAGATTTACAGCTATTTCTGAAATGCTTGGATTTGGCTGGAAAAATGCGTTTTCTGCTTCTTCACAGAAAGGGTTTAGAAACTCCTGCAAACACACATCAGTTTAACTTAGTAAGTTGAACGCACATATTGAAGGCCGTTCTGTTAGGTGTCTCCGTTTTGGTTTTAGAAGCAGATATTTATCAATACAGCGTTTACTCCCATTCACTCTGGAATATCAAAACTCAGCTCCTAGAAGAAACGCGCTTCTCACTCTCTGAATCTCAAGGCAGATTCAACTCCCTTAGGTAGGCGTACACACAGCAGAGCAGTCTGAAGGATACGATCGTTTTGAGTTTTAGACGGAGATTTACAGCTATTTCTGAAATGCTTGGATTTGGCTGGAAAAATGCGTTTTCTGCTTCTTCACAGAAAGGGTTTAGAAAGCCCTGCGAACACACATCAGTTTAACTCTGTATGTTGAATGCACACATTGAAGGCCGTTCTGTTAGGTTGCTCCGTTTTGGTTTTAGAAGCAGATATTTCTCAATGCAGCGCTTACTCCCATTCACTCTGGAATATCAAAACGCAACTCCTACAAGAAACGCGCTTCTCACTCTCTGAATCTCAAGGCAGATTCAACTTTCTTAGGTAAGCGAACACACAGCAGACCAGTCTGAAGGATACGTTCGTTTTGAGTTTCAGACCGCGATTTAAAGCTATTTCTGAAATGCTTGGATTTGGCTGGAAAAATGCGTTTTCTGCTTCTTCACAGAAAGGGCTTAGAAACTCCTGAAAACACACATCAGTTTAATTCTCTAAGTTGAACCCACACATTGAAGGCCGTTCTGTTAGGTTACTTCGTTTTGGTTTTAGAAGCAGATATTTCTCAATACAGCGTTTACTCCCATTCACTCTACAATATGAAAACGCAGCTCCTAGAAGAAACGCGCTTCTCACTCTCTGAATCTAAAGGCAGATTCAACCCCCTTAGGTAAGCGAACACACAGCAGAGCAGTCTGAAGGATACGTTCGTTTTGAGTTTTAGACGGAGATTTACAGCTATTTCTGAAATGCTTGGATTTGGCTGGAAAAATGCGTTTTCTGCTTCTTCACAGAAAGGGTTTAGAAACTCCTGCAAACACACATCAGTTTAACTCTGTAAGTTGAACGCACACATTGAAGGCCGTTCTTTTAGGTTGCTCCGTTTTGGATTTAGAAGCGGATATTTCTCAATACAGCGTTTAGTCCCATTCACTCTGTAATATCAAAACGCAGCTCCTAGAAGAAACGGGCTTCTCACTCTCTGAATCTCAAAACAGATTCAACTTTCTTAGGTAACCGAACACACAGCAGACCAGTCTGAATGATACGTTCGTTTTGAGTTTTAGGCGGAGATTTACAGCTATTTCTGAAATGCTTGGATTTGGATGGAAAAATGCGTTTTCTGCTTCTTCACAGAAAGGGCTGAGAAACTCCTGCAAACACACATCAGTTTAACTCTGTAAGTTGAACAGACACATTGAAGGCGGTTCTGGTAGGTTGCTCCGTTTTGGTTTTAGAAGCAGATATTTCTCAATACAGGGTTTACTCCCATTCACTCTGGAATATGAAAACGCAGCTCCTAGAAAAAACGCGATTCTCACTCTCTGAATCTCAAGGCAGATTAAACTCCGTTAGGTAAGCGAAAACACAGCAGACCAGTCTGAAAAATACGTTCGTTTTGAGTTTTAGACGGAGATTTACAGCTATTTCTGAAATGCTTGGATTTGGCTGAAAATATGCGTTTTCTGCTTCTTCACAGAAAGGGTTTAGAAACTCCTGCAAACAAACATCAGTTTATCTCTGTAAGTTGAACGCACACATTAAAGGCCGTTCTGTGAGGTTGCTCTGCTTTGGTTTTAGAAGCAGATATTTTTCAATACAGGCTTTACTCCCATTCACTCTGGAATATCAAAACGCAGCTCCTAGAAGAAACGCGCTTCTCACTCTCTGAATCTCAAGGCAGATTCAACTCCCTTAGGTAAGCGAACACACAGCAGAGCAGTCTGAAGGATATGTTCGTTTTGTGTTTTAGACGGAGAATTACAGCTATTTCTGAAAAGCTTGGATTTGGCTGGAAAAATGCGTTTTCTGCTTGTTCACAGAAAAGGTCTAGAAACTCCTGCAAACGCACATCAGTTTACCTCTGTAAGTTGAACGAACACATTGAAGGCCGTTCTGTTAGCTTGCTCCGTTTTGGTTTTAGAAGCAGATATTTCTCAATAGAGCGTTTACTCCCATTCACTCTGGAATATCAAAACGCAGCTCCTAGAAGAAACGCGCTTCTCACTCTCTGAATCTCAATGCAGATTCAACTCCCTTAGGTAAGCGAACACACAGCAGACCAGTCTGAAGGATACGTTCGTTTTGAGTTTTAGACGGAGATTTACAACTATTCCTGAAATGCTTGGATTTGGCTGGAAAAATGCGTTTTCTGCTTGTTCACAGAAATGGTCTAAAAACTCCTGCAAACACACATCAGTTTATCTCTGTAAGTTGAAGGCACACATTGAAGGGCGTTCTGTTAGGTTGCTCTGTTTTGGTTTTAGAAGCAGATATTTCTCAATACAGCGTTTACTCCCATTCACTCTGGAATATCAAAACGCAGCTGCAAGAAGAAACGTGCTTCTCACTCTCTGAATCTCAAGGCAGATTCAACTCCCTTAGGTAAGGGAACACACAGCATAGCAGTCTGAAGGATTCGTTCGTTTTGAGTTTTAGACGGAGATTTACAGCTATTTCTGAAATGCTTGGATTTGGCTGGAAAAATGCGTTTTCTGCTTCTTCGCAGAAAGGGTTTAGAAACTCCTATAAACACGTCAGTTTAACTCTGTAAGTTGAACGCACACATTGAAGGCCGTTCTGTTAGGTTGCTCCGTTTTCGTTTTAGAAGCAGATGTTTCTCAATACAGCGTTTACTCCCATTCACCCTGGAATATGAAAACGCAGCTCCTAGTAGAAACGCGCTTTTCACTCTCTGAATCTCCAGGCAAGTTCAACGCACTTAGGAAAGCGAAAACACAGCAGAGCATTCTAAAGGATACGATCGTTTTGAGTTTTAGACGGCGATTTACAGCTATTTCTGAAATGCTTGGATTTGGCTGGAAAAATGCGTTTCCTGCTTCTACACAAAAAGGGTTTTGAAACTCCTGCAAACAAACATCAGTTTAACTCTGTAAGATGAACGCACACATTGAAGGTCGTTCTCTTAGGTTGCTCCGTTTTGGTTTTAGAAGCAGATGTTTCTCAATACAGCATTTACTCCCATTCACTCTGTAATATCAAAACGCAGCTCCTAGAAGAAACGCGCTTCTCACTCTGAGTCTCAAGGCAGATTCAACTCCCTTAGGTAAGAGAACACACAGCAGAGCAGTCTGAAGGATACGTTCGTTTTAAGTTTCAGACGGAGATTTACAGCTATTTCTGAAATGCTTGAATTTCGCTGGAAAAATTCATTTCCTGTTTCTACACAAAAAGGGTTTAGAAACTCCTGCAAACACACATCAGTTTAACTCTGTAAGTTGAACGCACACATTGAAGGACGTTCTGTTTGGTTGCTCCGTTTTGGTTTTAGAAGCAGATATTTCTGAAAACAGCGCTTACTCCCATTCACTCTAAAATATGAAAACGCAGCTCCTAGAAGAAAAGTGCTTCTCACTCTCCAAATCTCAAGGTAGATTCAACTTTTTAAGGTTACGGAACACACAGCAGAGGATTCTGAAGGATACGTTCGTTTTGAGTTTTAGACGAAGATTTACAGCTATTTCTGAAATGCTTGGATTTGGCTGAAAAAATGCGTTTTCTGCTTCTTCACAGAAAGGGTTTAGAAACTCCTGCAAACACACATCAGTTTAACTCTGTAAGTTGAACGCACACATTGAAGGCCGTTCTGTTAGGTTGCTCCGTTTTGGTTTTAGAAGCAGATATTTCTCAATACAGCGTTTACTCCCATTCACTCTGGAATATCAAAACGCAGCTCCTAGAAGAAACGCGCTTCTCACTCTCTGAATCTCAAGGCAGATTCAACTCCCTTAGGTAAGCGAACACACAGGAGAGCAGTCTGAAAGATAAGTTTGTTTTGAGTTTTAGTCGGAGATTTACAGCTATTTCTGAAATGCTTGGATTTGGCTGGAAAATGCGTTTTCTGCTTCTTCACAGAAAGGGTTTAGAAACTCCTGCAAACACACATCAGTTTAACTCTGTAAGTTGAACGCACACATTGAAGCCCGTCCTGTTAGGTTGCTCCGTTTTGGTTTTAGAAGCAGATATTTCTCAATACAGCGTTTACTCCCATTCACTCTGGAATATCAAAACGCAGCTCCTAGAAGAAACGCGCTTCTCAGTCTGAGTCTCAAGGCAGATTCAACTCCCTTAGGTAAGAGAACACACAGCAGAGCAGTCTGAAGGATACATTCGTTTTGAGTTTTAGACGGAGATTCACAGCTATTTCTGAAATCCTTGGATTTGGCTGGAAAAATGCGTGTTATGCTTCTTCACAGATAGGGTTTAGAAACTCCTGCAAACACACATCAGTTTAACTCTCTAAGTTGAACGCACACATTGAAGGCCGTTCTGTTAGGTTGCTCCGTTTTGGTTTTAGAAGCAGATATTTCTCAATACAGCCTTTACTCCCATTCACTCTGGAATATCAAAACGCAGCTCCAAGAAGAAACGCGCTTCTCACTCTCTGAATCTCAAGGCAGATTCAACTCCCTTAGGTAAGCGAACACACAGCAGAGCAGTCTGAAAGATACGTTCGTTTTGAGATTTTGACGGAGATTTACAGCTATTTCTGAAATGCTTGGATTTGGCTGGAAAAATGCGTTTTCTGCTTCTTCACAGAAAGGGTTTAGAAACTCCTGCAAACACACATCAGTTTAACTTAGTAAGTTGAACGCACATATTGAAGGCCGTTCTGTTAGGTGTCTCCGTTTTGGTTTTAGAAGCAGATATTTATCAATACAGCGTTTACTCCCATTCACTCTGGAATATCAAAACTCAGCTCCTAGAAGAAACGCGCTTCTCACTCTCTGAATCTCAAGGCAGATTCAACTCCCTTAGGTAGGCGTACACACAGCAGAGCAGTCTGAAGGATACGATCGTTTTGAGTTTTAGACGGAGATTTACAGCTATTTCTGAAATGCTTGGATTTGGCTGGAAAAATGCGTTTTCTGCTTCTTCACAGAAAGGGTTTAGAAAGCCCTGCGAACACACATCAGTTTAACTCTGTATGTTGAATGCACACATTGAAGGCCGTTCTGTTAGGTTGCTCCGTTTTGGTTTTAGAAGCAGATATTTCTCAATGCAGCGCTTACTCCCATTCACTCTGGAATATGAAAACGCAACTCCTACAAGAAACGCGCTTCTCACTCTCTGAATCTCAAGGCAGATTCAACTTTCTTAGGTAAGCGAACACACAGCAGACCAGTCTGAAGGATACGTTCGTTTTGAGTTTCAGACCGCGATTTAAAGCTATTTCTGAAATGCTTGGATTTGGCTGGAAAAATGCGTTTTCTGCTTCTTCACAGAAAGGGCTTAGAAACTCCTGAAAACACACATCAGTTTAATTCTCTAAGTTGAACCCACACATTGAAGGCCGTTCTGTTAGGTTACTTCGTTTTGGTTTTAGAAGCAGATATTTCTCAATACAGCGTTTACTCCCATTCACTCTACAATATGAAAACGCAGCTCCTAGAAGAAACGCGCTTCTCACTCTCTGAATCTAAAGGCAGATTCAACCCCCTTAGGTAAGCGAACACACAGCAGAGCAGTCTGAAGGATACGTTCGTTTTGAGTTTTAGACGGAGATTTACAGCTATTTCTGAAATGCTTGGATTTGGCTGGAAAAATGCGTTTTCTGCTTCTTCACAGAAAGGGTTTAGAAACTCCTGCAAACACACATCAGTTTAACTCTGTAAGTTGAACGCACACATTGAAGGCCGTTCTTTTAGGTTGCTCCGTTTTGGATTTAGAAGCGGATATTTCTCAATACAGCGTTTAGTCCCATTCACTCTGTAATATCAAAACGCAGCTCCTAGAAGAAACGGGCTTCTCACTCTCTGAATCTCAAAACAGATTCAACTTTCTTAGGTAACCGAACACACAGCAGACCAGTCTGAATGATACGTTCGTTTTGAGTTTTAGGCGGAGATTTACAGCTATTTCTGAAATGCTTGGATTTGGATGGAAAAATGCGTTTTCTGCTTCTTCACAGAAAGGGCTGAGAAACTCCTGCAAACACACATCAGTTTAACTCTGTAAGTTGAACAGACACATTGAAGGCGGTTCTGGTAGGTTGCTCCGTTTTGGTTTTAGAAGCAGATATTTCTCAATACAGGGTTTACTCCCATTCACTCTGGAATATGAAAACGCAGCTCCTAGAAAAAACGCGATTCTCACTCTCTGAATCTCAAGGCAGATTAAACTCCGTTAGGTAAGCGAAAACACAGCAGACCAGTCTGAAAAATACGTTCGTTTTGAGTTTTAGACGGAGATTTACAGCTATTTCTGAAATGCTTGGATTTGGCTGAAAATATGCGTTTTCTGCTTCTTCACAGAAAGGGTTTAGAAACTCCTGCAAACAAACATCAGTTTATCTCTGTAAGTTGAACGCACACATTAAAGGCCGTTCTGTGAGGTTGCTCTGCTTTGGTTTTAGAAGCAGATATTTTTCAATACAGGCTTTACTCCCATTCACTCTGGAATATCAAAACGCAGCTCCTAGAAGAAACGCGCTTCTCACTCTCTGAATCTCAAGGCAGATTCAACTCCCTTAGGTAAGCGAACACACAGCAGAGCAGTCTGAAGGATATGTTCGTTTTGTGTTTTAGACGGAGAATTACAGCTATTTCTGAAAAGCTTGGATTTGGCTGGAAAAATGCGTTTTCTGCTTGTTCACAGAAAAGGTCTAGAAACTCCTGCAAACGCACATCAGTTTACCTCTGTAAGTTGAACGAACACATTGAAGGCCGTTCTGTTAGCTTGCTCCGTTTTGGTTTTAGAAGCAGATATTTCTCAATAGAGCGTTTACTCCCATTCACTCTGGAATATCAAAACGCAGCTCCTAGAAGAAACGCGCTTCTCACTCTCTGAATCTCAATGCAGATTCAACTCCCTTAGGTAAGCGAACACACAGCAGACCAGTCTGAAGGATACGTTCGTTTTGAGTTTTAGACGGAGATTTACAACTATTCCTGAAATGCTTGGATTTGGCTGGAAAAATGCGTTTTCTGCTTGTTCACAGAAATGGTCTAAAAACTCCTGCAAACACACATCAGTTTATCTCTGTAAGTTGAAGGCACACATTGAAGGGCGTTCTGTTAGGTTGCTCTGTTTTGGTTTTAGAAGCAGATATTTCTCAATACAGCGTTTACTCCCATTCACTCTGGAATATCAAAACGCAGCTGCAAGAAGAAACGTGCTTCTCACTCTCTGAATCTCAAGGCAGATTCAACTCCCTTAGGTAAGGGAACACACAGCATAGCAGTCTGAAGGATTCGTTCGTTTTGAGTTTTAGACGGAGATTTACAGCTATTTCTGAAATGCTTGGATTTGGCTGGAAAAATGCGTTTTCTGCTTCTTCGCAGAAAGGGTTTAGAAACTCCTATAAACACGTCAGTTTAACTCTGTAAGTTGAACGCACACATTGAAGGCCGTTCTGTTAGGTTGCTCCGTTTTCGTTTTAGAAGCAGATGTTTCTCAATACAGCGTTTACTCCCATTCACCCTGGAATATGAAAACGCAGCTCCTAGTAGAAACGCGCTTTTCACTCTCTGAATCTCCAGGCAAGTTCAACGCACTTAGGAAAGCGAAAACACAGCAGAGCATTCTAAAGGATACGATCGTTTTGAGTTTTAGACGGCGATTTACAGCTATTTCTGAAATGCTTGGATTTGGCTGGAAAAATGCGTTTCCTGCTTCTACACAAAAAGGGTTTTGAAACTCCTGCAAACAAACATCAGTTTAACTCTGTAAGATGAACGCACACATTGAAGGTCGTTCTCTTAGGTTGCTCCGTTTTGGTTTTAGAAGCAGATGTTTCTCAATACAGCATTTACTCCCATTCACTCTGTAATATCAAAACGCAGCTCCTAGAAGAAACGCGCTTCTCACTCTGAGTCTCAAGGCAGATTCAACTCCCTTAGGTAAGAGAACACACAGCAGAGCAGTCTGAAGGATACGTTCGTTTTAAGTTTCAGACGGAGATTTACAGCTATTTCTGAAATGCTTGAATTTCGCTGGAAAAATTCATTTCCTGTTTCTACACAAAAAGGGTTTAGAAACTCCTGCAAACACACATCAGTTTAACTCTGTAAGTTGAACGCACACATTGAAGGACGTTCTGTTTGGTTGCTCCGTTTTGGTTTTAGAAGCAGATATTTCTGAAAACAGCGCTTACTCCCATTCACTCTAAAATATGAAAACGCAGCTCCTAGAAGAAAAGTGCTTCTCACTCTCCAAATCTCAAGGTAGATTCAACTTTTTAAGGTTACGGAACACACAGCAGAGGATTCTGAAGGATACGTTCGTTTTGAGTTTTAGACGAAGATTTACAGCTATTTCTGAAATGCTTGGATTTGGCTGAAAAAATGCGTTTTCTGCTTCTTCACAGAAAGGGTTTAGAAACTCCTGCAAACACACATCAGTTTAACTCTGTAAGTTGAACGCACACATTGAAGGCCGTTCTGTTAGGTTGCTCCGTTTTGGTTTTAGAAGCAGATATTTCTCAATACAGCGTTTACTCCCATTCACTCTGGAATATCAAAACGCAGCTCCTAGAAGAAACGCGCTTCTCACTCTCTGAATCTCAAGGCAGATTCAACTCCCTTAGGTAAGCGAACACACAGCAGAGCAGTCTGAAAGATAAGTTTGTTTTGAGTTTTAGTCGGACATTTACAGCTATTTCTGAAATGCTTGGATTTGGCTGGAAAAATGCGTTTTCTGCTTCTTCACAGAAAGGGTTTAGAAACTCCTGCAAACACACATCAGTTTAACTCTGTAAGTTGAACGCACACATTGAAGCCCGTCCTGTTAGGTTGCTCCGTTTTGGTTTTAGAAGCAGATATTTCTCAATACAGCGTTTACTCCCATTCACTCTGGAATATCAAAACGCAGCTCCTAGAAGAAACGCGCTTCTCAGTCTGAGTCTCAAGGCAGATTCAACTCCCTTAGGTAAGAGAACACACAGCAGAGCAGTCTGAAGGATACATTCGTTTTGAGTTTTAGACGGAGATTCACAGCTATTTCTGAAATCCTTGGATTTGGCTGGAAAAATGCGTGTTATGCTTCTTCACAGATAGGGTTTAGAAACTCCTGCAAACACACATCAGTTTAACTCTCTAAGTTGAACGCACACATTGAAGGCCGTTCTGTTAGGTTGCTCCGTTTTGGTTTTAGAAGCAGATATTTCTCAATACAGCCTTTACTCCCATTCACTCTGGAATATCAAAACGCAGCTCCAAGAAGAAACGCGCTTCTCACTCTGTGAATCTCAAGGCAGATTCAACTCCCTTAGGTAAGCGAACACACAGCAGAGCAGTCTGAAAGATACGTTCGTTTTGAGATTTTGACGGAGATTTACAGCTATTTCTGAAATGCTTGGATTTGGCTGGAAAAATGCGTTTTCTGCTTCTTCACAGAAAGGGTTTAGAAACTCCTGCAAACACACATCAGTTTAACTTAGTAAGTTGAACGCACATATTGAAGGCCGTTCTGTTAGGTGTCTCCGTTTTGGTTTTAGAAGCAGATATTTATCAATACAGCGTTTACTCCCATTCACTCTGGAATATCAAAACTCAGCTCCTAGAAGAAACGCGCTTCTCACTCTCTGAATCTCAAGGCAGATTCAACTCCCTTAGGTAGGCGTACACACAGCAGAGCAGTCTGAAGGATACGATCGTTTTGAGTTTTAGACGGAGATTTACAGCTATTTCTGAAATGCTTGGATTTGGCTGGAAAAATGCGTTTTCTGCTTCTTCACAGAAAGGGTTTAGAAAGCCCTGCGAACACACATCAGTTTAACTCTGTATGTTGAATGCACACATTGAAGGCCGTTCTGTTAGGTTGCTCCGTTTTGGTTTTAGAAGCAGATATTTCTCAATGCAGCGCTTACTCCCATTCACTCTGGAATATCAAAACGCAACTCCTACAAGAAACGCGCTTCTCACTCTCTGAATCTCAAGGCAGATTCAACTTTCTTAGGTAAGCGAACACACAGCAGACCAGTCTGAAGGATACGTTCGTTTTGAGTTTCAGACCGCGATTTAAAGCTATTTCTGAAATGCTTGGATTTGGCTGGAAAAATGCGTTTTCTGCTTCTTCACAGAAAGGGCTTAGAAACTCCTGAAAACACACATCAGTTTAATTCTCTAAGTTGAACCCACACATTGAAGGCCGTTCTGTTAGGTTACTTCGTTTTGGTTTTAGAAGCAGATATTTCTCAATACAGCGTTTACTCCCATTCACTCTACAATATGAAAACGCAGCTCCTAGAAGAAACGCGCTTCTCACTCTCTGAATCTAAAGGCAGATTCAACCCCCTTAGGTAAGCGAACACACAGCAGAGCAGTCTGAAGGATACGTTCGTTTTGAGTTTTAGACGGAGATTTACAGCTATTTCTGAAATGCTTGGATTTGGCTGGAAAAATGCGTTTTCTGCTTCTTCACAGAAAGGGTTTAGAAACTCCTGCAAACACACATCAGTTTAACTCTGTAAGTTGAACGCACACATTGAAGGCCGTTCTTTTAGGTTGCTCCGTTTTGGATTTAGAAGCGGATATTTCTCAATACAGCGTTTAGTCCCATTCACTCTGTAATATCAAAACGCAGCTCCTAGAAGAAACGGGCTTCTCACTCTCTGAATCTCAAAACAGATTCAACTTTCTTAGGTAACCGAACACACAGCAGACCAGTCTGAATGATACGTTCGTTTTGAGTTTTAGGCGGAGATTTACAGCTATTTCTGAAATGCTTGGATTTGGATGGAAAAATGCGTTTTCTGCTTCTTCACAGAAAGGGCTGAGAAACTCCTGCAAACACACATCAGTTTAACTCTGTAAGTTGAACAGACACATTGAAGGCGGTTCTGGTAGGTTGCTCCGTTTTGGTTTTAGAAGCAGATATTTCTCAATACAGGGTTTACTCCCATTCACTCTGGAATATGAAAACGCAGCTCCTAGAAAAAACGCGATTCTCACTCTCTGAATCTCAAGGCAGATTAAACTCCGTTAGGTAAGCGAAAACACAGCAGACCAGTCTGAAAAATACGTTCGTTTTGAGTTTTAGACGGAGATTTACAGCTATTTCTGAAATGCTTGGATTTGGCTGAAAATATGCGTTTTCTGCTTCTTCACAGAAAGGGTTTAGAAACTCCTGCAAACAAACATCAGTTTATCTCTGTAAGTTGAACGCACACATTAAAGGCCGTTCTGTGAGGTTGCTCTGCTTTGGTTTTAGAAGCAGATATTTTTCAATACAGGCTTTACTCCCATTCACTCTGGAATATCAAAACGCAGCTCCTAGAAGAAACGCGCTTCTCACTCTCTGAATCTCAAGGCAGATTCAACTCCCTTAGGTAAGCGAACACACAGCAGAGCAGTCTGAAGGATATGTTCGTTTTGTGTTTTAGACGGAGAATTACAGCTATTTCTGAAAAGCTTGGATTTGGCTGGAAAAATGCGTTTTCTGCTTGTTCACAGAAAAGGTCTAGAAACTCCTGCAAACGCACATCAGTTTACCTCTGTAAGTTGAACGAACACATTGAAGGCCGTTCTGTTAGCTTGCTCCGTTTTGGTTTTAGAAGCAGATATTTCTCAATAGAGCGTTTACTCCCATTCACTCTGGAATATCAAAACGCAGCTCCTAGAAGAAACGCGCTTCTCACTCTCTGAATCTCAATGCAGATTCAACTCCCTTAGGTAAGCGAACACACAGCAGACCAGTCTGAAGGATACGTTCGTTTTGAGTTTTAGACGGAGATTTACAACTATTCCTGAAATGCTTGGATTTGGCTGGAAAAATGCGTTTTCTGCTTGTTCACAGAAATGGTCTAAAAACTCCTGCAAACACACATCAGTTTATCTCTGTAAGTTGAAGGCACACATTGAAGGGCGTTCTGTTAGGTTGCTCTGTTTTGGTTTTAGAAGCAGATATTTCTCAATACAGCGTTTACTCCCATTCACTCTGGAATATCAAAACGCAGCTGCAAGAAGAAACGTGCTTCTCACTCTCTGAATCTCAAGGCAGATTCAACTCCCTTAGGTAAGGGAACACACAGCATAGCAGTCTGAAGGATTCGTTCGTTTTGAGTTTTAGACGGAGATTTACAGCTATTTCTGAAATGCTTGGATTTGGCTGGAAAAATGCGTTTTCTGCTTCTTCGCAGAAAGGGTTTAGAAACTCCTATAAACACGTCAGTTTAACTCTGTAAGTTGAACGCACACATTGAAGGCCGTTCTGTTAGGTTGCTCCGTTTTCGTTTTAGAAGCAGATGTTTCTCAATACAGCGTTTACTCCCATTCACCCTGGAATATGAAAACGCAGCTCCTAGTAGAAACGCGCTTTTCACTCTCTGAATCTCCAGGCAAGTTCAACGCACTTAGGAAAGCGAAAACACAGCAGAGCATTCTAAAGGATACGATCGTTTTGAGTTTTAGACGGCGATTTACAGCTATTTCTGAAATGCTTGGATTTGGCTGGAAAAATGCGTTTCCTGCTTCTACACAAAAAGGGTTTTGAAACTCCTGCAAACAAACATCAGTTTAACTCTGTAAGATGAACGCACACATTGAAGGTCGTTCTCTTAGGTTGCTCCGTTTTGGTTTTAGAAGCAGATGTTTCTCAATACAGCATTTACTCCCATTCACTCTGTAATATCAAAACGCAGCTCCTAGAAGAAACGCGCTTCTCACTCTGAGTCTCAAGGCAGATTCAACTCCCTTAGGTAAGAGAACACACAGCAGAGCAGTCTGAAGGATACGTTCGTTTTAAGTTTCAGACGGAGATTTACAGCTATTTCTGAAATGCTTGAATTTCGCTGGAAAAATTCATTTCCTGTTTCTACACAAAAAGGGTTTAGAAACTCCTGCAAACACACATCAGTTTAACTCTGTAAGTTGAACGCACACATTGAAGGACGTTCTGTTTGGTTGCTCCGTTTTGGTTTTAGAAGCAGATATTTCTGAAAACAGCGCTTACTCCCATTCACTCTAAAATATGAAAACGCAGCTCCTAGAAGAAAAGTGCTTCTCACTCTCCAAATCTCAAGGTAGATTCAACTTTTTAAGGTTACGGAACACACAGCAGAGGATTCTGAAGGATACGTTCGTTTTGAGTTTTAGACGAAGATTTACAGCTATTTCTGAAATGCTTGGATTTGGCTGAAAAAATGCGTTTTCTGCTTCTTCACAGAAAGGGTTTAGAAACTCCTGCAAACACACATCAGTTTAACTCTGTAAGTTGAACGCACACATTGAAGGCCGTTCTGTTAGGTTGCTCCGTTTTGGTTTTAGAAGCAGATATTTCTCAATACAGCGTTTACTCCCATTCACTCTGGAATATCAAAACGCAGCTCCTAGAAGAAACGCGCTTCTCACTCTCTGAATCTCAAGGCAGATTCAACTCCCTTAGGTAAGCGAACACACAGCAGAGCAGTCTGAAAGATAAGTTTGCTTTGAGTTTTAGTCGGACATTTACAGCTATTTCTGAAATGCTTGGATTTGGCTGGAAAAATGCGTTTTCTGCTTCTTCACAGAAAGGGTTTAGAAACTCCTGCAAACACACATCAGTTTAACTCTGTAAGTTGAACGCACACATTGAAGCCCGTCCTGTTAGGTTGCTCCGTTTTGGTTTTAGAAGCAGATATTTCTCAATACAGCGTTTACTCCCATTCACTCTGGAATATCAAAACGCAGCTCCTAGAAGAAACGCGCTTCTCAGTCTGAGTCTCAAGGCAGATTCAACTCCCTTAGGTAAGAGAACACACAGCAGAGCAGTCTGAAGGATACATTCGTTTTGAGTTTTAGACGGAGATTCACAGCTATTTCTGAAATCCTTGGATTTGGCTGGAAAAATGCGTGTTATGCTTCTTCACAGATAGGGTTTAGAAACTCCTGCAAACACACATCAGTTTAACTCTCTAAGTTGAACGCACACATTGAAGGCCGTTCTGTTAGGTTGCTCCGTTTTGGTTTTAGAAGCAGATATTTCTCAATACAGCCTTTACTCCCATTCACTCTGGAATATCAAAACGCAGCTCCAAGAAGAAACGCGCTTCTCACTCTCTGAATCTCAAGGCAGATTCAACTCCCTTAGGTAAGCGAACAGACAGCAGAGCAGTCTGAAAGATACGTTCGTTTTGAGATTTTGACGGAGATTTACAGCTATTTCTGAAATGCTTGGATTTGGCTGGAAAAATGCGTTTTCTGCTTCTTCACAGAAAGGGTTTAGAAACTCCTGCAAACACACATCAGTTTAACTTAGTAAGTTGAACGCACATATTGAAGGCCGTTCTGTTAGGTGTCTCCGTTTTGGTTTTAGAAGCAGATATTTATCAATACAGCGTTTACTCCCATTCACTCTGGAATATCAAAACTCAGCTCCTAGAAGAAACGCGCTTCTCACTCTCTGAATCTCAAGGCAGATTCAACTCCCTTAGGTAGGCGTACACACAGCAGAGCAGTCTGAAGGATACGATCGTTTTGAGTTTTAGACGGAGATTTACAGCTATTTCTGAAATGCTTGGATTTGGCTGGAAAAATGCGTTTTCTGCTTCTTCACAGAAAGGGTTTAGAAAGCCCTGCGAACACACATCAGTTTAACTCTGTATGTTGAATGCACACATTGAAGGCCGTTCTGTTAGGTTGCTCCGTTTTGGTTTTAGAAGCAGATATTTCTCAATGCAGCGCTTACTCCCATTCACTCTGGAATATGAAAACGCAACTCCTACAAGAAACGCGCTTCTCACTCTCTGAATCTCAAGGCAGATTCAACTCCCTTAGGTAAGCGAACAAACAGCAGAGCAGTCTGAAGGATACGTTCGTTTTGAGTTTCAGACCGAGATTTACAGCTATTTCTGAAATGCTTAGATTTGGCTGGAAAAATGCGTTTTCTGCTTCTTCACAGAAAGGGTTTAGAATCTCCTGCAAACACACATCAGTTTAACTCTGTAAGTTGAACGCACACATTGAAGGCCGTTCTGTTAGGTTGCTCCGTTTTGGTTTTAGAAGCAGATATTTCTCAATACAGCGTTTACTCCCATTCACTCTGGAATATGAAAACGCAGCTCCTAGAAGAAATGCGCTTCTCACTCTCTGAATCTCAAGGCAGATTCAACTTTCTTAGGTAAGCGAACACACAGCAGACCAGTCTGAAGGATACGTTCGTTTTGAGTTTCAGACCGCGATTTAAAGCTATTTCTGAAATGCTTGGATTTGGCTGGAAAAATGCGTTTTCTGCTTCTTCACAGAAAGGGCTTAGAAACTCCTGAAAACACACATCAGTTTAATTCTCTAAGTTGAACCCACACATTGAAGGCCGTTCTGTTAGGTTACTTCGTTTTGGTTTTAGAAGCAGATATTTCTCAATACAGCGTTTACTCCCATTCACTCTACAATATGAAAACGCAGCTCCTAGAAGAAACGCGCTTCTCACTCTCTGAATCTAAAGGCAGATTCAACCCCCTTAGGTAAGCGAACACACAGCAGAGCAGTCTGAAGGATACGTTCGTTTTGAGTTTTAGACGGAGATTTACAGCTATTTCTGAAATGCTTGGATTTGGCTGGAAAAATGCGTTTTCTGCTTCTTCACAGAAAGGGTTTAGAAACTCCTGCAAACACACATCAGTTTTACTCTGTAAGTTGAACGCACACATTGAAGGCCGTTCTTTTAGGTTGCTCCGTTTTGGATTTAGAAGCGGATATTTCTCAATACAGCGTTTAGTCCCATTCACTCTGTAATATCAAAACGCAGCTCCTAGAAGAAACGGGCTTCTCACTCTCTGAATCTCAAAACAGATTCAACTTTCTTAGGTAACCGAACACACAGCAGACCAGTCTGAATGATACGTTCGTTTTGAGTTTTAGGCGGAGATTTACAGCTATTTCTGAAATGCTTGGATTTGGCTGGAAAAATGCGTTTTCTGCTTCTTCGCAGAAAGGGTTTAGAAACTCCTATAAACACGTCAGTTTAACTCTGTAAGTTGAACGCACACATTGAAGGCCGTTCTGTTAGGTTGCTCCGTTTTCGTTTTAGAAGCAGATGTTTCTCAATACAGCGTTTACTCCCATTCACCCTGGAATATGAAAACGCAGCTCCTAGTAGAAACGCGCTTTTCACTCTCTGAATCTCCAGGCAAGTTCAACGCACTTAGGAAAGCGAAAACACAGCAGAGCATTCTAAAGGATACGATCGTTTTGAGTTTTAGACGGCGATTTACAGCTATTTCTGAAATGCTTGGATTTGGCTGGAAAAATGCGTTTCCTGCTTCTACACAAAAAGGGTTTTGAAACTCCTGCAAACAAACATCAGTTTAACTCTGTAAGATGAACGCACACATTGAAGGTCGTTCTCTTAGGTTGCTCCGTTTTGGTTTTAGAAGCAGATGTTTCTCAATACAGCATTTACTCCCATTCACTCTGTAATATCAAAACGCAGCTCCTAGAAGAAACGCGCTTCTCACTCTGAGTCTCAAGGCAGATTCAACTCCCTTAGGTAAGAGAACACACAGCAGAGCAGTCTGAAGGATACGTTCGTTTTAAGTTTCAGACGGAGATTTACAGCTATTTCTGAAATGCTTGAATTTCGCTGGAAAAATTCATTTCCTGTTTCTACACAAAAAGGGTTTAGAAACTCCTGCAAACACACATCAGTTTAACTCTGTAAGTTGAACGCACACATTGAAGGACGTTCTGTTTGGTTGCTCCGTTTTGGTTTTAGAAGCAGATATTTCTGAAAACAGCGCTTACTCCCATTCACTCTAAAATATGAAAACGCAGCTCCTAGAAGAAAAGTGCTTCTCACTCTCCAAATCTCAAGGTAGATTCAACTTTTTAAGGTTACGGAACACACAGCAGAGGATTCTGAAGGATACGTTCGTTTTGAGTTTTAGACGAAGATTTACAGCTATTTCTGAAATGCTTGGATTTGGCTGAAAAAATGCGTTTTCTGCTTCTTCACAGAAAGGGTTTAGAAACTCCTGCAAACACACATCAGTTTAACTCTGTAAGTTGAACGCACACATTGAAGGCCGTTCTGTTAGGTTGCTCCGTTTTGGTTTTAGAAGCAGATATTTCTCAATACAGCG
Source organism: Callithrix jacchus (assembly GCF_049354715.1). Classification (NCBI taxonomy): domain Eukaryota; kingdom Metazoa; phylum Chordata; class Mammalia; order Primates; family Cebidae; genus Callithrix; species Callithrix jacchus. The sequence goes on along the minus strand of NC_133524.1, from coordinate 59,086,002 downwards.
TTTACTCCCATTCACTCTGGAATATCAAAACGCAGCTCCTAGAAGAAACGCGCTTCTCACTCTCTGAATCTCAAGGCAGATTCAACTCCCTTAGGTAAGCGAACACACAGCAGAGCAGTCTGAAAGATAAGTTTGTTTTGAGTTTTAGTCGGACATTTACAGCTATTTCTGAAATGCTTGGATTTGGCTGGAAAAATGCGTTTTCTGCTTCTTCACAGAAAGGGTTTAGAAACTCCTGCAAACACACATCAGTTTAACTCTGTAAGTTGAACGCACACATTGAAGCCCGTCCTGTTAGGTTGCTCCGTTTTGGTTTTAGAAGCAGATATTTCTCAATACAGCGTTTACTCCCATTCACTCTGGAATATCAAAACGCAGCTCCTAGAAGAAACGCGCTTCTCAGTCTGAGTCTCAAGGCAGATTCAACTCCCTTAGGTAAGAGAACACACAGCAGAGCAGTCTGAAGGATACATTCGTTTTGAGTTTTAGACGGAGATTCACAGCTATTTCTGAAATCCTTGGATTTGGCTGGAAAAATGCGTGTTATGCTTCTTCACAGATAGGGTTTAGAAACTCCTGCAAACACACATCAGTTTAACTCAGTAAGTTGAACGCACATATTGAAGGCCGTTCTGTTAGGTGTCTCCGTTTTGGTTTTAGAAGCAGATATTTATCAATACAGCGTTTACTCCCATTCACTCTGGAATATCAAAACTCAGCTCCTAGAAGAAACGCGCTTCTCACTCTCTGAATCTCAAGGCAGATTCAACTCCCTTAGGTAGGCGTACACACAGCAGAGCAGTCTGAAGGATACGATCGTTTTGAGTTTTAGACGGAGATTTACAGCTATTTCTGAAATGCTTGGATTTGGCTGGAAAAATGCGTTTTCTGCTTCTTCACAGAAAGGGTTTAGAAAGCCCTGCGAACACACATCAGTTTAACTCTGTATGTTGAATGCACACATTGAAGGCCGTTCTGTTAGGTTGCTCCGTTTTGGTTTTAGAAGCAGATATTTCTCAATGCAGCGCTTACTCCCATTCACTCTGGAATATGAAAACGCAACTCCTACAAGAAACGCGCTTCTCACTCTCTGAATCTCAAGGCAGATTCAACTCCCTTAGGTAAGCGAACAAACAGCAGAGCAGTCTGAAGGATACGTTCGTTTTGAGTTTCAGACCGAGATTTACAGCTATTTCTGAAATGCTTAGATTTGGCTGGAAAAATGCGTTTTCTGCTTCTTCACAGAAAGTGTTTAGAATCTCCTGCAAACACACATCAGTTTAACTCTGTAAGTTGAACGCACACATTGAAGGCCGTTCTGTTAGGTTGCTCCGTTTTGGTTTTAGAAGCAGATATTTCTCAATACAGCGTTTACTCCCATTCACTCTGGAATATGAAAACGCAGCTCCTAGAAGAAATGCGCTTCTCACTCTCTGAATCTCAAGGCAGATTCAACTTTCTTAGGTAAGCGAACACACAGCAGACCAGTCTGAAGGATACGTTCGTTTTGAGTTTCAGACCGCGATTTAAAGCTATTTCTGAAATGCTTGGATTTGGCTGGAAAAATGCGTTTTCTGCTTCTTCACAGAAAGGGCTTAGAAACTCCTGAAAACACACATCAGTTTAATTCTCTAAGTTGAACCCACACATTGAAGGCCGTTCTGTTAGGTTACTTCGTTTTGGTTTTAGAAGCAGATATTTCTCAATACAGCGTTTACTCCCATTCACTCTACAATATGAAAACGCAGCTCCTAGAAGAAACGCGCTTCTCACTCTCTGAATCTAAAGGCAGATTCAACCCCCTTAGGTAAGCGAACACACAGCAGAGCAGTCTGAAGGATACGTTCGTTTTGAGTTTTAGACGGAGATTTACAGCTATTTCTGAAATGCTTGGATTTGGCTGGAAAAATGCGTTTTCTGCTTCTTCACAGAAAGGGTTTAGAAACTCCTGCAAACACACATCAGTTTAACTCTGTAAGTTGAACGCACACATTGAAGGCCGTTCTTTTAGGTTGCTCCGTTTTGGATTTAGAAGCGGATATTTCTCAATACAGCGTTTAGTCCCATTCACTCTGTAATATCAAAACGCAGCTCCTAGAAGAAACGGGCTTCTCACTCTCTGAATCTCAAAACAGATTCAACTTTCTTAGGTAACCGAACACACAGCAGACCAGTCTGAATGATACGTTCGTTTTGAGTTTTAGGCGGAGATTTACAGCTATTTCTGAAATGCTTGGATTTGGATGGAAAAATGCGTTTTCTGCTTCTTCACAGAAAGGGCTGAGAAACTCCTGCAAACACACATCAGTTTAACTCTGTAAGTTGAACAGACACATTGAAGGCGGTTCTGGTAGGTTGCTCCGTTTTGGTTTTAGAAGCAGATATTTCTCAATACAGGGTTTACTCCCATTCACTCTGGAATATGAAAACGCAGCTCCTAGAAAAAACGCGATTCTCACTCTCTGAATCTCAAGGCAGATTAAACTCCGTTAGGTAAGCGAAAACACAGCAGACCAGTCTGAAAAATACGTTCGTTTTGAGTTTTAGACGGAGATTTACAGCTATTTCTGAAATGCTTGGATTTGGCTGAAAATATGCGTTTTCTGCTTCTTCACAGAAAGGGTTTAGAAACTCCTGCAAACAAACATCAGTTTATCTCTGTAAGTTGAACGCACACATTAAAGGCCGTTCTGTGAGGTTGCTCTGCTTTGGTTTTAGAAGCAGATATTTTTCAATACAGGCTTTACTCCCATTCACTCTGGAATATCGAAACGCAGCTCCTAGAAGAAACGCGCTTCTCACTCTCTGAATCTCAAGGCAGATTCAACTCCCTTAGGTAAGCGAACACACAGCAGAGCAGTCTGAAGGATATGTTCGTTTTGTGTTTTAGACGGAGAATTACAGCTATTTCTGAAAAGCTTGGATTTGGCTGGAAAAATGCGTTTTCTGCTTGTTCACAGAAAAGGTCTAGAAACTCCTGCAAACGCACATCAGTTTACCTCTGTAAGTTGAACGAACACATTGAAGGCCGTTCTGTTAGCTTGCTCCGTTTTGGTTTTAGAAGCAGATATTTCTCAATAGAGCGTTTACTCCCATTCACTCTGGAATATCAAAACGCAGCTCCTAGAAGAAACGCGCTTCTCACTCTCTGAATCTCAATGCAGATTCAACTCCCTTAGGTAAGCGAACACACAGCAGACCAGTCTGAAGGATACGTTCGTTTTGAGTTTTAGACGGAGATTTACAACTATTCCTGAAATGCTTGGATTTGGCTGGAAAAATGCGTTTTCTGCTTGTTCACAGAAATGGTCTAAAAACTCCTGCAAACACACATCAGTTTATCTCTGTAAGTTGAAGGCACACATTGAAGGGCGTTCTGTTAGGTTGCTCTGTTTTGGTTTTAGAAGCAGATATTTCTCAATACAGCGTTTACTCCCATTCACTCTGGAATATCAAAACGCAGCTCCTAGAAGAAACGCGCTTCTCACTCTCTGAATCTCAAGGCAGATTCAACTCCCTTAGGTAAGCGAACACACAGGAGAGCAGTCTGAAAGATAAGTTTGTTTTGAGTTTTAGTCGGAGATTTACAGCTATTTCTGAAATGCTTGGATTTGGCTGGAAAATGCGTTTTCTGCTTCTTCACAGAAAGGGTTTAGAAACTCCTGCAAACACACATCAGTTTACCTCTGTAAGTTGAACGCACACATTGAAGCCCGTCCTGTTAGGTTGCTCCGTTTTGGTTTTAGAAGCAGATATTTCTCAATACAGCGTTTACTCCCATTCACTCTGGAATATCAAAACGCAGCTCCTAGAAGAAACGCGCTTCTCAGTCTGAGTCTCAAGGCAGATTCAACTCCCTTAGGTAAGAGAACACACAGCAGAGCAGTCTGAAGGATACATTCGTTTTGAGTTTTAGACGGAGATTCACAGCTATTTCTGAAATCCTTGGATTTGGCTGGAAAAATGCGTGTTATGCTTCTTCACAGATAGGGTTTAGAAACTCCTGCAAACACACATCAGTTTAACTCTCTAAGTTGAACGCACACATTGAAGGCCGTTCTGTTAGGTTGCTCCGTTTTGGTTTTAGAAGCAGATATTTCTCAATACAGCCTTTACTCCCATTCACTCTGGAATATCAAAACGCAGCTCCAAGAAGAAACGCGCTTCTCACTCTCTGAATCTCAAGGCAGATTCAACTCCCTTAGGTAAGCGAACACACAGCAGAGCAGTCTGAAAGATACGTTCGTTTTGAGATTTTGACGGAGATTTACAGCTATTTCTGAAATGCTTGGATTTGGCTGGAAAAATGCGTTTTCTGCTTCTTCACAGAAAGGGTTTAGAAACTCCTGCAAACACACATCAGTTTAATTCTCTAAGTTGAACCCACATATTGAAGGCCGTTCTGTTAGGTTACTTCGTTTTGGTTTTAGAAGCAGATATTTCTCAATACAGCGTTTACTCCCATTCACTCTACAATATGAAAACGCAGCTCCTAGAAGAAACGCGCTTCTCACTCTCTGAATCTAAAGGCAGATTCAACCCCCTTAGGTAAGCGAACACACAGCAGAGCAGTCTGAAGGATACGTTCGTTTTGAGTTTTAGACGGAGATTTACAGCTATTTCTGAAATGCTTGGATTTGGCTGGAAAAATGCGTTTTCTGCTTCTTCACAGAAAGGGTTTAGAAACTCCTGCAAACACACATCAGTTTAACTCTGTAAGTTGAACGCACACATTGAAGGCCGTTCTTTTAGGTTGCTCCGTTTTGGATTTAGAAGCGGATATTTCTCAATACAGCGTTTAGTCCCATTCACTCTGTAATATCAAAACGCAGCTCCTAGAAGAAACGGGCTTCTCACTCTCTGAATCTCAAAACAGATTCAACTTTCTTAGGTAACCGAACACACAGCAGACCAGTCTGAATGATACGTTCGTTTTGAGTTTTAGGCGGAGATTTACAGCTATTTCTGAAATGCTTGGATTTGGATGGAAAAATGCGTTTTCTGCTTCTTCACAGAAAGGGCTGAGAAACTCCTGCAAACACACATCAGTTTAACTCTGTAAGTTGAACAGACACATTGAAGGCGGTTCTGGTAGGTTGCTCCGTTTTGGTTTTAGAAGCAGATATTTCTCAATACAGGGTTTACTCCCATTCACTCTGGAATATGAAAACGCAGCTCCTAGAAAAAACGCGATTCTCACTCTCTGAATCTCAAGGCAGATTAAACTCCGTTAGGTAAGCGAAAACACAGCAGACCAGTCTGAAAAATACGTTCGTTTTGAGTTTTAGACGGAGATTTACAGCTATTTCTGAAATGCTTGGATTTGGCTGAAAATATGCGTTTTCTGCTTCTTCACAGAAAGGGTTTAGAAACTCCTGCAAACAAACATCAGTTTATCTCTGTAAGTTGAACGCACACATTAAAGGCCGTTCTGTGAGGTTGCTCTGCTTTGGTTTTAGAAGCAGATATTTTTCAATACAGGCTTTACTCCCATTCACTCTGGAATATCAAAACGCAGCTCCTAGAAGAAACGCGCTTCTCACTCTCTGAATCTCAAGGCAGATTCAACTCCCTTAGGTAAGCGAACACACAGCAGAGCAGTCTGAAGGATATGTTCGTTTTGTGTTTTAGACGGAGAATTACAGCTATTTCTGAAAAGCTTGGATTTGGCTGGAAAAATGCGTTTTCTGCTTGTTCACAGAAAAGGTCTAGAAACTCCTGCAAACGCACATCAGTTTACCTCTGTAAGTTGAACGAACACATTGAAGGCCGTTCTGTTAGCTTGCTCCGTTTTGGTTTTAGAAGCAGATATTTCTCAATAGAGCGTTTACTCCCATTCACTCTGGAATATCAAAACGCAGCTCCTAGAAGAAACGCGCTTCTCACTCTCTGAATCTCAATGCAGATTCAACTCCCTTAGGTAAGCGAACACACAGCAGACCAGTCTGAAGGATACGTTCGTTTTGAGTTTTAGACGGAGATTTACAACTATTCCTGAAATGCTTGGATTTGGCTGGAAAAATGCGTTTTCTGCTTGTTCACAGAAATGGTCTAAAAACTCCTGCAAACACACATCAGTTTATCTCTGTAAGTTGAAGGCACACATTGAAGGGCGTTCTGTTAGGTTGCTCTGTTTTGGTTTTAGAAGCAGATATTTCTCAATACAGCGTTTACTCCCATTCACTCTGGAATATCAAAACGCAGCTGCAAGAAGAAACGTGCTTCTCACTCTCTGAATCTCAAGGCAGATTCAACTCCCTTAGGTAAGGGAACACACAGCATAGCAGTCTGAAGGATTCGTTCGTTTTGAGTTTTAGACGGAGATTTACAGCTATTTCTGAAATGCTTGGATTTGGCTGGAAAAATGCGTTTTCTGCTTCTTCGCAGAAAGGGTTTAGAAACTCCTATAAACACGTCAGTTTAACTCTGTAAGTTGAACGCACACATTGAAGGCCGTTCTGTTAGGTTGCTCCGTTTTCGTTTTAGAAGCAGATGTTTCTCAATACAGCGTTTACTCCCATTCACCCTGGAATATGAAAACGCAGCTCCTAGTAGAAACGCGCTTTTCACTCTCTGAATCTCCAGGCAAGTTCAACGCACTTAGGAAAGCGAAAACACAGCAGAGCATTCTAAAGGATACGATCGTTTTGAGTTTTAGACGGCGATTTACAGCTATTTCTGAAATGCTTGGATTTGGCTGGAAAAATGCGTTTCCTGCTTCTACACAAAAAGGGTTTTGAAACTCCTGCAAACAAACATCAGTTTAACTCTGTAAGATGAACGCACACATTGAAGGTCGTTCTCTTAGGTTGCTCCGTTTTGGTTTTAGAAGCAGATGTTTCTCAATACAGCATTTACTCCCATTCACTCTGTAATATCAAAACGCAGCTCCTAGAAGAAACGCGCTTCTCACTCTGAGTCTCAAGGCAGATTCAACTCCCTTAGGTAAGAGAACACACAGCAGAGCAGTCTGAAGGATACGTTCGTTTTAAGTTTCAGACGGAGATTTACAGCTATTTCTGAAATGCTTGAATTTCGCTGGAAAAATTCATTTCCTGTTTCTACACAAAAAGGGTTTAGAAACTCCTGCAAACACACATCAGTTTAACTCTGTAAGTTGAACGCACACATTGAAGGACGTTCTGTTTGGTTGCTCCGTTTTGGTTTTAGAAGCAGATATTTCTGAAAACAGCGCTTACTCCCATTCACTCTAAAATATGAAAACGCAGCTCCTAGAAGAAAAGTGCTTCTCACTCTCCAAATCTCAAGGTAGATTCAACTTTTTAAGGTTACGGAACACACAGCAGAGGATTCTGAAGGATACGTTCGTTTTGAGTTTTAGACGAAGATTTACAGCTATTTCTGAAATGCTTGGATTTGGCTGAAAAAATGCGTTTTCTGCTTCTTCACAGAAAGGGTTTAGAAACTCCTGCAAACACACATCAGTTTAACTCTGTAAGTTGAACGCACACATTGAAGGCCGTTCTGTTAGGTTGCTCCGTTTTGGTTTTAGAAGCAGATATTTCTCAATACAGCGTTTACTCCCATTCACTCTGGAATATCAAAACGCAGCTCCTAGAAGAAACGCGCTTCTCACTCTCTGAATCTCAAGGCAGATTCAACTCCCTTAGGTAAGCGAACACACAGGAGAGCAGTCTGAAAGATAAGTTTGTTTTGAGTTTTAGTCGGAGATTTACAGCTATTTCTGAAATGCTTGGATTTGGCTGGAAAATGCGTTTTCTGCTTCTTCACAGAAAGGGTTTAGAAACTCCTGCAAACACACATCAGTTTAACTCTGTAAGTTGAACGCACACATTGAAGCCCGTCCTGTTAGGTTGCTCCGTTTTGGTTTTAGAAGCAGATATTTCTCAATACAGCGTTTACTCCCATTCACTCTGGAATATCAAAACGCAGCTCCTAGAAGAAACGCGCTTCTCAGTCTGAGTCTCAAGGCAGATTCAACTCCCTTAGGTAAGAGAACACACAGCAGAGCAGTCTGAAGGATACATTCGTTTTGAGTTTTAGACGGAGATTCACAGCTATTTCTGAAATCCTTGGATTTGGCTGGAAAAATGCGTGTTATGCTTCTTCACAGATAGGGTTTAGAAACTCCTGCAAACACACATCAGTTTAACTCTCTAAGTTGAACGCACACATTGAAGGCCGTTCTGTTAGGTTGCTCCGTTTTGGTTTTAGAAGCAGATATTTCTCAATACAGCCTTTACTCCCATTCACTCTGGAATATCAAAACGCAGCTCCAAGAAGAAACGCGCTTCTCACTCTCTGAATCTCAAGGCAGATTCAACTCCCTTAGGTAAGCGAACACACAGCAGAGCAGTCTGAAAGATACGTTCGTTTTGAGATTTTGACGGAGATTTACAGCTATTTCTGAAATGCTTGGATTTGGCTGGAAAAATGCGTTTTCTGCTTCTTCACAGAAAGGGTTTAGAAACTCCTGCAAACACACATCAGTTTAACTTAGTAAGTTGAACGCACATATTGAAGGCCGTTCTGTTAGGTGTCTCCGTTTTGGTTTTAGAAGCAGATATTTATCAATACAGCGTTTACTCCCATTCACTCTGGAATATCAAAACTCAGCTCCTAGAAGAAACGCGCTTCTCACTCTCTGAATCTCAAGGCAGATTCAACTCCCTTAGGTAGGCGTACACACAGCAGAGCAGTCTGAAGGATACGATCGTTTTGAGTTTTAGACGGAGATTTACAGCTATTTCTGAAATGCTTGGATTTGGCTGGAAAAATGCGTTTTCTGCTTCTTCACAGAAAGGGTTTAGAAAGCCCTGCGAACACACATCAGTTTAACTCTGTATGTTGAATGCACACATTGAAGGCCGTTCTGTTAGGTTGCTCCGTTTTGGTTTTAGAAGCAGATATTTCTCAATGCAGCGCTTACTCCCATTCACTCTGGAATATGAAAACGCAACTCCTACAAGAAACGCGCTTCTCACTCTCTGAATCTCAAGGCAGATTCAACTTTCTTAGGTAAGCGAACACACAGCAGACCAGTCTGAAGGATACGTTCGTTTTGAGTTTCAGATCGCGATTTAAAGCTATTTCTGAAATGCTTGGATTTGGCTGGAAAAATGCGTTTTCTGCTTCTTCACAGAAAGGGCTTAGAAACTCCTGAAAACACACATCAGTTTAATTCTCTAAGTTGAACCCACACATTGAAGGCCGTTCTGTTAGGTTACTTCGTTTTGGTTTTAGAAGCAGATATTTCTCAATACAGCGTTTACTCCCATTCACTCTACAATATGAAAACGCAGCTCCTAGAAGAAACGCGCTTCTCACTCTCTGAATCTAAAGGCAGATTCAACCCCCTTAGGTAAGCGAACACACAGCAGAGCAGTCTGAAGGATACGTTCGTTTTGAGTTTTAGACGGAGATTTACAGCTATTTCTGAAATGCTTGGATTTGGCTGGAAAAATGCGTTTTCTGCTTCTTCACAGAAAGGGTTTAGAAACTCCTGCAAACACACATCAGTTTAACTCTGTAAGTTGAACGCACACATTGAAGGCCGTTCTTTTAGGTTGCTCCGTTTTGGATTTAGAAGCGGATATTTCTCAATACAGCGTTTAGTCCCATTCACTCTGTAATATCAAAACGCAGCTCCTAGAAGAAACGGGCTTCTCACTCTCTGAATCTCAAAACAGATTCAACTTTCTTAGGTAACCGAACACACAGCAGACCAGTCTGAATGATACGTTCGTTTTGAGTTTTAGGCGGAGATTTACAGCTATTTCTGAAATGCTTGGATTTGGATGGAAAAATGCGTTTTCTGCTTCTTCACAGAAAGGGCTGAGAAACTCCTGCAAACACACATCAGTTTAACTCTGTAAGTTGAACAGACACATTGAAGGCGGTTCTGGTAGGTTGCTCCGTTTTGGTTTTAGAAGCAGATATTTCTCAATACAGGGTTTACTCCCATTCACTCTGGAATATGAAAACGCAGCTCCTAGAAAAAACGCGATTCTCACTCTCTGAATCTCAAGGCAGATTAAACTCCGTTAGGTAAGCGAAAACACAGCAGACCAGTCTGAAAAATACGTTCGTTTTGAGTTTTAGACGGAGATTTACAGCTATTTCTGAAATGCTTGGATTTGGCTGAAAATATGCGTTTTCTGCTTCTTCACAGAAAGGGTTTAGAAACTCCTGCAAACAAACATCAGTTTATCTCTGTAAGTTGAACGCACACATTAAAGGCCGTTCTGTGAGGTTGCTCTGCTTTGGTTTTAGAAGCAGATATTTTTCAATACAGGCTTTACTCCCATTCACTCTGGAATATCAAAACGCAGCTCCTAGAAGAAACGCGCTTCTCACTCTCTGAATCTCAAGGCAGATTCAACTCCCTTAGGTAAGCGAACACACAGCAGAGCAGTCTGAAGGATATGTTCGTTTTGTGTTTTAGACGGAGAATTACAGCTATTTCTGAAAAGCTTGGATTTGGCTGGAAAAATGCGTTTTCTGCTTGTTCACAGAAAAGGTCTAGAAACTCCTGCAAACGCACATCAGTTTACCTCTGTAAGTTGAACGAACACATTGAAGGCCGTTCTGTTAGCTTGCTCCGTTTTGGTTTTAGAAGCAGATATTTCTCAATAGAGCGTTTACTCCCATTCACTCTGGAATATCAAAACGCAGCTCCTAGAAGAAACGCGCTTCTCACTCTCTGAATCTCAATGCAGATTCAACTCCCTTAGGTAAGCGAACACACAGCAGACCAGTCTGAAGGATACGTTCGTTTTGAGTTTTAGACGGAGATTTACAACTATTCCTGAAATGCTTGGATTTGGCTGGAAAAATGCGTTTTCTGCTTGTTCACAGAAATGGTCTAAAAACTCCTGCAAACACACATCAGTTTATCTCTGTAAGTTGAAGGCACACATTGAAGGGCGTTCTGTTAGGTTGCTCTGTTTTGGTTTTAGAAGCAGATATTTCTCAATACAGCGTTTACTCCCATTCACTCTGGAATATCAAAACGCAGCTGCAAGAAGAAACGTGCTTCTCACTCTCTGAATCTCAAGGCAGATTCAACTCCCTTAGGTAAGGGAACACACAGCATAGCAGTCTGAAGGATTCGTTCGTTTTGAGTTTTAGACGGAGATTTACAGCTATTTCTGAAATGCTTGGATTTGGCTGGAAAAATGCGTTTTCTGCTTCTTCGCAGAAAGGGTTTAGAAACTCCTATAAACACGTCAGTTTAACTCTGTAAGTTGAACGCACACATTGAAGGCCGTTCTGTTAGGTTGCTCCGTTTTCGTTTTAGAAGCAGATGTTTCTCAATACAGCGTTTACTCCCATTCACCCTGGAATATGAAAACGCAGCTCCTAGTAGAAACGCGCTTTTCACTCTCTGAATCTCCAGGCAAGTTCAACGCACTTAGGAAAGCGAAAACACAGCAGAGCATTCTAAAGGATACGATCGTTTTGAGTTTTAGACGGCGATTTACAGCTATTTCTGAAATGCTTGGATTTGGCTGGAAAAATGCGTTTCCTGCTTCTACACAAAAAGGGTTTTGAAACTCCTGCAAACAAACATCAGTTTAACTCTGTAAGATGAACGCACACATTGAAGGTCGTTCTCTTAGGTTGCTCCGTTTTGGTTTTAGAAGCAGATGTTTCTCAATACAGCATTTACTCCCATTCACTCTGTAATATCAAAACGCAGCTCCTAGAAGAAACGCGCTTCTCACTCTGAGTCTCAAGGCAGATTCAACTCCCTTAGGTAAGAGAACACACAGCAGAGCAGTCTGAAGGATACGTTCGTTTTAAGTTTCAGACGGAGATTTACAGCTATTTCTGAAATGCTTGAATTTCGCTGGAAAAATTCATTTCCTGTTTCTACACAAAAAGGGTTTAGAAACTCCTGCAAACACACATCAGTTTAACTCTGTAAGTTGAACGCACACATTGAAGGACGTTCTGTTTGGTTGCTCCGTTTTGGTTTTAGAAGCAGATATTTCTGAAAACAGCGCTTACTCCCATTCACTCTAAAATATGAAAACGCAGCTCCTAGAAGAAAAGTGCTTCTCACTCTCCAAATCTCAAGGTAGATTCAACTTTTTAAGGTTACGGAACACACAGCAGAGGATTCTGAAGGATACGTTCGTTTTGAGTTTTAGACGAAGATTTACAGCTATTTCTGAAATGCTTGGATTTGGCTGAAAAAATGCGTTTTCTGCTTCTTCACAGAAAGGGTTTAGAAACTCCTGCAAACACACATCAGTTTAACTCTGTAAGTTGAACGCACACATTGAAGGCCGTTCTGTTAGGTTGCTCCGTTTTGGTTTTAGAAGCAGATATTTCTCAATACAGCGTTTACTCCCATTCACTCTGGAATATCAAAACGCAGCTCCTAGAAGAAACGCGCTTCTCACTCTCTGAATCTCAAGGCAGATTCAACTCCCTTAGGTAAGCGAACACACAGCAGAGCAGTCTGAAAGATAAGTTTGTTTTGAGTTTTAGTCGGAGATTTACAGCTATTTCTGAAATGCTTGGATTTGGCTGGAAAAATGCGTTTTCTGCTTCTTCACAGAAAGGGTTTAGAAACTCCTGCAAACACACATCAGTTTAACTCTGTAAGTTGAACGCACACATTGAAGCCCGTCCTGTTAGGTTGCTCCGTTTTGGTTTTAGAAGCAGATATTTCTCAATACAGCGTTTACTCCCATTCACTCTGGAATATCAAAACGCAGCTCCTAGAAGAAACGCGCTTCTCAGTCTGAGTCTCAAGGCAGATTCAACTCCCTTAGGTAAGAGAACACACAGCAGAGCAGTCTGAAGGATACATTCGTTTTGAGTTTTAGACGGAGATTCACAGCTATTTCTGAAATCCTTGGATTTGGCTGGAAAAATGCGTGTTATGCTTCTTCACAGATAGGGTTTAGAAACTCCTGCAAACACACATCAGTTTAACTCTCTAAGTTGAACGCACACATTGAAGGCCGTTCTGTTAGGTTGCTCCGTTTTGGTTTTAGAAGCAGATATTTCTCAATACAGCCTTTACTCCCATTCACTCTGGAATATCAAAACGCAGCTCCAAGAAGAAACGCGCTTCTCACTCTCTGAATCTCAAGGCAGATTCAACTCCCTTAGGTAAGCGAACACACAGCAGAGCAGTCTGAAAGATACGTTCGTTTTGAGATTTTGACGGAGATTTACAGCTATTTCTGAAATGCTTGGATTTGGCTGGAAAAATGCGTTTTCTGCTTCTTCACAGAAAGGGTTTAGAAACTCCTGCAAACACACATCAGTTTAACTTAGTAAGTTGAACGCACATATTGAAGGCCGTTCTGTTAGGTGTCTCCGTTTTGGTTTTAGAAGCAGATATTTATCAATACAGCGTTTACTCCCATTCACTCTGGAATATCAAAACTCAGCTCCTAGAAGAAACGGGCTTCTCACTCTCTGAATCTCAAGGCAGATTCAACTCCCTTAGGTAGGCGTACACACAGCAGAGCAGTCTGAAGGATACGATCGTTTTGAGTTTTAGACGGAGATTTACAGCTATTTCTGAAATGCTTGGATTTGGCTGGAAAAATGCGTTTTCTGCTTCTTCACAGAAAGGGTTTAGAAAGCCCTGCGAACACACATCAGTTTAACTCTGTATGTTGAATGCACACATTGAAGGCCGTTCTGTTAGGTTGCTCCGTTTTGGTTTTAGAAGCAGATATTTCTCAATGCAGCGCTTACTCCCATTCACTCTGGAATATGAAAACGCAACTCCTACAAGAAACGCGCTTCTCACTCTCTGAATCTCAAGGCAGATTCAACTCCCTTAGGTAAGCGAACAAACAGCAGAGCAGTCTGAAGGATACGTTCGTTTTGAGTTTCAGACCGAGATTTACAGCTATTTCTGAAATGCTTAGATTTGGCTGGAAAAATGCGTTTTCTGCTTCTTCACAGAAAGGGTTTAGAATCTCCTGCAAACACACATCAGTTTAACTCTGTAAGTTGAACGCACACATTGAAGGCCGTTCTGTTAGGTTGCTCCGTTTTGGTTTTAGAAGCAGATATTTCTCAATACAGCGTTTACTCCCATTCACTCTGGAATATGAAAACGCAGCTCCTAGAAGAAATGCGCTTCTCACTCTCTGAATCTCAAGGCAGATTCAACTTTCTTAGGTAAGCGAACACACAGCAGACCAGTCTGAAGGATACGTTCGTTTTGAGTTTCAGACCGCGATTTAAAGCTATTTCTGAAATGCTTGGATTTGGCTGGAAAAATGCGTTTTCTGCTTCTTCACAGAAAGGGCTTAGAAACTCCTGAAAACACACATCAGTTTAATTCTCTAAGTTGAACCCACACATTGAAGGCCGTTCTGTTAGGTTACTTCGTTTTGGTTTTAGAAGCAGATATTTCTCAATACAGCGTTTACTCCCATTCACTCTACAATATGAAAACGCAGCTCCTAGAAGAAACGCGCTTCTCACTCTCTGAATCTAAAGGCAGATTCAACCCCCTTAGGTAAGCGAACACACAGCAGAGCAGTCTGAAGGATACGTTCGTTTTGAGTTTTAGACGGAGATTTACAGCTATTTCTGAAATGCTTGGATTTGGCTGGAAAAATGCGTTTTCTGCTTCTTCACAGAAAGGGTTTAGAAACTCCTGCAAACACACATCAGTTTAACTCTGTAAGTTGAACGCACACATTGAAGGCCGTTCTTTTAGGTTGCTCCGTTTTGGATTTAGAAGCGGATATTTCTCAATACAGCGTTTAGTCCCATTCACTCTGTAATATCAAAACGCAGCTCCTAGAAGAAACGGGCTTCTCACTCTCTGAATCTCAAAACAGATTCAACTTTCTTAGGTAACCGAACACACAGCGGACCAGTCTGAATGATACGTTCGTTTTGAGTTTTAGGCGGAGATTTACAGCTATTTCTGAAATGCTTGGATTTGGCTGGAAAAATGCGTTTTCTGCTTCTTCGCAGAAAGGGTTTAGAAACTCCTATAAACACGTCAGTTTAACTCTGTAAGTTGAACGCACACATTGAAGGCCGTTCTGTTAGGTTGCTCCGTTTTCGTTTTAGAAGCAGATGTTTCTCAATACAGCGTTTACTCCCATTCACCCTGGAATATGAAAACGCAGCTCCTAGTAGAAACGCGCTTTTCACTCTCTGAATCTCCAGGCAAGTTCAACGCACTTAGGAAAGCGAAAACACAGCAGAGCATTCTAAAGGATACGATCGTTTTGAGTTTTAGACGGCGATTTACAGCTATTTCTGAAATGCTTGGATTTGGCTGGAAAAATGCGTTTCCTGCTTCTACACAAAAAGGGTTTTGAAACTCCTGCAAACAAACATCAGTTTAACTCTGTAAGATGAACGCACACATTGAAGGTCGTTCTCTTAGGTTGCTCCGTTTTGGTTTTAGAAGCAGATGTTTCTCAATACAGCATTTACTCCCATTCACTCTGTAATATCAAAACGCAGCTCCTAGAAGAAACGCGCTTCTCACTCTGAGTCTCAAGGCAGATTCAACTCCCTTAGGTAAGAGAACACACAGCAGAGCAGTCTGAAGGATACGTTCGTTTTAAGTTTCAGACGGAGATTTACAGCTATTTCTGAAATGCTTGAATTTCGCTGGAAAAATTCATTTCCTGTTTCTACACAAAAAGGGTTTAGAAACTCCTGCAAACACACATCAGTTTAACTCTGTAAGTTGAACGCACACATTGAAGGACGTTCTGTTTGGTTGCTCCGTTTTGGTTTTAGAAGCAGATATTTCTGAAAACAGCGCTTACTCCCATTCACTCTAAAATATGAAAACGCAGCTCCTAGAAGAAAAGTGCTTCTCACTCTCCAAATCTCAAGGTAGATTCAACTTTTTAAGGTTACGGAACACACAGCAGAGGATTCTGAAGGATACGTTCGTTTTGAGTTTTAGACGAAGATTTACAGCTATTTCTGAAATGCTTAAATTTGGCTGAAAAAATGCGTTTTCTGCTTCTTCACAGAAAGGGTTTAGAAACTCCTGCAAACACACATCAGTTTAACTCTGTAAGTTGAACGCACACATTGAAGGCCGTTCTGTTAGGTTGCTCCGTTTTGGTTTTAGAAGCAGATATTTCTCAATACAGCGTTTACTCCCATTCACTCTGGAATATGAAAACGCAGCTCCTAGAAGAAATGCGCTTCTCACTCTCTGAATCTCAAGGCAGATTCAACTTTCTTAGGTAAGCGAACACACAGCAGACCAGTCTGAAGGATACGTTCGTTTTGAGTTTCAGACCGCGATTTAAAGCTATTTCTGAAATGCTTGGATTTGGCTGGAAAAATGCGTTTTCTGCTTCTTCACAGAAAGGGCTTAGAAACTCCTGAAAACACACATCAGTTTAATTCTCTAAGTTGAACCCACACATTGAAGGCCGTTCTGTTAGGTTACTTCGTTTTGGTTTTAGAAGCAGATATTTCTCAATACAGCGTTTACTCCCATTCACTCTACAATATGAAAACGCAGCTCCTAGAAGAAACGCGCTTCTCACTCTCTGAATCTAAAGGCAGATTCAACCCCCTTAGGTAAGCGAACACACAGCAGAGCAGTCTGAAGGATACGTTCGTTTTGAGTTTTAGACGGAGATTTACAGCTATTTCTGAAATGCTTGGATTTGGCTGGAAAAATGCGTTTTCTGCTTCTTCACAGAAAGGGTTTAGAAACTCCTGCAAACACACATCAGTTTAACTCTGTAAGTTGAACGCACACATTGAAGGCCGTTCTTTTAGGTTGCTCCGTTTTGGATTTAGAAGCGGATATTTCTCAATACAGCGTTTAGTCCCATTCACTCTGTAATATCAAAACGCAGCTCCTAGAAGAAACGGGCTTCTCACTCTCTGAATCTCAAAACAGATTCAACTTTCTTAGGTAACCGAACACACAGCAGACCAGTCTGAATGATACGTTCGTTTTGAGTTTTAGGCGGAGATTTACAGCTATTTCTGAAATGCTTGGATTTGGATGGAAAAATGCGTTTTCTGCTTCTTCACAGAAAGGGCTGAGAAACTCCTGCAAACACACATCAGTTTAACTCTGTAAGTTGAACAGACACATTGAAGGCGGTTCTGGTAGGTTGCTCCGTTTTGGTTTTAGAAGCAGATATTTCTCAATACAGGGTTTACTCCCATTCACTCTGGAATATGAAAACGCAGCTCCTAGAAAAAACGCGATTCTCACTCTCTGAATCTCAAGGCAGATTAAACTCCGTTAGGTAAGCGAAAACACAGCAGACCAGTCTGAAAAATACGTTCGTTTTGAGTTTTAGACGGAGATTTACAGCTATTTCTGAAATGCTTGGATTTGGCTGAAAATATGCGTTTTCTGCTTCTTCACAGAAAGGGTTTAGAAACTCCTGCAAACAAACATCAGTTTATCTCTGTAAGTTGAACGCACACATTAAAGGCCGTTCTGTGAGGTTGCTCTGCTTTGGTTTTAGAAGCAGATATTTTTCAATACAGGCTTTACTCCCATTCACTCTGGAATATCAAAACGCAGCTCCTAGAAGAAACGCGCTTCTCACTCTCTGAATCTCAAGGCAGATTCAACTCCCTTAGGTAAGCGAACACACAGCAGAGCAGTCTGAAGGATATGTTCGTTTTGTGTTTTAGACGGAGAATTACAGCTATTTCTGAAAAGCTTGGATTTGGCTGGAAAAATGCGTTTTCTGCTTGTTCACAGAAAAGGTCTAGAAACTCCTGCAAACGCACATCAGTTTACCTCTGTAAGTTGAACGAACACATTGAAGGCCGTTCTGTTAGCTTGCTCCGTTTTGGTTTTAGAAGCAGATATTTCTCAATAGAGCGTTTACTCCCATTCACTCTGGAATATCAAAACGCAGCTCCTAGAAGAAACGCGCTTCTCACTCTCTGAATCTCAATGCAGATTCAACTCCCTTAGGTAAGCGAACACACAGCAGACCAGTCTGAAGGATACGTTCGTTTTGAGTTTTAGACGGAGATTTACAACTATTCCTGAAATGCTTGGATTTGGCTGGAAAAATGCGTTTTCTGCTTGTTCACAGAAATGGTCTAAAAACTCCTGCAAACACACATCAGTTTATCTCTGTAAGTTGAAGGCACACATTGAAGGGCGTTCTGTTAGGTTGCTCTGTTTTGGTTTTAGAAGCAGATATTTCTCAATACAGCGTTTACTCCCATTCACTCTGGAATATCAAAACGCAGCTGCAAGAAGAAACGTGCTTCTCACTCTCTGAATCTCAAGGCAGATTCAACTCCCTTAGGTAAGGGAACACACAGCATAGCAGTCTGAAGGATTCGTTCGTTTTGAGTTTTAGACGGAGATTTACAGCTATTTCTGAAATGCTTGGATTTGGCTGGAAAAATGCGTTTTCTGCTTCTTCGCAGAAAGGGTTTAGACACTCCTATAAACACGTCAGTTTAACTCTGTAAGTTGAACGCACACATTGAAGGCCGTTCTGTTAGGTTGCTCCGTTTTCGTTTTAGAAGCAGATGTTTCTCAATACAGCGTTTACTCCCATTCACCCTGGAATATGAAAACGCAGCTCCTAGTAGAAACGCGCTTTTCACTCTCTGAATCTCCAGGCAAGTTCAACGCCCTTAGGAAAGCGAAAACACAGCAGAGCATTCTAAAGGATACGATCGTTTTGAGTTTTAGACGGCGATTTACAGCTATTTCTGAAATGCTTGGATTTGGCTGGAAAAATGCGTTTCCTGCTTCTACACAAAAAGGGTTTTGAAACTCCTGCAAACAAACATCAGTTTAACTCTGTAAGATGAACGCACACATTGAAGGTCGTTCTCTTAGGTTGCTCCGTTTTGGTTTTAGAAGCAGATGTTTCTCAATACAGCATTTACTCCCATTCACTCTGTAATATCAAAACGCAGCTCCTAGAAGAAACGCGCTTCTCACTCTGAGTCTCAAGGCAGATTCAACTCCCTTAGGTAAGAGAACACACAGCAGAGCAGTCTGAAGGATACGTTCGTTTTAAGTTTCAGACGGAGATTTACAGCTATTTCTGAAATGCTTGAATTTCGCTGGAAAAATTCATTTCCTGTTTCTACACAAAAAGGGTTTAGAAACTCCTGCAAACACACATCAGTTTAACTCTGTAAGTTGAACGCACACATTGAAGGACGTTCTGTTTGGTTGCTCCGTTTTGGTTTTAGAAGCAGATATTTCTGAAAACAGCGCTTACTCCCATTCACTCTAAAATATGAAAACGCAGCTCCTAGAAGAAAAGTGCTTCTCACTCTCCAAATCTCAAGGTAGATTCAACTTTTTAAGGTTACGGAACACACAGCAGAGGATTCTGAAGGATACGTTCGTTTTGAGTTTTAGACGAAGATTTACAGCTATTTCTGAAATGCTTGGATTTGGCTGAAAAAATGCGTTTTCTGCTTCTTCACAGAAAGGGTTTAGAAACTCCTGCAAACACACATCAGTTTAACTCTGTAAGTTGAACGCACACATTGAAGGCCGTTCTGTTAGGTTGCTCCGTTTTGGTTTTAGAAGCAGATATTTCTCAATACAGCGTTTACTCCCATTCACTCTGGAATATCAAAACGCAGCTCCTAGAAGAAACGCGCTTCTCACTCTCTGAATCTCAAGGCAGATTCAACTCCCTTAGGTAAGCGAACACACAGCAGAGCAGTCTGAAAGATAAGTTTGTTTTGAGTTTTAGTCGGACATTTACAGCTATTTCTGAAATGCTTGGATTTGGCTGGAAAAATGCGTTTTCTGCTTCTTCACAGAAAGGGTTTAGAAACTCCTGCAAACACACATCAGTTTAACTCTGTAAGTTGAACGCACACATTGAAGCCCGTCCTGTTAGGTTGCTCCGTTTTGGTTTTAGAAGCAGATATTTCTCAATACAGCGTTTACTCCCATTCACTCTGGAATATCAAAACGCAGCTCCTAGAAGAAACGCGCTTCTCAGTCTGAGTCTCAAGGCAGATTCAACTCCCTTAGGTAAGAGAACACACAGCAGAGCAGTCTGAAGGATACATTCGTTTTGAGTTTTAGACGGAGATTCACAGCTATTTCTGAAATCCTTGGATTTGGCTGGAAAAATGCGTGTTATGCTTCTTCACAGATAGGGTTTAGAAACTCCTGCAAACACACATCAGTTTAACTCTCTAAGTTGAACGCACACATTGAAGGCCGTTCTGTTAGGTTGCTCCGTTTTGGTTTTAGAAGCAGATATTTCTCAATACAGCCTTTACTCCCATTCACTCTGGAATATCAAAACGCAGCTCCAAGAAGAAACGCGCTTCTCACTCTCTGAATCTCAAGGCAGATTCAACTCCCTTAGGTAAGCGAACACACAGCAGAGCAGTCTGAAAGATACGTTCGTTTTGAGATTTTGACGGAGATTTACAGCTATTTCTGAAATGCTTGGATTTGGCTGGAAAAATGCGTTTTCTGCTTCTTCACAGAAAGGGTTTAGAAACTCCTGCAAACACACATCAGTTTAACTTAGTAAGTTGAACGCACATATTGAAGGCCGTTCTGTTAGGTGTCTCCGTTTTGGTTTTAGAAGCAGATATTTATCAATACAGCGTTTACTCCCATTCACTCTGGAATATCAAAACTCAGCTCCTAGAAGAAACGGGCTTCTCACTCTCTGAATCTCAAGGCAGATTCAACTCCCTTAGGTAGGCGTACACACAGCAGAGCAGTCTGAAGGATACGATCGTTTTGAGTTTTAGACGGAGATTTACAGCTATTTCTGAAATGCTTGGATTTGGCTGGAAAAATGCGTTTTCTGCTTCTTCACAGAAAGGGTTTAGAAAGCCCTGCGAACACACATCAGTTTAACTCTGTATGTTGAATGCACACATTGAAGGCCGTTCTGTTAGGTTGCTCCGTTTTGGTTTTAGAAGCAGATATTTCTCAATGCAGCGCTTACTCCCATTCACTCTGGAATATGAAAACGCAACTCCTACAAGAAACGCGCTTCTCACTCTCTGAATCTCAAGGCAGATTCAACTCCCTTAGGTAAGCGAACAAACAGCAGAGCAGTCTGAAGGATACGTTCGTTTTGAGTTTCAGACCGAGATTTACAGCTATTTCTGAAATGCTTAGATTTGGCTGGAAAAATGCGTTTTCTGCTTCTTCACAGAAAGGGTTTAGAATCTCCTGCAAACACACATCAGTTTAACTCTGTAAGTTGAACGCACACATTGAAGGCCGTTCTGTTAGGTTGCTCCGTTTTGGTTTTAGAAGCAGATATTTCTCAATACAGCGTTTACTCCCATTCACTCTGGAATATGAAAACGCAGCTCCTAGAAGAAATGCGCTTCTCACTCTCTGAATCTCAAGGCAGATTCAACTTTCTTAGGTAAGCGAACACACAGCAGACCAGTCTGAAGGATACGTTCGTTTTGAGTTTCAGACCGCGATTTAAAGCTATTTCTGAAATGCTTGGATTTGGCTGGAAAAATGCGTTTTCTGCTTCTTCACAGAAAGGGCTTAGAAACTCCTGAAAACACACATCAGTTTAATTCTCTAAGTTGAACCCACACATTGAAGGCCGTTCTGTTAGGTTACTTCGTTTTGGTTTTAGAAGCAGATATTTCTCAATACAGCGTTTACTCCCATTCACTCTACAATATGAAAACGCAGCTCCTAGAAGAAACGCGCTTCTCACTCTCTGAATCTAAAGGCAGATTCAACCCCCTTAGGTAAGCGAACACACAGCAGAGCAGTCTGAAGGATACGTTCGTTTTGAGTTTTAGACGGAGATTTACAGCTATTTCTGAAATGCTTGGATTTGGCTGGAAAAATGCGTTTTCTGCTTCTTCACAGAAAGGGTTTAGAAACTCCTGCAAACACACATCAGTTTAACTCTGTAAGTTGAACGCACACATTGAAGGCCGTTCTTTTAGGTTGCTCCGTTTTGGATTTAGAAGCGGATATTTCTCAATACAGCGTTTAGTCCCATTCACTCTGTAATATCAAAACGCAGCTCCTAGAAGAAACGGGCTTCTCACTCTCTGAATCTCAAAACAGATTCAACTTTCTTAGGTAACCGAACACACAGCGGACCAGTCTGAATGATACGTTCGTTTTGAGTTTTAGGCGGAGATTTACAGCTATTTCTGAAATGCTTGGATTTGGCTGGAAAAATGCGTTTTCTGCTTCTTCGCAGAAAGGGTTTAGAAACTCCTATAAACACGTCAGTTTAACTCTGTAAGTTGAACGCACACATTGAAGGCCGTTCTGTTAGGTTGCTCCGTTTTCGTTTTAGAAGCAGATGTTTCTCAATACAGCGTTTACTCCCATTCACCCTGGAATATGAAAACGCAGCTCCTAGTAGAAACGCGCTTTTCACTCTCTGAATCTCCAGGCAAGTTCAACGCACTTAGGAAAGCGAAAACACAGCAGAGCATTCTAAAGGATACGATCGTTTTGAGTTTTAGACGGCGATTTACAGCTATTTCTGAAATGCTTGGATTTGGCTGGAAAAATGCGTTTCCTGCTTCTACACAAAAAGGGTTTTGAAACTCCTGCAAACAAACATCAGTTTAACTCTGTAAGATGAACGCACACATTGAAGGTCGTTCTCTTAGGTTGCTCCGTTTTGGTTTTAGAAGCAGATGTTTCTCAATACAGCATTTACTCCCATTCACTCTGTAATATCAAAACGCAGCTCCTAGAAGAAACGCGCTTCTCACTCTGAGTCTCAAGGCAGATTCAACTCCCTTAGGTAAGAGAACACACAGCAGAGCAGTCTGAAGGATACGTTCGTTTTAAGTTTCAGACGGAGATTTACAGCTATTTCTGAAATGCTTGAATTTCGCTGGAAAAATTCATTTCCTGTTTCTACACAAAAAGGGTTTAGAAACTCCTGCAAACACACATCAGTTTAACTCTGTAAGTTGAACGCACACATTGAAGGACGTTCTGTTTGGTTGCTCCGTTTTGGTTTTAGAAGCAGATATTTCTGAAAACAGCGCTTACTCCCATTCACTCTAAAATATGAAAACGCAGCTCCTAGAAGAAAAGTGCTTCTCACTCTCCAAATCTCAAGGTAGATTCAACTTTTTAAGGTTACGGAACACACAGCAGAGGATTCTGAAGGATACGTTCGTTTTGAGTTTTAGACGAAGATTTACAGCTATTTCTGAAATGCTTAAATTTGGCTGAAAAAATGCGTTTTCTGCTTCTTCACAGAAAGGGTTTAGAAACTCCTGCAAACACACATCAGTTTAACTCTGTAAGTTGAACGCACACATTGAAGGCCGTTCTGTTAGGTTGCTCCGTTTTGGTTTTAGAAGCAGATATTTCTCAATACAGCGTTTACTCCCATTCACTCTGGAATATGAAAACGCAGCTCCTAGAAGAAATGCGCTTCTCACTCTCTGAATCTCAAGGCAGATTCAACTTTCTTAGGTAAGCGAACACACAGCAGACCAGTCTGAAGGATACGTTCGTTTTGAGTTTCAGACCGCGATTTAAAGCTATTTCTGAAATGCTTGGATTTGGCTGGAAAAATGCGTTTTCTGCTTCTTCACAGAAAGGGCTTAGAAACTCCTGAAAACACACATCAGTTTAATTCTCTAAGTTGAACCCACACATTGAAGGCCGTTCTGTTAGGTTACTTCGTTTTGGTTTTAGAAGCAGATATTTCTCAATACAGCGTTTACTCCCATTCACTCTACAATATGAAAACGCAGCTCCTAGAAGAAACGCGCTTCTCACTCTCTGAATCTAAAGGCAGATTCAACCCCCTTAGGTAAGCGAACACACAGCAGAGCAGTCTGAAGGATACGTTCGTTTTGAGTTTTAGACGGAGATTTACAGCTATTTCTGAAATGCTTGGATTTGGCTGGAAAAATGCGTTTTCTGCTTCTTCACAGAAAGGGTTTAGAAACTCCTGCAAACACACATCAGTTTAACTCTGTAAGTTGAACGCACACATTGAAGGCCGTTCTTTTAGGTTGCTCCGTTTTGGATTTAGAAGCGGATATTTCTCAATACAGCGTTTAGTCCCATTCACTCTGTAATATCAAAACGCAGCTCCTAGAAGAAACGGGCTTCTCACTCTCTGAATCTCAAAACAGATTCAACTTTCTTAGGTAACCGAACACACAGCAGACCAGTCTGAATGATACGTTCGTTTTGAGTTTTAGGCGGAGATTTACAGCTATTTCTGAAATGCTTGGATTTGGATGGAAAAATGCGTTTTCTGCTTCTTCACAGAAAGGGCTGAGAAACTCCTGCAAACACACATCAGTTTAACTCTGTAAGTTGAACAGACACATTGAAGGCGGTTCTGGTAGGTTGCTCCGTTTTGGTTTTAGAAGCAGATATTTCTCAATACAGGGTTTACTCCCATTCACTCTGGAATATGAAAACGCAGCTCCTAGAAAAAACGCGATTCTCACTCTCTGAATCTCAAGGCAGATTAAACTCCGTTAGGTAAGCGAAAACACAGCAGACCAGTCTGAAAAATACGTTCGTTTTGAGTTTTAGACGGAGATTTACAGCTATTTCTGAAATGCTTGGATTTGGCTGAAAATATGCGTTTTCTGCTTCTTCACAGAAAGGGTTTAGAAACTCCTGCAAACAAACATCAGTTTATCTCTGTAAGTTGAACGCACACATTAAAGGCCGTTCTGTGAGGTTGCTCTGCTTTGGTTTTAGAAGCAGATATTTTTCAATACAGGCTTTACTCCCATTCACTCTGGAATATCAAAACGCAGCTCCTAGAAGAAACGCGCTTCTCACTCTCTGAATCTCAAGGCAGATTCAACTCCCTTAGGTAAGCGAACACACAGCAGAGCAGTCTGAAGGATATGTTCGTTTTGTGTTTTAGACGGAGAATTACAGCTATTTCTGAAAAGCTTGGATTTGGCTGGAAAAATGCGTTTTCTGCTTGTTCACAGAAAAGGTCTAGAAACTCCTGCAAACGCACATCAGTTTACCTCTGTAAGTTGAACGAACACATTGAAGGCCGTTCTGTTAGCTTGCTCCGTTTTGGTTTTAGAAGCAGATATTTCTCAATAGAGCGTTTACTCCCATTCACTCTGGAATATCAAAACGCAGCTCCTAGAAGAAACGCGCTTCTCACTCTCTGAATCTCAATGCAGATTCAACTCCCTTAGGTAAGCGAACACACAGCAGACCAGTCTGAAGGATACGTTCGTTTTGAGTTTTAGACGGAGATTTACAACTATTCCTGAAATGCTTGGATTTGGCTGGAAAAATGCGTTTTCTGCTTGTTCACAGAAATGGTCTAAAAACTCCTGCAAACACACATCAGTTTATCTCTGTAAGTTGAAGGCACACATTGAAGGGCGTTCTGTTAGGTTGCTCTGTTTTGGTTTTAGAAGCAGATATTTCTCAATACAGCGTTTACTCCCATTCACTCTGGAATATCAAAACGCAGCTGCAAGAAGAAACGTGCTTCTCACTCTCTGAATCTCAAGGCAGATTCAACTCCCTTAGGTAAGGGAACACACAGCATAGCAGTCTGAAGGATTCGTTCGTTTTGAGTTTTAGACGGAGATTTACAGCTATTTCTGAAATGCTTGGATTTGGCTGGAAAAATGCGTTTTCTGCTTCTTCGCAGAAAGGGTTTAGACACTCCTATAAACACGTCAGTTTAACTCTGTAAGTTGAACGCACACATTGAAGGCCGTTCTGTTAGGTTGCTCCGTTTTCGTTTTAGAAGCAGATGTTTCTCAATACAGCGTTTACTCCCATTCACCCTGGAATATGAAAACGCAGCTCCTAGTAGAAACGCGCTTTTCACTCTCTGAATCTCCAGGCAAGTTCAACGCCCTTAGGAAAGCGAAAACACAGCAGAGCATTCTAAAGGATACGATCGTTTTGAGTTTTAGACGGCGATTTACAGCTATTTCTGAAATGCTTGGATTTGGCTGGAAAAATGCGTTTCCTGCTTCTACACAAAAAGGGTTTTGAAACTCCTGCAAACAAACATCAGTTTAACTCTGTAAGATGAACGCACACATTGAAGGTCGTTCTCTTAGGTTGCTCCGTTTTGGTTTTAGAAGCAGATGTTTCTCAATACAGCATTTACTCCCATTCACTCTGTAATATCAAAACGCAGCTCCTAGAAGAAACGCGCTTCTCACTCTGAGTCTCAAGGCAGATTCAACTCCCTTAGGTAAGAGAACACACAGCAGAGCAGTCTGAAGGATACGTTCGTTTTAAGTTTCAGACGGAGATTTACAGCTATTTCTGAAATGCTTGAATTTCGCTGGAAAAATTCATTTCCTGTTTCTACACAAAAAGGGTTTAGAAACTCCTGCAAACACACATCAGTTTAACTCTGTAAGTTGAACGCACACATTGAAGGACGTTCTGTTTGGTTGCTCCGTTTTGGTTTTAGAAGCAGATATTTCTGAAAACAGCGCTTACTCCCATTCACTCTAAAATATGAAAACGCAGCTCCTAGAAGAAAAGTGCTTCTCACTCTCCAAATCTCAAGGTAGATTCAACTTTTTAAGGTTACGGAACACACAGCAGAGGATTCTGAAGGATACGTTCGTTTTGAGTTTTAGACGAAGATTTACAGCTATTTCTGAAATGCTTGGATTTGGCTGAAAAAATGCGTTTTCTGCTTCTTCACAGAAAGGGTTTAGAAACTCCTGCAAACACACATCAGTTTAACTCTGTAAGTTGAACGCACACATTGAAGGCCGTTCTGTTAGGTTGCTCCGTTTTGGTTTTAGAAGCAGATATTTCTCAATACAGCGTTTACTCCCATTCACTCTGGAATATCAAAACGCAGCTCCTAGAAGAAACGCGCTTCTCACTCTCTGAATCTCAAGGCAGATTCAACTCCCTTAGGTAAGCGAACACACAGCAGAGCAGTCTGAAAGATAAGTTTGTTTTGAGTTTTAGTCGGACATTTACAGCTATTTCTGAAATGCTTGGATTTGGCTGGAAAAATGCGTTTTCTGCTTCTTCACAGAAAGGGTTTAGAAACTCCTGCAAACACACATCAGTTTAACTCTGTAAGTTGAACGCACACATTGAAGCCCGTCCTGTTAGGTTGCTCCGTTTTGGTTTTAGAAGCAGATATTTCTCAATACAGCGTTTACTCCCATTCACTCTGGAATATCAAAACGCAGCTCCTAGAAGAAACGCGCTTCTCAGTCTGAGTCTCAAGGCAGATTCAACTCCCTTAGGTAAGAGAACACACAGCAGAGCAGTCTGAAGGATACATTCGTTTTGAGTTTTAGACGGAGATTCACAGCTATTTCTGAAATCCTTGGATTTGGCTGGAAAAATGCGTGTTATGCTTCTTCACAGATAGGGTTTAGAAACTCCTGCAAACACACATCAGTTTAACTCAGTAAGTTGAACGCACATATTGAAGGCCGTTCTGTTAGGTGTCTCCGTTTTGGTTTTAGAAGCAGATATTTATCAATACAGCGTTTACTCCCATTCACTCTGGAATATCAAAACTCAGCTCCTAGAAGAAACGCGCTTCTCACTCTCTGAATCTCAAGGCAGATTCAACTCCCTTAGGTAGGCGTACACACAGCAGAGCAGTCTGAAGGATACGATCGTTTTGAGTTTTAGACGGAGATTTACAGCTATTTCTGAAATGCTTGGATTTGGCTGGAAAAATGCGTTTTCTGCTTCTTCACAGAAAGGGTTTAGAAAGCCCTGCGAACACACATCAGTTTAACTCTGTATGTTGAATGCACACATTGAAGGCCGTTCTGTTAGGTTGCTCCGTTTTGGTTTTAGAAGCAGATATTTCTCAATGCAGCGCTTACTCCCATTCACTCTGGAATATGAAAACGCAACTCCTACAAGAAACGCGCTTCTCACTCTCTGAATCTCAAGGCAGATTCAACTCCCTTAGGTAAGCGAACAAACAGCAGAGCAGTCTGAAGGATACGTTCGTTTTGAGTTTCAGACCGCGATTTAAAGCTATTTCTGAAATGCTTGGATTTGGCTGGAAAAATGCGTTTTCTGCTTCTTCACAGAAAGGGCTTAGAAACTCCTGAAAACACACATCAGTTTAATTCTCTAAGTTGAACCCACACATTGAAGGCCGTTCTGTTAGGTTACTTCGTTTTGGTTTTAGAAGCAGATATTTCTCAATACAGCGTTTACTCCCATTCACTCTACAATATGAAAACGCAGCTCCTAGAAGAAACGCGCTTCTCACTCTCTGAATCTAAAGGCAGATTCAACCCCCTTAGGTAAGCGAACACACAGCAGAGCAGTCTGAAGGATACGTTCGTTTTGAGTTTTAGACGGAGATTTACAGCTATTTCTGAAATGCTTGGATTTGGCTGGAAAAATGCGTTTTCTGCTTCTTCACAGAAAGGGTTTAGAAACTCCTGCAAACACACATCAGTTTAACTCTGTAAGTTGAACGCACACATTGAAGGCCGTTCTTTTAGGTTGCTCCGTTTTGGATTTAGAAGCGGATATTTCTCAATACAGCGTTTAGTCCCATTCACTCTGTAATATCAAAACGCAGCTCCTAGAAGAAACGGGCTTCTCACTCTCTGAATCTCAAAACAGATTCAACTTTCTTAGGTAACCGAACACACAGCAGACCAGTCTGAATGATACGTTCGTTTTGAGTTTTAGGCGGAGATTTACAGCTATTTCTGAAATGCTTGGATTTGGATGGAAAAATGCGTTTTCTGCTTCTTCACAGAAAGGGCTGAGAAACTCCTGCAAACACACATCAGTTTAACTCTGTAAGTTGAACAGACACATTGAAGGCGGTTCTGGTAGGTTGCTCCGTTTTGGTTTTAGAAGCAGATATTTCTCAATACAGGGTTTACTCCCATTCACTCTGGAATATGAAAACGCAGCTCCTAGAAAAAACGCGATTCTCACTCTCTGAATCTCAAGGCAGATTAAACTCCGTTAGGTAAGCGAAAACACAGCAGACCAGTCTGAAAAATACGTTCGTTTTGAGTTTTAGACGGAGATTTACAGCTATTTCTGAAATGCTTGGATTTGGCTGAAAATATGCGTTTTCTGCTTCTTCACAGAAAGGGTTTAGAAACTCCTGCAAACAAACATCAGTTTATCTCTGTAAGTTGAACGCACACATTAAAGGCCGTTCTGTGAGGTTGCTCTGCTTTGGTTTTAGAAGCAGATATTTTTCAATACAGGCTTTACTCCCATTCACTCTGGAATATCAAAACGCAGCTCCTAGAAGAAACGCGCTTCTCACTCTCTGAATCTCAAGGCAGATTCAACTCCCTTAGGTAAGCGAACACACAGCAGAGCAGTCTGAAGGATATGTTCGTTTTGTGTTTTAGACGGAGAATTACAGCTATTTCTGAAAAGCTTGGATTTGGCTGGAAAAATGCGTTTTCTGCTTGTTCACAGAAAAGGTCTAGAAACTCCTGCAAACGCACATCAGTTTACCTCTGTAAGTTGAACGAACACATTGAAGGCCGTTCTGTTAGCTTGCTCCGTTTTGGTTTTAGAAGCAGATATTTCTCAATAGAGCGTTTACTCCCATTCACTCTGGAATATCAAAACGCAGCTCCTAGAAGAAACGCGCTTCTCACTCTCTGAATCTCAATGCAGATTCAACTCCCTTAGGTAAGCGAACACACAGCAGACCAGTCTGAAGGATACGTTCGTTTTGAGTTTTAGACGGAGATTTACAACTATTCCTGAAATGCTTGGATTTGGCTGGAAAAATGCGTTTTCTGCTTGTTCACAGAAATGGTCTAAAAACTCCTGCAAACACACATCAGTTTATCTCTGTAAGTTGAAGGCACACATTGAAGGGCGTTCTGTTAGGTTGCTCTGTTTTGGTTTTAGAAGCAGATATTTCTCAATACAGCGTTTACTCCCATTCACTCTGGAATATCAAAACGCAGCTGCAAGAAGAAACGTGCTTCTCACTCTCTGAATCTCAAGGCAGATTCAACTCCCTTAGGTAAGGGAACACACAGCATAGCAGTCTGAAGGATTCGTTCGTTTTGAGTTTTAGACGGAGATTTACAGCTATTTCTGAAATGCTTGGATTTGGCTGGAAAAATGCGTTTTCTGCTTCTTCGCAGAAAGGGTTTAGACACTCCTATAAACACGTCAGTTTAACTCTGTAAGTTGAACGCACACATTGAAGGCCGTTCTGTTAGGTTGCTCCGTTTTCGTTTTAGAAGCAGATGTTTCTCAATACAGCGTTTACTCCCATTCACCCTGGAATATGAAAACGCAGCTCCTAGTAGAAACGCGCTTTTCACTCTCTGAATCTCCAGGCAAGTTCAACGCCCTTAGGAAAGCGAAAACACAGCAGAGCATTCTAAAGGATACGATCGTTTTGAGTTTTAGACGGCGATTTACAGCTATTTCTGAAATGCTTGGATTTGGCTGGAAAAATGCGTTTCCTGCTTCTACACAAAAAGGGTTTTGAAACTCCTGCAAACAAACATCAGTTTAACTCTGTAAGATGAACGCACACATTGAAGGTCGTTCTCTTAGGTTGCTCCGTTTTGGTTTTAGAAGCAGATGTTTCTCAATACAGCATTTACTCCCATTCACTCTGTAATATCAAAACGCAGCTCCTAGAAGAAACGCGCTTCTCACTCTGAGTCTCAAGGCAGATTCAACTCCCTTAGGTAAGAGAACACACAGCAGAGCAGTCTGAAGGATACGTTCGTTTTAAGTTTCAGACGGAGATTTACAGCTATTTCTGAAATGCTTGAATTTCGCTGGAAAAATTCATTTCCTGTTTCTACACAAAAAGGGTTTAGAAACTCCTGCAAACACACATCAGTTTAACTCTGTAAGTTGAACGCACACATTGAAGGACGTTCTGTTTGGTTGCTCCGTTTTGGTTTTAGAAGCAGATATTTCTGAAAACAGCGCTTACTCCCATTCACTCTAAAATATGAAAACGCAGCTCCTAGAAGAAAAGTGCTTCTCACTCTCCAAATCTCAAGGTAGATTCAACTTTTTAAGGTTACGGAACACACAGCAGAGGATTCTGAAGGATACGTTCGTTTTGAGTTTTAGACGAAGATTTACAGCTATTTCTGAAATGCTTGGATTTGGCTGAAAAAATGCGTTTTCTGCTTCTTCACAGAAAGGGTTTAGAAACTCCTGCAAACACACATCAGTTTAACTCTGTAAGTTGAACGCACACATTGAAGGCCGTTCTGTTAGGTTGCTCCGTTTTGGTTTTAGAAGCAGATATTTCTCAATACAGCGTTTACTCCCATTCACTCTGGAATATCAAAACGCAGCTCCTAGAAGAAACGCGCTTCTCACTCTCTGAATCTCAAGGCAGATTCAACTCCCTTAGGTAAGCGAACACACAGCAGAGCAGTCTGAAAGATAAGTTTGTTTTGAGTTTTAGTCGGAGATTTACAGCTATTTCTGAAATGCTTGGATTTGGCTGGAAAAATGCGTTTTCTGCTTCTTCACAGAAAGGGTTTAGAAACTCCTGCAAACACACATCAGTTTAACTCTGTAAGTTGAACGCACACATTGAAGCCCGTCCTGTTAGGTTGCTCCGTTTTGGTTTTAGAAGCAGATATTTCTCAATACAGCGTTTACTCCCATTCACTCTGGAATATCAAAACGCAGCTCCTAGAAGAAACGCGCTTCTCAGTCTGAGTCTCAAGGCAGATTCAACTCCCTTAGGTAAGAGAACACACAGCAGAGCAGTCTGAAGGATACATTCGTTTTGAGTTTTAGACGGAGATTCACAGCTATTTCTGAAATCCTTGGATTTGGCTGGAAAAATGCGTGTTATGCTTCTTCACAGATAGGGTTTAGAAACTCCTGCAAACACACATCAGTTTAACTCAGTAAGTTGAACGCACATATTGAAGGCCGTTCTGTTAGGTGTCTCCGTTTTGGTTTTAGAAGCAGATATTTATCAATACAGCGTTTACTCCCATTCACTCTGGAATATCAAAACTCAGCTCCTAGAAGAAACGCGCTTCTCACTCTCTGAATCTCAAGGCAGATTCAACTCCCTTAGGTAGGCGTACACACAGCAGAGCAGTCTGAAGGATACGATCGTTTTGAGTTTTAGACGGAGATTTACAGCTATTTCTGAAATGCTTGGATTTGGCTGGAAAAATGCGTTTTCTGCTTCTTCACAGAAAGGGTTTAGAAAGCCCTGCGAACACACATCAGTTTAACTCTGTATGTTGAATGCACACATTGAAGGCCGTTCTGTTAGGTTGCTCCGTTTTGGTTTTAGAAGCAGATATTTCTCAATGCAGCGCTTACTCCCATTCACTCTGGAATATGAAAACGCAACTCCTACAAGAAACGCGCTTCTCACTCTCTGAATCTCAAGGCAGATTCAACTCCCTTAGGTAAGCGAACAAACAGCAGAGCAGTCTGAAGGATACGTTCGTTTTGAGTTTCAGACCGCGATTTAAAGCTATTTCTGAAATGCTTGGATTTGGCTGGAAAAATGCGTTTTCTGCTTCTTCACAGAAAGGGCTTAGAAACTCCTGAAAACACACATCAGTTTAATTCTCTAAGTTGAACCCACACATTGAAGGCCGTTCTGTTAGGTTACTTCGTTTTGGTTTTAGAAGCAGATATTTCTCAATACAGCGTTTACTCCCATTCACTCTACAATATGAAAACGCAGCTCCTAGAAGAAACGCGCTTCTCACTCTCTGAATCTAAAGGCAGATTCAACCCCCTTAGGTAAGCGAACACACAGCAGAGCAGTCTGAAGGATACGTTCGTTTTGAGTTTTAGACGGAGATTTACAGCTATTTCTGAAATGCTTGGATTTGGCTGGAAAAATGCGTTTTCTGCTTCTTCACAGAAAGGGTTTAGAAACTCCTGCAAACACACATCAGTTTAACTCTGTAAGTTGAACGCACACATTGAAGGCCGTTCTTTTAGGTTGCTCCGTTTTGGATTTAGAAGCGGATATTTCTCAATACAGCGTTTAGTCCCATTCACTCTGTAATATCAAAACGCAGCTCCTAGAAGAAACGGGCTTCTCACTCTCTGAATCTCAAAACAGATTCAACTTTCTTAGGTAACCGAACACACAGCAGACCAGTCTGAATGATACGTTCGTTTTGAGTTTTAGGCGGAGATTTACAGCTATTTCTGAAATGCTTGGATTTGGATGGAAAAATGCGTTTTCTGCTTCTTCACAGAAAGGGCTGAGAAACTCCTGCAAACACACATCAGTTTAACTCTGTAAGTTGAACAGACACATTGAAGGCGGTTCTGGTAGGTTGCTCCGTTTTGGTTTTAGAAGCAGATATTTCTCAATACAGGGTTTACTCCCATTCACTCTGGAATATGAAAACGCAGCTCCTAGAAAAAACGCGATTCTCACTCTCTGAATCTCAAGGCAGATTAAACTCCGTTAGGTAAGCGAAAACACAGCAGACCAGTCTGAAAAATACGTTCGTTTTGAGTTTTAGACGGAGATTTACAGCTATTTCTGAAATGCTTGGATTTGGCTGAAAATATGCGTTTTCTGCTTCTTCACAGAAAGGGTTTAGAAACTCCTGCAAACAAACATCAGTTTATCTCTGTAAGTTGAACGCACACATTAAAGGCCGTTCTGTGAGGTTGCTCTGCTTTGGTTTTAGAAGCAGATATTTTTCAATACAGGCTTTACTCCCATTCACTCTGGAATATCAAAACGCAGCTCCTAGAAGAAACGCGCTTCTCACTCTCTGAATCTCAAGGCAGATTCAACTCCCTTAGGTAAGCGAACACACAGCAGAGCAGTCTGAAGGATATGTTCGTTTTGTGTTTTAGACGGAGAATTACAGCTATTTCTGAAAAGCTTGGATTTGGCTGGAAAAATGCGTTTTCTGCTTGTTCACAGAAAAGGTCTAGAAACTCCTGCAAACGCACATCAGTTTACCTCTGTAAGTTGAACGAACACATTGAAGGCCGTTCTGTTAGCTTGCTCCGTTTTGGTTTTAGAAGCAGATATTTCTCAATAGAGCGTTTACTCCCATTCACTCTGGAATATCAAAACGCAGCTCCTAGAAGAAACGCGCTTCTCACTCTCTGAATCTCAATGCAGATTCAACTCCCTTAGGTAAGCGAACACACAGCAGACCAGTCTGAAGGATACGTTCGTTTTGAGTTTTAGACGGAGATTTACAACTATTCCTGAAATGCTTGGATTTGGCTGGAAAAATGCGTTTTCTGCTTGTTCACAGAAATGGTCTAAAAACTCCTGCAAACACACATCAGTTTATCTCTGTAAGTTGAAGGCACACATTGAAGGGCGTTCTGTTAGGTTGCTCTGTTTTGGTTTTAGAAGCAGATATTTCTCAATACAGCGTTTACTCCCATTCACTCTGGAATATCAAAACGCAGCTGCAAGAAGAAACGTGCTTCTCACTCTCTGAATCTCAAGGCAGATTCAACTCCCTTAGGTAAGGGAACACACAGCATAGCAGTCTGAAGGATTCGTTCGTTTTGAGTTTTAGACGGAGATTTACAGCTATTTCTGAAATGCTTGGATTTGGCTGGAAAAATGCGTTTTCTGCTTCTTCGCAGAAAGGGTTTAGACACTCCTATAAACACGTCAGTTTAACTCTGTAAGTTGAACGCACACATTGAAGGCCGTTCTGTTAGGTTGCTCCGTTTTCGTTTTAGAAGCAGATGTTTCTCAATACAGCGTTTACTCCCATTCACCCTGGAATATGAAAACGCAGCTCCTAGTAGAAACGCGCTTTTCACTCTCTGAATCTCCAGGCAAGTTCAACGCACTTAGGAAAGCGAAAACACAGCAGAGCATTCTAAAGGATACGATCGTTTTGAGTTTTAGACGGCGATTTACAGCTATTTCTGAAATGCTTGGATTTGGCTGGAAAAATGCGTTTCCTGCTTCTACACAAAAAGGGTTTTGAAACTCCTGCAAACAAACATCAGTTTAACTCTGTAAGATGAACGCACACATTGAAGGTCGTTCTCTTAGGTTGCTCCGTTTTGGTTTTAGAAGCAGATGTTTCTCAATACAGCATTTACTCCCATTCACTCTGTAATATCAAAACGCAGCTCCTAGAAGAAACGCGCTTCTCACTCTGAGTCTCAAGGCAGATTCAACTCCCTTAGGTAAGAGAACACACAGCAGAGCAGTCTGAAGGATACGTTCGTTTTAAGTTTCAGACGGAGATTTACAGCTATTTCTGAAATGCTTGAATTTCGCTGGAAAAATTCATTTCCTGTTTCTACACAAAAAGGGTTTAGAAACTCCTGCAAACACACATCAGTTTAACTCTGTAAGTTGAACGCACACATTGAAGGACGTTCTGTTTGATTGCTCCGTTTTGGTTTTAGAAGCAGATATTTCTGAAAACAGCGCTTACTCCCATTCACTCTAAAATATGAAAACGCAGCTCCTAGAAGAAAAGTGCTTCTCACTCTCCAAATCTCAAGGTAGATTCAACTTTTTAAGGTTACGGAACACACAGCAGAGGATTCTGAAGGATACGTTCGTTTTGAGTTTTAGACGAAGATTTACAGCTATTTCTGAAATGCTTGGATTTGGCTGAAAAAATGCGTTTTCTGCTTCTTCACAGAAAGGGTTTAGAAACTCCTGCAAACACACATCAGTTTAACTCTGTAAGTTGAACGCACACATTGAAGGCCGTTCTGTTAGGTTGCTCCGTTTTGGTTTTAGAAGCAGATATTTCTCAATACAGCGTTTACTCCCATTCACTCTGGAATATCAAAACGCAGCTCCTAGAAGAAACGCGCTTCTCACTCTCTGAATCTCAAGGCAGATTCAACTCCCTTAGGTAAGCGAACACACAGCAGAGCAGTCTGAAAGATAAGTTTGTTTTGAGTTTTAGTCGGACATTTACAGCTATTTCTGAAATGCTTGGATTTGGCTGGAAAAATGCGTTTTCTGCTTCTTCACAGAAAGGGTTTAGAAACTCCTGCAAACACACATCAGTTTAACTTAGTAAGTTGAACGCACATATTGAAGGCCGTTCTGTTAGGTGTCTCCGTTTTGGTTTTAGAAGCAGATATTTCTCAATACAGCGTTTACTCCCATTCACTCTGGAATATCAAAACTCAGCTCCTAGAAGAAACGCGCTTCTCACTCTGAATCTCAAGGCAGATTCAACTCCCTTAGGTAGGCGTACACACAGCAGAGCAGTCTGAAGGATACGATCGTTTTGAGTTTTAGACGGAGATTTACAGCTATTTCTGAAATGCTTGGATTTGGCTGGAAAAATGCGTTTTCTGCTTCTTCACAGAAAGGGCTTAGAAACTCCTGAAAACACACATCAGTTTAATTCTCTAAGTTGAACCCACACATTGAAGGCCGTTCTGTTAGGTTACTTCGTTTTGGTTTTAGAAGCAGATATTTCTCAATACAGCGTTTACTCCCATTCACTCTACAATATGAAAACGCAGCTCCTAGAAGAAACGCGCTTCTCACTCTCTGAATCTAAAGGCAGATTCAACCCCCTTAGGTAAGCGAACACACAGCAGAGCAGTCTGAAGGATACGTTCGTTTTGAGTTTTAGACGGAGATTTACAGCTATTTCTGAAATGCTTGGATTTGGCTGGAAAAATGCGTTTTCTGCTTCTTCACAGAAAGGGTTTAGAAACTCCTGCAAACACACATCAGTTTAACTCTGTAAGTTGAACGCACACATTGAAGGCCGTTCTTTTAGGTTGCTCCGTTTTGGATTTAGAAGCGGATATTTCTCAATACAGCGTTTAGTCCCATTCACTCTGTAATATCAAAACGCAGCTCCTAGAAGAAACGGGCTTCTCACTCTCTGAATCTCAAAACAGATTCAACTTTCTTAGGTAACCGAACACACAGCAGACCAGTCTGAATGATACGTTCGTTTTGAGTTTTAGGCGGAGATTTACAGCTATTTCTGAAATGCTTGGATTTGGATGGAAAAATGCGTTTTCTGCTTCTTCACAGAAAGGGCTGAGAAACTCCTGCAAACACACATCAGTTTAACTCTGTAAGTTGAACAGACACATTGAAGGCGGTTCTGGTAGGTTGCTCCGTTTTGGTTTTAGAAGCAGATATTTCTCAATACAGGGTTTACTCCCATTCACTCTGGAATATGAAAACGCAGCTCCTAGAAAAAACGCGATTCTCACTCTCTGAATCTCAAGGCAGATTAAACTCCGTTAGGTAAGCGAAAACACAGCAGACCAGTCTGAAAAATACGTTCGTTTTTAGTTTTAGACGGAGATTTACAGCTATTTCTGAAATGCTTGGATTTGGCTGAAAATATGCGTTTTCTGCTTCTTCACAGAAAGGGTTTAGAAACTCCTGCAAACAAACATCAGTTTATCTCTGTAAGTTGAACGCACACATTAAAGGCCGTTCTGTGAGGTTGCTCTGCTTTGGTTTTAGAAGCAGATATTTTTCAATACAGGCTTTACTCCCATTCACTCTGGAATATCAAAACGCAGCTCCTAGAAGAAACGCGCTTCTCACTCTCTGAATCTCAAGGCAGATTCAACTCCCTTAGGTAAGCGAACACACAGCAGAGCAGTCTGAAGGATATGTTCGTTTTGTGTTTTAGACGGAGAATTACAGCTATTTCTGAAAAGCTTGGATTTGGCTGGAAAAATGCGTTTTCTGCTTGTTCACAGAAAAGGTCTAGAAACTCCTGCAAACGCACATCAGTTTACCTCTGTAAGTTGAACGAACACATTGAAGGCCGTTCTGTTAGCTTGCTCCGTTTTGGTTTTAGAAGCAGATATTTCTCAATAGAGCGTTTACTCCCATTCACTCTGGAATATCAAAACGCAGCTCCTAGAAGAAACGCGCTTCTCACTCTCTGAATCTCAATGCAGATTCAACTCCCTTAGGTAAGCGAACACACAGCAGACCAGTCTGAAGGATACGTTCGTTTTGAGTTTTAGACGGAGATTTACAACTATTCCTGAAATGCTTGGATTTGGCTGGAAAAATGCGTTTTCTGCTTGTTCACAGAAATGGTCTAAAAACTCCTGCAAACACACATCAGTTTATCTCTGTAAGTTGAAGGCACACATTGAAGGGCGTTCTGTTAGGTTGCTCTGTTTTGGTTTTAGAAGCAGA
Organism: Callithrix jacchus; assembly: GCF_049354715.1. Taxonomy (NCBI): domain Eukaryota; kingdom Metazoa; phylum Chordata; class Mammalia; order Primates; family Cebidae; genus Callithrix; species Callithrix jacchus. Next base: position 59,047,996 of record NC_133524.1, on the reverse strand, counting down.
TATTTCTCAATACAGCGTTTACTCCCATTCACTCTGGAATATCAAAACGCAGCTGCAAGAAGAAACGTGCTTCTCACTCTCTGAATCTCAAGGCAGATTCAACTCCCTTAGGTAAGGGAACACACAGCATAGCAGTCTGAAGGATTCGTTCGTTTTGAGTTTTAGACGGAGATTTACAGCTATTTCTGAAATGCTTGGATTTGGCTGGAAAAATGCGTTTTCTGCTTCTTCGCAGAAAGGGTTTAGAAACTCCTATAAACACGTCAGTTTAACTCTGTAAGTTGAACGCACACATTGAAGGCCGTTCTGTTAGGTTGCTCCGTTTTCGTTTTAGAAGCAGATGTTTCTCAATACAGCGTTTACTCCCATTCACCCTGGAATATGAAAACGCAGCTCCTAGTAGAAACGCGCTTTTCACTCTCTGAATCTCCAGGCAAGTTCAACGCACTTAGGAAAGCGAAAACACAGCAGAGCATTCTAAAGGATACGATCGTTTTGAGTTTTAGACGGCGATTTACAGCTATTTCTGAAATGCTTGGATTTGGCTGGAAAAATGCGTTTCCTGCTTCTACACAAAAAGGGTTTTGAAACTCCTGCAAACAAACATCAGTTTAACTCTGTAAGATGAACGCACACATTGAAGGTCGTTCTCTTAGGTTGCTCCGTTTTGGTTTTAGAAGCAGATGTTTCTCAATACAGCATTTACTCCCATTCACTCTGTAATATCAAAACGCAGCTCCTAGAAGAAACGCGCTTCTCACTCTGAGTCTCAAGGCAGATTCAACTCCCTTAGGTAAGAGAACACACAGCAGAGCAGTCTGAAGGATACGTTCGTTTTAAGTTTCAGACGGAGATTTACAGCTATTTCTGAAATGCTTGAATTTCGCTGGAAAAATTCATTTCCTGTTTCTACACAAAAAGGGTTTAGAAACTCCTGCAAACACACATCAGTTTAACTCTGTAAGTTGAACGCACACATTGAAGGACGTTCTGTTTGGTTGCTCCGTTTTGGTTTTAGAAGCAGATATTTCTGAAAACAGCGCTTACTCCCATTCACTCTAAAATATGAAAACGCAGCTCCTAGAAGAAAAGTGCTTCTCACTCTCCAAATCTCAAGGTAGATTCAACTTTTTAAGGTTACGGAACACACAGCAGAGGATTCTGAAGGATACGTTCGTTTTGAGTTTTAGACGAAGATTTACAGCTATTTCTGAAATGCTTGGATTTGGCTGAATAAATGCGTTTTCTGCTTCTTCACAGAAAGGGTTTAGAAACTCCTGCAAACACACATCAGTTTAACTCTGTAAGTTGAACGCACACATTGAAGGCCGTTCTGTTAGGTTGCTCCGTTTTGGTTTTAGAAGCAGATATTTCTCAATACAGCGTTTACTCCCATTCACTCTGGAATATCAAAACGCAGCTCCTAGAAGAAACGCGCTTCTCACTCTCTGAATCTCAAGGCAGATTCAACTCCCTTAGGTAAGCGAACACACAGCAGAGCAGTCTGAAAGATAAGTTTGTTTTGAGTTTTAGTCGGACATTTACAGCTATTTCTGAAATGCTTGGATTTGGCTGGAAAAATGCGTTTTCTGCTTCTTCACAGAAAGGGTTTAGAAACTCCTGCAAACACACATCAGTTTAACTCTGTAAGTTGAACGCACACATTGAAGCCCGTCCTGTTAGGTTGCTCCGTTTTGGTTTTAGAAGCAGATATTTCTCAATACAGCGTTTACTCCCATTCACTCTGGAATATCAAAACGCAGCTCCTAGAAGAAACGCGCTTCTCAGTCTGAGTCTCAAGGCAGATTCAACTCCCTTAGGTAAGAGAACACACAGCAGAGCAGTCTGAAGGATACATTCGTTTTGAGTTTTAGACGGAGATTCACAGCTATTTCTGAAATCCTTGGATTTGGCTGGAAAAATGCGTGTTATGCTTCTTCACAGATAGGGTTTAGAAACTCCTGCAAACACACATCAGTTTAACTCAGTAAGTTGAACGCACATATTGAAGGCCGTTCTGTTAGGTGTCTCCGTTTTGGTTTTAGAAGCAGATATTTATCAATACAGCGTTTACTCCCATTCACTCTGGAATATCAAAACTCAGCTCCTAGAAGAAACGCGCTTCTCACTCTCTTAATCTCAAGGCAGATTCAACTCCCTTAGGTAGGCGTACACACAGCAGAGCAGTCTGAAGGATACGATCGTTTTGAGTTTTAGACGGAGATTTACAGCTATTTCTGAAATGCTTGGATTTGGCTGGAAAAATGCGTTTTCTGCTTCTTCACAGAAAGGGTTTAGAAAGCCCTGCGAACACACATCAGTTTAACTCTGTATGTTGAATGCACACATTGAAGGCCGTTCTGTTAGGTTGCTCCGTTTTGGTTTTAGAAGCAGATATTTCTCAATGCAGCGCTTACTCCCATTCACTCTGGAATATGAAAACGCAACTCCTACAAGAAACGCGCTTCTCACTCTCTGAATCTCAAGGCAGATTCAACTCCCTTAGGTAAGCGAACAAACAGCAGAGCAGTCTGAAGGATACGTTCGTTTTGAGTTTCAGACCGAGATTTACAGCTATTTCTGAAATGCTTAGATTTGGCTGGAAAAATGCGTTTTCTGCTTCTTCACAGAAAGGGTTTAGAATCTCCTGCAAACACACATCAGTTTAACTCTGTAAGTTGAACGCACACATTGAAGGCCGTTCTGTTAGGTTGCTCCGTTTTGGTTTTAGAAGCAGATATTTCTCAATACAGCGTTTACTCCCATTCACTCTGGAATATGAAAACGCAGCTCCTAGAAGAAATGCGCTTCTCACTCTCTGAATCTCAAGGCAGATTCAACTTTCTTAGGTAAGCGAACACACAGCAGACCAGTCTGAAGGATACGTTCGTTTTGAGTTTCAGACCGCGATTTAAAGCTATTTCTGAAATGCTTGGATTTGGCTGGAAAAATGCGTTTTCTGCTTCTTCACAGAAAGGGCTTAGAAACTCCTGAAAACACACATCAGTTTAATTCTCTAAGTTGAACCCACACATTGAAGGCCGTTCTGTTAGGTTACTTCGTTTTGGTTTTAGAAGCAGATATTTCTCAATACAGCGTTTACTCCCATTCACTCTACAATATGAAAACGCAGCTCCTAGAAGAAACGCGCTTCTCACTCTCTGAATCTAAAGGCAGATTCAACCCCCTTAGGTAAGCGAACACACAGCAGAGCAGTCTGAAGGATACGTTCGTTTTGAGTTTTAGACGGAGATTTACAGCTATTTCTGAAATGCTTGGATTTGGCTGGAAAAATGCGTTTTCTGCTTCTTCACAGAAAGGGTTTAGAAACTCCTGCAAACACACATCAGTTTAACTCTGTAAGTTGAACGCACACATTGAAGGCCGTTCTTTTAGGTTGCTCCGTTTTGGATTTAGAAGCGGATATTTCTCAATACAGCGTTTAGTCCCATTCACTCTGTAATATCAAAACGCAGCTCCTAGAAGAAACGGGCTTCTCACTCTCTGAATCTCAAAACAGATTCAACTTTCTTAGGTAACCGAACACACAGCAGACCAGTCTGAATGATACGTTCGTTTTGAGTTTTAGGCGGAGATTTACAGCTATTTCTGAAATGCTTGGATTTGGATGGAAAAATGCGTTTTCTGCTTCTTCACAGAAAGGGCTGAGAAACTCCTGCAAACACACATCAGTTTAACTCTGTAAGTTGAACAGACACATTGAAGGCGGTTCTGGTAGGTTGCTCCGTTTTGGTTTTAGAAGCAGATATTTCTCAATACAGGGTTTACTCCCATTCACTCTGGAATATGAAAACGCAGCTCCTAGAAAAAACGCGATTCTCACTCTCTGAATCTCAAGGCAGATTAAACTCCGTTAGGTAAGCGAAAACACAGCAGACCAGTCTGAAAAATACGTTCGTTTTTAGTTTTAGACGGAGATTTACAGCTATTTCTGAAATGCTTGGATTTGGCTGAAAATATGCGTTTTCTGCTTCTTCACAGAAAGGGTTTAGAAACTCCTGCAAACAAACATCAGTTTATCTCTGTAAGTTGAACGCACACATTAAAGGCCGTTCTGTGAGGTTGCTCTGCTTTGGTTTTAGAAGCAGATATTTTTCAATACAGGCTTTACTCCCATTCACTCTGGAATATCAAAACGCAGCTCCTAGAAGAAACGCGCTTCTCACTCTCTGAATCTCAAGGCAGATTCAACTCCCTTAGGTAAGCGAACACACAGCAGAGCAGTCTGAAGGATATGTTCGTTTTGTGTTTTAGACGGAGAATTACAGCTATTTCTGAAAAGCTTGGATTTGGCTGGAAAAATGCGTTTTCTGCTTGTTCACAGAAAAGGTCTAGAAACTCCTGCAAACGCACATCAGTTTACCTCTGTAAGTTGAACGAACACATTGAAGGCCGTTCTGTTAGCTTGCTCCGTTTTGGTTTTAGAAGCAGATATTTCTCAATAGAGCGTTTACTCCCATTCACTCTGGAATATCAAAACGCAGCTCCTAGAAGAAACGCGCTTCTCACTCTCTGAATCTCAATGCAGATTCAACTCCCTTAGGTAAGCGAACACACAGCAGACCAGTCTGAAGGATACGTTCGTTTTGAGTTTTAGACGGAGATTTACAACTATTCCTGAAATGCTTGGATTTGGCTGGAAAAATGCGTTTTCTGCTTGTTCACAGAAATGGTCTAAAAACTCCTGCAAACACACATCAGTTTATCTCTGTAAGTTGAAGGCACACATTGAAGGGCGTTCTGTTAGGTTGCTCTGTTTTGGTTTTAGAAGCAGATATTTCTCAATACAGCGTTTACTCCCATTCACTCTGGAATATCAAAACGCAGCTGCAAGAAGAAACGTGCTTCTCACTCTCTGAATCTCAAGGCAGATTCAACTCCCTTAGGTAAGGGAACACACAGCATAGCAGTCTGAAGGATTCGTTCGTTTTGAGTTTTAGACGGAGATTTACAGCTATTTCTGAAATGCTTGGATTTGGCTGGAAAAATGCGTTTTCTGCTTCTTCGCAGAAAGGGTTTAGAAACTCCTATAAACACGTCAGTTTAACTCTGTAAGTTGAACGCACACATTGAAGGCCGTTCTGTTAGGTTGCTCCGTTTTCGTTTTAGAAGCAGATGTTTCTCAATACAGCGTTTACTCCCATTCACCCTGGAATATGAAAACGCAGCTCCTAGTAGAAACGCGCTTTTCACTCTCTGAATCTCCAGGCAAGTTCAACGCACTTAGGAAAGCGAAAACACAGCAGAGCATTCTAAAGGATACGATCGTTTTGAGTTTTAGACGGCGATTTACAGCTATTTCTGAAATGCTTGGATTTGGCTGGAAAAATGCGTTTCCTGCTTCTACACAAAAAGGGTTTTGAAACTCCTGCAAACAAACATCAGTTTAACTCTGTAAGATGAACGCACACATTGAAGGTCGTTCTCTTAGGTTGCTCCGTTTTGGTTTTAGAAGCAGATGTTTCTCAATACAGCATTTACTCCCATTCACTCTGTAATATCAAAACGCAGCTCCTAGAAGAAACGCGCTTCTCACTCTGAGTCTCAAGGCAGATTCAACTCCCTTAGGTAAGAGAACACACAGCAGAGCAGTCTGAAGGATACGTTCGTTTTAAGTTTCAGACGGAGATTTACAGCTATTTCTGAAATGCTTGAATTTCGCTGGAAAAATTCATTTCCTGTTTCTACACAAAAAGGGTTTAGAAACTCCTGCAAACACACATCAGTTTAACTCTGTAAGTTGAACGCACACATTGAAGGACGTTCTGTTTGGTTGCTCCGTTTTGGTTTTAGAAGCAGATATTTCTGAAAACAGCGCTTACTCCCATTCACTCTAAAATATGAAAACGCAGCTCCTAGAAGAAAAGTGCTTCTCACTCTCCAAATCTCAAGGTAGATTCAACTTTTTAAGGTTACGGAACACACAGCAGAGGATTCTGAAGGATACGTTCGTTTTGAGTTTTAGACGAAGATTTACAGCTATTTCTGAAATGCTTGGATTTGGCTGAAAAAATGCGTTTTCTGCTTCTTCACAGAAAGGGTTTAGAAACTCCTGCAAACACACATCAGTTTAACTCTGTAAGTTGAACGCACACATTGAAGGCCGTTCTGTTAGGTTGCTCCGTTTTGGTTTTAGAAGCAGATATTTCTCAATACAGCGTTTACTCCCATTCACTCTGGAATATCAAAACGCAGCTCCTAGAAGAAACGCGCTTCTCACTCTCTGAATCTCAAGGCAGATTCAACTCCCTTAGGTAAGCGAACACACAGCAGAGCAGTCTGAAAGATAAGTTTGTTTTGAGTTTTAGTCGGACATTTACAGCTATTTCTGAAATGCTTGGATTTGGCTGGAAAAATGCGTTTTCTGCTTCTTCACAGAAAGGGTTTAGAAACTCCTGCAAACACACATCAGTTTAACTTAGTAAGTTGAACGCACATATTGAAGGCCGTTCTGTTAGGTGTCTCCGTTTTGGTTTTAGAAGCAGATATTTCTCAATACAGCGTTTACTCCCATTCACTCTGGAATATCAAAACTCAGCTCCTAGAAGAAACGCGCTTCTCACTCTCAATCTCAAGGCAGATTCAACTCCCTTAGGTAGGCGTACACACAGCAGAGCAGTCTGAAGGATACGATCGTTTTGAGTTTTAGACGGAGATTTACAGCTATTTCTGAAATGCTTGGATTTGGCTGGAAAAATGCGTTTTCTGCTTCTTCACAGAAAGGGTTTAGAAAGCCCTGCGAACACACATCAGTTTAACTCTGTATGTTGAATGCACACATTGAAGGCCGTTCTGTTAGGTTGCTCCGTTTTGGTTTTAGAAGCAGATATTTCTCAATGCAGCGCTTACTCCCATTCACTCTGGAATATGAAAACGCAACTCCTACAAGAAACGCGCTTCTCACTCTCTGAATCTAAAGGCAGATTCAACTCCCTTAGGTAAGCGAACAAACAGCAGAGCAGTCTGAAGGATACGTTCGTTTTGAGTTTCAGACCGAGATTTACAGCTATTTCTGAAATGCTTAGATTTGGCTGGAAAAATGCGTTTTCTGCTTCTTCACAGAAAGGGTTTAGAATCTCCTGCAAACACACATCAGTTTAACTCTGTAAGTTGAACGCACACATTGAAGGCCGTTCTTTTAGGTTGCTCCGTTTTGGATTTAGAAGCGGATATTTCTCAATACAGCGTTTAGTCCCATTCACTCTGTAATATCAAAACGCAGCTCCTAGAAGAAACGGGCTTCTCACTCTCTGAATCTCAAAACAGATTCAACTTTCTTAGGTAACCGAACACACAGCAGACCAGTCTGAATGATACGTTCGTTTTGAGTTTTAGGCGGAGATTTACAGCTATTTCTGAAATGCTTGGATTTGGATGGAAAAATGCGTTTTCTGCTTCTTCACAGAAAGGGCTGAGAAACTCCTGCAAACACACATCAGTTTAACTCTGTAAGTTGAACAGACACATTGAAGGCGGTTCTGGTAGGTTGCTCCGTTTTGGTTTTAGAAGCAGATATTTCTCAATACAGGGTTTACTCCCATTCACTCTGGAATATGAAAACGCAGCTCCTAGAAAAAACGCGATTCTCACTCTCTGAATCTCAAGGCAGATTAAACTCCGTTAGGTAAGCGAAAACACAGCAGACCAGTCTGAAAAATACGTTCGTTTTTAGTTTTAGACGGAGATTTACAGCTATTTCTGAAATGCTTGGATTTGGCTGAAAATATGCGTTTTCTGCTTCTTCACAGAAAGGGTTTAGAAACTCCTGCAAACAAACATCAGTTTATCTCTGTAAGTTGAACGCACACATTAAAGGCCGTTCTGTGAGGTTGCTCTGCTTTGGTTTTAGAAGCAGATATTTTTCAATACAGGCTTTACTCCCATTCACTCTGGAATATCAAAACGCAGCTCCTAGAAGAAACGCGCTTCTCACTCTCTGAATCTCAAGGCAGATTCAACTCCCTTAGGTAAGCGAACACACAGCAGAGCAGTCTGAAGGATATGTTCGTTTTGTGTTTTAGACGGAGATTTACAGCTATTTCTGAAATGCTTGGATTTGGCTGGAAAAATGCGTTTTCTGCTTCTTCGCAGAAAGGGTTTAGAAACTCCTATAAACACGTCAGTTTAACTCTGTAAGTTGAACGCACACATTGAAGGCCGTTCTGTTAGGTTGCTCCGTTTTCGTTTTAGAAGCAGATGTTTCTCAATACAGCGTTTACTCCCATTCACCCTGGAATATGAAAACGCAGCTCCTAGTAGAAACGCGCTTTTCACTCTCTGAATCTCCAGGCAAGTTCAACGCACTTAGGAAAGCGAAAACACAGCAGAGCATTCTAAAGGATACGATCGTTTTGAGTTTTAGACGGCGATTTACAGCTATTTCTGAAATGCTTGGATTTGGCTGGAAAAATGCGTTTCCTGCTTCTACACAAAAAGGGTTTTGAAACTCCTGCAAACAAACATCAGTTTAACTCTGTAAGATGAACGCACACATTGAAGGTCGTTCTCTTAGGTTGCTCCGTTTTGGTTTTAGAAGCAGATGTTTCTCAATACAGCATTTACTCCCATTCACTCTGTAATATCAAAACGCAGCTCCTAGAAGAAACGCGCTTCTCACTCTGAGTCTCAAGGCAGATTCAACTCCCTTAGGTAAGAGAACACACAGCAGAGCAGTCTGAAGGATACGTTCGTTTTAAGTTTCAGACGGAGATTTACAGCTATTTCTGAAATGCTTGAATTTCGCTGGAAAAATTCATTTCCTGTTTCTACACAAAAAGGGTTTAGAAACTCCTGCAAACACACATCAGTTTAACTCTGTAAGTTGAACGCACACATTGAAGGACGTTCTGTTTGGTTGCTCCGTTTTGGTTTTAGAAGCAGATATTTCTGAAAACAGCGCTTACTCCCATTCACTCTAAAATATGAAAACGCAGCTCCTAGAAGAAAAGTGCTTCTCACTCTCCAAATCTCAAGGTAGATTCAACTTTTTAAGGTTACGGAACACACAGCAGAGGATTCTGAAGGATACGTTCGTTTTGAGTTTTAGACGAAGATTTACAGCTATTTCTGAAATGCTTGGATTTGGCTGAAAAAATGCGTTTTCTGCTTCTTCACAGAAAGGGTTTAGAAACTCCTGCAAACACACATCAGTTTAACTCTGTAAGTTGAACGCACACATTGAAGGCCGTTCTGTTAGGTTGCTCCGTTTTGGTTTTAGAAGCAGATATTTCTCAATACAGCGTTTACTCCCATTCACTCTGGAATATCAAAACGCAGCTCCTAGAAGAAACGCGCTTCTCAGTCTGAGTCTCAAGGCAGATTCAACTCCCTTAGGTAAGAGAACACACAGCAGAGCAGTCTGAAGGATACATTCGTTTTGAGTTTTAGACGGAGATTCACAGCTATTTCTGAAATCCTTGGATTTGGCTGGAAAAATGCGTGTTATGCTTCTTCACAGATAGGGTTTAGAAACTCCTGCAAACACACATCAGTTTAACTCAGTAAGTTGAACGCACATATTGAAGGCCGTTCTGTTAGGTGTCTCCGTTTTGGTTTTAGAAGCAGATATTTATCAATACAGCGTTTACTCCCATTCACTCTGGAATATCAAAACTCAGCTCCTAGAAGAAACGCGCTTCTCACTCTCTGAATCTCAAGGCAGATTCAACTCCCTTAGGTAGGCGTACACACAGCAGAGCAGTCTGAAGGATACGATCGTTTTGAGTTTTAGACGGAGATTTACAGCTATTTCTGAAATGCTTGGATTTGGCTGGAAAAATGCGTTTTCTGCTTCTTCACAGAAAGGGTTTAGAAAGCCCTGCGAACACACATCAGTTTAACTCTGTATGTTGAATGCACACATTGAAGGCCGTTCTGTTAGGTTGCTCCGTTTTGGTTTTAGAAGCAGATATTTCTCAATGCAGCGCTTACTCCCATTCACTCTGGAATATGAAAACGCAACTCCTACAAGAAACGCGCTTCTCACTCTCTGAATCTCAAGGCAGATTCAACTCCCTTAGGTAAGCGAACAAACAGCAGAGCAGTCTGAAGGATACGTTCGTTTTGAGTTTCAGACCGAGATTTACAGCTATTTCTGAAATGCTTAGATTTGGCTGGAAAAATGCGTTTTCTGCTTCTTCACAGAAAGTGTTTAGAATCTCCTGCAAACACACATCAGTTTAACTCTGTAAGTTGAACGCACACATTGAAGGACGTTCTGTTTGGTTGCTCCGTTTTGGTTTTAGAAGCAGATATTTCTGAAAACAGCGCTTACTCCCATTCACTCTAAAATATGAAAACGCAGCTCCTAGAAGAAAAGTGCTTCTCACTCTCCAAATCTCAAGGTAGATTCAACTTTTTAAGGTTACGGAACACACAGCAGAGGATTCTGAAGGATACGTTCGTTTTGAGTTTTAGACGAAGATTTACAGCTATTTCTGAAATGCTTGGATTTGGCTGAAAAAATGCGTTTTCTGCTTCTTCACAGAAAGGGTTTAGAAACTCCTGCAAACACACATCAGTTTAACTCTGTAAGTTGAACGCACACATTGAAGGCCGTTCTGTTAGGTTGCTCCGTTTTGGTTTTAGAAGCAGATATTTCTCAATACAGCGTTTACTCCCATTCACTCTGGAATATCAAAACGCAGCTCCTAGAAGAAACGCGCTTCTCAGTCTGAGTCTCAAGGCAGATTCAACTCCCTTAGGTAAGAGAACACACAGCAGAGCAGTCTGAAGGATACATTCGTTTTGAGTTTTAGACGGAGATTCACAGCTATTTCTGAAATCCTTGGATTTGGCTGGAAAAATGCGTGTTATGCTTCTTCACAGATAGGGTTTAGAAACTCCTGCAAACACACATCAGTTTAACTCAGTAAGTTGAACGCACATATTGAAGGCCGTTCTGTTAGGTGTCTCCGTTTTGGTTTTAGAAGCAGATATTTATCAATACAGCGTTTACTCCCATTCACTCTGGAATATCAAAACTCAGCTCCTAGAAGAAACGCGCTTCTCACTCTCTGAATCTCAAGGCAGATTCAACTCCCTTAGGTAGGCGTACACACAGCAGAGCAGTCTGAAGGATACGATCGTTTTGAGTTTTAGACGGAGATTTACAGCTATTTCTGAAATGCTTGGATTTGGCTGGAAAAATGCGTTTTCTGCTTCTTCACAGAAAGGGTTTAGAAAGCCCTGCGAACACACATCAGTTTAACTCTGTATGTTGAATGCACACATTGAAGGCCGTTCTGTTAGGTTGCTCCGTTTTGGTTTTAGAAGCAGATATTTCTCAATGCAGCGCTTACTCCCATTCACTCTGGAATATGAAAACGCAACTCCTACAAGAAACGCGCTTCTCACTCTCTGAATCTCAAGGCAGATTCAACTCCCTTAGGTAAGCGAACAAACAGCAGAGCAGTCTGAAGGATACGTTCGTTTTGAGTTTCAGACCGAGATTTACAGCTATTTCTGAAATGCTTAGATTTGGCTGGAAAAATGCGTTTTCTGCTTCTTCACAGAAAGTGTTTAGAATCTCCTGCAAACACACATCAGTTTAACTCTGTAAGTTGAACGCACACATTGAAGGCCGTTCTGTTAGGTTGCTCCGTTTTGGTTTTAGAAGCAGATATTTCTCAATACAGCCTTTACTCCCATTCACTCTGGAATATCAAAACGCAGCTCCAAGAAGAAACGCGCTTCTCACTCTGTGAATCTCAAGGCAGATTCAACTCCCTTAGGTAAGCGAACACACAGCAGAGCAGTCTGAAAGATACGTTCGTTTTGAGATTTTGACGGAGATTTACAGCTATTTCTGAAATGCTTGGATTTGGCTGGAAAAATGCGTTTTCTGCTTCTTCACAGAAAGGGTTTAGAAACTCCTGCAAACACACATCAGTTTAACTTAGTAAGTTGAACGCACACATTGAAGGCCGTTCTGTTAGGTGTCTCCGTTTTGGTTTTAGAAGCAGATATTTATCAATACAGCGTTTACTCCCATTCACTCTGGAATATCAAAACTCAGCTCCTAGAAGAAACGCGCTTCTCACTCTCTGAATCTCAAGGCAGATTCAACTCCCTTAGGTAGGCGTACACACAGCAGAGCAGTCTGAAGGATACGATCGTTTTGAGTTTTAGACGGAGATTTACAGCTATTTCTGAAATGCTTGGATTTGGCTGGAAAAATGCGTTTTCTGCTTCTTCACAGAAAGGGTTTAGAAAGCCCTGCGAACACACATCAGTTTAACTCTGTAAGTTGAACGCACACATTGAAGGCCGTTCTGTTAGGTTGCTCCGTTTTGGTTTTAGAAGCAGATATTTCTCAATACAGCGTTTACTCCCATTCACTCTGGAATATGAAAACGCAGCTCCTAGAAGAAATGCGCTTCTCACTCTCTGAATCTCAAGGCAGATTCAACTTTCTTAGGTAAGCGAACACACAGCAGACCAGTCTGAAGGATACGTTCGTTTTGAGTTTCAGACCGCGATTTAAAGCTATTTCTGAAGTGCTTGGATTTGGCTGGAAAAATGCGTTTTCTGCTTCTTCACAGAAAGGGCTTAGAAACTCCTGAAAACACACATCAGTTTAATTCTCTAAGTTGAACCCACACATTGAAGGCCGTTCTGTTAGGTTACTTCGTTTTGGTTTTAGAAGCAGATATTTCTCAATACAGCGTTTACTCCCATTCACTCTACAATATGAAAACGCAGCTCCTAGAAGAAACGCGCTTCTCACTCTCTGAATCTAAAGGCAGATTCAACCCCCTTAGGGAAGCGAACACACAGCAGAGCAGTCTGAAGGATACGTTCGTATTGAGTTTTAGACGGAGATTTACAGCTATTTCTGAAATGCTTGGATTTGGCTGGAAAAATGCGTTTTCTGCTTCTTCACAGAAAGGGTTTAGAAACTCCTGCAAACACACATCAGTTTAACTCTGTAAGTTGAACGCACACATTGAAGGCCGTTCTTTTAGGTTGCTCCGTTTTGGATTTAGAAGCAGATATTTCTCAATACAGCGTTTAGTCCCATTCACTCTGTAATATCAAAACGCAGCTCCTAGAAGAAACGGGCTTCTCACTCTCTGAATCTCAAAACAGATTCAACTTTCTTAGGTAACCGAACACACAGCAGACCAGTCTGAATGATACGTTCGTTTTGAGTTTTAGGCGGAGATTTACAGCTATTTCTGAAATGCTTGGATTTGGAATGAAAAATGCGTTTTCTGCTTCTTCACAGAAAGGGCTGAGAAACTCCTGCAAACACACATCAGTTTAACTCTGTAAGTTGAACAGACACATTGAAGGCGGTTCTGGTAGGTTGCTCCGTTTTGGTTTTAGAAGCAGATATTTCTCAATACAGGGTTTACTCCCATTCACTCTGGAATATGAAAACGCAGCTCCTAGAAAAAACGCGATTCTCACTCTCTGAATCTCAAGGCAGATTAAACTCCGTTAGGTAAGCGAAAACACAGCAGACCAGTCTGAAAAATACGTTCGTTTTTAGTTTTAGACGGAGATTTACAGCTATTTCTGAAATGCTTGGATTTGGCTGAAAATATGCGTTTTCTGCTTCTTCACAGAAAGGGTTTAGAAACTCCTGCAAACAAACATCAGTTTATCTCTGTAAGTTGAACGCACACATTAAAGGCCGTTCTGTGAGGTTGCTCTGCTTTGGTTTTAGAAGCAGATATTTTTCAATACAGGCTTTACTCCCATTCACTCTGGAATATCAAAACGCAGCTCCTAGAAGAAACGCGCTTCTCACTCTCTGAATCTCAAGGCAGATTCAACTCCCTTAGGTAAGCGAACACACAGCAGAGCAGTCTGAAGGATATGTTCGTTTTGTGTTTTAGACGGAGAATTACAGCTATTTCTGAAAAGCTTGGATTTGGCTGGAAAAATGCGTTTTCTGCTTGTTCACAGAAAAGGTCTAGAAACTCCTGCAAACGCACATCAGTTTACCTCTGTAAGTTGAACGAACACATTGAAGGCCGTTCTGTTAGCTTGCTCCGTTTTGGTTTTAGAAGCAGATATTTCTCAATAGAGCGTTTACTCCCATTCACTCTGGAATATCAAAACGCAGCTCCTAGAAGAAACGCGCTTCTCACTCTCTGAATCTCAATGCAGATTCAACTCCCTTAGGTAAGCGAACACACAGCAGACCAGTCTGAAGGATACGTTCGTTTTGAGTTTTAGACGGAGATTTACAACTATTCCTGAAATGCTTGGATTTGGCTGGAAAAATGCGTTTTCTGCTTGTTCACAGAAATGGTCTAAAAACTCCTGCAAACACACATCAGTTTATCTCTGTAAGTTGAAGGCACACATTGAAGGGCGTTCTGTTAGGTTGCTCTGTTTTGGTTTTAGAAGCAGATATTTCTCAATACAGCGTTTACTCCCATTCACTCTGGAATATCAAAACGCAGCTGCAAGAAGAAACGTGCTTCTCACTCTCTGAATCTCAAGGCAGATTCAACTCCCTTAGGTAAGGGAACACACAGCATAGCAGTCTGAAGGATTCGTTCGTTTTGAGTTTTAGACGGAGATTTACAGCTATTTCTGAAATGCTTGGATTTGGCTGGAAAAATGCGTTTTCTGCTTCTTCGCAGAAAGGGTTTAGAAACTCCTATAAACACGTCAGTTTAACTCTGTAAGTTGAACGCACACATTGAAGGCCGTTCTGTTAGGTTGCTCCGTTTTCGTTTTAGAAGCAGATGTTTCTCAATACAGCGTTTACTCCCATTCACCCTGGAATATGAAAACGCAGCTCCTAGTAGAAACGCGCTTTTCACTCTCTGAATCTCCAGGCAAGTTCAACGCACTTAGGAAAGCGAAAACACAGCAGAGCATTCTAAAGGATACGATCGTTTTGAGTTTTAGATGGCGATTTACAGCTATTTCTGAAATGCTTGGATTTGGCTGGAAAAATGCGTTTCCTGCTTCTACACAAAAAGGGTTTTGAAACTCCTGCAAACAAACATCAGTTTAACTCTGTAAGATGAACGCACACATTGAAGGTCGTTCTCTTAGGTTGCTCCGTTTTGGTTTTAGAAGCAGATGTTTCTCAATACAGCATTTACTCCCATTCACTCTGTAATATCAAAACGCAGCTCCTAGAAGAAACGCGCTTCTCACTCTGAGTCTCAAGGCAGATTCAACTCCCTTAGGTAAGAGAACACACAGCAGAGCAGTCTGAAGGATACGTTCGTTTTAAGTTTCAGACGGAGATTTACAGCTATTTCTGAAATGCTTGAATTTCGCTGGAAAAATTCATTTCCTGTTTCTACACAAAAAGGGTTTAGAAACTCCTGCAAACACACATCAGTTTAACTCTGTAAGTTGAACGCACACATTGAAGGACGTTCTGTTTGGTTGCTCCGTTTTGGTTTTAGAAGCAGATATTTCTGAAAACAGCGCTTACTCCCATTCACTCTAAAATATGAAAACGCAGCTCCTAGAAGAAAAGTGCTTCTCACTCTCCAAATCTCAAGGTAGATTCAACTTTTTAAGGTTACGGAACACACAGCAGAGGATTCTGAAGGATACGTTCGTTTTGAGTTTTAGACGAAGATTTACAGCTATTTCTGAAATGCTTGGATTTGGCTGAAAAAATGCGTTTTCTGCTTCTTCACAGAAAGGGTTTAGAAACTCCTGCAAACACACATCAGTTTAACTCTGTAAGTTGAACGCACACATTGAAGGCCGTTCTGTTAGGTTGCTCCGTTTTGGTTTTAGAAGCAGATATTTCTCAATACAGCGTTTACTCCCATTCACTCTGGAATATCAAAACGCAGCTCCTAGAAGAAACGCGCTTCTCACTCTCTGAATCTCAAGGCAGATTCAACTCCCTTAGGTAAGCGAACACACAGCAGAGCAGTCTGAAAGATAAGTTTGTTTTGAGTTTTAGTCGGAGATTTACAGCTATTTCTGAAATGCTTGGATTTGGCTGGAAAAATGCGTTTTCTGCTTCTTCACAGAAAGGGTTTAGAAACTCCTGCAAACACACATCAGTTTAACTCTGTAAGTTGAACGCACACATTGAAGCCCGTCCTGTTAGGTTGCTCCGTTTTGGTTTTAGAAGCAGATATTTCTCAATACAGCGTTTACTCCCATTCACTCTGGAATATCAAAACGCAGCTCCTAGAAGAAACGCGCTTCTCAGTCTGAGTCTCAAGGCAGATTCAACTCCCTTAGGTAAGAGAACACACAGCAGAGCAGTCTGAAGGATACATTCGTTTTGAGTTTTAGACGGAGATTCACAGCTATTTCTGAAATCCTTGGATTTGGCTGGAAAAATGCGTTTTCTGCTTCTTCACAGAAAGGGTTTAGAAACTCCTGCAAACACACATCAGTTTAACTTAGTAAGTTGAACGCACATATTGAAGGCCGTTCTGTTAGGTGTCTCCGTTTTGGTTTTAGAAGCAGATATTTATCAATACAGCGTTTACTCCCATTCACTCTGGAATATCAAAACTCAGCTCCTAGAAGAAACGCGCTTCTCACTCTCTGAATCTCAAGGCAGATTCAACTCCCTTAGGTAGGCGTACACACAGCAGAGCAGTCTGAAGGATACGATCGTTTTGAGTTTTAGACGGAGATTTACAGCTATTTCTGAAATGCTTGGATTTGGCTGGAAAAATGCGTTTTCTGCTTCTTCACAGAAAGGGTTTAGAAAGCCCTGCGAACACACATCAGTTTAACTCTGTAAGTTGAACGCACACATTGAAGGCCGTTCTGTTAGGTTGCTCCGTTTTGGTTTTAGAAGCAGATATTTCTCAATACAGCGTTTACTCCCATTCACTCTGGAATATGAAAACGCAGCTCCTAGAAGAAATGCGCTTCTCACTCTCTGAATCTCAAGGCAGATTCAACTTTCTTAGGTAAGCGAACACACAGCAGACCAGTCTGAAGGATACGTTCGTTTTGAGTTTCAGACCGCGATTTAAAGCTATTTCTGAAGTGCTTGGATTTGGCTGGAAAAATGCGTTTTCTGCTTCTTCACAGAAAGGGCTTAGAAACTCCTGAAAACACACATCAGTTTAATTCTCTAAGTTGAACCCACACATTGAAGGCCGTTCTGTTAGGTTACTTCGTTTTGGTTTTAGAAGCAGATATTTCTCAATACAGCGTTTACTCCCATTCACTCTACAATATGAAAACGCAGCTCCTAGAAGAAACGCGCTTCTCACTCTCTGAATCTAAAGGCAGATTCAACCCCCTTAGGGAAGCGAACACACAGCAGAGCAGTCTGAAGGATACGTTCGTTTTGAGTTTTAGACGGAGATTTACAGCTATTTCTGAAATGCTTGGATTTGGCTGGAAAAATGCGTTTTCTGCTTCTTCACAGAAAGGGTTTAGAAACTCCTGCAAACACACATCAGTTTAACTCTGTAAGTTGAACGCAGACATTGAAGGCCGTTCTTTTAGGTTGCTCCGTTTTGGATTTAGAAGCAGATATTTCTCAATACAGCGTTTAGTCCCATTCACTCTGTAATATCAAAACGCAGCTCCTAGAAGAAACGGGCTTCTCACTCTCTGAATCTCAAAACAGATTCAACTTTCTTAGGTAACCGAACACACAGCAGACCAGTCTGAATGATACGTTCGTTTTGAGTTTTAGGCGGAGATTTACAGCTATTTCTGAAATGCTTGGATTTGGAATGAAAAATGCGTTTTCTGCTTCTTCACAGAAAGGGCTGAGAAACTCCTGCAAACACACATCAGTTTAACTCTGTAAGTTGAACGCACACATTGAAGGCCGTTCTTTTAGGTTGCTCCGTTTTGGATTTAGAAGCAGATATTTCTCAATACAGCGTTTAGTCCCATTCACTCTGTAATATCAAAACGCAGCTCCTAGAAGAAACGGGCTTCTCACTCTCTGAATCTCAAAACAGATTCAACTTTCTTAGGTAACCGAACACACAGCAGACCAGTCTGAATGATACGTTCGTTTTGAGTTTTAGGCGGAGATTTACAGCTATTTCTGAAATGCTTGGATTTGGAATGAAAAATGCGTTTTCTGCTTCTTCACAGAAAGGGCTGAGAAACTCCTGCAAACACACATCAGTTTAACTCTGTAAGTTGAACAGACACATTGAAGGCGGTTCTGGTAGGTTGCTCCGTTTTGGTTTTAGAAGCAGATATTTCTCAATACAGGGTTTACTCCCATTCACTCTGGAATATGAAAACGCAGCTCCTAGAAAAAACGCGATTCTCACTCTCTGAATCTCAAGGCAGATTAAACTCCGTTAGGTAAGCGAAAACACAGCAGACCAGTCTGAAAAATACGTTCGTTTTTAGTTTTAGACGGAGATTTACAGCTATTTCTGAAATGCTTGGATTTGGCTGAAAATATGCGTTTTCTGCTTCTTCACAGAAAGGGTTTAGAAACTCCTGCAAACAAACATCAGTTTATCTCTGTAAGTTGAACGCACACATTAAAGGCCGTTCTGTGAGGTTGCTCTGCTTTGGTTTTAGAAGCAGATATTTTTCAATACAGGCTTTACTCCCATTCACTCTGGAATATCAAAACGCAGCTCCTAGAAGAAACGCGCTTCTCACTCTCTGAATCTCAAGGCAGATTCAACTCCCTTAGGTAAGCGAACACACAGCAGAGCAGTCTGAAGGATATGTTCGTTTTGTGTTTTAGACGGAGAATTACAGCTATTTCTGAAAAGCTTGGATTTGGCTGGAAAAATGCGTTTTCTGCTTGTTCACAGAAAAGGTCTAGAAACTCCTGCAAACGCACATCAGTTTACCTCTGTAAGTTGAACGAACACATTGAAGGCCGTTCTGTTAGCTTGCTCCGTTTTGGTTTTAGAAGCAGATATTTCTCAATAGAGCGTTTACTCCCATTCACTCTGGAATATCAAAACGCAGCTCCTAGAAGAAACGCGCTTCTCACTCTCTGAATCTCAATGCAGATTCAACTCCCTTAGGTAAGCGAACACACAGCAGACCAGTCTGAAGGATACGTTCGTTTTGAGTTTTAGACGGAGATTTACAACTATTCCTGAAATGCTTGGATTTGGCTGGAAAAATGCGTTTTCTGCTTGTTCACAGAAATGGTCTAAAAACTCCTGCAAACACACATCAGTTTATCTCTGTAAGTTGAAGGCACACATTGAAGGGCGTTCTGTTAGGTTGCTCTGTTTTGGTTTTAGAAGCAGATATTTCTCAATACAGCGTTTACTCCCATTCACTCTGGAATATCAAAACGCAGCTGCAAGAAGAAACGTGCTTCTCACTCTCTGAATCTCAAGGCAGATTCAACTCCCTTAGGTAAGGGAACACACAGCATAGCAGTCTGAAGGATTCGTTCGTTTTGAGTTTTAGACGGAGATTTACAGCTATTTCTGAAATGCTTGGATTTGGCTGGAAAAATGCGTTTTCTGCTTCTTCGCAGAAAGGGTTTAGAAACTCCTATAAACACGTCAGTTTAACTCTGTAAGTTGAACGCACACATTGAAGGCCGTTCTGTTAGGTTGCTCCGTTTTCGTTTTAGAAGCAGATGTTTCTCAATACAGCGTTTACTCCCATTCACCCTGGAATATGAAAACGCAGCTCCTAGTAGAAACGCGCTTTTCACTCTCTGAATCTCCAGGCAAGTTCAACGCACTTAGGAAAGCGAAAACACAGCAGAGCATTCTAAAGGATACGATCGTTTTGAGTTTTAGATGGCGATTTACAGCTATTTCTGAAATGCTTGGATTTGGCTGGAAAAATGCGTTTCCTGCTTCTACACAAAAAGGGTTTTGAAACTCCTGCAAACAAACATCAGTTTAACTCTGTAAGATGAACGCACACATTGAAGGTCGTTCTCTTAGGTTGCTCCGTTTTGGTTTTAGAAGCAGATGTTTCTCAATACAGCATTTACTCCCATTCACTCTGTAATATCAAAACGCAGCTCCTAGAAGAAACGCGCTTCTCACTCTGAGTCTCAAGGCAGATTCAACTCCCTTAGGTAAGAGAACACACAGCAGAGCAGTCTGAAGGATACGTTCGTTTTAAGTTTCAGACGGAGATTTACAGCTATTTCTGAAATGCTTGAATTTCGCTGGAAAAATTCATTTCCTGTTTCTACACAAAAAGGGTTTAGAAACTCCTGCAAACACACATCAGTTTAACTCTGTAAGTTGAACGCACACATTGAAGGACGTTCTGTTTGGTTGCTCCGTTTTGGTTTTAGAAGCAGATATTTCTGAAAACAGCGCTTACTCCCATTCACTCTAAAATATGAAAACGCAGCTCCTAGAAGAAAAGTGCTTCTCACTCTCCAAATCTCAAGGTAGATTCAACTTTTTAAGGTTACGGAACACACAGCAGAGGATTCTGAAGGATACGTTCGTTTTGAGTTTTAGACGAAGATTTACAGCTATTTCTGAAATGCTTGGATTTGGCTGAAAAAATGCGTTTTCTGCTTCTTCACAGAAAGGGTTTAGAAACTCCTGCAAACACACATCAGTTTAACTCTGTAAGTTGAACGCACACATTGAAGGCCGTTCTGTTAGGTTGCTCCGTTTTGGTTTTAGAAGCAGATATTTCTCAATACAGCGTTTACTCCCATTCACTCTGGAATATCAAAACGCAGCTCCTAGAAGAAACGCGCTTCTCACTCTCTGAATCTCAAGGCAGATTCAACTCCCTTAGGTAAGCGAACACACAGCAGAGCAGTCTGAAAGATAAGTTTGTTTTGAGTTTTAGTCGGAGATTTACAGCTATTTCTGAAATGCTTGGATTTGGCTGGAAAAATGCGTTTTCTGCTTCTTCACAGAAAGGGTTTAGAAACTCCTGCAAACACACATCAGTTTAACTCTGTAAGTTGAACGCACACATTGAAGCCCGTCCTGTTAGGTTGCTCCGTTTTGGTTTTAGAAGCAGATATTTCTCAATACAGCGTTTACTCCCATTCACTCTGGAATATCAAAACGCAGCTCCTAGAAGAAACGCGCTTCTCAGTCTGAGTCTCAAGGCAGATTCAACTCCCTTAGGTAAGAGAACACACAGCAGAGCAGTCTGAAGGATACATTCGTTTTGAGTTTTAGACGGAGATTCACAGCTATTTCTGAAATCCTTGGATTTGGCTGGAAAAATGCGTTTTCTGCTTCTTCACAGAAAGGGTTTAGAAACTCCTGCAAACACACATCAGTTTAACTTAGTAAGTTGAACGCACATATTGAAGGCCGTTCTGTTAGGTGTCTCCGTTTTGGTTTTAGAAGCAGATATTTATCAATACAGCGTTTACTCCCATTCACTCTGGAATATCAAAACTCAGCTCCTAGAAGAAACGCGCTTCTCACTCTCTGAATCTCAAGGCAGATTCAACTCCCTTAGGTAGGCGTACACACAGCAGAGCAGTCTGAAGGATACGATCGTTTTGAGTTTTAGACGGAGATTTACAGCTATTTCTGAAATGCTTGGATTTGGCTGGAAAAATGCGTTTTCTGCTTCTTCACAGAAAGGGTTTAGAAAGCCCTGCGAACACACATCAGTTTAACTCTGTAAGTTGAACGCACACATTGAAGGCCGTTCTGTTAGGTTGCTCCGTTTTGGTTTTAGAAGCAGATATTTCTCAATACAGCGTTTACTCCCATTCACTCTGGAATATGAAAACGCAGCTCCTAGAAGAAATGCGCTTCTCACTCTCTGAATCTCAAGGCAGATTCAACTTTCTTAGGTAAGCGAACACACAGCAGACCAGTCTGAAGGATACGTTCGTTTTGAGTTTCAGACCGCGATTTAAAGCTATTTCTGAAGTGCTTGGATTTGGCTGGAAAAATGCGTTTTCTGCTTCTTCACAGAAAGGGCTTAGAAACTCCTGAAAACACACATCAGTTTAATTCTCTAAGTTGAACCCACACATTGAAGGCCGTTCTGTTAGGTTACTTCGTTTTGGTTTTAGAAGCAGATATTTCTCAATACAGCGTTTACTCCCATTCACTCTACAATATGAAAACGCAGCTCCTAGAAGAAACGCGCTTCTCACTCTCTGAATCTAAAGGCAGATTCAACCCCCTTAGGGAAGCGAACACACAGCAGAGCAGTCTGAAGGATACGTTCGTTTTGAGTTTTAGACGGAGATTTACAGCTATTTCTGAAATGCTTGGATTTGGCTGGAAAAATGCGTTTTCTGCTTCTTCACAGAAAGGGTTTAGAAACTCCTGCAAACACACATCAGTTTAACTCTGTAAGTTGAACGCACACATTGAAGGCCGTTCTTTTAGGTTGCTCCGTTTTGGATTTAGAAGCAGATATTTCTCAATACAGCGTTTAGTCCCATTCACTCTGTAATATCAAAACGCAGCTCCTAGAAGAAACGGGCTTCTCACTCTCTGAATCTCAAAACAGATTCAACTTTCTTAGGTAACCGAACACACAGCAGACCAGTCTGAATGATACGTTCGTTTTGAGTTTTAGGCGGAGATTTACAGCTATTTCTGAAATGCTTGGATTTGGAATGAAAAATGCGTTTTCTGCTTCTTCACAGAAAGGGCTGAGAAACTCCTGCAAACACACATCAGTTTAACTCTGTAAGTTGAACAGACACATTGAAGGCGGTTCTGGTAGGTTGCTCCGTTTTGGTTTTAGAAGCAGATATTTCTCAATACAGGGTTTACTCCCATTCACTCTGGAATATGAAAACGCAGCTCCTAGAAAAAACGCGATTCTCACTCTCTGAATCTCAAGGCAGATTAAACTCCGTTAGGTAAGCGAAAACACAGCAGACCAGTCTGAAAAATACGTTCGTTTTTAGTTTTAGACGGAGATTTACAGCTATTTCTGAAATGCTTGGATTTGGCTGAAAATATGCGTTTTCTGCTTCTTCACAGAAAGGGTTTAGAAACTCCTGCAAACAAACATCAGTTTATCTCTGTAAGTTGAACGCACACATTAAAGGCCGTTCTGTGAGGTTGCTCTGCTTTGGTTTTAGAAGCAGATATTTTTCAATACAGGCTTTACTCCCATTCACTCTAGAATATCAAAACGCAGCTCCTAGAAGAAACGCGCTTCTCACTCTCTGAATCTCAAGGCAGATTCAACTCCCTTAGGTAAGCGAACACACAGCAGAGCAGTCTGAAGGATATGTTCGTTTTGTGTTTTAGACGGAGAATTACAGCTATTTCTGAAAAGCTTGGATTTGGCTGGAAAAATGCGTTTTCTGCTTGTTCACAGAAAAGGTCTAGAAACTCCTGCAAACGCACATCAGTTTACCTCTGTAAGTTGAACGAACACATTGAAGGCCGTTCTGTTAGCTTGCTCCGTTTTGGTTTTAGAAGCAGATATTTCTCAATAGAGCGTTTACTCCCATTCACTCTGGAATATCAAAACGCAGCTCCTAGAAGAAACGCGCTTCTCACTCTCTGAATCTCAATGCAGATTCAACTCCCTTAGGTAAGCGAACACACAGCAGACCAGTCTGAAGGATACGTTCGTTTTGAGTTTTAGACGGAGATTTACAACTATTCCTGAAATGCTTGGATTTGGCTGGAAAAATGCGTTTTCTGCTTGTTCACAGAAATGGTCTAAAAACTCCTGCAAACACACATCAGTTTATCTCTGTAAGTTGAAGGCACACATTGAAGGGCGTTCTGTTAGGTTGCTCTGTTTTGGTTTTAGAAGCAGATATTTCTCAATACAGCGTTTACTCCCATTCACTCTGGAATATCAAAACGCAGCTGCAAGAAGAAACGTGCTTCTCACTCCCTGAATCTCAAGGCAGATTCAACTCCCTTAGGTAAGGGAACACACAGCATAGCAGTCTGAAGGATTCGTTCGTTTTGAGTTTTAGACGGAGATTTACAGCTATTTCTGAAATGCTTGGATTTGGCTGGAAAAATGCGTTTTCTGCTTCTTCGCAGAAAGGGTTTAGAAACTCCTATAAACACGTCAGTTTAACTCTGTAAGTTGAACGTACACATTGAAGGCCGTTCTGTTAGGTTGCTCCGTTTTCGTTTTAGAAGCAGATGTTTCTCAATACAGCGTTTACTCCCATTCACCCTGGAATATGAAAACGCAGCTCCTAGTAGAAACGCGCTTTTCACTCTCTGAATCTCCAGGCAAGTTCAACGCACTTAGGAAAGCGAAAACACAGCAGAGCATTCTAAAGGATACGATCGTTTTGAGTTTTAGACGGCGATTTACAGCTATTTCTGAAATGCTTGGATTTGGCTGGAAAAATGCGTTTCCTGCTTCTACACAAAAAGGGTTTTGAAACTCCTGCAAACAAACATCAGTTTAACTCTGTAAGATGAACGCACACATTGAAGGTCGTTCTCTTAGGTTGCTCCGTTTTGGTTTTAGAAGCAGATGTTTCTCAATACAGCATTTACTCCCATTCACTCTGTAATATCAAAACGCAGCTCCTAGAAGAAACGCGCTTCTCACTCTGAGTCTCAAGGCAGATTCAACTCCCTTAGGTAAGAGAACACACAGCAGAGCAGTCTGAAGGATACGTTCGTTTTAAGTTTCAGACGGAGATTTACAGCTATTTCTGAAATGCTTGAATTTCGCTGGAAAAATTCATTTCCTGTTTCTACACAAAAAGGGTTTAGAAACTCCTGCAAACACACATCAGTTTAACTCTGTAAGTTGAACGCACACATTGAAGGACGTTCTGTTTGGTTGCTCCGTTTTGGTTTTAGAAGCAGATATTTCTGAAAACAGCGCTTACTCCCATTCACTCTAAAATATGAAAACGCAGCTCCTAGAAGAAAAGTGCTTCTCACTCTCCAAATCTCAAGGTAGATTCAACTTTTTAAGGTTACGGAACACACAGCAGAGGATTCTGAAGGATACGTTCGTTTTGAGTTTTAGACGAAGATTTACAGCTATTTCTGAAATGCTTGGATTTGGCTGAAAAAATGCGTTTTCTGCTTCTTCACAGAAAGGGTTTAGAAACTCCTGCAAACACACATCAGTTTAACTCTGTAAGTTGAACGCACACATTGAAGGCCGTTCTGTTAGGTTGCTCCGTTTTGGTTTTAGAAGCAGATATTTCTCAATACAGCGTTTACTCCCATTCACTCTGGAATATCAAAACGCAGCTCCTAGAAGAAACGCGCTTCTCACTCTCTGAATCTCAAGGCAGATTCAACTCCCTTAGGTAAGCGAACACACAGCAGAGCAGTCTGAAAGATAAGTTTGTTTTGAGTTTTAGTCGGAGATTTACAGCTATTTCTGAAATGCTTGGATTTGGCTGGAAAAATGCGTTTTCTGCTTCTTCACAGAAAGGGTTTAGAAACTCCTGCAAACACACATCAGTTTAACTCTGTAAGTTGAACGCACACATTGAAGCCCGTCCTGTTAGGTTGCTCCGTTTTGGTTTTAGAAGCAGATATTTCTCAATACAGCGTTTACTCCCATTCACTCTGGAATATCAAAACGCAGCTCCTAGAAGAAACGCGCTTCTCACTCTCTGAATCTCAAGGCAGATTCAACTCCCTTAGGTAAGCGAACACACAGGAGAGCAGTCTGAAAGATAAGTTTGTTTTGAGTTTTAGTCGGAGATTTACAGCTATTTCTGAAATGCTTGGATTTGGCTGGAAAAATGCGTTTTCTGCTTCTTCACAGAAAGGGTTTAGAAACTCCTGCAAACACACATCAGTTTAACTCTGTAAGTTGAACGCACACATTGAAGGCCGTTCTGTTAGGTTGCTCCGTTTTGGTTTTAGAAGCAGATATTTCTCAATACAGCGTTTACTCCCATTCACTCTGGAATATCAAAAAGCAGCTCCTAGAAGAAACGCGCTTCTCAGTCTGAGTCTCAAGGCAGATTCAACTCCCTTAGGTAAGAGAACACACAGCAGAGCAGTCTGAAGGATACATTCGTTTTGAGTTTTAGACGGAGATTCACAGCTATTTCTGAAATCCTTGGATTAGGCTGGAAAAATGCGTGTTATGCTTCTTCACAGATAGGGTTTAGAAACTCCTGCAAACACACATCAGTTTAACTCTCTAAGTTGAACGCACACATTGAAGGCCGTTCTGTTAGGT
This sequence comes from Callithrix jacchus, assembly GCF_049354715.1. Lineage (NCBI taxonomy): Eukaryota > Metazoa > Chordata > Mammalia > Primates > Cebidae > Callithrix > Callithrix jacchus. The sequence goes on along the minus strand of NC_133524.1, from coordinate 59,021,992 downwards.
TGCTCCGTTTTGGTTTTAGAAGCAGATATTTCTCAATACAGCCTTTACTCCCATTCACTCTGGAATATCAAAACGCAGCTCCAAGAAGAAACGCGCTTCTCACTCTCTGAATCTCAAGGCAGATTCAACTCCCTTAGGTAAGCGAACACACAGCAGAGCAGTCTGAAAGATACGTTCGTTTTGAGATTTTGACGGAGATTTACAGCTATTTCTGAAATGCTTGGATTTGGCTGGAAAAATGCGTTTTCTGCTTCTTCACAGAAAGGGTTTAGAAACTCCTGCAAACACACATCAGTTTAACTTAGTAAGTTGAACGCACATATTGAAGGCCGTTCTGTTAGGTGTCTCCGTTTTGGTTTTAGAAGCAGATATTTCTCAATACAGCGTTTACTCCCATTCACTCTGGAATATCAAAACTCAGCTCCTAGAAGAAACGCGCTTCTCACTCTCTGAATCTCAAGGCAGATTCAACTCCCTTAGGTAGGCGTACACCCAGCAGAGCAGTCTGAAGGATACGATCGTTTTGAGTTTTAGACGGAGATTTACAGCTATTTCTGAAATGCTTGGATTTGGCTGGAAAAATGCGTTTTCTGCTTCTTCACAGAAAGGATTTAGAAAGCCCTGCGAACACACATCAGTTTAACTCTGTATGTTGAATGCACACATTGAAGGCCGTTCTGTTAGGTTGCTCCGTTTTGGTTTTAGAAGCAGATATTTCTCAATGCAGCGCTTACTCCCATTCACTCTGGAATATGAAAACGCAACTCCTACAAGAAACGCGCTTCTCACTCTCTGAATCTCAAGGCAGATTCAACTCCCTTAGGTAAGCGAACAAACAGCAGAGCAGTCTGAAGGATACGTTCGTTTTGAGTTTCAGACCGAGATTTACAGCTATTTCTGAAATGCTTAGATTTGGCTGGAAAAATGCGTTTTCTGCTTCTTCACAGAAAGGGTTTAGAATCTCCTGCAAACACACATCAGTTTAACTCTGTAAGTTGAACGCACACATTGAAGGCCGTTCTGTTAGGTTGCTCCGTTTTGGTTTTAGAAGCAGATATTTCTCAATACAGCGTTTACTCCCATTCACTCTGGAATATCAAAACGCAGCTCCTAGAAGAAATGCGCTTCTCACTCTCTGAATCTCAAGGCAGATTCAACTTTCTTAGGTAAGCGAACACACAGCAGACCAGTCTGAAGGATACGTTCGTTTTGAGTTTCAGACCGCGATTTAAAGCTATTTCTGAAATGCTTGGATTTAGCTGGAAAAATGCGTTTTCTGCTTCTTCACAGAAAGGGCTTAGAAACTCCTGAAAACACACATCAGTTTAATTCTCTAAGTTGAACCCACACATTGAAGGCCGTTCTGTTAGGTTACTTCGTTTTGGTTTTAGAAGCAGATATTTCTCAATACAGCGTTTACTCCCATTCACTCTACAATATGAAAACGCAGCTCCTAGAAGAAACGCGCTTCTCACTCTCTGAATCTAAAGGCAGATTCAACCCCCTTAGGGAAGCGAACACACAGCAGAGCAGTCTGAAGGATACGTTCGTTTTGAGTTTTAGACGGAGATTTACAGCTATTTCTGAAATGCTTGGATTTGGCTGGAAAAATGCGTTTTCTGCTTCTTCACAGAAAGGGTTTAGAAACTCCTGCAAACACACATCAGTTTAACTCTGTAAGTTGAACGCACACATTGAAGGCCGTTCTTTTAGGTTGCTCCGTTTTGGATTTAGAAGCGGATATTTCTCAATACAGCGTTTAGTCCCATTCACTCTGTAATATCAAAACGCAGCTCCTAGAAGAAACGGGCTTCTCACTCTCTGAATCTCAAAACAGATTCAACTTTCTTAGGTAACCGAACACACAGCAGACCAGTCTGAATGATACGTTCGTTTTGAGTTTTAGGCGGAGATTTACAGCTATTTCTGAAATGCTTGGATTTGGATGGAAAAATGCGTTTTCTGCTTCTTCACAGAAAGGGCTGAGAAACTCCTGCAAACACACATCAGTTTAACTCTGTAAGTTGAACAGACACATTGAAGGCGGTTCTGGTAGGTTGCTCCGTTTTGGTTTTAGAAGCAGATATTTCTCAATACAGGGTTTACTCCCATTCACTCTGGAATATGAAAACGCAGCTCCTAGAAAAAACGCGATTCTCACTCTCTGAATCTCAAGGCAGATTAAACTCCGTTAGGTAAGCGAAAACACAGCAGACCAGTCTGAAAAATACGTTCGTTTTTAGTTTTAGACGGAGATTTACAGCTATTTCTGAAATGCTTGGATTTGGCTGAAAATATGCGTTTTCTGCTTCTTCACAGAAAGGGTTTAGAAACTCCTGCAAACAAACATCAGTTTATCTCTGTAAGTTGAACGCACACATTAAAGGCCGTTCTGTGAGGTTGCTCTGCTTTGGTTTTAGAAGCAGATATTTTTCAATACAGGCTTTACTCCCATTCACTCTGGAATATCAAAACGCAGCTCCTAGAAGAAACGCGCTTCTCACTCTCTGAATCTCAAGGCAGATTCAACTCCCTTAGGTAAGCGAACACACAGCAGAGCAGTCTGAAGGATATGTTCGTTTTGTGTTTTAGACGGAGAATTACAGCTATTTCTGAAAAGCTTGGATTTGGCTGGAAAAATGCGTTTTCTGCTTGTTCACAGAAAAGGTCTAGAAACTCCTGCAAACGCACATCAGTTTACCTCTGTAAGTTGAACGAACACATTGAAGGCCGTTCTGTTAGCTTGCTCCGTTTTGGTTTTAGAAGCAGATATTTCTCAATAGAGCGTTTACTCCCATTCACTCTGGAATATCAAAACGCAGCTCCTAGAAGAAACGCGCTTCTCACTCTCTGAATCTCAATGCAGATTCAACTCCCTTAGGTAAGCGAACACACAGCAGACCAGTCTGAAGGATACGTTCGTTTTGAGTTTTAGACGGAGATTTACAACTATTCCTGAAATGCTTGGATTTGGCTGGAAAAATGCGTTTTCTGCTTGTTCACAGAAATGGTCTAAAAACTCCTGCAAACACACATCAGTTTATCTCTGTAAGTTGAAGGCACACATTGAAGGGCGTTCTGTTAGGTTGCTCTGTTTTGGTTTTAGAAGCAGATATTTCTCAATACAGCGTTTACTCCCATTCACTCTGGAATATCAAAACGCAGCTGCAAGAAGAAACGTGCTTCTCACTCTCTGAATCTCAAGGCAGATTCAACTCCCTTAGGTAAGGGAACACACAGCATAGCAGTCTGAAGGATTCGTTCGTTTTGAGTTTTAGACGGAGATTTACAGCTATTTCTGAAATGCTTGGATTTGGCTGGAAAAATGCGTTTTCTGCTTCTTCGCAGAAAGGGTTTAGAAACTCCTATAAACACGTCAGTTTAACTCTGTAAGTTGAACGCACACATTGAAGGCCGTTCTGTTAGGTTGCTCCGTTTTCGTTTTAGAAGCAGATGTTTCTCAATACAGCGTTTACTCCCATTCACCCTGGAATATGAAAACGCAGCTCCTAGTAGAAACGCGCTTTTCACTCTCTGAATCTCCAGGCAAGTTCAACGCACTTAGGAAAGCGAAAACACAGCAGAGCATTCTAAAGGATACGATCGTTTTGAGTTTTAGACGGCGATTTACAGCTATTTCTGAAATGCTTGGATTTGGCTGGAAAAATGCGTTTCCTGCTTCTACACAAAAAGGGTTTTGAAACTCCTGCAAACAAACATCAGTTTAACTCTGTAAGATGAACGCACACATTGAAGGTCGTTCTCTTAGGTTGCTCCGTTTTGGTTTTAGAAGCAGATGTTTCTCAATACAGCATTTACTCCCATTCACTCTGTAATATCAAAACGCAGCTCCTAGAAGAAACGCGCTTCTCACTCTGAGTCTCAAGGCAGATTCAACTCCCTTAGGTAAGAGAACACACAGCAGAGCAGTCTGAAGGATACGTTCGTTTTAAGTTTCAGACGGAGATTTACAGCTATTTCTGAAATGCTTGAATTTCGCTGGAAAAATTCATTTCCTGTTTCTACACAAAAAGGGTTTAGAAACTCCTGCAAACACACATCAGTTTAACTCTGTAAGTTGAACGCACACATTGAAGGACGTTCTGTTTGGTTGCTCCGTTTTGGTTTTAGAAGCAGATATTTCTGAAAACAGCGCTTACTCCCATTCACTCTAAAATATGAAAACGCAGCTCCTAGAAGAAAAGTGCTTCTCACTCTCCAAATCTCAAGGTAGATTCAACTTTTTAAGGTTACGGAACACACAGCAGAGGATTCTGAAGGATACGTTCGTTTTGAGTTTTAGACGAAGATTTACAGCTATTTCTGAAATGCTTGGATTTGGCTGAAAAAATGCGTTTTCTGCTTCTTCACAGAAAGGGTTTAGAAACTCCTGCAAACACACATCAGTTTAACTCTGTAAGTTGAACGCACACATTGAAGGCCGTTCTGTTAGGTTGCTCCGTTTTGGTTTTAGAAGCAGATATTTCTCAATACAGCGTTTACTCCCATTCACTCTGGAATATCAAAACGCAGCTCCTAGAAGAAACGCGCTTCTCACTCTCTGAATCTCAAGGCAGATTCAACTCCCTTAGGTAAGCGAACACACAGGAGAGCAGTCTGAAAGATAAGTTTGTTTTGAGTTTTAGTCGGAGATTTACAGCTATTTCTGAAATGCTTGGATTTGGCTGGAAAATGCGTTTTCTGCTTCTTCACAGAAAGGGTTTAGAAACTCCTGCAAACACACATCAGTTTAACTCTGTAAGTTGAACGCACACATTGAAGCCCGTCCTGTTAGGTTGCTCCGTTTTGGTTTTAGAAGCAGATATTTCTCAATACAGCGTTTACTCCCATTCACTCTGGAATATCAAAACGCAGCTCCTAGAAGAAACGCGCTTCTCACTCTCTGAATCTCAAGGCAGATTCAACTTTCTTAGGTAAGCGAACACACAGCAGACCAGTCTGAAGGATACGTTCGTTTTGAGTTTCAGACCGCGATTTAAAGCTATTTCTGAAATGCTTGGATTTGGCTGGAAAAATGCGTTTTCTGCTTCTTCACAGAAAGGGCTTAGAAACTCCTGAAAACACACATCAGTTTAATTCTCTAAGTTGAACCCACACATTGAAGGCCGTTCTGTTAGGTTACTTCGTTTTGGTTTTAGAAGCAGATATTTCTCAATACAGCGTTTACTCCCATTCACTCTACAATATGAAAACGCAGCTCCTAGAAGAAACGCGCTTCTCACTCTCTGAATCTAAAGGCAGATTCAACCCCCTTAGGTAAGCGAACACACAGCAGAGCAGTCTGAAGGATACGTTCGTTTTGAGTTTTAGACGGAGATTTACAGCTATTTCTGAAATGCTTGGATTTGGCTGGAAAAATGCGTTTTCTGCTTCTTCACAGAAAGGGTTTAGAAACTCCTGCAAACACACATCAGTTTAACTCTGTAAGTTGAACGCACACATTGAAGGCCGTTCTTTTAGGTTGCTCCGTTTTGGATTTAGAAGCGGATATTTCTCAATACAGCGTTTAGTCCCATTCACTCTGTAATATCAAAACGCAGCTCCTAGAAGAAACGGGCTTCTATCTCTCTGAATCTCAAAACAGATTCAACTTTCTTAGGTAACCGAACACACAGCAGACCAGTCTGAATGATACGTTCGTTTTGAGTTTTAGGCGGAGATTTACAGCTATTTCTGAAATGCTTGGATTTGGAATGAAAAATGCGTTTTCTGCTTCTTCACAGAAAGGGCTGAGAAACTCCTGCAAACACACATCAGTTTAACTCTGTAAGTTGAACAGACACATTGAAGGCGGTTCTGGTAGGTTGCTCCGTTTTGGTTTTAGAAGCAGATATTTCTCAATACAGGGTTTACTCCCATTCACTCTGGAATATGAAAACGCAGCTCCTAGAAAAAACGCGATTCTCACTCTCTGAATCTCAAGGCAGATTAAACTCCGTTAGGTAAGCGAAAACACAGCAGACCAGTCTGAAAAATACGTTCGTTTTGAGTTTTAGACGGAGATTTACAGCTATTTCTGAAGTGCTTGGATTTGGCTGAAAATATGCGTTTTCTGCTTCTTCACAGAAAGGGTTTAGAAACTCCTGCAAACAAACATCAGTTTATCTCTGTAAGTTGAACGCACACATTAAAGGCCGTTCTGTGAGGTTGCTCTGCTTTGGTTTTAGAAGCAGATATTTTTCAATACAGGCTTTACTCCCATTCACTCTGGAATATCAAAACGCAGCTCCTAGAAGAAACGCGCTTCTCACTCTCTGAATCTCAAGGCAGATTCAACTCCCTTAGGTAAGCGAACACACAGCAGAGCAGTCTGAAGGATATGTTCGTTTTGTGTTTTAGACGGAGAATTACAGCTATTTCTGAAAAGCTTGGATTTGGCTGGAAAAATGCGTTTTCTGCTTGTTCACAGAAAAGGTCTAGAAACTCCTGCAAACGCACATCAGTTTACCTCTGTAAGTTGAACGAACACATTGAAGGCCGTTCTGTTAGCTTGCTCCGTTTTGGTTTTAGAAGCAGATATTTCTCAATAGAGCGTTTACTCCCATTCACTCTGGAATATCAAAACGCAGCTCCTAGAAGAAACGCGCTTCTCACTCTCTGAATCTCAATGCAGATTCAACTCCCTTAGGTAAGCGAACACACAGCAGACCAGTCTGAAGGATACGTTCGTTTTGAGTTTTAGACGGAGATTTACAACTATTCCTGAAATGCTTGGATTTGGCTGGAAAAATGCGTTTTCTGCTTGTTCACAGAAATGGTCTAAAAACTCCTGCAAACACACATCAGTTTATCTCTGTAAGTTGAAGGCACACATTGAAGGGCGTTCTGTTAGGTTGCTCTGTTTTGGTTTTAGAAGCAGATATTTCTCAATACAGCGTTTACTCCCATTCACTCTGGAATATCAAAACGCAGCTGCAAGAAGAAACGTGCTTCTCACTCTCTGAATCTCAAGGCAGATTCAACTCCCTTAGGTAAGGGAACACACAGCATAGCAGTCTGAAGGATTCGTTCGTTTTGAGTTTTAGACGGAGATTTACAGCTATTTCTGAAATGCTTGGATTTGGCTGGAAAAATGCGTTTTCTGCTTCTTCGCAGAAAGGGTTTAGAAACTCCTATAAACACGTCAGTTTAACTCTGTAAGTTGAACGCACACATTGAAGGCCGTTCTGTTAGGTTGCTCCGTTTTCGTTTTAGAAGCAGATGTTTCTCAATACAGCGTTTACTCCCATTCACCCTGGAATATGAAAACGCAGCTCCTAGTAGAAACGCGCTTTTCACTCTCTGAATCTCCAGGCAAGTTCAACGCACTTAGGAAAGCGAAAACACAGCAGAGCATTCTAAAGGATACGATCGTTTTGAGTTTTAGACGGCGATTTACAGCTATTTCTGAAATGCTTGGATTTGGCTGGAAAAATGCGTTTCCTGCTTCTACACAAAAAGGGTTTTGAAACTCCTGCAAACAAACATCAGTTTAACTCTGTAAGATGAACGCACACATTGAAGGTCGTTCTCTTAGGTTGCTCCGTTTTGGTTTTAGAAGCAGATGTTTCTCAATACAGCATTTACTCCCATTCACTCTGTAATATCAAAACGCAGCTCCTAGAAGAAACGCGCTTCTCACTCTGAGTCTCAAGGCAGATTCAACTCCCTTAGGTAAGAGAACACACAGCAGAGCAGTCTGAAGGATACGTTCGTTTTAAGTTTCAGACGGAGATTTACAGCTATTTCTGAAATGCTTGAATTTCGCTGGAAAAATTCATTTCCTGTTTCTACACAAAAAGGGTTTAGAAACTCCTGCAAACACACATCAGTTTAACTCTGTAAGTTGAACGCACACATTGAAGGACGTTCTGTTTGGTTGCTCCGTTTTGGTTTTAGAAGCAGATATTTCTGAAAACAGCGCTTACTCCCATTCACTCTAAAATATGAAAACGCAGCTCCTAGAAGAAAAGTGCTTCTCACTCTCCAAATCTCAAGGTAGATTCAACTTTTTAAGGTTACGGAACACACAGCAGAGGATTCTGAAGGATACGTTCGTTTTGAGTTTTAGACGAAGATTTACAGCTATTTCTGAAATGCTTGGATTTGGCTGAAAAAATGCGTTTTCTGCTTCTTCACAGAAAGGGTTTAGAAACTCCTGCAAACACACATCAGTTTAACTCTGTAAGTTGAACGCACACATTGAAGGCCGTTCTGTTAGGTTGCTCCGTTTTGGTTTTAGAAGCAGATATTTCTCAATACAGCGTTTACTCCCATTCACTCTGGAATATCAAAACGCAGCTCCTAGAAGAAACGCGCTTCTCACTCTCTGAATCTCAAGGCAGATTCAACTCCCTTAGGTAAGCGAACACACAGCAGAGCAGTCTGAAAGATAAGTTTGTTTTGAGTTTTAGTCGGAGATTTACAGCTATTTCTGAAATGCTTGGATTTGGCTGGAAAAATGCGTTTTCTGCTTCTTCACAGAAAGGGTTTAGAAACTCCTGCAAACACACATCAGTTTAACTCTGTAAGTTGAACGCACACATTGAAGCCCGTCCTGTTAGGTTGCTCCGTTTTGGTTTTAGAAGCAGATATTTCTCAATACAGCGTTTACTCCCATTCACTCTGGAATATCAAAACGCAGCTCCTAGAAGAAACGCGCTTCTCAGTCTGAGTCTCAAGGCAGATTCAACTCCCTTAGGTAAGAGAACACACAGCAGAGCAGTCTGAAGGATACATTCGTTTTGAGTTTTAGACGGAGATTCACAGCTATTTCTGAAATCCTTGGATTTGGCTGGAAAAATGCGTGTTATGCTTCTTCACAGATAGGGTTTAGAAACTCCTGCAAACACACATCAGTTTAACTCTCTAAGTTGAACGCACACATTGAAGGCCGTTCTGTTAGGTTGCTCCGTTTTGGTTTTAGAAGCAGATATTTCTCAATACAGCCTTTACTCCCATTCACTCTGGAATATCAAAACGCAGCTCCAAGAAGAAACGCGCTTCTCACTCTGTGAATCTCAAGGCAGATTCAACTCCCTTAGGTAAGCGAACACACAGCAGAGCAGTCTGAAAGATACGTTCGTTTTGAGATTTTGACGGAGATTTACAGCTATTTCTGAAATGCTTGGATTTGGCTGGAAAAATGCGTTTTCTGCTTCTTCACAGAAAGGGTTTAGAAACTCCTGCAAACACACATCAGTTTAACTTAGTAAGTTGAACGCACATATTGAAGGCCGTTCTGTTAGGTGTCTCCGTTTTGGTTTTAGAAGCAGATATTTATCAATACAGCGTTTACTCCCATTCACTCTGGAATATCAAAACTCAGCTCCTAGAAGAAACGCGCTTCTCACTCTCTGAATCTCAAGGCAGATTCAACTCCCTTAGGTAGGCGTACACACAGCAGAGCAGTCTGAAGGATACGATCGTTTTGAGTTTTAGACGGAGATTTACAGCTATTTCTGAAATGCTTGGATTTGGCTGGAAAAATGCGTTTTCTGCTTCTTCACAGAAAGGGTTTAGAAAGCCCTGCGAACACACATCAGTTTAACTCTGTAAGTTGAACGCACACATTGAAGGCCGTTCTGTTAGGTTGCTCCGTTTTGGTTTTAGAAGCAGATATTTCTCAATACAGCGTTTACTCCCATTCACTCTGGAATATGAAAACGCAGCTCCTAGAAGAAATGCGCTTCTCACTCTCTGAATCTCAAGGCAGATTCAACTTTCTTAGGTAAGCGAACACACAGCAGACCAGTCTGAAGGATACGTTCGTTTTGAGTTTCAGACCGCGATTTAAAGCTATTTCTGAAATGCTTGGATTTGGCTGGAAAAATGCGTTTTCTGCTTCTTCACAGAAAGGGCTTAGAAACTCCTGAAAACACACATCAGTTTAATTCTCTAAGTTGAACCCACACATTGAAGGCCGTTCTGTTAGGTTACTTCGTTTTGGTTTTAGAAGCAGATATTTCTCAATACAGCGTTTACTCCCATTCACTCTACAATATGAAAACGCAGCTCCTAGAAGAAACGCGCTTCTCACTCTCTGAATCTAAAGGCAGATTCAACCCCCTTAGGTAAGCGAACACACAGCAGAGCAGTCTGAAGGATACGTTCGTTTTGAGTTTTAGACGGAGATTTACAGCTATTTCTGAAATGCTTGGATTTGGCTGGAAAAATGCGTTTTCTGCTTCTTCACAGAAAGGGTTTAGAAACTCCTGCAAACACACATCAGTTTAACTCTGTAAGTTGAACGCACACATTGAAGGCCGTTCTTTTAGGTTGCTCCGTTTTGGATTTAGAAGCGGATATTTCTCAATACAGCGTTTAGTCCCATTCACTCTGTAATATCAAAACGCAGCTCCTAGAAGAAACGGGCTTCTCACTCTCTGAATCTCAAAACAGATTCAACTTTCTTAGGTAACCGAACACACAGCAGACCAGTCTGAATGATACGTTCGTTTTGAGTTTTAGGCGGAGATTTACAGCTATTTCTGAAATGCTTGGATTTGGATGGAAAAATGCGTTTTCTGCTTCTTCACAGAAAGGGCTGAGAAACTCCTGCAAACACACATCAGTTTAACTCTGTAAGTTGAACAGACACATTGAAGGCGGTTCTGGTAGGTTGCTCCGTTTTGGTTTTAGAAGCAGATATTTCTCAATACAGGGTTTACTCCCATTCACTCTGGAATATGAAAACGCAGCTCCTAGAAAAAACGCGATTCTCACTCTCTGAATCTCAAGGCAGATTAAACTCCGTTAGGTAAGCGAAAACACAGCAGACCAGTCTGAAAAATACGTTCGTTTTTAGTTTTAGACGGAGATTTACAGCTATTTCTGAAATGCTTGGATTTGGCTGAAAATATGCGTTTTCTGCTTCTTCACAGAAAGGGTTTAGAAACTCCTGCAAACAAACATCAGTTTATCTCTGTAAGTTGAACGCACACATTAAAGGCCGTTCTGTGAGGTTGCTCTGCTTTGGTTTTAGAAGCAGATATTTTTCAATACAGGCTTTACTCCCATTCACTCTGGAATATCAAAACGCAGCTCCTAGAAGAAACGCGCTTCTCACTCTCTGAATCTCAAGGCAGATTCAACTCCCTTAGGTAAGCGAACACACAGCAGAGCAGTCTGAAGGATATGTTCGTTTTGTGTTTTAGACGGAGAATTACAGCTATTTCTGAAAAGCTTGGATTTGGCTGGAAAAATGCGTTTTCTGCTTGTTCACAGAAAAGGTCTAGAAACTCCTGCAAACGCACATCAGTTTACCTCTGTAAGTTGAACGAACACATTGAAGGCCGTTCTGTTAGCTTGCTCCGTTTTGGTTTTAGAAGCAGATATTTCTCAATAGAGCGTTTACTCCCATTCACTCTGGAATATCAAAACGCAGCTCCTAGAAGAAACGCGCTTCTCACTCTCTGAATCTCAATGCAGATTCAACTCCCTTAGGTAAGCGAACACACAGCAGACCAGTCTGAAGGATACGTTCGTTTTGAGTTTTAGACGGAGATTTACAACTATTCCTGAAATGCTTGGATTTGGCTGGAAAAATGCGTTTTCTGCTTGTTCACAGAAATGGTCTAAAAACTCCTGCAAACACACATCAGTTTATCTCTGTAAGTTGAAGGCACACATTGAAGGGCGTTCTGTTAGGTTGCTCTGTTTTGGTTTTAGAAGCAGATATTTCTCAATACAGCGTTTACTCCCATTCACTCTGGAATATCAAAACGCAGCTGCAAGAAGAAACGTGCTTCTCACTCTCTGAATCTCAAGGCAGATTCAACTCCCTTAGGTAAGGGAACACACAGCATAGCAGTCTGAAGGATTCGTTCGTTTTGAGTTTTAGACGGAGATTTACAGCTATTTCTGAAATGCTTGGATTTGGCTGGAAAAATGCGTTTTCTGCTTCTTCGCAGAAAGGGTTTAGAAACTCCTATAAACACGTCAGTTTAACTCTGTAAGTTGAACGCACACATTGAAGGCCGTTCTGTTAGGTTGCTCCGTTTTCGTTTTAGAAGCAGATGTTTCTCAATACAGCGTTTACTCCCATTCACCCTGGAATATGAAAACGCAGCTCCTAGTAGAAACGCGCTTTTCACTCTCTGAATCTCCAGGCAAGTTCAACGCACTTAGGAAAGCGAAAACACAGCAGAGCATTCTAAAGGATACGATCGTTTTGAGTTTTAGATGGCGATTTACAGCTATTTCTGAAATGCTTGGATTTGGCTGGAAAAATGCGTTTCCTGCTTCTACACAAAAAGGGTTTTGAAACTCCTGCAAACAAACATCAGTTTAACTCTGTAAGATGAACGCACACATTGAAGGTCGTTCTCTTAGGTTGCTCCGTTTTGGTTTTAGAAGCAGATGTTTCTCAATACAGCATTTACTCCCATTCACTCTGTAATATCAAAACGCAGCTCCTAGAAGAAACGCGCTTCTCACTCTGAGTCTCAAGGCAGATTCAACTCCCTTAGGTAAGAGAACACACAGCAGAGCAGTCTGAAGGATACGTTCGTTTTAAGTTTCAGACGGAGATTTACAGCTATTTCTGAAATGCTTGAATTTCGCTGGAAAAATTCATTTCCTGTTTCTACACAAAAAGGGTTTAGAAACTCCTGCAAACACACATCAGTTTAACTCTGTAAGTTGAACGCACACATTGAAGGACGTTCTGTTTGGTTGCTCCGTTTTGGTTTTAGAAGCAGATATTTCTGAAAACAGCGCTTACTCCCATTCACTCTAAAATATGAAAACGCAGCTCCTAGAAGAAAAGTGCTTCTCACTCTCCAAATCTCAAGGTAGATTCAACTTTTTAAGGTTACGGAACACACAGCAGAGGATTCTGAAGGATACGTTCGTTTTGAGTTTTAGACGAAGATTTACAGCTATTTCTGAAATGCTTGGATTTGGCTGAAAAAATGCGTTTTCTGCTTCTTCACAGAAAGGGTTTAGAAACTCCTGCAAACACACATCAGTTTAACTCTGTAAGTTGAACGCACACATTGAAGGCCGTTCTGTTAGGTTGCTCCGTTTTGGTTTTAGAAGCAGATATTTCTCAATACAGCGTTTACTCCCATTCACTCTGGAATATCAAAACGCAGCTCCTAGAAGAAACGCGCTTCTCACTCTCTGAATCTCAAGGCAGATTCAACTCCCTTAGGTAAGCGAACACACAGCAGAGCAGTCTGAAAGATAAGTTTGTTTTGAGTTTTAGTCGGAGATTTACAGCTATTTCTGAAATGCTTGGATTTGGCTGGAAAAATGCGTTTTCTGCTTCTTCACAGAAAGGGTTTAGAAACTCCTGCAAACACACATCAGTTTAACTCTGTAAGTTGAACGCACACATTGAAGCCCGTCCTGTTAGGTTGCTCCGTTTTGGTTTTAGAAGCAGATATTTCTCAATACAGCGTTTACTCCCATTCACTCTGGAATATCAAAACGCAGCTCCTAGAAGAAACGCGCTTCTCAGTCTGAGTCTCAAGGCAGATTCAACTCCCTTAGGTAAGAGAACACACAGCAGAGCAGTCTGAAGGATACATTCGTTTTGAGTTTTAGACGGAGATTCACAGCTATTTCTGAAATCCTTGGATTTGGCTGGAAAAATGCGTGTTATGCTTCTTCACAGATAGGGTTTAGAAACTCCTGCAAACACACATCAGTTTAACTCTCTAAGTTGAACGCACATATTGAAGGCCGTTCTGTTAGGTGTCTCCGTTTTGGTTTTAGAAGCAGATATTTATCAATACAGCGTTTACTCCCATTCACTCTGGAATATCAAAACTCAGCTCCTAGAAGAAACGCGCTTCTCACTCTCTGAATCTCAAGGCAGATTCAACTCCCTTAGGTAGGCGTACACACAGCAGAGCAGTCTGAAGGATACGATCGTTTTGAGTTTTAGACGGAGATTTACAGCTATTTCTGAAATGCTTGGATTTGGCTGGAAAAATGCGTTTTCTGCTTCTTCACAGAAAGGGTTTAGAAAGCCCTGCGAACACACATCAGTTTAACTCTGTAAGTTGAACGCACACATTGAAGGCCGTTCTGTTAGGTTGCTCCGTTTTGGTTTTAGAAGCAGATATTTCTCAATACAGCGTTTACTCCCATTCACTCTGGAATATGAAAACGCAGCTCCTAGAAGAAATGCGCTTCTCACTCTCTGAATTTCAAGGCAGATTCAACTTTCTTAGGTAAGCGAACACACAGCAGACCAGTCTGAAGGATACGTTCGTTTTGAGTTTCAGACCGCGATTTAAAGCTATTTCTGAAGTGCTTGGATTTGGCTGGAAAAATGCGTTTTCTGCTTCTTCACAGAAAGGGCTTAGAAACTCCTGAAAACACACATCAGTTTAATTCTCTAAGTTGAACCCACACATTGAAGGCCGTTCTGTTAGGTTACTTCGTTTTGGTTTTAGAAGCAGATATTTCTCAATACAGCGTTTACTCCCATTCACTCTACAATATGAAAACGCAGCTCCTAGAAGAAACGCGCTTCTCACTCTCTGAATCTAAAGGCAGATTCAACCCCCTTAGGGAAGCGAACACACAGCAGAGCAGTCTGAAGGATACGTTCGTTTTGAGTTTTAGACGGAGATTTACAGCTATTTCTGAAATGCTTGGATTTGGCTGGAAAAATGCGTTTTCTGCTTCTTCACAGAAAGGGTTTAGAAACTCCTGCAAACACACATCAGTTTAACTCTGTAAGTTGAACGCACACATTGAAGGCCGTTCTTTTAGGTTGCTCCGTTTTGGATTTAGAAGCAGATATTTCTCAATACAGCGTTTAGTCCCATTCACTCTGTAATATCAAAACGCAGCTCCTAGAAGAAACGGGCTTCTCACTCTCTGAATCTCAAAACAGATTCAACTTTCTTAGGTAACCGAACACACAGCAGACCAGTCTGAATGATACGTTCGTTTTGAGTTTTAGGCGGAGATTTACAGCTATTTCTGAAATGCTTGGATTTGGAATGAAAAATGCGTTTTCTGCTTCTTCACAGAAAGGGCTGAGAAACTCCTGCAAACACACATCAGTTTAACTCTGTAAGTTGAACAGACACATTGAAGGCGGTTCTGGTAGGTTGCTCCGTTTTGGTTTTAGAAGCAGATATTTCTCAATACAGGGTTTACTCCCATTCACTCTGGAATATGAAAACGCAGCTCCTAGAAAAAACGCGATTCTCACTCTCTGAATCTCAAGGCAGATTAAACTCCGTTAGGTAAGCGAAAACACAGCAGACCAGTCTGAAAAATACGTTCGTTTTTAGTTTTAGACGGAGATTTACAGCTATTTCTGAAATGCTTGGATTTGGCTGAAAATATGCGTTTTCTGCTTCTTCACAGAAAGGGTTTAGAAACTCCTGCAAACAAACATCAGTTTATCTCTGTAAGTTGAACGCACACATTAAAGGCCGTTCTGTGAGGTTGCTCTGCTTTGGTTTTAGAAGCAGATATTTTTCAATACAGGCTTTACTCCCATTCACTCTAGAATATCAAAACGCAGCTCCTAGAAGAAACGCGCTTCTCACTCTCTGAATCTCAAGGCAGATTCAACTCCCTTAGGTAAGCGAACACACAGCAGAGCAGTCTGAAGGATATGTTCGTTTTGTGTTTTAGACGGAGAATTACAGCTATTTCTGAAAAGCTTGGATTTGGCTGGAAAAATGCGTTTTCTGCTTGTTCACAGAAAAGGTCTAGAAACTCCTGCAAACGCACATCAGTTTACCTCTGTAAGTTGAACGAACACATTGAAGGCCGTTCTGTTAGCTTGCTCCGTTTTGGTTTTAGAAGCAGATATTTCTCAATAGAGCGTTTACTCCCATTCACTCTGGAATATCAAAACGCAGCTCCTAGAAGAAACGCGCTTCTCACTCTCTGAATCTCAATGCAGATTCAACTCCCTTAGGTAAGCGAACACACAGCAGACCAGTCTGAAGGATACGTTCGTTTTGAGTTTTAGACGGAGATTTACAACTATTCCTGAAATGCTTGGATTTGGCTGGAAAAATGCGTTTTCTGCTTGTTCACAGAAATGGTCTAAAAACTCCTGCAAACACACATCAGTTTATCTCTGTAAGTTGAAGGCACACATTGAAGGGCGTTCTGTTAGGTTGCTCTGTTTTGGTTTTAGAAGCAGATATTTCTCAATACAGCGTTTACTCCCATTCACTCTGGAATATCAAAACGCAGCTGCAAGAAGAAACGTGCTTCTCACTCTCTGAATCTCAAGGCAGATTCAACTCCCTTAGGTAAGGGAACACACAGCATAGCAGTCTGAAGGATTCGTTCGTTTTGAGTTTTAGACGGAGATTTACAGCTATTTCTGAAATGCTTGGATTTGGCTGGAAAAATGCGTTTTCTGCTTCTTCGCAGAAAGGGTTTAGAAACTCCTATAAACACGTCAGTTTAACTCTGTAAGTTGAACGTACACATTGAAGGCCGTTCTGTTAGGTTGCTCCGTTTTCGTTTTAGAAGCAGATGTTTCTCAATACAGCGTTTACTCCCATTCACCCTGGAATATGAAAACGCAGCTCCTAGTAGAAACGCGCTTTTCACTCTCTGAATCTCCAGGCAAGTTCAACGCACTTAGGAAAGCGAAAACACAGCAGAGCATTCTAAAGGATACGATCGTTTTGAGTTTTAGACGGCGATTTACAGCTATTTCTGAAATGCTTGGATTTGGCTGGAAAAATGCGTTTCCTGCTTCTACACAAAAAGGGTTTTGAAACTCCTGCAAACAAACATCAGTTTAACTCTGTAAGATGAACGCACACATTGAAGGTCGTTCTCTTAGGTTGCTCCGTTTTGGTTTTAGAAGCAGATGTTTCTCAATACAGCATTTACTCCCATTCACTCTGTAATATCAAAACGCAGCTCCTAGAAGAAACGCGCTTCTCACTCTGAGTCTCAAGGCAGATTCAACTCCCTTAGGTAAGAGAACACACAGCAGAGCAGTCTGAAGGATACGTTCGTTTTAAGTTTCAGACGGAGATTTACAGCTATTTCTGAAATGCTTGAATTTCGCTGGAAAAATTCATTTCCTGTTTCTACACAAAAAGGGTTTAGAAACTCCTGCAAACACACATCAGTTTAACTCTGTAAGTTGAACGCACACATTGAAGGACGTTCTGTTTGGTTGCTCCGTTTTGGTTTTAGAAGCAGATATTTCTGAAAACAGCGCTTACTCCCATTCACTCTAAAATATGAAAACGCAGCTCCTAGAAGAAAAGTGCTTCTCACTCTCCAAATCTCAAGGTAGATTCAACTTTTTAAGGTTACGGAACACACAGCAGAGGATTCTGAAGGATACGTTCGTTTTGAGTTTTAGACGAAGATTTACAGCTATTTCTGAAATGCTTGGATTTGGCTGAAAAAATGCGTTTTCTGCTTCTTCACAGAAAGGGTTTAGAAACTCCTGCAAACACACATCAGTTTAACTCTGTAAGTTGAACGCACACATTGAAGGCCGTTCTGTTAGGTTGCTCCGTTTTGGTTTTAGAAGCAGATATTTCTCAATACAGCGTTTACTCCCATTCACTCTGGAATATCAAAACGCAGCTCCTAGAAGAAACGCGCTTCTCACTCTCTGAATCTCAAGGCAGATTCAACTCCCTTAGGTAAGCGAACACACAGCAGAGCAGTCTGAAAGATAAGTTTGTTTTGAGTTTTAGTCGGAGATTTACAGCTATTTCTGAAATGCTTGGATTTGGCTGGAAAAATGCGTTTTCTGCTTCTTCACAGAAAGGGTTTAGAAACTCCTGCAAACACACATCAGTTTAACTCTGTAAGTTGAACGCACACATTGAAGCCCGTCCTGTTAGGTTGCTCCGTTTTGGTTTTAGAAGCAGATATTTCTCAATACAGCGTTTACTCCCATTCACTCTGGAATATCAAAACGCAGCTCCTAGAAGAAACGCGCTTCTCACTCTCTGAATCTCAAGGCAGATTCAACTCCCTTAGGTAAGCGAACACACAGGAGAGCAGTCTGAAAGATAAGTTTGTTTTGAGTTTTAGTCGGAGATTTACAGCTATTTCTGAAATGCTTGGATTTGGCTGGAAAAATGCGTTTTCTGCTTCTTCACAGAAAGGGTTTAGAAACTCCTGCAAACACACATCAGTTTAACTCTGTAAGTTGAACGCACACATTGAAGCCCGTCCTGTTAGGTTGCTCCGTTTTGGTTTTAGAAGCAGATATTTCTCAATACAGCGTTTACTCCCATTCACTCTGGAATATCAAAAAGCAGCTCCTAGAAGAAACGCGCTTCTCACTCTCTGAATCTCAAGGCAGATTCAACTCCCTTAGGTAGGCGTACACACAGCAGAGCAGTCTGAAGGATACGATCGTTTTGAGTTTTAGACGGAGATTTACAGCTATTTCTGAAATGCTTGGATTTCCCTGGAAAAATGCGTTTTCTGCTTCTTCACAGAAAGGGTTTAGAAAGCCCTGCGAACACACATCAGTTTAACTCTGTAAGTTGAACGCACACATTGAAGGCCGTTCTGTTAGGTTGCTCCGTTTTGGTTTTAGAAGCAGATATTTCTCAATACAGCGTTTACTCCCATTCACTCTGGAATATGAAAACGCAGCTCCTAGAAGAAATGCGCTTCTCACTCTCTGAATCTCAAGGCAGATTCAACTTTCTTAGGTAAGCGAACACACAGCAGACCAGTCTGAAGGATACGTTCGTTTTGAGTTTCAGACCGCGATTTAAAGCTATTTCTGAAGTGCTTGGATTTGGCTGGAAAAATGCGTTTTCTGCTTCTTCACAGAAAGGGCTTAGAAACTCCTGAAAACACACATCAGTTTAATTCTCTAAGTTGAACCCACACATTGAAGGCCGTTCTGTTAGGTTACTTCGTTTTGGTTTTAGAAGCAGATATTTCTCAATACAGCGTTTACTCCCATTCACTCTACAATATGAAAACGCAGCTCCTAGAAGAAACGCGCTTCTCACTCTCTGAATCTAAAGGCAGATTCAACCCCCTTAGGGAAGCGAACACACAGCAGAGCAGTCTGAAGGATACGTTCGTTTTGAGTTTTAGACGGAGATTTACAGCTATTTCTGAAATGCTTGGATTTGGCTGGAAAAATGCGTTTTCTGCTTCTTCACAGAAAGGGTTTAGAAACTCCTGCAAACACACATCAGTTTAACTCTGTAAGTTGAACGCACACATTGAAGGCCGTTCTTTTAGGTTGCTCCGTTTTGGATTTAGAAGCAGATATTTCTCAATACAGCGTTTAGTCCCATTCACTCTGTAATATCAAAACGCAGCTCCTAGAAGAAACGGGCTTCTCACTCTCTGAATCTCAAAACAGATTCAACTTTCTTAGGTAACCGAACACACAGCAGACCAGTCTGAATGATACGTTCGTTTTGAGTTTTAGGCGGAGATTTACAGCTATTTCTGAAATGCTTGGATTTGGAATGAAAAATGCGTTTTCTGCTTCTTCACAGAAAGGGCTGAGAAACTCCTGCAAACACACATCAGTTTAACTCTGTAAGTTGAACAGACACATTGAAGGCGGTTCTGGTAGGTTGCTCCGTTTTGGTTTTAGAAGCAGATATTTCTCAATACAGGGTTTACTCCCATTCACTCTGGAATATGAAAACGCAGCTCCTAGAAAAAACGCGATTCTCACTCTCTGAATCTCAAGGCAGATTAAACTCCGTTAGGTAAGCGAAAACACAGCAGACCAGTCTGAAAAATACGTTCGTTTTTAGTTTTAGACGGAGATTTACAGCTATTTCTGAAATGCTTGGATTTGGCTGAAAATATGCGTTTTCTGCTTCTTCACAGAAAGGGTTTAGAAACTCCTGCAAACAAACATCAGTTTATCTCTGTAAGTTGAACGCACACATTAAAGGCCGTTCTGTGAGGTTGCTCTGCTTTGGTTTTAGAAGCAGATATTTTTCAATACAGGCTTTACTCCCATTCACTCTAGAATATCAAAACGCAGCTCCTAGAAGAAACGCGCTTCTCACTCTCTGAATCTCAAGGCAGATTCAACTCCCTTAGGTAAGCGAACACACAGCAGAGCAGTCTGAAGGATATGTTCGTTTTGTGTTTTAGACGGAGAATTACAGCTATTTCTGAAAAGCTTGGATTTGGCTGGAAAAATGCGTTTTCTGCTTGTTCACAGAAAAGGTCTAGAAACTCCTGCAAACGCACATCAGTTTACCTCTGTAAGTTGAACGAACACATTGAAGGCCGTTCTGTTAGCTTGCTCCGTTTTGGTTTTAGAAGCAGATATTTCTCAATAGAGCGTTTACTCCCATTCACTCTGGAATATCAAAACGCAGCTCCTAGAAGAAACGCGCTTCTCACTCTCTGAATCTCAATGCAGATTCAACTCCCTTAGGTAAGCGAACACACAGCAGACCAGTCTGAAGGATACGTTCGTTTTGAGTTTTAGACGGAGATTTACAACTATTCCTGAAATGCTTGGATTTGGCTGGAAAAATGCGTTTTCTGCTTGTTCACAGAAATGGTCTAAAAACTCCTGCAAACACACATCAGTTTATCTCTGTAAGTTGAAGGCACACATTGAAGGGCGTTCTGTTAGGTTGCTCTGTTTTGGTTTTAGAAGCAGATATTTCTCAATACAGCGTTTACTCCCATTCACTCTGGAATATCAAAACGCAGCTGCAAGAAGAAACGTGCTTCTCACTCTCTGAATCTCAAGGCAGATTCAACTCCCTTAGGTAAGGGAACACACAGCATAGCAGTCTGAAGGATTCGTTCGTTTTGAGTTTTAGACGGAGATTTACAGCTATTTCTGAAATGCTTGGATTTGGCTGGAAAAATGCGTTTTCTGCTTCTTCGCAGAAAGGGTTTAGAAACTCCTATAAACACGTCAGTTTAACTCTGTAAGTTGAACGTACACATTGAAGGCCGTTCTGTTAGGTTGCTCCGTTTTCGTTTTAGAAGCAGATGTTTCTCAATACAGCGTTTACTCCCATTCACCCTGGAATATGAAAACGCAGCTCCTAGTAGAAACGCGCTTTTCACTCTCTGAATCTCCAGGCAAGTTCAACGCACTTAGGAAAGCGAAAACACAGCAGAGCATTCTAAAGGATACGATCGTTTTGAGTTTTAGACGGCGATTTACAGCTATTTCTGAAATGCTTGGATTTGGCTGGAAAAATGCGTTTCCTGCTTCTACACAAAAAGGGTTTTGAAACTCCTGCAAACAAACATCAGTTTAACTCTGTAAGATGAACGCACACATTGAAGGTCGTTCTCTTAGGTTGCTCCGTTTTGGTTTTAGAAGCAGATGTTTCTCAATACAGCATTTACTCCCATTCACTCTGTAATATCAAAACGCAGCTCCTAGAAGAAACGCGCTTCTCACTCTGAGTCTCAAGGCAGATTCAACTCCCTTAGGTAAGAGAACACACAGCAGAGCAGTCTGAAGGATACGTTCGTTTTAAGTTTCAGACGGAGATTTACAGCTATTTCTGAAATGCTTGAATTTCGCTGGAAAAATTCATTTCCTGTTTCTACACAAAAAGGGTTTAGAAACTCCTGCAAACACACATCAGTTTAACTCTGTAAGTTGAACGCACACATTGAAGGACGTTCTGTTTGGTTGCTCCGTTTTGGTTTTAGAAGCAGATATTTCTGAAAACAGCGCTTACTCCCATTCACTCTAAAATATGAAAACGCAGCTCCTAGAAGAAAAGTGCTTCTCACTCTCCAAATCTCAAGGTAGATTCAACTTTTTAAGGTTACGGAACACACAGCAGAGGATTCTGAAGGATACGTTCGTTTTGAGTTTTAGACGAAGATTTACAGCTATTTCTGAAATGCTTGGATTTGGCTGAAAAAATGCGTTTTCTGCTTCTTCACAGAAAGGGTTTAGAAACTCCTGCAAACACACATCAGTTTAACTCTGTAAGTTGAACGCACACATTGAAGGCCGTTCTGTTAGGTTGCTCCGTTTTGGTTTTAGAAGCAGATATTTCTCAATACAGCGTTTACTCCCATTCACTCTGGAATATCAAAACGCAGCTCCTAGAAGAAACGCGCTTCTCACTCTCTGAATCTCAAGGCAGATTCAACTCCCTTAGGTAAGCGAACACACAGCAGAGCAGTCTGAAAGATAAGTTTGTTTTGAGTTTTAGTCGGAGATTTACAGCTATTTCTGAAATGCTTGGATTTGGCTGGAAAAATGCGTTTTCTGCTTCTTCACAGAAAGGGTTTAGAAACTCCTGCAAACACACATCAGTTTAACTCTCTAAGTTGAACGCACACATTGAAGCCCGTCCTGTTAGGTTGCTCCGTTTTGGTTTTAGAAGCAGATATTTCTCAATACAGCGTTTACTCCCATTCACTCTGGAATATCAAAACGCAGCTCCTAGAAGAAACGCGCTTCTCACTCTCTGAATCTCAAGGCAGATTCAACTCCCTTAGGTAAGCGAACACACAGGAGAGCAGTCTGAAAGATAAGTTTGTTTTGAGTTTTAGTCGGAGATTTACAGCTATTTCTGAAATGCTTGGATTTGGCTGGAAAAATGCGTTTTCTGCTTCTTCACAGAAAGGGTTTAGAAACTCCTGCAAACACACATCAGTTTAACTCTGTAAGTTGAACGCACACATTGAAGCCCGTCCTGTTAGGTTGCTCCGTTTTGGTTTTAGAAGCAGATATTTCTCAATACAGCGTTTACTCCCATTCACTCTGGAATATCAAAAAGCAGCTCCTAGAAGAAACGCGCTTCTCAGTCTGAGTCTCAAGGCAGATTCAACTCCCTTAGGTAAGAGAACACACAGCAGAGCAGTCTGAAGGATACATTCGTTTTGAGTTTTAGACGGAGATTCACAGCTATTTCTGAAATCCTTGGATTTGGCTGGAAAAATGCGTGTTATGCTTCTTCACAGATAGGGTTTAGAAACTCCTGCAAACACACATCAGTTTAACTCTGTAAGTTGAACGCACATATTGAAGGCCGTTCTGTTAGGTGTCTCCGTTTTGGTTTTAGAAGCAGATATTTCTCAATACAGCGTTTACTCCCATTCACTCTGGAATATCAAAACTCAGCTCCTAGAAGAAACGCGCTTCTCACTCTCTGAATCTCAAGGCAGATTCAACTCCCTTAGGTAGGCGTACACCCAGCAGAGCAGTCTGAAGGATACGATCGTTTTGAGTTTTAGACGGAGATTTACAGCTATTTCTGAAATGCTTGGATTTGGCTGGAAAAATGCGTTTTCTGCTTCTTCACAGAAAGGGTTTAGAAAGCCCTGCGAACACACATCAGTTTAACTCTGTATGTTGAATGCACACATTGAAGGCCGTTCTGTTAGGTTGCTCCGTTTTGGTTTTAGAAGCAGATATTTCTCAATGCAGCGCTTACTCCCATTCACTCTGGAATATGAAAACGCAACTCCTACAAGAAACGCGCTTCTCACTCTCTGAATCTCAAGGCAGATTCAACTCCCTTAGGTAAGCGAACAAACAGCAGAGCAGTCTGAAGGATACGTTCGTTTTGAGTTTCAGACCGAGATTTACAGCTATTTCTGAAATGCTTAGATTTGGCTGGAAAAATGCGTTTTCTGCTTCTTCACAGAAAGGGTTTAGAATCTCCTGCAAACACACATCAGTTTAACTCTGTAAGTTGAACGCACACATTGAAGGCCGTTCTGTTAGGTTGCTCCGTTTTGGTTTTAGAAGCAGATATTTCTCAATACAGCGTTTACTCCCATTCACTCTGGAATATGAAAACGCAGCTCCTAGAAGAAATGCGCTTCTCACTCTCTGAATCTCAAGGCAGATTCAACTTTCTTAGGTAAGCGAACACACAGCAGACCAGTCTGAAGGATACGTTCGTTTTGAGTTTCAGACCGCGATTTAAAGCTATTTCTGAAATGCTTGGATTTGGCTGGAAAAATGCGTTTTCTGCTTCTTCACAGAAAGGGCTTAGAAACTCCTGAAAACACACATCAGTTTAATTCTCTAAGTTGAACCCACACATTGAAGGCCGTTCTGTTAGGTTACTTCGTTTTGGTTTTAGAAGCAGATATTTCTCAATACAGCGTTTACTCCCATTCACTCTACAATATGAAAACGCAGCTCCTAGAAGAAACGCGCTTCTCACTCTCTGAATCTAAAGGCAGATTCAACCCCCTTAGGTAAGCGAACACACAGCAGAGCAGTCTGAAGGATACGTTCGTTTTGAGTTTTAGACGGAGATTTACAGCTATTTCTGAAATGCTTGGATTTGGCTGGAAAAATGCGTTTTCTGCTTCTTCACAGAAAGGGTTTAGAAACTCCTGCAAACACACATCAGTTTAACTCTGTAAGTTGAACGCACACATTGAAGGCCGTTCTTTTAGGTTGCTCCGTTTTGGATTTAGAAGCGGATATTTCTCAATACAGCGTTTAGTCCCATTCACTCTGTAATATCAAAACGCAGCTCCTAGAAGAAACGGGCTTCTCACTCTCTGAATCTCAAAACAGATTCAACTTTCTTAGGTAACCGAACACACAGCAGACCAGTCTGAATGATACGTTCGTTTTGAGTTTTAGGCGGAGATTTACAGCTATTTCTGAAATGCTTGGATTTGGATGGAAAAATGCGTTTTCTGCTTCTTCACAGAAAGGGCTGAGAAACTCCTGCAAACACACATCAGTTTAACTCTGTAAGTTGAACAGACACATTGAAGGCGGTTCTGGTAGGTTGCTCCGTTTTGGTTTTAGAAGCAGATATTTCTCAATACAGGGTTTACTCCCATTCACTCTGGAATATGAAAACGCAGCTCCTAGAAAAAACGCGATTCTCACTCTCTGAATCTCAAGGCAGATTAAACTCCGTTAGGTAAGCGAAAACACAGCAGACCAGTCTGAAAAATACGTTCGTTTTGAGTTTTAGACGGAGATTTACAGCTATTTCTGAAATGCTTGGATTTGGCTGAAAATATGCGTTTTCTGCTTCTTCACAGAAAGGGTTTAGAAACTCCTGCAAACAAACATCAGTTTATCTCTGTAAGTTGAACGCACACATTAAAGGCCGTTCTGTGAGGTTGCTCTGCTTTGGTTTTAGAAGCAGATATTTTTCAATACAGGCTTTACTCCCATTCACTCTGGAATATCAAAACGCAGCTCCTAGAAGAAACGCGCTTCTCACTCTCTGAATCTCAAGGCAGATTCAACTCCCTTAGGTAAGCGAACACACAGCAGAGCAGTCTGAAGGATATGTTCGTTTTGTGTTTTAGACGGAGAATTACAGCTATTTCTGAAAAGCTTGGATTTGGCTGGAAAAATGCGTTTTCTGCTTGTTCACAGAAAAGGTCTAGAAACTCCTGCAAACGCACATCAGTTTACCTCTGTAAGTTGAACGAACACATTGAAGGCCGTTCTGTTAGCTTGCTCCGTTTTGGTTTTAGAAGCAGATATTTCTCAATAGAGCGTTTACTCCCATTCACTCTGGAATATCAAAACGCAGCTCCTAGAAGAAACGCGCTTCTCACTCTCTGAATCTCAATGCAGATTCAACTCCCTTAGGTAAGCGAACACACAGCAGACCAGTCTGAAGGATACGTTCGTTTTGAGTTTTAGACGGAGATTTACAACTATTCCTGAAATGCTTGGATTTGGCTGGAAAAATGCGTTTTCTGCTTGTTCACAGAAATGGTCTAAAAACTCCTGCAAACACACATCAGTTTATCTCTGTAAGTTGAAGGCACACATTGAAGGGCGTTCTGTTAGGTTGCTCTGTTTTGGTTTTAGAAGCAGATATTTCTCAATACAGCGTTTACTCCCATTCACTCTGGAATATCAAAACGCAGCTGCAAGAAGAAACGTGCTTCTCACTCTCTGAATCTCAAGGCAGATTCAACTCCCTTAGGTAAGGGAACACACAGCATAGCAGTCTGAAGGATTCGTTCGTTTTGAGTTTTAGACGGAGATTTACAGCTATTTCTGAAATGCTTGGATTTGGCTGGAAAAATGCGTTTTCTGCTTCTTCGCAGAAAGGGTTTAGAAACTCCTATAAACACGTCAGTTTAACTCTGTAAGTTGAACGCACACATTGAAGGCCGTTCTGTTAGGTTGCTCCGTTTTCGTTTTAGAAGCAGATGTTTCTCAATACAGCGTTTACTCCCATTCACCCTGGAATATGAAAACGCAGCTCCTAGTAGAAACGCGCTTTTCACTCTCTGAATCTCCAGGCAAGTTCAACGCACTTAGGAAAGCGAAAACACAGCAGAGCATTCTAAAGGATACGATCGTTTTGAGTTTTAGACGGCGATTTACAGCTATTTCTGAAATGCTTGGATTTGGCTGGAAAAATGCGTTTCCTGCTTCTACACAAAAAGGGTTTTGAAACTCCTGCAAACAAACATCAGTTTAACTCTGTAAGATGAACGCACACATTGAAGGTCGTTCTCTTAGGTTGCTCCGTTTTGGTTTTAGAAGCAGATGTTTCTCAATACAGCATTTACTCCCATTCACTCTGTAATATCAAAACGCAGCTCCTAGAAGAAACGCGCTTCTCACTCTGAGTCTCAAGGCAGATTCAACTCCCTTAGGTAAGAGAACACACAGCAGAGCAGTCTGAAGGATACGTTCGTTTTAAGTTTCAGACGGAGATTTACAGCTATTTCTGAAATGCTTGAATTTCGCTGGAAAAATTCATTTCCTGTTTCTACACAAAAAGGGTTTAGAAACTCCTGCAAACACACATCAGTTTAACTCTGTAAGTTGAACGCACACATTGAAGGACGTTCTGTTTGGTTGCTCCGTTTTGGTTTTAGAAGCAGATATTTCTGAAAACAGCGCTTACTCCCATTCACTCTAAAATATGAAAACGCAGCTCCTAGAAGAAAAGTGCTTCTCACTCTCCAAATCTCAAGGTAGATTCAACTTTTTAAGGTTACGGAACACACAGCAGAGGATTCTGAAGGATACGTTCGTTTTGAGTTTTAGACGAAGATTTACAGCTATTTCTGAAATGCTTGGATTTGGCTGAAAAAATGCGTTTTCTGCTTCTTCACAGAAAGGGTTTAGAAACTCCTGCAAACACACATCAGTTTAACTCTGTAAGTTGAACGCACACATTGAAGGCCGTTCTGTTAGGTTGCTCCGTTTTGGTTTTAGAAGCAGATATTTCTCAATACAGCGTTTACTCCCATTCACTCTGGAATATCAAAACGCAGCTCCTAGAAGAAACGCGCTTCTCACTCTCTGAATCTCAAGGCAGATTCAACTCCCTTAGGTAAGCGAACACACAGGAGAGCAGTCTGAAAGATAAGTTTGTTTTGAGTTTTAGTCGGAGATTTACAGCTATTTCTGAAATGCTTGGATTTGGCTGGAAAATGCGTTTTCTGCTTCTTCACAGAAAGGGTTTAGAAACTCCTGCAAACACACATCAGTTTAACTCTGTAAGTTGAACGCACACATTGAAGCCCGTCCTGTTAGGTTGCTCCGTTTTGGTTTTAGAAGCAGATATTTCTCAATACAGCGTTTACTCCCATTCACTCTGGAATATCAAAACGCAGCTCCTAGAAGAAACGCGCTTCTCAGTCTGAGTCTCAAGGCAGATTCAACTCCCTTAGGTAAGAGAACACACAGCAGAGCAGTCTGAAGGATACATTCGTTTTGAGTTTTAGACGGAGATTCACAGCTATTTCTGAAATCCTTGGATTTGGCTGGAAAAATGCGTGTTATGCTTCTTCACAGATAGGGTTTAGAAACTCCTGCAAACACACATCAGTTTAACTCTCTAAGTTGAACGCACACATTGAAGGCCGTTCTGTTAGGTTGCTCCGTTTTGGTTTTAGAAGCAGATATTTCTCAATACAGCCTTTACTCCCATTCACTCTGGAATATCAAAACGCAGCTCCAAGAAGAAACGCGCTTCTCACTCTCTGAATCTCAAGGCAGATTCAACTCCCTTAGGTAAGCGAACACACAGCAGAGCAGTCTGAAAGATACGTTCGTTTTGAGATTTTGACGGAGATTTACAGCTATTTCTGAAATGCTTGGATTTGGCTGGAAAAATGCGTTTTCTGCTTCTTCACAGAAAGGGTTTAGAAACTCCTGCAAACACACATCAGTTTAACTTAGTAAGTTGAA
The DNA here is from genome assembly GCF_049354715.1 of Callithrix jacchus. Lineage (NCBI taxonomy): Eukaryota > Metazoa > Chordata > Mammalia > Primates > Cebidae > Callithrix > Callithrix jacchus. The sequence goes on along the minus strand of NC_133524.1, from coordinate 58,993,929 downwards.
CGCACATATTGAAGGCCGTTCTGTTAGGTGTCTCCGTTTTGGTTTTAGAAGCAGATATTTATCAATACAGCGTTTACTCCCATTCACTCTGGAATATCAAAACTCAGCTCCTAGAAGAAACGCGCTTCTCACTCTCTGAATCTCAAGGCAGATTCAACTCCCTTAGGTAGGCGTACACACAGCAGAGCAGTCTGAAGGATACGATCGTTTTGAGTTTTAGACGGAGATTTACAGCTATTTCTGAAATGCTTGGATTTGGCTGGAAAAATGCGTTTTCTGCTTCTTCACAGAAAGGGTTTAGAAAGCCCTGCGAACACACATCAGTTTAACTCTGTATGTTGAATGCACACATTGAAGGCCGTTCTGTTAGGTTGCTCCGTTTTGGTTTTAGAAGCAGATATTTCTCAATGCAGCGCTTACTCCCATTCACTCTGGAATATGAAAACGCAACTCCTACAAGAAACGCGCTTCTCACTCTCTGAATCTCAAGGCAGATTCAACTTTCTTAGGTAAGCGAACACACAGCAGACCAGTCTGAAGGATACGTTCGTTTTGAGTTTCAGACCGCGATTTAAAGCTATTTCTGAAATGCTTGGATTTGGCTGGAAAAATGCGTTTTCTGCTTCTTCACAGAAAGGGCTTAGAAACTCCTGAAAACACACATCAGTTTAATTCTCTAAGTTGAACCCACACATTGAAGGCCGTTCTGTTAGGTTACTTCGTTTTGGTTTTAGAAGCAGATATTTCTCAATACAGCGTTTACTCCCATTCACTCTACAATATGAAAACGCAGCTCCTAGAAGAAACGCGCTTCTCACTCTCTGAATCTAAAGGCAGATTCAACCCCCTTAGGTAAGCGAACACACAGCAGAGCAGTCTGAAGGATACGTTCGTTTTGAGTTTTAGACGGAGATTTACAGCTATTTCTGAAATGCTTGGATTTGGCTGGAAAAATGCGTTTTCTGCTTCTTCACAGAAAGGGTTTAGAAACTCCTGCAAACACACATCAGTTTAACTTTGTAAGTTGAACGCACACATTGAAGGCCGTTCTTTTAGGTTGCTCCGTTTTGGATTTAGAAGCGGATATTTCTCAATACAGCGTTTAGTCCCATTCACTCTGTAATATCAAAACGCAGCTCCTAGAAGAAACGGGCTTCTCACTCTCTGAATCTCAAAACAGATTCAACTTTCTTAGGTAACCGAACACACAGCAGACCAGTCTGAATGATACGTTCGTTTTGAGTTTTAGGCGGAGATTTACAGCTATTTCTGAAATGCTTGGATTTGGATGGAAAAATGCGTTTTCTGCTTCTTCACAGAAAGGGCTGAGAAACTCCTGCAAACACACATCAGTTTAACTCTGTAAGTTGAACAGACACATTGAAGGCGGTTCTGGTAGGTTGCTCCGTTTTGGTTTTAGAAGCAGATGTTTCTCAATACAGCGTTTACTCCCATTCACCCTGGAATATGAAAACGCAGCTCCTAGTAGAAACGCGCTTTTCACTCTCTGAATCTCCAGGCAAGTTCAACGCACTTAGGAAAGCGAAAACACAGCAGAGCATTCTAAAGGATACGATCGTTTTGAGTTTTAGACGGCGATTTACAGCTATTTCTGAAATGCTTGGATTTGGCTGGAAAAATGCGTTTCCTGCTTCTACACAAAAAGGGTTTTGAAACTCCTGCAAACAAACATCAGTTTAACTCTGTAAGATGAACGCACACATTGAAGGTCGTTCTCTTAGGTTGCTCCGTTTTGGTTTTAGAAGCAGATGTTTCTCAATACAGCATTTACTCCCATTCACTCTGTAATATCAAAACGCAGCTCCTAGAAGAAACGCGCTTCTCACTCTGAGTCTCAAGGCAGATTCAACTCCCTTAGGTAAGAGAACACACAGCAGAGCAGTCTGAAGGATACGTTCGTTTTAAGTTTCAGACGGAGATTTACAGCTATTTCTGAAATGCTTGAATTTCGCTGGAAAAATTCATTTCCTGTTTCTACACAAAAAGGGTTTAGAAACTCCTGCAAACACACATCAGTTTAACTCTGTAAGTTGAACGCACACATTGAAGGACGTTCTGTTTGGTTGCTCCGTTTTGGTTTTAGAAGCAGATATTTCTGAAAACAGCGCTTACTCCCATTCACTCTAAAATATGAAAACGCAGCTCCTAGAAGAAAAGTGCTTCTCACTCTCCAAATCTCAAGGTAGATTCAACTTTTTAAGGTTACGGAACACACAGCAGAGGATTCTGAAGGATACGTTCGTTTTGAGTTTTAGACGAAGATTTACAGCTATTTCTGAAATGCTTGGATTTGGCTGAAAAAATGCGTTTTCTGCTTCTTCACAGAAAGGGTTTAGAAACTCCTGCAAACACACATCAGTTTAACTCTGTAAGTTGAACGCACACATTGAAGGCCGTTCTGTTAGGTTGCTCCGTTTTGGTTTTAGAAGCAGATATTTCTCAATACAGCGTTTACTCCCATTCACTCTGGAATATCAAAACGCAGCTCCTAGAAGAAACGCGCTTCTCACTCTCTGAATCTCAAGGCAGATTCAACTCCCTTAGGTAAGCGAACACACAGGAGAGCAGTCTGAAAGATAAGTTTGTTTTGAGTTTTAGTCGGAGATTTACAGCTATTTCTGAAATGCTTGGATTTGGCTGGAAAATGCGTTTTCTGCTTCTTCACAGAAAGGGTTTAGAAACTCCTGCAAACACACATCAGTTTAACTCTGTAAGTTGAACGCACACATTGAAGCCCGTCCTGTTAGGTTGCTCCGTTTTGGTTTTAGAAGCAGATATTTCTCAATACAGCGTTTACTCCCATTCACTCTGGAATATCAAAACGCAGCTCCTAGAAGAAACGCGCTTCTCAGTCTGAGTCTCAAGGCAGATTCAACTCCCTTAGGTAAGAGAACACACAGCAGAGCAGTCTGAAGGATACATTCGTTTTGAGTTTTAGACGGAGATTCACAGCTATTTCTGAAATCCTTGGATTTGGCTGGAAAAATGCGTGTTATGCTTCTTCACAGATAGGGTTTAGAAACTCCTGCAAACACACATCAGTTTAACTCTCTAAGTTGAACGCACACATTGAAGGCCGTTCTGTTAGGTTGCTCCGTTTTGGTTTTAGAAGCAGATATTTCTCAATACAGCCTTTACTCCCATTCACTCTGGAATATCAAAACGCAGCTCCAAGAAGAAACGCGCTTCTCACTCTCTGAATCTCAAGGCAGATTCAACTCCCTTAGGTAAGCGAACACACAGCAGAGCAGTCTGAAAGATACGTTCGTTTTGAGATTTTGACGGAGATTTACAGCTATTTCTGAAATGCTTGGATTTGGCTGGAAAAATGCGTTTTCTGCTTCTTCACAGAAAGGGTTTAGAAACTCCTGCAAACACACATCAGTTTAACTTAGTAAGTTGAACGCACATATTGAAGGCCGTTCTGTTAGGTGTCTCCGTTTTGGTTTTAGAAGCAGATATTTATCAATACAGCGTTTACTCCCATTCACTCTGGAATATCAAAACTCAGCTCCTAGAAGAAACGCGCTTCTCACTCTCTGAATCTCAAGGCAGATTCAACTCCCTTAGGTAGGCGTACACACAGCAGAGCAGTCTGAAGGATACGATCGTTTTGAGTTTTAGACGGAGATTTACAGCTATTTCTGAAATGCTTGGATTTGGCTGGAAAAATGCGTTTTCTGCTTCTTCACAGAAAGGGTTTAGAAAGCCCTGCGAACACACATCAGTTTAACTCTGTATGTTGAATGCACACATTGAAGGCCGTTCTGTTAGGTTGCTCCGTTTTGGTTTTAGAAGCAGATATTTCTCAATGCAGCGCTTACTCCCATTCACTCTGGAATATGAAAACGCAACTCCTACAAGAAACGCGCTTCTCACTCTCTGAATCTCAAGGCAGATTCAACTTTCTTAGGTAAGCGAACACACAGCAGACCAGTCTGAAGGATACGTTCGTTTTGAGTTTCAGACCGCGATTTAAAGCTATTTCTGAAATGCTTGGATTTGGCTGGAAAAATGCGTTTTCTGCTTCTTCACAGAAAGGGCTTAGAAACTCCTGAAAACACACATCAGTTTAATTCTCTAAGTTGAACCCACACATTGAAGGCCGTTCTGTTAGGTTACTTCGTTTTGGTTTTAGAAGCAGATATTTCTCAATACAGCGTTTACTCCCATTCACTCTACAATATGAAAACGCAGCTCCTAGAAGAAACGCGCTTCTCACTCTCTGAATCTAAAGGCAGATTCAACCCCCTTAGGTAAGCGAACACACAGCAGAGCAGTCTGAAGGATACGTTCGTTTTGAGTTTTAGACGGAGATTTACAGCTATTTCTGAAATGCTTGGATTTGGCTGGAAAAATGCGTTTTCTGCTTCTTCACAGAAAGGGTTTAGAAACTCCTGCAAACACACATCAGTTTAACTCTGTAAGTTGAACGCACACATTGAAGGCCGTTCTTTTAGGTTGCTCCGTTTTGGATTTAGAAGCGGATATTTCTCAATACAGCGTTTAGTCCCATTCACTCTGTAATATCAAAACGCAGCTCCTAGAAGAAACGGGCTTCTCACTCTCTGAATCTCAAAACAGATTCAACTTTCTTAGGTAACCGAACACACAGCAGACCAGTCTGAATGATACGTTCGTTTTGAGTTTTAGGCGGAGATTTACAGCTATTTCTGAAATGCTTGGATTTGGATGGAAAAATGCGTTTTCTGCTTCTTCACAGAAAGGGCTGAGAAACTCCTGCAAACACACATCAGTTTAACTCTGTAAGTTGAACAGACACATTGAAGGCGGTTCTGGTAGGTTGCTCCGTTTTGGTTTTAGAAGCAGATATTTCTCAATACAGGGTTTACTCCCATTCACTCTGGAATATGAAAACGCAGCTCCTAGAAAAAACGCGATTCTCACTCTCTGAATCTCAAGGCAGATTAAACTCCGTTAGGTAAGCGAAAACACAGCAGACCAGTCTGAAAAATACGTTCGTTTTGAGTTTTAGACGGAGATTTACAGCTATTTCTGAAATGCTTGGATTTGGCTGAAAATATGCGTTTTCTGCTTCTTCACAGAAAGGGTTTAGAAACTCCTGCAAACAAACATCAGTTTATCTCTGTAAGTTGAACGCACACATTAAAGGCCGTTCTGTGAGGTTGCTCTGCTTTGGTTTTAGAAGCAGATATTTTTCAATACAGGCTTTACTCCCATTCACTCTGGAATATCAAAACGCAGCTCCTAGAAGAAACGCGCTTCTCACTCTCTGAATCTCAAGGCAGATTCAACTCCCTTAGGTAAGCGAACACACAGCAGAGCAGTCTGAAGGATATGTTCGTTTTGTGTTTTAGACGGAGAATTACAGCTATTTCTGAAAAGCTTGGATTTGGCTGGAAAAATGCGTTTTCTGCTTGTTCACAGAAAAGGTCTAGAAACTCCTGCAAACGCACATCAGTTTACCTCTGTAAGTTGAACGAACACATTGAAGGCCGTTCTGTTAGCTTGCTCCGTTTTGGTTTTAGAAGCAGATATTTCTCAATAGAGCGTTTACTCCCATTCACTCTGGAATATCAAAACGCAGCTCCTAGAAGAAACGCGCTTCTCACTCTCTGAATCTCAATGCAGATTCAACTCCCTTAGGTAAGCGAACACACAGCAGACCAGTCTGAAGGATACGTTCGTTTTGAGTTTTAGACGGAGATTTACAACTATTCCTGAAATGCTTGGATTTGGCTGGAAAAATGCGTTTTCTGCTTGTTCACAGAAATGGTCTAAAAACTCCTGCAAACACACATCAGTTTATTTCTGTAAGTTGAAGGCACACATTGAAGGGCGTTCTGTTAGGTTGCTCTGTTTTGGTTTTAGAAGCAGATATTTCTCAATACAGCGTTTACTCCCATTCACTCTGGAATATCAAAACGCAGCTGCAAGAAGAAACGTGCTTCTCACTCTCTGAATCTCAAGGCAGATTCAACTCCCTTAGGTAAGGGAACACACAGCATAGCAGTCTGAAGGATTCGTTCGTTTTGAGTTTTAGACGGAGATTTACAGCTATTTCTGAAATGCTTGGATTTGGCTGGAAAAATGCGTTTTCTGCTTCTTCGCAGAAAGGGTTTAGAAACTCCTATAAACACGTCAGTTTAACTCTGTAAGTTGAACGCACACATTGAAGGCCGTTCTGTTAGGTTGCTCCGTTTTCGTTTTAGAAGCAGATGTTTCTCAATACAGCGTTTACTCCCATTCACCCTGGAATATGAAAACGCAGCTCCTAGTAGAAACGCGCTTTTCACTCTCTGAATCTCCAGGCAAGTTCAACGCACTTAGGAAAGCGAAAACACAGCAGAGCATTCTAAAGGATACGATCGTTTTGAGTTTTAGACGGCGATTTACAGCTATTTCTGAAATGCTTGGATTTGGCTGGAAAAATGCGTTTCCTGCTTCTACACAAAAAGGGTTTTGAAACTCCTGCAAACAAACATCAGTTTAACTCTGTAAGATGAACGCACACATTGAAGGTCGTTCTCTTAGGTTGCTCCGTTTTGGTTTTAGAAGCAGATGTTTCTCAATACAGCATTTACTCCCATTCACTCTGTAATATCAAAACGCAGCTCCTAGAAGAAACGCGCTTCTCACTCTGAGTCTCAAGGCAGATTCAACTCCCTTAGGTAAGAGAACACACAGCAGAGCAGTCTGAAGGATACGTTCGTTTTAAGTTTCAGACGGAGATTTACAGCTATTTCTGAAATGCTTGAATTTCGCTGGAAAAATTCATTTCCTGTTTCTACACAAAAAGGGTTTAGAAACTCCTGCAAACACACATCAGTTTAACTCTGTAAGTTGAACGCACACATTGAAGGACGTTCTGTTTGGTTGCTCCGTTTTGGTTTTAGAAGCAGATATTTCTGAAAACAGCGCTTACTCCCATTCACTCTAAAATATGAAAACGCAGCTCCTAGAAGAAAAGTGCTTCTCACTCTCCAAATCTCAAGGTAGATTCAACTTTTTAAGGTTACGGAACACACAGCAGAGGATTCTGAAGGATACGTTCGTTTTGAGTTTTAGACGAAGATTTACAGCTATTTCTGAAATGCTTGGATTTGGCTGAAAAAATGCGTTTTCTGCTTCTTCACAGAAAGGGTTTAGAAACTCCTGCAAACACACATCAGTTTAACTCTGTAAGTTGAACGCACACATTGAAGGCCGTTCTGTTAGGTTGCTCCGTTTTGGTTTTAGAAGCAGATATTTCTCAATACAGCGTTTACTCCCATTCACTCTGGAATATCAAAACGCAGCTCCTAGAAGAAACGCGCTTCTCACTCTCTGAATCTCAAGGCAGATTCAACTCCCTTAGGTAAGCGAACACACAGCAGAGCAGTCTGAAAGATAAGTTTGTTTTGAGTTTTAGTCGGAGATTTACAGCTATTTCTGAAATGCTTGGATTTGGCTGGAAAAATGCGTTTTCTGCTTCTTCACAGAAAGGGTTTAGAAACTCCTGCAAACACACATCAGTTTAACTCTGTAAGTTGAACGCACACATTGAAGCCCGTCCTGTTAGGTTGCTCCGTTTTGGTTTTAGAAGCAGATATTTCTCAATACAGCGTTTACTCCCATTCACTCTGGAATATCAAAACGCAGCTCCTAGAAGAAACGCGCTTCTCAGTCTGAGTCTCAAGGCAGATTCAACTCCCTTAGGTAAGAGAACACACAGCAGAGCAGTCTGAAGGATACATTCGTTTTGAGTTTTAGACGGAGATTCACAGCTATTTCTGAAATCCTTGGATTTGGCTGGAAAAATGCGTGTTATGCTTCTTCACAGATAGGGTTTAGAAACTCCTGCAAACACACATCAGTTTAACTCTCTAAGTTGAACGCACACATTGAAGGCCGTTCTGTTAGGTTGCTCCGTTTTGGTTTTAGAAGCAGATATTTCTCAATACAGCCTTTACTCCCATTCACTCTGGAATATCAAAACGCAGCTCCAAGAAGAAACGCGCTTCTCACTCTCTGAATCTCAAGGCAGATTCAACTCCCTTAGGTAAGCGAACAGACAGCAGAGCAGTCTGAAAGATACGTTCGTTTTGAGATTTTGACGGAGATTTACAGCTATTTCTGAAATGCTTGGATTTGGCTGGAAAAATGCGTTTTCTGCTTCTTCACAGAAAGGGTTTAGAAACTCCTGCAAACACACATCAGTTTAACTTAGTAAGTTGAACGCACATATTGAAGGCCGTTCTGTTAGGTGTCTCCGTTTTGGTTTTAGAAGCAGATATTTCTCAATACAGCGTTTACTCCCATTCACTCTGGAATATCAAAACTCAGCTCCTAGAAGAAACGCGCTTCTCACTCTCTGAATCTCAAGGCAGATTCAACTCCCTTAGGTAGGCGTACACACAGCAGAGCAGTCTGAAGGATACGATCGTTTTGAGTTTTAGACGGAGATTTACAGCTATTTCTGAAATGCTTGGATTTGGCTGGAAAAATGCGTTTTCTGCTTCTTCACAGAAAGGGTTTAGAAAGCCCTGCGAACACACATCAGTTTAACTCTGTATGTTGAATGCACACATTGAAGGCCGTTCTGTTAGGTTGCTCCGTTTTGGTTTTAGAAGCAGATATTTCTCAATGCAGCGCTTACTCCCATTCACTCTGGAATATGAAAACGCAACTCCTACAAGAAACGCGCTTCTCACTCTCTGAATCTCAAGGCAGATTCAACTCCCTTAGGTAAGCGAACAAACAGCAGAGCAGTCTGAAGGATACGTTCGTTTTGAGTTTCAGACCGAGATTTACAGCTATTTCTGAAATGCTTAGATTTGGCTGGAAAAATGCGTTTTCTGCTTCTTCACAGAAAGGGTTTAGAATCTCCTGCAAACACACATCAGTTTAACTCTGTAAGTTGAACGCACACATTGAAGGCCGTTCTGTTAGGTTGCTCCGTTTTGGTTTTAGAAGCAGATATTTCTCAATACAGCGTTTACTCCCATTCACTCTGGAATATGAAAACGCAGCTCCTAGAAGAAATGCGCTTCTCACTCTCTGAATCTCAAGGCAGATTCAACTTTCTTAGGTAAGCGAACACACAGCAGACCAGTCTGAAGGATACGTTCGTTTTGAGTTTCAGACCGCGATTTAAAGCTATTTCTGAAATGCTTGGATTTGGCTGGAAAAATGCGTTTTCTGCTTCTTCACAGAAAGGGCTTAGAAACTCCTGAAAACACACATCAGTTTAATTCTCTAAGTTGAACCCACACATTGAAGGCCGTTCTGTTAGGTTACTTCGTTTTGGTTTTAGAAGCAGATATTTCTCAATACAGCGTTTACTCCCATTCACTCTACAATATGAAAACGCAGCTCCTAGAAGAAACGCGCTTCTCACTCTCTGAATCTAAAGGCAGATTCAACCCCCTTAGGTAAGCGAACACACAGCAGAGCAGTCTGAAGGATACGTTCGTTTTGAGTTTTAGACGGAGATTTACAGCTATTTCTGAAATGCTTGGATTTGGCTGGAAAAATGCGTTTTCTGCTTCTTCACAGAAAGGGTTTAGAAACTCCTGCAAACACACATCAGTTTTACTCTGTAAGTTGAACGCACACATTGAAGGCCGTTCTTTTAGGTTGCTCCGTTTTGGATTTAGAAGCGGATATTTCTCAATAGAGCGTTTAGTCCCATTCACTCTGTAATATCAAAACGCAGCTCCTAGAAGAAACGGGCTTCTCACTCTCTGAATCTCAAAACAGATTCAACTTTCTTAGGTAACCGAACACACAGCAGACCAGTCTGAATGATACGTTCGTTTTGAGTTTTAGGCGGAGATTTACAGCTATTTCTGAAATGCTTGGATTTGGCTGGAAAAATGCGTTTTCTGCTTCTTCGCAGAAAGGGTTTAGAAACTCCTATAAACACGTCAGTTTAACTCTGTAAGTTGAGCGCACACATTGAAGGCCGTTCTGTTAGGTTGCTCCGTTTTCGTTTTAGAAGCAGATGTTTCTCAATACAGCGTTTACTCCCATTCACCCTGGAATATGAAAACGCAGCTCCTAGTAGAAACGCGCTTTTCACTCTCTGAATCTCCAGGCAAGTTCAACGCACTTAGGAAAGCGAAAACACAGCAGAGCATTCTAAAGGATACGATCGTTTTGAGTTTTAGACGGCGATTTACAGCTATTTCTGAAATGCTTGGATTTGGCTGGAAAAATGCGTTTCCTGCTTCTACACAAAAAGGGTTTTGAAACTCCTGCAAACAAACATCAGTTTAACTCTGTAAGATGAACGCACACATTGAAGGTCGTTCTCTTAGGTTGCTCCGTTTTGGTTTTAGAAGCAGATGTTTCTCAATACAGCATTTACTCCCATTCACTCTGTAATATCAAAACGCAGCTCCTAGAAGAAACGCGCTTCTCACTCTGAGTCTCAAGGCAGATTCAACTCCCTTAGGTAAGAGAACACACAGCAGAGCAGTCTGAAGGATACGTTCGTTTTAAGTTTCAGACGGAGATTTACAGCTATTTCTGAAATGCTTGAATTTCGCTGGAAAAATTCATTTCCTGTTTCTACACAAAAAGGGTTTAGAAACTCCTGCAAACACACATCAGTTTAACTCTGTAAGTTGAACGCACACATTGAAGGACGTTCTGTTTGGTTGCTCCGTTTTGGTTTTAGAAGCAGATATTTCTGAAAACAGCGCTTACTCCCATTCACTCTAAAATATGAAAACGCAGCTCCTAGAAGAAAAGTGCTTCTCACTCTCCAAATCTCAAGGTAGATTCAACTTTTTAAGGTTACGGAACACACAGCAGAGGATTCTGAAGGATACGTTCGTTTTGAGTTTTAGACGAAGATTTACAGCTATTTCTGAAATGCTTGGATTTGGCTGAAAAAATGCGTTTTCTGCTTCTTCACAGAAAGGGTTTAGAAACTCCTGCAAACACACATCAGTTTAACTCTGTAAGTTGAACGCACACATTGAAGGCCGTTCTGTTAGGTTGCTCCGTTTTGGTTTTAGAAGCAGATATTTCTCAATACAGCGTTTACTCCCATTCACTCTGGAATATCAAAACGCAGCTCCTAGAAGAAACGCGCTTCTCACTCTCTGAATCTCAAGGCAGATTCAACTCCCTTAGGTAAGCGAACACACAGCAGAGCAGTCTGAAAGATAAGTTTGTTTTGAGTTTTAGTCGGACATTTACAGCTATTTCTGAAATGCTTGGATTTGGCTGGAAAAATGCGTTTTCTGCTTCTTCACAGAAAGGGTTTAGAAACTCCTGCAAACACACATCAGTTTAACTCTGTAAGTTGAACGCACACATTGAAGCCCGTCCTGTTAGGTTGCTCCGTTTTGGTTTTAGAAGCAGATATTTCTCAATACAGCGTTTACTCCCATTCACTCTGGAATATCAAAACGCAGCTCCTAGAAGAAACGCGCTTCTCAGTCTGAGTCTCAAGGCAGATTCAACTCCCTTAGGTAAGAGAACACACAGCAGAGCAGTCTGAAGGATACATTCGTTTTGAGTTTTAGACGGAGATTCACAGCTATTTCTGAAATCCTTGGATTTGGCTGGAAAAATGCGTGTTATGCTTCTTCACAGATAGGGTTTAGAAACTCCTGCAAACACACATCAGTTTAACTCAGTAAGTTGAACGCACATATTGAAGGCCGTTCTGTTAGGTGTCTCCGTTTTGGTTTTAGAAGCAGATATTTATCAATACAGCGTTTACTCCCATTCACTCTGGAATATCAAAACTCAGCTCCTAGAAGAAACGCGCTTCTCACTCTCTGAATCTCAAGGCAGATTCAACTCCCTTAGGTAGGCGTACACACAGCAGAGCAGTCTGAAGGATACGATCGTTTTGAGTTTTAGACGGAGATTTACAGCTATTTCTGAAATGCTTGGATTTGGCTGGAAAAATGCGTTTTCTGCTTCTTCACAGAAAGGGTTTAGAAAGCCCTGCGAACACACATCAGTTTAACTCTGTATGTTGAATGCACACATTGAAGGCCGTTCTGTTAGGTTGCTCCGTTTTGGTTTTAGAAGCAGATATTTCTCAATGCAGCGCTTACTCCCATTCACTCTGGAATATGAAAACGCAACTCCTACAAGAAACGCGCTTCTCACTCTCTGAATCTCAAGGCAGATTCAACTCCCTTAGGTAAGCGAACAAACAGCAGAGCAGTCTGAAGGATACGTTCGTTTTGAGTTTCAGACCGAGATTTACAGCTATTTCTGAAATGCTTAGATTTGGCTGGAAAAATGCGTTTTCTGCTTCTTCACAGAAAGTGTTTAGAATCTCCTGCAAACACACATCAGTTTATCTCTGTAAGTTGAAGGCACACATTGAAGGGCGTTCTGTTAGGTTGCTCTGTTTTGGTTTTAGAAGCAGATATTTCTCAATACAGCGTTTACTCCCATTCACTCTGGAATATCAAAACGCAGCTGCAAGAAGAAACGTGCTTCTCACTCTCTGAATCTCAAGGCAGATTCAACTCCCTTAGGTAAGGGAACACACAGCATAGCAGTCTGAAGGATTCGTTCGTTTTGAGTTTTAGACGGAGATTTACAGCTATTTCTGAAATGCTTGGATTTGGCTGGAAAAATGCGTTTTCTGCTTCTTCGCAGAAAGGGTTTAGAAACTCCTATAAACACGTCAGTTTAACTCTGTAAGTTGAACGCACACATTGAAGGCCGTTCTGTTAGGTTGCTCCGTTTTCGTTTTAGAAGCAGATGTTTCTCAATACAGCGTTTACTCCCATTCACCCTGGAATATGAAAACGCAGCTCCTAGTAGAAACGCGCTTTTCACTCTCTGAATCTCCAGGCAAGTTCAACGCACTTAGGAAAGCGAAAACACAGCAGAGCATTCTAAAGGATACGATCGTTTTGAGTTTTAGACGGCGATTTACAGCTATTTCTGAAATGCTTGGATTTGGCTGGAAAAATGCGTTTCCTGCTTCTACACAAAAAGGGTTTTGAAACTCCTGCAAACAAACATCAGTTTAACTCTGTAAGATGAACGCACACATTGAAGGTCGTTCTCTTAGGTTGCTCCGTTTTGGTTTTAGAAGCAGATGTTTCTCAATACAGCATTTACTCCCATTCACTCTGTAATATCAAAACGCAGCTCCTAGAAGAAACGCGCTTCTCACTCTGAGTCTCAAGGCAGATTCAACTCCCTTAGGTAAGAGAACACACAGCAGAGCAGTCTGAAGGATACGTTCGTTTTAAGTTTCAGACGGAGATTTACAGCTATTTCTGAAATGCTTGAATTTCGCTGGAAAAATTCATTTCCTGTTTCTACACAAAAAGGGTTTAGAAACTCCTGCAAACACACATCAGTTTAACTCTGTAAGTTGAACGCACACATTGAAGGACGTTCTGTTTGGTTGCTCCGTTTTGGTTTTAGAAGCAGATATTTCTGAAAACAGCGCTTACTCCCATTCACTCTAAAATATGAAAACGCAGCTCCTAGAAGAAAAGTGCTTCTCACTCTCCAAATCTCAAGGTAGATTCAACTTTTTAAGGTTACGGAACACACAGCAGAGGATTCTGAAGGATACGTTCGTTTTGAGTTTTAGACGAAGATTTACAGCTATTTCTGAAATGCTTGGATTTGGCTGAAAAAATGCGTTTTCTGCTTCTTCACAGAAAGGGTTTAGAAACTCCTGCAAACACACATCAGTTTAACTCTGTAAGTTGAACGCACACATTGAAGGCCGTTCTGTTAGGTTGCTCCGTTTTGGTTTTAGAAGCAGATATTTCTCAATACAGCGTTTACTCCCATTCACTCTGGAATATCAAAACGCAGCTCCTAGAAGAAACGCGCTTCTCACTCTCTGAATCTCAAGGCAGATTCAACTCCCTTAGGTAAGCGAACACACAGGAGAGCAGTCTGAAAGATAAGTTTGTTTTGAGTTTTAGTCGGAGATTTACAGCTATTTCTGAAATGCTTGGATTTGGCTGGAAAATGCGTTTTCTGCTTCTTCACAGAAAGGGTTTAGAAACTCCTGCAAACACACATCAGTTTAACTCTGTAAGTTGAACGCACACATTGAAGCCCGTCCTGTTAGGTTGCTCCGTTTTGGTTTTAGAAGCAGATATTTCTCAATACAGCGTTTACTCCCATTCACTCTGGAATATCAAAACGCAGCTCCTAGAAGAAACGCGCTTCTCAGTCTGAGTCTCAAGGCAGATTCAACTCCCTTAGGTAAGAGAACACACAGCAGAGCAGTCTGAAGGATACATTCGTTTTGAGTTTTAGACGGAGATTCACAGCTATTTCTGAAATCCTTGGATTTGGCTGGAAAAATGCGTGTTATGCTTCTTCACAGATAGGGTTTAGAAACTCCTGCAAACACACATCAGTTTAACTCTCTAAGTTGAACGCACACATTGAAGGCCGTTCTGTTAGGTTGCTCCGTTTTGGTTTTAGAAGCAGATATTTCTCAATACAGCCTTTACTCCCATTCACTCTGGAATATCAAAACGCAGCTCCAAGAAGAAACGCGCTTCTCACTCTCTGAATCTCAAGGCAGATTCAACTCCCTTAGGTAAGCGAACACACAGCAGAGCAGTCTGAAAGATACGTTCGTTTTGAGATTTTGACGGAGATTTACAGCTATTTCTGAAATGCTTGGATTTGGCTGGAAAAATGCGTTTTCTGCTTCTTCACAGAAAGGGTTTAGAAACTCCTGCAAACACACATCAGTTTAACTTAGTAAGTTGAACGCACATATTGAAGGCCGTTCTGTTAGGTGTCTCCGTTTTGGTTTTAGAAGCAGATATTTATCAATACAGCGTTTACTCCCATTCACTCTGGAATATCAAAACTCAGCTCCTAGAAGAAACGCGCTTCTCACTCTCTGAATCTCAAGGCAGATTCAACTCCCTTAGGTAGGCGTACACACAGCAGAGCAGTCTGAAGGATACGATCGTTTTGAGTTTTAGACGGAGATTTACAGCTATTTCTGAAATGCTTGGATTTGGCTGGAAAAATGCGTTTTCTGCTTCTTCACAGAAAGGGTTTAGAAAGCCCTGCGAACACACATCAGTTTAACTCTGTATGTTGAATGCACACATTGAAGGCCGTTCTGTTAGGTTGCTCCGTTTTGGTTTTAGAAGCAGATATTTCTCAATGCAGCGCTTACTCCCATTCACTCTGGAATATGAAAACGCAACTCCTACAAGAAACGCGCTTCTCACTCTCTGAATCTCAAGGCAGATTCAACTTTCTTAGGTAAGCGAACACACAGCAGACCAGTCTGAAGGATCCGTTCGTTTTGAGTTTCAGATCGCGATTTAAAGCTATTTCTGAAATGCTTGGATTTGGCTGGAAAAATGCGTTTTCTGCTTCTTCACAGAAAGGGCTTAGAAACTCCTGAAAACACACATCAGTTTAATTCTCTAAGTTGAACCCACACATTGAAGGCCGTTCTGTTAGGTTACTTCGTTTTGGTTTTAGAAGCAGATATTTCTCAATACAGCGTTTACTCCCATTCACTCTACAATATGAAAACGCAGCTCCTAGAAGAAACGCGCTTCTCACTCTCTGAATCTAAAGGCAGATTCAACCCCCTTAGGTAAGCGAACACACAGCAGAGCAGTCTGAAGGATACGTTCGTTTTGAGTTTTAGACGGAGATTTACAGCTATTTCTGAAATGCTTGGATTTGGCTGGAAAAATGCGTTTTCTGCTTCTTCACAGAAAGGGTTTAGAAACTCCTGCAAACACACATCAGTTTAACTCTGTAAGTTGAACGCACACATTGAAGGCCGTTCTTTTAGGTTGCTCCGTTTTGGATTTAGAAGCGGATATTTCTCAATACAGCGTTTAGTCCCATTCACTCTGTAATATCAAAACGCAGCTCCTAGAAGAAACGGGCTTCTCACTCTCTGAATCTCAAAACAGATTCAACTTTCTTAGGTAACCGAACACACAGCAGACCAGTCTGAATGATACGTTCGTTTTGAGTTTTAGGCGGAGATTTACAGCTATTTCTGAAATGCTTGGATTTGGATGGAAAAATGCGTTTTCTGCTTCTTCACAGAAAGGGCTGAGAAACTCCTGCAAACACACATCAGTTTAACTCTGTAAGTTGAACAGACACATTGAAGGCGGTTCTGGTAGGTTGCTCCGTTTTGGTTTTAGAAGCAGATATTTCTCAATACAGGGTTTACTCCCATTCACTCTGGAATATGAAAACGCAGCTCCTAGAAAAAACGCGATTCTCACTCTCTGAATCTCAAGGCAGATTAAACTCCGTTAGGTAAGCGAAAACACAGCAGACCAGTCTGAAAAATACGTTCGTTTTGAGTTTTAGACGGAGATTTACAGCTATTTCTGAAATGCTTGGATTTGGCTGAAAATATGCGTTTTCTGCTTCTTCACAGAAAGGGTTTAGAAACTCCTGCAAACAAACATCAGTTTATCTCTGTAAGTTGAACGCACACATTAAAGGCCGTTCTGTGAGGTTGCTCTGCTTTGGTTTTAGAAGCAGATATTTTTCAATACAGGCTTTACTCCCATTCACTCTGGAATATCAAAACGCAGCTCCTAGAAGAAACGCGCTTCTCACTCTCTGAATCTCAAGGCAGATTCAACTCCCTTAGGTAAGCGAACACACAGCAGAGCAGTCTGAAGGATATGTTCGTTTTGTGTTTTAGACGGAGAATTACAGCTATTTCTGAAAAGCTTGGATTTGGCTGGAAAAATGCGTTTTCTGCTTGTTCACAGAAAAGGTCTAGAAACTCCTGCAAACGCACATCAGTTTACCTCTGTAAGTTGAACGAACACATTGAAGGCCGTTCTGTTAGCTTGCTCCGTTTTGGTTTTAGAAGCAGATATTTCTCAATAGAGCGTTTACTCCCATTCACTCTGGAATATCAAAACGCAGCTCCTAGAAGAAACGCGCTTCTCACTCTCTGAATCTCAATGCAGATTCAACTCCCTTAGGTAAGCGAACACACAGCAGACCAGTCTGAAGGATACGTTCGTTTTGAGTTTTAGACGGAGATTTACAACTATTCCTGAAATGCTTGGATTTGGCTGGAAAAATGCGTTTTCTGCTTGTTCACAGAAATGGTCTAAAAACTCCTGCAAACACACATCAGTTTATCTCTGTAAGTTGAAGGCACACATTGAAGGGCGTTCTGTTAGGTTGCTCTGTTTTGGTTTTAGAAGCAGATATTTCTCAATACAGCGTTTACTCCCATTCACTCTGGAATATCAAAACGCAGCTGCAAGAAGAAACGTGCTTCTCACTCTCTGAATCTCAAGGCAGATTCAACTCCCTTAGGTAAGGGAACACACAGCATAGCAGTCTGAAGGATTCGTTCGTTTTGAGTTTTAGACGGAGATTTACAGCTATTTCTGAAATGCTTGGATTTGGCTGGAAAAATGCGTTTTCTGCTTCTTCGCAGAAAGGGTTTAGAAACTCCTATAAACACGTCAGTTTAACTCTGTAAGTTGAACGCACACATTGAAGGCCGTTCTGTTAGGTTGCTCCGTTTTCGTTTTAGAAGCAGATGTTTCTCAATACAGCGTTTACTCCCATTCACCCTGGAATATGAAAACGCAGCTCCTAGTAGAAACGCGCTTTTCACTCTCTGAATCTCCAGGCAAGTTCAACGCACTTAGGAAAGCGAAAACACAGCAGAGCATTCTAAAGGATACGATCGTTTTGAGTTTTAGACGGCGATTTACAGCTATTTCTGAAATGCTTGGATTTGGCTGGAAAAATGCGTTTCCTGCTTCTACACAAAAAGGGTTTTGAAACTCCTGCAAACAAACATCAGTTTAACTCTGTAAGATGAACGCACACATTGAAGGTCGTTCTCTTAGGTTGCTCCGTTTTGGTTTTAGAAGCAGATGTTTCTCAATACAGCATTTACTCCCATTCACTCTGTAATATCAAAACGCAGCTCCTAGAAGAAACGCGCTTCTCACTCTGAGTCTCAAGGCAGATTCAACTCCCTTAGGTAAGAGAACACACAGCAGAGCAGTCTGAAGGATACGTTCGTTTTAAGTTTCAGACGGAGATTTACAGCTATTTCTGAAATGCTTGAATTTCGCTGGAAAAATTCATTTCCTGTTTCTACACAAAAAGGGTTTAGAAACTCCTGCAAACACACATCAGTTTAACTCTGTAAGTTGAACGCACACATTGAAGGACGTTCTGTTTGGTTGCTCCGTTTTGGTTTTAGAAGCAGATATTTCTGAAAACAGCGCTTACTCCCATTCACTCTAAAATATGAAAACGCAGCTCCTAGAAGAAAAGTGCTTCTCACTCTCCAAATCTCAAGGTAGATTCAACTTTTTAAGGTTACGGAACACACAGCAGAGGATTCTGAAGGATACGTTCGTTTTGAGTTTTAGACGAAGATTTACAGCTATTTCTGAAATGCTTGGATTTGGCTGAAAAAATGCGTTTTCTGCTTCTTCACAGAAAGGGTTTAGAAACTCCTGCAAACACACATCAGTTTAACTCTGTAAGTTGAACGCACACATTGAAGGCCGTTCTGTTAGGTTGCTCCGTTTTGGTTTTAGAAGCAGATATTTCTCAATACAGCGTTTACTCCCATTCACTCTGGAATATCAAAACGCAGCTCCTAGAAGAAACGCGCTTCTCACTCTCTGAATCTCAAGGCAGATTCAACTCCCTTAGGTAAGCGAACACACAGGAGAGCAGTCTGAAAGATAAGTTTGTTTTGAGTTTTAGTCGGAGATTTACAGCTATTTCTGAAATGCTTGGATTTGGCTGGAAAATGCGTTTTCTGCTTCTTCACAGAAAGGGTTTAGAAACTCCTGCAAACACACATCAGTTTAACTCTGTAAGTTGAACGCACACATTGAAGCCCGTCCTGTTAGGTTGCTCCGTTTTGGTTTTAGAAGCAGATATTTCTCAATACAGCGTTTACTCCCATTCACTCTGGAATATCAAAACGCAGCTCCTAGAAGAAACGCGCTTCTCAGTCTGAGTCTCAAGGCAGATTCAACTCCCTTAGGTAAGAGAACACACAGCAGAGCAGTCTGAAGGATACATTCGTTTTGAGTTTTAGACGGAGATTCACAGCTATTTCTGAAATCCTTGGATTTGGCTGGAAAAATGCGTGTTATGCTTCTTCACAGATAGGGTTTAGAAACTCCTGCAAACACACATCAGTTTAACTCTCTAAGTTGAACGCACACATTGAAGGCCGTTCTGTTAGGTTGCTCCGTTTTGGTTTTAGAAGCAGATATTTCTCAATACAGCCTTTACTCCCATTCACTCTGGAATATCAAAACGCAGCTCCAAGAAGAAACGCGCTTCTCACTCTCTGAATCTCAAGGCAGATTCAACTCCCTTAGGTAAGCGAACACACAGCAGAGCAGTCTGAAAGATACGTTCGTTTTGAGATTTTGACGGAGATTTACAGCTATTTCTGAAATGCTTGGATTTGGCTGGAAAAATGCGTTTTCTGCTTCTTCACAGAAAGGGTTTAGAAACTCCTGCAAACACACATCAGTTTAACTTAGTAAGTTGAACGCACATATTGAAGGCCGTTCTGTTAGGTGTCTCCGTTTTGGTTTTAGAAGCAGATATTTATCAATACAGCGTTTACTCCCATTCACTCTGGAATATCAAAACTCAGCTCCTAGAAGAAACGCGCTTCTCACTCTCTGAATCTCAAGGCAGATTCAACTCCCTTAGGTAGGCGTACACACAGCAGAGCAGTCTGAAGGATACGATCGTTTTGAGTTTTAGACGGAGATTTACAGCTATTTCTGAAATGCTTGGATTTGGCTGGAAAAATGCGTTTTCTGCTTCTTCACAGAAAGGGTTTAGAAAGCCCTGCGAACACACATCAGTTTAACTCTGTATGTTGAATGCACACATTGAAGGCCGTTCTGTTAGGTTGCTCCGTTTTGGTTTTAGAAGCAGATATTTCTCAATGCAGCGCTTACTCCCATTCACTCTGGAATATGAAAACGCAACTCCTACAAGAAACGCGCTTCTCACTCTCTGAATCTCAAGGCAGATTCAACTTTCTTAGGTAAGCGAACACACAGCAGACCAGTCTGAAGGATACGTTCGTTTTGAGTTTCAGACCGCGATTTAAAGCTATTTCTGAAATGCTTGGATTTGGCTGGAAAAATGCGTTTTCTGCTTCTTCACAGAAAGGGCTTAGAAACTCCTGAAAACACACATCAGTTTAATTCTCTAAGTTGAACCCACACATTGAAGGCCGTTCTGTTAGGTTACTTCGTTTTGGTTTTAGAAGCAGATATTTCTCAATACAGCGTTTACTCCCATTCACTCTACAATATGAAAACGCAGCTCCTAGAAGAAACGCGCTTCTCACTCTCTGAATCTAAAGGCAGATTCAACCCCCTTAGGTAAGCGAACACACAGCAGAGCAGTCTGAAGGATACGTTCGTTTTGAGTTTTAGACGGAGATTTACAGCTATTTCTGAAATGCTTGGATTTGGCTGGAAAAATGCGTTTTCTGCTTCTTCACAGAAAGGGTTTAGAAACTCCTGCAAACACACATCAGTTTAACTCTGTAAGTTGAACGCACACATTGAAGGCCGTTCTTTTAGGTTGCTCCGTTTTGGATTTAGAAGCGGATATTTCTCAATACAGCGTTTAGTCCCATTCACTCTGTAATATCAAAACGCAGCTCCTAGAAGAAACGGGCTTCTCACTCTCTGAATCTCAAAACAGATTCAACTTTCTTAGGTAACCGAACACACAGCAGACCAGTCTGAATGATACGTTCGTTTTGAGTTTTAGGCGGAGATTTACAGCTATTTCTGAAATGCTTGGATTTGGATGGAAAAATGCGTTTTCTGCTTCTTCACAGAAAGGGCTGAGAAACTCCTGCAAACACACATCAGTTTAACTCTGTAAGTTGAACAGACACATTGAAGGCGGTTCTGGTAGGTTGCTCCGTTTTGGTTTTAGAAGCAGATATTTCTCAATACAGGGTTTACTCCCATTCACTCTGGAATATGAAAACGCAGCTCCTAGAAAAAACGCGATTCTCACTCTCTGAATCTCAAGGCAGATTAAACTCCGTTAGGTAAGCGAAAACACAGCAGACCAGTCTGAAAAATACGTTCGTTTTGAGTTTTAGACGGAGATTTACAGCTATTTCTGAAATGCTTGGATTTGGCTGAAAATATGCGTTTTCTGCTTCTTCACAGAAAGGGTTTAGAAACTCCTGCAAACAAACATCAGTTTATCTCTGTAAGTTGAACGCACACATTAAAGGCCGTTCTGTGAGGTTGCTCTGCTTTGGTTTTAGAAGCAGATATTTTTCAATACAGGCTTTACTCCCATTCACTCTGGAATATCAAAACGCAGCTCCTAGAAGAAACGCGCTTCTCACTCTCTGAATCTCAAGGCAGATTCAACTCCCTTAGGTAAGCGAACACACAGCAGAGCAGTCTGAAGGATATGTTCGTTTTGTGTTTTAGACGGAGAATTACAGCTATTTCTGAAAAGCTTGGATTTGGCTGGAAAAATGCGTTTTCTGCTTGTTCACAGAAAAGGTCTAGAAACTCCTGCAAACGCACATCAGTTTACCTCTGTAAGTTGAACGAACACATTGAAGGCCGTTCTGTTAGCTTGCTCCGTTTTGGTTTTAGAAGCAGATATTTCTCAATAGAGCGTTTACTCCCATTCACTCTGGAATATCAAAACGCAGCTCCTAGAAGAAACGCGCTTCTCACTCTCTGAATCTCAATGCAGATTCAACTCCCTTAGGTAAGCGAACACACAGCAGAGCAGTCTGAAGGATATGTTCGTTTTGTGTTTTAGACGGAGAATTACAGCTATTTCTGAAAAGCTTGGATTTGGCTGGAAAAATGCGTTTTCTGCTTGTTCACAGAAAAGGTCTAGAAACTCCTGCAAACGCACATCAGTTTACCTCTGTAAGTTGAACGAACACATTGAAGGCCGTTCTGTTAGCTTGCTCCGTTTTGGTTTTAGAAGCAGATATTTCTCAATAGAGCGTTTACTCCCATTCACTCTGGAATATCAAAACGCAGCTCCTAGAAGAAACGCGCTTCTCACTCTCTGAATCTCAATGCAGATTCAACTCCCTTAGGTAAGCGAACACACAGCAGACCAGTCTGAAGGATACGTTCGTTTTGAGTTTTAGACGGAGATTTACAACTATTCCTGAAATGCTTGGATTTGGCTGGAAAAATGCGTTTTCTGCTTGTTCACAGAAATGGTCTAAAAACTCCTGCAAACACACATCAGTTTATCTCTGTAAGTTGAAGGCACACATTGAAGGGCGTTCTGTTAGGTTGCTCTGTTTTGGTTTTAGAAGCAGATATTTCTCAATACAGCGTTTACTCCCATTCACTCTGGAATATCAAAACGCAGCTGCAAGAAGAAACGTGCTTCTCACTCTCTGAATCTCAAGGCAGATTCAACTCCCTTAGGTAAGGGAACACACAGCATAGCAGTCTGAAGGATTCGTTCGTTTTGAGTTTTAGACGGAGATTTACAGCTATTTCTGAAATGCTTGGATTTGGCTGGAAAAATGCGTTTTCTGCTTCTTCGCAGAAAGGGTTTAGAAACTCCTATAAACACGTCAGTTTAACTCTGTAAGTTGAACGCACACATTGAAGGCCGTTCTGTTAGGTTGCTCCGTTTTCGTTTTAGAAGCAGATGTTTCTCAATACAGCGTTTACTCCCATTCACCCTGGAATATGAAAACGCAGCTCCTAGTAGAAACGCGCTTTTCACTCTCTGAATCTCCAGGCAAGTTCAACGCACTTAGGAAAGCGAAAACACAGCAGAGCATTCTAAAGGATACGATCGTTTTGAGTTTTAGACGGCGATTTACAGCTATTTCTGAAATGCTTGGATTTGGCTGGAAAAATGCGTTTCCTGCTTCTACACAAAAAGGGTTTTGAAACTCCTGCAAACAAACATCAGTTTAACTCTGTAAGATGAACGCACACATTGAAGGTCGTTCTCTTAGGTTGCTCCGTTTTGGTTTTAGAAGCAGATGTTTCTCAATACAGCATTTACTCCCATTCACTCTGTAATATCAAAACGCAGCTCCTAGAAGAAACGCGCTTCTCACTCTGAGTCTCAAGGCAGATTCAACTCCCTTAGGTAAGAGAACACACAGCAGAGCAGTCTGAAGGATACGTTCGTTTTAAGTTTCAGACGGAGATTTACAGCTATTTCTGAAATGCTTGAATTTCGCTGGAAAAATTCATTTCCTGTTTCTACACAAAAAGGGTTTAGAAACTCCTGCAAACACACATCAGTTTAACTCTGTAAGTTGAACGCACACATTGAAGGACGTTCTGTTTGGTTGCTCCGTTTTGGTTTTAGAAGCAGATATTTCTGAAAACAGCGCTTACTCCCATTCACTCTAAAATATGAAAACGCAGCTCCTAGAAGAAAAGTGCTTCTCACTCTCCAAATCTCAAGGTAGATTCAACTTTTTAAGGTTACGGAACACACAGCAGAGGATTCTGAAGGATACGTTCGTTTTGAGTTTTAGACGAAGATTTACAGCTATTTCTGAAATGCTTGGATTTGGCTGAAAAAATGCGTTTTCTGCTTCTTCACAGAAAGGGTTTAGAAACTCCTGCAAACACACATCAGTTTAACTCTGTAAGTTGAACGCACACATTGAAGGCCGTTCTGTTAGGTTGCTCCGTTTTGGTTTTAGAAGCAGATATTTCTCAATACAGCGTTTACTCCCATTCACTCTGGAATATCAAAACGCAGCTCCTAGAAGAAACGCGCTTCTCACTCTCTGAATCTCAAGGCAGATTCAACTCCCTTAGGTAAGCGAACACACAGGAGAGCAGTCTGAAAGATAAGTTTGTTTTGAGTTTTAGTCGGAGATTTACAGCTATTTCTGAAATGCTTGGATTTGGCTGGAAAAATGCGTTTTCTGCTTCTTCACAGAAAGGGTTTAGAAACTCCTGCAAACACACATCAGTTTAACTCTGTAAGTTGAACGCACACATTGAAGCCCGTCCTGTTAGGTTGCTCCGTTTTGGTTTTAGAAGCAGATATTTCTCAATACAGCGTTTACTCCCATTCACTCTGGAATATCAAAACGCAGCTCCTAGAAGAAACGCGCTTCTCAGTCTGAGTCTCAAGGCAGATTCAACTCCCTTAGGTAAGAGAACACACAGCAGAGCAGTCTGAAGGATACATTCGTTTTGAGTTTTAGACGGAGATTCACAGCTATTTCTGAAATCCTTGGATTTGGCTGGAAAAATGCGTGTTATGCTTCTTCACAGATAGGGTTTAGAAACTCCTGCAAACACACATCAGTTTAACTCTCTAAGTTGAACGCACACATTGAAGGCCGTTCTGTTAGGTTGCTCCGTTTTGGTTTTAGAAGCAGATATTTCTCAATACAGCCTTTACTCCCATTCACTCTGGAATATCAAAACGCAGCTCCAAGAAGAAACGCGCTTCTCACTCTCTGAATCTCAAGGCAGATTCAACTCCCTTAGGTAAGCGAACACACAGCAGAGCAGTCTGAAAGATACGTTCGTTTTGAGATTTTGACGGAGATTTACAGCTATTTCTGAAATGCTTGGATTTGGCTGGAAAAATGCGTTTTCTGCTTCTTCACAGAAAGGGTTTAGAAACTCCTGCAAACACACATCAGTTTAACTTAGTAAGTTGAACGCACATATTGAAGGCCGTTCTGTTAGGTGTCTCCGTTTTGGTTTTAGAAGCAGATATTTATCAATACAGCGTTTACTCCCATTCACTCTGGAATATCAAAACTCAGCTCCTAGAAGAAACGGGCTTCTCACTCTCTGAATCTCAAGGCAGATTCAACTCCCTTAGGTAGGCGTACACACAGCAGAGCAGTCTGAAGGATACGATCGTTTTGAGTTTTAGACGGAGATTTACAGCTATTTCTGAAATGCTTGGATTTGGCTGGAAAAATGCGTTTTCTGCTTCTTCACAGAAAGGGTTTAGAAAGCCCTGCGAACACACATCAGTTTAACTCTGTATGTTGAATGCACACATTGAAGGCCGTTCTGTTAGGTTGCTCCGTTTTGGTTTTAGAAGCAGATATTTCTCAATGCAGCGCTTACTCCCATTCACTCTGGAATATGAAAACGCAACTCCTACAAGAAACGCGCTTCTCACTCTCTGAATCTCAAGGCAGATTCAACTCCCTTAGGTAAGCGAACAAACAGCAGAGCAGTCTGAAGGATACGTTCGTTTTGAGTTTCAGACCGAGATTTACAGCTATTTCTGAAATGCTTAGATTTGGCTGGAAAAATGCGTTTTCTGCTTCTTCACAGAAAGGGTTTAGAATCTCCTGCAAACACACATCAGTTTAACTCTGTAAGTTGAACGCACACATTGAAGGCCGTTCTGTTAGGTTGCTCCGTTTTGGTTTTAGAAGCAGATATTTCTCAATACAGCGTTTACTCCCATTCACTCTGGAATATGAAAACGCAGCTCCTAGAAGAAATGCGCTTCTCACTCTCTGAATCTCAAGGCAGATTCAACTTTCTTAGGTAAGCGAACACACAGCAGACCAGTCTGAAGGATACGTTCGTTTTGAGTTTCAGACCGCGATTTAAAGCTATTTCTGAAATGCTTGGATTTGGCTGGAAAAATGCGTTTTCTGCTTCTTCACAGAAAGGGCTTAGAAACTCCTGAAAACACACATCAGTTTAATTCTCTAAGTTGAACCCACACATTGAAGGCCGTTCTGTTAGGTTACTTCGTTTTGGTTTTAGAAGCAGATATTTCTCAATACAGCGTTTACTCCCATTCACTCTACAATATGAAAACGCAGCTCCTAGAAGAAACGCGCTTCTCACTCTCTGAATCTAAAGGCAGATTCAACCCCCTTAGGTAAGCGAACACACAGCAGAGCAGTCTGAAGGATACGTTCGTTTTGAGTTTTAGACGGAGATTTACAGCTATTTCTGAAATGCTTGGATTTGGCTGGAAAAATGCGTTTTCTGCTTCTTCACAGAAAGGGTTTAGAAACTCCTGCAAACACACATCAGTTTAACTCTGTAAGTTGAACGCACACATTGAAGGCCGTTCTTTTAGGTTGCTCCGTTTTGGATTTAGAAGCGGATATTTCTCAATACAGCGTTTAGTCCCATTCACTCTGTAATATCAAAACGCAGCTCCTAGAAGAAACGGGCTTCTCACTCTCTGAATCTCAAAACAGATTCAACTTTCTTAGGTAACCGAACACACAGCAGACCAGTCTGAATGATACGTTCGTTTTGAGTTTTAGGCGGAGATTTACAGCTATTTCTGAAATGCTTGGATTTGGCTGGAAAAATGCGTTTTCTGCTTCTTCGCAGAAAGGGTTTAGAAACTCCTATAAACACGTCAGTTTAACTCTGTAAGTTGAACGCACACATTGAAGGCCGTTCTGTTAGGTTGCTCCGTTTTCGTTTTAGAAGCAGATGTTTCTCAATACAGCGTTTACTCCCATTCACCCTGGAATATGAAAACGCAGCTCCTAGTAGAAACGCGCTTTTCACTCTCTGAATCTCCAGGCAAGTTCAACGCACTTAGGAAAGCGAAAACACAGCAGAGCATTCTAAAGGATACGATCGTTTTGAGTTTTAGACGGCGATTTACAGCTATTTCTGAAATGCTTGGATTTGGCTGGAAAAATGCGTTTCCTGCTTCTACACAAAAAGGGTTTTGAAACTCCTGCAAACAAACATCAGTTTAACTCTGTAAGATGAACGCACACATTGAAGGTCGTTCTCTTAGGTTGCTCCGTTTTGGTTTTAGAAGCAGATGTTTCTCAATACAGCATTTACTCCCATTCACTCTGTAATATCAAAACGCAGCTCCTAGAAGAAACGCGCTTCTCACTCTGAGTCTCAAGGCAGATTCAACTCCCTTAGGTAAGAGAACACACAGCAGAGCAGTCTGAAGGATACGTTCGTTTTAAGTTTCAGACGGAGATTTACAGCTATTTCTGAAATGCTTGAATTTCGCTGGAAAAATTCATTTCCTGTTTCTACACAAAAAGGGTTTAGAAACTCCTGCAAACACACATCAGTTTAACTCTGTAAGTTGAACGCACACATTGAAGGACGTTCTGTTTGGTTGCTCCGTTTTGGTTTTAGAAGCAGATATTTCTGAAAACAGCGCTTACTCCCATTCACTCTAAAATATGAAAACGCAGCTCCTAGAAGAAAAGTGCTTCTCACTCTCCAAATCTCAAGGTAGATTCAACTTTTTAAGGTTACGGAACACACAGCAGAGGATTCTGAAGGATACGTTCGTTTTGAGTTTTAGACGAAGATTTACAGCTATTTCTGAAATGCTTAAATTTGGCTGAAAAAATGCGTTTTCTGCTTCTTCACAGAAAGGGTTTAGAAACTCCTGCAAACACACATCAGTTTAACTCTGTAAGTTGAACGCACACATTGAAGGCCGTTCTGTTAGGTTGCTCCGTTTTGGTTTTAGAAGCAGATATTTCTCAATACAGCGTTTACTCCCATTCACTCTGGAATATGAAAACGCAGCTCCTAGAAGAAATGCGCTTCTCACTCTGAATCTCAAGGCAGATTCAACTTTCTTAGGTAAGCGAACACACAGCAGACCAGTCTGAAGGATACGTTCGTTTTGAGTTTCAGACCGCGATTTAAAGCTATTTCTGAAATGCTTGGATTTGGCTGGAAAAATGCGTTTTCTGCTTCTTCACAGAAAGGGCTTAGAAACTCCTGAAAACACACATCAGTTTAATTCTCTAAGTTGAACCCACACATTGAAGGCCGTTCTGTTAGGTTACTTCGTTTTGGTTTTAGAAGCAGATATTTCTCAATACAGCGTTTACTCCCATTCACTCTACAATATGAAAACGCAGCTCCTAGAAGAAACGCGCTTCTCACTCTCTGAATCTAAAGGCAGATTCAACCCCCTTAGGTAAGCGAACACACAGCAGAGCAGTCTGAAGGATACGTTCGTTTTGAGTTTTAGACGGAGATTTACAGCTATTTCTGAAATGCTTGGATTTGGCTGGAAAAATGCGTTTTCTGCTTCTTCACAGAAAGGGTTTAGAAACTCCTGCAAACACACATCAGTTTAACTCTGTAAGTTGAACGCACACATTGAAGGCCGTTCTTTTAGGTTGCTCCGTTTTGGATTTAGAAGCGGATATTTCTCAATACAGCGTTTAGTCCCATTCACTCTGTAATATCAAAACGCAGCTCCTAGAAGAAACGGGCTTCTCACTCTCTGAATCTCAAAACAGATTCAACTTTCTTAGGTAACCGAACACACAGCAGACCAGTCTGAATGATACGTTCGTTTTGAGTTTTAGGCGGAGATTTACAGCTATTTCTGAAATGCTTGGATTTGGATGGAAAAATGCGTTTTCTGCTTCTTCACAGAAAGGGCTGAGAAACTCCTGCAAACACACATCAGTTTAACTCTGTAAGTTGAACAGACACATTGAAGGCGGTTCTGGTAGGTTGCTCCGTTTTGGTTTTAGAAGCAGATATTTCTCAATACAGGGTTTACTCCCATTCACTCTGGAATATGAAAACGCAGCTCCTAGAAAAAACGCGATTCTCACTCTCTGAATCTCAAGGCAGATTAAACTCCGTTAGGTAAGCGAAAACACAGCAGACCAGTCTGAAAAATACGTTCGTTTTGAGTTTTAGACGGAGATTTACAGCTATTTCTGAAATGCTTGGATTTGGCTGAAAATATGCGTTTTCTGCTTCTTCACAGAAAGGGTTTAGAAACTCCTGCAAACAAACATCAGTTTATCTCTGTAAGTTGAACGCACACATTAAAGGCCGTTCTGTGAGGTTGCTCTGCTTTGGTTTTAGAAGCAGATATTTTTCAATACAGGCTTTACTCCCATTCACTCTGGAATATCAAAACGCAGCTCCTAGAAGAAACGCGCTTCTCACTCTCTGAATCTCAAGGCAGATTCAACTCCCTTAGGTAAGCGAACACACAGCAGAGCAGTCTGAAGGATATGTTCGTTTTGTGTTTTAGACGGAGAATTACAGCTATTTCTGAAAAGCTTGGATTTGGCTGGAAAAATGCGTTTTCTGCTTGTTCACAGAAAAGGTCTAGAAACTCCTGCAAACGCACATCAGTTTACCTCTGTAAGTTGAACGAACACATTGAAGGCCGTTCTGTTAGCTTGCTCCGTTTTGGTTTTAGAAGCAGATATTTCTCAATAGAGCGTTTACTCCCATTCACTCTGGAATATCAAAACGCAGCTCCTAGAAGAAACGCGCTTCTCACTCTCTGAATCTCAATGCAGATTCAACTCCCTTAGGTAAGCGAACACACAGCAGACCAGTCTGAAGGATACGTTCGTTTTGAGTTTTAGACGGAGATTTACAACTATTCCTGAAATGCTTGGATTTGGCTGGAAAAATGCGTTTTCTGCTTGTTCACAGAAATGGTCTAAAAACTCCTGCAAACACACATCAGTTTATCTCTGTAAGTTGAAGGCACACATTGAAGGGCGTTCTGTTAGGTTGCTCTGTTTTGGTTTTAGAAGCAGATATTTCTCAATACAGCGTTTACTCCCATTCACTCTGGAATATCAAAACGCAGCTGCAAGAAGAAACGTGCTTCTCACTCTCTGAATCTCAAGGCAGATTCAACTCCCTTAGGTAAGGGAACACACAGCATAGCAGTCTGAAGGATTCGTTCGTTTTGAGTTTTAGACGGAGATTTACAGCTATTTCTGAAATGCTTGGATTTGGCTGGAAAAATGCGTTTTCTGCTTCTTCGCAGAAAGGGTTTAGACACTCCTATAAACACGTCAGTTTAACTCTGTAAGTTGAACGCACACATTGAAGGCCGTTCTGTTAGGTTGCTCCGTTTTCGTTTTAGAAGCAGATGTTTCTCAATACAGCGTTTACTCCCATTCACCCTGGAATATGAAAACGCAGCTCCTAGTAGAAACGCGCTTTTCACTCTCTGAATCTCCAGGCAAGTTCAACGCCCTTAGGAAAGCGAAAACACAGCAGAGCATTCTAAAGGATACGATCGT
This sequence comes from Callithrix jacchus, assembly GCF_049354715.1. Classification (NCBI taxonomy): domain Eukaryota; kingdom Metazoa; phylum Chordata; class Mammalia; order Primates; family Cebidae; genus Callithrix; species Callithrix jacchus. The sequence continues at coordinate 58,963,925 of NC_133524.1, read as the reverse complement.
TTTGAGTTTTAGACGGCGATTTACAGCTATTTCTGAAATGCTTGGATTTGGCTGGAAAAATGCGTTTCCTGCTTCTACACAAAAAGGGTTTTGAAACTCCTGCAAACAAACATCAGTTTAACTCTGTAAGATGAACGCACACATTGAAGGTCGTTCTCTTAGGTTGCTCCGTTTTGGTTTTAGAAGCAGATGTTTCTCAATACAGCATTTACTCCCATTCACTCTGTAATATCAAAACGCAGCTCCTAGAAGAAACGCGCTTCTCACTCTGAGTCTCAAGGCAGATTCAACTCCCTTAGGTAAGAGAACACACAGCAGAGCAGTCTGAAGGATACGTTCGTTTTAAGTTTCAGACGGAGATTTACAGCTATTTCTGAAATGCTTGAATTTCGCTGGAAAAATTCATTTCCTGTTTCTACACAAAAAGGGTTTAGAAACTCCTGCAAACACACATCAGTTTAACTCTGTAAGTTGAACGCACACATTGAAGGACGTTCTGTTTGGTTGCTCCGTTTTGGTTTTAGAAGCAGATATTTCTGAAAACAGCGCTTACTCCCATTCACTCTAAAATATGAAAACGCAGCTCCTAGAAGAAAAGTGCTTCTCACTCTCCAAATCTCAAGGTAGATTCAACTTTTTAAGGTTACGGAACACACAGCAGAGGATTCTGAAGGATACGTTCGTTTTGAGCTTTAGACGAAGATTTACAGCTATTTCTGAAATGCTTGGATTTGGCTGAAAAAATGCGTTTTCTGCTTCTTCACAGAAAGGGTTTAGAAACTCCTGCAAACACACATCAGTTTAACTCTGTAAGTTGAACGCACACATTGAAGGCCGTTCTGTTAGGTTGCTCCGTTTTGGTTTTAGAAGCAGATATTTCTCAATACAGCGTTTACTCCCATTCACTCTGGAATATCAAAACGCAGCTCCTAGAAGAAACGCGCTTCTCACTCTCTGAATCTCAAGGCAGATTCAACTCCCTTAGGTAAGCGAACACACAGCAGAGCAGTCTGAAAGATAAGTTTGTTTTGAGTTTTAGTCGGACATTTACAGCTATTTCTGAAATGCTTGGATTTGGCTGGAAAAATGCGTTTTCTGCTTCTTCACAGAAAGGGTTTAGAAACTCCTGCAAACACACATCAGTTTAACTCTGTAAGTTGAACGCACACATTGAAGCCCGTCCTGTTAGGTTGCTCCGTTTTGGATTTAGAAGCAGATATTTCTCAATACAGCGTTTACTCCCATTCACTCTGGAATATCAAAACGCAGCTCCTAGAAGAAACGCGCTTCTCAGTCTGAGTCTCAAGGCAGATTCAACTCCCTTAGGTAAGAGAACACACAGCAGAGCAGTCTGAAGGATACATTCGTTTTGAGTTTTAGACGGAGATTCACAGCTATTTCTGAAATCCTTGGATTTGGCTGGAAAAATGCGTGTTATGCTTCTTCACAGATAGGGTTTAGAAACTCCTGCAAACACACATCAGTTTAACTCAGTAAGTTGAACGCACATATTGAAGGCCGTTCTGTTAGGTGTCTCCGTTTTGGTTTTAGAAGCAGATATTTATCAATACAGCGTTTACTCCCATTCACTCTGGAATATCAAAACTCAGCTCCTAGAAGAAACGCGCTTCTCACTCTCTGAATCTCAAGGCAGATTCAACTCCCTTAGGTAGGCGTACACACAGCAGAGCAGTCTGAAGGATACGATCGTTTTGAGTTTTAGACGGAGATTTACAGCTATTTCTGAAATGCTTGGATTTGGCTGGAAAAATGCGTTTTCTGCTTCTTCACAGAAAGGGTTTAGAAAGCCCTGCGAACACACATCAGTTTAACTCTGTATGTTGAATGCACACATTGAAGGCCGTTCTGTTAGGTTGCTCCGTTTTGGTTTTAGAAGCAGATATTTCTCAATGCAGCGCTTACTCCCATTCACTCTGGAATATGAAAACGCAACTCCTACAAGAAACGCGCTTCTCACTCTCTGAATCTCAAGGCAGATTCAACTCCCTTAGGTAAGCGAACAAACAGCAGAGCAGTCTGAAGGATACGTTCGTTTTGAGTTTCAGACCGAGATTTACAGCTATTTCTGAAATGCTTAGATTTGGCTGGAAAAATGCGTTTTCTGCTTCTTCACAGAAAGTGTTTAGAATCTCCTGCAAACACACATCAGTTTAACTCTGTAAGTTGAACGCACACATTGAAGGCCGTTCTGTTAGGTTGCTCCGTTTTGGTTTTAGAAGCAGATATTTCTCAATACAGCGTTTACTCCCATTCACTCTGGAATATGAAAACGCAGCTCCTAGAAGAAATGCGCTTCTCACTCTCTGAATCTCAAGGCAGATTCAACTTTCTTAGGTAAGCGAACACACAGCAGACCAGTCTGAAGGATACGTTCGTTTTGAGTTTCAGACCGCGATTTAAAGCTATTTCTGAAATGCTTGGATTTGGCTGGAAAAATGCGTTTTCTGCTTCTTCACAGAAAGGGCTTAGAAACTCCTGAAAACACACATCAGTTTAATTCTCTAAGTTGAACCCACACATTGAAGGCCGTTCTGTTAGGTTACTTCGTTTTGGTTTTAGAAGCAGATATTTCTCAATACAGCGTTTACTCCCATTCACTCTACAATATGAAAACGCAGCTCCTAGAAGAAACGCGCTTCTCACTCTCTGAATCTAAAGGCAGATTCAACCCCCTTAGGTAAGCGAACACACAGCAGAGCAGTCTGAAGGATACGTTCGTTTTGAGTTTTAGACGGAGATTTACAGCTATTTCTGAAATGCTTGGATTTGGCTGGAAAAATGCGTTTTCTGCTTCTTCACAGAAAGGGTTTAGAAACTCCTGCAAACACACATCAGTTTAACTCTGTAAGTTGAACGCACACATTGAAGGCCGTTCTTTTAGGTTGCTCCGTTTTGGATTTAGAAGCGGATATTTCTCAATACAGCGTTTAGTCCCATTCACTCTGTAATATCAAAACGCAGCTCCTAGAAGAAACGGGCTTCTCACTCTCTGAATCTCAAAACAGATTCAACTTTCTTAGGTAACCGAACACACAGCAGACCAGTCTGAATGATACGTTCGTTTTGAGTTTTAGGCGGAGATTTACAGCTATTTCTGAAATGCTTGGATTTGGATGGAAAAATGCATTTTCTGCTTCTTCACAGAAAGGGCTGAGAAACTCCTGCAAACACACATCAGTTTAACTCTGTAAGTTGAACAGACACATTGAAGGCGGTTCTGGTAGGTTGCTCCGTTTTGGTTTTAGAAGCAGATATTTCTCAATACAGGGTTTACTCCCATTCACTCTGGAATATGAAAACGCAGCTCCTAGAAAAAACGCGATTCTCACTCTCTGAATCTCAAGGCAGATTAAACTCCGTTAGGTAAGCGAAAACACAGCAGACCAGTCTGAAAAATACGTTCGTTTTTAGTTTTAGACGGAGATTTACAGCTATTTCTGAAATGCTTGGATTTGGCTGAAAATATGCGTTTTCTGCTTCTTCACAGAAAGGGTTTAGAAACTCCTGCAAACAAACATCAGTTTATCTCTGTAAGTTGAACGCACACATTAAAGGCCGTTCTGTGAGGTTGCTCTGCTTTGGTTTTAGAAGCAGATATTTTTCAATACAGGCTTTACTCCCATTCACTCTGGAATATCAAAACGCAGCTCCTAGAAGAAACGCGCTTCTCACTCTCTGAATCTCAAGGCAGATTCAACTCCCTTAGGTAAGCGAACACACAGCAGAGCAGTCTGAAGGATATGTTCGTTTTGTGTTTTAGACGGAGAATTACAGCTATTTCTGAAAAGCTTGGATTTGGCTGGAAAAATGCGTTTTCTGCTTGTTCACAGAAAAGGTCTAGAAACTCCTGCAAACGCACATCAGTTTACCTCTGTAAGTTGAACGAACACATTGAAGGCCGTTCTGTTAGCTTGCTCCGTTTTGGTTTTAGAAGCAGATATTTCTCAATAGAGCGTTTACTCCCATTCACTCTGGAATATCAAAACGCAGCTCCTAGAAGAAACGCGCTTCTCACTCTCTGAATCTCAATGCAGATTCAACTCCCTTAGGTAAGCGAACACACAGCAGACCAGTCTGAAGGATACGTTCGTTTTGAGTTTTAGACGGAGATTTACAACTATTCCTGAAATGCTTGGATTTGGCTGGAAAAATGCGTTTTCTGCTTGTTCACAGAAATGGTCTAAAAACTCCTGCAAACACACATCAGTTTATCTCTGTAAGTTGAAGGCACACATTGAAGGGCGTTCTGTTAGGTTGCTCTGTTTTGGTTTTAGAAGCAGATATTTCTCAATACAGCGTTTACTCCCATTCACTCTGGAATATCAAAACGCAGCTGCAAGAAGAAACGTGCTTCTCACTCTCTGAATCTCAAGGCAGATTCAACTCCCTTAGGTAAGGGAACACACAGCATAGCAGTCTGAAGGATTCGTTCGTTTTGAGTTTTAGACGGAGATTTACAGCTATTTCTGAAATGCTTGGATTTGGCTGGAAAAATGCGTTTTCTGCTTCTTCGCAGAAAGGGTTTAGAAACTCCTATAAACACGTCAGTTTAACTCTGTAAGTTGAACGCACACATTGAAGGCCGTTCTGTTAGGTTGCTCCGTTTTCGTTTTAGAAGCAGATGTTTCTCAATACAGCGTTTACTCCCATTCACCCTGGAATATGAAAACGCAGCTCCTAGTAGAAACGCGCTTTTCACTCTCTGAATCTCCAGGCAAGTTCAACGCACTTAGGAAAGCGAAAACACAGCAGAGCATTCTAAAGGATACGATCGTTTTGAGTTTTAGACGGCGATTTACAGCTATTTCTGAAATGCTTGGATTTGGCTGGAAAAATGCGTTTCCTGCTTCTACACAAAAAGGGTTTTGAAACTCCTGCAAACAAACATCAGTTTAACTCTGTAAGATGAACGCACACATTGAAGGTCGTTCTCTTAGGTTGCTCCGTTTTGGTTTTAGAAGCAGATGTTTCTCAATACAGCATTTACTCCCATTCACTCTGTAATATCAAAACGCAGCTCCTAGAAGAAACGCGCTTCTCACTCTGAGTCTCAAGGCAGATTCAACTCCCTTAGGTAAGAGAACACACAGCAGAGCAGTCTGAAGGATACGTTCGTTTTAAGTTTCAGACGGAGATTTACAGCTATTTCTGAAATGCTTGAATTTCGCTGGAAAAATTCATTTCCTGTTTCTACACAAAAAGGGTTTAGAAACTCCTGCAAACACACATCAGTTTAACTCTGTAAGTTGAACGCACACATTGAAGGACGTTCTGTTTGGTTGCTCCGTTTTGGTTTTAGAAGCAGATATTTCTGAAAACAGCGCTTACTCCCATTCACTCTAAAATATGAAAACGCAGCTCCTAGAAGAAAAGTGCTTCTCACTCTCCAAATCTCAAGGTAGATTCAACTTTTTAAGGTTACGGAACACACAGCAGAGGATTCTGAAGGATACGTTCGTTTTGAGTTTTAGACGAAGATTTACAGCTATTTCTGAAATGCTTGGATTTGGCTGAAAAAATGCGTTTTCTGCTTCTTCACAGAAAGGGTTTAGAAACTCCTGCAAACACACATCAGTTTAACTCTGTAAGTTGAACGCACACATTGAAGGCCGTTCTGTTAGGTTGCTCCGTTTTGGTTTTAGAAGCAGATATTTCTCAATACAGCGTTTACTCCCATTCACTCTGGAATATCAAAACGCAGCTCCTAGAAGAAACGCGCTTCTCACTCTCTGAATCTCAAGGCAGATTCAACTCCCTTAGGTAAGCGAACACACAGCAGAGCAGTCTGAAAGATAAGTTTGTTTTGAGTTTTAGTCGGACATTTACAGCTATTTCTGAAATGCTTGGATTTGGCTGGAAAAATGCGTTTTCTGCTTCTTCACAGAAAGGGTTTAGAAACTCCTGCAAACACACATCAGTTTAACTTAGTAAGTTGAACGCACATATTGAAGGCCGTTCTGTTAGGTGTCTCCGTTTTGGTTTTAGAAGCAGATATTTCTCAATACAGCGTTTACTCCCATTCACTCTGGAATATCAAAACTCAGCTCCTAGAAGAAACGCGCTTCTCACTCTGAATCTCAAGGCAGATTCAACTCCCTTAGGTAGGCGTACACACAGCAGAGCAGTCTGAAGGATACGATCGTTTTGAGTTTTAGACGGAGATTTACAGCTATTTCTGAAATGCTTGGATTTGGCTGGAAAAATGCGTTTTCTGCTTCTTCACAGAAAGGGTTTAGAAAGCCCTGCGAACACACATCAGTTTAACTCTGTATGTTGAATGCACACATTGAAGGCCGTTCTCTTAGGTTGCTCCGTTTTGGTTTTAGAAGCAGATATTTCTCAATGCAGCGCTTACTCCCATTCACTCTGGAATATGAAAACGCAACTCCTACAAGAAACGCGCTTCTCACTCTCTGAATCTAAAGGCAGATTCAACTCCCTTAGGTAAGCGAACAAACAGCAGAGCAGTCTGAAGGATACGTTCGTTTTGAGTTTCAGACCGAGATTTACAGCTATTTCTGAAATGCTTAGATTTGGCTGGAAAAATGCGTTTTCTGCTTCTTCACAGAAAGGGTTTAGAATCTCCTGCAAACACACATCAGTTTAACTCTGTAAGTTGAACGCACACATTGAAGGCCGTTCTGTTAGGTTGCTCCGTTTTGGTTTTAGAAGCAGATATTTCTCAATACAGCGTTTACTCCCATTCACTCTGGAATATGAAAACGCAGCTCCTAGAAGAAATGCGCTTCTCACTCTCTGAATCTCAAGGCAGATTCAACTTTCTTAGGTAAGCGAACACACAGCAGACCAGTCTGAAGGATACGTTCGTTTTGAGTTTCAGACCGCGATTTAAAGCTATTTCTGAAATGCTTGGATTTGGCTGGAAAAATGCGTTTTCTGCTTCTTCACAGAAAGGGCTTAGAAACTCCTGAAAACACACATCAGTTTAATTCTCTAAGTTGAACCCACACATTGAAGGCCGTTCTGTTAGGTTACTTCGTTTTGGTTTTAGAAGCAGATATTTCTCAATACAGCGTTTACTCCCATTCACTCTACAATATGAAAACGCAGCTCCTAGAAGAAACGCGCTTCTCACTCTCTGAATCTAAAGGCAGATTCAACCCCCTTAGGTAAGCGAACACACAGCAGAGCAGTCTGAAGGATACGTTCGTTTTGAGTTTTAGACGGAGATTTACAGCTATTTCTGAAATGCTTGGATTTGGCTGGAAAAATGCGTTTTCTGCTTCTTCACAGAAAGGGTTTAGAAACTCCTGCAAACACACATCAGTTTAACTCTGTAAGTTGAACGCACACATTGAAGGCCGTTCTTTTAGGTTGCTCCGTTTTGGATTTAGAAGCGGATATTTCTCAATACAGCGTTTAGTCCCATTCACTCTGTAATATCAAAACGCAGCTCCTAGAAGAAACGGGCTTCTCACTCTCTGAATCTCAAAACAGATTCAACTTTCTTAGGTAACCGAACACACAGCAGACCAGTCTGAATGATACGTTCGTTTTGAGTTTTAGGCGGAGATTTACAGCTATTTCTGAAATGCTTGGATTTGGATGGAAAAATGCGTTTTCTGCTTCTTCACAGAAAGGGCTGAGAAACTCCTGCAAACACACATCAGTTTAACTCTGTAAGTTGAACAGACACATTGAAGGCGGTTCTGGTAGGTTGCTCCGTTTTGGTTTTAGAAGCAGATATTTCTCAATACAGGGTTTACTCCCATTCACTCTGGAATATGAAAACGCAGCTCCTAGAAAAAACGCGATTCTCACTCTCTGAATCTCAAGGCAGATTAAACTCCGTTAGGTAAGCGAAAACACAGCAGACCAGTCTGAAAAATACGTTCGTTTTTAGTTTTAGACGGAGATTTACAGCTATTTCTGAAATGCTTGGATTTGGCTGAAAATATGCGTTTTCTGCTTCTTCACAGAAAGGGTTTAGAAACTCCTGCAAACAAACATCAGTTTATCTCTGTAAGTTGAACGCACACATTAAAGGCCGTTCTGTGAGGTTGCTCTGCTTTGGTTTTAGAAGCAGATATTTTTCAATACAGGCTTTACTCCCATTCACTCTGGAATATCAAAACGCAGCTCCTAGAAGAAACGCGCTTCTCACTCTCTGAATCTCAAGGCAGATTCAACTCCCTTAGGTAAGCGAACACACAGCAGAGCAGTCTGAAGGATATGTTCGTTTTGTGTTTTAGACGGAGAATTACAGCTATTTCTGAAAAGCTTGGATTTGGCTGGAAAAATGCGTTTTCTGCTTGTTCACAGAAAAGGTCTAGAAACTCCTGCAAACGCACATCAGTTTACCTCTGTAAGTTGAACGAACACATTGAAGGCCGTTCTGTTAGCTTGCTCCGTTTTGGTTTTAGAAGCAGATATTTCTCAATAGAGCGTTTACTCCCATTCACTCTGGAATATCAAAACGCAGCTCCTAGAAGAAACGCGCTTCTCACTCTCTGAATCTCAATGCAGATTCAACTCCCTTAGGTAAGCGAACACACAGCAGACCAGTCTGAAGGATACGTTCGTTTTGAGTTTTAGACGGAGATTTACAACTATTCCTGAAATGCTTGGATTTGGCTGGAAAAATGCGTTTTCTGCTTGTTCACAGAAATGGTCTAAAAACTCCTGCAAACACACATCAGTTTATCTCTGTAAGTTGAAGGCACACATTGAAGGGCGTTCTGTTAGGTTGCTCTGTTTTGGTTTTAGAAGCAGATATTTCTCAATACAGCGTTTACTCCCATTCACTCTGGAATATCAAAACGCAGCTGCAAGAAGAAACGTGCTTCTCACTCTCTGAATCTCAAGGCAGATTCAACTCCCTTAGGTAAGGGAACACACAGCATAGCAGTCTGAAGGATTCGTTCGTTTTGAGTTTTAGACGGAGATTTACAGCTATTTCTGAAATGCTTGGATTTGGCTGGAAAAATGCGTTTTCTGCTTCTTCGCAGAAAGGGTTTAGAAACTCCTATAAACACGTCAGTTTAACTCTGTAAGTTGAACGCACACATTGAAGGCCGTTCTGTTAGGTTGCTCCGTTTTCGTTTTAGAAGCAGATGTTTCTCAATACAGCGTTTACTCCCATTCACCCTGGAATATGAAAACGCAGCTCCTAGTAGAAACGCGCTTTTCACTCTCTGAATCTCCAGGCAAGTTCAACGCACTTAGGAAAGCGAAAACACAGCAGAGCATTCTAAAGGATACGATCGTTTTGAGTTTTAGACGGCGATTTACAGCTATTTCTGAAATGCTTGGATTTGGCTGGAAAAATGCGTTTCCTGCTTCTACACAAAAAGGGTTTTGAAACTCCTGCAAACAAACATCAGTTTAACTCTGTAAGATGAACGCACACATTGAAGGTCGTTCTCTTAGGTTGCTCCGTTTTGGTTTTAGAAGCAGATGTTTCTCAATACAGCATTTACTCCCATTCACTCTGTAATATCAAAACGCAGCTCCTAGAAGAAACGCGCTTCTCACTCTGAGTCTCAAGGCAGATTCAACTCCCTTAGGTAAGAGAACACACAGCAGAGCAGTCTGAAGGATACGTTCGTTTTAAGTTTCAGACGGAGATTTACAGCTATTTCTGAAATGCTTGAATTTCGCTGGAAAAATTCATTTCCTGTTTCTACACAAAAAGGGTTTAGAAACTCCTGCAAACACACATCAGTTTAACTCTGTAAGTTGAACGCACACATTGAAGGACGTTCTGTTTGGTTGCTCCGTTTTGGTTTTAGAAGCAGATATTTCTGAAAACAGCGCTTACTCCCATTCACTCTAAAATATGAAAACGCAGCTCCTAGAAGAAAAGTGCTTCTCACTCTCCAAATCTCAAGGTAGATTCAACTTTTTAAGGTTACGGAACACACAGCAGAGGATTCTGAAGGATACGTTCGTTTTGAGTTTTAGACGAAGATTTACAGCTATTTCTGAAATGCTTGGATTTGGCTGAAAAAATGCGTTTTCTGCTTCTTCACAGAAAGGGTTTAGAAACTCCTGCAAACACACATCAGTTTAACTCTGTAAGTTGAACGCACACATTGAAGGCCGTTCTGTTAGGTTGCTCCGTTTTGGTTTTAGAAGCAGATATTTCTCAATACAGCGTTTACTCCCATTCACTCTGGAATATCAAAACGCAGCTCCTAGAAGAAACGCGCTTCTCACTCTCTGAATCTCAAGGCAGATTCAACTCCCTTAGGTAAGCGAACACACAGCAGAGCAGTCTGAAAGATAAGTTTGTTTTGAGTTTTAGTCGGAGATTTACAGCTATTTCTGAAATGCTTGGATTTGGCTGGAAAAATGCGTTTTCTGCTTCTTCACAGAAAGGGTTTAGAAACTCCTGCAAACACACATCAGTTTAACTCTGTAAGTTGAACGCACACATTGAAGCCCGTCCTGTTAGGTTGCTCCGTTTTGGTTTTAGAAGCAGATATTTCTCAATACAGCGTTTACTCCCATTCACTCTGGAATATCAAAACGCAGCTCCTAGAAGAAACGCGCTTCTCAGTCTGAGTCTCAAGGCAGATTCAACTCCCTTAGGTAAGAGAACACACAGCAGAGCAGTCTGAAGGATACATTCGTTTTGAGTTTTAGACGGAGATTCACAGCTATTTCTGAAATCCTTGGATTTGGCTGGAAAAATGCGTGTTATGCTTCTTCACAGATAGGGTTTAGAAACTCCTGCAAACACACATCAGTTTAACTCTCTAAGTTGAACGCACACATTGAAGGCCGTTCTGTTAGGTTGCTCCGTTTTGGTTTTAGAAGCAGATATTTCTCAATATAGCCTTTACTCCCATTCACTCTGGAATATCAAAACGCAGCTCCAAGAAGAAACGCGCTTCTCACTCTCTGAATCTCAAGGCAGATTCAACTCCCTTAGGTAAGCGAACACACAGCAGAGCAGTCTGAAAGATACGTTCGTTTTGAGATTTTGACGGAGATTTACAGCTATTTCTGAAATGCTTGGATTTGGCTGGAAAAATGCGTTTTCTGCTTCTTCACAGAAAGGGTTTAGAAACTCCTGCAAACACACATCAGTTTAACTTAGTAAGTTGAACGCACATATTGAAGGCCGTTCTGTTAGGTGTCTCCGTTTTGGTTTTAGAAGCAGATATTTATCAATACAGCGTTTACTCCCATTCACTCTGGAATATCAAAACTCAGCTCCTAGAAGAAACGGGCTTCTCACTCTCTGAATCTCAAGGCAGATTCAACTCCCTTAGGTAGGCGTACACACAGCAGAGCAGTCTGAAGGATACGATCGTTTTGAGTTTTAGACGGAGATTTACAGCTATTTCTGAAATGCTTGGATTTGGCTGGAAAAATGCGTTTTCTGCTTCTTCACAGAAAGGGTTTAGAAAGCCCTGCGAACACACATCAGTTTAACTCTGTATGTTGAATGCACACATTGAAGGCCGTTCTGTTAGGTTGCTCCGTTTTGGTTTTAGAAGCAGATATTTCTCAATGCAGCGCTTACTCCCATTCACTCTGGAATATGAAAACGCAACTCCTACAAGAAACGCGCTTCTCACTCTCTGAATCTCAAGGCAGATTCAACTCCCTTAGGTAAGCGAACAAACAGCAGAGCAGTCTGAAGGATACGTTCGTTTTGAGTTTCAGACCGAGATTTACAGCTATTTCTGAAATGCTTAGATTTGGCTGGAAAAATGCGTTTTCTGCTTCTTCACAGAAAGGGTTTAGAATCTCCTGCAAACACACATCAGTTTAACTCTGTAAGTTGAACGCACACATTGAAGGCCGTTCTGTTAGGTTGCTCCGTTTTGGTTTTAGAAGCAGATATTTCTCAATACAGCGTTTACTCCCATTCACTCTGGAATATGAAAACGCAGCTCCTAGAAGAAATGCGCTTCTCACTCTCTGAATCTCAAGGCAGATTCAACTTTCTTAGGTAAGCGAACACACAGCAGACCAGTCTGAAGGATACGTTCGTTTTGAGTTTCAGACCGCGATTTAAAGCTATTTCTGAAATGCTTGGATTTGGCTGGAAAAATGCGTTTTCTGCTTCTTCACAGAAAGGGCTTAGAAACTCCTGAAAACACACATCAGTTTAATTCTCTAAGTTGAACCCACACATTGAAGGCCGTTCTGTTAGGTTACTTCGTTTTGGTTTTAGAAGCAGATATTTCTCAATACAGCGTTTACTCCCATTCACTCTACAATATGAAAACGCAGCTCCTAGAAGAAACGCGCTTCTCACTCTCTGAATCTAAAGGCAGATTCAACCCCCTTAGGTAAGCGAACACACAGCAGAGCAGTCTGAAGGATACGTTCGTTTTGAGTTTTAGACGGAGATTTACAGCTATTTCTGAAATGCTTGGATTTGGCTGGAAAAATGCGTTTTCTGCTTCTTCACAGAAAGGGTTTAGAAACTCCTGCAAACACACATCAGTTTAACTCTGTAAGTTGAACGCACACATTGAAGGCCGTTCTTTTAGGTTGCTCCGTTTTGGATTTAGAAGCGGATATTTCTCAATACAGCGTTTAGTCCCATTCACTCTGTAATATCAAAACGCAGCTCCTAGAAGAAACGGGCTTCTCACTCTCTGAATCTCAAAACAGATTCAACTTTCTTAGGTAACCGAACACACAGCAGACCAGTCTGAATGATACGTTCGTTTTGAGTTTTAGGCGGAGATTTACAGCTATTTCTGAAATGCTTGGATTTGGCTGGAAAAATGCGTTTTCTGCTTCTTCGCAGAAAGGGTTTAGAAACTCCTATAAACACGTCAGTTTAACTCTGTAAGTTGAACGCACACATTGAAGGCCGTTCTGTTAGGTTGCTCCGTTTTCGTTTTAGAAGCAGATGTTTCTCAATACAGCGTTTACTCCCATTCACCCTGGAATATGAAAACGCAGCTCCTAGTAGAAACGCGCTTTTCACTCTCTGAATCTCCAGGCAAGTTCAACGCACTTAGGAAAGCGAAAACACAGCAGAGCATTCTAAAGGATACGATCGTTTTGAGTTTTAGACGGCGATTTACAGCTATTTCTGAAATGCTTGGATTTGGCTGGAAAAATGCGTTTCCTGCTTCTACACAAAAAGGGTTTTGAAACTCCTGCAAACAAACATCAGTTTAACTCTGTAAGATGAACGCACACATTGAAGGTCGTTCTCTTAGGTTGCTCCGTTTTGGTTTTAGAAGCAGATGTTTCTCAATACAGCATTTACTCCCATTCACTCTGTAATATCAAAACGCAGCTCCTAGAAGAAACGCGCTTCTCACTCTGAGTCTCAAGGCAGATTCAACTCCCTTAGGTAAGAGAACACACAGCAGAGCAGTCTGAAGGATACGTTCGTTTTAAGTTTCAGACGGAGATTTACAGCTATTTCTGAAATGCTTGAATTTCGCTGGAAAAATTCATTTCCTGTTTCTACACAAAAAGGGTTTAGAAACTCCTGCAAACACACATCAGTTTAACTCTGTAAGTTGAACGCACACATTGAAGGACGTTCTGTTTGGTTGCTCCGTTTTGGTTTTAGAAGCAGATATTTCTGAAAACAGCGCTTACTCCCATTCACTCTAAAATATGAAAACGCAGCTCCTAGAAGAAAAGTGCTTCTCACTCTCCAAATCTCAAGGTAGATTCAACTTTTTAAGGTTACGGAACACACAGCAGAGGATTCTGAAGGATACGTTCGTTTTGAGTTTTAGACGAAGATTTACAGCTATTTCTGAAATGCTTAAATTTGGCTGAAAAAATGCGTTTTCTGCTTCTTCACAGAAAGGGTTTAGAAACTCCTGCAAACACACATCAGTTTAACTCTGTAAGTTGAACGCACACATTGAAGGCCGTTCTGTTAGGTTGCTCCGTTTTGGTTTTAGAAGCAGATATTTCTCAATACAGCGTTTACTCCCATTCACTCTGGAATATGAAAACGCAGCTCCTAGAAGAAATGCGCTTCTCACTCTGAATCTCAAGGCAGATTCAACTTTCTTAGGTAAGCGAACACACAGCAGACCAGTCTGAAGGATACGTTCGTTTTGAGTTTCAGACCGCGATTTAAAGCTATTTCTGAAATGCTTGGATTTGGCTGGAAAAATGCGTTTTCTGCTTCTTCACAGAAAGGGCTTAGAAACTCCTGAAAACACACATCAGTTTAATTCTCTAAGTTGAACCCACACATTGAAGGCCGTTCTGTTAGGTTACTTCGTTTTGGTTTTAGAAGCAGATATTTCTCAATACAGCGTTTACTCCCATTCACTCTACAATATGAAAACGCAGCTCCTAGAAGAAACGCGCTTCTCACTCTCTGAATCTAAAGGCAGATTCAACCCCCTTAGGTAAGCGAACACACAGCAGAGCAGTCTGAAGGATACGTTCGTTTTGAGTTTTAGACGGAGATTTACAGCTATTTCTGAAATGCTTGGATTTGGCTGGAAAAATGCGTTTTCTGCTTCTTCACAGAAAGGGTTTAGAAACTCCTGCAAACACACATCAGTTTAACTCTGTAAGTTGAACGCACACATTGAAGGCCGTTCTTTTAGGTTGCTCCGTTTTGGATTTAGAAGCGGATATTTCTCAATACAGCGTTTAGTCCCATTCACTCTGTAATATCAAAACGCAGCTCCTAGAAGAAACGGGCTTCTCACTCTCTGAATCTCAAAACAGATTCAACTTTCTTAGGTAACCGAACACACAGCAGACCAGTCTGAATGATACGTTCGTTTTGAGTTTTAGGCGGAGATTTACAGCTATTTCTGAAATGCTTGGATTTGGATGGAAAAATGCGTTTTCTGCTTCTTCACAGAAAGGGCTGAGAAACTCCTGCAAACACACATCAGTTTAACTCTGTAAGTTGAACAGACACATTGAAGGCGGTTCTGGTAGGTTGCTCCGTTTTGGTTTTAGAAGCAGATATTTCTCAATACAGGGTTTACTCCCATTCACTCTGGAATATGAAAACGCAGCTCCTAGAAAAAACGCGATTCTCACTCTCTGAATCTCAAGGCAGATTAAACTCCGTTAGGTAAGCGAAAACACAGCAGACCAGTCTGAAAAATACGTTCGTTTTGAGTTTTAGACGGAGATTTACAGCTATTTCTGAAATGCTTGGATTTGGCTGAAAATATGCGTTTTCTGCTTCTTCACAGAAAGGGTTTAGAAACTCCTGCAAACAAACATCAGTTTATCTCTGTAAGTTGAACGCACACATTAAAGGCCGTTCTGTGAGGTTGCTCTGCTTTGGTTTTAGAAGCAGATATTTTTCAATACAGGCTTTACTCCCATTCACTCTGGAATATCAAAACGCAGCTCCTAGAAGAAACGCGCTTCTCACTCTCTGAATCTCAAGGCAGATTCAACTCCCTTAGGTAAGCGAACACACAGCAGAGCAGTCTGAAGGATATGTTCGTTTTGTGTTTTAGACGGAGAATTACAGCTATTTCTGAAAAGCTTGGATTTGGCTGGAAAAATGCGTTTTCTGCTTGTTCACAGAAAAGGTCTAGAAACTCCTGCAAACGCACATCAGTTTACCTCTGTAAGTTGAACGAACACATTGAAGGCCGTTCTGTTAGCTTGCTCCGTTTTGGTTTTAGAAGCAGATATTTCTCAATAGAGCGTTTACTCCCATTCACTCTGGAATATCAAAACGCAGCTCCTAGAAGAAACGCGCTTCTCACTCTCTGAATCTCAATGCAGATTCAACTCCCTTAGGTAAGCGAACACACAGCAGACCAGTCTGAAGGATACGTTCGTTTTGAGTTTTAGACGGAGATTTACAACTATTCCTGAAATGCTTGGATTTGGCTGGAAAAATGCGTTTTCTGCTTGTTCACAGAAATGGTCTAAAAACTCCTGCAAACACACATCAGTTTATCTCTGTAAGTTGAAGGCACACATTGAAGGGCGTTCTGTTAGGTTGCTCTGTTTTGGTTTTAGAAGCAGATATTTCTCAATACAGCGTTTACTCCCATTCACTCTGGAATATCAAAACGCAGCTGCAAGAAGAAACGTGCTTCTCACTCTCTGAATCTCAAGGCAGATTCAACTCCCTTAGGTAAGGGAACACACAGCATAGCAGTCTGAAGGATTCGTTCGTTTTGAGTTTTAGACGGAGATTTACAGCTATTTCTGAAATGCTTGGATTTGGCTGGAAAAATGCGTTTTCTGCTTCTTCGCAGAAAGGGTTTAGACACTCCTATAAACACGTCAGTTTAACTCTGTAAGTTGAACGCACACATTGAAGGCCGTTCTGTTAGGTTGCTCCGTTTTCGTTTTAGAAGCAGATGTTTCTCAATACAGCGTTTACTCCCATTCACCCTGGAATATGAAAACGCAGCTCCTAGTAGAAACGCGCTTTTCACTCTCTGAATCTCCAGGCAAGTTCAACGCCCTTAGGAAAGCGAAAACACAGCAGAGCATTCTAAAGGATACGATCGTTTTGAGTTTTAGACGGCGATTTACAGCTATTTCTGAAATGCTTGGATTTGGCTGGAAAAATGCGTTTCCTGCTTCTACACAAAAAGGGTTTTGAAACTCCTGCAAACAAACATCAGTTTAACTCTGTAAGATGAACGCACACATTGAAGGTCGTTCTCTTAGGTTGCTCCGTTTTGGTTTTAGAAGCAGATGTTTCTCAATACAGCATTTACTCCCATTCACTCTGTAATATCAAAACGCAGCTCCTAGAAGAAACGCGCTTCTCACTCTGAGTCTCAAGGCAGATTCAACTCCCTTAGGTAAGAGAACACACAGCAGAGCAGTCTGAAGGATACGTTCGTTTTAAGTTTCAGACGGAGATTTACAGCTATTTCTGAAATGCTTGAATTTCGCTGGAAAAATTCATTTCCTGTTTCTACACAAAAAGGGTTTAGAAACTCCTGCAAACACACATCAGTTTAACTCTGTAAGTTGAACGCACACATTGAAGGACGTTCTGTTTGGTTGCTCCGTTTTGGTTTTAGAAGCAGATATTTCTGAAAACAGCGCTTACTCCCATTCACTCTAAAATATGAAAACGCAGCTCCTAGAAGAAAAGTGCTTCTCACTCTCCAAATCTCAAGGTAGATTCAACTTTTTAAGGTTACGGAACACACAGCAGAGGATTCTGAAGGATACGTTCGTTTTGAGCTTTAGACGAAGATTTACAGCTATTTCTGAAATGCTTGGATTTGGCTGAAAAAATGCGTTTTCTGCTTCTTCACAGAAAGGGTTTAGAAACTCCTGCAAACACACATCAGTTTAACTCTGTAAGTTGAACGCACACATTGAAGGCCGTTCTGTTAGGTTGCTCCGTTTTGGTTTTAGAAGCAGATATTTCTCAATACAGCGTTTACTCCCATTCACTCTGGAATATCAAAACGCAGCTCCTAGAAGAAACGCGCTTCTCACTCTCTGAATCTCAAGGCAGATTCAACTCCCTTAGGTAAGCGAACACACAGCAGAGCAGTCTGAAAGATAAGTTTGTTTTGAGTTTTAGTCGGACATTTACAGCTATTTCTGAAATGCTTGGATTTGGCTGGAAAAATGCGTTTTCTGCTTCTTCACAGAAAGGGTTTAGAAACTCCTGCAAACACACATCAGTTTAACTCTGTAAGTTGAACGCACACATTGAAGCCCGTCCTGTTAGGTTGCTCCGTTTTGGATTTAGAAGCAGATATTTCTCAATACAGCGTTTACTCCCATTCACTCTGGAATATCAAAACGCAGCTCCTAGAAGAAACGCGCTTCTCAGTCTGAGTCTCAAGGCAGATTCAACTCCCTTAGGTAAGAGAACACACAGCAGAGCAGTCTGAAGGATACATTCGTTTTGAGTTTTAGACGGAGATTCACAGCTATTTCTGAAATCCTTGGATTTGGCTGGAAAAATGCGTGTTATGCTTCTTCACAGATAGGGTTTAGAAACTCCTGCAAACACACATCAGTTTAACTCAGTAAGTTGAACGCACATATTGAAGGCCGTTCTGTTAGGTGTCTCCGTTTTGGTTTTAGAAGCAGATATTTATCAATACAGCGTTTACTCCCATTCACTCTGGAATATCAAAACTCAGCTCCTAGAAGAAACGCGCTTCTCACTCTCTGAATCTCAAGGCAGATTCAACTCCCTTAGGTAGGCGTACACACAGCAGAGCAGTCTGAAGGATACGATCGTTTTGAGTTTTAGACGGAGATTTACAGCTATTTCTGAAATGCTTGGATTTGGCTGGAAAAATGCGTTTTCTGCTTCTTCACAGAAAGGGTTTAGAAAGCCCTGCGAACACACATCAGTTTAACTCTGTATGTTGAATGCACACATTGAAGGCCGTTCTGTTAGGTTGCTCCGTTTTGGTTTTAGAAGCAGATATTTCTCAATGCAGCGCTTACTCCCATTCACTCTGGAATATGAAAACGCAACTCCTACAAGAAACGCGCTTCTCACTCTCTGAATCTCAAGGCAGATTCAACTCCCTTAGGTAAGCGAACAAACAGCAGAGCAGTCTGAAGGATACGTTCGTTTTGAGTTTCAGACCGAGATTTACAGCTATTTCTGAAATGCTTAGATTTGGCTGGAAAAATGCGTTTTCTGCTTCTTCACAGAAAGTGTTTAGAATCTCCTGCAAACACACATCAGTTTAACTCTGTAAGTTGAACGCACACATTGAAGGCCGTTCTGTTAGGTTGCTCCGTTTTGGTTTTAGAAGCAGATATTTCTCAATACAGCGTTTACTCCCATTCACTCTGGAATATGAAAACGCAGCTCCTAGAAGAAATGCGCTTCTCACTCTCTGAATCTCAAGGCAGATTCAACTTTCTTAGGTAAGCGAACACACAGCAGACCAGTCTGAAGGATACGTTCGTTTTGAGTTTCAGACCGCGATTTAAAGCTATTTCTGAAATGCTTGGATTTGGCTGGAAAAATGCGTTTTCTGCTTCTTCACAGAAAGGGCTTAGAAACTCCTGAAAACACACATCAGTTTAATTCTCTAAGTTGAACCCACACATTGAAGGCCGTTCTGTTAGGTTACTTCGTTTTGGTTTTAGAAGCAGATATTTCTCAATACAGCGTTTACTCCCATTCACTCTACAATATGAAAACGCAGCTCCTAGAAGAAACGCGCTTCTCACTCTCTGAATCTAAAGGCAGATTCAACCCCCTTAGGTAAGCGAACACACAGCAGAGCAGTCTGAAGGATACGTTCGTTTTGAGTTTTAGACGGAGATTTACAGCTATTTCTGAAATGCTTGGATTTGGCTGGAAAAATGCGTTTTCTGCTTCTTCACAGAAAGGGTTTAGAAACTCCTGCAAACACACATCAGTTTAACTCTGTAAGTTGAACGCACACATTGAAGGCCGTTCTTTTAGGTTGCTCCGTTTTGGATTTAGAAGCGGATATTTCTCAATACAGCGTTTAGTCCCATTCACTCTGTAATATCAAAACGCAGCTCCTAGAAGAAACGGGCTTCTCACTCTCTGAATCTCAAAACAGATTCAACTTTCTTAGGTAACCGAACACACAGCAGACCAGTCTGAATGATACGTTCGTTTTGAGTTTTAGGCGGAGATTTACAGCTATTTCTGAAATGCTTGGATTTGGATGGAAAAATGCATTTTCTGCTTCTTCACAGAAAGGGCTGAGAAACTCCTGCAAACACACATCAGTTTAACTCTGTAAGTTGAACAGACACATTGAAGGCGGTTCTGGTAGGTTGCTCCGTTTTGGTTTTAGAAGCAGATATTTCTCAATACAGGGTTTACTCCCATTCACTCTGGAATATGAAAACGCAGCTCCTAGAAAAAACGCGATTCTCACTCTCTGAATCTCAAGGCAGATTAAACTCCGTTAGGTAAGCGAAAACACAGCAGACCAGTCTGAAAAATACGTTCGTTTTTAGTTTTAGACGGAGATTTACAGCTATTTCTGAAATGCTTGGATTTGGCTGAAAATATGCGTTTTCTGCTTCTTCACAGAAAGGGTTTAGAAACTCCTGCAAACAAACATCAGTTTATCTCTGTAAGTTGAACGCACACATTAAAGGCCGTTCTGTGAGGTTGCTCTGCTTTGGTTTTAGAAGCAGATATTTTTCAATACAGGCTTTACTCCCATTCACTCTGGAATATCAAAACGCAGCTCCTAGAAGAAACGCGCTTCTCACTCTCTGAATCTCAAGGCAGATTCAACTCCCTTAGGTAAGCGAACACACAGCAGAGCAGTCTGAAGGATATGTTCGTTTTGTGTTTTAGACGGAGAATTACAGCTATTTCTGAAAAGCTTGGATTTGGCTGGAAAAATGCGTTTTCTGCTTGTTCACAGAAAAGGTCTAGAAACTCCTGCAAACGCACATCAGTTTACCTCTGTAAGTTGAACGAACACATTGAAGGCCGTTCTGTTAGCTTGCTCCGTTTTGGTTTTAGAAGCAGATATTTCTCAATAGAGCGTTTACTCCCATTCACTCTGGAATATCAAAACGCAGCTCCTAGAAGAAACGCGCTTCTCACTCTCTGAATCTCAATGCAGATTCAACTCCCTTAGGTAAGCGAACACACAGCAGACCAGTCTGAAGGATACGTTCGTTTTGAGTTTTAGACGGAGATTTACAACTATTCCTGAAATGCTTGGATTTGGCTGGAAAAATGCGTTTTCTGCTTGTTCACAGAAATGGTCTAAAAACTCCTGCAAACACACATCAGTTTATCTCTGTAAGTTGAAGGCACACATTGAAGGGCGTTCTGTTAGGTTGCTCTGTTTTGGTTTTAGAAGCAGATATTTCTCAATACAGCGTTTACTCCCATTCACTCTGGAATATCAAAACGCAGCTGCAAGAAGAAACGTGCTTCTCACTCTCTGAATCTCAAGGCAGATTCAACTCCCTTAGGTAAGGGAACACACAGCATAGCAGTCTGAAGGATTCGTTCGTTTTGAGTTTTAGACGGAGATTTACAGCTATTTCTGAAATGCTTGGATTTGGCTGGAAAAATGCGTTTTCTGCTTCTTCGCAGAAAGGGTTTAGAAACTCCTATAAACACGTCAGTTTAACTCTGTAAGTTGAACGCACACATTGAAGGCCGTTCTGTTAGGTTGCTCCGTTTTCGTTTTAGAAGCAGATGTTTCTCAATACAGCGTTTACTCCCATTCACCCTGGAATATGAAAACGCAGCTCCTAGTAGAAACGCGCTTTTCACTCTCTGAATCTCCAGGCAAGTTCAACGCACTTAGGAAAGCGAAAACACAGCAGAGCATTCTAAAGGATACGATCGTTTTGAGTTTTAGACGGCGATTTACAGCTATTTCTGAAATGCTTGGATTTGGCTGGAAAAATGCGTTTCCTGCTTCTACACAAAAAGGGTTTTGAAACTCCTGCAAACAAACATCAGTTTAACTCTGTAAGATGAACGCACACATTGAAGGTCGTTCTCTTAGGTTGCTCCGTTTTGGTTTCAGAAGCAGATGTTTCTCAATACAGCATTTACTCCCATTCACTCTGTAATATCAAAACGCAGCTCCTAGAAGAAACGCGCTTCTCACTCTGAGTCTCAAGGCAGATTCAACTCCCTTAGGTAAGAGAACACACAGCAGAGCAGTCTGAAGGATACGTTCGTTTTAAGTTTCAGACGGAGATTTACAGCTATTTCTGAAATGCTTGAATTTCGCTGGAAAAATTCATTTCCTGTTTCTACACAAAAAGGGTTTAGAAACTCCTGCAAACACACATCAGTTTAACTCTGTAAGTTGAACGCACACATTGAAGGACGTTCTGTTTGGTTGCTCCGTTTTGGTTTTAGAAGCAGATATTTCTGAAAACAGCGCTTACTCCCATTCACTCTAAAATATGAAAACGCAGCTCCTAGAAGAAAAGTGCTTCTCACTCTCCAAATCTCAAGGTAGATTCAACTTTTTAAGGTTACGGAACACACAGCAGAGGATTCTGAAGGATACGTTCGTTTTGAGTTTTAGACGAAGATTTACAGCTATTTCTGAAATGCTTGGATTTGGCTGAAAAAATGCGTTTTCTGCTTCTTCACAGAAAGGGTTTAGAAACTCCTGCAAACACACATCAGTTTAACTCTGTAAGTTGAACGCACACATTGAAGGCCGTTCTGTTAGGTTGCTCCGTTTTGGTTTTAGAAGCAGATATTTCTCAATACAGCGTTTACTCCCATTCACTCTGGAATATCAAAACGCAGCTCCTAGAAGAAACGCGCTTCTCACTCTCTGAATCTCAAGGCAGATTCAACTCCCTTAGGTAAGCGAACACACAGCAGAGCAGTCTGAAAGATAAGTTTGTTTTGAGTTTTAGTCGGACATTTACAGCTATTTCTGAAATGCTTGGATTTGGCTGGAAAAATGCGTTTTCTGCTTCTTCACAGAAAGGGTTTAGAAACTCCTGCAAACACACATCAGTTTAACTTAGTAAGTTGAACGCACATATTGAAGGCCGTTCTGTTAGGTGTCTCCGTTTTGGTTTTAGAAGCAGATATTTCTCAATACAGCGTTTACTCCCATTCACTCTGGAATATCAAAACTCAGCTCCTAGAAGAAACGCGCTTCTCACTCTGAATCTCAAGGCAGATTCAACTCCCTTAGGTAGGCGTACACACAGCAGAGCAGTCTGAAGGATACGATCGTTTTGAGTTTTAGACGGAGATTTACAGCTATTTCTGAAATGCTTGGATTTGGCTGGAAAAATGCGTTTTCTGCTTCTTCACAGAAAGGGTTTAGAAAGCCCTGCGAACACACATCAGTTTAACTCTGTATGTTGAATGCACACATTGAAGGCCGTTCTCTTAGGTTGCTCCGTTTTGGTTTTAGAAGCAGATATTTCTCAATGCAGCGCTTACTCCCATTCACTCTGGAATATGAAAACGCAACTCCTACAAGAAACGCGCTTCTCACTCTCTGAATCTAAAGGCAGATTCAACTCCCTTAGGTAAGCGAACAAACAGCAGAGCAGTCTGAAGGATACGTTCGTTTTGAGTTTCAGACCGAGATTTACAGCTATTTCTGAAATGCTTAGATTTGGCTGGAAAAATGCGTTTTCTGCTTCTTCACAGAAAGGGTTTAGAATCTCCTGCAAACACACATCAGTTTAACTCTGTAAGTTGAACGCACACATTGAAGGCCGTTCTGTTAGGTTGCTCCGTTTTGGTTTTAGAAGCAGATATTTCTCAATACAGCGTTTACTCCCATTCACTCTGGAATATGAAAACGCAGCTCCTAGAAGAAATGCGCTTCTCACTCTCTGAATCTCAAGGCAGATTCAACTTTCTTAGGTAAGCGAACACACAGCAGACCAGTCTGAAGGATACGTTCGTTTTGAGTTTCAGACCGCGATTTAAAGCTATTTCTGAAATGCTTGGATTTGGCTGGAAAAATGCGTTTTCTGCTTCTTCACAGAAAGGGCTTAGAAACTCCTGAAAACACACATCAGTTTAATTCTCTAAGTTGAACCCACACATTGAAGGCCGTTCTGTTAGGTTACTTCGTTTTGGTTTTAGAAGCAGATATTTCTCAATACAGCGTTTACTCCCATTCACTCTACAATATGAAAACGCAGCTCCTAGAAGAAACGCGCTTCTCACTCTCTGAATCTAAAGGCAGATTCAACCCCCTTAGGTAAGCGAACACACAGCAGAGCAGTCTGAAGGATACGTTCGTTTTGAGTTTTAGACGGAGATTTACAGCTATTTCTGAAATGCTTGGATTTGGCTGGAAAAATGCGTTTTCTGCTTCTTCACAGAAAGGGTTTAGAAACTCCTGCAAACACACATCAGTTTAACTCTGTAAGTTGAACGCACACATTGAAGGCCGTTCTTTTAGGTTGCTCCGTTTTGGATTTAGAAGCGGATATTTCTCAATACAGCGTTTAGTCCCATTCACTCTGTAATATCAAAACGCAGCTCCTAGAAGAAACGGGCTTCTCACTCTCTGAATCTCAAAACAGATTCAACTTTCTTAGGTAACCGAACACACAGCAGACCAGTCTGAATGATACGTTCGTTTTGAGTTTTAGGCGGAGATTTACAGCTATTTCTGAAATGCTTGGATTTGGATGGAAAAATGCGTTTTCTGCTTCTTCACAGAAAGGGCTGAGAAACTCCTGCAAACACACATCAGTTTAACTCTGTAAGTTGAACAGACACATTGAAGGCGGTTCTGGTAGGTTGCTCCGTTTTGGTTTTAGAAGCAGATATTTCTCAATACAGGGTTTACTCCCATTCACTCTGGAATATGAAAACGCAGCTCCTAGAAAAAACGCGATTCTCACTCTCTGAATCTCAAGGCAGATTAAACTCCGTTAGGTAAGCGAAAACACAGCAGACCAGTCTGAAAAATACGTTCGTTTTTAGTTTTAGACGGAGATTTACAGCTATTTCTGAAATGCTTGGATTTGGCTGAAAATATGCGTTTTCTGCTTCTTCACAGAAAGGGTTTAGAAACTCCTGCAAACAAACATCAGTTTATCTCTGTAAGTTGAACGCACACATTAAAGGCCGTTCTGTGAGGTTGCTCTGCTTTGGTTTTAGAAGCAGATATTTTTCAATACAGGCTTTACTCCCATTCACTCTGGAATATCAAAACGCAGCTCCTAGAAGAAACGCGCTTCTCACTCTCTGAATCTCAAGGCAGATTCAACTCCCTTAGGTAAGCGAACACACAGCAGAGCAGTCTGAAGGATATGTTCGTTTTGTGTTTTAGACGGAGAATTACAGCTATTTCTGAAAAGCTTGGATTTGGCTGGAAAAATGCGTTTTCTGCTTGTTCACAGAAAAGGTCTAGAAACTCCTGCAAACGCACATCAGTTTACCTCTGTAAGTTGAACGAACACATTGAAGGCCGTTCTGTTAGCTTGCTCCGTTTTGGTTTTAGAAGCAGATATTTCTCAATAGAGCGTTTACTCCCATTCACTCTGGAATATCAAAACGCAGCTCCTAGAAGAAACGCGCTTCTCACTCTCTGAATCTCAATGCAGATTCAACTCCCTTAGGTAAGCGAACACACAGCAGACCAGTCTGAAGGATACGTTCGTTTTGAGTTTTAGACGGAGATTTACAACTATTCCTGAAATGCTTGGATTTGGCTGGAAAAATGCGTTTTCTGCTTGTTCACAGAAATGGTCTAAAAACTCCTGCAAACACACATCAGTTTATCTCTGTAAGTTGAAGGCACACATTGAAGGGCGTTCTGTTAGGTTGCTCTGTTTTGGTTTTAGAAGCAGATATTTCTCAATACAGCGTTTACTCCCATTCACTCTGGAATATCAAAACGCAGCTGCAAGAAGAAACGTGCTTCTCACTCTCTGAATCTCAAGGCAGATTCAACTCCCTTAGGTAAGGGAACACACAGCATAGCAGTCTGAAGGATTCGTTCGTTTTGAGTTTTAGACGGAGATTTACAGCTATTTCTGAAATGCTTGGATTTGGCTGGAAAAATGCGTTTTCTGCTTCTTCGCAGAAAGGGTTTAGAAACTCCTATAAACACGTCAGTTTAACTCTGTAAGTTGAACGCACACATTGAAGGCCGTTCTGTTAGGTTGCTCCGTTTTCGTTTTAGAAGCAGATGTTTCTCAATACAGCGTTTACTCCCATTCACCCTGGAATATGAAAACGCAGCTCCTAGTAGAAACGCACTTTTCACTCTCTGAATCTCCAGGCAAGTTCAACGCACTTAGGAAAGCGAAAACACAGCAGAGCATTCTAAAGGATACGATCGTTTTGAGTTTTAGACGGCGATTTACAGCTATTTCTGAAATGCTTGGATTTGGCTGGAAAAATGCGTTTCCTGCTTCTACACAAAAAGGGTTTTGAAACTCCTGCAAACAAACATCAGTTTAACTCTGTAAGATGAACGCACACATTGAAGGTCGTTCTCTTAGGTTGCTCCGTTTTGGTTTTAGAAGCAGATGTTTCTCAATACAGCATTTACTCCCATTCACTCTGTAATATCAAAACGCAGCTCCTAGAAGAAACGCGCTTCTCACTCTGAGTCTCAAGGCAGATTCAACTCCCTTAGGTAAGAGAACACACAGCAGAGCAGTCTGAAGGATACGTTCGTTTTAAGTTTCAGACGGAGATTTACAGCTATTTCTGAAATGCTTGAATTTCGCTGGAAAAATTCATTTCCTGTTTCTACACAAAAAGGGTTTAGAAACTCCTGCAAACACACATCAGTTTAACTCTGTAAGTTGAACGCACACATTGAAGGACGTTCTGTTTGGTTGCTCCGTTTTGGTTTTAGAAGCAGATATTTCTGAAAACAGCGCTTACTCCCATTCACTCTAAAATATGAAAACGCAGCTCCTAGAAGAAAAGTGCTTCTCACTCTCCAAATCTCAAGGTAGATTCAACTTTTTAAGGTTACGGAACACACAGCAGAGGATTCTGAAGGATACGTTCGTTTTGAGTTTTAGACGAAGATTTACAGCTATTTCTGAAATGCTTGGATTTGGCTGAAAAAATGCGTTTTCTGCTTCTTCACAGAAAGGGTTTAGAAACTCCTGCAAACACACATCAGTTTAACTCTGTAAGTTGAACGCACACATTGAAGGCCGTTCTGTTAGGTTGCTCCGTTTTGGTTTTAGAAGCAGATATTTCTCAATACAGCGTTTACTCCCATTCACTCTGGAATATCAAAACGCAGCTCCTAGAAGAAACGCGCTTCTCACTCTCTGAATCTCAAGGCAGATTCAACTCCCTTAGGTAAGCGAACACACAGCAGAGCAGTCTGAAAGATAAGTTTGTTTTGAGTTTTAGTCGGACATTTACAGCTATTTCTGAAATGCTTGGATTTGGCTGGAAAAATGCGTTTTCTGCTTCTTCACAGAAAGGGTTTAGAAACTCCTGCAAACACACATCAGTTTAACTTAGTAAGTTGAACGCACATATTGAAGGCCGTTCTGTTAGGTGTCTCCGTTTTGGTTTTAGAAGCAGATATTTCTCAATACAGCGTTTACTCCCATTCACTCTGGAATATCAAAACTCAGCTCCTAGAAGAAACGCGCTTCTCACTCTGAATCTCAAGGCAGATTCAACTCCCTTAGGTAGGCGTACACACAGCAGAGCAGTCTGAAGGATACGATCGTTTTGAGTTTTAGACGGAGATTTACAGCTATTTCTGAAATGCTTGGATTTGGCTGGAAAAATGCGTTTTCTGCTTCTTCACAGAAAGGGTTTAGAAAGCCCTGCGAACACACATCAGTTTAACTCTGTATGTTGAATGCACACATTGAAGGCCGTTCTGTTAGGTTGCTCCGTTTTGGTTTTAGAAGCAGATATTTCTCAATGCAGCGCTTACTCCCATTCACTCTGGAATATGAAAACGCAACTCCTACAAGAAACGCGCTTCTCACTCTCTGAATCTAAAGGCAGATTCAACTCCCTTAGGTAAGCGAACAAACAGCAGAGCAGTCTGAAGGATACGTTCGTTTTGA
Organism: Callithrix jacchus; assembly: GCF_049354715.1. NCBI lineage: Eukaryota > Metazoa > Chordata > Mammalia > Primates > Cebidae > Callithrix > Callithrix jacchus. Next base: position 58,936,520 of record NC_133524.1, on the reverse strand, counting down.
GTTTCAGACCGAGATTTACAGCTATTTCTGAAATGCTTAGATTTGGCTGGAAAAATGCGTTTTCTGCTTCTTCACAGAAAGGGTTTAGAATCTCCTGCAAACACACATCAGTTTAACTCTGTAAGTTGAACGCACACATTGAAGGCCGTTCTGTTAGGTTGCTCCGTTTTGGTTTTAGAAGCAGATATTTCTCAATACAGCGTTTACTCCCATTCACTCTGGAATATGAAAACGCAGCTCCTAGAAGAAATGCGCTTCTCACTCTCTGAATCTCAAGGCAGATTCAACTTTCTTAGGTAAGCGAACACACAGCAGACCAGTCTGAAGGATACGTTCGTTTTGAGTTTCAGACCGCGATTTAAAGCTATTTCTGAAATGCTTGGATTTGGCTGGAAAAATGCGTTTTCTGCTTCTTCACAGAAAGGGCTTAGAAACTCCTGAAAACACACATCAGTTTAATTCTCTAAGTTGAACCCACACATTGAAGGCCGTTCTGTTAGGTTACTTCGTTTTGGTTTTAGAAGCAGATATTTCTCAATACAGCGTTTACTCCCATTCACTCTACAATATGAAAACGCAGCTCCTAGAAGAAACGCGCTTCTCACTCTCTGAATCTAAAGGCAGATTCAACCCCCTTAGGTAAGCGAACACACAGCAGAGCAGTCTGAAGGATACGTTCGTTTTGAGTTTTAGACGGAGATTTACAGCTATTTCTGAAATGCTTGGATTTGGCTGGAAAAATGCGTTTTCTGCTTCTTCACAGAAAGGGTTTAGAAACTCCTGCAAACACACATCAGTTTAACTCTGTAAGTTGAACGCACACATTGAAGGCCGTTCTTTTAGGTTGCTCCGTTTTGGATTTAGAAGCGGATATTTCTCAATACAGCGTTTAGTCCCATTCACTCTGTAATATCAAAACGCAGCTCCTAGAAGAAACGGGCTTCTCACTCTCTGAATCTCAAAACAGATTCAACTTTCTTAGGTAACCGAACACACAGCAGACCAGTCTGAATGATACGTTCGTTTTGAGTTTTAGGCGGAGATTTACAGCTATTTCTGAAATGCTTGGATTTGGATGGAAAAATGCGTTTTCTGCTTCTTCACAGAAAGGGCTGAGAAACTCCTGCAAACACACATCAGTTTAACTCTGTAAGTTGAACAGACACATTGAAGGCGGTTCTGGTAGGTTGCTCCGTTTTGGTTTTAGAAGCAGATATTTCTCAATACAGGGTTTACTCCCATTCACTCTGGAATATGAAAACGCAGCTCCTAGAAAAAACGCGATTCTCACTCTCTGAATCTCAAGGCAGATTAAACTCCGTTAGGTAAGCGAAAACACAGCAGACCAGTCTGAAAAATACGTTCGTTTTTAGTTTTAGACGGAGATTTACAGCTATTTCTGAAATGCTTGGATTTGGCTGAAAATATGCGTTTTCTGCTTCTTCACAGAAAGGGTTTAGAAACTCCTGCAAACAAACATCAGTTTATCTCTGTAAGTTGAACGCACACATTAAAGGCCGTTCTGTGAGGTTGCTCTGCTTTGGTTTTAGAAGCAGATATTTTTCAATACAGGCTTTACTCCCATTCACTCTGGAATATCAAAACGCAGCTCCTAGAAGAAACGCGCTTCTCACTCTCTGAATCTCAAGGCAGATTCAACTCCCTTAGGTAAGCGAACACACAGCAGAGCAGTCTGAAGGATATGTTCGTTTTGTGTTTTAGACGGAGAATTACAGCTATTTCTGAAAAGCTTGGATTTGGCTGGAAAAATGCGTTTTCTGCTTGTTCACAGAAAAGGTCTAGAAACTCCTGCAAACGCACATCAGTTTACCTCTGTAAGTTGAACGAACACATTGAAGGCCGTTCTGTTAGCTTGCTCCGTTTTGGTTTTAGAAGCAGATATTTCTCAATAGAGCGTTTACTCCCATTCACTCTGGAATATCAAAACGCAGCTCCTAGAAGAAACGCGCTTCTCACTCTCTGAATCTCAATGCAGATTCAACTCCCTTAGGTAAGCGAACACACAGCAGACCAGTCTGAAGGATACGTTCGTTTTGAGTTTTAGACGGAGATTTACAACTATTCCTGAAATGCTTGGATTTGGCTGGAAAAATGCGTTTTCTGCTTGTTCACAGAAATGGTCTAAAAACTCCTGCAAACACACATCAGTTTATCTCTGTAAGTTGAAGGCACACATTGAAGGGCGTTCTGTTAGGTTGCTCTGTTTTGGTTTTAGAAGCAGATATTTCTCAATACAGCGTTTACTCCCATTCACTCTGGAATATCAAAACGCAGCTGCAAGAAGAAACGTGCTTCTCACTCTCTGAATCTCAAGGCAGATTCAACTCCCTTAGGTAAGGGAACACACAGCATAGCAGTCTGAAGGATTCGTTCGTTTTGAGTTTTAGACGGAGATTTACAGCTATTTCTGAAATGCTTGGATTTGGCTGGAAAAATGCGTTTTCTGCTTCTTCGCAGAAAGGGTTTAGAAACTCCTATAAACACGTCAGTTTAACTCTGTAAGTTGAACGCACACATTGAAGGCCGTTCTGTTAGGTTGCTCCGTTTTCGTTTTAGAAGCAGATGTTTCTCAATACAGCGTTTACTCCCATTCACCCTGGAATATGAAAACGCAGCTCCTAGTAGAAACGCGCTTTTCACTCTCTGAATCTCCAGGCAAGTTCAACGCACTTAGGAAAGCGAAAACACAGCAGAGCATTCTAAAGGATACGATCGTTTTGAGTTTTAGACGGCGATTTACAGCTATTTCTGAAATGCTTGGATTTGGCTGGAAAAATGCGTTTCCTGCTTCTACACAAAAAGGGTTTTGAAACTCCTGCAAACAAACATCAGTTTAACTCTGTAAGATGAACGCACACATTGAAGGTCGTTCTCTTAGGTTGCTCCGTTTTGGTTTTAGAAGCAGATGTTTCTCAATACAGCATTTACTCCCATTCACTCTGTAATATCAAAACGCAGCTCCTAGAAGAAACGCGCTTCTCACTCTGAGTCTCAAGGCAGATTCAACTCCCTTAGGTAAGAGAACACACAGCAGAGCAGTCTGAAGGATACGTTCGTTTTAAGTTTCAGACGGAGATTTACAGCTATTTCTGAAATGCTTGAATTTCGCTGGAAAAATTCATTTCCTGTTTCTACACAAAAAGGGTTTAGAAACTCCTGCAAACACACATCAGTTTAACTCTGTAAGTTGAACGCACACATTGAAGGACGTTCTGTTTGGTTGCTCCGTTTTGGTTTTAGAAGCAGATATTTCTGAAAACAGCGCTTACTCCCATTCACTCTAAAATATGAAAACGCAGCTCCTAGAAGAAAAGTGCTTCTCACTCTCCAAATCTCAAGGTAGATTCAACTTTTTAAGGTTACGGAACACACAGCAGAGGATTCTGAAGGATACGTTCGTTTTGAGTTTTAGACGAAGATTTACAGCTATTTCTGAAATGCTTGGATTTGGCTGAAAAAATGCGTTTTCTGCTTCTTCACAGAAAGGGTTTAGAAACTCCTGCAAACACACATCAGTTTAACTCTGTAAGTTGAACGCACACATTGAAGGCCGTTCTGTTAGGTTGCTCCGTTTTGGTTTTAGAAGCAGATATTTCTCAATACAGCGTTTACTCCCATTCACTCTGGAATATCAAAACGCAGCTCCTAGAAGAAACGCGCTTCTCACTCTCTGAATCTCAAGGCAGATTCAACTCCCTTAGGTAAGCGAACACACAGCAGAGCAGTCTGAAAGATAAGTTTGTTTTGAGTTTTAGTCGGACATTTACAGCTATTTCTGAAATGCTTGGATTTGGCTGGAAAAATGCGTTTTCTGCTTCTTCACAGAAAGGGTTTAGAAACTCCTGCAAACACACATCAGTTTAACTCTGTAAGTTGAACGCACACATTGAAGCCCGTCCTGTTAGGTTGCTCCGTTTTAATTTTAGAAGCAGATATTTCTCAATACAGCGTTTACTCCCATTCACTCTGGAATATCAAAACGCAGCTCCTAGAAGAAACGCGCTTCTCAGTCTGAGTCTCAAGGCAGATTCAACTCCCTTAGGTAAGAGAACACACAGCAGAGCAGTCTGAAGGATACATTCGTTTTGAGTTTTAGACGGAGATTCACAGCTATTTCTGAAATACTTGGATTTGGCTGGAAAAATGCGTGTTATGCTTCTTCACAGATAGGGTTTAGAAACTCCTGCAAACACACATCAGTTTAACTCAGTAAGTTGAACGCACATATTGAAGGCCGTTCTGTTAGGTGTCTCCGTTTTGGTTTTAGAAGCAGATATTTATCAATACAGCGTTTACTCCCATTCACTCTGGAATATCAAAACTCAGCTCCTAGAAGAAACGCGCTTCTCACTCTCTGAATCTCAAGGCAGATTCAACTCCCTTAGGTAGGCGTACACACAGCAGAGCAGTCTGAAGGATACGATCGTTTTGAGTTTTAGACGGAGATTTACAGCTATTTCTGAAATGCTTAGATTTGGCTGGAAAAATGCGTTTTCTGCTTCTTCACAGAAAGGGTTTAGAAAGCCCTGCGAACACACATCAGTTTAACTCTGTATGTTGAATGCACACATTGAAGGCCGTTCTGTTAGGTTGCTCCGTTTTGGTTTTAGAAGCAGATATTTCTCAATGCAGCGCTTACTCCCATTCACTCTGGAATATGAAAACGCAACTCCTACAAGAAACGCGCTTCTCACTCTCTGAATCTCAAGGCAGATTCAACTCCCTTAGGTAAGCGAACAAACAGCAGAGCAGTCTGAAGGATACGTTCGTTTTGAGTTTCAGACCGAGATTTACAGCTATTTCTGAAATGCTTAGATTTGGCTGGAAAAATGCGTTTTCTGCTTCTTCACAGAAAGTGTTTAGAATCTCCTGCAAACACACATCAGTTTAACTCTGTAAGTTGAACGCACACATTGAAGGCCGTTCTGTTAGGTTGCTCCGTTTTGGTTTTAGAAGCAGATATTTCTCAATACAGCGTTTACTCCCATTCACTCTGGAATATGAAAACGCAGCTCCTAGAAGAAATGCGCTTCTCACTCTCTGAATCTCAAGGCAGATTCAACTTTCTTAGGTAAGCGAACACACAGCAGACCAGTCTGAAGGATACGTTCGTTTTAAGTTTCAGACCGCGATTTATAGCTATTTCTGAAATGCTTGGATTTGGCTGGAAAAATGCGTTTTCTGCTTCTTCACAGAAAGGGCTTAGAAACTCCTGAAAACACACATCAGTTTAATTCTCTAAGTTGAACCCACACATTGAAGGCCGTTCTGTTAGGTTACTTCGTTTTGGTTTTAGAAGCAGATATTTCTCAATACAGCGTTTACTCCCATTCACTCTACAATATGAAAACGCAGCTCCTAGAAGAAACGCGCTTCTCACTCTCTGAATCTAAAGGCAGATTCAACCCCCTTAGGTAAGCGAACACACAGCAGAGCAGTCTGAAGGATACGTTCGTTTTGAGTTTTAGACGGAGATTTACAGCTATTTCTGAAATGCTTGGATTTGGCTGGAAAAATGCGTTTTCTGCTTCTTCACAGAAAGGGTTTAGAAACTCCTGCAAACACACATCAGTTTAACTCTGTAAGTTGAACGCACACATTGAAGGCCGTTTTTTTAGGTTGCTCCGTTTTGGATTTAGAAGCGGATATTTCTCAATACAGCGTTTAGTCCCATTCACTCTGTAATATCAAAACGCAGCTCCTAGAAGAAACGGGCTTCTCACTCTCTGAATCTCAAAACAGATTCAACTTTCTTAGGTAACCGAACACACAGCAGACCAGTCTGAATGATACGTTCGTTTTGAGTTTTAGGCGGAGATTTACAGCTATTTCTGAAATGCTTGGATTTGGATGGAAAAATGCGTTTTCTGCTTCTTCACAGAAAGGGCTGAGAAACTCCTGCAAACACACATCAGTTTAACTCTGTAAGTTGAACAGACACATTGAAGGCGGTTCTGGTAGGTTGCTCCGTTTTGGTTTTAGAAGCAGATATTTCTCAATACAGGGTTTACTCCCATTCACTCTGGAATATGAAAACGCAGCTCCTAGAAAAAACGCGATTCTCACTCTCTGAATCTCAAGGCAGATTAAACTCCGTTAGGTAAGCGAAAACACAGCAGACCAGTCTGAAAAATACGTTCGTTTTGAGTTTTAGACGGAGATTTACAGCTATTTCTGAAATGCTTGGATTTGGCTGAAAATATGCGTTTTCTGCTTCTTCACAGAAAGGGTTTAGAAACTCCTGCAAACAAACATCAGTTTATCTCTGTAAGTTGAACGCACACATTAAAGGCCGTTCTGTGAGGTTGCTCTGCTTTGGTTTTAGAAGCAGATATTTTTCAATACAGGCTTTACTCCCATTCACTCTGGAATATCAAAACGCAGCTCCTAGAAGAAACGCGCTTCTCACTCTCTGAATCTCAAGGCAGATTCAACTCCCTTAGGTAAGCGAACACACAGCAGAGCAGTCTGAAGGATATGTTCGTTTTGTGTTTTAGACGGAGAATTACAGCTATTTCTGAAAAGCTTGGATTTGGCTGGAAAAATGCGTTTTCTGCTTGTTCACAGAAAAGGTCTAGAAACTCCTGCAAACGCACATCAGTTTACCTCTGTAAGTTGAACGAACACATTGAAGGCCGTTCTGTTAGCTTGCTCCGTTTTGGTTTTAGAAGCAGATATTTCTCAATAGAGCGTTTACTCCCATTCACTCTGGAATATCAAAACGCAGCTCCTAGAAGAAACGCGCTTCTCACTCTCTGAATCTCAATGCAGATTCAACTCCCTTAGGTAAGCGAACACACAGCAGACCAGTCTGAAGGATACGTTCGTTTTGAGTTTTAGACGGAGATTTACAACTATTCCTGAAATGCTTGGATTTGGCTGGAAAAATGCGTTTTCTGCTTGTTCACAGAAATGGTCTAAAAACTCCTGCAAACACACATCAGTTTATCTCTGTAAGTTGAAGGCACACATTGAAGGGCGTTCTGTTAGGTTGCTCTGTTTTGGTTTTAGAAGCAGATATTTCTCAATACAGCGTTTACTCCCATTCACTCTGGAATATCAAAACGCAGCTGCAAGAAGAAACGTGCTTCTCACTCTCTGAATCTCAAGGCAGATTCAACTCCCTTAGGTAAGGGAACACACAGCATAGCAGTCTGAAGGATTCGTTCGTTTTGAGTTTTAGACGGAGATTTACAGCTATTTCTGAAATGCTTGGATTTGGCTGGAAAAATGCGTTTTCTGCTTCTTCGCAGAAAGGGTTTAGAAACTCCTATAAACACGTCAGTTTAACTCTGTAAGTTGAACGCACACATTGAAGGCCGTTCTGTTAGGTTGCTCCGTTTTCGTTTTAGAAGCAGATGTTTCTCAATACAGCGTTTACTCCCATTCACCCTGGAATATGAAAACGCAGCTCCTAGTAGAAACGCGCTTTTCACTCTCTGAATCTCCAGGCAAGTTCAACGCACTTAGGAAAGCGAAAACACAGCAGAGCATTCTAAAGGATACGATCGTTTTGAGTTTTAGACGGCGATTTACAGCTATTTCTGAAATGCTTGGATTTGGCTGGAAAAATGCGTTTCCTGCTTCTACACAAAAAGGGTTTTGAAACTCCTGCAAACAAACATCAGTTTAACTCTGTAAGATGAACGCACACATTGAAGGTCGTTCTCTTAGGTTGCTCCGTTTTGGTTTTAGAAGCAGATGTTTCTCAATACAGCATTTACTCCCATTCACTCTGTAATATCAAAACGCAGCTCCTAGAAGAAACGCGCTTCTCACTCTGAGTCTCAAGGCAGATTCAACTCCCTTAGGTAAGAGAACACACAGCAGAGCAGTCTGAAGGATACGTTCGTTTTAAGTTTCAGACGGAGATTTACAGCTATTTCTGAAATGCTTGAATTTCGCTGGAAAAATTCATTTCCTGTTTCTACACAAAAAGGGTTTAGAAACTCCTGCAAACACACATCAGTTTAACTCTGTAAGTTGAACGCACACATTGAAGGACGTTCTGTTTGGTTGCTCCGTTTTGGTTTTAGAAGCAGATATTTCTGAAAACAGCGCTTACTCCCATTCACTCTAAAATATGAAAACGCAGCTCCTAGAAGAAAAGTGCTTCTCACTCTCCAAATCTCAAGGTAGATTCAACTTTTTAAGGTTACGGAACACACAGCAGAGGATTCTGAAGGATACGTTCGTTTTGAGTTTTAGACGAAGATTTACAGCTATTTCTGAAATGCTTGGATTTGGCTGAAAAAATGCGTTTTCTGCTTCTTCACAGAAAGGGTTTAGAAACTCCTGCAAACACACATCAGTTTAACTCTGTAAGTTGAACGCACACATTGAAGGCCGTTCTGTTAGGTTGCTCCGTTTTGGTTTTAGAAGCAGATATTTCTCAATACAGCGTTTACTCCCATTCACTCTGGAATATCAAAACGCAGCTCCTAGAAGAAACGCGCTTCTCACTCTCTGAATCTCAAGGCAGATTCAACTCCCTTAGGTAAGCGAACACACAGCAGAGCAGTCTGAAAGATAAGTTTGTTTTGAGTTTTAGTCGGACATTTACAGCTATTTCTGAAATGCTTGGATTTGGCTGGAAAAATGCGTTTTCTGCTTCTTCACAGAAAGGGTTTAGAAACTCCTGCAAACACACATCAGTTTAACTCTGTAAGTTGAACGCACACATTGAAGCCCGTCCTGTTAGGTTGCTCCGTTTTGGTTTTAGAAGCAGATATTTCTCAATACAGCGTTTACTCCCATTCACTCTGGAATATCAAAACGCAGCTCCTAGAAGAAACGCGCTTCTCAGTCTGAGTCTCAAGGCAGATTCAACTCCCTTAGGTAAGAGAACACACAGCAGAGCAGTCTGAAGGATACATTCGTTTTGAGTTTTAGACGGAGATTCACAGCTATTTCTGAAATCCTTGGATTTGGCTGGAAAAATGCGTGTTATGCTTCTTCACAGATAGGGTTTAGAAACTCCTGCAAACACACATCAGTTTAACTCAGTAAGTTGAACGCACATATTGAAGGCCGTTCTGTTAGGTGTCTCCGTTTTGGTTTTAGAAGCAGATATTTATCAATACAGCGTTTACTCCCATTCACTCTGGAATATCAAAACTCAGCTCCTAGAAGAAACGCGCTTCTCACTCTCTGAATCTCAAGGCAGATTCAACTCCCTTAGGTAGGCGTACACACAGCAGAGCAGTCTGAAGGATACGATCGTTTTGAGTTTTAGACGGAGATTTACAGCTATTTCTGAAATGCTTGGATTTGGCTGGAAAAATGCGTTTTCTGCTTCTTCACAGAAAGGGTTTAGAAAGCCCTGCGAACACACATCAGTTTAACTCTGTATGTTGAATGCACACATTGAAGGCCGTTCTGTTAGGTTGCTCCGTTTTGGTTTTAGAAGCAGATATTTCTCAATGCAGCGCTTACTCCCATTCACTCTGGAATATGAAAACGCAACTCCTACAAGAAACGCGCTTCTCACTCTCTGAATCTCAAGGCAGATTCAACTCCCTTAGGTAAGCGAACAAACAGCAGAGCAGTCTGAAGGATACGTTCGTTTTGAGTTTCAGACCGAGATTTACAGCTATTTCTGAAATGCTTAGATTTGGCTGGAAAAATGCGTTTTCTGCTTCTTCACAGAAAGTGTTTAGAATCTCCTGCAAACACACATCAGTTTAACTCTGTAAGTTGAACGCACACATTGAAGGCCGTTCTGTTAGGTTGCTCCGTTTTGGTTTTAGAAGCAGATATTTCTCAATACAGCGTTTACTCCCATTCACTCTGGAATATGAAAACGCAGCTCCTAGAAGAAATGCGCTTCTCACTCTCTGAATCTCAAGGCAGATTCAACTTTCTTAGGTAAGCGAACACACAGCAGACCAGTCTGAAGGATACGTTCGTTTTGAGTTTCAGACCGCGATTTAAAGCTATTTCTGAAATGCTTGGATTTGGCTGGAAAAATGCGTTTTCTGCTTCTTCACAGAAAGGGCTTAGAAACTCCTGAAAACACACATCAGTTTAATTCTCTAAGTTGAACCCACACATTGAAGGCCGTTCTGTTAGGTTACTTCGTTTTGGTTTTAGAAGCAGATATTTCTCAATACAGCGTTTACTCCCATTCACTCTACAATATGAAAACGCAGCTCCTAGAAGAAACGCGCTTCTCACTCTCTGAATCTAAAGGCAGATTCAACCCCCTTAGGTAAGCGAACACACAGCAGAGCAGTCTGAAGGATACGTTCGTTTTGAGTTTTAGACGGAGATTTACAGCTATTTCTGAAATGCTTGGATTTGGCTGGAAAAATGCGTTTTCTGCTTCTTCACAGAAAGGGTTTAGAAACTCCTGCAAACACACATCAGTTTAACTCTGTAAGTTGAACGCACACATTGAAGGCCGTTCTTTTAGGTTGCTCCGTTTTGGATTTAGAAGCGGATATTTCTCAATACAGCGTTTAGTCCCATTCACTCTGTAATATCAAAACGCAGCTCCTAGAAGAAACGGGCTTCTCACTCTCTGAATCTCAAAACAGATTCAACTTTCTTAGGTAACCGAACACACAGCAGACCAGTCTGAATGATACGTTCGTTTTGAGTTTTAGGCGGAGATTTACAGCTATTTCTGAAATGCTTGGATTTGGATGGAAAAATGCGTTTTCTGCTTCTTCACAGAAAGGGCTGAGAAACTCCTGCAAACACACATCAGTTTAACTCTGTAAGTTGAACAGACACATTGAAGGCGGTTCTGGTAGGTTGCTCCGTTTTGGTTTTAGAAGCAGATATTTCTCAATACAGGGTTTACTCCCATTCACTCTGGAATATGAAAACGCAGCTCCTAGAAAAAACGCGATTCTCACTCTCTGAATCTCAAGGCAGATTAAACTCCGTTAGGTAAGCGAAAACACAGCAGACCAGTCTGAAAAATACGTTCGTTTTGAGTTTTAGACGGAGATTTACAGCTATTTCTGAAATGCTTGGATTTGGCTGAAAATATGCGTTTTCTGCTTCTTCACAGAAAGGGTTTAGAAACTCCTGCAAACAAACATCAGTTTATCTCTGTAAGTTGAACGCACACATTAAAGGCCGTTCTGTGAGGTTGCTCTGCTTTGGTTTTAGAAGCAGATATTTTTCAATACAGGCTTTACTCCCATTCACTCTGGAATATCAAAACGCAGCTCCTAGAAGAAACGCGCTTCTCACTCTCTGAATCTCAAGGCAGATTCAACTCCCTTAGGTAAGCGAACACACAGCAGAGCAGTCTGAAGGATATGTTCGTTTTGTGTTTTAGACGGAGAATTACAGCTATTTCTGAAAAGCTTGGATTTGGCTGGAAAAATGCGTTTTCTGCTTGTTCACAGAAAAGGTCTAGAAACTCCTGCAAACGCACATCAGTTTACCTCTGTAAGTTGAACGAACACATTGAAGGCCGTTCTGTTAGCTTGCTCCGTTTTGGTTTTAGAAGCAGATATTTCTCAATAGAGCGTTTACTCCCATTCACTCTGGAATATCAAAACGCAGCTCCTAGAAGAAACGCGCTTCTCACTCTCTGAATCTCAATGCAGATTCAACTCCCTTAGGTAAGCGAACACACAGCAGACCAGTCTGAAGGATACGTTCGTTTTGAGTTTTAGACGGAGATTTACAACTATTCCTGAAATGCTTGGATTTGGCTGGAAAAATGCGTTTTCTGCTTGTTCACAGAAATGGTCTAAAAACTCCTGCAAACACACATCAGTTTATCTCTGTAAGTTGAAGGCACACATTGAAGGGCGTTCTGTTAGGTTGCTCTGTTTTGGTTTTAGAAGCAGATATTTCTCAATACAGCGTTTACTCCCATTCACTCTGGAATATCAAAACGCAGCTGCAAGAAGAAACGTGCTTCTCACTCTCTGAATCTAAAGGCAGATTCAACCCCCTTAGGTAAGCGAACACACAGCAGAGCAGTCTGAAGGATACGTTCGTTTTGAGTTTTAGACGGAGATTTACAGCTATTTCTGAAATGCTTGGATTTGGCTGGAAAAATGCGTTTTCTGCTTCTTCACAGAAAGGGTTTAGAAACTCCTGCAAACACACATCAGTTTAACTCTGTAAGTTGAACGCACACATTGAAGGCCGTTCTTTTAGGTTGCTCCGTTTTGGATTTAGAAGCGGATATTTCTCAATACAGCGTTTAGTCCCATTCACTCTGTAATATCAAAACGCAGCTCCTAGAAGAAACGGGCTTCTCACTCTCTGAATCTCAAAACAGATTCAACTTTCTTAGGTAACCGAACACACAGCAGACCAGTCTGAATGATACGTTCGTTTTGAGTTTTAGGCGGAGATTTACAGCTATTTCTGAAATGCTTGGATTTGGCTGGAAAAATGCGTTTTCTGCTTCTTCGCAGAAAGGGTTTAGAAACTCCTATAAACACGTCAGTTTAACTCTGTAAGTTGAACGCACACATTGAAGGCCGTTCTGTTAGGTTGCTCCGTTTTCGTTTTAGAAGCAGATGTTTCTCAATACAGCGTTTACTCCCATTCACCCTGGAATATGAAAACGCAGCTCCTAGTAGAAACGCGCTTTTCACTCTCTGAATCTCCAGGCAAGTTCAACGCACTTAGGAAAGCGAAAACACAGCAGAGCATTCTAAAGGATACGATCGTTTTGAGTTTTAGACGGCGATTTACAGCTATTTCTGAAATGCTTGGATTTGGCTGGAAAAATGCGTTTCCTGCTTCTACACAAAAAGGGTTTTGAAACTCCTGCAAACAAACATCAGTTTAACTCTGTAAGATGAACGCACACATTGAAGGTCGTTCTCTTAGGTTGCTCCGTTTTGGTTTTAGAAGCAGATGTTTCTCAATACAGCATTTACTCCCATTCACTCTGTAATATCAAAACGCAGCTCCTAGAAGAAACGCGCTTCTCACTCTGAGTCTCAAGGCAGATTCAACTCCCTTAGGTAAGAGAACACACAGCAGAGCAGTCTGAAGGATACGTTCGTTTTAAGTTTCAGACGGAGATTTACAGCTATTTCTGAAATGCTTGAATTTCGCTGGAAAAATTCATTTCCTGTTTCTACACAAAAAGGGTTTAGAAACTCCTGCAAACACACATCAGTTTAACTCTGTAAGTTGAACGCACACATTGAAGGACGTTCTGTTTGGTTGCTCCGTTTTGGTTTTAGAAGCAGATATTTCTGAAAACAGCGCTTACTCCCATTCACTCTAAAATATGAAAACGCAGCTCCTAGAAGAAAAGTGCTTCTCACTCTCCAAATCTCAAGGTAGATTCAACTTTTTAAGGTTACGGAACACACAGCAGAGGATTCTGAAGGATACGTTCGTTTTGAGTTTTAGACGAAGATTTACAGCTATTTCTGAAATGCTTGGATTTGGCTGAAAAAATGCGTTTTCTGCTTCTTCACAGAAAGGGTTTAGAAACTCCTGCAAACACACATCAGTTTAACTCTGTAAGTTGAACGCACACATTGAAGGCCGTTCTGTTAGGTTGCTCCGTTTTGGTTTTAGAAGCAGATATTTCTCAATACAGCGTTTACTCCCATTCACTCTGGAATATCAAAACGCAGCTCCTAGAAGAAACGCGCTTCTCACTCTCTGAATCTCAAGGCAGATTCAACTCCCTTAGGTAAGCGAACACACAGGAGAGCAGTCTGAAAGATAAGTTTGTTTTGAGTTTTAGTCGGAGATTTACAGCTATTTCTGAAATGCTTGGATTTGGCTGGAAAAATGCGTTTTCTGCTTCTTCACAGAAAGGGTTTAGAAACTCCTGCAAACACACATCAGTTTAACTCTGTAAGTTGAACGCACACATTGAAGCCCGTCCTGTTAGGTTGCTCCGTTTTGGTTTTAGAAGCAGATATTTCTCAATACAGCGTTTACTCCCATTCACTCTGGAATATCAAAACGCAGCTCCTAGAAGAAACGCGCTTCTCAGTCTGAGTCTCAAGGCAGATTCAACTCCCTTAGGTAAGAGAACACACAGCAAAGCAGTCTGAAGGATACATTCGTTTTGAGTTTTAGACGGAGATTCACAGCTATTTCTGAAATCCTTGGATTTGGCTGGAAAAATGCGTGTTATGCTTCTTCACAGATAGGGTTTAGAAACTCCTGCAAACACACATCAGTTTAACTCTCTAAGTTGAACGCACACATTGAAGGCCGTTCTGTTAGGTTGCTCCGTTTTGGTTTTAGAAGCAGATATTTCTCAATACAGCCTTTACTCCCATTCACTCTGGAATATCAAAACGCAGCTCCAAGAAGAAACGCGCTTCTCACTCTGTGAATCTCAAGGCAGATTCAACTCCCTTAGGTAAGCGAACACACAGCAGAGCAGTCTGAAAGATACGTTCGTTTTGAGATTTTGACGGAGATTTACAGCTATTTCTGAAATGCTTGGATTTGGCTGGAAAAATGCGTTTTCTGCTTCTTCACAGAAAGGGTTTAGAAACTCCTGCAAACACACATCAGTTTAACTTAGTAAGTTGAACGCACATATTGAAGGCCGTTCTGTTAGGTGTCTCCGTTTTGGTTTTAGAAGCAGATATTTATCAATACAGCGTTTACTCCCATTCACTCTGGAATATCAAAACTCAGCTCCTAGAAGAAACGCGCTTCTCACTCTCTGAATCTCAAGGCAGATTCAACTCCCTTAGGTAGGCGTACACACAGCAGAGCAGTCTGAAGGATACGATCGTTTTGAGTTTTAGACGGAGATTTACAGCTATTTCTGAAATGCTTGGATTTGGCTGGAAAAATGCGTTTTCTGCTTCTTCACAGAAAGGGTTTAGAAAGCCCTGCGAACACACATCAGTTTAACTCTGTATGTTGAATGCACACATTGAAGGCCGTTCTGTTAGGTTGCTCCGTTTTGGTTTTAGAAGCAGATATTTCTCAATGCAGCGCTTACTCCCATTCACTCTGGAATATGAAAACGCAACTCCTACAAGAAACGCGCTTCTCACTCTCTGAATCTCAAGGCAGATTCAACTTTCTTAGGTAAGCGAACACACAGCAGACCAGTCTGAAGGATACGTTCGTTTTGAGTTTCAGATCGCGATTTAAAGCTATTTCTGAAATGCTTGGATTTGGCTGGAAAAATGCGTTTTCTGCTTCTTCACAGAAAGGGCTTAGAAACTCCTGAAAACACACATCAGTTTAATTCTCTAAGTTGAACCCACACATTGAAGGCCGTTCTGTTAGGTTACTTCGTTTTGGTTTTAGAAGCAGATATTTCTCAATACAGCGTTTACTCCCATTCACTCTACAATATGAAAACGCAGCTCCTAGAAGAAACGCGCTTCTCACTCTCTGAATCTCAAGGCAGATTCAACTCCCTTAGGTAAGCGAACACACAGCAGAGCAGTCTGAAGGATACGTTCGTTTTGAGTTTTAGACGGAGATTTACAGCTATTTCTGAAATGCTTGGATTTGGCTGGAAAAATGCGTTTTCTGCTTCTTCACAGAAAGGGTTTAGAAACTCCTGCAAACACACATCAGTTTAACTCTGTAAGTTGAACGCACACATTGAAGGCCGTTCTTTTAGGTTGCTCCGTTTTGGATTTAGAAGCGGATATTTCTCAATACAGCGTTTAGTCCCATTCACTCTGTAATATCAAAACGCAGCTCCTAGAAGAAACGGGCTTCTCACTCTCTGAATCTCAAAACAGATTCAACTTTCTTAGGTAACCGAACACACAGCAGACCAGTCTGAATGATACGTTCGTTTTGAGTTTTAGGCGGAGATTTACAGCTATTTCTGAAATGCTTGGATTTGGATGGAAAAATGCGTTTTCTGCTTCTTCACAGAAAGGGCTGAGAAACTCCTGCAAACACACATCAGTTTAACTCTGTAAGTTGAACAGACACATTGAAGGCGGTTCTGGTAGGTTGCTCCGTTTTGGTTTTAGAAGCAGATATTTCTCAATACAGGGTTTACTCCCATTCACTCTGGAATATGAAAACGCAGCTCCTAGAAAAAACGCGATTCTCACTCTCTGAATCTCAAGGCAGATTAAACTCCGTTAGGTAAGCGAAAACACAGCAGACCAGTCTGAAAAATACGTTCGTTTTGAGTTTTAGACGGAGATTTACAGCTATTTCTGAAATGCTTGGATTTGGCTGAAAATATGCGTTTTCTGCTTCTTCACAGAAAGGGTTTAGAAACTCCTGCAAACAAACATCAGTTTATCTCTGTAAGTTGAACGCACACATTAAAGGCCGTTCTGTGAGGTTGCTCTGCTTTGGTTTTAGAAGCAGATATTTTTCAATACAGGCTTTACTCCCATTCACTCTGGAATATCAAAACGCAGCTCCTAGAAGAAACGCGCTTCTCACTCTCTGAATCTCAAGGCAGATTCAACTCCCTTAGGTAAGCGAACACACAGCAGAGCAGTCTGAAGGATATGTTCGTTTTGTGTTTTAGACGGAGAATTACAGCTATTTCTGAAAAGCTTGGATTTGGCTGGAAAAATGCGTTTTCTGCTTGTTCACAGAAAAGGTCTAGAAACTCCTGCAAACGCACATCAGTTTACCTCTGTAAGTTGAACGAACACATTGAAGGCCGTTCTGTTAGCTTGCTCCGTTTTGGTTTTAGAAGCAGATATTTCTCAATAGAGCGTTTACTCCCATTCACTCTGGAATATCAAAACGCAGCTCCTAGAAGAAACGCGCTTCTCACTCTCTGAATCTCAATGCAGATTCAACTCCCTTAGGTAAGCGAACACACAGCAGACCAGTCTGAAGGATACGTTCGTTTTGAGTTTTAGACGGAGATTTACAACTATTCCTGAAATGCTTGGATTTGGCTGGAAAAATGCGTTTTCTGCTTGTTCACAGAAATGGTCTAAAAACTCCTGCAAACACACATCAGTTTATCTCTGTAAGTTGAAGGCACACATTGAAGGGCGTTCTGTTAGGTTGCTCTGTTTTGGTTTTAGAAGCAGATATTTCTCAATACAGCGTTTACTCCCATTCACTCTGGAATATCAAAACGCAGCTGCAAGAAGAAACGTGCTTCTCACTCTCTGAATCTCAAGGCAGATTCAACTCCCTTAGGTAAGGGAACACACAGCATAGCAGTCTGAAGGATTCGTTCGTTTTGAGTTTTAGACGGAGATTTACAGCTATTTCTGAAATGCTTGGATTTGGCTGGAAAAATGCGTTTTCTGCTTCTTCGCAGAAAGGGTTTAGAAACTCCTATAAACACGTCAGTTTAACTCTGTAAGTTGAACGCACACATTGAAGGCCGTTCTGTTAGGTTGCTCCGTTTTCGTTTTAGAAGCAGATGTTTCTCAATACAGCGTTTACTCCCATTCACCCTGGAATATGAAAACGCAGCTCCTAGTAGAAACGCGCTTTTCACTCTCTGAATCTCCAGGCAAGTTCAACGCCCTTAGGAAAGCGAAAACACAGCAGAGCATTCTAAAGGATACGATCGTTTTGAGTTTTAGACGGCGATTTACAGCTATTTCTGAAATGCTTGGATTTGGCTGGAAAAATGCGTTTCCTGCTTCTACACAAAAAGGGTTTTGAAACTCCTGCAAACAAACATCAGTTTAACTCTGTAAGATGAACGCACACATTGAAGGTCGTTCTCTTAGGTTGCTCCGTTTTGGTTTTAGAAGCAGATGTTTCTCAATACAGCATTTACTCCCATTCACTCTGTAATATCAAAACGCAGCTCCTAGAAGAAACGCGCTTCTCACTCTGAGTCTCAAGGCAGATTCAACTCCCTTAGGTAAGAGAACACACAGCAGAGCAGTCTGAAGGATACGTTCGTTTTAAGTTTCAGACGGAGATTTACAGCTATTTCTGAAATGCTTGAATTTCGCTGGAAAAATTCATTTCCTGTTTCTACACAAAAAGGGTTTAGAAACTCCTGCAAACACACATCAGTTTAACTCTGTAAGTTGAACGCACACATTGAAGGACGTTCTGTTTGGTTGCTCCGTTTTGGTTTTAGAAGCAGATATTTCTGAAAACAGCGCTTACTCCCATTCACTCTAAAATATGAAAACGCAGCTCCTAGAAGAAAAGTGCTTCTCACTCTCCAAATCTCAAGGTAGATTCAACTTTTTAAGGTTACGGAACACACAGCAGAGGATTCTGAAGGATACGTTCGTTTTGAGTTTTAGACGAAGATTTACAGCTATTTCTGAAATGCTTGGATTTGGCTGAAAAAATGCGTTTTCTGCTTCTTCACAGAAAGGGTTTAGAAACTCCTGCAAACACACATCAGTTTAACTCTGTAAGTTGAACGCACACATTGAAGGCCGTTCTGTTAGGTTGCTCCGTTTTGGTTTTAGAAGCAGATATTTCTCAATACAGCGTTTACTCCCATTCACTCTGGAATATCAAAACGCAGCTCCTAGAAGAAACGCGCTTCTCACTCTCTGAATCTCAAGGCAGATTCAACTCCCTTAGGTAAGCGAACACACAGCAGAGCAGTCTGAAAGATAAGTTTGTTTTGAGTTTTAGTCGGAGATTTACAGCTATTTCTGAAATGCTTGGATTTGGCTGGAAAAATGCCTTTTCTGCTTCTTCACAGAAAGGGTTTAGAAACTCCTGCAAACACACATCAGTTTAACTCTGTAAGTTGAACGCACACATTGAAGCCCGTCCTGTTAGGTTGCTCCGTTTTGGTTTTAGAAGCAGATATTTCTCAATACAGCGTTTACTCCCATTCACTCTGGAATATCAAAACGCAGCTCCTAGAAGAAACGCGCTTCTCAGTCTGAGTCTCAAGGCAGATTCAACTCCCTTAGGTAAGAGAACACACAGCAGAGCAGTCTGAAGGATACATTCGTTTTGAGTTTTAGACGGAGATTCACAGCTATTTCTGAAATCCTTGGATTTGGCTGGAAAAATGCGTGTTATGCTTCTTCACAGATAGGGTTTAGAAACTCCTGCAAACACACATCAGTTTAACTCTCTAAGTTGAACGCACACATTGAAGGCCGTTCTGTTAGGTTGCTCCGTTTTGGTTTTAGAAGCAGATATTTCTCAATACAGCCTTTACTCCCATTCACTCTGGAATATCAAAACGCAGCTCCAAGAAGAAACGCGCTTCTCACTCTCTGAATCTCAAGGCAGATTCAACTCCCTTAGGTAAGCGAACACACAGCAGAGCAGTCTGAAAGATACGTTCGTTTTGAGATTTTGACGGAGATTTACAGCTATTTCTGAAATGCTTGGATTTGGCTGGAAAAATGCGTTTTCTGCTTCTTCACAGAAAGGGTTTAGAAACTCCTGCAAACACACATCAGTTTACCTTAGTAAGTTGAACGCACATATTGAAGGCCGTTCTGTTAGGTGTCTCCGTTTTGGTTTTAGAAGCAGATATTTATCAATACAGCGTTTACTCCCATTCACTCTGGAATATCAAAACTCAGCTCCTAGAAGAAACGCGCTTCTCACTCTCTGAATCTCAAGGCAGATTCAACTCCCTTAGGTAGGCGTACACACAGCAGAGCAGTCTGAAGGATACGATCGTTTTGAGTTTTAGACGGAGATTTACAGCTATTTCTGAAATGCTTGGATTTGGCTGGAAAAATGCGTTTTCTGCTTCTTCACAGAAAGGGTTTAGAAAGCCCTGCGAACACACATCAGTTTAACTCTGTATGTTGAATGCACACATTGAAGGCCGTTCTGTTAGGTTGCTCCGTTTTGGTTTTAGAAGCAGATATTTCTCAATGCAGCGCTTACTCCCATTCACTCTGGAATATGAAAACGCAACTCCTACAAGAAACGCGCTTCTCACTCTCTGAATCTCAAGGCAGATTCAACTCCCTTAGGTAAGCGAACAAACAGCAGAGCAGTCTGAAGGATACGTTCGTTTTGAGTTTCAGACCGAGATTTACAGCTATTTCTGAAATGCTTAGATTTGGCTGGAAAAATGCGTTTTCTGCTTCTTCACAGAAAGTGTTTAGAATCTCCTGCAAACACACATCAGTTTAACTCTGTAAGTTGAACGCACACATTGAAGGCCGTTCTGTTAGGTTGCTCCGTTTTGGTTTTAGAAGCAGATATTTCTCAATACAGCGTTTACTCCCATTCACTCTGGAATATGAAAACGCAGCTCCTAGAAGAAATGCGCTTCTCACTCTCTGAATCTCAAGGCAGATTCAACTTTCTTAGGTAAGCGAACACACAGCAGACCAGTCTGAAGGATACGTTCGTTTTGAGTTTCAGACCGCGATTTAAAGCTATTTCTGAAATGCTTGGATTTGGCTGGAAAAATGCGTTTTCTGCTTCTTCACAGAAAGGGCTTAGAAACTCCTGAAAACACACATCAGTTTAATTCTCTAAGTTGAACCCACACATTGAAGGCCGTTCTGTTAGGTTACTTCGTTTTGGTTTTAGAAGCAGATATTTCTCAATACAGCGTTTACTCCCATTCACTCTACAATATGAAAACGCAGCTCCTAGAAGAAACGCGCTTCTCACTCTCTGAATCTAAAGGCAGATTCAACCCCCTTAGGTAAGCGAACACACAGCAGAGCAGTCTGAAGGATACGTTCGTTTTGAGTTTTAGACGGAGATTTACAGCTATTTCTGAAATGCTTGGATTTGGCTGGAAAAATGCGTTTTCTGCTTCTTCACAGAAAGGGTTTAGAAACTCCTGCAAACACATCAGTTTAACTCTGTAAGTTGAACGCACACATTGAAGGCCGTTCTTTTAGGTTGCTCCGTTTTGGATTTAGAAGCGGATATTTCTCAATACAGCGTTTAGTCCCATTCACTCTGTAATATCAAAACGCAGCTCCTAGAAGAAACGGGCTTCTCACTCTCTGAATCTCAAAACAGATTCAACTTTCTTAGGTAACCGAACACACAGCAGACCAGTCTGAATGATACGTTCGTTTTGAGTTTTAGGCGGAGATTTACAGCTATTTCTGAAATGCTTGGATTTGGCTGGAAAAATGCGTTTTCTGCTTCTTCGCAGAAAGGGTTTAGAAACTCCTATAAACACGTCAGTTTAACTCTGTAAGTTGAACGCACACATTGAAGGCCGTTCTGTTAGGTTGCTCCGTTTTCGTTTTAGAAGCAGATGTTTCTCAATACAGCGTTTACTCCCATTCACCCTGGAATATGAAAACGCAGCTCCTAGTAGAAACGCGCTTTTCACTCTCTGAATCTCCAGGCAAGTTCAACGCACTTAGGAAAGCGAAAACACAGCAGAGCATTCTAAAGGATACGATCGTTTTGAGTTTTAGACGGCGATTTACAGCTATTTCTGAAATGCTTGGATTTGGCTGGAAAAATGCGTTTCCTGCTTCTACACAAAAAGGGTTTTGAAACTCCTGCAAACAAACATCAGTTTAACTCTGTAAGATGAACGCACACATTGAAGGTCGTTCTCTTAGGTTGCTCCGTTTTGGTTTTAGAAGCAGATGTTTCTCAATACAGCATTTACTCCCATTCACTCTGTAATATCAAAACGCAGCTCCTAGAAGAAACGCGCTTCTCACTCTGAGTCTCAAGGCAGATTCAACTCCCTTAGGTAAGAGAACACACAGCAGAGCAGTCTGAAGGATACGTTCGTTTTAAGTTTCAGACGGAGATTTACAGCTATTTCTGAAATGCTTGAATTTCGCTGGAAAAATTCATTTCCTGTTTCTACACAAAAAGGGTTTAGAAACTCCTGCAAACACACATCAGTTTAACTCTGTAAGTTGAACGCACACATTGAAGGACGTTCTGTTTGGTTGCTCCGTTTTGGTTTTAGAAGCAGATATTTCTGAAAACAGCGCTTACTCCCATTCACTCTAAAATATGAAAACGCAGCTCCTAGAAGAAAAGTGCTTCTCACTCTCCAAATCTCAAGGTAGATTCAACTTTTTAAGGTTACGGAACACACAGCAGAGGATTCTGAAGGATACGTTCGTTTTGAGTTTTAGACGAAGATTTACAGCTATTTCTGAAATGCTTGGATTTGGCTGAAAAAATGCGTTTTCTGCTTCTTCACAGAAAGGGTTTAGAAACTCCTGCAAACACACATCAGTTTAACTCTGTAAGTTGAACGCACACATTGAAGGCCGTTCTGTTAGGTTGCTCCGTTTTGGTTTTAGAAGCAGATATTTCTCAATACAGCGTTTACTCCCATTCACTCTGGAATATCAAAACGCAGCTCCTAGAAGAAACGCGCTTCTCACTCTCTGAATCTCAAGGCAGATTCAACTCCCTTAGGTAAGCGAACACACAGCAGAGCAGTCTGAAGGATACATTCGTTTTGAGTTTTAGACGGAGATTCACAGCTATTTCTGAAATCCTTGGATTTGGCTGGAAAAATGCGTGTTATGCTTCTTCACAGAAAGGGTTTAGAAACTCCTGCAAACACACATCAGTTTAACTCTGTAAGTTGAACGCACACATTGAAGCCCGTCCTGTTAGGTTGCTCCGTTTTGGTTTTAGAAGCAGATATTTCTCAATACAGCGTTTACTCCCATTCACTCTGGAATATCAAAACGCAGCTCCTAGAAGAAACGCGCTTCTCAGTCTGAGTCTCAAGGCAGATTCAACTCCCTTAGGTAAGAGAACACACAGCAGAGCAGTCTGAAGGATACATTCGTTTTGAGTTTTAGACGGAGATTCACAGCTATTTCTGAAATCCTTGGATTTGGCTGGAAAAATGCGTGTTATGCTTCTTCACAGATAGGGTTTAGAAACTCCTGCAAACACACATCAGTTTAACTCAGTAAGTTGAACGCACATATTGAAGGCCGTTCTGTTAGGTGTCTCCGTTTTGGTTTTAGAAGCAGATATTTATCAATACAGCGTTTACTCCCATTCACTCTGGAATATCAAAACTCAGCTCCTAGAAGAAACGCGCTTCTCACTCTCTGAATCTCAAGGCAGATTCAACTCCCTTAGGTAGGCGTACACACAGCAGAGCAGTCTGAAGGATACGATCGTTTTGAGTTTTAGACGGAGATTTACAGCTATTTCTGAAATGCTTGGATTTGGCTGGAAAAATGCGTTTTCTGCTTCTTCACAGAAAGGGTTTAGAAAGCCCTGCGAACACACATCAGTTTAACTCTGTATGTTGAATGCACACATTGAAGGCCGTTCTGTTAGGTTGCTCCGTTTTGGTTTTAGAAGCAGATATTTCTCAATGCAGCGCTTACTCCCATTCACTCTGGAATATGAAAACGCAACTCCTACAAGAAACGCGCTTCTCACTCTCTGAATCTCAAGGCAGATTCAACTCCCTTAGGTAAGCGAACAAACAGCAGAGCAGTCTGAAGGATACGTTCGTTTTGAGTTTCAGACCGAGATTTACAGCTATTTCTGAAATGCTTAGATTTGGCTGGAAAAATGCGTTTTCTGCTTCTTCACAGAAAGTGTTTAGAATCTCCTGCAAACACACATCAGTTTAACTCTGTAAGTTGAACGCACACATTGAAGGCCGTTCTGTTAGGTTGCTCCGTTTTGGTTTTAGAAGCAGATATTTCTCAATACAGCGTTTACTCCCATTCACTCTGGAATATGAAAACGCAGCTCCTAGAAGAAATGCGCTTCTCACTCTCTGAATCTCAAGGCAGATTCAACTTTCTTAGGTAAGCGAACACACAGCAGACCAGTCTGAAGGATACGTTCGTTTTGAGTTTCAGACCGCGATTTAAAGCTATTTCTGAAATGCTTGGATTTGGCTGGAAAAATGCGTTTTCTGCTTCTTCACAGAAAGGGCTTAGAAACTCCTGAAAACACACATCAGTTTAATTCTCTAAGTTGAACCCACACATTGAAGGCCGTTCTGTTAGGTTACTTCGTTTTGGTTTTAGAAGCAGATATTTCTCAATACAGCGTTTACTCCCATTCACTCTACAATATGAAAACGCAGCTCCTAGAAGAAACGCGCTTCTCACTCTCTGAATCTAAAGGCAGATTCAACCCCCTTAGGTAAGCGAACACACAGCAGAGCAGTCTGAAGGATACGTTCGTTTTGAGTTTTAGACGGAGATTTACAGCTATTTCTGAAATGCTTGGATTTGGCTGGAAAAATGCGTTTTCTGCTTCTTCACAGAAAGGGTTTAGAAACTCCTGCAAACACACATCAGTTTAACTCTGTAAGTTGAACGCACACATTGAAGGCCGTTCTTTTAGGTTGCTCCGTTTTGGATTTAGAAGCGGATATTTCTCAATACAGCGTTTAGTCCCATTCACTCTGTAATATCAAAACGCAGCTCCTAGAAGAAACGGGCTTCTCACTCTCTGAATCTCAAAACAGATTCAACTTTCTTAGGTAACCGAACACACAGCAGACCAGTCTGAATGATACGTTCGTTTTGAGTTTTAGGCGGAGATTTACAGCTATTTCTGAAATGCTTGGATTTGGATGGAAAAATGCGTTTTCTGCTTCTTCACAGAAAGGGCTGAGAAACTCCTGCAAACACACATCAGTTTAACTCTGTAAGTTGAACAGACACATTGAAGGCGGTTCTGGTAGGTTGCTCCGTTTTGGTTTTAGAAGCAGATATTTCTCAATACAGGGTTTACTCCCATTCACTCTGGAATATGAAAACGCAGCTCCTAGAAAAAACGCGATTCTCACTCTCTGAATCTCAAGGCAGATTAAACTCCGTTAGGTAAGCGAAAACACAGCAGACCAGTCTGAAAAATACGTTCGTTTTGAGTTTTAGACGGAGATTTACAGCTATTTCTGAAATGCTTGGATTTGGCTGAAAATATGCGTTTTCTGCTTCTTCACAGAAAGGGTTTAGAAACTCCTGCAAACAAACATCAGTTTATCTCTGTAAGTTGAACGCACACATTAAAGGCCGTTCTGTGAGGTTGCTCTGCTTTGGTTTTAGAAGCAGATATTTTTCAATACAGGCTTTACTCCCATTCACTCTGGAATATCAAAACGCAGCTCCTAGAAGAAACGCGCTTCTCACTCTCTGAATCTCAAGGCAGATTCAACTCCCTTAGGTAAGCGAACACACAGCAGAGCAGTCTGAAGGATATGTTCGTTTTGTGTTTTAGACGGAGAATTACAGCTATTTCTGAAAAGCTTGGATTTGGCTGGAAAAATGCGTTTTCTGCTTGTTCACAGAAAAGGTCTAGAAACTCCTGCAAACGCACATCAGTTTACCTCTGTAAGTTGAACGAACACATTGAAGGCCGTTCTGTTAGCTTGCTCCGTTTTGGTTTTAGAAGCAGATATTTCTCAATAGAGCGTTTACTCCCATTCACTCTGGAATATCAAAACGCAGCTCCTAGAAGAAACGCGCTTCTCACTCTCTGAATCTCAATGCAGATTCAACTCCCTTAGGTAAGCGAACACACAGCAGACCAGTCTGAAGGATACGTTCGTTTTGAGTTTTAGACGGAGATTTACAACTATTCCTGAAATGCTTGGATTTGGCTGGAAAAATGCGTTTTCTGCTTGTTCACAGAAATGGTCTAAAAACTCCTGCAAACACACATCAGTTTATCTCTGTAAGTTGAAGGCACACATTGAAGGGCGTTCTGTTAGGTTGCTCTGTTTTGGTTTTAGAAGCAGATATTTCTCAATACAGCGTTTACTCCCATTCACTCTGGAATATCAAAACGCAGCTGCAAGAAGAAACGTGCTTCTCACTCTCTGAATCTAAAGGCAGATTCAACCCCCTTAGGTAAGCGAACACACAGCAGAGCAGTCTGAAGGATACGTTCGTTTTGAGTTTTAGACGGAGATTTACAGCTATTTCTGAAATGCTTGGATTTGGCTGGAAAAATGCGTTTTCTGCTTCTTCACAGAAAGGGTTTAGAAACTCCTGCAAACACACATCAGTTTAACTCTGTAAGTTGAACGCACACATTGAAGGCCGTTCTTTTAGGTTGCTCCGTTTTGGATTTAGAAGCGGATATTTCTCAATACAGCGTTTAGTCCCATTCACTCTGTAATATCAAAACGCAGCTCCTAGAAGAAACGGGCTTCTCACTCTCTGAATCTCAAAACAGATTCAACTTTCTTAGGTAACCGAACACACAGCAGACCAGTCTGAATGATACGTTCGTTTTGAGTTTTAGGCGGAGATTTACAGCTATTTCTGAAATGCTTGGATTTGGCTGGAAAAATGCGTTTTCTGCTTCTTCGCAGAAAGGGTTTAGAAACTCCTATAAACACGTCAGTTTAACTCTGTAAGTTGAACGCACACATTGAAGGCCGTTCTGTTAGGTTGCTCCGTTTTCGTTTTAGAAGCAGATGTTTCTCAATACAGCGTTTACTCCCATTCACCCTGGAATATGAAAACG
Organism: Callithrix jacchus; assembly: GCF_049354715.1. Taxonomy (NCBI): domain Eukaryota; kingdom Metazoa; phylum Chordata; class Mammalia; order Primates; family Cebidae; genus Callithrix; species Callithrix jacchus. The sequence goes on along the minus strand of NC_133524.1, from coordinate 58,910,252 downwards.
CAGCTCCTAGTAGAAACGCGCTTTTCACTCTCTGAATCTCCAGGCAAGTTCAACGCACTTAGGAAAGCGAAAACACAGCAGAGCATTCTAAAGGATACGATCGTTTTGAGTTTTAGACGGCGATTTACAGCTATTTCTGAAATGCTTGGATTTGGCTGGAAAAATGCGTTTCCTGCTTCTACACAAAAAGGGTTTTGAAACTCCTGCAAACAAACATCAGTTTAACTCTGTAAGATGAACGCACACATTGAAGGTCGTTCTCTTAGGTTGCTCCGTTTTGGTTTTAGAAGCAGATGTTTCTCAATACAGCATTTACTCCCATTCACTCTGTAATATCAAAACGCAGCTCCTAGAAGAAACGCGCTTCTCACTCTGAGTCTCAAGGCAGATTCAACTCCCTTAGGTAAGAGAACACACAGCAGAGCAGTCTGAAGGATACGTTCGTTTTAAGTTTCAGACGGAGATTTACAGCTATTTCTGAAATGCTTGAATTTCGCTGGAAAAATTCATTTCCTGTTTCTACACAAAAAGGGTTTAGAAACTCCTGCAAACACACATCAGTTTAACTCTGTAAGTTGAACGCACACATTGAAGGACGTTCTGTTTGGTTGCTCCGTTTTGGTTTTAGAAGCAGATATTTCTGAAAACAGCGCTTACTCCCATTCACTCTAAAATATGAAAACGCAGCTCCTAGAAGAAAAGTGCTTCTCACTCTCCAAATCTCAAGGTAGATTCAACTTTTTAAGGTTACGGAACACACAGCAGAGGATTCTGAAGGATACGTTCGTTTTGAGTTTTAGACGAAGATTTACAGCTATTTCTGAAATGCTTGGATTTGGCTGAAAAAATGCGTTTTCTGCTTCTTCACAGAAAGGGTTTAGAAACTCCTGCAAACACACATCAGTTTAACTCTGTAAGTTGAACGCACACATTGAAGGCCGTTCTGTTAGGTTGCTCCGTTTTGGTTTTAGAAGCAGATATTTCTCAATACAGCGTTTACTCCCATTCACTCTGGAATATCAAAACGCAGCTCCTAGAAGAAACGCGCTTCTCACTCTCTGAATCTCAAGGCAGATTCAACTCCCTTAGGTAAGCGAACACACAGGAGAGCAGTCTGAAAGATAAGTTTGTTTTGAGTTTTAGTCGGAGATTTACAGCTATTTCTGAAATGCTTGGATTTGGCTGGAAAAATGCGTTTTCTGCTTATTCACAGAAAGGGTTTAGAAACTCCTGCAAACACACATCAGTTTAACTCTGTAAGTTGAACGCACACATTGAAGCCCGTCCTGTTAGGTTGCTCCGTTTTGGTTTTAGAAGCAGATATTTCTCAATACAGCGTTTACTCCCATTCACTCTGGAATATCAAAACGCAGCTCCTAGAAGAAACGCGCTTCTCAGTCTGAGTCTCAAGGCAGATTCAACTCCCTTAGGTAAGAGAACACACAGCAGAGCAGTCTGAAGGATACATTCGTTTTGAGTTTTAGACGGAGATTCACAGCTATTTCTGAAATCCTTGGATTTGGCTGGAAAAATGCGTGTTATGCTTCTTCACAAATAGGGTTTAGAAACTCCTGCAAACACACATCAGTTTAACTCTCTAAGTTGAACGCACACATTGAAGGCCGTTCTGTTAGGTTGCTCCGTTTTGGTTTTAGAAGCAGATATTTCTCAATACAGCCTTTACTCCCATTCACTCTGGAATATCAAAACGCAGCTCCAAGAAGAAACGCGCTTCTCACTCTCTGAATCTCAAGGCAGATTCAACTCCCTTAGGTAAGCGAACACACAGCAGAGCAGTCTGAAAGATACGTTCGTTTTGAGATTTTGACGGAGATTTACAGCTATTTCTGAAATGCTTGGATTTGGCTGGAAAAATGCGTTTTCTGCTTCTTCACAGAAAGGGTTTAGAAACTCCTGCAAACACACATCAGTTTAACTTAGTAAGTTGAACGCACATATTGAAGGCCGTTCTGTTAGGTGTCTCCGTTTTGGTTTTAGAAGCAGATATTTATCAATACAGCGTTTACTCCCATTCACTCTGGAATATCAAAACTCAGCTCCTAGAAGAAACGCGCTTCTCACTCTCTGAATCTCAAGGCAGATTCAACTCCCTTAGGTAGGCGTACACACAGCAGAGCAGTCTGAAGGATACGATCGTTTTGAGTTTTAGACGGAGATTTACAGCTATTTCTGAAATGCTTGGATTTGGCTGGAAAAATGCGTTTTCTGCTTCTTCACAGAAAGGGTTTAGAAAGCCCTGCGAACACACATCAGTTTAACTCTGTATGTTGAATGCACACATTGAAGGCCGTTCTGTTAGGTTGCTCCGTTTTGGTTTTAGAAGCAGATATTTCTCAATGCAGCGCTTACTCCCATTCACTCTGGAATATGAAAACGCAACTCCTACAAGAAACGCGCTTCTCACTCTCTGAATCTCAAGGCAGATTCAACTTTCTTAGGTAAGCGAACACACAGCAGACCAGTCTGAAGGATACGTTCGTTTTGAGTTTCAGATCGCGATTTAAAGCTATTTCTGAAATGCTTGGATTTGGCTGGAAAAATGCGTTTTCTGCTTCTTCACAGAAAGGGCTTAGAAACTCCTGAAAACACACATCAGTTTAATTCTCTAAGTTGAACCCACACATTGAAGGCCGTTCTGTTAGGTTACTTCGTTTTGGTTTTAGAAGCAGATATTTCTCAATACAGCGTTTACTCCCATTCACTCTACAATATGAAAACGCAGCTCCTAGAAGAAACGCGCTTCTCACTCTCTGAATCTCAAGGCAGATTCAACTCCCTTAGGTAAGCGAACACACAGCAGAGCAGTCTGAAGGATACGTTCGTTTTGAGTTTTAGACGGAGATTTACAGCTATTTCTGAAATTCTTGGATTTGGCTGGAAAAATGCGTTTTCTGCTTCTTCACAGAAAGGGTTTAGAAACTCCTGCAAACACACATCAGTTTAACTCTGTAAGTTGAACGCACACATTGAAGGCCGTTCTTTTAGGTTGCTCCGTTTTGGATTTAGAAGCGGATATTTCTCAATACAGCGTTTAGTCCCATTCACTCTGTAATATCAAAACGCAGCTCCTAGAAGAAACGGGCTTCTCACTCTCTGAATCTCAAAACAGATTCAACTTTCTTAGGTAACCGAACACACAGCAGACCAGTCTGAATGATACGTTCGTTTTGAGTTTTAGGCGGAGATTTACAGCTATTTCTGAAATGCTTGGATTTGGATGGAAAAATGCGTTTTCTGCTTCTTCACAGAAAGGGCTGAGAAACTCCTGCAAACACACATCAGTTTAACTCTGTAAGTTGAACAGACACATTGAAGGCGGTTCTGGTAGGTTGCTCCGTTTTGGTTTTAGAAGCAGATATTTCTCAATACAGGGTTTACTCCCATTCACTCTGGAATATGAAAACGCAGCTCCTAGAAAAAACGCGATTCTCACTCTCTGAATCTCAAGGCAGATTAAACTCCGTTAGGTAAGCGAAAACACAGCAGACCAGTCTGAAAAATACGTTCGTTTTGAGTTTTAGACGGAGATTTACAGCTATTTCTGAAATGCTTGGATTTGGCTGAAAATATGCGTTTTCTGCTTCTTCACAGAAAGGGTTTAGAAACTCCTGCAAACAAACATCAGTTTATCTCTGTAAGTTGAACGCACACATTAAAGGCCGTTCTGTGAGGTTGCTCTGCTTTGGTTTTAGAAGCAGATATTTTTCAATACAGGCTTTACTCCCATTCACTCTGGAATATCAAAACGCAGCTCCTAGAAGAAACGCGCTTCTCACTCTCTGAATCTCAAGGCAGATTCAACTCCCTTAGGTAAGCGAACACACAGCAGAGCAGTCTGAAGGATATGTTCGTTTTGTGTTTTAGACGGAGAATTACAGCTATTTCTGAAAAGCTTGGATTTGGCTGGAAAAATGCGTTTTCTGCTTGTTCACAGAAAAGGTCTAGAAACTCCTGCAAACGCACATCAGTTTACCTCTGTAAGTTGAACGAACACATTGAAGGCCGTTCTGTTAGCTTGCTCCGTTTTGGTTTTAGAAGCAGATATTTCTCAATAGAGCGTTTACTCCCATTCACTCTGGAATATCAAAACGCAGCTCCTAGAAGAAACGCGCTTCTCACTCTCTGAATCTCAATGCAGATTCAACTCCCTTAGGTAAGCGAACACACAGCAGACCAGTCTGAAGGATACGTTCGTTTTGAGTTTTAGACGGAGATTTACAACTATTCCTGAAATGCTTGGATTTGGCTGGAAAAATGCGTTTTCTGCTTGTTCACAGAAATGGTCTAAAAACTCCTGCAAACACACATCAGTTTATCTCTGTAAGTTGAAGGCACACATTGAAGGGCGTTCTGTTAGGTTGCTCTGTTTTGGTTTTAGAAGCAGATATTTCTCAATACAGCGTTTACTCCCATTCACTCTGGAATATCAAAACGCAGCTGCAAGAAGAAACGTGCTTCTCACTCTCTGAATCTCAAGGCAGATTCAACTCCCTTAGGTAAGGGAACACACAGCATAGCAGTCTGAAGGATTCGTTCGTTTTGAGTTTTAGACGGAGATTTACAGCTATTTCTGAAATGCTTGGATTTGGCTGGAAAAATGCGTTTTCTGCTTCTTCACAGAAAGGGTTTAGAAAGCCCTGCGAACACACATCAGTTTAACTCTGTATGTTGAATGCACACATTGAAGGCCGTTCTGTTAGGTTGCTCCGTTTTGGTTTTAGAAGCAGATATTTCTCAATGCAGCGCTTACTCCCATTCACTCTGGAATATGAAAACGCAACTCCTACAAGAAACGCGCTTCTCACTCTCTGAATCTCAAGGCAGATTCAACTCCCTTAGGTAAGCGAACAAACAGCAGAGCAGTCTGAAGGATACGTTCGTTTTGAGTTTCAGACCGAGATTTACAGCTATTTCTGAAATGCTTAGATTTGGCTGGAAAAATGCGTTTTCTGCTTCTTCACAGAAAGGGTTTAGAATCTCCTGCAAACACACATCAGTTTAACTCTGTAAGTTGAACGCACACATTGAAGGCCGTTCTGTTAGGTTGCTCCGTTTTGGTTTTAGAAGCAGATATTTCTCAATACAGCGTTTACTCCCATTCACTCTGGAATATGAAAACGCAGCTCCTAGAAGAAATGCGCTTCTCACTCTCTGAATCTCAAGGCAGATTCAACTTTCTTAGGTAAGCGAACACACAGCAGACCAGTCTGAAGGATACGTTCGTTTTGAGTTTCAGACCGCGATTTAAAGCTATTTCTGAAATGCTTGGATTTGGCTGGAAAAATGCGTTTTCTGCTTCTTCACAGAAAGGGCTTAGAAACTCCTGAAAACACACATCAGTTTAATTCTCTAAGTTGAACCCACACATTGAAGGCCGTTCTGTTAGGTTACTTCGTTTTGGTTTTAGAAGCAGATATTTCTCAATACAGCGTTTACTCCCATTCACTCTACAATATGAAAACGCAGCTCCTAGAAGAAACGCGCTTCTCACTCTCTGAATCTAAAGGCAGATTCAACCCCCTTAGGTAAGCGAACACACAGCAGAGCAGTCTGAAGGATACGTTCGTTTTGAGTTTTAGACGGAGATTTACAGCTATTTCTGAAATGCTTGGATTTGGCTGGAAAAATGCGTTTTCTGCTTCTTCACAGAAAGGGTTTAGAAACTCCTGCAAACACACATCAGTTTAACTCTGTAAGTTGAACGCACACATTGAAGGCCGTTCTTTTAGGTTGCTCCGTTTTGGATTTAGAAGCGGATATTTCTCAATACAGCGTTTAGTCCCATTCACTCTGTAATATCAAAACGCAGCTCCTAGAAGAAACGGGCTTCTCACTCTCTGAATCTCAAAACAGATTCAACTTTCTTAGGTAACCGAACACACAGCAGACCAGTCTGAATGATACGTTCGTTTTGAGTTTTAGGCGGAGATTTACAGCTATTTCTGAAATGCTTGGATTTGGCTGGAAAAATGCGTTTTCTGCTTCTTCGCAGAAAGGGTTTAGAAACTCCTATAAACACGTCAGTTTAACTCTGTAAGTTGAACGCACACATTGAAGGCCGTTCTGTTAGGTTGCTCCGTTTTCGTTTTAGAAGCAGATGTTTCTCAATACAGCGTTTACTCCCATTCACCCTGGAATATGAAAACGCAGCTCCTAGTAGAAACGCGCTTTTCACTCTCTGAATCTCCAGGCAAGTTCAACGCACTTAGGAAAGCGAAAACACAGCAGAGCATTCTAAAGGATACGATCGTTTTGAGTTTTAGACGGCGATTTACAGCTATTTCTGAAATGCTTGGATTTGGCTGGAAAAATGCGTTTCCTGCTTCTACACAAAAAGGGTTTTGAAACTCCTGCAAACAAACATCAGTTTAACTCTGTAAGATGAACGCACACATTGAAGGTCGTTCTCTTAGGTTGCTCCGTTTTGGTTTTAGAAGCAGATGTTTCTCAATACAGCATTTACTCCCATTCACTCTGTAATATCAAAACGCAGCTCCTAGAAGAAACGCGCTTCTCACTCTGAGTCTCAAGGCAGATTCAACTCCCTTAGGTAAGAGAACACACAGCAGAGCAGTCTGAAGGATACGTTCGTTTTAAGTTTCAGACGGAGATTTACAGCTATTTCTGAAATGCTTGAATTTCGCTGGAAAAATTCATTTCCTGTTTCTACACAAAAAGGGTTTAGAAACTCCTGCAAACACACATCAGTTTAACTCTGTAAGTTGAACGCACACATTGAAGGACGTTCTGTTTGGTTGCTCCGTTTTGGTTTTAGAAGCAGATATTTCTGAAAACAGCGCTTACTCCCATTCACTCTAAAATATGAAAACGCAGCTCCTAGAAGAAAAGTGCTTCTCACTCTCCAAATCTCAAGGTAGATTCAACTTTTTAAGGTTACGGAACACACAGCAGAGGATTCTGAAGGATACGTTCGTTTTGAGTTTTAGACGAAGATTTACAGCTATTTCTGAAATGCTTGGATTTGGCTGAAAAAATGCGTTTTCTGCTTCTTCACAGAAAGGGTTTAGAAACTCCTGCAAACACACATCAGTTTAACTCTGTAAGTTGAACGCACACATTGAAGGCCGTTCTGTTAGGTTGCTCCGTTTTGGTTTTAGAAGCAGATATTTCTCAATACAGCGTTTACTCCCATTCACTCTGGAATATGAAAACGCAGCTCCTAGAAGAAATGCGCTTCTCACTCTCTGAATCTCAAGGCAGATTCAACTTTCTTAGGTAAGCGAACACACAGCAGACCAGTCTGAAGGATACGTTCGTTTTGTGTTTCAGACCGCGATTTAAAGCTATTTCTGAAATGCTTGGATTTGGCTGGAAAAATGCGTTTTCTGCTTCTTCACAGAAAGGGCTTAGAAACTCCTGAAAACACACATCAGTTTAATTCTCTAAGTTGAACCCACACATTGAAGGCCGTTCTGTTAGGTTACTTCGTTTTGGTTTTAGAAGCAGATATTTCTCAATACAGCGTTTACTCCCATTCACTCTACAATATGAAAACGCAGCTCCTAGAAGAAACGCGCTTCTCACTCTCTGAATCTAAAGGCAGATTCAACCCCCTTAGGTAAGCGAACACACAGCAGAGCAGTCTGAAGGATACGTTCGTTTTGAGTTTTAGACGGAGATTTACAGCTATTTCTGAAATGCTTGGATTTGGCTGGAAAAATGCGTTTTCTGCTTCTTCACAGAAAGGGTTTAGAAACTCCTGCAAACACACATCAGTTTAACTCTGTAAGTTGAACGCACACATTGAAGGCCGTTCTTTTAGGTTGCTCCGTTTTGGATTTAGAAGCGGATATTTCTCAATACAGCGTTTAGTCCCATTCACTCTGTAATATCAAAACGCAGCTCCTAGAAGAAACGGGCTTCTCACTCTCTGAATCTCAAAACAGATTCAACTTTCTTAGGTAACCGAACACACAGCAGACCAGTCTGAATGATACGTTCGTTTTGAGTTTTAGGCGGAGATTTACAGCTATTTCTGAAATGCTTGGATTTGGATGGAAAAATGCGTTTTCTGCTTCTTCACAGAAAGGGCTGAGAAACTCCTGCAAACACACATCAGTTTAACTCTGTAAGTTGAACAGACACATTGAAGGCGGTTCTGGTAGGTTGCTCCGTTTTGGTTTTAGAAGCAGATATTTCTCAATACAGGGTTTACTCCCATTCACTCTGGAATATGAAAACGCAGCTCCTAGAAAAAACGCGATTCTCACTCTCTGAATCTCAAGGCAGATTAAACTCCGTTAGGTAAGCGAAAACACAGCAGACCAGTCTGAAAAATACGTTCGTTTTGAGTTTTAGACGGAGATTTACAGCTATTTCTGAAATGCTTGGATTTGGCTGAAAATATGCGTTTTCTGCTTCTTCACAGAAAGGGTTTAGAAACTCCTGCAAACAAACATCAGTTTATCTCTGTAAGTTGAACGCACACATTAAAGGCCGTTCTGTGAGGTTGCTCTGCTTTGGTTTTAGAAGCAGATATTTTTCAATACAGGCTTTACTCCCATTCACTCTGGAATATCAAAACGCAGCTCCTAGAAGAAACGCGCTTCTCACTCTCTGAATCTCAAGGCAGATTCAACTCCCTTAGGTAAGCGAACACACAGCAGAGCAGTCTGAAGGATATGTTCGTTTTGTGTTTTAGACGGAGAATTACAGCTATTTCTGAAAAGCTTGGATTTGGCTGGAAAAATGCGTTTTCTGCTTGTTCACAGAAAAGGTCTAGAAACTCCTGCAAACGCACATCAGTTTACCTCTGTAAGTTGAACGAACACATTGAAGGCCGTTCTGTTAGCTTGCTCCGTTTTGGTTTTAGAAGCAGATATTTCTCAATAGAGCGTTTACTCCCATTCACTCTGGAATATCAAAACGCAGCTCCTAGAAGAAACGCGCTTCTCACTCTCTGAATCTCAATGCAGATTCAACTCCCTTAGGTAAGCGAACACACAGCAGACCAGTCTGAAGGATACGTTCGTTTTGAGTTTTAGACGGAGATTTACAACTATTCCTGAAATGCTTGGATTTGGCTGGAAAAATGCGTTTTCTGCTTGTTCACAGAAATGGTCTAAAAACTCCTGCAAACACACATCAGTTTATCTCTGTAAGTTGAAGGCACACATTGAAGGGCGTTCTGTTAGGTTGCTCTGTTTTGGTTTTAGAAGCAGATATTTCTCAATACAGCGTTTACTCCCATTCACTCTGGAATATCAAAACGCAGCTGCAAGAAGAAACGTGCTTCTCACTCTCTGAATCTCAAGGCAGATTCAACTCCCTTAGGTAAGGGAACACACAGCATAGCAGTCTGAAGGATTCGTTCGTTTTGAGTTTTAGACGGAGATTTACAGCTATTTCTGAAATGCTTGGATTTGGCTGGAAAAATGCGTTTTCTGCTTCTTCGCAGAAAGGGTTTAGAAACTCCTATAAACACGTCAGTTTAACTCTGTAAGTTGAACGCACACATTGAAGGCCGTTCTGTTAGGTTGCTCCGTTTTCGTTTTAGAAGCAGATGTTTCTCAATACAGCGTTTACTCCCATTCACCCTGGAATATGAAAACGCAGCTCCTAGTAGAAACGCGCTTTTCACTCTCTGAATCTCCAGGCAAGTTCAACGCCCTTAGGAAAGCGAAAACACAGCAGAGCATTCTAAAGGATACGATCGTTTTGAGTTTTAGACGGCGATTTACAGCTATTTCTGAAATGCTTGGATTTGGCTGGAAAAATGCGTTTCCTGCTTCTACACAAAAAGGGTTTTGAAACTCCTGCAAACAAACATCAGTTTAACTCTGTAAGATGAACGCACACATTGAAGGTCGTTCTCTTAGGTTGCTCCGTTTTGGTTTTAGAAGCAGATGTTTCTCAATACAGCATTTACTCCCATTCACTCTGTAATATCAAAACGCAGCTCCTAGAAGAAACGCGCTTCTCACTCTGAGTCTCAAGGCAGATTCAACTCCCTTAGGTAAGAGAACACACAGCAGAGCAGTCTGAAGGATACGTTCGTTTTAAGTTTCAGACGGAGATTTACAGCTATTTCTGAAATGCTTGAATTTCGCTGGAAAAATTCATTTCCTGTTTCTACACAAAAAGGGTTTAGAAACTCCTGCAAACACACATCAGTTTAACTCTGTAAGTTGAACGCACACATTGAAGGACGTTCTGTTTGGTTGCTCCGTTTTGGTTTTAGAAGCAGATATTTCTGAAAACAGCGCTTACTCCCATTCACTCTAAAATATGAAAACGCAGCTCCTAGAAGAAAAGTGCTTCTCACTCTCCAAATCTCAAGGTAGATTCAACTTTTTAAGGTTACGGAACACACAGCAGAGGATTCTGAAGGATACGTTCGTTTTGAGTTTTAGACGAAGATTTACAGCTATTTCTGAAATGCTTGGATTTGGCTGAAAAAATGCGTTTTCTGCTTCTTCACAGAAAGGGTTTAGAAACTCCTGCAAACACACATCAGTTTAACTCTGTAAGTTGAACGCACACATTGAAGGCCGTTCTGTTAGGTTGCTCCGTTTTGGTTTTAGAAGCAGATATTTCTCAATACAGCGTTTACTCCCATTCACTCTGGAATATCAAAACGCAGCTCCTAGAAGAAACGCGCTTCTCACTCTCTGAATCTCAAGGCAGATTCAACTCCCTTAGGTAAGCGAACACACAGCAGAGCAGTCTGAAAGATAAGTTTGTTTTGAGTTTTAGTCGGAGATTTACAGCTATTTCTGAAATGCTTGGATTTGGCTGGAAAAATGCGTTTTCTGCTTCTTCACAGAAAGGGTTTAGAAACTCCTGCAAACACACATCAGTTTAACTCTGTAAGTTGAACGCACACATTGAAGCCCGTCCTGTTAGGTTGCTCCGTTTTGGTTTTAGAAGCAGATATTTCTCAATACAGCGTTTACTCCCATTCACTCTGGAATATCAAAACGCAGCTCCTAGAAGAAACGCGCTTCTCAGTCTGAGTCTCAAGGCAGATTCAACTCCCTTAGGTAAGAGAACACACAGCAGAGCAGTCTGAAGGATACATTCGTTTTGAGTTTTAGACGGAGATTCACAGCTATTTCTGAAATCCTTGGATTTGGCTGGAAAAATGCGTGTTATGCTTCTTCACAGATAGGGTTTAGAAACTCCTGCAAACACACATCAGTTTAACTCTCTAAGTTGAACGCACACATTGAAGGCCGTTCTGTTAGGTTGCTCCGTTTTGGTTTTAGAAGCAGATATTTCTCAATACAGCCTTTACTCCCATTCACTCTGGAATATCAAAACGCAGCTCCAAGAAGAAACGCGCTTCTCACTCTCTGAATCTCAAGGCAGATTCAACTCCCTTAGGTAAGCGAACACACAGCAGAGCAGTCTGAAAGATACGTTCGTTTTGAGATTTTGACGGAGATTTACAGCTATTTCTGAAATGCTTGGATTTGGCTGGAAAAATGCGTTTTCTGCTTCTTCACAGAAAGGGTTTAGAAACTCCTGCAAACACACATCAGTTTACCTTAGTAAGTTGAACGCACATATTGAAGGCCGTTCTGTTAGGTGTCTCCGTTTTGGTTTTAGAAGCAGATATTTCTCAATACAGCGTTTACTCCCATTCACTCTGGAATATCAAAACTCAGCTCCTAGAAGAAACGCGCTTCTCACTCTCTGAATCTCAAGGCAGATTCAACTCCCTTAGGTAGGCGTACACACAGCAGAGCAGTCTGAAGGATACGATCGTTTTGAGTTTTAGACGGAGATTTACAGCTATTTCTGAAATGCTTGGATTTGGCTGGAAAAATGCGTTTTCTGCTTCTTCACAGAAAGGGTTTAGAAAGCCCTGCGAACACACATCAGTTTAACTCTGTATGTTGAATGCACACATTGAAGGCCGTTCTGTTAGGTTGCTCCGTTTTGGTTTTAGAAGCAGATATTTCTCAATGCAGCGCTTACTCCCATTCACTCTGGAATATGAAAACGCAACTCCTACAAGAAACGCGCTTCTCACTCTCTGAATCTCAAGGCAGATTCAACTCCCTTAGGTAAGCGAACAAACAGCAGAGCAGTCTGAAGGATACGTTCGTTTTGAGTTTCAGACCGAGATTTACAGCTATTTCTGAAATGCTTAGATTTGGCTGGAAAAATGCGTTTTCTGCTTCTTCACAGAAAGTGTTTAGAATCTCCTGCAAACACACATCAGTTTAACTCTGTAAGTTGAACGCACACATTGAAGGCCGTTCTGTTAGGTTGCTCCGTTTTGGTTTTAGAAGCAGATATTTCTCAATACAGCGTTTACTCCCATTCACTCTGGAATATGAAAACGCAGCTCCTAGAAGAAATGCGCTTCTCACTCTCTGAATCTCAAGGCAGATTCAACTTTCTTAGGTAAGCGAACACACAGCAGACCAGTCTGAAGGATACGTTCGTTTTGAGTTTCAGACCGCGATTTAAAGCTATTTCTGAAATGCTTGGATTTGGCTGGAAAAATGCGTTTTCTGCTTCTTCACAGAAAGGGCTTAGAAACTCCTGAAAACACACATCAGTTTAATTCTCTAAGTTGAACCCACACATTGAAGGCCGTTCTGTTAGGTTACTTCGTTTTGGTTTTAGAAGCAGATATTTCTCAATACAGCGTTTACTCCCATTCACTCTACAATATGAAAACGCAGCTCCTAGAAGAAACGCGCTTCTCACTCTCTGAATCTAAAGGCAGATTCAACCCCCTTAGGTAAGCGAACACACAGCAGAGCAGTCTGAAGGATACGTTCGTTTTGAGTTTTAGACGGAGATTTACAGCTATTTCTGAAATGCTTGGATTTGGCTGGAAAAATGCGTTTTCTGCTTCTTCACAGAAAGGGTTTAGAAACTCCTGCAAACACACATCAGTTTAACTCTGTAAGTTGAACGCACACATTGAAGGCCGTTCTTTTAGGTTGCTCCGTTTTGGATTTAGAAGCGGATATTTCTCAATACAGCGTTTAGTCCCATTCACTCTGTAATATCAAAACGCAGCTCCTAGAAGAAACGGGCTTCTCACTCTCTGAATCTCAAAACAGATTCAACTTTCTTAGGTAACCGAACACACAGCAGACCAGTCTGAATGATACGTTCGTTTTGAGTTTTAGGCGGAGATTTACAGCTATTTCTGAAATGCTTGGATTTGGCTGGAAAAATGCGTTTTCTGCTTCTTCGCAGAAAGGGTTTAGAAACTCCTATAAACACGTCAGTTTAACTCTGTAAGTTGAACGCACACATTGAAGGCCGTTCTGTTAGGTTGCTCCGTTTTCGTTTTAGAAGCAGATGTTTCTCAATACAGCGTTTACTCCCATTCACCCTGGAATATGAAAACGCAGCTCCTAGTAGAAACGCGCTTTTCACTCTCTGAATCTCCAGGCAAGTTCAACGCACTTAGGAAAGCGAAAACACAGCAGAGCATTCTAAAGGATACGATCGTTTTGAGTTTTAGACGGCGATTTACAGCTATTTCTGAAATGCTTGGATTTGGCTGGAAAAATGCGTTTCCTGCTTCTACACAAAAAGGGTTTTGAAACTCCTGCAAACAAACATCAGTTTAACTCTGTAAGATGAACGCACACATTGAAGGTCGTTCTCTTAGGTTGCTCCGTTTTGGTTTTAGAAGCAGATGTTTCTCAATACAGCATTTACTCCCATTCACTCTGTAATATCAAAACGCAGCTCCTAGAAGAAACGCGCTTCTCACTCTGAGTCTCAAGGCAGATTCAACTCCCTTAGGTAAGAGAACACACAGCAGAGCAGTCTGAAGGATACGTTCGTTTTAAGTTTCAGACGGAGATTTACAGCTATTTCTGAAATGCTTGAATTTCGCTGGAAAAATTCATTTCCTGTTTCTACACAAAAAGGGTTTAGAAACTCCTGCAAACACACATCAGTTTAACTCTGTAAGTTGAACGCACACATTGAAGGACGTTCTGTTTGGTTGCTCCGTTTTGGTTTTAGAAGCAGATATTTCTGAAAACAGCGCTTACTCCCATTCACTCTAAAATATGAAAACGCAGCTCCTAGAAGAAAAGTGCTTCTCACTCTCCAAATCTCAAGGTAGATTCAACTTTTTAAGGTTACGGAACACACAGCAGAGGATTCTGAAGGATACGTTCGTTTTGAGTTTTAGACGAAGATTTACAGCTATTTCTGAAATGCTTGGATTTGGCTGAAAAAATGCGTTTTCTGCTTCTTCACAGAAAGGGTTTAGAAACTCCTGCAAACACACATCAGTTTAACTCTGTAAGTTGAACGCACACATTGAAGGCCGTTCTGTTAGGTTGCTCCGTTTTGGTTTTAGAAGCAGATATTTCTCAATACAGCGTTTACTCCCATTCACTCTGGAATATGAAAACGCAGCTCCTAGAAGAAATGCGCTTCTCACTCTCTGAATCTCAAGGCAGATTCAACTTTCTTAGGTAAGCGAACACACAGCAGACCAGTCTGAAGGATACGTTCGTTTTGTGTTTCAGACCGCGATTTAAAGCTATTTCTGAAATGCTTGGATTTGGCTGGAAAAATGCGTTTTCTGCTTCTTCACAGAAAGGGCTTAGAAACTCCTGAAAACACACATCAGTTTAATTCTCTAAGTTGAACCCACACATTGAAGGCCGTTCTGTTAGGTTACTTCGTTTTGGTTTTAGAAGCAGATATTTCTCAATACAGCGTTTACTCCCATTCACTCTACAATATGAAAACGCAGCTCCTAGAAGAAACGCGCTTCTCACTCTCTGAATCTAAAGGCAGATTCAACCCCCTTAGGTAAGCGAACACACAGCAGAGCAGTCTGAAGGATACGTTCGTTTTGAGTTTTAGACGGAGATTTACAGCTATTTCTGAAATGCTTGGATTTGGCTGGAAAAATGCGTTTTCTGCTTCTTCACAGAAAGGGTTTAGAAACTCCTGCAAACACACATCAGTTTAACTCTGTAAGTTGAACGCACACATTGAAGGCCGTTCTTTTAGGTTGCTCCGTTTTGGATTTAGAAGCGGATATTTCTCAATACAGCGTTTAGTCCCATTCACTCTGTAATATCAAAACGCAGCTCCTAGAAGAAACGGGCTTCTCACTCTCTGAATCTCAAAACAGATTCAACTTTCTTAGGTAACCGAACACACAGCAGACCAGTCTGAATGATACGTTCGTTTTGAGTTTTAGGCGGAGATTTACAGCTATTTCTGAAATGCTTGGATTTGGATGGAAAAATGCGTTTTCTGCTTCTTCACAGAAAGGGCTGAGAAACTCCTGCAAACACACATCAGTTTAACTCTGTAAGTTGAACAGACACATTGAAGGCGGTTCTGGTAGGTTGCTCCGTTTTGGTTTTAGAAGCAGATATTTCTCAATACAGGGTTTACTCCCATTCACTCTGGAATATGAAAACGCAGCTCCTAGAAAAAACGCGATTCTCACTCTCTGAATCTCAAGGCAGATTAAACTCCGTTAGGTAAGCGAAAACACAGCAGACCAGTCTGAAAAATACGTTCGTTTTTAGTTTTAGACGGAGATTTACAGCTATTTCTGAAATGCTTGGATTTGGCTGAAAATATGCGTTTTCTGCTTCTTCACAGAAAGGGTTTAGAAACTCCTGCAAACAAACATCAGTTTATCTCTGTAAGTTGAACGCACACATTAAAGGCCGTTCTGTGAGGTTGCTCTGCTTTGGTTTTAGAAGCAGATATTTTTCAATACAGGCTTTACTCCCATTCACTCTGGAATATCAAAACGCAGCTCCTAGAAGAAACGCGCTTCTCACTCTCTGAATCTCAAGGCAGATTCAACTCCCTTAGGTAAGCGAACACACAGCAGAGCAGTCTGAAGGATATGTTCGTTTTGTGTTTTAGACGGAGAATTACAGCTATTTCTGAAAAGCTTGGATTTGGCTGGAAAAATGCGTTTTCTGCTTGTTCACAGAAAAGGTCTAGAAACTCCTGCAAACGCACATCAGTTTACCTCTGTAAGTTGAACGAACACATTGAAGGCCGTTCTGTTAGCTTGCTCCGTTTTGGTTTTAGAAGCAGATATTTCTCAATAGAGCGTTTACTCCCATTCACTCTGGAATATCAAAACGCAGCTCCTAGAAGAAACGCGCTTCTCACTCTCTGAATCTCAATGCAGATTCAACTCCCTTAGGTAAGCGAACACACAGCAGACCAGTCTGAAGGATACGTTCGTTTTGAGTTTTAGACGGAGATTTACAACTATTCCTGAAATGCTTGGATTTGGCTGGAAAAATGCGTTTTCTGCTTGTTCACAGAAATGGTCTAAAAACTCCTGCAAACACACATCAGTTTATCTCTGTAAGTTGAAGGCACACATTGAAGGGCGTTCTGTTAGGTTGCTCTGTTTTGGTTTTAGAAGCAGATATTTCTCAATACAGCGTTTACTCCCATTCACTCTGGAATATCAAAACGCAGCTGCAAGAAGAAACGTGCTTCTCACTCTCTGAATCTCAAGGCAGATTCAACTCCCTTAGGTAAGGGAACACACAGCATAGCAGTCTGAAGGATTCGTTCGTTTTGAGTTTTAGACGGAGATTTACAGCTATTTCTGAAATGCTTGGATTTGGCTGGAAAAATGCGTTTTCTGCTTCTTCGCAGAAAGGGTTTAGAAACTCCTATAAACACGTCAGTTTAACTCTGTAAGTTGAACGCACACATTGAAGGCCGTTCTGTTAGGTTGCTCCGTTTTCGTTTTAGAAGCAGATGTTTCTCAATACAGCGTTTACTCCCATTCACCCTGGAATATGAAAACGCAGCTCCTAGTAGAAACGCGCTTTTCACTCTCTGAATCTCCAGGCAAGTTCAACGCACTTAGGAAAGCGAAAACACAGCAGAGCATTCTAAAGGATACGATCGTTTTGAGTTTTAGACGGCGATTTACAGCTATTTCTGAAATGCTTGGATTTGGCTGGAAAAATGCGTTTCCTGCTTCTACACAAAAAGGGTTTTGAAACTCCTGCAAACAAACATCAGTTTAACTCTGTAAGATGAACGCACACATTGAAGGTCGTTCTCTTAGGTTGCTCCGTTTTGGTTTTAGAAGCAGATGTTTCTCAATACAGCATTTACTCCCATTCACTCTGTAATATCAAAACGCAGCTCCTAGAAGAAACGCGCTTCTCACTCTGAGTCTCAAGGCAGATTCAACTCCCTTAGGTAAGAGAACACACAGCAGAGCAGTCTGAAGGATACGTTCGTTTTAAGTTTCAGACGGAGATTTACAGCTATTTCTGAAATGCTTGAATTTCGCTGGAAAAATTCATTTCCTGTTTCTACACAAAAAGGGTTTAGAAACTCCTGCAAACACACATCAGTTTAACTCTGTAAGTTGAACGCACACATTGAAGGACGTTCTGTTTGGTTGCTCCGTTTTGGTTTTAGAAGCAGATATTTCTGAAAACAGCGCTTACTCCCATTCACTCTAAAATATGAAAACGCAGCTCCTAGAAGAAAAGTGCTTCTCACTCTCCAAATCTCAAGGTAGATTCAACTTTTTAAGGTTACGGAACACACAGCAGAGGATTCTGAAGGATACGTTCGTTTTGAGTTTTAGACGAAGATTTACAGCTATTTCTGAAATGCTTGGATTTGGCTGAAAAAATGCGTTTTCTGCTTCTTCACAGAAAGGGTTTAGAAACTCCTGCAAACACACATCAGTTTAACTCTGTAAGTTGAACGCACACATTGAAGGCCGTTCTGTTAGGTTGCTCCGTTTTGGTTTTAGAAGCAGATATTTCTCAATACAGCGTTTACTCCCATTCACTCTGGAATATCAAAACGCAGCTCCTAGAAGAAACGCGCTTCTCACTCTCTGAATCTCAAGGCAGATTCAACTCCCTTAGGTAAGCGAACACACAGCAGAGCAGTCTGAAAGATAAGTTTGTTTTGAGTTTTAGTCGGACATTTACAGCTATTTCTGAAATGCTTGGATTTGGCTGGAAAAATGCGTTTTCTGCTTCTTCACAGAAAGGGTTTAGAAACTCCTGCAAACACACATCAGTTTAACTCTGTAAGTTGAACGCACACATTGAAGCCCGTCCTGTTAGGTTGCTCCGTTTTGGTTTTAGAAGCAGATATTTCTCAATACAGCGTTTACTCCCATTCACTCTGGAATATCAAAACGCAGCTCCTAGAAGAAACGCGCTTCTCAGTCTGAGTCTCAAGGCAGATTCAACTCCCTTAGGTAAGAGAACACACAGCAGAGCAGTCTGAAGGATACATTCGTTTTGAGTTTTAGACGGAGATTCACAGCTATTTCTGAAATCCTTGGATTTGGCTGGAAAAATGCGTGTTATGCTTCTTCACAGATAGGGTTTAGAAACTCCTGCAAACACACATCAGTTTAACTCAGTAAGTTGAACGCACATATTGAAGGCCGTTCTGTTAGGTGTCTCCGTTTTGGTTTTAGAAGCAGATATTTATCAATACAGCGTTTACTCCCATTCACTCTGGAATATCAAAACTCAGCTCCTAGAAGAAACGCGCTTCTCACTCTCTGAATCTCAAGGCAGATTCAACTCCCTTAGGTAGGCGTACACACAGCAGAGCAGTCTGAAGGATACGATCGTTTTGAGTTTTAGACGGAGATTTACAGCTATTTCTGAAATGCTTGGATTTGGCTGGAAAAATGCGTTTTCTGCTTCTTCACAGAAAGGGTTTAGAAAGCCCTGCGAACACACATCAGTTTAACTCTGTATGTTGAATGCACACATTGAAGGCCGTTCTGTTAGGTTGCTCCGTTTTGGTTTTAGAAGCAGATATTTCTCAATGCAGCGCTTACTCCCATTCACTCTGGAATATGAAAACGCAACTCCTACAAGAAACGCGCTTCTCACTCTCTGAATCTCAAGGCAGATTCAACTCCCTTAGGTAAGCGAACAAACAGCAGAGCAGTCTGAAGGATACGTTCGTTTTGAGTTTCAGACCGAGATTTACAGCTATTTCTGAAATGCTTAGATTTGGCTGGAAAAATGCGTTTTCTGCTTCTTCACAGAAAGGGTTTAGAATCTCCTGCAAACACACATCAGTTTAACTCTGTAAGTTGAACGCACACATTGAAGGCCGTTCTGTTAGGTTGCTCCGTTTTGGTTTTAGAAGCAGATATTTCTCAATACAGCGTTTACTCCCATTCACTCTGGAATATGAAAACGCAGCTCCTAGAAGAAATGCGCTTCTCACTCTCTGAATCTCAAGGCAGATTCAACTTTCTTAGGTAAGCGAACACACAGCAGACCAGTCTGAAGGATACGTTCGTTTTGAGTTTCAGACCGCGATTTAAAGCTATTTCTGAAATGCTTGGATTTGGCTGGAAAAATGCGTTTTCTGCTTCTTCACAGAAAGGGCTTAGAAACTCCTGAAAACACACATCAGTTTAATTCTCTAAGTTGAACCCACACATTGAAGGCCGTTCTGTTAGGTTACTTCGTTTTGGTTTTAGAAGCAGATATTTCTCAATACAGCGTTTACTCCCATTCACTCTACAATATGAAAACGCAGCTCCTAGAAGAAACGCGCTTCTCACTCTCTGAATCTAAAGGCAGATTCAACCCCCTTAGGTAAGCGAACACACAGCAGAGCAGTCTGAAGGATACGTTCGTTTTGAGTTTTAGACGGAGATTTACAGCTATTTCTGAAATGCTTGGATTTGGCTGGAAAAATGCGTTTTCTGCTTCTTCACAGAAAGGGTTTAGAAACTCCTGCAAACACACATCAGTTTAACTCTGTAAGTTGAACGCACACATTGAAGGCCGTTCTTTTAGGTTGCTCCGTTTTGGATTTAGAAGCGGATATTTCTCAATACAGCGTTTAGTCCCATTCACTCTGTAATATCAAAACGCAGCTCCTAGAAGAAACGGGCTTCTCACTCTCTGAATCTCAAAACAGATTCAACTTTCTTAGGTAACCGAACACACAGCAGACCAGTCTGAATGATACGTTCGTTTTGAGTTTTAGGCGGAGATTTACAGCTATTTCTGAAATGCTTGGATTTGGCTGGAAAAATGCGTTTTCTGCTTCTTCGCAGAAAGGGTTTAGAAACTCCTATAAACACGTCAGTTTAACTCTGTAAGTTGAACGCACACATTGAAGGCCGTTCTGTTAGGTTGCTCCGTTTTCGTTTTAGAAGCAGATGTTTCTCAATACAGCGTTTACTCCCATTCACCCTGGAATATGAAAACGCAGCTCCTAGTAGAAACGCGCTTTTCACTCTCTGAATCTCCAGGCAAGTTCAACGCACTTAGGAAAGCGAAAACACAGCAGAGCATTCTAAAGGATACGATCGTTTTGAGTTTTAGACGGCGATTTACAGCTATTTCTGAAATGCTTGGATTTGGCTGGAAAAATGCGTTTCCTGCTTCTACACAAAAAGGGTTTTGAAACTCCTGCAAACAAACATCAGTTTAACTCTGTAAGATGAACGCACACATTGAAGGTCGTTCTCTTAGGTTGCTCCGTTTTGGTTTTAGAAGCAGATGTTTCTCAATACAGCATTTACTCCCATTCACTCTGTAATATCAAAACGCAGCTCCTAGAAGAAACGCGCTTCTCACTCTGAGTCTCAAGGCAGATTCAACTCCCTTAGGTAAGAGAACACACAGCAGAGCAGTCTGAAGGATACGTTCGTTTTAAGTTTCAGACGGAGATTTACAGCTATTTCTGAAATGCTTGAATTTCGCTGGAAAAATTCATTTCCTGTTTCTACACAAAAAGGGTTTAGAAACTCCTGCAAACACACATCAGTTTAACTCTGTAAGTTGAACGCACACATTGAAGGACGTTCTGTTTGGTTGCTCCGTTTTGGTTTTAGAAGCAGATATTTCTGAAAACAGCGCTTACTCCCATTCACTCTAAAATATGAAAACGCAGCTCCTAGAAGAAAAGTGCTTCTCACTCTCCAAATCTCAAGGTAGATTCAACTTTTTAAGGTTACGGAACACACAGCAGAGGATTCTGAAGGATACGTTCGTTTTGAGTTTTAGACGAAGATTTACAGCTATTTCTGAAATGCTTGGATTTGGCTGAAAAAATGCGTTTTCTGCTTCTTCACAGAAAGGGTTTAGAAACTCCTGCAAACACACATCAGTTTAACTCTGTAAGTTGAACGCACACATTGAAGGCCGTTCTGTTAGGTTGCTCCGTTTTGGTTTTAGAAGCAGATATTTCTCAATACA
Organism: Callithrix jacchus; assembly: GCF_049354715.1. Taxonomy (NCBI): domain Eukaryota; kingdom Metazoa; phylum Chordata; class Mammalia; order Primates; family Cebidae; genus Callithrix; species Callithrix jacchus. The sequence continues at coordinate 58,889,049 of NC_133524.1, read as the reverse complement.
GCGTTTACTCCCATTCACTCTGGAATATGAAAACGCAGCTCCTAGAAGAAATGCGCTTCTCACTCTCTGAATCTCAAGGCAGATTCAACTCCCTTAGGTAAGCGAACAAACAGCAGAGCAGTCTGAAGGATACGTTCGTTTTGAGTTTCAGACCGAGATTTACAGCTATTTCTGAAATGCTTAGATTTGGCTGGAAAAATGCGTTTTCTGCTTCTTCACAGAAAGGGTTTAGAATCTCCTGCAAACACACATCAGTTTAACTCTGTAAGTTGAACGCACACATTGAAGGCCGTTCTGTTAGGTTGCTCCGTTTTGGTTTTAGAAGCAGATATTTCTCAATACAGCGTTTACTCCCATTCACTCTGGAATATGAAAACGCAGCTCCTAGAAGAAATGCGCTTCTCACTCTCTGAATCTCAAGGCAGATTCAACTTTCTTAGGTAAGCGAACACACAGCAGACCAGTCTGAAGGATACGTTCGTTTTGAGTTTCAGACCGCGATTTAAAGCTATTTCTGAAATGCTTGGATTTGGCTGGAAAAATGCGTTTTCTGCTTCTTCACAGAAAGGGCTTAGAAACTCCTGAAAACACACATCAGTTTAATTCTCTAAGTTGAACCCACACATTGAAGGCCGTTCTGTTAGGTTACTTCGTTTTGGTTTTAGAAGCAGATATTTCTCAATACAGCGTTTACTCCCATTCACTCTACAATATGAAAACGCAGCTCCTAGAAGAAACGCGCTTCTCACTCTCTGAATCTAAAGGCAGATTCAACCCCCTTAGGTAAGCGAACACACAGCAGAGCAGTCTGAAGGATACGTTCGTTTTGAGTTTTAGACGGAGATTTACAGCTATTTCTGAAATGCTTGGATTTGGCTGGAAAAATGCGTTTTCTGCTTCTTCACAGAAAGGGTTTAGAAACTCCTGCAAACACACATCAGTTTAACTCTGTAAGTTGAACGCACACATTGAAGGCCGTTCTTTTAGGTTGCTCCGTTTTGGATTTAGAAGCGGATATTTCTCAATACAGCGTTTAGTCCCATTCACTCTGTAATATCAAAACGCAGCTCCTAGAAGAAACGGGCTTCTCACTCTCTGAATCTCAAAACAGATTCAACTTTCTTAGGTAACCGAACACACAGCAGACCAGTCTGAATGATACGTTCGTTTTGAGTTTTAGGCGGAGATTTACAGCTATTTCTGAAATGCTTGGATTTGGATGGAAAAATGCGTTTTCTGCTTCTTCACAGAAAGGGCTGAGAAACTCCTGCAAACACACATCAGTTTAACTCTGTAAGTTGAACAGACACATTGAAGGCGGTTCTGGTAGGTTGCTCCGTTTTGGTTTTAGAAGCAGATATTTCTCAATACAGGGTTTACTCCCATTCACTCTGGAATATGAAAACGCAGCTCCTAGAAAAAACGCGATTCTCACTCTCTGAATCTCAAGGCAGATTAAACTCCGTTAGGTAAGCGAAAACACAGCAGACCAGTCTGAAAAATACGTTCGTTTTGAGTTTTAGACGGAGATTTACAGCTATTTCTGAAATGCTTGGATTTGGCTGAAAATATGCGTTTTCTGCTTCTTCACAGAAAGGGTTTAGAAACTCCTGCAAACAAACATCAGTTTATCTCTGTAAGTTGAACGCACACATTAAAGGCCGTTCTGTGAGGTTGCTCTGCTTTGGTTTTAGAAGCAGATATTTTTCAATACAGGCTTTACTCCCATTCACTCTGGAATATCAAAACGCAGCTCCTAGAAGAAACGCGCTTCTCACTCTCTGAATCTCAAGGCAGATTCAACTCCCTTAGGTAAGCGAACACACAGCAGAGCAGTCTGAAGGATATGTTCGTTTTGTGTTTTAGACGGAGAATTACAGCTATTTCTGAAAAGCTTGGATTTGGCTGGAAAAATGCGTTTTCTGCTTGTTCACAGAAAAGGTCTAGAAACTCCTGCAAACGCACATCAGTTTACCTCTGTAAGTTGAACGAACACATTGAAGGCCGTTCTGTTAGGTTGCTCCGTTTTGGTTTTAGAAGCAGATATTTCTCAATACAGCGTTTACTCCCATTCACTCTGGAATATGAAAACGCAGCTCCTAGAAGAAATGCGCTTCTCACTCTCTGAATCTCAAGGCAGATTCAACTTTCTTAGGTAAGCGAACACACAGCAGACCAGTCTGAAGGATACGTTCGTTTTGAGTTTCAGACCGCGATTTAAAGCTATTTCTGAAATGCTTGGATTTGGCTGGAAAAATGCGTTTTCTGCTTCTTCACAGAAAGGGCTTAGAAACTCCTGAAAACACACATCAGTTTAATTCTCTAAGTTGAACCCACACATTGAAGGCCGTTCTGTTAGGTTACTTCGTTTTGGTTTTAGAAGCAGATATTTCTCAATACAGCGTTTACTCCCATTCACTCTACAATATGAAAACGCAGCTCCTAGAAGAAACGCGCTTCTCACTCTCTGAATCTAAAGGCAGATTCAACCCCCTTAGGTAAGCGAACACACAGCAGAGCAGTCTGAAGGATACGTTCGTTTTGAGTTTTAGACGGAGATTTACAGCTATTTCTGAAATGCTTGGATTTGGCTGGAAAAATGCGTTTTCTGCTTCTTCACAGAAAGGGTTTAGAAACTCCTGCAAACACACATCAGTTTAACTCTGTAAGTTGAACGCACACATTGAAGGCCGTTCTTTTAGGTTGCTCCGTTTTGGATTTAGAAGCGGATATTTCTCAATACAGCGTTTAGTCCCATTCACTCTGTAATATCAAAACGCAGCTCCTAGAAGAAACGGGCTTCTCACTCTCTGAATCTCAAAACAGATTCAACTTTCTTAGGTAACCGAACACACAGCAGACCAGTCTGAATGATACGTTCGTTTTGAGTTTTAGGCGGAGATTTACAGCTATTTCTGAAATGCTTGGATTTCGATGGAAAAATGCGTTTCCTGCTTCTTCACAGAAAGGGCTGAGAAACTCCTGCAAACACACATCAGTTTAACTCTGTAAGTTGAACAGACACATTGAAGGCGGTTCTGGTAGGTTGCTCCGTTTTGGTTTTAGAAGCAGATATTTCTCAATACAGGGTTTACTCCCATTCACTCTGGAATATGAAAACGCAGCTCCTAGAAAAAACGCGATTCTCACTCTCTGAATCTCAAGGCAGATTAAACTCCGTTAGGTAAGCGAAAACACAGCAGACCAGTCTGAAAAATACGTTCGTTTTGAGTTTTAGACGGAGATTTACAGCTATTTCTGAAATGCTTGGATTTGGCTGAAAATATGCGTTTTCTGCTTCTTCACAGAAAGGGTTTAGAAACTCCTGCAAACAAACATCAGTTTATCTCTGTAAGTTGAACGCACACATTAAAGGCCGTTCTGTGAGGTTGCTCTGCTTTGGTTTTAGAAGCAGATATTTTTCAATACAGGCTTTACTCCCATTCACTCTGGAATATCAAAACGCAGCTCCTAGAAGAAACGCGCTTCTCACTCTCTGAATCTCAAGGCAGATTCAACTCCCTTAGGTAAGCGAACACACAGCAGAGCAGTCTGAAGGATATGTTCGTTTTGTGTTTTAGACGGAGAATTACAGCTATTTCTGAAAAGCTTGGATTTGGCTGGAAAAATGCGTTTTCTGCTTGTTCACAGAAAAGGTCTAGAAACTCCTGCAAACGCACATCAGTTTACCTCTGTAAGTTGAACGAACACATTGAAGGCCGTTCTGTTAGCTTGCTCCGTTTTGGTTTTAGAAGCAGATATTTCTCAATAGAGCGTTTACTCCCATTCACTCTGGAATATCAAAACGCAGCTCCTAGAAGAAACGCGCTTCTCACTCTCTGAATCTCAATGCAGATTCAACTCCCTTAGGTAAGCGAACACACAGCAGACCAGTCTGAAGGATACGTTCGTTTTGAGTTTTAGACGGAGATTTACAACTATTCCTGAAATGCTTGGATTTGGCTGGAAAAATGCGTTTTCTGCTTGTTCACAGAAATGGTCTAAAAACTCCTGCAAACACACATCAGTTTATCTCTGTAAGTTGAAGGCACACATTGAAGGGCGTTCTGTTAGGTTGCTCTGTTTTGGTTTTAGAAGCAGATATTTCTCAATACAGCGTTTACTCCCATTCACTCTGGAATATCAAAACGCAGCTGCAAGAAGAAACGTGCTTCTCACTCTCTGAATCTCAAGGCAGATTCAACTCCCTTAGGTAAGGGAACACACAGCATAGCAGTCTGAAGGATTCGTTCGTTTTGAGTTTTAGACGGAGATTTACAGCTATTTCTGAAATGCTTGGATTTGGCTGGAAAAATGCGTTTTCTGCTTCTTCGCAGAAAGGGTTTAGAAACTCCTATAAACACGTCAGTTTAACTCTGTAAGTTGAACGCACACATTGAAGGCCGTTCTGTTAGGTTGCTCCGTTTTCGTTTTAGAAGCAGATGTTTCTCAATACAGCGTTTACTCCCATTCACCCTGGAATATGAAAACGCAGCTCCTAGTAGAAACGCGCTTTTCACTCTCTGAATCTCCAGGCAAGTTCAACGCACTTAGGAAAGCGAAAACACAGCAGAGCATTCTAAAGGATACGATCGTTTTGAGTTTTAGACGGCGATTTACAGCTATTTCTGAAATGCTTGGATTTGGCTGGAAAAATGCGTTTCCTGCTTCTACACAAAAAGGGTTTTGAAACTCCTGCAAACAAACATCAGTTTAACTCTGTAAGATGAACGCACACATTGAAGGTCGTTCTCTTAGGTTGCTCCGTTTTGGTTTTAGAAGCAGATGTTTCTCAATACAGCATTTACTCCCATTCACTCTGTAATATCAAAACGCAGCTCCTAGAAGAAACGCGCTTCTCACTCTGAGTCTCAAGGCAGATTCAACTCCCTTAGGTAAGAGAACACACAGCAGAGCAGTCTGAAGGATACGTTCGTTTTAAGTTTCAGACGGAGATTTACAGCTATTTCTGAAATGCTTGAATTTCGCTGGAAAAATTCATTTCCTGTTTCTACACAAAAAGGGTTTAGAAACTCCTGCAAACACACATCAGTTTAACTCTGTAAGTTGAACGCACACATTGAAGGACGTTCTGTTTGGTTGCTCCGTTTTGGTTTTAGAAGCAGATATTTCTGAAAACAGCGCTTACTCCCATTCACTCTAAAATATGAAAACGCAGCTCCTAGAAGAAAAGTGCTTCTCACTCTCCAAATCTCAAGGTAGATTCAACTTTTTAAGGTTACGGAACACACAGCAGAGGATTCTGAAGGATACGTTCGTTTTGAGTTTTAGACGAAGATTTACAGCTATTTCTGAAATGCTTGGATTTGGCTGAAAAAATGTGTTTTCTGCTTCTTCACAGAAAGGGTTTAGAAACTCCTGCAAACACACATCAGTTTAACTCTGTAAGTTGAACGCACACATTGAAGGCCGTTCTGTTAGGTTGCTCCGTTTTGGTTTTAGAAGCAGATATTTCTCAATACAGCGTTTACTCCCATTCACTCTGGAATATCAAAACGCAGCTCCTAGAAGAAACGCGCTTCTCACTCTCTGAATCTCAAGGCAGATTCAACTCCCTTAGGTAAGCGAACACACAGCAGAGCAGTCTGAATGATAAGTTTGTTTTGAGTTTTAGTCGGAGATTTACAGCTATTTCTGAAATGCTTGGATTTGGCTGGAAAAATGCGTTTTCTGCTTCTTCACAGAAAGGGTTTAGAAACTCCTGCAAACACACATCAGTTTAACTCTGTAAGTTGAACGCACACATTGAAGCCCGTCCTGTTAGGTTGCTCCGTTTTGGTTTTAGAAGCAGATATTTCTCAATACAGCGTTTACTCCCATTCACTCTGGAATATCAAAACGCAGCTCCTAGAAGAAACGCGCTTCTCAGTCTGAGTCTCAAGGCAGATTCAACTCCCTTAGGTAAGAGAACACACAGCAGAGCAGTCTGAAGGATACATTCGTTTTGAGTTTTAGACGGAGATTCACAGCTATTTCTGAAATCCTTGGATTTGGCTGGAAAAATGCGTGTTATGCTTCTTCACAGATAGGGTTTAGAAACTCCTGCAAACACACATCAGTTTAACTCTCTAAGTTGAACGCACACATTGAAGGCCGTTCTGTTAGGTTGCTCCGTTTTGGTTTTAGAAGCAGATATTTCTCAATACAGCCTTTACTCCCATTCACTCTGGAATATCAAAACGCAGCTCCAAGAAGAAACGCGCTTCTCACTCTCTGAATCTCAAGGCAGATTCAACTCCCTTAGGTAAGCGAACACACAGCAGAGCAGTCTGAAAGATACGTTCGTTTTGAGATTTTGACGGAGATTTACAGCTATTTCTGAAATGCTTGGATTTGGCTGGAAAAATGCGTTTTCTGCTTCTTCACAGAAAGGGTTTAGAAACTCCTGCAAACACACATCAGTTTAACTTAGTAAGTTGAACGCACATATTGAAGGCCGTTCTGTTAGGTGTCTCCGTTTTGGTTTTAGAAGCAGATATTTATCAATACAGCGTTTACTCCCATTCACTCTGGAATATCAAAACTCAGCTCCTAGAAGAAACGCGCTTCTCACTCTCTGAATCTCAAGGCAGATTCAACTCCCTTAGGTAGGCGTACACACAGCAGAGCAGTCTGAAGGATACGATCGTTTTGAGTTTTAGACGGAGATTTACAGCTATTTCTGAAATGCTTGGATTTGGCTGGAAAAATGCGTTTTCTGCTTCTTCACAGAAAGGGTTTAGAAAGCCCTGCGAACACACATCAGTTTAACTCTGTATGTTGAATGCACACATTGAAGGCCGTTCTGTTAGGTTGCTCCGTTTTGGTTTTAGAAGCAGATATTTCTCAATGCAGCGCTTACTCCCATTCACTCTGGAATATGAAAACGCAACTCCTACAAGAAACGCGCTTCTCACTCTCTGAATCTCAAGGCAGATTCAACTCCCTTAGGTAAGCGAACAAACAGCAGAGCAGTCTGAAGGATACGTTCGTTTTGAGTTTCAGACCGAGATTTACAGCTATTTCTGAAATGCTTAGATTTGGCTGGAAAAATGCGTTTTCTGCTTCTTCACAGAAAGGGTTTAGAATCTCCTGCAAACACACATCAGTTTAACTCTGTAAGTTGAACGCACACATTGAAGGCCGTTCTGTTAGGTTGCTCCGTTTTGGTTTTAGAAGCAGATATTTCTCAATACAGCGTTTACTCCCATTCACTCTGGAATATGAAAACGCAGCTCCTAGAAGAAATGCGCTTCTCACTCTCTGAATCTCAAGGCAGATTCAACTTTCTTAGGTAAGCGAACACACAGCAGACCAGTCTGAAAGATACGTTCGTTTTGAGTTTCAGACCGCGATTTAAAGCTATTTCTGAAATGCTTGGATTTGGCTGGAAAAATGCGTTTTCTGCTTCTTCACAGAAAGGGCTTAGAAACTCCTGAAAACACACATCAGTTTAATTCTCTAAGTTGAACCCACACATTGAAGGCCGTTCTGTTAGGTTACTTCGTTTTGGTTTTAGAAGCAGATATTTCTCAATACAGCGTTTACTCCCATTCACTCTACAATATGAAAACGCAGCTCCTAGAAGAAACGCGCTTCTCACTCTCTGAATCTAAAGGCAGATTCAACCCCCTTAGGTAAGCGAACACACAGCAGAGCAGTCTGAAGGATACGTTCGTTTTGAGTTTTAGACGGAGATTTACAGCTATTTCTGAAATGCTTGGATTTGGCTGGAAAAATGCGTTTTCTGCTTCTTCACAGAAAGGGTTTAGAAACTCCTGCAAACACACATCAGTTTAACTCTGTAAGTTGAACGCACACATTGAAGGCCGTTCTTTTAGGTTGCTCCGTTTTGGATTTAGAAGCGGATATTTCTCAATACAGCGTTTAGTCCCATTCACTCTGTAATATCAAAACGCAGCTCCTAGAAGAAACGGGCTTCTCACTCTCTGAATCTCAAAACAGATTCAACTTTCTTAGGTAACCGAACACACAGCAGACCAGTCTGAATGATACGTTCGTTTTGAGTTTTAGGCGGAGATTTACAGCTATTTCTGAAATGCTTGGATTTGGATGGAAAAATGCGTTTCCTGCTTCTTCACAGAAAGGGCTGAGAAACTCCTGCAAACACACATCAGTTTAACTCTGTAAGTTGAACAGACACATTGAAGGCGGTTCTGGTAGGTTGCTCCGTTTTGGTTTTAGAAGCAGATATTTCTCAATACAGGGTTTACTCCCATTCACTCTGGAATATGAAAACGCAGCTCCTAGAAAAAACGCGATTCTCACTCTCTGAATCTCAAGGCAAATTAAACTCCGTTAGGTAAGCGAAAACACAGCAGACCAGTCTGAAAAATACGTTCGTTTTTAGTTTTAGACGGAGATTTACAGCTATTTCTGAAATGCTTGGATTTGGCTGAAAATATGCGTTTTCTGCTTCTTCACAGAAAGGGTTTAGAAACTCCTGCAAACAAACATCAGTTTATCTCTGTAAGTTGAACGCACACATTAAAGGCCGTTCTGTGAGGTTGCTCTGCTTTGGTTTTAGAAGCAGATATTTTTCAATACAGGCTTTACTCCCATTCACTCTGGAATATCAAAACGCAGCTCCTAGAAGAAACGCGCTTCTCACTCTCTGAATCTCAAGGCAGATTCAACTCCCTTAGGTAAGCGAACACACAGCAGAGCAGTCTGAAGGATATGTTCGTTTTGTGTTTTAGACGGAGAATTACAGCTATTTCTGAAAAGCTTGGATTTGGCTGGAAAAATGCGTTTTCTGCTTGTTCACAGAAAAGGTCTAGAAACTCCTGCAAACGCACATCAGTTTACCTCTGTAAGTTGAACGAACACATTGAAGGCCGTTCTGTTAGCTTGCTCCGTTTTGGTTTTAGAAGCAGATATTTCTCAATAGAGCGTTTACTCCCATTCACTCTGGAATATCAAAACGCAGCTCCTAGAAGAAACGCGCTTCTCACTCTCTGAATCTCAATGCAGATTCAACTCCCTTAGGTAAGCGAACACACAGCAGACCAGTCTGAAGGATACGTTCGTTTTGAGTTTTAGACGGAGATTTACAACTATTCCTGAAATGCTTGGATTTGGCTGGAAAAATGCGTTTTCTGCTTGTTCACAGAAATGGTCTAAAAACTCCTGCAAACACACATCAGTTTATCTCTGTAAGTTGAAGGCACACATTGAAGGGCGTTCTGTTAGGTTGCTCTGTTTTGGTTTTAGAAGCAGATATTTCTCAATACAGCGTTTACTCCCATTCACTCTGGAATATCAAAACGCAGCTGCAAGAAGAAACGTGCTTCTCACTCTCTGAATCTCAAGGCAGATTCAACTCCCTTAGGTAAGGGAACACACAGCATAGCAGTCTGAAGGATTCGTTCGTTTTGAGTTTTAGACGGAGATTTACAGCTATTTCTGAAATGCTTGGATTTGGCTGGAAAAATGCGTTTTCTGCTTCTTCGCAGAAAGGGTTTAGAAACTCCTATAAACACGTCAGTTTAACTCTGTAAGTTGAACGCACACATTGAAGGCCGTTCTGTTAGGTTGCTCCGTTTTCGTTTTAGAAGCAGATGTTTCTCAATACAGCGTTTACTCCCATTCACCCTGGAATATGAAAACGCAGCTCCTAGTAGAAACGCGCTTTTCACTCTCTGAATCTCCAGGCAAGTTCAACGCCCTTAGGAAAGCGAAAACACAGCAGAGCATTCTAAAGGATACGATCGTTTTGAGTTTTAGACGGCGATTTACAGCTATTTCTGAAATGCTTGGATTTGGCTGGAAAAATGCGTTTCCTGCTTCTACACAAAAAGGGTTTTGAAACTCCTGCAAACAAACATCAGTTTAACTCTGTAAGATGAACGCACACATTGAAGGTCGTTCTCTTAGGTTGCTCCGTTTTGGTTTTAGAAGCAGATGTTTCTCAATACAGCATTTACTCCCATTTACTCTGTAATATCAAAACGCAGCTCCTAGAAGAAACGCGCTTCTCACTCTGAGTCTCAAGGCAGATTCAACTCCCTTAGGTAAGAGAACACACAGCAGAGCAGTCTGAAGGATACGTTCGTTTTAAGTTTCAGACGGAGATTTACAGCTATTTCTGAAATGCTTGAATTTCGCTGGAAAAATTCATTTCCTGTTTCTACACAAAAAGGGTTTAGAAACTCCTGCAAACACACATCAGTTTAACTCTGTAAGTTGAACGCACACATTGAAGGACGTTCTGTTTGGTTGCTCCGTTTTGGTTTTAGAAGCAGATATTTCTGAAAACAGCGCTTACTCCCATTCACTCTAAAATATGAAAACGCAGCTCCTAGAAGAAAAGTGCTTCTCACTCTCCAAATCTCAAGGTAGATTCAACTTTTTAAGGTTACGGAACACACAGCAGAGGATTCTGAAGGATACGTTCGTTTTGAGTTTTAGACGAAGATTTACAGCTATTTCTGAAATGCTTGGATTTGGCTGAAAAAATGCGTTTTCTGCTTCTTCACAGAAAGGGTTTAGAAACTCCTGCAAACACACATCAGTTTAACTCTGTAAGTTGAACGCACACATTGAAGGCCGTTCTGTTAGGTTGCTCCGTTTTGGTTTTAGAAGCAGATATTTCTCAATACAGCGTTTACTCCCATTCACTCTGGAATATCAAAACGCAGCTCCTAGAAGAAACGCGCTTCTCACTCTCTGAATCTCAAGGCAGATTCAACTCCCTTAGGTAAGCGAACACACAGCAGAGCAGTCTGAAAGATAAGTTTGTTTTGAGTTTTAGTCGGAGATTTACAGCTATTTCTGAAATGCTTGGATTTGGCTGGAAAAATGCGTTTTCTGCTTCTTCACAGAATGGGTTTAGAAACTCCTGCAAACACACATCAGTTTAACTCTGTAAGTTGAACGCACACATTGAAGCCCGTCCTGTTAGGTTGCTCCGTTTTGGTTTTAGAAGCAGATATTTCTCAATACAGCGTTTACTCCCATTCACTCTGGAATATCAAAACGCAGCTCCTAGAAGAAACGCGCTTCTCAGTCTGAGTCTCAAGGCAGATTCAACTCCCTTAGGTAAGAGAACACACAGCAGAGCAGTCTGAAGGATACATTCGTTTTGAGTTTTAGACGGAGATTCACAGCTATTTCTGAAATCCTTGGATTTGGCTGGAAAAATGCGTGTTATGCTTCTTCACAGATAGGGTTTAGAAACTCCTGCAAACACACATCAGTTTAACTCTCTAAGTTGAACGCACACATTGAAGGCCGTTCTGTTAGGTTGCTCCGTTTTGGTTTTAGAAGCAGATATTTCTCAATACAGCCTTTACTCCCATTCACTCTGGAATATCAAAACGCAGCTCCAAGAAGAAACGCGCTTCTCACTCTCTGAATCTCAAGGCAGATTCAACTCCCTTAGGTAAGCGAACACACAGCAGAGCAGTCTGAAAGATACGTTCGTTTTGAGATTTTGACGGAGATTTACAGCTATTTCTGAAATGCTTGGATTTGGCTGGAAAAATGCGTTTTCTGCTTCTTCACAGAAAGGGTTTAGAAACTCCTGCAAACACACATCAGTTTAACTTAGTAAGTTGAACGCACATATTGAAGGCCGTTCTGTTAGGTGTCTCCGTTTTGGTTTTAGAAGCAGATATTTCTCAATACAGCGTTTACTCCCATTCACTCTGGAATATCAAAACTCAGCTCCTAGAAGAAACGCGCTTCTCACTCTCTGAATCTCAAGGCAGATTCAACTCCCTTAGGTAGGCGTACACACAGCAGAGCAGTCTGAAGGATACGATCGTTTTGAGTTTTAGACGGAGATTTACAGCTATTTCTGAAATGCTTGGATTTGGCTGGAAAAATGCGTTTTCTGCTTCTTCACAGAAAGGGTTTAGAAAGCCCTGCGAACACACATCAGTTTAACTCTGTATGTTGAATGCACACATTGAAGGCCGTTCTGTTAGGTTGCTCCGTTTTGGTTTTAGAAGCAGATATTTCTCAATGCAGCGCTTACTCCCATTCACTCTGGAATATGAAAACGCAACTCCTACAAGAAACGCGCTTCTCACTCTCTGAATCTCAAGGCAGATTCAACTTTCTTAGGTAAGCGAACACACAGCAGACCAGTCTGAAGGATACGTTCGTTTTGAGTTTCAGATCGCGATTTAAAGCTATTTCTGAAATGCTTGGATTTGGCTGGAAAAATGCGTTTTCTGCTTCTTCACAGAAAGGGCTTAGAAACTCCTGAAAACACACATCAGTTTAATTCTCTAAGTTGAACCCACACATTGAAGGCCGTTCTGTTAGGTTACTTCGTTTTGGTTTTAGAAGCAGATATTTCTCAATACAGCGTTTACTCCCATTCACTCTACAATATGAAAACGCAGCTCCTAGAAGAAACGCGCTTCTCACTCTCTGAATCTAAAGGCAGATTCAACCCCCTTAGGTAAGCGAACACACAGCAGAGCAGTCTGAAGGATACGTTCGTTTTGAGTTTTAGACGGAGATTTACAGCTATTTCTGAAATGCTTGGATTTGGCTGGAAAAATGCGTTTTCTGCTTCTTCACAGAAAGGGTTTAGAAACTCCTGCAAACACACATCAGTTTAACTCTGTAAGTTGAACGCACACATTGAAGGCCGTTCTTTTAGGTTGCTCCGTTTTGGATTTAGAAGCGGATATTTCTCAATACAGCGTTTAGTCCCATTCACTCTGTAATATCAAAACGCAGCTCCTAGAAGAAACGGGCTTCTCACTCTCTGAATCTCAAAACAGATTCAACTTTCTTAGGTAACCGAACACACAGCAGACCAGTCTGAATGATACGTTCGTTTTGAGTTTTAGGCGGAGATTTACAGCTATTTCTGAAATGCTTGGATTTGGATGGAAAAATGCGTTTTCTGCTTCTTCACAGAAAGGGCTGAGAAACTCCTGCAAACACACATCAGTTTAACTCTGTAAGTTGAACAGACACATTGAAGGCGGTTCTGGTAGGTTGCTCCGTTTTGGTTTTAGAAGCAGATATTTCTCAATACAGGGTTTACTCCCATTCACTCTGGAATATGAAAACGCAGCTCCTAGAAAAAACGCGATTCTCACTCTCTGAATCTCAAGGCAGATTAAACTCCGTTAGGTAAGCGAAAACACAGCAGACCAGTCTGAAAAATACGTTCGTTTTTAGTTTTAGACGGAGATTTACAGCTATTTCTGAAATGCTTGGATTTGGCTGAAAATATGCGTTTTCTGCTTCTTCACAGAAAGGGTTTAGAAACTCCTGCAAACAAACATCAGTTTATCTCTGTAAGTTGAACGCACACATTAAAGGCCGTTCTGTGAGGTTGCTCTGCTTTGGTTTTAGAAGCAGATATTTTTCAATACAGGCTTTACTCCCATTCACTCTGGAATATCAAAACGCAGCTCCTAGAAGAAACGCGCTTCTCACTCTCTGAATCTCAAGGCAGATTCAACTCCCTTAGGTAAGCGAACACACAGCAGAGCAGTCTGAAGGATATGTTCGTTTTGTGTTTTAGACGGAGAATTACAGCTATTTCTGAAAAGCTTGGATTTGGCTGGAAAAATGCGTTTTCTGCTTGTTCACAGAAAAGGTCTAGAAACTCCTGCAAACGCACATCAGTTTACCTCTGTAAGTTGAACGAACACATTGAAGGCCGTTCTGTTAGCTTGCTCCGTTTTGGTTTTAGAAGCAGATATTTCTCAATAGAGCGTTTACTCCCATTCACTCTGGAATATCAAAACGCAGCTCCTAGAAGAAACGCGCTTCTCACTCTCTGAATCTCAATGCAGATTCAACTCCCTTAGGTAAGCGAACACACAGCAGACCAGTCTGAAGGATACGTTCGTTTTGAGTTTTAGACGGAGATTTACAACTATTCCTGAAATGCTTGGATTTGGCTGGAAAAATGCGTTTTCTGCTTGTTCACAGAAATGGTCTAAAAACTCCTGCAAACACACATCAGTTTATCTCTGTAAGTTGAAGGCACACATTGAAGGGCGTTCTGTTAGGTTGCTCTGTTTTGGTTTTAGAAGCAGATATTTCTCAATACAGCGTTTACTCCCATTCACTCTGGAATATCAAAACGCAGCTGCAAGAAGAAACGTGCTTCTCACTCTCTGAATCTCAAGGCAGATTCAACTCCCTTAGGTAAGGGAACACACAGCATAGCAGTCTGAAGGATTCGTTCGTTTTGAGTTTTAGACGGAGATTTACAGCTATTTCTGAAATGCTTGGATTTGGCTGGAAAAATGCGTTTTCTGCTTCTTCGCAGAAAGGGTTTAGAAACTCCTATAAACACGTCAGTTTAACTCTGTAAGTTGAACGCACACATTGAAGGCCGTTCTGTTAGGTTGCTCCGTTTTCGTTTTAGAAGCAGATGTTTCTCAATACAGCGTTTACTCCCATTCACCCTGGAATATGAAAACGCAGCTCCTAGTAGAAACGCGCTTTTCACTCTCTGAATCTCCAGGCAAGTTCAACGCACTTAGGAAAGCGAAAACACAGCAGAGCATTCTAAAGGATACGATCGTTTTGAGTTTTAGACGGCGATTTACAGCTATTTCTGAAATGCTTGGATTTGGCTGGAAAAATGCGTTTCCTGCTTCTACACAAAAAGGGTTTTGAAACTCCTGCAAACAAACATCAGTTTAACTCTGTAAGATGAACGCACACATTGAAGGTCGTTCTCTTAGGTTGCTCCGTTTTGGTTTTAGAAGCAGATGTTTCTCAATACAGCATTTACTCCCATTCACTCTGTAATATCAAAACGCAGCTCCTAGAAGAAACGCGCTTCTCACTCTGAGTCTCAAGGCAGATTCAACTCCCTTAGGTAAGAGAACACACAGCAGAGCAGTCTGAAGGATACGTTCGTTTTAAGTTTCAGACGGAGATTTACAGCTATTTCTGAAATGCTTGAATTTCGCTGGAAAAATTCATTTCCTGTTTCTACACAAAAAGGGTTTAGAAACTCCTGCAAACACACATCAGTTTAACTCTGTAAGTTGAACGCACACATTGAAGGACGTTCTGTTTGGTTGCTCCGTTTTGGTTTTAGAAGCAGATATTTCTGAAAACAGCGCTTACTCCCATTCACTCTAAAATATGAAAACGCAGCTCCTAGAAGAAAAGTGCTTCTCACTCTCCAAATCTCAAGGTAGATTCAACTTTTTAAGGTTACGGAACACACAGCAGAGGATTCTGAAGGATACGTTCGTTTTGAGTTTTAGACGAAGATTTACAGCTATTTCTGAAATGCTTGGATTTGGCTGAAAAAATGCGTTTTCTGCTTCTTCACAGAAAGGGTTTAGAAACTCCTGCAAACACACATCAGTTTAACTCTGTAAGTTGAACGCACACATTGAAGGCCGTTCTGTTAGGTTGCTCCGTTTTGGTTTTAGAAGCAGATATTTCTCAATACAGCGTTTACTCCCATTCACTCTGGAATATCAAAACGCAGCTCCTAGAAGAAACGCGCTTCTCACTCTCTGAATCTCAAGGCAGATTCAACTCCCTTAGGTAAGCGAACACACAGGAGAGCAGTCTGAAAGATAAGTTTGTTTTGAGTTTTAGTCGGAGATTTACAGCTATTTCTGAAATGCTTGGATTTGGCTGGAAAATGCGTTTTCTGCTTCTTCACAGAAAGGGTTTAGAAACTCCTGCAAACACACATCAGTTTAACTCTGTAAGTTGAACGCACACATTGAAGCCCGTCCTGTTAGGTTGCTCCGTTTTGGTTTTAGAAGCAGATATTTCTCAATACAGCGTTTACTCCCATTCACTCTGGAATATCAAAACGCAGCTCCTAGAAGAAACGCGCTTCTCAGTCTGAGTCTCAAGGCAGATTCAACTCCCTTAGGTAAGAGAACACACAGCAGAGCAGTCTGAAGGATACATTCGTTTTGAGTTTTAGACGGAGATTCACAGCTATTTCTGAAATCCTTGGATTTGGCTGGAAAAATGCGTGTTATGCTTCTTCACAGATAGGGTTTAGAAACTCCTGCAAACACACATCAGTTTAACTCTCTAAGTTGAACGCACACATTGAAGGCCGTTCTGTTAGGTTGCTCCGTTTTGGTTTTAGAAGCAGATATTTCTCAATACAGCCTTTACTCCCATTCACTCTGGAATATCAAAACGCAGCTCCAAGAAGAAACGCGCTTCTCACTCTCTGAATCTCAAGGCAGATTCAACTCCCTTAGGTAGGCGTACACACAGCAGAGCAGTCTGAAGGATACGATCGTTTTGAGTTTTAGACGGAGATTTACAGCTATTTCTGAAATGCTTGGATTTGGCTGGAAAAATGCGTTTTCTGCTTCTTCACAGAAAGGGTTTAGAAAGCCCTGCGAACACACATCAGTTTAACTCTGTATGTTGAATGCACACATTGAAGGCCGTTCTGTTAGGTTGCTCCGTTTTGGTTTTAGAAGCAGATATTTCTCAATGCAGCGCTTACTCCCATTCACTCTGGAATATGAAAACGCAACTCCTACAAGAAACGCGCTTCTCACTCTCTGAATCTCAAGGCAGATTCAACTTTCTTAGGTAAGCGAACACACAGCAGACCAGTCTGAAGGATACGTTCGTTTTGAGTTTCAGATCGCGATTTAAAGCTATTTCTGAAATGCTTGGATTTGGCTGGAAAAATGCGTTTTCTGCTTCTTCACAGAAAGGGCTTAGAAACTCCTGAAAACACACATCAGTTTAATTCTCTAAGTTGAACCCACACATTGAAGGCCGTTCTGTTAGGTTACTTCGTTTTGGTTTTAGAAGCAGATATTTCTCAATACAGCGTTTACTCCCATTCACTCTACAATATGAAAACGCAGCTCCTAGAAGAAACGCGCTTCTCACTCTCTGAATCTAAAGGCAGATTCAACCCCCTTAGGTAAGCGAACACACAGCAGAGCAGTCTGAAGGATACGTTCGTTTTGAGTTTTAGACGGAGATTTACAGCTATTTCTGAAATGCTTGGATTTGGCTGGAAAAATGCGTTTTCTGCTTCTTCACAGAAAGGGTTTAGAAACTCCTGCAAACACACATCAGTTTAACTCTGTAAGTTGAACGCACACATTGAAGGCCGTTCTTTTAGGTTGCTCCGTTTTGGATTTAGAAGCGGATATTTCTCAATACAGCGTTTAGTCCCATTCACTCTGTAATATCAAAACGCAGCTCCTAGAAGAAACGGGCTTCTCACTCTCTGAATCTCAAAACAGATTCAACTTTCTTAGGTAACCGAACACACAGCAGACCAGTCTGAATGATACGTTCGTTTTGAGTTTTAGGCGGAGATTTACAGCTATTTCTGAAATGCTTGGATTTGGATGGAAAAATGCGTTTTCTGCTTCTTCACAGAAAGGGCTGAGAAACTCCTGCAAACACACATCAGTTTAACTCTGTAAGTTGAACAGACACATTGAAGGCGGTTCTGGTAGGTTGCTCCGTTTTGGTTTTAGAAGCAGATATTTCTCAATACAGGGTTTACTCCCATTCACTCTGGAATATGAAAACGCAGCTCCTAGAAAAAACGCGATTCTCACTCTCTGAATCTCAAGGCAGATTAAACTCCGTTAGGTAAGCGAAAACACAGCAGACCAGTCTGAAAAATACGTTCGTTTTTAGTTTTAGACGGAGATTTACAGCTATTTCTGAAATGCTTGGATTTGGCTGAAAATATGCGTTTTCTGCTTCTTCACAGAAAGGGTTTAGAAACTCCTGCAAACAAACATCAGTTTATCTCTGTAAGTTGAACGCACACATTAAAGGCCGTTCTGTGAGGTTGCTCTGCTTTGGTTTTAGAAGCAGATATTTTTCAATACAGGCTTTACTCCCATTCACTCTGGAATATCAAAACGCAGCTCCTAGAAGAAACGCGCTTCTCACTCTCTGAATCTCAAGGCAGATTCAACTCCCTTAGGTAAGCGAACACACAGCAGAGCAGTCTGAAGGATATGTTCGTTTTGTGTTTTAGACGGAGAATTACAGCTATTTCTGAAAAGCTTGGATTTGGCTGGAAAAATGCGTTTTCTGCTTGTTCACAGAAAAGGTCTAGAAACTCCTGCAAACGCACATCAGTTTACCTCTGTAAGTTGAACGAACACATTGAAGGCCGTTCTGTTAGCTTGCTCCGTTTTGGTTTTAGAAGCAGATATTTCTCAATAGAGCGTTTACTCCCATTCACTCTGGAATATCAAAACGCAGCTCCTAGAAGAAACGCGCTTCTCACTCTCTGAATCTCAATGCAGATTCAACTCCCTTAGGTAAGCGAACACACAGCAGACCAGTCTGAAGGATACGTTCGTTTTGAGTTTTAGACGGAGATTTACAACTATTCCTGAAATGCTTGGATTTGGCTGGAAAAATGCGTTTTCTGCTTGTTCACAGAAATGGTCTAAAAACTCCTGCAAACACACATCAGTTTATCTCTGTAAGTTGAAGGCACACATTGAAGGGCGTTCTGTTAGGTTGCTCTGTTTTGGTTTTAGAAGCAGATATTTCTCAATACAGCGTTTACTCCCATTCACTCTGGAATATCAAAACGCAGCTGCAAGAAGAAACGTGCTTCTCACTCTCTGAATCTCAAGGCAGATTCAACTCCCTTAGGTAAGGGAACACACAGCATAGCAGTCTGAAGGATTCGTTCGTTTTGAGTTTTAGACGGAGATTTACAGCTATTTCTGAAATGCTTGGATTTGGCTGGAAAAATGCGTTTTCTGCTTCTTCGCAGAAAGGGTTTAGAAACTCCTATAAACACGTCAGTTTAACTCTGTAAGTTGAACGCACACATTGAAGGCCGTTCTGTTAGGTTGCTCCGTTTTCGTTTTAGAAGCAGATGTTTCTCAATACAGCGTTTACTCCCATTCACCCTGGAATATGAAAACGCAGCTCCTAGTAGAAACGCGCTTTTCACTCTCTGAATCTCCAGGCAAGTTCAACGCCCTTAGGAAAGCGAAAACACAGCAGAGCATTCTAAAGGATACGATCGTTTTGAGTTTTAGACGGCGATTTACAGCTATTTCTGAAATGCTTGGATTTGGCTGGAAAAATGCGTTTCCTGCTTCTACACAAAAAGGGTTTTGAAACTCCTGCAAACAAACATCAGTTTAACTCTGTAAGATGAACGCACACATTGAAGGTCGTTCTCTTAGGTTGCTCCGTTTTGGTTTTAGAAGCAGATGTTTCTCAATACAGCATTTACTCCCATTTACTCTGTAATATCAAAACGCAGCTCCTAGAAGAAACGCGCTTCTCACTCTGAGTCTCAAGGCAGATTCAACTCCCTTAGGTAAGAGAACACACAGCAGAGCAGTCTGAAGGATACGTTCGTTTTAAGTTTCAGACGGAGATTTACAGCTATTTCTGAAATGCTTGAATTTCGCTGGAAAAATTCATTTCCTGTTTCTACACAAAAAGGGTTTAGAAACTCCTGCAAACACACATCAGTTTAACTCTGTAAGTTGAACGCACACATTGAAGGACGTTCTGTTTGGTTGCTCCGTTTTGGTTTTAGAAGCAGATATTTCTGAAAACAGCGCTTACTCCCATTCACTCTAAAATATGAAAACGCAGCTCCTAGAAGAAAAGTGCTTCTCACTCTCCAAATCTCAAGGTAGATTCAACTTTTTAAGGTTACGGAACACACAGCAGAGGATTCTGAAGGATACGTTCGTTTTGAGTTTTAGACGAAGATTTACAGCTATTTCTGAAATGCTTGGATTTGGCTGAAAAAATGCGTTTTCTGCTTCTTCACAGAAAGGGTTTAGAAACTCCTGCAAACACACATCAGTTTAACTCTGTAAGTTGAACGCACACATTGAAGGCCGTTCTGTTAGGTTGCTCCGTTTTGGTTTTAGAAGCAGATATTTCTCAATACAGCGTTTACTCCCATTCACTCTGGAATATCAAAACGCAGCTCCTAGAAGAAACGCGCTTCTCACTCTCTGAATCTCAAGGCAGATTCAACTCCCTTAGGTAAGCGAACACACAGCAGAGCAGTCTGAAAGATAAGTTTGTTTTGAGTTTTAGTCGGAGATTTACAGCTATTTCTGAAATGCTTGGATTTGGCTGGAAAAATGCGTTTTCTGCTTCTTCACAGAATGGGTTTAGAAACTCCTGCAAACACACATCAGTTTAACTCTGTAAGTTGAACGCACACATTGAAGCCCGTCCTGTTAGGTTGCTCCGTTTTGGTTTTAGAAGCAGATATTTCTCAATACAGCGTTTACTCCCATTCACTCTGGAATATCAAAACGCAGCTCCTAGAAGAAACGCGCTTCTCAGTCTGAGTCTCAAGGCAGATTCAACTCCCTTAGGTAAGAGAACACACAGCAGAGCAGTCTGAAGGATACATTCGTTTTGAGTTTTAGACGGAGATTCACAGCTATTTCTGAAATCCTTGGATTTGGCTGGAAAAATGCGTGTTATGCTTCTTCACAGATAGGGTTTAGAAACTCCTGCAAACACACATCAGTTTAACTCTCTAAGTTGAACGCACACATTGAAGGCCGTTCTGTTAGGTTGCTCCGTTTTGGTTTTAGAAGCAGATATTTCTCAATACAGCCTTTACTCCCATTCACTCTGGAATATCAAAACGCAGCTCCAAGAAGAAACGCGCTTCTCACTCTCTGAATCTCAAGGCAGATTCAACTCCCTTAGGTAAGCGAACACACAGCAGAGCAGTCTGAAAGATACGTTCGTTTTGAGATTTTGACGGAGATTTACAGCTATTTCTGAAATGCTTGGATTTGGCTGGAAAAATGCGTTTTCTGCTTCTTCACAGAAAGGGTTTAGAAACTCCTGCAAACACACATCAGTTTAACTTAGTAAGTTGAACGCACATATTGAAGGCCGTTCTGTTAGGTGTCTCCGTTTTGGTTTTAGAAGCAGATATTTCTCAATACAGCGTTTACTCCCATTCACTCTGGAATATCAAAACTCAGCTCCTAGAAGAAACGCGCTTCTCACTCTCTGAATCTCAAGGCAGATTCAACTCCCTTAGGTAGGCGTACACACAGCAGAGCAGTCTGAAGGATACGATCGTTTTGAGTTTTAGACGGAGATTTACAGCTATTTCTGAAATGCTTGGATTTGGCTGGAAAAATGCGTTTTCTGCTTCTTCACAGAAAGGGTTTAGAAAGCCCTGCGAACACACATCAGTTTAACTCTGTATGTTGAATGCACACATTGAAGGCCGTTCTGTTAGGTTGCTCCGTTTTGGTTTTAGAAGCAGATATTTCTCAATGCAGCGCTTACTCCCATTCACTCTGGAATATGAAAACGCAACTCCTACAAGAAACGCGCTTCTCACTCTCTGAATCTCAAGGCAGATTCAACTTTCTTAGGTAAGCGAACACACAGCAGACCAGTCTGAAGGATACGTTCGTTTTGAGTTTCAGATCGCGATTTAAAGCTATTTCTGAAATGCTTGGATTTGGCTGGAAAAATGCGTTTTCTGCTTCTTCACAGAAAGGGCTTAGAAACTCCTGAAAACACACATCAGTTTAATTCTCTAAGTTGAACCCACACATTGAAGGCCGTTCTGTTAGGTTACTTCGTTTTGGTTTTAGAAGCAGATATTTCTCAATACAGCGTTTACTCCCATTCACTCTACAATATGAAAACGCAGCTCCTAGAAGAAACGCGCTTCTCACTCTCTGAATCTAAAGGCAGATTCAACCCCCTTAGGTAAGCGAACACACAGCAGAGCAGTCTGAAGGATACGTTCGTTTTGAGTTTTAGACGGAGATTTACAGCTATTTCTGAAATGCTTGGATTTGGCTGGAAAAATGCGTTTTCTGCTTCTTCACAGAAAGGGTTTAGAAACTCCTGCAAACACACATCAGTTTAACTCTGTAAGTTGAACGCACACATTGAAGGCCGTTCTTTTAGGTTGCTCCGTTTTGGATTTAGAAGCGGATATTTCTCAATACAGCGTTTAGTCCCATTCACTCTGTAATATCAAAACGCAGCTCCTAGAAGAAACGGGCTTCTCACTCTCTGAATCTCAAAACAGATTCAACTTTCTTAGGTAACCGAACACACAGCAGACCAGTCTGAATGATACGTTCGTTTTGAGTTTTAGGCGGAGATTTACAGCTATTTCTGAAATGCTTGGATTTGGATGGAAAAATGCGTTTTCTGCTTCTTCACAGAAAGGGCTGAGAAACTCCTGCAAACACACATCAGTTTAACTCTGTAAGTTGAACAGACACATTGAAGGCGGTTCTGGTAGGTTGCTCCGTTTTGGTTTTAGAAGCAGATATTTCTCAATACAGGGTTTACTCCCATTCACTCTGGAATATGAAAACGCAGCTCCTAGAAAAAACGCGATTCTCACTCTCTGAATCTCAAGGCAGATTAAACTCCGTTAGGTAAGCGAAAACACAGCAGACCAGTCTGAAAAATACGTTCGTTTTTAGTTTTAGACGGAGATTTACAGCTATTTCTGAAATGCTTGGATTTGGCTGAAAATATGCGTTTTCTGCTTCTTCACAGAAAGGGTTTAGAAACTCCTGCAAACAAACATCAGTTTATCTCTGTAAGTTGAACGCACACATTAAAGGCCGTTCTGTGAGGTTGCTCTGCTTTGGTTTTAGAAGCAGATATTTTTCAATACAGGCTTTACTCCCATTCACTCTGGAATATCAAAACGCAGCTCCTAGAAGAAACGCGCTTCTCACTCTCTGAATCTCAAGGCAGATTCAACTCCCTTAGGTAAGCGAACACACAGCAGAGCAGTCTGAAGGATATGTTCGTTTTGTGTTTTAGACGGAGAATTACAGCTATTTCTGAAAAGCTTGGATTTGGCTGGAAAAATGCGTTTTCTGCTTGTTCACAGAAAAGGTCTAGAAACTCCTGCAAACGCACATCAGTTTACCTCTGTAAGTTGAACGAACACATTGAAGGCCGTTCTGTTAGCTTGCTCCGTTTTGGTTTTAGAAGCAGATATTTCTCAATAGAGCGTTTACTCCCATTCACTCTGGAATATCAAAACGCAGCTCCTAGAAGAAACGCGCTTCTCACTCTCTGAATCTCAATGCAGATTCAACTCCCTTAGGTAAGCGAACACACAGCAGACCAGTCTGAAGGATACGTTCGTTTTGAGTTTTAGACGGAGATTTACAACTATTCCTGAAATGCTTGGATTTGGCTGGAAAAATGCGTTTTCTGCTTGTTCACAGAAATGGTCTAAAAACTCCTGCAAACACACATCAGTTTATCTCTGTAAGTTGAAGGCACACATTGAAGGGCGTTCTGTTAGGTTGCTCTGTTTTGGTTTTAGAAGCAGATATTTCTCAATACAGCGTTTACTCCCATTCACTCTGGAATATCAAAACGCAGCTGCAAGAAGAAACGTGCTTCTCACTCTCTGAATCTCAAGGCAGATTCAACTCCCTTAGGTAAGGGAACACACAGCATAGCAGTCTGAAGGATTCGTTCGTTTTGAGTTTTAGACGGAGATTTACAGCTATTTCTGAAATGCTTGGATTTGGCTGGAAAAATGCGTTTTCTGCTTCTTCGCAGAAAGGGTTTAGAAACTCCTATAAACACGTCAGTTTAACTCTGTAAGTTGAACGCACACATTGAAGGCCGTTCTGTTAGGTTGCTCCGTTTTCGTTTTAGAAGCAGATGTTTCTCAATACAGCGTTTACTCCCATTCACCCTGGAATATGAAAACGCAGCTCCTAGTAGAAACGCGCTTTTCACTCTCTGAATCTCCAGGCAAGTTCAACGCACTTAGGAAAGCGAAAACACAGCAGAGCATTCTAAAGGATACGATCGTTTTGAGTTTTAGACGGCGATTTACAGCTATTTCTGAAATGCTTGGATTTGGCTGGAAAAATGCGTTTCCTGCTTCTACACAAAAAGGGTTTTGAAACTCCTGCAAACAAACATCAGTTTAACTCTGTAAGATGAACGCACACATTGAAGGTCGTTCTCTTAGGTTGCTCCGTTTTGGTTTTAGAAGCAGATGTTTCTCAATACAGCATTTACTCCCATTCACTCTGTAATATCAAAACGCAGCTCCTAGAAGAAACGCGCTTCTCACTCTGAGTCTCAAGGCAGATTCAACTCCCTTAGGTAAGAGAACACACAGCAGAGCAGTCTGAAGGATACGTTCGTTTTAAGTTTCAGACGGAGATTTACAGCTATTTCTGAAATGCTTGAATTTCGCTGGAAAAATTCATTTCCTGTTTCTACACAAAAAGGGTTTAGAAACTCCTGCAAACACACATCAGTTTAACTCTGTAAGTTGAACGCACACATTGAAGGACGTTCTGTTTGGTTGCTCCGTTTTGGTTTTAGAAGCAGATATTTCTGAAAACAGCGCTTACTCCCATTCACTCTAAAATATGAAAACGCAGCTCCTAGAAGAAAAGTGCTTCTCACTCTCCAAATCTCAAGGTAGATTCAACTTTTTAAGGTTACGGAACACACAGCAGAGGATTCTGAAGGATACGTTCGTTTTGAGTTTTAGACGAAGATTTACAGCTATTTCTGAAATGCTTGGATTTGGCTGAAAAAATGCGTTTTCTGCTTCTTCACAGAAAGGGTTTAGAAACTCCTGCAAACACACATCAGTTTAACTCTGTAAGTTGAACGCACACATTGAAGGCCGTTCTGTTAGGTTGCTCCGTTTTGGTTTTAGAAGCAGATATTTCTCAATACAGCGTTTACTCCCATTCACTCTGGAATATCAAAACGCAGCTCCTAGAAGAAACGCGCTTCTCACTCTCTGAATCTCAAGGCAGATTCAACTCCCTTAGGTAAGCGAACACACAGGAGAGCAGTCTGAAAGATAAGTTTGTTTTGAGTTTTAGTCGGAGATTTACAGCTATTTCTGAAATGCTTGGATTTGGCTGGAAAATGCGTTTTCTGCTTCTTCACAGAAAGGGTTTAGAAACTCCTGCAAACACACATCAGTTTAACTCTGTAAGTTGAACGCACACATTGAAGCCCGTCCTGTTAGGTTGCTCCGTTTTGGTTTTAGAAGCAGATATTTCTCAATACAGCGTTTACTCCCATTCACTCTGGAATATCAAAACGCAGCTCCTAGAAGAAACGCGCTTCTCAGTCTGAGTCTCAAGGCAGATTCAACTCCCTTAGGTAAGAGAACACACAGCAGAGCAGTCTGAAGGATACATTCGTTTTGAGTTTTAGACGGAGATTCACAGCTATTTCTGAAATCCTTGGATTTGGCTGGAAAAATGCGTGTTATGCTTCTTCACAGATAGGGTTTAGAAACTCCTGCAAACACACATCAGTTTAACTCTCTAAGTTGAACGCACACATTGAAGGCCGTTCTGTTAGGTTGCTCCGTTTTGGTTTTAGAAGCAGATATTTCTCAATACAGCCTTTACTCCCATTCACTCTGGAATATCAAAACGCAGCTCCAAGAAGAAACGCGCTTCTCACTCTCTGAATCTCAAGGCAGATTCAACTCCCTTAGGTAGGCGTACACACAGCAGAGCAGTCTGAAGGATACGATCGTTTTGAGTTTTAGACGGAGATTTACAGCTATTTCTGAAATGCTTGGATTTGGCTGGAAAAATGCGTTTTCTGCTTCTTCACAGAAAGGGTTTAGAAAGCCCTGCGAACACACATCAGTTTAACTCTGTATGTTGAATGCACACATTGAAGGCCGTTCTGTTAGGTTGCTCCGTTTTGGTTTTAGAAGCAGATATTTCTCAATGCAGCGCTTACTCCCATTCACTCTGGAATATGAAAACGCAACTCCTACAAGAAACGCGCTTCTCACTCTCTGAATCTCAAGGCAGATTCAACTTTCTTAGGTAAGCGAACACACAGCAGACCAGTCTGAAGGATACGTTCGTTTTGAGTTTCAGATCGCGATTTAAAGCTATTTCTGAAATGCTTGGATTTGGCTGGAAAAATGCGTTTTCTGCTTCTTCACAGAAAGGGCTTAGAAACTCCTGAAAACACACATCAGTTTAATTCTCTAAGTTGAACCCACACATTGAAGGCCGTTCTGTTAGGTTACTTCGTTTTGGTTTTAGAAGCAGATATTTCTCAATACAGCGTTTACTCCCATTCACTCTACAATATGAAAACGCAGCTCCTAGAAGAAACGCGCTTCTCACTCTCTGAATCTAAAGGCAGATTCAACCCCCTTAGGTAAGCGAACACACAGCAGAGCAGTCTGAAGGATACGTTCGTTTTGAGTTTTAGACGGAGATTTACAGCTATTTCTGAAATGCTTGGATTTGGCTGGAAAAATGCGTTTTCTGCTTCTTCACAGAAAGGGTTTAGAAACTCCTGCAAACACACATCAGTTTAACTCTGTAAGTTGAACGCACACATTGAAGGCCGTTCTTTTAGGTTGCTCCGTTTTGGATTTAGAAGCGGATATTTCTCAATACAGCGTTTAGTCCCATTCACTCTGTAATATCAAAACGCAGCTCCTAGAAGAAACGGGCTTCTCACTCTCTGAATCTCAAAACAGATTCAACTTTCTTAGGTAACCGAACACACAGCAGACCAGTCTGAATGATACGTTCGTTTTGAGTTTTAGGCGGAGATTTACAGCTATTTCTGAAATGCTTGGATTTGGATGGAAAAATGCGTTTTCTGCTTCTTCACAGAAAGGGCTGAGAAACTCCTGCAAACACACATCAGTTTAACTCTGTAAGTTGAACAGACACATTGAAGGCGGTTCTGGTAGGTTGCTCCGTTTTGGTTTTAGAAGCAGATATTTCTCAATACAGGGTTTACTCCCATTCACTCTGGAATATGAAAACGCAGCTCCTAGAAAAAACGCGATTCTCACTCTCTGAATCTCAAGGCAGATTAAACTCCGTTAGGTAAGCGAAAACACAGCAGACCAGTCTGAAAAATACGTTCGTTTTTAGTTTTAGACGGAGATTTACAGCTATTTCTGAAATGCTTGGATTTGGCTGAAAATATGCGTTTTCTGCTTCTTCACAGAAAGGGTTTAGAAACTCCTGCAAACAAACATCAGTTTATCTCTGTAAGTTGAACGCACACATTAAAGGCCGTTCTGTGAGGTTGCTCTGCTTTGGTTTTAGAAGCAGATATTTTTCAATACAGGCTTTACTCCCATTCACTCTGGAATATCAAAACGCAGCTCCTAGAAGAAACGCGCTTCTCACTCTCTGAATCTCAAGGCAGATTCAACTCCCTTAGGTAAGCGAACACACAGCAGAGCAGTCTGAAGGATATGTTCGTTTTGTGTTTTAGACGGAGAATTACAGCTATTTCTGAAAAGCTTGGATTTGGCTGGAAAAATGCGTTTTCTGCTTGTTCACAGAAAAGGTCTAGAAACTCCTGCAAACGCACATCAGTTTACCTCTGTAAGTTGAACGAACACATTGAAGGCCGTTCTGTTAGCTTGCTCCGTTTTGGTTTTAGAAGCAGATATTTCTCAATAGAGCGTTTACTCCCATTCACTCTGGAATATCAAAACGCAGCTCCTAGAAGAAACGCGCTTCTCACTCTCTGAATCTCAATGCAGATTCAACTCCCTTAGGTAAGCGAACACACAGCAGACCAGTCTGAAGGATACGTTCGTTTTGAGTTTTAGACGGAGATTTACAACTATTCCTGAAATGCTTGGATTTGGCTGGAAAAATGCGTTTTCTGCTTGTTCACAGAAATGGTCTAAAAACTCCTGCAAACACACATCAGTTTATCTCTGTAAGTTGAAGGCACACATTGAAGGGCGTTCTGTTAGGTTGCTCTGTTTTGGTTTTAGAAGCAGATATTTCTCAATACAGCGTTTACTCCCATTCACTCTGGAATATCAAAACGCAGCTGCAAGAAGAAACGTGCTTCTCACTCTCTGAATCTCAAGGCAGATTCAACTCCCTTAGGTAAGGGAACACACAGCATAGCAGTCTGAAGGATTCGTTCGTTTTGAGTTTTAGACGGAGATTTACAGCTATTTCTGAAATGCTTGGATTTGGCTGGAAAAATGCGTTTTCTGCTTCTTCGCAGAAAGGGTTTAGAAACTCCTATAAACACGTCAGTTTAACTCTGTAAGTTGAACGCACACATTGAAGGCCGTTCTGTTAGGTTGCTCCGTTTTCGTTTTAGAAGCAGATGTTTCTCAATACAGCGTTTACTCCCATTCACCCTGGAATATGAAAACGCAGCTCCTAGTAGAAACGCGCTTTTCACTCTCTGAATCTCCAGGCAAGTTCAACGCACTTAGGAAAGCGAAAACACAGCAGAGCATTCTAAAGGATACGATCGTTTTGAGTTTTAGACGGCGATTTACAGCTATTTCTGAAATGCTTGGATTTGGCTGGAAAAATGCGTTTCCTGCTTCTACACAAAAAGGGTTTTGAAACTCCTGCAAACAAACATCAGTTTAACTCTGTAAGATGAACGCACACATTGAAGGTCGTTCTCTTAGGTTGCTCCGTTTTGGTTTTAGAAGCAGATGTTTCTCAATACAGCATTTACTCCCATTTACTCTGTAATATCAAAACGCAGCTCCTAGAAGAAACGCGCTTCTCACTCTGAGTCTCAAGGCAGATTCAACTCCCTTAGGTAAGAGAACACACAGCAGAGCAGTCTGAAGGATACGTTCGTTTTAAGTTTCAGACGGAGATTTACAGCTATTTCTGAAATGCTTGAATTTCGCTGGAAAAATTCATTTCCTGTTTCTACACAAAAAGGGTTTAGAAACTCCTGCAAACACACATCAGTTTAACTCTGTAAGTTGAACGCACACATTGAAGGACGTTCTGTTTGGTTGCTCCGTTTTGGTTTTAGAAGCAGATATTTCTGAAAACAGCGCTTACTCCCATTCACTCTAAAATATGAAAACGCAGCTCCTAGAAGAAAAGTGCTTCTCACTCTCCAAATCTCAAGGTAGATTCAACTTTTTAAGGTTACGGAACACACAGCAGAGGATTCTGAAGGATACGTTCGTTTTGAGTTTTAGACGAAGATTTACAGCTATTTCTGAAATGCTTGGATTTGGCTGAAAAAATGCGTTTTCTGCTTCTTCACAGAAAGGGTTTAGAAACTCCTGCAAACACACATCAGTTTAACTCTGTAAGTTGAACGCACACATTGAAGGCCGTTCTGTTAGGTTGCTCCGTTTTGGTTTTAGAAGCAGATATTTCTCAATACAGCGTTTACTCCCATTCACTCTGGAATATCAAAACGCAGCTCCTAGAAGAAACGCGCTTCTCACTCTCTGAATCTCAAGGCAGATTCAACTCCCTTAGGTAAGCGAACACACAGCAGAGCAGTCTGAAAGATAAGTTTGTTTTGAGTTTTAGTCGGAGATTTACAGCTATTTCTGAAATGCTTGGATTTGGCTGGAAAAATGCGTTTTCTGCTTCTTCACAGAATGGGTTTAGAAACTCCTGCAAACACACATCAGTTTAACTCTGTAAGTTGAACGCACACATTGAAGCCCGTCCTGTTAGGTTGCTCCGTTTTGGTTTTAGAAGCAGATATTTCTCAATACAGCGTTTACTCCCATTCACTCTGGAATATCAAAACGCAGCTCCTAGAAGAAACGCGCTTCTCAGTCTGAGTCTCAAGGCAGATTCAACTCCCTTAGGTAAGAGAACACACAGCAGAGCAGTCTGAAGGATACATTCGTTTTGAGTTTTAGACGGAGATTCACAGCTATTTCTGAAATCCTTGGATTTGGCTGGAAAAATGCGTGTTATGCTTCTTCACAGATAGGGTTTAGAAACTCCTGCAAACACACATCAGTTTAACTCTCTAAGTTGAACGCACACATTGAAGGCCGTTCTGTTAGGTTGCTCCGTTTTGGTTTTAGAAGCAGATATTTCTCAATACAGCGTTTACTCCCATTCACTCTGGAATATCAAAACGCAGCTCCAAGAAGAAACGCGCTTCTCACTCTCTGAATCTCAAGGCAGATTCAACTCCCTTAGGTAAGCGAACACACAGCAGAGCAGTCTGAAAGATACGTTCGTTTTGAGATTTTGACGGAGATTTACAGCTATTTCTGAAATGCTTGGATTTGGCTGGAAAAATGCGTTTTCTGCTTCTTCACAGAAAGGGTTTAGAAACTCCTGCAAACACACATCAGTTTAACTTAGTAAGTTGAACGCACATATTGAAGGCCGTTCTGTTAGGTGTCTCCGTTTTGGTTTTAGAAGCAGATATTTCTCAATACAGCGTTTACTCCCATTCACTCTGGAATATCAAAACTCAGCTCCTAGAAGAAACGCGCTTCTCACTCTCTGAATCTCAAGGCAGATTCAACTCCCTTAGGTAGGCGTACACACAGCAGAGCAGTCTGAAGGATACGATCGTTTTGAGTTTTAGACGGAGATTTACAGCTATTTCTGAAATGCTTGGATTTGGCTGGAAAAATGCGTTTTCTGCTTCTTCACAGAAAGGGTTTAGAAAGCCCTGCGAACACACATCAGTTTAACTCTGTATGTTGAATGCACACATTGAAGGCCGTTCTGTTAGGTTGCTCCGTTTTGGTTTTAGAAGCAGATATTTCTCAATGCAGCGCTTACTCCCATTCACTCTGGAATATGAAAACGCAACTCCTACAAGAAACGCGCTTCTCACTCTCTGAATCTCAAGGCAGATTCAACTTTCTTAGGTAAGCGAACACACAGCAGACCAGTCTGAAGGATACGTTCGTTTTGAGTTTCAGATCGCGATTTAAAGCTATTTCTGAAATGCTTGGATTTGGCTGGAAAAATGCGTTTTCTGCTTCTTCACAGAAAGGGCTTAGAAACTCCTGAAAACACACATCAGTTTAATTCTCTAAGTTGAACCCACACATTGAAGGCCGTTCTGTTAGGTTACTTCGTTTTGGTTTTAGAAGCAGATATTTCTCAATACAGCGTTTACTCCCATTCACTCTACAATATGAAAACGCAGCTCCTAGAAGAAACGCGCTTCTCACTCTCTGAATCTAAAGGCAGATTCAACCCCCTTAGGTAAGCGAACACACAGCAGAGCAGTCTGAAGGATACGTTCGTTTTGAGTTTTAGACGGAGATTTACAGCTATTTCTGAAATGCTTGGATTTGGCTGGAAAAATGCGTTTTCTGCTTCTTCACAGAAAGGGTTTAGAAACTCCTGCAAACACACATCAGTTTAACTCTGTAAGTTGAACGCACACATTGAAGGCCGTTCTTTTAGGTTGCTCCGTTTTGGATTTAGAAGCGGATATTTCTCAATACAGCGTTTAGTCCCATTCACTCTGTAATATCAAAACGCAGCTCCTAGAAGAAACGGGCTTCTCACTCTCTGAATCTCAAAACAGATTCAACTTTCTTAGGTAACCGAACACACAGCAGACCAGTCTGAATGATACGTTCGTTTTGAGTTTTAGGCGGAGATTTACAGCTATTTCTGAAATGCTTGGATTTGGATGGAAAAATGCGTTTTCTGCTTCTTCACAGAAAGGGCTGAGAAACTCCTGCAAACACACATCAGTTTAACTCTGTAAGTTGAACAGACACATTGAAGGCGGTTCTGGTAGGTTGCTCCGTTTTGGTTTTAGAAGCAGATATTTCTCAATACAGGGTTTACTCCCATTCACTCTGGAATATGAAAACGCAGCTCCTAGAAAAAACGCGATTCTCACTCTCTGAATCTCAAGGCAGATTAAACTCCGTTAGGTAAGCGAAAACACAGCAGACCAGTCTGAAAAATACGTTCGTTTTTAGTTTTAGACGGAGATTTACAGCTATTTCTGAAATGCTTGGATTTGGCTGAAAATATGCGTTTTCTGCTTCTTCACAGAAAGGGTTTAGAAACTCCTGCAAACAAACATCAGTTTATCTCTGTAAGTTGAACGCACACATTAAAGGCCGTTCTGTGAGGTTGCTCTGCTTTGGTTTTAGAAGCAGATATTTTTCAATACAGGCTTTACTCCCATTCACTCTGGAATATCAAAACGCAGCTCCTAGAAGAAACGCGCTTCTCACTCTCTGAATCTCAAGGCAGATTCAACTCCCTTAGGTAAGCGAACACACAGCAGAGCAGTCTGAAGGATATGTTCGTTTTGTGTTTTAGACGGAGAATTACAGCTATTTCTGAAAAGCTTGGATTTGGCTGGAAAAATGCGTTTTCTGCTTGTTCACAGAAAAGGTCTAGAAACTCCTGCAAACGCACATCAGTTTACCTCTGTAAGTTGAACGAACACATTGAAGGCCGTTCTGTTAGCTTGCTCCGTTTTGGTTTTAGAAGCAGATATTTCTCAATAGAGCGTTTACTCCCATTCACTCTGGAATATCAAAACGCAGCTCCTAGAAGAAACGCGCTTCTCACTCTCTGAATCTCAATGCAGATTCAACTCCCTTAGGTAAGCGAACACACAGCAGACCAGTCTGAAGGATACGTTCGTTTTGAGTTTTAGACGGAGATTTACAACTATTCCTGAAATGCTTGGATTTGGCTGGAAAAATGCGTTTTCTGCTTGTTCACAGAAATGGTCTAAAAACTCCTGCAAACACACATCAGTTTATCTCTGTAAGTTGAAGGCACACATTGAAGGGCGTTCTGTTAGGTTGCTCTGTTTTGGTTTTAGAAGCAGATATTTCTCAATACAGCGTTTACTCCCATTCACTCTGGAATATCAAAACGCAGCTGCAAGAAGAAACGTGCTTCTCACTCTCTGAATCTCAAGGCAGATTCAACTCCCTTAGGTAAGGGAACACACAGCATAGCAGTCTGAAGGATTCGTTCGTTTTGAGTTTTAGACGGAGATTTACAGCTATTTCTGAAATGCTTGGATTTGGCTGGAAAAATGCGTTTTCTGCTTCTTCGCAGAAAGGGTTTAGAAACTCCTATAAACACGTCAGTTTAACTCTGTAAGTTGAACGCACACATTGAAGGCCGTTCTGTTAGGTTGCTCCGTTTTCGTTTTAGAAGCAGATGTTTCTCAATACAGCGTTTACTCCCATTCACCCTGGAATATGAAAACGCAGCTCCTAGTAGAAACGCGCTTTTCACTCTCTGAATCTCCAGGCAAGTTCAACGCACTTAGGAAAGCGAAAACACAGCAGAGCATTCTAAAGGATACGATCGTTTTGAGTTTTAGACGGCGATTTACAGCTATTTCTGAAATGCTTGGATTTGGCTGGAAAAATGCGTTTCCTGCTTCTACACAAAAAGGGTTTTGAAACTCCTGCAAACAAACATCAGTTTAACTCTGTAAGATGAACGCACACATTGAAGGTCGTTCTCTTAGGTTGCTCCGTTTTGGTTTTAGAAGCAGATGTTTCTCAATACAGCATTTACTCCCATTCACTCTGTAATATCAAAACGCAGCTCCTAGAAGAAACGCGCTTCTCACTCTGAGTCTCAAGGCAGATTCAACTCCCTTAGGTAAGAGAACACACAGCAGAGCAGTCTGAAGGATACGTTCGTTTTAAGTTTCAGACGGAGATTTACAGCTATTTCTGAAATGCTTGAATTTCGCTGGAAAAATTCATTTCCTGTTTCTACACAAAAAGGGTTTAGAAACTCCTGCAAACACACATCAGTTTAACTCTGTAAGTTGAACGCACACATTGAAGGACGTTCTGTTTGGTTGCTCCGTTTTGGTTTTAGAAGCAGATATTTCTGAAAACAGCGCTTACTCCCATTCACTCTAAAATATGAAAACGCAGCTCCTAGAAGAAAAGTGCTTCTCACTCTCCAAATCTCAAGGTAGATTCAACTTTTTAAGGTTACGGAACACACAGCAGAGGATTCTGAAGGATACGTTCGTTTTGAGTTTTAGACGAAGATTTACAGCTATTTCTGAAATGCTTGGATTTGGCTGAAAAAATGCGTTTTCTGCTTCTTCACAGAAAGGGTTTAGAAACTCCTGCAAACACACATCAGTTTAACTCTGTAAGTTGAACGCACACATTGAAGGCCGTTCTGTTAGGTTGCTCCGTTTTGGTTTTAGAAGCAGATATTTCTCAATACAGCGTTTACTCCCATTCACTCTGGAATATCAAAACGCAGCTCCTAGAAGAAACGCGCTTCTCACTCTCTGAATCTCAAGGCAGATTCAACTCCCTTAGGTAAGCGAACACACAGCAGAGCAGTCTGAAAGATAAGTTTGTTTTGAGTTTTAGTCGGAGATTTACAGCTATTTCTGAAATGCTTGGATTTGGCTGGAAAAATGCGTTTTCTGCTTCTTCACAGAATGGGTTTAGAAACTCCTGCAAACACACATCAGTTTAACTCTGTAAGTTGAACGCACACATTGAAGCCCGTCCTGTTAGGTTGCTCCGTTTTGGTTTTAGAAGCAGATATTTCTCAATACAGCGTTTACTCCCATTCACTCTGGAATATCAAAACGCAGCTCCTAGAAGAAACGCGCTTCTCAGTCTGAGTCTCAAGGCAGATTCAACTCCCTTAGGTAAGAGAACACACAGCAGAGCAGTCTGAAGGATACATTCGTTTTGAGTTTTAGACGGAGATTCACAGCTATTTCTGAAATCCTTGGATTTGGCTGGAAAAATGCGTGTTATGCTTCTTCACAGATAGGGTTTAGAAACTCCTGCAAACACACATCAGTTTAACTCTCTAAGTTGAACGCACACATTGAAGGCCGTTCTGTTAGGTTGCTCCGTTTTGGTTTTAGAAGCAGATATTTCTCAATACAGCCTTTACTCCCATTCACTCTGGAATATCAAAACGCAGCTCCAAGAAGAAACGCGCTTCTCACTCTCTGAATCTCAAGGCAGATTCAACTCCCTTAGGTAAGCGAACACACAGCAGAGCAGTCTGAAAGATACGTTCGTTTTGAGATTTTGACGGAGATTTACAGCTATTTCTGAAATGCTTGGATTTGGCTGGAAAAATGCGTTTTCTGCTTCTTCACAGAAAGGGTTTAGAAACTCCTGCAAACACACATCAGTTTACCTTAGTAAGTTGAACGCACATATTGAAGGCCGTTCTGTTAGGTGTCTGCGTTTTGGTTTTAGAAGCAGATATTTCTCAATACAGCGTTTACTCCCATTCACTCTGGAATATCAAAACTCAGCTCCTAGAAGAAACGCGCTTCTCACTCTCTGAATCTCAAGGCAGATTCAACTCCCTTAGGTAGGCGTACACACAGCAGAGCAGTCTGAAGGATACGATCGTTTTGAGTTTTAGACGGAGATTTACAGCTATTTCTGAAATGCTTGGATTTGGCTGGAAAAATGCGTTTTCTGCTTCTTCACAGAAAGGGTTTAGAAAGCCCTGCGAACACACATCAGTTTAACTCTGTATGTTGAATGCACACATTGAAGGCCGTTCTGTTAGGTTGCTCCGTTTTGGTTTTAGAAGCAGATATTTCTCAATGCAGCGCTTACTCCCATTCACTCTGGAATATGAAAACGCAACTCCTACAAGAAACGCGCTTCTCACTCTCTGAATCTCAAGGCAGATTCAACTTTCTTAGGTAAGCGAACACACAGCAGACCAGTCTGAAGGATACGTTCGTTTTGAGTTTCAGATCGCGATTTAAAGCTATTTCTGAAATGCTTGGATTTGGCTGGAAAAATGCGTTTTCTGCTTCTTCACAGAAAGGGCTTAGAAACTCCTGAAAACACACATCAGTTTAATTCTCTAAGTTGAACCCACACATTGAAGGCCGTTCTGTTAGGTTACTTCGTTTTGGTTTTAGAAGCAGATATTTCTCAATACAGCGTTTACTCCCATTCACTCTACAATATGAAAACGCAGCTCCTAGAAGAAACGCGCTTCTCACTCTCTGAATCTAAAGGCAGATTCAACCCCCTTAGGTAAGCGAACACACAGCAGAGCAGTCTGAAGGATACGTTCGTTTTGAGTTTTAGACGGAGATTTACAGCTATTTCTGAAATGCTTGGATTTGGCTGGAAAAATGCGTTTTCTGCTTCTTCACAGAAAGGGTTTAGAAACTCCTGCAAACACACATCAGTTTAACTCTGTAAGTTGAACGCACACATTGAAGGCCGTTCTTTTAGGTTGCTCCGTTTTGGATTTAGAAGCGGATATTTCTCAATACAGCGTTTAGTCCCATTCACTCTGTAATATCAAAACGCAGCTCCTAGAAGAAACGGGCTTCTCACTCTCTGAATCTCAAAACAGATTCAACTTTCTTAGGTAACCGAACACACAGCAGACCAGTCTGAATGATACGTTCGTTTTGAGTTTTAGGCGGAGATTTACAGCTATTTCTGAAATGCTTGGATTTGGATGGAAAAATGCGTTTTCTGCTTCTTCACAGAAAGGGCTGAGAAACTCCTGCAAACACACATCAGTTTAACTCTGTAAGTTGAACAGACACATTGAAGGCGGTTCTGGTAGGTTGCTCCGTTTTGGTTTTAGAAGCAGATATTTCTCAATACAGGGTTTACTCCCATTCACTCTGGAATATGAAAACGCAGCTCCTAGAAAAAACGCGATTCTCACTCTCTGAATCTCAAGGCAGATTAAACTCCGTTAGGTAAGCGAAAACACAGCAGACCAGTCTGAAAAATACGTTCGTTTTTAGTTTTAGACGGAGATTTACAGCTATTTCTGAAATGCTTGGATTTGGCTGAAAATATGCGTTTTCTGCTTCTTCACAGAAAGGGTTTAGAAACTCCTGCAAACAAACATCAGTTTATCTCTGTAAGTTGAACGCACACATTAAAGGCCGTTCTGTGAGGTTGCTCTGCTTTGGTTTTAGAAGCAGATATTTTTCAATACAGGCTTTACTCCCATTCACTCTGGAATATCAAAACGCAGCTCCTAGAAGAAACGCGCTTCTCACTCTCTGAATCTCAAGGCAGATTCAACTCCCTTAGGTAAGCGAACACACAGCAGAGCAGTCTGAAGGATATGTTCGTTTTGTGTTTTAGACGGAGAATTACAGCTATTTCTGAAAAGCTTGGATTTGGCTGGAAAAATGCGTTTTCTGCTTGTTCACAGAAAAGGTCTAGAAACTCCTGCAAACGCACATCAGTTTACCTCTGTAAGTTGAACGAACACATTGAAGGCCGTTCTGTTAGCTTGCTCCGTTTTGGTTTTAGAAGCAGATATTTCTCAATAGAGCGTTTACTCCCATTCACTCTGGAATATCAAAACGCAGCTCCTAGAAGAAACGCGCTTCTCACTCTCTGAATCTCAATGCAGATTCAACTCCCTTAGGTAAGCGAACACACAGCAGACCAGTCTGAAGGATACGTTCGTTTTGAGTTTTAGACGGAGATTTACAACTATTCCTGAAATGCTTGGATTTGGCTGGAAAAATGCGTTTTCTGCTTGTTCACAGAAATGGTCTAAAAACTCCTGCAAACACACATCAGTTTATCTCTGTAAGTTGAAGGCACACATTGAAGGGCGTTCTGTTAGGTTGCTCTGTTTTGGTTTTAGAAGCAGATATTTCTCAATACAGCGTTTACTCCCATTCACTCTGGAATATCAAAACGCAGCTGCAAGAAGAAACGTGCTTCTCACTCTCTGAATCTCAAGGCAGATTCAACTCCCTTAGGTAAGGGAACACACAGCATAGCAGTCTGAAGGATTCGTTCGTTTTGAGTTTTAGACGGAGATTTACAGCTATTTCTGAAATGCTTGGATTTGGCTGGAAAAATGCGTTTTCTGCTTCTTCGCAGAAAGGGTTT
The DNA here is from genome assembly GCF_049354715.1 of Callithrix jacchus. NCBI lineage: Eukaryota > Metazoa > Chordata > Mammalia > Primates > Cebidae > Callithrix > Callithrix jacchus. The sequence continues at coordinate 58,851,476 of NC_133524.1, read as the reverse complement.
AGAAACTCCTATAAACACGTCAGTTTAACTCTGTAAGTTGAACGCACACATTGAAGGCCGTTCTGTTAGGTTGCTCCGTTTTCGTTTTAGAAGCAGATGTTTCTCAATACAGCGTTTACTCCCATTCACCCTGGAATATGAAAACGCAGCTCCTAGTAGAAACGCGCTTTTCACTCTCTGAATCTCCAGGCAAGTTCAACGCACTTAGGAAAGCGAAAACACAGCAGAGCATTCTAAAGGATACGATCGTTTTGAGTTTTAGACGGCGATTTACAGCTATTTCTGAAATGCTTGGATTTGGCTGGAAAAATGCGTTTCCTGCTTCTACACAAAAAGGGTTTTGAAACTCCTGCAAACAAACATCAGTTTAACTCTGTAAGATGAACGCACACATTGAAGGTCGTTCTCTTAGGTTGCTCCGTTTTGGTTTTAGAAGCAGATGTTTCTCAATACAGCATTTACTCCCATTCACTCTGTAATATCAAAACGCAGCTCCTAGAAGAAACGCGCTTCTCACTCTGAGTCTCAAGGCAGATTCAACTCCCTTAGGTAAGAGAACACACAGCAGAGCAGTCTGAAGGATACGTTCGTTTTAAGTTTCAGACGGAGATTTACAGCTATTTCTGAAATGCTTGAATTTCGCTGGAAAAATTCATTTCCTGTTTCTACACAAAAAGGGTTTAGAAACTCCTGCAAACACACATCAGTTTAACTCTGTAAGTTGAACGCACACATTGAAGGACGTTCTGTTTGGTTGCTCCGTTTTGGTTTTAGAAGCAGATATTTCTGAAAACAGCGCTTACTCCCATTCACTCTAAAATATGAAAACGCAGCTCCTAGAAGAAAAGTGCTTCTCACTCTCCAAATCTCAAGGTAGATTCAACTTTTTAAGGTTACGGAACACACAGCAGAGGATTCTGAAGGATACGTTCGTTTTGAGTTTTAGACGAAGATTTACAGCTATTTCTGAAATGCTTGGATTTGGCTGAAAAAATGCGTTTTCTGCTTCTTCACAGAAAGGGTTTAGAAACTCCTGCAAACACACATCAGTTTAACTCTGTAAGTTGAACGCACACATTGAAGGCCGTTCTGTTAGGTTGCTCCGTTTTGGTTTTAGAAGCAGATATTTCTCAATACAGCGTTTACTCCCATTCACTCTGGAATATCAAAACGCAGCTCCTAGAAGAAACGCGCTTCTCACTCTCTGAATCTCAAGGCAGATTCAACTCCCTTAGGTAAGCGAACACACAGGAGAGCAGTCTGAAAGATAAGTTTGTTTTGAGTTTTAGTCGGAGATTTACAGCTATTTCTGAAATGCTTGGATTTGGCTGGAAAATGCGTTTTCTGCTTCTTCACAGAAAGGGTTTAGAAACTCCTGCAAACACACATCAGTTTAACTCTGTAAGTTGAACGCACACATTGAAGCCCGTCCTGTTAGGTTGCTCCGTTTTGGTTTTAGAAGCAGATATTTCTCAATACAGCGTTTACTCCCATTCACTCTGGAATATCAAAACGCAGCTCCTAGAAGAAACGCGCTTCTCAGTCTGAGTCTCAAGGCAGATTCAACTCCCTTAGGTAAGAGAACACACAGCAGAGCAGTCTGAAGGATACATTCGTTTTGAGTTTTAGACGGAGATTCACAGCTATTTCTGAAATCCTTGGATTTGGCTGGAAAAATGCGTGTTATGCTTCTTCACAGATAGGGTTTAGAAACTCCTGCAAACACACATCAGTTTAACTCTCTAAGTTGAACGCACACATTGAAGGCCGTTCTGTTAGGTTGCTCCGTTTTGGTTTTAGAAGCAGATATTTCTCAATACAGCCTTTACTCCCATTCACTCTGGAATATCAAAACGCAGCTCCAAGAAGAAACGCGCTTCTCACTCTCTGAATCTCAAGGCAGATTCAACTCCCTTAGGTAAGCGAACACACAGCAGAGCAGTCTGAAAGATACGTTCGTTTTGAGATTTTGACGGAGATTTACAGCTATTTCTGAAATGCTTGGATTTGGCTGGAAAAATGCGTTTTCTGCTTCTTCACAGAAAGGGTTTAGAAACTCCTGCAAACACACATCAGTTTAACTTAGTAAGTTGAACGCACATATTGAAGGCCGTTCTGTTAGGTGTCTCCGTTTTGGTTTTAGAAGCAGATATTTCTCAATACAGCGTTTACTCCCATTCACTCTGGAATATCAAAACTCAGCTCCTAGAAGAAACGCCCTTCTCACTCTCTGAATCTCAAGGCAGATTCAACTCCCTTAGGTAGGCGTACACACAGCAGAGCAGTCTGAAGGATACGATCGTTTTGAGTTTTAGACGGAGATTTACAGCTATTTCTGAAATGCTTGGATTTGGCTGGAAAAATGCGTTTTCTGCTTCTTCACAGAAAGGGTTTAGAAAGCCCTGCGAACACACATCAGTTTAACTCTGTATGTTGAATGCACACATTGAAGGCCGTTCTGTTAGGTTGCTCCGTTTTGGTTTTAGAAGCAGATATTTCTCAATGCAGCGCTTACTCCCATTCACTCTGGAATATGAAAACGCAACTCCTACAAGAAACGCGCTTCTCACTCTCTGAATCTCAAGGCAGATTCAACTTTCTTAGGTAAGCGAACACACAGCAGACCAGTCTGAAGGATACGTTCGTTTTGAGTTTCAGATCGCGATTTAAAGCTATTTCTGAAATGCTTGGATTTGGCTGGAAAAATGCGTTTTCTGCTTCTTCACAGAAAGGGCTTAGAAACTCCTGAAAACACACATCAGTTTAATTCTCTAAGTTGAACCCACACATTGAAGGCCGTTCTGTTAGGTTACTTCGTTTTGGTTTTAGAAGCAGATATTTCTCAATACAGCGTTTACTCCCATTCACTCTACAATATGAAAACGCAGCTCCTAGAAGAAACGCGCTTCTCACTCTCTGAATCTAAAGGCAGATTCAACCCCCTTAGGTAAGCGAACACACAGCAGAGCAGTCTGAAGGATACGTTCGTTTTGAGTTTTAGACGGAGATTTACAGCTATTTCTGAAATGCTTGGATTTGGCTGGAAAAATGCGTTTTCTGCTTCTTCACAGAAAGGGTTTAGAAACTCCTGCAAACACACATCAGTTTAACTCTGTAAGTTGAACGCACACATTGAAGGCCGTTCTTTTAGGTTGCTCCGTTTTGGATTTAGAAGCGGATATTTCTCAATACAGCGTTTAGTCCCATTCACTCTGTAATATCAAAACGCAGCTCCTAGAAGAAACGGGCTTCTCACTCTCTGAATCTCAAAACAGATTCAACTTTCTTAGGTAACCGAACACACAGCAGACCAGTCTGAATGATACGTTCGTTTTGAGTTTTAGGCGGAGATTTACAGCTATTTCTGAAATGCTTGGATTTGGATGGAAAAATGCGTTTTCTGCTTCTTCACAGAAAGGGCTGAGAAACTCCTGCAAACACACATCAGTTTAACTCTGTAAGTTGAACAGACACATTGAAGGCGGTTCTGGTAGGTTGCTCCGTTTTGGTTTTAGAAGCAGATATTTCTCAATACAGGGTTTACTCCCATTCACTCTGGAATATGAAAACGCAGCTCCTAGAAAAAACGCGATTCTCACTCTCTGAATCTCAAGGCAGATTAAACTCCGTTAGGTAAGCGAAAACACAGCAGACCAGTCTGAAAAATACGTTCGTTTTTAGTTTTAGACGGAGATTTACAGCTATTTCTGAAATGCTTGGATTTGGCTGAAAATATGCGTTTTCTGCTTCTTCACAGAAAGGGTTTAGAAACTCCTGCAAACAAACATCAGTTTATCTCTGTAAGTTGAACGCACACATTAAAGGCCGTTCTGTGAGGTTGCTCTGCTTTGGTTTTAGAAGCAGATATTTTTCAATACAGGCTTTACTCCCATTCACTCTGGAATATCAAAACGCAGCTCCTAGAAGAAACGCGCTTCTCACTCTCTGAATCTCAAGGCAGATTCAACTCCCTTAGGTAAGCGAACACACAGCAGAGCAGTCTGAAGGATATGTTCGTTTTGTGTTTTAGACGGAGAATTACAGCTATTTCTGAAAAGCTTGGATTTGGCTGGAAAAATGCGTTTTCTGCTTGTTCACAGAAAAGGTCTAGAAACTCCTGCAAACGCACATCAGTTTACCTCTGTAAGTTGAACGAACACATTGAAGGCCGTTCTGTTAGCTTGCTCCGTTTTGGTTTTAGAAGCAGATATTTCTCAATAGAGCGTTTACTCCCATTCACTCTGGAATATCAAAACGCAGCTCCTAGAAGAAACGCGCTTCTCACTCTCTGAATCTCAATGCAGATTCAACTCCCTTAGGTAAGCGAACACACAGCAGACCAGTCTGAAGGATACGTTCGTTTTGAGTTTTAGACGGAGATTTACAACTATTCCTGAAATGCTTGGATTTGGCTGGAAAAATGCGTTTTCTGCTTGTTCACAGAAATGGTCTAAAAACTCCTGCAAACACACATCAGTTTATCTCTGTAAGTTGAAGGCACACATTGAAGGGCGTTCTGTTAGGTTGCTCTGTTTTGGTTTTAGAAGCAGATATTTCTCAATACAGCGTTTACTCCCATTCACTCTGGAATATCAAAACGCAGCTGCAAGAAGAAACGTGCTTCTCACTCTCTGAATCTCAAGGCAGATTCAACTCCCTTAGGTAAGGGAACACACAGCATAGCAGTCTGAAGGATTCGTTCGTTTTGAGTTTTAGACGGAGATTTACAGCTATTTCTGAAATGCTTGGATTTGGCTGGAAAAATGCGTTTTCTGCTTCTTCGCAGAAAGGGTTTAGAAACTCCTATAAACACGTCAGTTTAACTCTGTAAGTTGAACGCACACATTGAAGGCCGTTCTGTTAGGTTGCTCCGTTTTCGTTTTAGAAGCAGATGTTTCTCAATACAGCGTTTACTCCCATTCACCCTGGAATATGAAAACGCAGCTCCTAGTAGAAACGCGCTTTTCACTCTCTGAATCTCCAGGCAAGTTCAACGCACTTAGGAAAGCGAAAACACAGCAGAGCATTCTAAAGGATACGATCGTTTTGAGTTTTAGACGGCGATTTACAGCTATTTCTGAAATGCTTGGATTTGGCTGGAAAAATGCGTTTCCTGCTTCTACACAAAAAGGGTTTTGAAACTCCTGCAAACAAACATCAGTTTAACTCTGTAAGATGAACGCACACATTGAAGGTCGTTCTCTTAGGTTGCTCCGTTTTGGTTTTAGAAGCAGATGTTTCTCAATACAGCGTTTACTCCCATTCACTCTGGAATATCAAAACGCAGCTCCTAGAAGAAACGCGCTTCTCAGTCTGAGTCTCAAGGCAGATTCAACTCCCTTAGGTAAGAGAACACACAGCAGAGCAGTCTGAAGGATACATTCGTTTTGAGTTTTAGACGGAGATTCACAGCTATTTCTGAAATCCTTGGATTTGGCTGGAAAAATGCGTGTTATGCTTCTTCACAGATAGGGTTTAGAAACTCCTGCAAACACACATCAGTTTAACTCTCTAAGTTGAACGCACACATTGAAGGCCGTTCTGTTAGGTTGCTCCGTTTTGGTTTTAGAAGCAGATATTTCTCAATACAGCGTTTACTCCCATTCACTCTGGAATATCAAAACGCAGCTCCTAGAAGAAACGCGCTTCTCACTCTCTGAATCTCAAGGCAGATTCAACTCCCTTAGGTAAGCGAACACACAGCAGAGCAGTCTGAAGGATACGTTCGTTTTAAGTTTCAGACGGAGATTTACAGCTATTTCTGAAATGCTTGAATTTCGCTGGAAAAATTCATTTCCTGTTTCTACACAAAAAGGGTTTAGAAACTCCTGCAAACACACATCAGTTTAACTCTGTAAGTTGAACGCACACATTGAAGGACGTTCTGTTTGGTTGCTCCGTTTTGGTTTTAGAAGCAGATATTTCTGAAAACAGTGCTTACTCCCATTCACTCTAAAATATGAAAACGCAGCTCCTAGAAGAAAAGTGCTTCTCACTCTCCAAATCTCAAGGTAGATTCAACTTTTTAAGGTTACGGAACACACAGCAGAGGATTCTGAAGGATACGTTCGTTTTGAGTTTTAGACGAAGATTTACAGCTATTTCTGAAATGCTTGGATTTGGCTGAAAAAATGCGTTTTCTGCTTCTTCACAGAAAGGGTTTAGAAACTCCTGCAAACACACATCAGTTTAACTCTGTAAGTTGAACGCACACATTGAAGCCCGTCCTGTTAGGTTGCTCCGTTTTGGTTTTAGAAGCAGATATTTCTCAATACAGCGTTTACTCCCATTCACTCTGGAATATCAAAACGCAGCTCCTAGAAGAAACGCGCTTCTCAGTCTGAGTCTCAAGGCAGATTCAACTCCCTTAGGTAAGAGAACACACAGCAGAGCAGTCTGAAGGATACATTCGTTTTGAGTTTTAGACGGAGATTCACAGCTATTTCTGAAATCCTTGGATTTGGCTGGAAAAATGCGTGTTATGCTTCTTCACAGATAGGGTTTAGAAACTCCTGCAAACACACATCAGTTTAACTCTCTAAGTTGAACGCACACATTGAAGGCCGTTCTGTTAGGTTGCTCCGTTTTGGTTTTAGAAGCAGATATTTCTCAATACAGCGTTTACTCCCATTCACTCTAAAATATCAAAACGCAGCTCCTAGAAGAAACGCGCTTCTCACTCTCTGAATCTCAAGGCAGATTCAACTCCCTTAGGTAAGCGAACACACAGCAGAGCAGTCTGAAGGATACATTCGTTTTGAGTTTTAGACGGAGATTCACAGCTATTTCTGAAATGCTTGGATTTGGCTGGAAAAATGCGTTTTCTGCTTCTTCACAGAAAGGGTTTAGAAACTCCTGCAAACACACATCAGTTTAACTCTGTAAGTTGAACGCACACATTGAAGCCCGTCCTGTTAGGTTGCTCCGTTTTGGTTTTAGAAGCAGATATTTCTCAATACAGCGTTTACTCCCATTCACTCTGGAATATCAAAACGCAGCTCCTAGAAGAAACGCGCTTCTCAGTCTGAGTCTCAAGGCAGATTCAACTCCCTTAGGTAAGAGAACACACAGCAGAGCAGTCTGAAGGATACATTCGTTTTGAGTTTTAGACGGAGATTCACAGCTATTTCTGAAATCCTTGGATTTGGCTGGAAAAATGCGTGTTATGCTTCTTCACAGATAGGGTTTAGAAACTCCTGCAAACACACATCAGTTTAACTCTCTAAGTTGAACGCACACATTGAAGGCCGTTCTGTTAGGTTGCTCCGTTTTGGTTTTAGAAGCAGATATTTCTCAATACAGCCTTTACTCCCATTCACTCTGGAATATCAAAACGCAGCTCCAAGAAGAAACGCGCTTCTCACTCTCTGAATCTCAAGGCAGATTCAACTCCCTTAGGTAAGCGAACACACAGCAGAGCAGTCTGAAAGATACGTTCGTTTTGAGATTTTGACGGAGATTTACAGCTATTTCTGAAATGCTTGGATTTGGCTGGAAAAATGCGTTTTCTGCTTCTTCACAGAAAGGGTTTAGAAACTCCTGCAAACACACATCAGTTTAACTTAGTAAGTTGAACGCACATATTGAAGGCCGTTCTGTTAGGTGTCTCCGTTTTGGTTTTAGAAGCAGATATTTATCAATACAGCGTTTACTCCCATTCACTCTGGAATATCAAAACTCAGCTCCTAGAAGAAACGCGCTTCTCACTCTCTGAATCTCAAGGCAGATTCAACTCCCTTAGGTAGGCGTACACACAGCAGAGCAGTCTGAAGGATACGATCGTTTTGAGTTTTAGACGGAGATTTACAGCTATTTCTGAAATGCTTGGATTTGGCTGGAAAAATGCGTTTTCTGCTTCTTCACAGAAAGGGTTTAGAAAGCCCTGCGAACACACATCAGTTTAACTCTGTATGTTGAATGCACACATTGAAGGCCGTTCTGTTAGGTTGCTCCGTTTTGGTTTTAGAAGCAGATATTTCTCAATGCAGCGCTTACTCCCATTCACTCTGGAATATGAAAACGCAACTCCTACAAGAAACGCGCTTCTCACTCTCTGAATCTCAAGGCAGATTCAACTCCCTTAGGTAAGCGAACAAACAGCAGAGCAGTCTGAAGGATACGTTCGTTTTGAGTTTCAGACCGAGATTTACAGCTATTTCTGAAATGCTTAGATTTGGCTGGAAAAATGCGTTTTCTGCTTCTTCACAGAAAGGGTTTAGAATCTCCTGCAAACACACATCAGTTTAACTCTGTAAGTTGAACGCACACATTGAAGGCCGTTCTGTTAGGTTGCTCCGTTTTGGTTTTAGAAGCAGATATTTCTCAATACAGCGTTTACTCCCATTCACTCTGGAATATGAAAACGCAGCTCCTAGAAGAAATGCGCTTCTCACTCTCTGAATCTCAAGGCAGATTCAACTTTCTTAGGTAAGCGAACACACAGCAGACCAGTCTGAAGGATACGTTCGTTTTGAGTTTCAGACCGCGATTTAAAGCTATTTCTGAAATGCTTGGATTTGGCTGGAAAAATGCGTTTTCTGCTTCTTCACAGAAAGGGCTTAGAAACTCCTGAAAACACACATCAGTTTAATTCTCTAAGTTGAACCCACACATTGAAGGCCGTTCTGTTAGGTTACTTCGTTTTGGTTTTAGAAGCAGATATTTCTCAATACAGCGTTTACTCCCATTCACTCTACAATATGAAAACGCAGCTCCTAGAAGAAACGCGCTTCTCACTCTCTGAATCTAAAGGCAGATTCAACCCCCTTAGGTAAGTGAACACACAGCAGAGCAGTCTGAAGGATACGTTCGTTTTGAGTTTTAGACGGAGATTTACAGCTATTTCTGAAATGCTTGGATTTGGCTGGAAAAATGCGTTTTCTGCTTCTTCACAGAAAGGGTTTAGAAACTCCTGCAAACACACATCAGTTTAACTCTGTAAGTTGAACGCACACATTGAAGGCCGTTCTTTTAGGTTGCTCCGTTTTGGATTTAGAAGCGGATATTTCTCAATACAGCGTTTAGTCCCATTCACTCTGTAATATCAAAACGCAGCTCCTAGAAGAAACGGGCTTCTCACTCTCTGAATCTCAAAACAGATTCAACTTTCTTAGGTAACCGAACACACAGCAGACCAGTCTGAATGATACGTTCGTTTTGAGTTTTAGGCGGAGATTTACAGCTATTTCTGAAATGCTTGGATTTGGATGGAAAAATGCGTTTCCTGCTTCTTCACAGAAAGGGCTGAGAAACTCCTGCAAACACACATCAGTTTAACTCTGTAAGTTGAACAGACACATTGAAGGCGGTTCTGGTAGGTTGCTCCGTTTTGGTTTTAGAAGCAGATATTTCTCAATACAGGGTTTACTCCCATTCACTCTGGAATATGAAAACGCAGCTCCTAGAAAAAACGCGATTCTCACTCTCTGAATCTCAAGGCAAATTAAACTCCGTTAGGTAAGCGAAAACACAGCAGACCAGTCTGAAAAATACGTTCGTTTTTAGTTTTAGACGGAGATTTACAGCTATTTCTGAAATGCTTGGATTTGGCTGAAAATATGCGTTTTCTGCTTCTTCACAGAAAGGGTTTAGAAACTCCTGCAAACAAACATCAGTTTATCTCTGTAAGTTGAACGCACACATTAAAGGCCGTTCTGTGAGGTTGCTCTGCTTTGGTTTTAGAAGCAGATATTTTTCAATACAGGCTTTACTCCCATTCACTCTGGAATATCAAAACGCAGCTCCTAGAAGAAACGCGCTTCTCACTCTCTGAATCTCAAGGCAGATTCAACTCCCTTAGGTAAGCGAACACACAGCAGAGCAGTCTGAAGGATATGTTCGTTTTGTGTTTTAGACGGAGAATTACAGCTATTTCTGAAAAGCTTGGATTTGGCTGGAAAAATGCGTTTTCTGCTTGTTCACAGAAAAGGTCTAGAAACTCCTGCAAACGCACATCAGTTTACCTCTGTAAGTTGAACGAACACATTGAAGGCCGTTCTGTTAGCTTGCTCCGTTTTGGTTTTAGAAGCAGATATTTCTCAATAGAGCGTTTACTCCCATTCACTCTGGAATATCAAAACGCAGCTCCTAGAAGAAACGCGCTTCTCACTCTCTGAATCTCAATGCAGATTCAACTCCCTTAGGTAAGCGAACACACAGCAGACCAGTCTGAAGGATACGTTCGTTTTGAGTTTTAGACGGAGATTTACAACTATTCCTGAAATGCTTGGATTTGGCTGGAAAAATGCGTTTTCTGCTTGTTCACAGAAATGGTCTAAAAACTCCTGCAAACACACATCAGTTTATCTCTGTAAGTTGAAGGCACACATTGAAGGGCGTTCTGTTAGGTTGCTCTGTTTTGGTTTTAGAAGCAGATATTTCTCAATACAGCGTTTACTCCCATTCACTCTGGAATATCAAAACGCAGCTGCAAGAAGAAACGTGCTTCTCACTCTCTGAATCTCAAGGCAGATTCAACTCCCTTAGGTAAGGGAACACACAGCATAGCAGTCTGAAGGATTCGTTCGTTTTGAGTTTTAGACGGAGATTTACAGCTATTTCTGAAATGCTTGGATTTGGCTGGAAAAATGCGTTTTCTGCTTCTTCGCAGAAAGGGTTTAGAAACTCCTATAAACACGTCAGTTTAACTCTGTAAGTTGAACGCACACATTGAAGGCCGTTCTGTTAGGTTGCTCCGTTTTCGTTTTAGAAGCAGATGTTTCTCAATACAGCGTTTACTTCCATTCACCCTGGAATATGAAAACGCAGCTCCTAGTAGAAACGCGCTTTTCACTCTCTGAATCTCCAGGCAAGTTCAACGCACTTAGGAAAGCGAAAACACAGCAGAGCATTCTAAAGGATACGATCGTTTTGAGTTTTAGACGGCGATTTACAGCTATTTCTGAAATGCTTGGATTTGGCTGGAAAAATGCGTTTCCTGCTTCTACACAAAAAGGGTTTTGAAACTCCTGCAAACAAACATCAGTTTAACTCTGTAAGATGAACGCACACATTGAAGGTCGTTCTCTTAGGTTGCTCCGTTTTGGTTTTAGAAGCAGATGTTTCTCAATACAGCATTTACTCCCATTTACTCTGTAATATCAAAACGCAGCTCCTAGAAGAAACGCGCTTCTCACTCTGAGTCTCAAGGCAGATTCAACTCCCTTAGGTAAGAGAACACACAGCAGAGCAGTCTGAAGGATACGTTCGTTTTAAGTTTCAGACGGAGATTTACAGCTATTTCTGAAATGCTTGAATTTCGCTGGAAAAATTCATTTCCTGTTTCTACACAAAAAGGGTTTAGAAACTCCTGCAAACACACATCAGTTTAACTCTGTAAGTTGAACGCACACATTGAAGGACGTTCTGTTTGGTTGCTCCGTTTTGGTTTTAGAAGCAGATATTTCTGAAAACAGCGCTTACTCCCATTCACTCTAAAATATGAAAACGCAGCTCCTAGAAGAAAAGTGCTTCTCACTCTCCAAATCTCAAGGTAGATTCAACTTTTTAAGGTTACGGAACACACAGCAGAGGATTCTGAAGGATACGTTCGTTTTGAGTTTTAGACGAAGATTTACAGCTATTTCTGAAATGCTTGGATTTGGCTGAAAAAATGCGTTTTCTGCTTCTTCACAGAAAGGGTTTAGAAACTCCTGCAAACACACATCAGTTTAACTCTGTAAGTTGAACGCACACATTGAAGGCCGTTCTGTTAGGTTGCTCCGTTTTGGTTTTAGAAGCAGATATTTCTCAATACAGCGTTTACTCCCATTCACTCTGGAATATCAAAACGCAGCTCCTAGAAGAAACGCGCTTCTCACTCTCTGAATCTCAAGGCAGATTCAACTCCCTTAGGTAAGCGAACACACAGCAGAGCAGTCTGAAAGATAAGTTTGTTTTGAGTTTTAGTCGGAGATTTACAGCTATTTCTGAAATGCTTGGATTTGGCTGGAAAAATGCGTTTTCTGCTTCTTCACAGAATGGGTTTAGAAACTCCTGCAAACACACATCAGTTTAACTCTGTAAGTTGAACGCACACATTGAAGCCCGTCCTGTTAGGTTGCTCCGTTTTGGTTTTAGAAGCAGATATTTCTCAATACAGCGTTTACTCCCATTCACTCTGGAATATCAAAACGCAGCTCCTAGAAGAAACGCGCTTCTCAGTCTGAGTCTCAAGGCAGATTCAACTCCCTTAGGTAAGAGAACACACAGCAGAGCAGTCTGAAGGATACATTCGTTTTGAGTTTTAGACGGAGATTCACAGCTATTTCTGAAATCCTTGGATTTGGCTGGAAAAATGCGTGTTATGCTTCTTCACAGATAGGGTTTAGAAACTCCTGCAAACACACATCAGTTTAACTCTCTAAGTTGAACGCACACATTGAAGGCCGTTCTGTTAGGTTGCTCCGTTTTGGTTTTAGAAGCAGATATTTCTCAATACAGCCTTTACTCCCATTCACTCTGGAATATCAAAACGCAGCTCCAAGAAGAAACGCGCTTCTCACTCTCTGAATCTCAAGGCAGATTCAACTCCCTTAGGTAAGCGAACACACAGCAGAGCAGTCTGAAAGATACGTTCGTTTTGAGATTTTGACGGAGATTTACAGCTATTTCTGAAATGCTTGGATTTGGCTGGAAAAATGCGTTTTCTGCTTCTTCACAGAAAGGGTTTAGAAACTCCTGCAAACACACATCAGTTTAACTTAGTAAGTTGAACGCACATATTGAAGGCCGTTCTGTTAGGTGTCTCCGTTTTGGTTTTAGAAGCAGATATTTCTCAATACAGCGTTTACTCCCATTCACTCTGGAATATCAAAACTCAGCTCCTAGAAGAAACGCGCTTCTCACTCTCTGAATCTCAAGGCAGATTCAACTCCCTTAGGTAGGCGTACACACAGCAGAGCAGTCTGAAGGATACGATCGTTTTGAGTTTTAGACGGAGATTTACAGCTATTTCTGAAATGCTTGGATTTGGCTGGAAAAATGCGTTTTCTGCTTCTTCACAGAAAGGGTTTAGAAAGCCCTGCGAACACACATCAGTTTAACTCTGTATGTTGAATGCACACATTGAAGGCCGTTCTGTTAGGTTGCTCCGTTTTGGTTTTAGAAGCAGATATTTCTCAATGCAGCGCTTACTCCCATTCACTCTGGAATATGAAAACGCAACTCCTACAAGAAACGCGCTTCTCACTCTCTGAATCTCAAGGCAGATTCAACTCCCTTAGGTAAGCGAACAAACAGCAGAGCAGTCTGAAGGATACGTTCGTTTTGAGTTTCAGACCGAGATTTACAGCTATTTCTGAAATGCTTAGATTTGGCTGGAAAAATGCGTTTTCTGCTTCTTCACAGAAAGGGTTTAGAATCTCCTGCAAACACACATCAGTTTAACTCTGTAAGTTGAACGCACACATTGAAGGCCGTTCTGTTAGGTTGCTCCGTTTTGGTTTTAGAAGCAGATATTTCTCAATACAGCGTTTACTCCCATTCACTCTGGAATATGAAAACGCAGCTCCTAGAAGAAATGCGCTTCTCACTCTCTGAATCTCAAGGCAGATTCAACTTTCTTAGGTAAGCGAACACACAGCAGACCAGTCTGAAGGATACGTTCGTTTTGAGTTTCAGACCGCGATTTAAAGCTATTTCTGAAATGCTTGGATTTGGCTGGAAAAATGCGTTTTCTGCTTCTTCACAGAAAGGGCTTAGAAACTCCTGAAAACACACATCAGTTTAATTCTCTAAGTTGAACCCACACATTGAAGGCCGTTCTGTTAGGTTACTTCGTTTTGGTTTTAGAAGCAGATATTTCTCAATACAGCGTTTACTCCCATTCACTCTACAATATGAAAACGCAGCTCCTAGAAGAAACGCGCTTCTCACTCTCTGAATCTAAAGGCAGATTCAACCCCCTTAGGTAAGTGAACACACAGCAGAGCAGTCTGAAGGATACGTTCGTTTTGAGTTTTAGACGGAGATTTACAGCTATTTCTGAAATGCTTGGATTTGGCTGGAAAAATGCGTTTTCTGCTTCTTCACAGAAAGGGTTTAGAAACTCCTGCAAACACACATCAGTTTAACTCTGTAAGTTGAACGCACACATTGAAGGCCGTTCTTTTAGGTTGCTCCGTTTTGGATTTAGAAGCGGATATTTCTCAATACAGCGTTTAGTCCCATTCACTCTGTAATATCAAAACGCAGCTCCTAGAAGAAACGGGCTTCTCACTCTCTGAATCTCAAAACAGATTCAACTTTCTTAGGTAACCGAACACACAGCAGACCAGTCTGAATGATACGTTCGTTTTGAGTTTTAGGCGGAGATTTACAGCTATTTCTGAAATGCTTGGATTTGGATGGAAAAATGCGTTTCCTGCTTCTTCACAGAAAGGGCTGAGAAACTCCTGCAAACACACATCAGTTTAACTCTGTAAGTTGAACAGACACATTGAAGGCGGTTCTGGTAGGTTGCTCCGTTTTGGTTTTAGAAGCAGATATTTCTCAATACAGGGTTTACTCCCATTCACTCTGGAATATGAAAACGCAGCTCCTAGAAAAAACGCGATTCTCACTCTCTGAATCTCAAGGCAAATTAAACTCCGTTAGGTAAGCGAAAACACAGCAGACCAGTCTGAAAAATACGTTCGTTTTTAGTTTTAGACGGAGATTTACAGCTATTTCTGAAATGCTTGGATTTGGCTGAAAATATGCGTTTTCTGCTTCTTCACAGAAAGGGTTTAGAAACTCCTGCAAACAAACATCAGTTTATCTCTGTAAGTTGAACGCACACATTAAAGGCCGTTCTGTGAGGTTGCTCTGCTTTGGTTTTAGAAGCAGATATTTTTCAATACAGGCTTTACTCCCATTCACTCTGGAATATCAAAACGCAGCTCCTAGAAGAAACGCGCTTCTCACTCTCTGAATCTCAAGGCAGATTCAACTCCCTTAGGTAAGCGAACACACAGCAGAGCAGTCTGAAGGATATGTTCGTTTTGTGTTTTAGACGGAGAATTACAGCTATTTCTGAAAAGCTTGGATTTGGCTGGAAAAATGCGTTTTCTGCTTGTTCACAGAAAAGGTCTAGAAACTCCTGCAAACGCACATCAGTTTACCTCTGTAAGTTGAACGAACACATTGAAGGCCGTTCTGTTAGCTTGCTCCGTTTTGGTTTTAGAAGCAGATATTTCTCAATAGAGCGTTTACTCCCATTCACTCTGGAATATCAAAACGCAGCTCCTAGAAGAAACGCGCTTCTCACTCTCTGAATCTCAATACAGATTCAACTCCCTTAGGTAAGCGAACACACAGCAGACCAGTCTGAAGGATACGTTCGTTTTGAGTTTTAGACGGAGATTTACAACTATTCCTGAAATGCTTGGATTTGGCTGGAAAAATGCGTTTTCTGCTTGTTCACAGAAATGGTCTAAAAACTCCTGCAAACACACATCAGTTTATCTCTGTAAGTTGAAGGCACACATTGAAGGGCGTTCTGTTAGGTTGCTCTGTTTTGGTTTTAGAAGCAGATATTTCTCAATACAGCGTTTACTCCCATTCACTCTGGAATATCAAAACGCAGCTGCAAGAAGAAACGTGCTTCTCACTCTCTGAATCTCAAGGCAGATTCAACTCCCTTAGGTAAGGGAACACACAGCATAGCAGTCTGAAGGATTCGTTCGTTTTGAGTTTTAGACGGAGATTTACAGCTATTTCTGAAATGCTTGGATTTGGCTGGAAAAATGCGTTTTCTGCTTCTTCGCAGAAAGGGTTTAGAAACTCCTATAAACACGTCAGTTTAACTCTGTAAGTTGAACGCACACATTGAAGGCCGTTCTGTTAGGTTGCTCCGTTTTCGTTTTAGAAGCAGATGTTTCTCAATACAGCGTTTACTTCCATTCACCCTGGAATATGAAAACGCAGCTCCTAGTAGAAACGCGCTTTTCACTCTCTGAATCTCCAGGCAAGTTCAACGCACTTAGGAAAGCGAAAACACAGCAGAGCATTCTAAAGGATACGATCGTTTTGAGTTTTAGACGGCGATTTACAGCTATTTCTGAAATGCTTGGATTTGGCTGGAAAAATGCGTTTCCTGCTTCTACACAAAAAGGGTTTTGAAACTCCTGCAAACAAACATCAGTTTAACTCTGTAAGATGAACGCACACATTGAAGGTCGTTCTCTTAGGTTGCTCCGTTTTGGTTTTAGAAGCAGATGTTTCTCAATACAGCATTTACTCCCATTTACTCTGTAATATCAAAACGCAGCTCCTAGAAGAAACGCGCTTCTCACTCTGAGTCTCAAGGCAGATTCAACTCCCTTAGGTAAGAGAACACACAGCAGAGCAGTCTGAAGGATACGTTCGTTTTAAGTTTCAGACGGAGATTTACAGCTATTTCTGAAATGCTTGAATTTCGCTGGAAAAATTCATTTCCTGTTTCTACACAAAAAGGGTTTAGAAACTCCTGCAAACACACATCAGTTTAACTCTGTAAGTTGAACGCACACATTGAAGGACGTTCTGTTTGGTTGCTCCGTTTTGGTTTTAGAAGCAGATATTTCTCAATACAGCGTTTACTCCCATTCACTCTAAAATATGAAAACGCAGCTCCTAGAAGAAACGCGCTTCTCACTCTCTGAATCTCAAGGCAGATTCAACTCCCTTAGGTAAGCGAACACACAGCAGAGCAGTCTGAAAGATAAGTTTGTTTTGAGTTTTAGTCGGAGATTTACAGCTATTTCTGAAATGCTTGGATTTGGCTGGAAAAATGCGTTTTCTGCTTCTTCACAGAATGGGTTTAGAAACTCCTGCAAACACACATCAGTTTAACTCTGTAAGTTGAACGCACACATTGAAGCCCGTCCTGTTAGGTTGCTCCGTTTTGGTTTTAGAAGCAGATATTTCTCAATACAGCGTTTACTCCCATTCACTCTGGAATATCAAAACGCAGCTCCTAGAAGAAACGCGCTTCTCAGTCTGAGTCTCAAGGCAGATTCAACTCCCTTAGGTAAGAGAACACACAGCAGAGCAGTCTGAAGGATACATTCGTTTTGAGTTTTAGACGGAGATTCACAGCTATTTCTGAAATCCTTGGATTTGGCTGGAAAAATGCGTGTTATGCTTCTTCACAGATAGGGTTTAGAAACTCCTGCAAACACACATCAGTTTAACTCTCTAAGTTGAACGCACACATTGAAGGCCGTTCTGTTAGGTTGCTCCGTTTTGGTTTTAGAAGCAGATATTTCTCAATACAGCCTTTACTCCCATTCACTCTGGAATATCAAAACGCAGCTCCAAGAAGAAACGCGCTTCTCACTCTCTGAATCTCAAGGCAGATTCAACTCCCTTAGGTAAGCGAACACACAGCAGAGCAGTCTGAAAGATACGTTCGTTTTGAGATTTTGACGGAGATTTACAGCTATTTCTGAAATGCTTGGATTTGGCTGGAAAAATGCGTTTTCTGCTTCTTCACAGAAAGGGTTTAGAAACTCCTGCAAACACACATCAGTTTAACTTAGTAAGTTGAACGCACATATTGAAGGCCGTTCTGTTAGGTGTCTCCGTTTTGGTTTTAGAAGCAGATATTTCTCAATACAGCGTTTACTCCCATTCACTCTGGAATATCAAAACTCAGCTCCTAGAAGAAACGCGCTTCTCACTCTCTGAATCTCAAGGCAGATTCAACTCCCTTAGGTAGGCGTACACACAGCAGAGCAGTCTGAAGGATACGATCGTTTTGAGTTTTAGACGGAGATTTACAGCTATTTCTGAAATGCTTGGATTTGGCTGGAAAAATGCGTTTTCTGCTTCTTCACAGAAAGGGTTTAGAAAGCCCTGCGAACACACATCAGTTTAACTCTGTATGTTGAATGCACACATTGAAGGCCGTTCTGTTAGGTTGCTCCGTTTTGGTTTTAGAAGCAGATATTTCTCAATGCAGCGCTTACTCCCATTCACTCTGGAATATGAAAACGCAACTCCTACAAGAAACGCGCTTCTCACTCTCTGAATCTCAAGGCAGATTCAACTTTCTTAGGTAAGCGAACACACAGCAGACCAGTCTGAAGGATACGTTCGTTTTGAGTTTCAGATCGCGATTTAAAGCTATTTCTGAAATGCTTGGATTTGGCTGGAAAAATGCGTTTTCTGCTTCTTCACAGAAAGGGCTTAGAAACTCCTGAAAACACACATCAGTTTAATTCTCTAAGTTGAACCCACACATTGAAGGCCGTTCTGTTAGGTTACTTCGTTTTGGTTTTAGAAGCAGATATTTCTCAATACAGCGTTTACTCCCATTCACTCTACAATATGAAAACGCAGCTCCTAGAAGAAACGCGCTTCTCACTCTCTGAATCTAAAGGCAGATTCAACCCCCTTAGGTAAGCGAACACACAGCAGAGCAGTCTGAAGGATACGTTCGTTTTGAGTTTTAGACGGAGATTTACAGCTATTTCTGAAATGCTTGGATTTGGCTGGAAAAATGCGTTTTCTGCTTCTTCACAGAAAGGGTTTAGAAACTCCTGCAAACACACATCAGTTTAACTCTGTAAGTTGAACGCACACATTGAAGGCCGTTCTTTTAGGTTGCTCCGTTTTGGATTTAGAAGCGGATATTTCTCAATACAGCGTTTAGTCCCATTCACTCTGTAATATCAAAACGCAGCTCCTAGAAGAAACGGGCTTCTCACTCTCTGAATCTCAAAACAGATTCAACTTTCTTAGGTAACCGAACACACAGCAGACCAGTCTGAATGATACGTTCGTTTTGAGTTTTAGGCGGAGATTTACAGCTATTTCTGAAATGCTTGGATTTGGATGGAAAAATGCGTTTTCTGCTTCTTCACAGAAAGGGCTGAGAAACTCCTGCAAACACACATCAGTTTAACTCTGTAAGTTGAACAGACACATTGAAGGCGGTTCTGGTAGGTTGCTCCGTTTTGGTTTTAGAAGCAGATATTTCTCAATACAGGGTTTACTCCCATTCACTCTGGAATATGAAAACGCAGCTCCTAGAAAAAACGCGATTCTCACTCTCTGAATCTCAAGGCAGATTAAACTCCGTTAGGTAAGCGAAAACACAGCAGACCAGTCTGAAAAATACGTTCGTTTTGAGTTTTAGACGGAGATTTACAGCTATTTCTGAAATGCTTGGATTTGGCTGAAAATATGCGTTTTCTGCTTCTTCACAGAAAGGGTTTAGAAACTCCTGCAAACAAACATCAGTTTATCTCTGTAAGTTGAACGCACACATTAAAGGCCGTTCTGTGAGGTTGCTCTGCTTTGGTTTTAGAAGCAGATATTTTTCAATACAGGCTTTACTCCCATTCACTCTGGAATATCAAAACGCAGCTCCTAGAAGAAACGCGCTTCTCACTCTCTGAATCTCAAGGCAGATTCAACTCCCTTAGGTAAGCGAACACACAGCAGAGCAGTCTGAAGGATATGTTCGTTTTGTGTTTTAGACGGAGAATTACAGCTATTTCTGAAAAGCTTGGATTTGGCTGGAAAAATGCGTTTTCTGCTTGTTCACAGAAAAGGTCTAGAAACTCCTGCAAACGCACATCAGTTTACCTCTGTAAGTTGAACGAACACATTGAAGGCCGTTCTGTTAGCTTGCTCCGTTTTGGTTTTAGAAGCAGATATTTCTCAATAGAGCGTTTACTCCCATTCACTCTGGAATATCAAAACGCAGCTCCTAGAAGAAACGCGCTTCTCACTCTCTGAATCTCAATGCAGATTCAACTCCCTTAGGTAAGCGAACACACAGCAGACCATTCTGAAGGATACGTTCGTTTTGAGTTTTAGACGGAGATTTACAACTATTCCTGAAATGCTTGGATTTGGCTGGAAAAATGCGTTTTCTGCTTGTTCACAGAAATGGTCTAAAAACTCCTGCAAACACACATCAGTTTATCTCTGTAAGTTGAAGGCACACATTGAAGGGCGTTCTGTTAGGTTGCTCTGTTTTGGTTTTAGAAGCAGATATTTCTCAATACAGCGTTTACTCCCATTCACTCTGGAATATCAAAACGCAGCTGCAAGAAGAAACGTGCTTCTCACTCTCTGAATCTCAAGGCAGATTCAACTCCCTTAGGTAAGGGAACACACAGCATAGCAGTCTGAAGGATTCGTTCGTTTTGAGTTTTAGACGGAGATTTACAGCTATTTCTGAAATGCTTGGATTTGGCTGGAAAAATGCGTTTTCTGCTTCTTCGCAGAAAGGGTTTAGAAACTCCTATAAACACGTCAGTTTAACTCTGTAAGTTGAACGCACACATTGAAGGCCGTTCTGTTAGGTTGCTCCGTTTTCGTTTTAGAAGCAGATGTTTCTCAATACAGCGTTTACTCCCATTCACCCTGGAATATGAAAACGCAGCTCCTAGTAGAAACGCGCTTTTCACTCTCTGAATCTCCAGGCAAGTTCAACGCACTTAGGAAAGCGAAAACACAGCAGAGCATTCTAAAGGATACGATCGTTTTGAGTTTTAGACGGCGATTTACAGCTATTTCTGAAATGCTTGGATTTGGCTGGAAAAATGCGTTTCCTGCTTCTACACAAAAAGGGTTTTGAAACTCCTGCAAACAAACATCAGTTTAACTCTGTAAGATGAACGCACACATTGAAGGTCGTTCTCTTAGGTTGCTCCGTTTTGGTTTTAGAAGCAGATGTTTCTCAATACAGCATTTACTCCCATTCACTCTGTAATATCAAAACGCAGCTCCTAGAAGAAACGCGCTTCTCACTCTGAGTCTCAAGGCAGATTCAACTCCCTTAGGTAAGAGAACACACAGCAGAGCAGTCTGAAGGATACGTTCGTTTTAAGTTTCAGACGGAGATTTACAGCTATTTCTGAAATGCTTGAATTTCGCTGGAAAAATTCATTTCCTGTTTCTACACAAAAAGGGTTTAGAAACTCCTGCAAACACACATCAGTTTAACTCTGTAAGTTGAACGCACACATTGAAGGACGTTCTGTTTGGTTGCTCCGTTTTGGTTTTAGAAGCAGATATTTCTGAAAACAGCGCTTACTCCCATTCACTCTAAAATATGAAAACGCAGCTCCTAGAAGAAAAGTGCTTCTCACTCTCCAAATCTCAAGGTAGATTCAACTTTTTAAGGTTACGGAACACACAGCAGAGGATTCTGAAGGATACGTTCGTTTTGAGTTTTAGACGAAGATTTACAGCTATTTCTGAAATGCTTGGATTTGGCTGAAAAAATGCGTTTTCTGCTTCTTCACAGAAAGGGTTTAGAAACTCCTGCAAACACACATCAGTTTAACTCTGTAAGTTGAACGCACACATTGAAGGCCGTTCTGTTAGGTTGCTCCGTTTTGGTTTTAGAAGCAGATATTTCTCAATACAGCGTTTACTCCCATTCACTCTGGAATATCAAAATGCAGCTCCTAGAAGAAACGCGCTTCTCACTCTCTGAATCTCAAGGCAGATTCAACTCCCTTAGGTAAGCGAACACACAGCAGAGCAGTCTGAAAGATAAGTTTGTTTTGAGTTTTAGTCGGACATTTACAGCTATTTCTGAAATGCTTGGATTTGGCTGGAAAAATGCGTTTTCTGCTTCTTCACAGAAAGGGTTTAGAAACTCCTGCAAACACACATCAGTTTAACTCTGTAAGTTGAACGCACACATTGAAGCCCGTCCTGTTAGGTTGCTCCGTTTTGGTTTTAGAAGCAGATATTTCTCAATACAGCGTTTACTCCCATTCACTCTGGAATATCAAAACGCAGCTCCTAGAAGAAACGCGCTTCTCAGTCTGAGTCTCAAGGCAGATTCAACTCCCTTAGGTAAGAGAACACACAGCAGAGCAGTCTGAAGGATACATTCGTTTTGAGTTTTAGACGGAGATTCACAGCTATTTCTGAAATCCTTGGATTTGGCTGGAAAAATGCGTGTTATGCTTCTTCACAGATAGGGTTTAGAAACTCCTGCAAACACACATCAGTTTAACTCAGTAAGTTGAACGCACATATTGAAGGCCGTTCTGTTAGGTGTCTCCGTTTTGGTTTTAGAAGCAGATATTTATCAATACAGCGTTTACTCCCATTCACTCTGGAATATCCAAACTCAGCTCCTAGAAGAAACGCGCTTCTCACTCTCTGAATCTCAAGGCAGATTCAACTCCCTTAGGTAGGCGTACACACAGCAGAGCAGTCTGAAGGATACGATCGTTTTGAGTTTTAGACGGAGATTTACAGCTATTTCTGAAATGCTTGGATTTGGCTGGAAAAATGCGTTTTCTGCTTCTTCACAGAAAGGGTTTAGAAAGCCCTGCGAACACACATCAGTTTAACTCTGTATGTTGAATGCACACATTGAAGGCCGTTTTGTTAGGTTGCTCCGTTTTGGTTTTAGAAGCAGATATTTCTCAATGCAGCGCTTACTCCCATTCACTCTGGAATATGAAAACGCAACTCCTACAAGAAACGCGCTTCTCACTCTCTGAATCTCAAGGCAGATTCAACTCCCTTAGGTAAGCGAACAAACAGCAGAGCAGTCTGAAGGATACGTTCGTTTTGAGTTTCAGACCGAGATTTACAGCTATTTCTGAAATGCTTAGATTTGGCTGGAAAAATGCGTTTTCTGCTTCTTCACAGAAAGGGTTTAGAATCTCCTGCAAACACACATCAGTTTAACTCTGTAAGTTGAACGCACACATTGAAGGCCGTTCTGTTAGGTTGCTCCGTTTTGGTTTTAGAAGCAGATATTTCTCAATACAGCGTTTACTCCCATTCACTCTGGAATATGAAAACGCAGCTCCTAGAAGAAATGCGCTTCTCACTCTCTGAATCTCAAGGCAGATTCAACTTTCTTAGGTAAGCGAACACACAGCAGACCAGTCTGAAGGATACGTTCGTTTTGAGTTTCAGACCGCGATTTAAAGCTATTTCTGAAATGCTTGGATTTGGCTGGAAAAATGCGTTTTCTGCTTCTTCACAGAAAGGGCTTAGAAACTCCTGAAAACACACATCAGTTTAATTCTCTAAGTTGAACCCACACATTGAAGGCCGTTCTGTTAGGTTACTTCGTTTTGGTTTTAGAAGCAGATATTTCTCAATACAGCGTTTACTCCCATTCACTCTACAATATGAAAACGCAGCTCCTAGAAGAAACGCGCTTCTCACTCTCTGAATCTAAAGGCAGATTCAACCCCCTTAGGTAAGCGAACACACAGCAGAGCAGTCTGAAGGATACGTTCGTTTTGAGTTTTAGACGGAGATTTACAGCTATTTCTGAAATGCTTGGATTTGGCTGGAAAAATGCGTTTTCTGCTTCTTCACAGAAAGGGTTTAGAAACTCCTGCAAACACACATCAGTTTAACTCTGTAAGTTGAACGCACACATTGAAGGCCGTTCTTTTAGGTTGCTCCGTTTTGGATTTAGAAGCGGATATTTCTCAATACAGCGTTTAGTCCCATTCACTCTGTAATATCAAAACGCAGCTCCTAGAAGAAACGGGCTTCTCACTCTCTGAATCTCAAAACAGATTCAACTTTCTTAGGTAACCGAACACACAGCAGACCAGTCTGAATGATACGTTCGTTTTGAGTTTTAGGCGGAGATTTACAGCTATTTCTGAAATGCTTGGATTTGGCTGGAAAAATGCGTTTTCTGCTTCTTCACAGAAAGGGCTGAGAAACTCCTGCAAACACACATCAGTTTAACTCTGTAAGTTGAACAGACACATTGAAGGCGGTTCTGGTAGGTTGCTCCGTTTTGGTTTTAGAAGCAGATATTTCTCAATACAGGGTTTACTCCCATTCACTCTGGAATATGAAAACGCAGCTCCTAGAAAAAACGCGATTCTCACTCTCTGAATCTCAAGGCAGATTAAACTCCGTTAGGTAAGCGAAAACACAGCAGACCAGTCTGAAAAATACGTTCGTTTTGAGTTTTAGACGGAGATTTACAGCTATTTCTGAAATGCTTGGATTTGGCTGAAAATATGCGTTTTCTGCTTCTTCACAGAAAGGGTTTAGAAACTCCTGCAAACAAACATCAGTTTATCTCTGTAAGTTGAACGCACACATTAAAGGCCGTTCTGTGAGGTTGCTCTGCTTTGGTTTTAGAAGCAGATATTTTTCAATACAGGCTTTACTCCCATTCACTCTGGAATATCAAAACGCAGCTCCTAGAAGAAACGCGCTTCTCACTCTCTGAATCTCAAGGCAGATTCAACTCCCTTAGGTAAGCGAACACACAGCAGAGCAGTCTGAAGGATATGTTCGTTTTGTGTTTTAGACGGAGAATTACAGCTATTTCTGAAAAGCTTGGATTTGGCTGGAAAAATGCGTTTTCTGCTTGTTCACAGAAAAGGTCTAGAAACTCCTGCAAACGCACATCAGTTTACCTCTGTAAGTTGAACGAACACATTGAAGGCCGTTCTGTTAGCTTGCTCCGTTTTGGTTTTAGAAGCAGATATTTCTCAATAGAGCGTTTACTCCCATTCACTCTGGAATATCAAAACGCAGCTCCTAGAAGAAACGCGCTTCTCACTCTCTGAATCTCAATGCAGATTCAACTCCCTTAGGTAAGCGAACACACAGCAGACCAGTCTGAAGGATACGTTCGTTTTGAGTTTTAGACGGAGATTTACAACTATTCCTGAAATGCTTGGATTTGGCTGGAAAAATGCGTTTTCTGCTTGTTCACAGAAATGGTCTAAAAACTCCTGCAAACACACATCAGTTTATCTCTGTAAGTTGAAGGCACACATTGAAGGGCGTTCTGTTAGGTTGCTCTGTTTTGGTTTTAGAAGCAGATATTTCTCAATACAGCGTTTACTCCCATTCACTCTGGAATATCAAAACGCAGCTGCAAGAAGAAACGTGCTTCTCACTCTCTGAATCTCAAGGCAGATTCAACTCCCTTAGGTAAGGGAACACACAGCATAGCAGTCTGAAGGATTCGTTCGTTTTGAGTTTTAGACGGAGATTTACAGCTATTTCTGAAATGCTTGGATTTGGCTGGAAAAATGCGTTTTCTGCTTCTTCGCAGAAAGGGTTTAGAAACTCCTATAAACACGTCAGTTTAACTCTGTAAGTTGAACGCACACATTGAAGGCCGTTCTGTTAGGTTGCTCCGTTTTCGTTTTAGAAGCAGATGTTTCTCAATACAGCGTTTACTCCCATTCACCCTGGAATATGAAAACGCAGCTCCTAGTAGAAACGCGCTTTTCACTCTCTGAATCTCCAGGCAAGTTCAACGCCCTTAGGAAAGCGAAAACACAGCAGAGCATTCTAAAGGATACGATCGTTTTGAGTTTTAGACGGCGATTTACAGCTATTTCTGAAATGCTTGGATTTGGCTGGAAAAATGCGTTTCCTGCTTCTACACAAAAAGGGTTTTGAAACTCCTGCAAACAAACATCAGTTTAACTCTGTAAGATGAACGCACACATTGAAGGTCGTTCTCTTAGGTTGCTCCGTTTTGGTTTTAGAAGCAGATGTTTCTCAATACAGCATTTACTCCCATTCACTCTGTAATATCAAAACGCAGCTCCTAGAAGAAACGCGCTTCTCACTCTGAGTCTCAAGGCAGATTCAACTCCCTTAGGTAAGAGAACACACAGCAGAGCAGTCTGAAGGATACGTTCGTTTTAAGTTTCAGACGGAGATTTACAGCTATTTCTGAAATGCTTGAATTTCGCTGGAAAAATTCATTTCCTGTTTCTACACAAAAAGGGTTTAGAAACTCCTGCAAACACACATCAGTTTAACTCTGTAAGTTGAACGCACACATTGAAGGACGTTCTGTTTGGTTGCTCCGTTTTGGTTTTAGAAGCAGATATTTCTGAAAACAGCGCTTACTCCCATTCACTCTAAAATATGAAAACGCAGCTCCTAGAAGAAAAGTGCTTCTCACTCTCCAAATCTCAAGGTAGATTCAACTTTTTAAGGTTACGGAACACACAGCAGAGGATTCTGAAGGATACGTTCGTTTTGAGTTTTAGACGAAGATTTACAGCTATTTCTGAAATGCTTGGATTTGGCTGAAAAAATGCGTTTTCTGCTTCTTCACAGAAAGGGTTTAGAAACTCCTGCAAACACACATCAGTTTAACTCTGTAAGTTGAACGCACACATTGAAGGCCGTTCTGTTAGGTTGCTCCGTTTTGGTTTTAGAAGCAGATATTTCTCAATACAGCGTTTACTCCCATTCACTCTGGAATATCAAAACGCAGCTCCTAGAAGAAACGCGCTTCTCACTCTCTGAATCTCAAGGCAGATTCAACTCCCTTAGGTAAGCGAACACACAGCAGAGCAGTCTGAAAGATAAGTTTGTTTTGAGTTTTAGTCGGAGATTTACAGCTATTTCTGAAATGCTTGGATTTGGCTGGAAAAATGCGTTTTCTGCTTCTTCACAGAAAGGGTTTAGAAACTCCTGCAAACACACATCAGTTTAACTCTGTAAGTTGAACGCACACATTGAAGCCCGTCCTGTTAGGTTGCTCCGTTTTGGTTTTAGAAGCAGATATTTCTCAATACAGCGTTTACTCCCATTCACTCTGGAATATCAAAACGCAGCTCCTAGAAGAAACGCGCTTCTCAGTCTGAGTCTCAAGGCAGATTCAACTCCCTTAGGTAAGAGAACACACAGCAGAGCAGTCTGAAGGATACATTCGTTTTGAGTTTTAGACGGAGATTCACAGCTATTTCTGAAATCCTTGGATTTGGCTGGAAAAATGCGTGTTATGCTTCTTCACAGATAGGGTTTAGAAACTCCTGCAAACACACATCAGTTTAACTCTCTAAGTTGAACGCACACATTGAAGGCCGTTCTGTTAGGTTGCTCCGTTTTGGTTTTAGAAGCAGATATTTCTCAATACAGCCTTTACTCCCATTCACTCTGGAATATCAAAACGCAGCTCCAAGAAGAAACGCGCTTCTCACTCTCTGAATCTCAAGGCAGATTCAACTCCCTTAGGTAAGCGAACACACAGCAGAGCAGTCTGAAAGATACGTTCGTTTTGAGATTTTGACGGAGATTTACAGCTATTTCTGAAATGCTTGGATTTGGCTGGAAAAATGCGTTTTCTGCTTCTTCACAGAAAGGGTTTAGAAACTCCTGCAAACACACATCAGTTTACCTTAGTAAGTTGAACGCACATATTGAAGGCCGTTCTGTTAGGTGTCTCCGTTTTGGTTTTAGAAGCAGATATTTCTCAATACAGCGTTTACTCCCATTCACTCTGGAATATCAAAACTCAGCTCCTAGAAGAAACGCGCTTCTCACTCTCTGAATCTCAAGGCAGATTCAACTCCCTTAGGTAGGCGTACACACAGCAGAGCAGTCTGAAGGATACGATCGTTTTGAGTTTTAGACGGAGATTTACAGCTATTTCTGAAATGCTTGGATTTGGCTGGAAAAATGCGTTTTCTGCTTCTTCACAGAAAGGGTTTAGAAAGCCCTGCGAACACACATCAGTTTAACTCTGTATGTTGAATGCACACATTGAAGGCCGTTCTGTTAGGTTGCTCCGTTTTGGTTTTAGAAGCAGATATTTCTCAATGCAGCGCTTACTCCCATTCACTCTGGAATATGAAAACGCAACTCCTACAAGAAACGCGCTTCTCACTCTCTGAATCTCAAGGCAGATTCAACTCCCTTAGGTAAGCGAACAAACAGCAGAGCAGTCTGAAGGATACGTTCGTTTTGAGTTTCAGACCGAGATTTACAGCTATTTCTGAAATGCTTAGATTTGGCTGGAAAAATGCGTTTTCTGCTTCTTCACAGAAAGTGTTTAGAATCTCCTGCAAACACACATCAGTTTAACTCTGTAAGTTGAACGCACACATTGAAGGCCGTTCTGTTAGGTTGCTCCGTTTTGGTTTTAGAAGCAGATATTTCTCAATACAGCGTTTACTCCCATTCACTCTGGAATATGAAAACGCAGCTCCTAGAAGAAATGCGCTTCTCACTCTCTGAATCTCAAGGCAGATTCAACTTTCTTAGGTAAGCGAACACACAGCAGACCAGTCTGAAGGATACGTTCGTTTTGAGTTTCAGACCGCGATTTAAAGCTATTTCTGAAATGCTTGGATTTGGCTGGAAAAATGCGTTTTCTGCTTCTTCACAGAAAGGGCTTAGAAACTCCTGAAAACACACATCAGTTTAATTCTCTAAGTTGAACCCACACATTGAAGGCCGTTCTGTTAGGTTACTTCGTTTTGGTTTTAGAAGCAGATATTTCTCAATACAGCGTTTACTCCCATTCACTCTACAATATGAAAACGCAGCTCCTAGAAGAAACGCGCTTCTCACTCTCTGAATCTAAAGGCAGATTCAACCCCCTTAGGTAAGCGAACACACAGCAGAGCAGTCTGAAGGATACGTTCGTTTTGAGTTTTAGACGGAGATTTACAGCTATTTCTGAAATGCTTGGATTTGGCTGGAAAAATGCGTTTTCTGCTTCTTCACAGAAAGGGTTTAGAAACTCCTGCAAACACACATCAGTTTAACTCTGTAAGTTGAACGCACACATTGAAGGCCGTTCTTTTAGGTTGCTCCGTTTTGGATTTAGAAGCGGATATTTCTCAATACAGCGTTTAGTCCCATTCACTCTGTAATATCAAAACGCAGCTCCTAGAAGAAACGGGCTTCTCACTCTCTGAATCTCAAAACAGATTCAACTTTCTTAGGTAACCGAACACACAGCAGACCAGTCTGAATGATACGTTCGTTTTGAGTTTTAGGCGGAGATTTACAGCTATTTCTGAAATGCTTGGATTTGGCTGGAAAAATGCGTTTTCTGCTTCTTCGCAGAAAGGGTTTAGAAACTCCTATAAACACGTCAGTTTAACTCTGTAAGTTGAACGCACACATTGAAGGCCGTTCTGTTAGGTTGCTCCGTTTTCGTTTTAGAAGCAGATGTTTCTCAATACAGCGTTTACTCCCATTCACCCTGGAATATGAAAACGCAGCTCCTAGTAGAAACGCGCTTTTCACTCTCTGAATCTCCAGGCAAGTTCAACGCACTTAGGAAAGCGAAAACACAGCAGAGCATTCTAAAGGATACGATCGTTTTGAGTTTTAGACGGCGATTTACAGCTATTTCTGAAATGCTTGGATTTGGCTGGAAAAATGCGTTTCCTGCTTCTACACAAAAAGGGTTTTGAAACTCCTGCAAACAAACATCAGTTTAACTCTGTAAGATGAACGCACACATTGAAGGTCGTTCTCTTAGGTTGCTCCGTTTTGGTTTTAGAAGCAGATGTTTCTCAATACAGCATTTACTCCCATTCACTCTGTAATATCAAAACGCAGCTCCTAGAAGAAACGCGCTTCTCACTCTGAGTCTCAAGGCAGATTCAACTCCCTTAGGTAAGAGAACACACAGCAGAGCAGTCTGAAGGATACGTTCGTTTTAAGTTTCAGACGGAGATTTACAGCTATTTCTGAAATGCTTGAATTTCGCTGGAAAAATTCATTTCCTGTTTCTACACAAAAAGGGTTTAGAAACTCCTGCAAACACACATCAGTTTAACTCTGTAAGTTGAACGCACACATTGAAGGACGTTCTGTTTGGTTGCTCCGTTTTGGTTTTAGAAGCAGATATTTCTGAAAACAGCGCTTACTCCCATTCACTCTAAAATATGAAAACGCAGCTCCTAGAAGAAAAGTGCTTCTCACTCTCCAAATCTCAAGGTAGATTCAACTTTTTAAGGTTACGGAACACACAGCAGAGGATTCTGAAGGATACGTTCGTTTTGAGTTTTAGACGAAGATTTACAGCTATTTCTGAAATGCTTGGATTTGGCTGAAAAAATGCGTTTTCTGCTTCTTCACAGAAAGGGTTTAGAAACTCCTGCAAACACACATCAGTTTAACTCTGTAAGTTGAACGCACACATTGAAGGCCGTTCTGTTAGGTTGCTCCGTTTTGGTTTTAGAAGCAGATATTTCTCAATACAGCGTTTACTCCCATTCACTCTGGAATATGAAAACGCAGCTCCTAGAAGAAATGCGCTTCTCACTCTCTGAATCTCAAGGCAGATTCAACTTTCTTAGGTAAGCGAACACACAGCAGACCAGTCTGAAGGATACGTTCGTTTTGTGTTTCAGACCGCGATTTAAAGCTATTTCTGAAATGCTTGGATTTGGCTGGAAAAATGCGTTTTCTGCTTCTTCACAGAAAGGGCTTAGAAACTCCTGAAAACACACATCAGTTTAATTCTCTAAGTTGAACCCACACATTGAAGGCCGTTCTGTTAAGTTACTTCGTTTTGGTTTTAGAAGCAGATATTTCTCAATACAGCGTTTACTCCCATTCACTCTACAATATGAAAACGCAGCTCCTAGAAGAAACGCGCTTCTCACTCTCTGAATCTAAAGGCAGATTCAACCCCCTTAGGTAAGCGAACACACAGCAGAGCAGTCTGAAGGATACGTTCGTTTTGAGTTTTAGACGGAGATTTACAGCTATTTCTGAAATGCTTGGATTTGGCTGGAAAAATGCGTTTTCTGCTTCTTCACAGAAAGGGTTTAGAAACTCCTGCAAACACACATCAGTTTAACTCTGTAAGTTGAACGCACACATTGAAGGCCGTTCTTTTAGGTTGCTCCGTTTTGGATTTAGAAGCGGATATTTCTCAATACAGCGTTTAGTCCCATTCACTCTGTAATATCAAAACGCAGCTCCTAGAAGAAACGGGCTTCTCACTCTCTGAATCTCAAAACAGATTCAACTTTCTTAGGTAACCGAACACACAGCAGACCAGTCTGAATGATACGTTCGTTTTGAGTTTTAGGCGGAGATTTACAGCTATTTCTGAAATGCTTGGATTTGGATGGAAAAATGCGTTTTCTGCTTCTTCACAGAAAGGGCTGAGAAACTCCTGCAAACACACATCAGTTTAACTCTGTAAGTTGAACAGACACATTGAAGGCGGTTCTGGTAGGTTGCTCCGTTTTGGTTTTAGAAGCAGATATTTCTCAATACAGGGTTTACTCCCATTCACTCTGGAATATGAAAACGCAGCTCCTAGAAAAAACGCGATTCTCACTCTCTGAATCTCAAGGCAGATTAAACTCCGTTAGGTAAGCGAAAACACAGCAGACCAGTCTGAAAAATACGTTCGTTTTTAGTTTTAGACGGAGATTTACAGCTATTTCTGAAATGCTTGGATTTGGCTGAAAATATGCGTTTTCTGCTTCTTCACAGAAAGGGTTTAGAAACTCCTGCAAACAAACATCAGTTTATCTCTGTAAGTTGAACGCACACATTAAAGGCCGTTCTGTGAGGTTGCTCTGCTTTGGTTTTAGAAGCAGATATTTTTCAATACAGGCTTTACTCCCATTCACTCTGGAATATCAAAACGCAGCTCCTAGAAGAAACGCGCTTCTCACTCTCTGAATCTCAAGGCAGATTCAACTCCCTTAGGTAAGCGAACACACAGCAGAGCAGTCTGAAGGATATGTTCGTTTTGTGTTTTAGACGGAGAATTACAGCTATTTCTGAAAAGCTTGGATTTGGCTGGAAAAATGCGTTTTCTGCTTGTTCACAGAAAAGGTCTAGAAACTCCTGCAAACGCACATCAGTTTACCTCTGTAAGTTGAACGAACACATTGAAGGCCGTTCTGTTAGCTTGCTCCGTTTTGGTTTTAGAAGCAGATATTTCTCAATAGAGCGTTTACTCCCATTCACTCTGGAATATCAAAACGCAGCTCCTAGAAGAAACGCGCTTCTCACTCTCTGAATCTCAATGCAGATTCAACTCCCTTAGGTAAGCGAACACACAGCAGACCATTCTGAAGGATACGTTCGTTTTGAGTTTTAGACGGAGATTTACAACTATTCCTGAAATGCTTGGATTTGGCTGGAAAAATGCGTTTTCTGCTTGTTCACAGAAATGGTCTAAAAACTCCTGCAAACACACATCAGTTTATCTCTGTAAGTTGAAGGCACACATTGAAGGGCGTTCTGTTAGGTTGCTCTGTTTTGGTTTTAGAAGCAGATATTTCTCAATACAGCGTTTACTCCCATTCACTCTGGAATATCAAAACGCAGCTGCAAGAAGAAACGTGCTTCTCACTCTCTGAATCTCAAGGCAGATTCAACTCCCTTAGGTAAGGGAACACACAGCATAGCAGTCTGAAGGATTCGTTCGTTTTGAGTTTTAGACGGAGATTTACAGCTATTTCTGAAATGCTTGGATTTGGCTGGAAAAATGCGTTTTCTGCTTCTTCGCAGAAAGGGTTTAGAAACTCCTATAAACACGTCAGTTTAACTCTGTAAGTTGAACGCACACATTGAAGGCCGTTCTGTTAGGTTGCTCCGTTTTCGTTTTAGAAGCAGATGTTTCTCAATACAGCGTTTACTCCCATTCACCCTGGAATATGAAAACGCAGCTCCTAGTAGAAACGCGCTTTTCACTCTCTGAATCTCCAGGCAAGTTCAACGCACTTAGGAAAGCGAAAACACAGCAGAGCATTCTAAAGGATACGATCGTTTTGAGTTTTAGACGGCGATTTACAGCTATTTCTGAAATGCTTGGATTTGGCTGGAAAAATGCGTTTCCTGCTTCTACACAAAAAGGGTTTTGAAACTCCTGCAAACAAACATCAGTTTAACTCTGTAAGATGAACGCACACATTGAAGGTCGTTCTCTTAGGTTGCTCCGTTTTGGTTTTAGAAGCAGATGTTTCTCAATACAGCATTTACTCCCATTCACTCTGTAATATCAAAACGCAGCTCCTAGAAGAAACGCGCTTCTCACTCTGAGTCTCAAGGCAGATTCAACTCCCTTAGGTAAGAGAACACACAGCAGAGCAGTCTGAAGGATACGTTCGTTTTAAGTTTCAGACGGAGATTTACAGCTATTTCTGAAATGCTTGAATTTCGCTGGAAAAATTCATTTCCTGTTTCTACACAAAAAGGGTTTAGAAACTCCTGCAAACACACATCAGTTTAACTCTGTAAGTTGAACGCACACATTGAAGGACGTTCTGTTTGGTTGCTCCGTTTTGGTTTTAGAAGCAGATATTTCTGAAAACAGCGCTTACTCCCATTCACTCTAAAATATGAAAACGCAGCTCCTAGAAGAAAAGTGCTTCTCACTCTCCAAATCTCAAGGTAGATTCAACTTTTTAAGGTTACGGAACACACAGCAGAGGATTCTGAAGGATACGTTCGTTTTGAGTTTTAGACGAAGATTTACAGCTATTTCTGAAATGCTTGGATTTGGCTGAAAAAATGCGTTTTCTGCTTCTTCACAGAAAGGGTTTAGAAACTCCTGCAAACACACATCAGTTTAACTCTGTAAGTTGAACGCACACATTGAAGGCCGTTCTGTTAGGTTGCTCCGTTTTGGTTTTAGAAGCAGATATTTCTCAATACAGCGTTTACTCCCATTCACTCTGGAATATCAAAACGCAGCTCCTAGAAGAAACGCGCTTCTCACTCTCTGAATCTCAAGGCAGATTCAACTCCCTTAGGTAAGCGAACACACAGCAGAGCAGTCTGAAAGATAAGTTTGTTTTGAGTTTTAGTCGGACATTTACAGCTATTTCTGAAATGCTTGGATTTGGCTGGAAAAATGCGTTTTCTGCTTCTTCACAGAAAGGGTTTAGAAACTCCTGCAAACACACATCAGTTTAACTCTGTAAGTTGAACGCACACATTGAAGCCCGTCCTGTTAGGTTGCTCCGTTTTGGTTTTAGAAGCAGATATTTCTCAATACAGCGTTTACTCCCATTCACTCTGGAATATCAAAACGCAGCTCCTAGAAGAAACGCGCTTCTCAGTCTGAGTCTCAAGGCAGATTCAACTCCCTTAGGTAAGAGAACACACAGCAGAGCAGTCTGAAGGATACATTCGTTTTGAGTTTTAGACGGAGATTCACAGCTATTTCTGAAATCCTTGGATTTGGCTGGAAAAATGCGTGTTATGCTTCTTCACAGATAGGGTTTAGAAACTCCTGCAAACACACATCAGTTTAACTCAGTAAGTTGAACGCACATATTGAAGGCCGTTCTGTTAGGTGTCTCCGTTTTGGTTTTAGAAGCAGATATTTCTCAATACAGCGTTTACTCCCATTCACTCTGGAATATCAAAACTCAGCTCCTAGAAGAAACGCGCTTCTCACTCTCTGAATCTCAAGGCAGATTCAACTCCCTTAGGTAGGCGTACACACAGCAGAGCAGTCTGAAGGATACGATCGTTTTGAGTTTTAGACGGAGATTTACAGCTATTTCTGAAATGCTTGGATTTGGCTGGAAAAATGCGTTTTCTGCTTCTTCACAGAAAGGGTTTAGAAAGCCCTGCGAACACACATCAGTTTAACTCTGTATGTTGAATGCACACATTGAAGGCCGTTCTGTTAGGTTGCTCCGTTTTGGTTTTAGAAGCAGATATTTCTCAATGCAGCGCTTACTCCCATTCACTCTGGAATATGAAAACGCAACTCCTACAAGAAACGCGCTTCTCACTCTCTGAATCTCAAGGCAGATTCAACTCCCTTAGGTAAGCGAACAAACAGCAGAGCAGTCTGAAGGATACGTTCGTTTTGAGTTTCAGACCGAGATTTACAGCTATTTCTGAAATGCTTAGATTTGGCTGGAAAAATGCGTTTTCTGCTTCTTCACAGAAAGTGTTTAGAATCTCCTGCAAACACACATCAGTTTAACTCTGTAAGTTGAACGCACACATTGAAGGCCGTTCTGTTAGGTTGCTCCGTTTTGGTTTTAGAAGCAGATATTTCTCAATACAGCGTTTACTCCCATTCACTCTGGAATATGAAAACGCAGCTCCTAGAAGAAATGCGCTTCTCACTCTCTGAATCTCAAGGCAGATTCAACTTTCTTAGGTAAGCGAACACACAGCAGACCAGTCTGAAGGATACGTTCGTTTTGAGTTTCAGACCGCGATTTAAAGCTATTTCTGAAATGCTTGGATTTGGCTGGAAAAATGCGTTTTCTGCTTCTTCACAGAAAGGGCTTAGAAACTCCTGAAAACACACATCAGTTTAATTCTCTAAGTTGAACCCACACATTGAAGGCCGTTCTGTTAGGTTACTTCGTTTTGGTTTTAGAAGCAGATATTTCTCAATACAGCGTTTACTCCCATTCACTCTACAATATGAAAACGCAGCTCCTAGAAGAAACGCGCTTCTCACTCTCTGAATCTAAAGGCAGATTCAACCCCCTTAGGTAAGCGAACACACAGCAGAGCAGTCTGAAGGATACGTTCGTTTTGAGTTTTAGACGGAGATTTACAGCTATTTCTGAAATGCTTGGATTTGGCTGGAAAAATGCGTTTTCTGCTTCTTCACAGAAAGGGTTTAGAAACTCCTGCAAACACACATCAGTTTAACTCTGTAAGTTGAACGCACACATTGAAGGCCGTTCTTTTAGGTTGCTCCGTTTTGGATTTAGAAGCGGATATTTCTCAATACAGCGTTTAGTCCCATTCACTCTGTAATATCAAAACGCAGCTCCTAGAAGAAACGGGCTTCTCACTCTCTGAATCTCAAAACAGATTCAACTTTCTTAGGTAACCGAACACACAGCAGACCAGTCTGAATGATACGTTCGTTTTGAGTTTTAGGCGGAGATTTACAGCTATTTCTGAAATGCTTGGATTTGGCTGGAAAAATGCGTTTTCTGCTTCTTCGCAGAAAGGGTTTAGAAACTCCTATAAACACGTCAGTTTAACTCTGTAAGTTGAACGCACACATTGAAGGCCGTTCTGTTAGGTTGCTCCGTTTTCGTTTTAGAAGCAGATGTTTCTCAATACAGCGTTTACTCCCATTCACCCTGGAATATGAAAACGCAGCTCCTAGTAGAAACGCGCTTTTCACTCTCTGAATCTCCAGGCAAGTTCAACGCACTTAGGAAAGCGAAAACACAGCAGAGCATTCTAAAGGATACGATCGTTTTGAGTTTTAGACGGCGATTTACAGCTATTTCTGAAATGCTTGGATTTGGCTGGAAAAATGCGTTTCCTGCTTCTACACAAAAAGGGTTTTGAAACTCCTGCAAACAAACATCAGTTTAACTCTGTAAGATGAACGCACACATTGAAGGTCGTTCTCTTAGGTTGCTCCGTTTTGGTTTTAGAAGCAGATGTTTCTCAATACAGCATTTACTCCCATTCACTCTGTAATATCAAAACGCAGCTCCTAGAAGAAACGCGCTTCTCACTCTGAGTCTCAAGGCAGATTCAACTCCCTTAGGTAAGAGAACACACAGCAGAGCAGTCTGAAGGATACGTTCGTTTTAAGTTTCAGACGGAGATTTACAGCTATTTCTGAAATGCTTGAATTTCGCTGGAAAAATTCATTTCCTGTTTCTACACAAAAAGGGTTTAGAAACTCCTGCAAACACACATCAGTTTAACTCTGTAAGTTGAACGCACACATTGAAGGACGTTCTGTTTGGTTGCTCCGTTTTGGTTTTAGAAGCAGATATTTCTGAAAACAGCGCTTACTCCCATTCACTCTAAAATATGAAAACGCAGCTCCTAGAAGAAAAGTGCTTCTCACTCTCCAAATCTCAAGGTAGATTCAACTTTTTAAGGTTACGGAACACACAGCAGAGGATTCTGAAGGATACGTTCGTTTTGAGTTTTAGACGAAGATTTACAGCTATTTCTGAAATGCTTGGATTTGGCTGAAAAAATGCGTTTTCTGCTTCTTCACAGAAAGGGTTTAGAAACTCCTGCAAACACACATCAGTTTAACTCTGTAAGTTGAACGCACACATTGAAGGCCGTTCTGTTAGGTTGCTCCGTTTTGGTTTTAGAAGCAGATATTTCTCAATACAGCGTTTACTCCCATTCACTCTGGAATATGAAAACGCAGCTCCTAGAAGAAATGCGCTTCTCACTCTCTGAATCTCAAGGCAGATTCAACTTTCTTAGGTAAGCGAACACACAGCAGACCAGTCTGAAGGATACGTTCGTTTTGTGTTTCAGACCGCGATTTAAAGCTATTTCTGAAATGCTTGGATTTGGCTGGAAAAATGCGTTTTCTGCTTCTTCACAGAAAGGGCTTAGAAACTCCTGAAAACACACATCAGTTTAATTCTCTAAGTTGAACCCACACATTGAAGGCCGTTCTGTTAGGTTACTTCGTTTTGGTTTTAGAAGCAGATATTTCTCAATACAGCGTTTACTCCCATTCACTCTACAATATGAAAACGCAGCTCCTAGAAGAAACGCGCTTCTCACTCTCTGAATCTAAAGGCAGATTCAACCCCCTTAGGTAAGCGAACACACAGCAGAGCAGTCTGAAGGATACGTTCGTTTTGAGTTTTAGACGGAGATTTACAGCTATTTCTGAAATGCTTGGATTTGGCTGGAAAAATGCGTTTTCTGCTTCTTCACAGAAAGGGTTTAGAAACTCCTGCAAACACACATCAGTTTAACTCTGTAAGTTGAACGCACACATTGAAGGCCGTTCTTTTAGGTTGCTCCGTTTTGGATTTAGAAGCGGATATTTCTCAATACAGCGTTTAGTCCCATTCACTCTGTAATATCAAAACGCAGCTCCTAGAAGAAACGGGCTTCTCACTCTCTGAATCTCAAAACAGATTCAACTTTCTTAGGTAACCGAACACACAGCAGACCAGTCTGAATGATACGTTCGTTTTGAGTTTTAGGCGGAGATTTACAGCTATTTCTGAAATGCTTGGATTTGGATGGAAAAATGCGTTTTCTGCTTCTTCACAGAAAGGGCTGAGAAACTCCTGCAAACACACATCAGTTTAACTCTGTAAGTTGAACAGACACATTGAAGGCGGTTCTGGTAGGTTGCTCCGTTTTGGTTTTAGAAGCAGATATTTCTCAATACAGGGTTTACTCCCATTCACTCTGGAATATGAAAACGCAGCTCCTAGAAAAAACGCGATTCTCACTCTCTGAATCTCAAGGCAGATTAAACTCCG
Source organism: Callithrix jacchus (assembly GCF_049354715.1). NCBI lineage: Eukaryota > Metazoa > Chordata > Mammalia > Primates > Cebidae > Callithrix > Callithrix jacchus. The sequence goes on along the minus strand of NC_133524.1, from coordinate 58,813,593 downwards.
TTAGGTAAGCGAAAACACAGCAGACCAGTCTGAAAAATACGTTCGTTTTTAGTTTTAGACGGAGATTTACAGCTATTTCTGAAATGCTTGGATTTGGCTGAAAATATGCGTTTTCTGCTTCTTCACAGAAAGGGTTTAGAAACTCCTGCAAACAAACATCAGTTTATCTCTGTAAGTTGAACGCACACATTAAAGGCCGTTCTGTGAGGTTGCTCTGCTTTGGTTTTAGAAGCAGATATTTTTCAATACAGGCTTTACTCCCATTCACTCTGGAATATCAAAACGCAGCTCCTAGAAGAAACGCGCTTCTCACTCTCTGAATCTCAAGGCAGATTCAACTCCCTTAGGTAAGCGAACACACAGCAGAGCAGTCTGAAGGATATGTTCGTTTTGTGTTTTAGACGGAGAATTACAGCTATTTCTGAAAAGCTTGGATTTGGCTGGAAAAATGCGTTTTCTGCTTGTTCACAGAAAAGGTCTAGAAACTCCTGCAAACGCACATCAGTTTACCTCTGTAAGTTGAACGAACACATTGAAGGCCGTTCTGTTAGCTTGCTCCGTTTTGGTTTTAGAAGCAGATATTTCTCAATAGAGCGTTTACTCCCATTCACTCTGGAATATCAAAACGCAGCTCCTAGAAGAAACGCGCTTCTCACTCTCTGAATCTCAATGCAGATTCAACTCCCTTAGGTAAGCGAACACACAGCAGACCATTCTGAAGGATACGTTCGTTTTGAGTTTTAGACGGAGATTTACAACTATTCCTGAAATGCTTGGATTTGGCTGGAAAAATGCGTTTTCTGCTTGTTCACAGAAATGGTCTAAAAACTCCTGCAAACACACATCAGTTTATCTCTGTAAGTTGAAGGCACACATTGAAGGGCGTTCTGTTAGGTTGCTCTGTTTTGGTTTTAGAAGCAGATATTTCTCAATACAGCGTTTACTCCCATTCACTCTGGAATATCAAAACGCAGCTGCAAGAAGAAACGTGCTTCTCACTCTCTGAATCTCAAGGCAGATTCAACTCCCTTAGGTAAGGGAACACACAGCATAGCAGTCTGAAGGATTCGTTCGTTTTGAGTTTTAGACGGAGATTTACAGCTATTTCTGAAATGCTTGGATTTGGCTGGAAAAATGCGTTTTCTGCTTCTTCGCAGAAAGGGTTTAGAAACTCCTATAAACACGTCAGTTTAACTCTGTAAGTTGAACGCACACATTGAAGGCCGTTCTGTTAGGTTGCTCCGTTTTCGTTTTAGAAGCAGATGTTTCTCAATACAGCGTTTACTCCCATTCACCCTGGAATATGAAAACGCAGCTCCTAGTAGAAACGCGCTTTTCACTCTCTGAATCTCCAGGCAAGTTCAACGCACTTAGGAAAGCGAAAACACAGCAGAGCATTCTAAAGGATACGATCGTTTTGAGTTTTAGACGGCGATTTACAGCTATTTCTGAAATGCTTGGATTTGGCTGGAAAAATGCGTTTCCTGCTTCTACACAAAAAGGGTTTTGAAACTCCTGCAAACAAACATCAGTTTAACTCTGTAAGATGAACGCACACATTGAAGGTCGTTCTCTTAGGTTGCTCCGTTTTGGTTTTAGAAGCAGATGTTTCTCAATACAGCATTTACTCCCATTCACTCTGTAATATCAAAACGCAGCTCCTAGAAGAAACGCGCTTCTCACTCTGAGTCTCAAGGCAGATTCAACTCCCTTAGGTAAGAGAACACACAGCAGAGCAGTCTGAAGGATACGTTCGTTTTAAGTTTCAGACGGAGATTTACAGCTATTTCTGAAATGCTTGAATTTCGCTGGAAAAATTCATTTCCTGTTTCTACACAAAAAGGGTTTAGAAACTCCTGCAAACACACATCAGTTTAACTCTGTAAGTTGAACGCACACATTGAAGGACGTTCTGTTTGGTTGCTCCGTTTTGGTTTTAGAAGCAGATATTTCTGAAAACAGCGCTTACTCCCATTCACTCTAAAATATGAAAACGCAGCTCCTAGAAGAAAAGTGCTTCTCACTCTCCAAATCTCAAGGTAGATTCAACTTTTTAAGGTTACGGAACACACAGCAGAGGATTCTGAAGGATACGTTCGTTTTGAGTTTTAGACGAAGATTTACAGCTATTTCTGAAATGCTTGGATTTGGCTGAAAAAATGCGTTTTCTGCTTCTTCACAGAAAGGGTTTAGAAACTCCTGCAAACACACATCAGTTTAACTCTGTAAGTTGAACGCACACATTGAAGGCCGTTCTGTTAGGTTGCTCCGTTTTGGTTTTAGAAGCAGATATTTCTCAATACAGCGTTTACTCCCATTCACTCTGGAATATCAAAACGCAGCTCCTAGAAGAAACGCGCTTCTCACTCTCTGAATCTCAAGGCAGATTCAACTCCCTTAGGTAAGCGAACACACAGCAGAGCAGTCTGAAAGATAAGTTTGTTTTGAGTTTTAGTCGGACATTTACAGCTATTTCTGAAATGCTTGGATTTGGCTGGAAAAATGCGTTTTCTGCTTCTTCACAGAAAGGGTTTAGAAACTCCTGCAAACACACATCAGTTTAACTCTGTAAGTTGAACGCACACATTGAAGCCCGTCCTGTTAGGTTGCTCCGTTTTGGTTTTAGAAGCAGATATTTCTCAATACAGCGTTTACTCCCATTCACTCTGGAATATCAAAACGCAGCTCCTAGAAGAAACGCGCTTCTCAGTCTGAGTCTCAAGGCAGATTCAACTCCCTTAGGTAAGAGAACACACAGCAGAGCAGTCTGAAGGATACATTCGTTTTGAGTTTTAGACGGAGATTCACAGCTATTTCTGAAATCCTTGGATTTGGCTGGAAAAATGCGTGTTATGCTTCTTCACAGATAGGGTTTAGAAACTCCTGCAAACACACATCAGTTTAACTCAGTAAGTTGAACGCACATATTGAAGGCCGTTCTGTTAGGTGTCTCCGTTTTGGTTTTAGAAGCAGATATTTATCAATACAGCGTTTACTCCCATTCACTCTGGAATATCAAAACTCAGCTCCTAGAAGAAACGCGCTTCTCACTCTCTGAATCTCAAGGCAGATTCAACTCCCTTAGGTAGGCGTACACACAGCAGAGCAGTCTGAAGGATACGATCGTTTTGAGTTTTAGACGGAGATTTACAGCTATTTCTGAAATGCTTGGATTTGGCTGGAAAAATGCGTTTTCTGCTTCTTCACAGAAAGGGTTTAGAAAGCCCTGCGAACACACATCAGTTTAACTCTGTATGTTGAATGCACACATTGAAGGCCGTTCTGTTAGGTTGCTCCGTTTTGGTTTTAGAAGCAGATATTTCTCAATGCAGCGCTTACTCCCATTCACTCTGGAATATGAAAACGCAACTCCTACAAGAAACGCGCTTCTCACTCTCTGAATCTCAAGGCAGATTCAACTCCCTTAGGTAAGCGAACAAACAGCAGAGCAGTCTGAAGGATACGTTCGTTTTGAGTTTCAGACCGAGATTTACAGCTATTTCTGAAATGCTTAGATTTGGCTGGAAAAATGCGTTTTCTGCTTCTTCACAGAAAGGGTTTAGAATCTCCTGCAAACACACATCAGTTTAACTCTGTAAGTTGAACGCACACATTGAAGGCCGTTCTGTTAGGTTGCTCCGTTTTGGTTTTAGAAGCAGATATTTCTCAATACAGCGTTTACTCCCATTCACTCTGGAATATGAAAACGCAGCTCCTAGAAGAAATGCGCTTCTCACTCTCTGAATCTCAAGGCAGATTCAACTTTCTTAGGTAAGCGAACACACAGCAGACCAGTCTGAAGGATACGTTCGTTTTGAGTTTCAGACCGCGATTTAAAGCTATTTCTGAAATGCTTGGATTTGGCTGGAAAAATGCGTTTTCTGCTTCTTCACAGAAAGGGCTTAGAAACTCCTGAAAACACACATCAGTTTAATTCTCTAAGTTGAACCCACACATTGAAGGCCGTTCTGTTAGGTTACTTCGTTTTGGTTTTAGAAGCAGATATTTCTCAATACAGCGTTTACTCCCATTCACTCTACAATATGAAAACGCAGCTCCTAGAAGAAACGCGCTTCTCACTCTCTGAATCTAAAGGCAGATTCAACCCCCTTAGGTAAGCGAACACACAGCAGAGCAGTCTGAAGGATACGTTCGTTTTGAGTTTTAGACGGAGATTTACAGCTATTTCTGAAATGCTTGGATTTGGCTGGAAAAATGCGTTTTCTGCTTCTTCACAGAAAGGGTTTAGAAACTCCTGCAAACACACATCAGTTTAACTCTGTAAGTTGAACGCACACATTGAAGGCCGTTCTTTTAGGTTGCTCCGTTTTGGATTTAGAAGCGGATATTTCTCAATACAGCGTTTAGTCCCATTCACTCTGTAATATCAAAACGCAGCTCCTAGAAGAAACGGGCTTCTCACTCTCTGAATCTCAAAACAGATTCAACTTTCTTAGGTAACCGAACACACAGCAGACCAGTCTGAATGATACGTTCGTTTTGAGTTTTAGGCGGAGATTTACAGCTATTTCTGAAATGCTTGGATTTGGCTGGAAAAATGCGTTTTCTGCTTCTTCGCAGAAAGGGTTTAGAAACTCCTATAAACACGTCAGTTTAACTCTGTAAGTTGAACGCACACATTGAAGGCCGTTCTGTTAGGTTGCTCCGTTTTCGTTTTAGAAGCAGATGTTTCTCAATACAGCGTTTACTCCCATTCACCCTGGAATATGAAAACGCAGCTCCTAGTAGAAACGCGCTTTTCACTCTCTGAATCTCCAGGCAAGTTCAACGCACTTAGGAAAGCGAAAACACAGCAGAGCATTCTAAAGGATACGATCGTTTTGAGTTTTAGACGGCGATTTACAGCTATTTCTGAAATGCTTGGATTTGGCTGGAAAAATGCGTTTCCTGCTTCTACACAAAAAGGGTTTTGAAACTCCTGCAAACAAACATCAGTTTAACTCTGTAAGATGAACGCACACATTGAAGGTCGTTCTCTTAGGTTGCTCCGTTTTGGTTTTAGAAGCAGATGTTTCTCAATACAGCATTTACTCCCATTCACTCTGTAATATCAAAACGCAGCTCCTAGAAGAAACGCGCTTCTCACTCTGAGTCTCAAGGCAGATTCAACTCCCTTAGGTAAGAGAACACACAGCAGAGCAGTCTGAAGGATACGTTCGTTTTAAGTTTCAGACGGAGATTTACAGCTATTTCTGAAATGCTTGAATTTCGCTGGAAAAATTCATTTCCTGTTTCTACACAAAAAGGGTTTAGAAACTCCTGCAAACACACATCAGTTTAACTCTGTAAGTTGAACGCACACATTGAAGGACGTTCTGTTTGGTTGCTCCGTTTTGGTTTTAGAAGCAGATATTTCTGAAAACAGCGCTTACTCCCATTCACTCTAAAATATGAAAACGCAGCTCCTAGAAGAAAAGTGCTTCTCACTCTCCAAATCTCAAGGTAGATTCAACTTTTTAAGGTTACGGAACACACAGCAGAGGATTCTGAAGGATACGTTCGTTTTGAGTTTTAGACGAAGATTTACAGCTATTTCTGAAATGCTTGGATTTGGCTGAAAAAATGCGTTTTCTGCTTCTTCACAGAAAGGGTTTAGAAACTCCTGCAAACACACATCAGTTTAACTCTGTAAGTTGAACGCACACATTGAAGGCCGTTCTGTTAGGTTGCTCCGTTTTGGTTTTAGAAGCAGATATTTCTCAATACAGCGTTTACTCCCATTCACTCTGGAATATGAAAACGCAGCTCCTAGAAGAAATGCGCTTCTCACTCTCTGAATCTCAAGGCAGATTCAACTCCCTTAGGTAAGCGAACAAACAGCAGAGCAGTCTGAAGGATACGTTCGTTTTGAGTTTCAGACCGAGATTTACAGCTATTTCTGAAATGCTTAGATTTGGCTGGAAAAATGCGTTTTCTGCTTCTTCACAGAAAGGGTTTAGAATCTCCTGCAAACACACATCAGTTTAACTCTGTAAGTTGAACGCACACATTGAAGGCCGTTCTGTTAGGTTGCTCCGTTTTGGTTTTAGAAGCAGATATTTCTCAATACAGCGTTTACTCCCATTCACTCTGGAATATGAAAACGCAGCTCCTAGAAGAAATGCGCTTCTCACTCTCTGAATCTCAAGGCAGATTCAACTTTCTTAGGTAAGCGAACACACAGCAGACCAGTCTGAAGGATACGTTCGTTTTGAGTTTCAGACCGCGATTTAAAGCTATTTCTGAAATGCTTGGATTTGGCTGGAAAAATGCGTTTTCTGCTTCTTCACAGAAAGGGCTTAGAAACTCCTGAAAACACACATCAGTTTAATTCTCTAAGTTGAACCCACACATTGAAGGCCGTTCTGTTAGGTTACTTCGTTTTGGTTTTAGAAGCAGATATTTCTCAATACAGCGTTTACTCCCATTCACTCTACAATATGAAAACGCAGCTCCTAGAAGAAACGCGCTTCTCACTCTCTGAATCTAAAGGCAGATTCAACCCCCTTAGGTAAGCGAACACACAGCAGAGCAGTCTGAAGGATACGTTCGTTTTGAGTTTTAGACGGAGATTTACAGCTATTTCTGAAATGCTTGGATTTGGCTGGAAAAATGCGTTTTCTGCTTCTTCACAGAAAGGGTTTAGAAACTCCTGCAAACACACATCAGTTTAACTCTGTAAGTTGAACGCACACATTGAAGGCCGTTCTTTTAGGTTGCTCCGTTTTGGATTTAGAAGCGGATATTTCTCAATACAGCGTTTAGTCCCATTCACTCTGTAATATCAAAACGCAGCTCCTAGAAGAAACGGGCTTCTCACTCTCTGAATCTCAAAACAGATTCAACTTTCTTAGGTAACCGAACACACAGCAGACCAGTCTGAATGATACGTTCGTTTTGAGTTTTAGGCGGAGATTTACAGCTATTTCTGAAATGCTTGGATTTGGATGGAAAAATGCGTTTTCTGCTTCTTCACAGAAAGGGCTGAGAAACTCCTGCAAACACACATCAGTTTAACTCTGTAAGTTGAACAGACACATTGAAGGCGGTTCTGGTAGGTTGCTCCGTTTTGGTTTTAGAAGCAGATATTTCTCAATACAGGGTTTACTCCCATTCACTCTGGAATATGAAAACGCAGCTCCTAGAAAAAACGCGATTCTCACTCTCTGAATCTCAAGGCAGATTAAACTCCGTTAGGTAAGCGAAAACACAGCAGACCAGTCTGAAAAATACGTTCGTTTTTAGTTTTAGACGGAGATTTACAGCTATTTCTGAAATGCTTGGATTTGGCTGAAAATATGCGTTTTCTGCTTCTTCACAGAAAGGGTTTAGAAACTCCTGCAAACAAACATCAGTTTATCTCTGTAAGTTGAACGCACACATTAAAGGCCGTTCTGTGAGGTTGCTCTGCTTTGGTTTTAGAAGCAGATATTTTTCAATACAGGCTTTACTCCCATTCACTCTGGAATATCAAAACGCAGCTCCTAGAAGAAACGCGCTTCTCACTCTCTGAATCTCAAGGCAGATTCAACTCCCTTAGGTAAGCGAACACACAGCAGAGCAGTCTGAAGGATATGTTCGTTTTGTGTTTTAGACGGAGAATTACAGCTATTTCTGAAAAGCTTGGATTTGGCTGGAAAAATGCGTTTTCTGCTTGTTCACAGAAAAGGTCTAGAAACTCCTGCAAACGCACATCAGTTTACCTCTGTAAGTTGAACGAACACATTGAAGGCCGTTCTGTTAGGTTGCTCCGTTTTGGTTTTAGAAGCAGATATTTCTCAATACAGCGTTTACTCCCATTCACTCTGGAATATGAAAACGCAGCTCCTAGAAGAAATGCGCTTCTCACTCTCTGAATCTCAAGGCAGATTCAACTTTCTTAGGTAAGCGAACACACAGCAGACCAGTCTGAAGGATACGTTCGTTTTGAGTTTCAGACCGCGATTTAAAGCTATTTCTGAAATGCTTGGATTTGGCTGGAAAAATGCGTTTTCTGCTTCTTCACAGAAAGGGCTTAGAAACTCCTGAAAACACACATCAGTTTAATTCTCTAAGTTGAACCCACACATTGAAGGCCGTTCTGTTAGGTTACTTCGTTTTGGTTTTAGAAGCAGATATTTCTCAATACAGCGTTTACTCCCATTCACTCTACAATATGAAAACGCAGCTCCTAGAAGAAACGCGCTTCTCACTCTCTGAATCTAAAGGCAGATTCAACCCCCTTAGGTAAGCGAACACACAGCAGAGCAGTCTGAAGGATACGTTCGTTTTGAGTTTTAGACGGAGATTTACAGCTATTTCTGAAATGCTTGGATTTGGCTGGAAAAATGCGTTTTCTGCTTCTTCACAGAAAGGGTTTAGAAACTCCTGCAAACACACATCAGTTTAACTCTGTAAGTTGAACGCACACATTGAAGGCCGTTCTTTTAGGTTGCTCCGTTTTGGATTTAGAAGCGGATATTTCTCAATACAGCGTTTAGTCCCATTCACTCTGTAATATCAAAACGCAGCTCCTAGAAGAAACGGGCTTCTCACTCTCTGAATCTCAAAACAGATTCAACTTTCTTAGGTAACCGAACACACAGCAGACCAGTCTGAATGATACGTTCGTTTTGAGTTTTAGGCGGAGATTTACAGCTATTTCTGAAATGCTTGGATTTCGATGGAAAAATGCGTTTCCTGCTTCTTCACAGAAAGGGCTGAGAAACTCCTGCAAACACACATCAGTTTAACTCTGTAAGTTGAACAGACACATTGAAGGCGGTTCTGGTAGGTTGCTCCGTTTTGGTTTTAGAAGCAGATATTTCTCAATACAGGGTTTACTCCCATTCACTCTGGAATATGAAAACGCAGCTCCTAGAAAAAACGCGATTCTCACTCTCTGAATCTCAAGGCAGATTAAACTCCGTTAGGTAAGCGAAAACACAGCAGACCAGTCTGAAAAATACGTTCGTTTTGAGTTTTAGACGGAGATTTACAGCTATTTCTGAAATGCTTGGATTTGGCTGAAAATATGCGTTTTCTGCTTCTTCACAGAAAGGGTTTAGAAACTCCTGCAAACAAACATCAGTTTATCTCTGTAAGTTGAACGCACACATTAAAGGCCGTTCTGTGAGGTTGCTCTGCTTTGGTTTTAGAAGCAGATATTTTTCAATACAGGCTTTACTCCCATTCACTCTGGAATATCAAAACGCAGCTCCTAGAAGAAACGCGCTTCTCACTCTCTGAATCTCAAGGCAGATTCAACTCCCTTAGGTAAGCGAACACACAGCAGAGCAGTCTGAAGGATATGTTCGTTTTGTGTTTTAGACGGAGAATTACAGCTATTTCTGAAAAGCTTGGATTTGGCTGGAAAAATGCGTTTTCTGCTTGTTCACAGAAAAGGTCTAGAAACTCCTGCAAACGCACATCAGTTTACCTCTGTAAGTTGAACGAACACATTGAAGGCCGTTCTGTTAGCTTGCTCCGTTTTGGTTTTAGAAGCAGATATTTCTCAATAGAGCGTTTACTCCCATTCACTCTGGAATATCAAAACGCAGCTCCTAGAAGAAACGCGCTTCTCACTCTCTGAATCTCAATGCAGATTCAACTCCCTTAGGTAAGCGAACACACAGCAGACCAGTCTGAAGGATACGTTCGTTTTGAGTTTTAGACGGAGATTTACAACTATTCCTGAAATGCTTGGATTTGGCTGGAAAAATGCGTTTTCTGCTTGTTCACAGAAATGGTCTAAAAACTCCTGCAAACACACATCAGTTTATCTCTGTAAGTTGAAGGCACACATTGAAGGGCGTTCTGTTAGGTTGCTCTGTTTTGGTTTTAGAAGCAGATATTTCTCAATACAGCGTTTACTCCCATTCACTCTGGAATATCAAAACGCAGCTGCAAGAAGAAACGTGCTTCTCACTCTCTGAATCTCAAGGCAGATTCAACTCCCTTAGGTAAGGGAACACACAGCATAGCAGTCTGAAGGATTCGTTCGTTTTGAGTTTTAGACGGAGATTTACAGCTATTTCTGAAATGCTTGGATTTGGCTGGAAAAATGCGTTTTCTGCTTCTTCGCAGAAAGGGTTTAGAAACTCCTATAAACACGTCAGTTTAACTCTGTAAGTTGAACGCACACATTGAAGGCCGTTCTGTTAGGTTGCTCCGTTTTCGTTTTAGAAGCAGATGTTTCTCAATACAGCGTTTACTCCCATTCACCCTGGAATATGAAAACGCAGCTCCTAGTAGAAACGCGCTTTTCACTCTCTGAATCTCCAGGCAAGTTCAACGCACTTAGGAAAGCGAAAACACAGCAGAGCATTCTAAAGGATACGATCGTTTTGAGTTTTAGACGGCGATTTACAGCTATTTCTGAAATGCTTGGATTTGGCTGGAAAAATGCGTTTCCTGCTTCTACACAAAAAGGGTTTTGAAACTCCTGCAAACAAACATCAGTTTAACTCTGTAAGATGAACGCACACATTGAAGGTCGTTCTCTTAGGTTGCTCCGTTTTGGTTTTAGAAGCAGATGTTTCTCAATACAGCATTTACTCCCATTCACTCTGTAATATCAAAACGCAGCTCCTAGAAGAAACGCGCTTCTCACTCTGAGTCTCAAGGCAGATTCAACTCCCTTAGGTAAGAGAACACACAGCAGAGCAGTCTGAAGGATACGTTCGTTTTAAGTTTCAGACGGAGATTTACAGCTATTTCTGAAATGCTTGAATTTCGCTGGAAAAATTCATTTCCTGTTTCTACACAAAAAGGGTTTAGAAACTCCTGCAAACACACATCAGTTTAACTCTGTAAGTTGAACGCACACATTGAAGGACGTTCTGTTTGGTTGCTCCGTTTTGGTTTTAGAAGCAGATATTTCTGAAAACAGCGCTTACTCCCATTCACTCTAAAATATGAAAACGCAGCTCCTAGAAGAAAAGTGCTTCTCACTCTCCAAATCTCAAGGTAGATTCAACTTTTTAAGGTTACGGAACACACAGCAGAGGATTCTGAAGGATACGTTCGTTTTGAGTTTTAGACGAAGATTTACAGCTATTTCTGAAATGCTTGGATTTGGCTGAAAAAATGCGTTTTCTGCTTCTTCACAGAAAGGGTTTAGAAACTCCTGCAAACACACATCAGTTTAACTCTGTAAGTTGAACGCACACATTGAAGGCCGTTCTGTTAGGTTGCTCCGTTTTGGTTTTAGAAGCAGATATTTCTCAATACAGCGTTTACTCCCATTCACTCTGGAATATCAAAACGCAGCTCCTAGAAGAAACGCGCTTCTCACTCTCTGAATCTCAAGGCAGATTCAACTCCCTTAGGTAAGCGAACACACAGCAGAGCAGTCTGAATGATAAGTTTGTTTTGAGTTTTAGTCGGAGATTTACAGCTATTTCTGAAATGCTTGGATTTGGCTGGAAAAATGCGTTTTCTGCTTCTTCACAGAAAGGGTTTAGAAACTCCTGCAAACACACATCAGTTTAACTCTGTAAGTTGAACGCACACATTGAAGCCCGTCCTGTTAGGTTGCTCCGTTTTGGTTTTAGAAGCAGATATTTCTCAATACAGCGTTTACTCCCATTCACTCTGGAATATCAAAACGCAGCTCCTAGAAGAAACGCGCTTCTCAGTCTGAGTCTCAAGGCAGATTCAACTCCCTTAGGTAAGAGAACACACAGCAGAGCAGTCTGAAGGATACATTCGTTTTGAGTTTTAGACGGAGATTCACAGCTATTTCTGAAATCCTTGGATTTGGCTGGAAAAATGCGTGTTATGCTTCTTCACAGATAGGGTTTAGAAACTCCTGCAAACACACATCAGTTTAACTCTCTAAGTTGAACGCACACATTGAAGGCCGTTCTGTTAGGTTGCTCCGTTTTGGTTTTAGAAGCAGATATTTCTCAATACAGCCTTTACTCCCATTCACTCTGGAATATCAAAACGCAGCTCCAAGAAGAAACGCGCTTCTCACTCTCTGAATCTCAAGGCAGATTCAACTCCCTTAGGTAAGCGAACACACAGCAGAGCAGTCTGAAAGATACGTTCGTTTTGAGATTTTGACGGAGATTTACAGCTATTTCTGAAATGCTTGGATTTGGCTGGAAAAATGCGTTTTCTGCTTCTTCACAGAAAGGGTTTAGAAACTCCTGCAAACACACATCAGTTTAACTTAGTAAGTTGAACGCACATATTGAAGGCCGTTCTGTTAGGTGTCTCCGTTTTGGTTTTAGAAGCAGATATTTATCAATACAGCGTTTACTCCCATTCACTCTGGAATATCAAAACTCAGCTCCTAGAAGAAACGCGCTTCTCACTCTCTGAATCTCAAGGCAGATTCAACTCCCTTAGGTAGGCGTACACACAGCAGAGCAGTCTGAAGGATACGATCGTTTTGAGTTTTAGACGGAGATTTACAGCTATTTCTGAAATGCTTGGATTTGGCTGGAAAAATGCGTTTTCTGCTTCTTCACAGAAAGGGTTTAGAAAGCCCTGCGAACACACATCAGTTTAACTCTGTATGTTGAATGCACACATTGAAGGCCGTTCTGTTAGGTTGCTCCGTTTTGGTTTTAGAAGCAGATATTTCTCAATGCAGCGCTTACTCCCATTCACTCTGGAATATGAAAACGCAACTCCTACAAGAAACGCGCTTCTCACTCTCTGAATCTCAAGGCAGATTCAACTCCCTTAGGTAAGCGAACAAACAGCAGAGCAGTCTGAAGGATACGTTCGTTTTGAGTTTCAGACCGAGATTTACAGCTATTTCTGAAATGCTTAGATTTGGCTGGAAAAATGCGTTTTCTGCTTCTTCACAGAAAGGGTTTAGAATCTCCTGCAAACACACATCAGTTTAACTCTGTAAGTTGAACGCACACATTGAAGGCCGTTCTGTTAGGTTGCTCCGTTTTGGTTTTAGAAGCAGATATTTCTCAATACAGCGTTTACTCCCATTCACTCTGGAATATGAAAACGCAGCTCCTAGAAGAAATGCGCTTCTCACTCTCTGAATCTCAAGGCAGATTCAACTTTCTTAGGTAAGCGAACACACAGCAGACCAGTCTGAAAGATACGTTCGTTTTGAGTTTCAGACCGCGATTTAAAGCTATTTCTGAAATGCTTGGATTTGGCTGGAAAAATGCGTTTTCTGCTTCTTCACAGAAAGGGCTTAGAAACTCCTGAAAACACACATCAGTTTAATTCTCTAAGTTGAACCCACACATTGAAGGCCGTTCTGTTAGGTTACTTCGTTTTGGTTTTAGAAGCAGATATTTCTCAATACAGCGTTTACTCCCATTCACTCTACAATATGAAAACGCAGCTCCTAGAAGAAACGCGCTTCTCACTCTCTGAATCTAAAGGCAGATTCAACCCCCTTAGGTAAGCGAACACACAGCAGAGCAGTCTGAAGGATACGTTCGTTTTGAGTTTTAGACGGAGATTTACAGCTATTTCTGAAATGCTTGGATTTGGCTGGAAAAATGCGTTTTCTGCTTCTTCACAGAAAGGGTTTAGAAACTCCTGCAAACACACATCAGTTTAACTCTGTAAGTTGAACGCACACATTGAAGGCCGTTCTTTTAGGTTGCTCCGTTTTGGATTTAGAAGCGGATATTTCTCAATACAGCGTTTAGTCCCATTCACTCTGTAATATCAAAACGCAGCTCCTAGAAGAAACGGGCTTCTCACTCTCTGAATCTCAAAACAGATTCAACTTTCTTAGGTAACCGAACACACAGCAGACCAGTCTGAATGATACGTTCGTTTTGAGTTTTAGGCGGAGATTTACAGCTATTTCTGAAATGCTTGGATTTGGATGGAAAAATGCGTTTCCTGCTTCTTCACAGAAAGGGCTGAGAAACTCCTGCAAACACACATCAGTTTAACTCTGTAAGTTGAACAGACACATTGAAGGCGGTTCTGGTAGGTTGCTCCGTTTTGGTTTTAGAAGCAGATATTTCTCAATACAGGGTTTACTCCCATTCACTCTGGAATATGAAAACGCAGCTCCTAGAAAAAACGCGATTCTCACTCTCTGAATCTCAAGGCAAATTAAACTCCGTTAGGTAAGCGAAAACACAGCAGACCAGTCTGAAAAATACGTTTGTTTTTAGTTTTAGACGGAGATTTACAGCTATTTCTGAAATGCTTGGATTTGGCTGAAAATATGCGTTTTCTGCTTCTTCACAGAAAGGGTTTAGAAACTCCTGCAAACAAACATCAGTTTATCTCTGTAAGTTGAACGCACACATTAAAGGCCGTTCTGTGAGGTTGCTCTGCTTTGGTTTTAGAAGCAGATATTTTTCAATACAGGCTTTACTCCCATTCACTCTGGAATATCAAAACGCAGCTCCTAGAAGAAACGCGCTTCTCACTCTCTGAATCTCAAGGCAGATTCAACTCCCTTAGGTAAGCGAACACACAGCAGAGCAGTCTGAAGGATATGTTCGTTTTGTGTTTTAGACGGAGAATTACAGCTATTTCTGAAAAGCTTGGATTTGGCTGGAAAAATGCGTTTTCTGCTTGTTCACAGAAAAGGTCTAGAAACTCCTGCAAACGCACATCAGTTTACCTCTGTAAGTTGAACGAACACATTGAAGGCCGTTCTGTTAGCTTGCTCCGTTTTGGTTTTAGAAGCAGATATTTCTCAATAGAGCGTTTACTCCCATTCACTCTGGAATATCAAAACGCAGCTCCTAGAAGAAACGCGCTTCTCACTCTCTGAATCTCAATGCAGATTCAACTCCCTTAGGTAAGCGAACACACAGCAGACCAGTCTGAAGGATACGTTCGTTTTGAGTTTTAGACGGAGATTTACAACTATTCCTGAAATGCTTGGATTTGGCTGGAAAAATGCGTTTTCTGCTTGTTCACAGAAATGGTCTAAAAACTCCTGCAAACACACATCAGTTTATCTCTGTAAGTTGAAGGCACACATTGAAGGGCGTTCTGTTAGGTTGCTCTGTTTTGGTTTTAGAAGCAGATATTTCTCAATACAGCGTTTACTCCCATTCACTCTGGAATATCAAAACGCAGCTGCAAGAAGAAACGTGCTTCTCACTCTCTGAATCTCAAGGCAGATTCAACTCCCTTAGGTAAGGGAACACACAGCATAGCAGTCTGAAGGATTCGTTCGTTTTGAGTTTTAGACGGAGATTTACAGCTATTTCTGAAATGCTTGGATTTGGCTGGAAAAATGCGTTTTCTGCTTCTTCGCAGAAAGGGTTTAGAAACTCCTATAAACACGTCAGTTTAACTCTGTAAGTTGAACGCACACATTGAAGGCCGTTCTGTTAGGTTGCTCCGTTTTCGTTTTAGAAGCAGATGTTTCTCAATACAGCGTTTACTCCCATTCACCCTGGAATATGAAAACGCAGCTCCTAGTAGAAACGCGCTTTTCACTCTCTGAATCTCCAGGCAAGTTCAACGCCCTTAGGAAAGCGAAAACACAGCAGAGCATTCTAAAGGATACGATCGTTTTGAGTTTTAGACGGCGATTTACAGCTATTTCTGAAATGCTTGGATTTGGCTGGAAAAATGCGTTTCCTGCTTCTACACAAAAAGGGTTTTGAAACTCCTGCAAACAAACATCAGTTTAACTCTGTAAGATGAACGCACACATTGAAGGTCGTTCTCTTAGGTTGCTCCGTTTTGGTTTTAGAAGCAGATGTTTCTCAATACAGCATTTACTCCCATTTACTCTGTAATATCAAAACGCAGCTCCTAGAAGAAACGCGCTTCTCACTCTGAGTCTCAAGGCAGATTCAACTCCCTTAGGTAAGAGAACACACAGCAGAGCAGTCTGAAGGATACGTTCGTTTTAAGTTTCAGACGGAGATTTACAGCTATTTCTGAAATGCTTGAATTTCGCTGGAAAAATTCATTTCCTGTTTCTACACAAAAAGGGTTTAGAAACTCCTGCAAACACACATCAGTTTAACTCTGTAAGTTGAACGCACACATTGAAGGACGTTCTGTTTGGTTGCTCCGTTTTGGTTTTAGAAGCAGATATTTCTGAAAACAGCGCTTACTCCCATTCACTCTAAAATATGAAAACGCAGCTCCTAGAAGAAAAGTGCTTCTCACTCTCCAAATCTCAAGGTAGATTCAACTTTTTAAGGTTACGGAACACACAGCAGAGGATTCTGAAGGATACGTTCGTTTTGAGTTTTAGACGAAGATTTACAGCTATTTCTGAAATGCTTGGATTTGGCTGAAAAAATGCGTTTTCTGCTTCTTCACAGAAAGGGTTTAGAAACTCCTGCAAACACACATCAGTTTAACTCTGTAAGTTGAACGCACACATTGAAGGCCGTTCTGTTAGGTTGCTCCGTTTTGGTTTTAGAAGCAGATATTTCTCAATACAGCGTTTACTCCCATTCACTCTGGAATATCAAAACGCAGCTCCTAGAAGAAACGCGCTTCTCACTCTCTGAATCTCAAGGCAGATTCAACTCCCTTAGGTAAGCGAACACACAGCAGAGCAGTCTGAAAGATAAGTTTGTTTTGAGTTTTAGTCGGAGATTTACAGCTATTTCTGAAATGCTTGGATTTGGCTGGAAAAATGCGTTTTCTGCTTCTTCACAGAATGGGTTTAGAAACTCCTGCAAACACACATCAGTTTAACTCTGTAAGTTGAACGCACACATTGAAGCCCGTCCTGTTAGGTTGCTCCGTTTTGGTTTTAGAAGCAGATATTTCTCAATACAGCGTTTACTCCCATTCACTCTGGAATATCAAAACGCAGCTCCTAGAAGAAACGCGCTTCTCAGTCTGAGTCTCAAGGCAGATTCAACTCCCTTAGGTAAGAGAACACACAGCAGAGCAGTCTGAAGGATACATTCGTTTTGAGTTTTAGACGGAGATTCACAGCTATTTCTGAAATCCTTGGATTTGGCTGGAAAAATGCGTGTTATGCTTCTTCACAGATAGGGTTTAGAAACTCCTGCAAACACACATCAGTTTAACTCTCTAAGTTGAACGCACACATTGAAGGCCGTTCTGTTAGGTTGCTCCGTTTTGGTTTTAGAAGCAGATATTTCTCAATACAGCCTTTACTCCCATTCACTCTGGAATATCAAAACGCAGCTCCAAGAAGAAACGCGCTTCTCACTCTCTGAATCTCAAGGCAGATTCAACTCCCTTAGGTAAGCGAACACACAGCAGAGCAGTCTGAAAGATACGTTCGTTTTGAGATTTTGACGGAGATTTACAGCTATTTCTGAAATGCTTGGATTTGGCTGGAAAAATGCGTTTTCTGCTTCTTCACAGAAAGGGTTTAGAAACTCCTGCAAACACACATCAGTTTAACTTAGTAAGTTGAACGCACATATTGAAGGCCGTTCTGTTAGGTGTCTCCGTTTTGGTTTTAGAAGCAGATATTTCTCAATACAGCGTTTACTCCCATTCACTCTGGAATATCAAAACTCAGCTCCTAGAAGAAACGCGCTTCTCACTCTCTGAATCTCAAGGCAGATTCAACTCCCTTAGGTAGGCGTACACACAGCAGAGCAGTCTGAAGGATACGATCGTTTTGAGTTTTAGACGGAGATTTACAGCTATTTCTGAAATGCTTGGATTTGGCTGGAAAAATGCGTTTTCTGCTTCTTCACAGAAAGGGTTTAGAAAGCCCTGCGAACACACATCAGTTTAACTCTGTATGTTGAATGCACACATTGAAGGCCGTTCTGTTAGGTTGCTCCGTTTTGGTTTTAGAAGCAGATATTTCTCAATGCAGCGCTTACTCCCATTCACTCTGGAATATGAAAACGCAACTCCTACAAGAAACGCGCTTCTCACTCTCTGAATCTCAAGGCAGATTCAACTTTCTTAGGTAAGCGAACACACAGCAGACCAGTCTGAAGGATACGTTCGTTTTGAGTTTCAGATCGCGATTTAAAGCTATTTCTGAAATGCTTGGATTTGGCTGGAAAAATGCGTTTTCTGCTTCTTCACAGAAAGGGCTTAGAAACTCCTGAAAACACACATCAGTTTAATTCTCTAAGTTGAACCCACACATTGAAGGCCGTTCTGTTAGGTTACTTCGTTTTGGTTTTAGAAGCAGATATTTCTCAATACAGCGTTTACTCCCATTCACTCTACAATATGAAAACGCAGCTCCTAGAAGAAACGCGCTTCTCACTCTCTGAATCTAAAGGCAGATTCAACCCCCTTAGGTAAGCGAACACACAGCAGAGCAGTCTGAAGGATACGTTCGTTTTGAGTTTTAGACGGAGATTTACAGCTATTTCTGAAATGCTTGGATTTGGCTGGAAAAATGCGTTTTCTGCTTCTTCACAGAAAGGGTTTAGAAACTCCTGCAAACACACATCAGTTTAACTCTGTAAGTTGAACGCACACATTGAAGGCCGTTCTTTTAGGTTGCTCCGTTTTGGATTTAGAAGCGGATATTTCTCAATACAGCGTTTAGTCCCATTCACTCTGTAATATCAAAACGCAGCTCCTAGAAGAAACGGGCTTCTCACTCTCTGAATCTCAAAACAGATTCAACTTTCTTAGGTAACCGAACACACAGCAGACCAGTCTGAATGATACGTTCGTTTTGAGTTTTAGGCGGAGATTTACAGCTATTTCTGAAATGCTTGGATTTGGATGGAAAAATGCGTTTTCTGCTTCTTCACAGAAAGGGCTGAGAAACTCCTGCAAACACACATCAGTTTAACTCTGTAAGTTGAACAGACACATTGAAGGCGGTTCTGGTAGGTTGCTCCGTTTTGGTTTTAGAAGCAGATATTTCTCAATACAGGGTTTACTCCCATTCACTCTGGAATATGAAAACGCAGCTCCTAGAAAAAACGCGATTCTCACTCTCTGAATCTCAAGGCAGATTAAACTCCGTTAGGTAAGCGAAAACACAGCAGACCAGTCTGAAAAATACGTTCGTTTTTAGTTTTAGACGGAGATTTACAGCTATTTCTGAAATGCTTGGATTTGGCTGAAAATATGCGTTTTCTGCTTCTTCACAGAAAGGGTTTAGAAACTCCTGCAAACAAACATCAGTTTATCTCTGTAAGTTGAACGCACACATTAAAGGCCGTTCTGTGAGGTTGCTCTGCTTTGGTTTTAGAAGCAGATATTTTTCAATACAGGCTTTACTCCCATTCACTCTGGAATATCAAAACGCAGCTCCTAGAAGAAACGCGCTTCTCACTCTCTGAATCTCAAGGCAGATTCAACTCCCTTAGGTAAGCGAACACACAGCAGAGCAGTCTGAAGGATATGTTCGTTTTGTGTTTTAGACGGAGAATTACAGCTATTTCTGAAAAGCTTGGATTTGGCTGGAAAAATGCGTTTTCTGCTTGTTCACAGAAAAGGTCTAGAAACTCCTGCAAACGCACATCAGTTTACCTCTGTAAGTTGAACGAACACATTGAAGGCCGTTCTGTTAGCTTGCTCCGTTTTGGTTTTAGAAGCAGATATTTCTCAATAGAGCGTTTACTCCCATTCACTCTGGAATATCAAAACGCAGCTCCTAGAAGAAACGCGCTTCTCACTCTCTGAATCTCAATGCAGATTCAACTCCCTTAGGTAAGCGAACACACAGCAGACCAGTCTGAAGGATACGTTCGTTTTGAGTTTTAGACGGAGATTTACAACTATTCCTGAAATGCTTGGATTTGGCTGGAAAAATGCGTTTTCTGCTTGTTCACAGAAATGGTCTAAAAACTCCTGCAAACACACATCAGTTTATCTCTGTAAGTTGAAGGCACACATTGAAGGGCGTTCTGTTAGGTTGCTCTGTTTTGGTTTTAGAAGCAGATATTTCTCAATACAGCGTTTACTCCCATTCACTCTGGAATATCAAAACGCAGCTGCAAGAAGAAACGTGCTTCTCACTCTCTGAATCTCAAGGCAGATTCAACTCCCTTAGGTAAGGGAACACACAGCATAGCAGTCTGAAGGATTCGTTCGTTTTGAGTTTTAGACGGAGATTTACAGCTATTTCTGAAATGCTTGGATTTGGCTGGAAAAATGCGTTTTCTGCTTCTTCGCAGAAAGGGTTTAGAAACTCCTATAAACACGTCAGTTTAACTCTGTAAGTTGAACGCACACATTGAAGGCCGTTCTGTTAGGTTGCTCCGTTTTCGTTTTAGAAGCAGATGTTTCTCAATACAGCGTTTACTCCCATTCACCCTGGAATATGAAAACGCAGCTCCTAGTAGAAACGCGCTTTTCACTCTCTGAATCTCCAGGCAAGTTCAACGCCCTTAGGAAAGCGAAAACACAGCAGAGCATTCTAAAGGATACGATCGTTTTGAGTTTTAGACGGCGATTTACAGCTATTTCTGAAATGCTTGGATTTGGCTGGAAAAATGCGTTTCCTGCTTCTACACAAAAAGGGTTTTGAAACTCCTGCAAACAAACATCAGTTTAACTCTGTAAGATGAACGCACACATTGAAGGTCGTTCTCTTAGGTTGCTCCGTTTTGGTTTTAGAAGCAGATGTTTCTCAATACAGCATTTACTCCCATTTACTCTGTAATATCAAAACGCAGCTCCTAGAAGAAACGCGCTTCTCACTCTGAGTCTCAAGGCAGATTCAACTCCCTTAGGTAAGAGAACACACAGCAGAGCAGTCTGAAGGATACGTTCGTTTTAAGTTTCAGACGGAGATTTACAGCTATTTCTGAAATGCTTGAATTTCGCTGGAAAAATTCATTTCCTGTTTCTACACAAAAAGGGTTTAGAAACTCCTGCAAACACACATCAGTTTAACTCTGTAAGTTGAACGCACACATTGAAGGACGTTCTGTTTGGTTGCTCCGTTTTGGTTTTAGAAGCAGATATTTCTGAAAACAGCGCTTACTCCCATTCACTCTAAAATATGAAAACGCAGCTCCTAGAAGAAAAGTGCTTCTCACTCTCCAAATCTCAAGGTAGATTCAACTTTTTAAGGTTACGGAACACACAGCAGAGGAT
Organism: Callithrix jacchus; assembly: GCF_049354715.1. Lineage (NCBI taxonomy): Eukaryota > Metazoa > Chordata > Mammalia > Primates > Cebidae > Callithrix > Callithrix jacchus. The sequence continues at coordinate 58,792,668 of NC_133524.1, read as the reverse complement.
TCTGAAGGATACGTTCGTTTTGAGTTTTAGACGAAGATTTACAGCTATTTCTGAAATGCTTGGATTTGGCTGAAAAAATGCGTTTTCTGCTTCTTCACAGAAAGGGTTTAGAAACTCCTGCAAACACACATCAGTTTAACTCTGTAAGTTGAACGCACACATTGAAGGCCGTTCTGTTAGGTTGCTCCGTTTTGGTTTTAGAAGCAGATATTTCTCAATACAGCGTTTACTCCCATTCACTCTGGAATATCAAAACGCAGCTCCTAGAAGAAACGCGCTTCTCACTCTCTGAATCTCAAGGCAGATTCAACTCCCTTAGGTAAGCGAACACACAGCAGAGCAGTCTGAAAGATAAGTTTGTTTTGAGTTTTAGTCGGAGATTTACAGCTATTTCTGAAATGCTTGGATTTGGCTGGAAAAATGCGTTTTCTGCTTCTTCACAGAATGGGTTTAGAAACTCCTGCAAACACACATCAGTTTAACTCTGTAAGTTGAACGCACACATTGAAGCCCGTCCTGTTAGGTTGCTCCGTTTTGGTTTTAGAAGCAGATATTTCTCAATACAGCGTTTACTCCCATTCACTCTGGAATATCAAAACGCAGCTCCTAGAAGAAACGCGCTTCTCAGTCTGAGTCTCAAGGCAGATTCAACTCCCTTAGGTAAGAGAACACACAGCAGAGCAGTCTGAAGGATACATTCGTTTTGAGTTTTAGACGGAGATTCACAGCTATTTCTGAAATCCTTGGATTTGGCTGGAAAAATGCGTGTTATGCTTCTTCACAGATAGGGTTTAGAAACTCCTGCAAACACACATCAGTTTAACTCTCTAAGTTGAACGCACACATTGAAGGCCGTTCTGTTAGGTTGCTCCGTTTTGGTTTTAGAAGCAGATATTTCTCAATACAGCCTTTACTCCCATTCACTCTGGAATATCAAAACGCAGCTCCAAGAAGAAACGCGCTTCTCACTCTCTGAATCTCAAGGCAGATTCAACTCCCTTAGGTAAGCGAACACACAGCAGAGCAGTCTGAAAGATACGTTCGTTTTGAGATTTTGACGGAGATTTACAGCTATTTCTGAAATGCTTGGATTTGGCTGGAAAAATGCGTTTTCTGCTTCTTCACAGAAAGGGTTTAGAAACTCCTGCAAACACACATCAGTTTAACTTAGTAAGTTGAACGCACATATTGAAGGCCGTTCTGTTAGGTGTCTCCGTTTTGGTTTTAGAAGCAGATATTTCTCAATACAGCGTTTACTCCCATTCACTCTGGAATATCAAAACTCAGCTCCTAGAAGAAACGCGCTTCTCACTCTCTGAATCTCAAGGCAGATTCAACTCCCTTAGGTAGGCGTACACACAGCAGAGCAGTCTGAAGGATACGATCGTTTTGAGTTTTAGACGGAGATTTACAGCTATTTCTGAAATGCTTGGATTTGGCTGGAAAAATGCGTTTTCTGCTTCTTCACAGAAAGGGTTTAGAAAGCCCTGCGAACACACATCAGTTTAACTCTGTATGTTGAATGCACACATTGAAGGCCGTTCTGTTAGGTTGCTCCGTTTTGGTTTTAGAAGCAGATATTTCTCAATGCAGCGCTTACTCCCATTCACTCTGGAATATGAAAACGCAACTCCTACAAGAAACGCGCTTCTCACTCTCTGAATCTCAAGGCAGATTCAACTTTCTTAGGTAAGCGAACACACAGCAGACCAGTCTGAAGGATACGTTCGTTTTGAGTTTCAGATCGCGATTTAAAGCTATTTCTGAAATGCTTGGATTTGGCTGGAAAAATGCGTTTTCTGCTTCTTCACAGAAAGGGCTTAGAAACTCCTGAAAACACACATCAGTTTAATTCTCTAAGTTGAACCCACACATTGAAGGCCGTTCTGTTAGGTTACTTCGTTTTGGTTTTAGAAGCAGATATTTCTCAATACAGCGTTTACTCCCATTCACTCTACAATATGAAAACGCAGCTCCTAGAAGAAACGCGCTTCTCACTCTCTGAATCTAAAGGCAGATTCAACCCCCTTAGGTAAGCGAACACACAGCAGAGCAGTCTGAAGGATACGTTCGTTTTGAGTTTTAGACGGAGATTTACAGCTATTTCTGAAATGCTTGGATTTGGCTGGAAAAATGCGTTTTCTGCTTCTTCACAGAAAGGGTTTAGAAACTCCTGCAAACACACATCAGTTTAACTCTGTAAGTTGAACGCACACATTGAAGGCCGTTCTTTTAGGTTGCTCCGTTTTGGATTTAGAAGCGGATATTTCTCAATACAGCGTTTAGTCCCATTCACTCTGTAATATCAAAACGCAGCTCCTAGAAGAAACGGGCTTCTCACTCTCTGAATCTCAAAACAGATTCAACTTTCTTAGGTAACCGAACACACAGCAGACCAGTCTGAATGATACGTTCGTTTTGAGTTTTAGGCGGAGATTTACAGCTATTTCTGAAATGCTTGGATTTGGATGGAAAAATGCGTTTTCTGCTTCTTCACAGAAAGGGCTGAGAAACTCCTGCAAACACACATCAGTTTAACTCTGTAAGTTGAACAGACACATTGAAGGCGGTTCTGGTAGGTTGCTCCGTTTTGGTTTTAGAAGCAGATATTTCTCAATACAGGGTTTACTCCCATTCACTCTGGAATATGAAAACGCAGCTCCTAGAAAAAACGCGATTCTCACTCTCTGAATCTCAAGGCAGATTAAACTCCGTTAGGTAAGCGAAAACACAGCAGACCAGTCTGAAAAATACGTTCGTTTTTAGTTTTAGACGGAGATTTACAGCTATTTCTGAAATGCTTGGATTTGGCTGAAAATATGCGTTTTCTGCTTCTTCACAGAAAGGGTTTAGAAACTCCTGCAAACAAACATCAGTTTATCTCTGTAAGTTGAACGCACACATTAAAGGCCGTTCTGTGAGGTTGCTCTGCTTTGGTTTTAGAAGCAGATATTTTTCAATACAGGCTTTACTCCCATTCACTCTGGAATATCAAAACGCAGCTCCTAGAAGAAACGCGCTTCTCACTCTCTGAATCTCAAGGCAGATTCAACTCCCTTAGGTAAGCGAACACACAGCAGAGCAGTCTGAAGGATATGTTCGTTTTGTGTTTTAGACGGAGAATTACAGCTATTTCTGAAAAGCTTGGATTTGGCTGGAAAAATGCGTTTTCTGCTTGTTCACAGAAAAGGTCTAGAAACTCCTGCAAACGCACATCAGTTTACCTCTGTAAGTTGAACGAACACATTGAAGGCCGTTCTGTTAGCTTGCTCCGTTTTGGTTTTAGAAGCAGATATTTCTCAATAGAGCGTTTACTCCCATTCACTCTGGAATATCAAAACGCAGCTCCTAGAAGAAACGCGCTTCTCACTCTCTGAATCTCAATGCAGATTCAACTCCCTTAGGTAAGCGAACACACAGCAGACCAGTCTGAAGGATACGTTCGTTTTGAGTTTTAGACGGAGATTTACAACTATTCCTGAAATGCTTGGATTTGGCTGGAAAAATGCGTTTTCTGCTTGTTCACAGAAATGGTCTAAAAACTCCTGCAAACACACATCAGTTTATCTCTGTAAGTTGAAGGCACACATTGAAGGGCGTTCTGTTAGGTTGCTCTGTTTTGGTTTTAGAAGCAGATATTTCTCAATACAGCGTTTACTCCCATTCACTCTGGAATATCAAAACGCAGCTGCAAGAAGAAACGTGCTTCTCACTCTCTGAATCTCAAGGCAGATTCAACTCCCTTAGGTAAGGGAACACACAGCATAGCAGTCTGAAGGATTCGTTCGTTTTGAGTTTTAGACGGAGATTTACAGCTATTTCTGAAATGCTTGGATTTGGCTGGAAAAATGCGTTTTCTGCTTCTTCGCAGAAAGGGTTTAGAAACTCCTATAAACACGTCAGTTTAACTCTGTAAGTTGAACGCACACATTGAAGGCCGTTCTGTTAGGTTGCTCCGTTTTCGTTTTAGAAGCAGATGTTTCTCAATACAGCGTTTACTCCCATTCACCCTGGAATATGAAAACGCAGCTCCTAGTAGAAACGCGCTTTTCACTCTCTGAATCTCCAGGCAAGTTCAACGCACTTAGGAAAGCGAAAACACAGCAGAGCATTCTAAAGGATACGATCGTTTTGAGTTTTAGACGGCGATTTACAGCTATTTCTGAAATGCTTGGATTTGGCTGGAAAAATGCGTTTCCTGCTTCTACACAAAAAGGGTTTTGAAACTCCTGCAAACAAACATCAGTTTAACTCTGTAAGATGAACGCACACATTGAAGGTCGTTCTCTTAGGTTGCTCCGTTTTGGTTTTAGAAGCAGATGTTTCTCAATACAGCATTTACTCCCATTCACTCTGTAATATCAAAACGCAGCTCCTAGAAGAAACGCGCTTCTCACTCTGAGTCTCAAGGCAGATTCAACTCCCTTAGGTAAGAGAACACACAGCAGAGCAGTCTGAAGGATACGTTCGTTTTAAGTTTCAGACGGAGATTTACAGCTATTTCTGAAATGCTTGAATTTCGCTGGAAAAATTCATTTCCTGTTTCTACACAAAAAGGGTTTAGAAACTCCTGCAAACACACATCAGTTTAACTCTGTAAGTTGAACGCACACATTGAAGGACGTTCTGTTTGGTTGCTCCGTTTTGGTTTTAGAAGCAGATATTTCTGAAAACAGCGCTTACTCCCATTCACTCTAAAATATGAAAACGCAGCTCCTAGAAGAAAAGTGCTTCTCACTCTCCAAATCTCAAGGTAGATTCAACTTTTTAAGGTTACGGAACACACAGCAGAGGATTCTGAAGGATACGTTCGTTTTGAGTTTTAGACGAAGATTTACAGCTATTTCTGAAATGCTTGGATTTGGCTGAAAAAATGCGTTTTCTGCTTCTTCACAGAAAGGGTTTAGAAACTCCTGCAAACACACATCAGTTTAACTCTGTAAGTTGAACGCACACATTGAAGGCCGTTCTGTTAGGTTGCTCCGTTTTGGTTTTAGAAGCAGATATTTCTCAATACAGCGTTTACTCCCATTCACTCTGGAATATCAAAACGCAGCTCCTAGAAGAAACGCGCTTCTCACTCTCTGAATCTCAAGGCAGATTCAACTCCCTTAGGTAAGCGAACACACAGGAGAGCAGTCTGAAAGATAAGTTTGTTTTGAGTTTTAGTCGGAGATTTACAGCTATTTCTGAAATGCTTGGATTTGGCTGGAAAATGCGTTTTCTGCTTCTTCACAGAAAGGGTTTAGAAACTCCTGCAAACACACATCAGTTTAACTCTGTAAGTTGAACGCACACATTGAAGCCCGTCCTGTTAGGTTGCTCCGTTTTGGTTTTAGAAGCAGATATTTCTCAATACAGCGTTTACTCCCATTCACTCTGGAATATCAAAACGCAGCTCCTAGAAGAAACGCGCTTCTCAGTCTGAGTCTCAAGGCAGATTCAACTCCCTTAGGTAAGAGAACACACAGCAGAGCAGTCTGAAGGATACATTCGTTTTGAGTTTTAGACGGAGATTCACAGCTATTTCTGAAATCCTTGGATTTGGCTGGAAAAATGCGTGTTATGCTTCTTCACAGATAGGGTTTAGAAACTCCTGCAAACACACATCAGTTTAACTCTCTAAGTTGAACGCACACATTGAAGGCCGTTCTGTTAGGTTGCTCCGTTTTGGTTTTAGAAGCAGATATTTCTCAATACAGCCTTTACTCCCATTCACTCTGGAATATCAAAACGCAGCTCCAAGAAGAAACGCGCTTCTCACTCTCTGAATCTCAAGGCAGATTCAACTCCCTTAGGTAAGCGAACACACAGCAGAGCAGTCTGAAAGATACGTTCGTTTTGAGATTTTGACGGAGATTTACAGCTATTTCTGAAATGCTTGGATTTGGCTGGAAAAATGCGTTTTCTGCTTCTTCACAGAAAGGGTTTAGAAACTCCTGCAAACACACATCAGTTTAACTTAGTAAGTTGAACGCACATATTGAAGGCCGTTCTGTTAGGTGTCTCCGTTTTGGTTTTAGAAGCAGATATTTCTCAATACAGCGTTTACTCCCATTCACTCTGGAATATCAAAACTCAGCTCCTAGAAGAAACGCGCTTCTCACTCTCTGAATCTCAAGGCAGATTCAACTCCCTTAGGTAGGCGTACACACAGCAGAGCAGTCTGAAGGATACGATCGTTTTGAGTTTTAGACGGAGATTTACAGCTATTTCTGAAATGCTTGGATTTGGCTGGAAAAATGCGTTTTCTGCTTCTTCACAGAAAGGGTTTAGAAAGCCCTGCGAACACACATCAGTTTAACTCTGTATGTTGAATGCACACATTGAAGGCCGTTCTGTTAGGTTGCTCCGTTTTGGTTTTAGAAGCAGATATTTCTCAATGCAGCGCTTACTCCCATTCACTCTGGAATATGAAAACGCAACTCCTACAAGAAACGCGCTTCTCACTCTCTGAATCTCAAGGCAGATTCAACTTTCTTAGGTAAGCGAACACACAGCAGACCAGTCTGAAGGATACGTTCGTTTTGAGTTTCAGATCGCGATTTAAAGCTATTTCTGAAATGCTTGGATTTGGCTGGAAAAATGCGTTTTCTGCTTCTTCACAGAAAGGGCTTAGAAACTCCTGAAAACACACATCAGTTTAATTCTCTAAGTTGAACCCACACATTGAAGGCCGTTCTGTTAGGTTACTTCGTTTTGGTTTTAGAAGCAGATATTTCTCAATACAGCGTTTACTCCCATTCACTCTACAATATGAAAACGCAGCTCCTAGAAGAAACGCGCTTCTCACTCTCTGAATCTAAAGGCAGATTCAACCCCCTTAGGTAAGCGAACACACAGCAGAGCAGTCTGAAGGATACGTTCGTTTTGAGTTTTAGACGGAGATTTACAGCTATTTCTGAAATGCTTGGATTTGGCTGGAAAAATGCGTTTTCTGCTTCTTCACAGAAAGGGTTTAGAAACTCCTGCAAACACACATCAGTTTAACTCTGTAAGTTGAACGCACACATTGAAGGCCGTTCTTTTAGGTTGCTCCGTTTTGGATTTAGAAGCGGATATTTCTCAATACAGCGTTTAGTCCCATTCACTCTGTAATATCAAAACGCAGCTCCTAGAAGAAACGGGCTTCTCACTCTCTGAATCTCAAAACAGATTCAACTTTCTTAGGTAACCGAACACACAGCAGACCAGTCTGAATGATACGTTCGTTTTGAGTTTTAGGCGGAGATTTACAGCTATTTCTGAAATGCTTGGATTTGGATGGAAAAATGCGTTTTCTGCTTCTTCACAGAAAGGGCTGAGAAACTCCTGCAAACACACATCAGTTTAACTCTGTAAGTTGAACAGACACATTGAAGGCGGTTCTGGTAGGTTGCTCCGTTTTGGTTTTAGAAGCAGATATTTCTCAATACAGGGTTTACTCCCATTCACTCTGGAATATGAAAACGCAGCTCCTAGAAAAAACGCGATTCTCACTCTCTGAATCTCAAGGCAGATTAAACTCCGTTAGGTAAGCGAAAACACAGCAGACCAGTCTGAAAAATACGTTCGTTTTTAGTTTTAGACGGAGATTTACAGCTATTTCTGAAATGCTTGGATTTGGCTGAAAATATGCGTTTTCTGCTTCTTCACAGAAAGGGTTTAGAAACTCCTGCAAACAAACATCAGTTTATCTCTGTAAGTTGAACGCACACATTAAAGGCCGTTCTGTGAGGTTGCTCTGCTTTGGTTTTAGAAGCAGATATTTTTCAATACAGGCTTTACTCCCATTCACTCTGGAATATCAAAACGCAGCTCCTAGAAGAAACGCGCTTCTCACTCTCTGAATCTCAAGGCAGATTCAACTCCCTTAGGTAAGCGAACACACAGCAGAGCAGTCTGAAGGATATGTTCGTTTTGTGTTTTAGACGGAGAATTACAGCTATTTCTGAAAAGCTTGGATTTGGCTGGAAAAATGCGTTTTCTGCTTGTTCACAGAAAAGGTCTAGAAACTCCTGCAAACGCACATCAGTTTACCTCTGTAAGTTGAACGAACACATTGAAGGCCGTTCTGTTAGCTTGCTCCGTTTTGGTTTTAGAAGCAGATATTTCTCAATAGAGCGTTTACTCCCATTCACTCTGGAATATCAAAACGCAGCTCCTAGAAGAAACGCGCTTCTCACTCTCTGAATCTCAATGCAGATTCAACTCCCTTAGGTAAGCGAACACACAGCAGACCAGTCTGAAGGATACGTTCGTTTTGAGTTTTAGACGGAGATTTACAACTATTCCTGAAATGCTTGGATTTGGCTGGAAAAATGCGTTTTCTGCTTGTTCACAGAAATGGTCTAAAAACTCCTGCAAACACACATCAGTTTATCTCTGTAAGTTGAAGGCACACATTGAAGGGCGTTCTGTTAGGTTGCTCTGTTTTGGTTTTAGAAGCAGATATTTCTCAATACAGCGTTTACTCCCATTCACTCTGGAATATCAAAACGCAGCTGCAAGAAGAAACGTGCTTCTCACTCTCTGAATCTCAAGGCAGATTCAACTCCCTTAGGTAAGGGAACACACAGCATAGCAGTCTGAAGGATTCGTTCGTTTTGAGTTTTAGACGGAGATTTACAGCTATTTCTGAAATGCTTGGATTTGGCTGGAAAAATGCGTTTTCTGCTTCTTCGCAGAAAGGGTTTAGAAACTCCTATAAACACGTCAGTTTAACTCTGTAAGTTGAACGCACACATTGAAGGCCGTTCTGTTAGGTTGCTCCGTTTTCGTTTTAGAAGCAGATGTTTCTCAATACAGCGTTTACTCCCATTCACCCTGGAATATGAAAACGCAGCTCCTAGTAGAAACGCGCTTTTCACTCTCTGAATCTCCAGGCAAGTTCAACGCACTTAGGAAAGCGAAAACACAGCAGAGCATTCTAAAGGATACGATCGTTTTGAGTTTTAGACGGCGATTTACAGCTATTTCTGAAATGCTTGGATTTGGCTGGAAAAATGCGTTTCCTGCTTCTACACAAAAAGGGTTTTGAAACTCCTGCAAACAAACATCAGTTTAACTCTGTAAGATGAACGCACACATTGAAGGTCGTTCTCTTAGGTTGCTCCGTTTTGGTTTTAGAAGCAGATGTTTCTCAATACAGCATTTACTCCCATTCACTCTGTAATATCAAAACGCAGCTCCTAGAAGAAACGCGCTTCTCACTCTGAGTCTCAAGGCAGATTCAACTCCCTTAGGTAAGAGAACACACAGCAGAGCAGTCTGAAGGATACGTTCGTTTTAAGTTTCAGACGGAGATTTACAGCTATTTCTGAAATGCTTGAATTTCGCTGGAAAAATTCATTTCCTGTTTCTACACAAAAAGGGTTTAGAAACTCCTGCAAACACACATCAGTTTAACTCTGTAAGTTGAACGCACACATTGAAGGACGTTCTGTTTGGTTGCTCCGTTTTGGTTTTAGAAGCAGATATTTCTGAAAACAGCGCTTACTCCCATTCACTCTAAAATATGAAAACGCAGCTCCTAGAAGAAAAGTGCTTCTCACTCTCCAAATCTCAAGGTAGATTCAACTTTTTAAGGTTACGGAACACACAGCAGAGGATTCTGAAGGATACGTTCGTTTTGAGTTTTAGACGAAGATTTACAGCTATTTCTGAAATGCTTGGATTTGGCTGAAAAAATGCGTTTTCTGCTTCTTCACAGAAAGGGTTTAGAAACTCCTGCAAACACACATCAGTTTAACTCTGTAAGTTGAACGCACACATTGAAGGCCGTTCTGTTAGGTTGCTCCGTTTTGGTTTTAGAAGCAGATATTTCTCAATACAGCGTTTACTCCCATTCACTCTGGAATATCAAAACGCAGCTCCTAGAAGAAACGCGCTTCTCACTCTCTGAATCTCAAGGCAGATTCAACTCCCTTAGGTAAGCGAACACACAGGAGAGCAGTCTGAAAGATAAGTTTGTTTTGAGTTTTAGTCGGAGATTTACAGCTATTTCTGAAATGCTTGGATTTGGCTGGAAAATGCGTTTTCTGCTTCTTCACAGAAAGGGTTTAGAAACTCCTGCAAACACACATCAGTTTAACTCTGTAAGTTGAACGCACACATTGAAGCCCGTCCTGTTAGGTTGCTCCGTTTTGGTTTTAGAAGCAGATATTTCTCAATACAGCGTTTACTCCCATTCACTCTGGAATATCAAAACGCAGCTCCTAGAAGAAACGCGCTTCTCAGTCTGAGTCTCAAGGCAGATTCAACTCCCTTAGGTAAGAGAACACACAGCAGAGCAGTCTGAAGGATACATTCGTTTTGAGTTTTAGACGGAGATTCACAGCTATTTCTGAAATCCTTGGATTTGGCTGGAAAAATGCGTGTTATGCTTCTTCACAGATAGGGTTTAGAAACTCCTGCAAACACACATCAGTTTAACTCTCTAAGTTGAACGCACACATTGAAGGCCGTTCTGTTAGGTTGCTCCGTTTTGGTTTTAGAAGCAGATATTTCTCAATACAGCGTTTACTCCCATTCACTCTGGAATATCAAAACGCAGCTCCTAGAAGAAACGCGCTTCTCACTCTCTGAATCTCAAGGCAGATTCAACTCCCTTAGGTAAGCGAACACACAGCAGAGCAGTCTGAAGGATACATTCGTTTTGAGTTTTAGACGGAGATTCACAGCTATTTCTGAAATGCTTGGATTTGGCTGGAAAAATGCGTTTTCTGCTTCTTCACAGAAAGGGTTTAGAAACTCCTGCAAACACACATCAGTTTAACTCTGTAAGTTGAACGCACACATTGAAGCCCGTCCTGTTAGGTTGCTCCGTTTTGGTTTTAGAAGCAGATATTTCTCAATACAGCGTTTACTCCCATTCACTCTGGAATATCAAAACGCAGCTCCTAGAAGAAACGCGCTTCTCAGTCTGAGTCTCAAGGCAGATTCAACTCCCTTAGGTAAGAGAACACACAGCAGAGCAGTCTGAAGGATACATTCGTTTTGAGTTTTAGACGGAGATTCACAGCTATTTCTGAAATCCTTGGATTTGGCTGGAAAAATGCGTGTTATGCTTCTTCACAGATAGGGTTTAGAAACTCCTGCAAACACACATAAGTTTAACTCTCTAAGTTGAACGCACACATTGAAGGCCGTTCTGTTAGGTTGCTCCGTTTTGGTTTTAGAAGCAGATATTTCTCAATACAGCCTTTACTCCCATTCACTCTGGAATATCAAAACGCAGCTCCAAGAAGAAACGCGCTTCTCACTCTCTGAATCTCAAGGCAGATTCAACTCCCTTAGGTAAGCGAACACACAGCAGAGCAGTCTGAAAGATACGTTCGTTTTGAGATTTTGACGGAGATTTACAGCTATTTCTGAAATGCTTGGATTTGGCTGGAAAAATGCGTTTTCTGCTTCTTCACAGAAAGGGTTTAGAAACTCCTGCAAACACACATCAGTTTAACTTAGTAAGTTGAACGCACATATTGAAGGCCGTTCTGTTAGGTGTCTCCGTTTTGGTTTTAGAAGCAGATATTTATCAATACAGCCTTTACTCCCATTCACTCTGGAATATCAAAACTCAGCTCCTAGAAGAAACGCGCTTCTCACTCTCTGAATCTCAAGGCAGATTCAACTCCCTTAGGTAGGCGTACACACAGCAGAGCAGTCTGAAGGATACGATCGTTTTGAGTTTTAGACGGAGATTTACAGCTATTTCTGAAATGCTTGGATTTGGCTGGAAAAATGCGTTTTCTGCTTCTTCACAGAAAGGGTTTAGAAAGCCCTGCGAACACACATCAGTTTAACTCTGTATGTTGAATGCACACATTGAAGGCCGTTCTGTTAGGTTGCTCCGTTTTGGTTTTAGAAGCAGATATTTCTCAATGCAGCGCTTACTCCCATTCACTCTGGAATATGAAAACGCAACTCCTACAAGAAACGCGCTTCTCACTCTCTGAATCTCAAGGCAGATTCAACTCCCTTAGGTAAGCGAACAAACAGCAGAGCAGTCTGAAGGATACGTTCGTTTTGAGTTTCAGACCGAGATTTACAGCTATTTCTGAAATGCTTAGATTTGGCTGGAAAAATGCGTTTTCTGCTTCTTCACAGAAAGGGTTTAGAATCTCCTGCAAACACACATCAGTTTAACTCTGTACGTTGAACGCACACATTGAAGGCCGTTCTGTTAGGTTGCTCCGTTTTGGTTTTAGAAGCAGATATTTCTCAATACAGCGTTTACTCCCATTCACTCTGGAATATGAAAACGCAGCTCCTAGAAGAAATGCGCTTCTCACTCTCTGAATCTCAAGGCAGATTCAACTTTCTTAGGTAAGCGAACACACAGCAGACCAGTCTGAAGGATACGTTCGTTTTGAGTTTCAGACCGCGATTTAAAGCTATTTCTGAAATGCTTGGATTTGGCTGGAAAAATGCGTTTTCTGCTTCTTCACAGAAAGGGCTTAGAAACTCCTGAAAACACACATCAGTTTAATTCTCTAAGTTGAACCCACACATTGAAGGCCGTTCTGTTAGGTTACTTCGTTTTGGTTTTAGAAGCAGATATTTCTCAATACAGCGTTTACTCCCATTCACTCTACAATATGAAAACGCAGCTCCTAGAAGAAACGCGCTTCTCACTCTCTGAATCTAAAGGCAGATTCAACCCCCTTAGGTAAGTGAACACACAGCAGAGCAGTCTGAAGGATACGTTCGTTTTGAGTTTTAGACGGAGATTTACAGCTATTTCTGAAATGCTTGGATTTGGCTGGAAAAATGCGTTTTCTGCTTCTTCACAGAAAGGGTTTAGAAACTCCTGCAAACACACATCAGTTTAACTCTGTAAGTTGAACGCACACATTGAAGGCCGTTCTTTTAGGTTGCTCCGTTTTGGATTTAGAAGCGGATATTTCTCAATACAGCGTTTAGTCCCATTCACTCTGTAATATCAAAACGCAGCTCCTAGAAGAAACGGGCTTCTCACTCTCTGAATCTCAAAACAGATTCAACTTTCTTAGGTAACCGAACACACAGCAGACCAGTCTGAATGATACGTTCGTTTTGAGTTTTAGGCGGAGATTTACAGCTATTTCTGAAATGCTTGGATTTGGATGGAAAAATGCGTTTCCTGCTTCTTCACAGAAAGGGCTGAGAAACTCCTGCAAACACACATCAGTTTAACTCTGTAAGTTGAACAGACACATTGAAGGCGGTTCTGGTAGGTTGCTCCGTTTTGGTTTTAGAAGCAGATATTTCTCAATACAGGGTTTACTCCCATTCACTCTGGAATATGAAAACGCAGCTCCTAGAAAAAACGCGATTCTCACTCTCTGAATCTCAAGGCAAATTAAACTCCGTTAGGTAAGCGAAAACACAGCAGACCAGTCTGAAAAATACGTTCGTTTTTAGTTTTAGACGGAGATTTACAGCTATTTCTGAAATGCTTGGATTTGGCTGAAAATATGCGTTTTCTGCTTCTTCACAGAAAGGGTTTAGAAACTCCTGCAAACAAACATCAGTTTATCTCTGTAAGTTGAACGCACACATTAAAGGCCGTTCTGTGAGGTTGCTCTGCTTTGGTTTTAGAAGCAGATATTTTTCAATACAGGCTTTACTCCCATTCACTCTGGAATATCAAAACGCAGCTCCTAGAAGAAACGCGCTTCTCACTCTCTGAATCTCAAGGCAGATTCAACTCCCTTAGGTAAGCGAACACACAGCAGAGCAGTCTGAAGGATATGTTCGTTTTGTGTTTTAGACGGAGAATTACAGCTATTTCTGAAAAGCTTGGATTTGGCTGGAAAAATGCGTTTTCTGCTTGTTCACAGAAAAGGTCTAGAAACTCCTGCAAACGCACATCAGTTTACCTCTGTAAGTTGAACGAACACATTGAAGGCCGTTCTGTTAGCTTGCTCCGTTTTGGTTTTAGAAGCAGATATTTCTCAATAGAGCGTTTACTCCCATTCACTCTGGAATATCAAAACGCAGCTCCTAGAAGAAACGCGCTTCTCACTCTCTGAATCTCAATGCAGATTCAACTCCCTTAGGTAAGCGAACACACAGCAGACCAGTCTGAAGGATACGTTCGTTTTGAGTTTTAGACGGAGATTTACAACTATTCCTGAAATGCTTGGATTTGGCTGGAAAAATGCGTTTTCTGCTTGTTCACAGAAATGGTCTAAAAACTCCTGCAAACACACATCAGTTTATCTCTGTAAGTTGAAGGCACACATTGAAGGGCGTTCTGTTAGGTTGCTCTGTTTTGGTTTTAGAAGCAGATATTTCTCAATACAGCGTTTACTCCCATTCACTCTGGAATATCAAAACGCAGCTGCAAGAAGAAACGTGCTTCTCACTCTCTGAATCTCAAGGCAGATTCAACTCCCTTAGGTAAGGGAACACACAGCATAGCAGTCTGAAGGATTCGTTCGTTTTGAGTTTTAGACGGAGATTTACAGCTATTTCTGAAATGCTTGGATTTGGCTGGAAAAATGCGTTTTCTGCTTCTTCGCAGAAAGGGTTTAGAAACTCCTATAAACACGTCAGTTTAACTCTGTAAGTTGAACGCACACATTGAAGGCCGTTCTGTTAGGTTGCTCCGTTTTCGTTTTAGAAGCAGATGTTTCTCAATACAGCGTTTACTTCCATTCACCCTGGAATATGAAAACGCAGCTCCTAGTAGAAACGCGCTTTTCACTCTCTGAATCTCCAGGCAAGTTCAACGCACTTAGGAAAGCGAAAACACAGCAGAGCATTCTAAAGGATACGATCGTTTTGAGTTTTAGACGGCGATTTACAGCTATTTCTGAAATGCTTGGATTTGGCTGGAAAAATGCGTTTCCTGCTTCTACACAAAAAGGGTTTTGAAACTCCTGCAAACAAACATCAGTTTAACTCTGTAAGATGAACGCACACATTGAAGGTCGTTCTCTTAGGTTGCTCCGTTTTGGTTTTAGAAGCAGATGTTTCTCAATACAGCATTTACTCCCATTTACTCTGTAATATCAAAACGCAGCTCCTAGAAGAAACGCGCTTCTCACTCTGAGTCTCAAGGCAGATTCAACTCCCTTAGGTAAGAGAACACACAGCAGAGCAGTCTGAAGGATACGTTCGTTTTAAGTTTCAGACGGAGATTTACAGCTATTTCTGAAATGCTTGAATTTCGCTGGAAAAATTCATTTCCTGTTTCTACACAAAAAGGGTTTAGAAACTCCTGCAAACACACATCAGTTTAACTCTGTAAGTTGAACGCACACATTGAAGGACGTTCTGTTTGGTTGCTCCGTTTTGGTTTTAGAAGCAGATATTTCTGAAAACAGCGCTTACTCCCATTCACTCTAAAATATGAAAACGCAGCTCCTAGAAGAAAAGTGCTTCTCACTCTCCAAATCTCAAGGTAGATTCAACTTTTTAAGGTTACGGAACACACAGCAGAGGATTCTGAAGGATACGTTCGTTTTGAGTTTTAGACGAAGATTTACAGCTATTTCTGAAATGCTTGGATTTGGCTGAAAAAATGCGTTTTCTGCTTCTTCACAGAAAGGGTTTAGAAACTCCTGCAAACACACATCAGTTTAACTCTGTAAGTTGAACGCACACATTGAAGGCCGTTCTGTTAGGTTGCTCCGTTTTGGTTTTAGAAGCAGATATTTCTCAATACAGCGTTTACTCCCATTCACTCTGGAATATCAAAACGCAGCTCCTAGAAGAAACGCGCTTCTCACTCTCTGAATCTCAAGGCAGATTCAACTCCCTTAGGTAAGCGAACACACAGCAGAGCAGTCTGAAAGATAAGTTTGTTTTGAGTTTTAGTCGGAGATTTACAGCTATTTCTGAAATGCTTGGATTTGGCTGGAAAAATGCGTTTTCTGCTTCTTCACAGAATGGGTTTAGAAACTCCTGCAAACACACATCAGTTTAACTCTGTAAGTTGAACGCACACATTGAAGCCCGTCCTGTTAGGTTGCTCCGTTTTGGTTTTAGAAGCAGATATTTCTCAATACAGCGTTTACTCCCATTCACTCTGGAATATCAAAACGCAGCTCCTAGAAGAAACGCGCTTCTCAGTCTGAGTCTCAAGGCAGATTCAACTCCCTTAGGTAAGAGAACACACAGCAGAGCAGTCTGAAGGATACATTCGTTTTGAGTTTTAGACGGAGATTCACAGCTATTTCTGAAATCCTTGGATTTGGCTGGAAAAATGCGTGTTATGCTTCTTCACAGATAGGGTTTAGAAACTCCTGCAAACACACATCAGTTTAACTCTCTAAGTTGAACGCACACATTGAAGGCCGTTCTGTTAGGTTGCTCCGTTTTGGTTTTAGAAGCAGATATTTCTCAATACAGCCTTTACTCCCATTCACTCTGGAATATCAAAACGCAGCTCCAAGAAGAAACGCGCTTCTCACTCTCTGAATCTCAAGGCAGATTCAACTCCCTTAGGTAAGCGAACACACAGCAGAGCAGTCTGAAAGATACGTTCGTTTTGAGATTTTGACGGAGATTTACAGCTATTTCTGAAATGCTTGGATTTGGCTGGAAAAATGCGTTTTCTGCTTCTTCACAGAAAGGGTTTAGAAACTCCTGCAAACACACATCAGTTTACCTTAGTAAGTTGAACGCACATATTGAAGGCCGTTCTGTTAGGTGTCTGCGTTTTGGTTTTAGAAGCAGATATTTCTCAATACAGCGTTTACTCCCATTCACTCTGGAATATCAAAACTCAGCTCCTAGAAGAAACGCGCTTCTCACTCTCTGAATCTCAAGGCAGATTCAACTCCCTTAGGTAGGCGTACACACAGCAGAGCAGTCTGAAGGATACGATCGTTTTGAGTTTTAGACGGAGATTTACAGCTATTTCTGAAATGCTTGGATTTGGCTGGAAAAATGCGTTTTCTGCTTCTTCACAGAAAGGGTTTAGAAAGCCCTGCGAACACACATCAGTTTAACTCTGTATGTTGAATGCACACATTGAAGGCCGTTCTGTTAGGTTGCTCCGTTTTGGTTTTAGAAGCAGATATTTCTCAATGCAGCGCTTACTCCCATTCACTCTGGAATATGAAAACGCAACTCCTACAAGAAACGCGCTTCTCACTCTCTGAATCTCAAGGCAGATTCAACTTTCTTAGGTAAGCGAACACACAGCAGACCAGTCTGAAGGATACGTTCGTTTTGAGTTTCAGATCGCGATTTAAAGCTATTTCTGAAATGCTTGGATTTGGCTGGAAAAATGCGTTTTCTGCTTCTTCACAGAAAGGGCTTAGAAACTCCTGAAAACACACATCAGTTTAATTCTCTAAGTTGAACCCACACATTGAAGGCCGTTCTGTTAGGTTACTTCGTTTTGGTTTTAGAAGCAGATATTTCTCAATACAGCGTTTACTCCCATTCACTCTACAATATGAAAACGCAGCTCCTAGAAGAAACGCGCTTCTCACTCTCTGAATCTAAAGGCAGATTCAACCCCCTTAGGTAAGCGAACACACAGCAGAGCAGTCTGAAGGATACGTTCGTTTTGAGTTTTAGACGGAGATTTACAGCTATTTCTGAAATGCTTGGATTTGGCTGGAAAAATGCGTTTTCTGCTTCTTCACAGAAAGGGTTTAGAAACTCCTGCAAACACACATCAGTTTAACTCTGTAAGTTGAACGCACACATTGAAGGCCGTTCTTTTAGGTTGCTCCGTTTTGGATTTAGAAGCGGATATTTCTCAATACAGCGTTTAGTCCCATTCACTCTGTAATATCAAAACGCAGCTCCTAGAAGAAACGGGCTTCTCACTCTCTGAATCTCAAAACAGATTCAACTTTCTTAGGTAACCGAACACACAGCAGACCAGTCTGAATGATACGTTCGTTTTGAGTTTTAGGCGGAGATTTACAGCTATTTCTGAAATGCTTGGATTTGGATGGAAAAATGCGTTTTCTGCTTCTTCACAGAAAGGGCTGAGAAACTCCTGCAAACACACATCAGTTTAACTCTGTAAGTTGAACAGACACATTGAAGGCGGTTCTGGTAGGTTGCTCCGTTTTGGTTTTAGAAGCAGATATTTCTCAATACAGGGTTTACTCCCATTCACTCTGGAATATGAAAACGCAGCTCCTAGAAAAAACGCGATTCTCACTCTCTGAATCTCAAGGCAGATTAAACTCCGTTAGGTAAGCGAAAACACAGCAGACCAGTCTGAAAAATACGTTCGTTTTTAGTTTTAGACGGAGATTTACAGCTATTTCTGAAATGCTTGGATTTGGCTGAAAATATGCGTTTTCTGCTTCTTCACAGAAAGGGTTTAGAAACTCCTGCAAACAAACATCAGTTTATCTCTGTAAGTTGAACGCACACATTAAAGGCCGTTCTGTGAGGTTGCTCTGCTTTGGTTTTAGAAGCAGATATTTTTCAATACAGGCTTTACTCCCATTCACTCTGGAATATCAAAACGCAGCTCCTAGAAGAAACGCGCTTCTCACTCTCTGAATCTCAAGGCAGATTCAACTCCCTTAGGTAAGCGAACACACAGCAGAGCAGTCTGAAGGATATGTTCGTTTTGTGTTTTAGACGGAGAATTACAGCTATTTCTGAAAAGCTTGGATTTGGCTGGAAAAATGCGTTTTCTGCTTGTTCACAGAAAAGGTCTAGAAACTCCTGCAAACGCACATCAGTTTACCTCTGTAAGTTGAACGAACACATTGAAGGCCGTTCTGTTAGCTTGCTCCGTTTTGGTTTTAGAAGCAGATATTTCTCAATAGAGCGTTTACTCCCATTCACTCTGGAATATCAAAACGCAGCTCCTAGAAGAAACGCGCTTCTCACTCTCTGAATCTCAATGCAGATTCAACTCCCTTAGGTAAGCGAACACACAGCAGACCAGTCTGAAGGATACGTTCGTTTTGAGTTTTAGACGGAGATTTACAACTATTCCTGAAATGCTTGGATTTGGCTGGAAAAATGCGTTTTCTGCTTGTTCACAGAAATGGTCTAAAAACTCCTGCAAACACACATCAGTTTATCTCTGTAAGTTGAAGGCACACATTGAAGGGCGTTCTGTTAGGTTGCTCTGTTTTGGTTTTAGAAGCAGATATTTCTCAATACAGCGTTTACTCCCATTCACTCTGGAATATCAAAACGCAGCTGCAAGAAGAAACGTGCTTCTCACTCTCTGAATCTCAAGGCAGATTCAACTCCCTTAGGTAAGGGAACACACAGCATAGCAGTCTGAAGGATTCGTTCGTTTTGAGTTTTAGACGGAGATTTACAGCTATTTCTGAAATGCTTGGATTTGGCTGGAAAAATGCGTTTTCTGCTTCTTCGCAGAAAGGGTTTAGAAACTCCTATAAACACGTCAGTTTAACTCTGTAAGTTGAACGCACACATTGAAGGCCGTTCTGTTAGGTTGCTCCGTTTTCGTTTTAGAAGCAGATGTTTCTCAATACAGCGTTTACTCCCATTCACCCTGGAATATGAAAACGCAGCTCCTAGTAGAAACGCGCTTTTCACTCTCTGAATCTCCAGGCAAGTTCAACGCACTTAGGAAAGCGAAAACACAGCAGAGCATTCTAAAGGATACGATCGTTTTGAGTTTTAGACGGCGATTTACAGCTATTTCTGAAATGCTTGGATTTGGCTGGAAAAATGCGTTTCCTGCTTCTACACAAAAAGGGTTTTGAAACTCCTGCAAACAAACATCAGTTTAACTCTGTAAGATGAACGCACACATTGAAGGTCGTTCTCTTAGGTTGCTCCGTTTTGGTTTTAGAAGCAGATGTTTCTCAATACAGCATTTACTCCCATTCACTCTGTAATATCAAAACGCAGCTCCTAGAAGAAACGCGCTTCTCACTCTGAGTCTCAAGGCAGATTCAACTCCCTTAGGTAAGAGAACACACAGCAGAGCAGTCTGAAGGATACGTTCGTTTTAAGTTTCAGACGGAGATTTACAGCTATTTCTGAAATGCTTGAATTTCGCTGGAAAAATTCATTTCCTGTTTCTACACAAAAAGGGTTTAGAAACTCCTGCAAACACACATCAGTTTAACTCTGTAAGTTGAACGCACACATTGAAGGACGTTCTGTTTGGTTGCTCCGTTTTGGTTTTAGAAGCAGATATTTCTGAAAACAGCGCTTACTCCCATTCACTCTAAAATATGAAAACGCAGCTCCTAGAAGAAAAGTGCTTCTCACTCTCCAAATCTCAAGGTAGATTCAACTTTTTAAGGTTACGGAACACACAGCAGAGGATTCTGAAGGATACGTTCGTTTTGAGTTTTAGACGAAGATTTACAGCTATTTCTGAAATGCTTGGATTTGGCTGAAAAAATGCGTTTTCTGCTTCTTCACAGAAAGGGTTTAGAAACTCCTGCAAACACACATCAGTTTAACTCTGTAAGTTGAACGCACACATTGAAGGCCGTTCTGTTAGGTTGCTCCGTTTTGGTTTTAGAAGCAGATATTTCTCAATAGAGCGTTTACTCCCATTCACTCTGGAATATCAAAACGCAGCTCCTAGAAGAAACGCGCTTCTCACTCTCTGAATCTCAAGGCAGATTCAACTCCCTTAGGTAAGCGAACACACAGGAGAGCAGTCTGAAAGATAAGTTTGTTTTGAGTTTTAGTCGGAGATTTACAGCTATTTCTGAAATGCTTGGATTTGGCTGGAAAATGCGTTTTCTGCTTCTTCACAGAAAGGGTTTAGAAACTCCTGCAAACACACATCAGTTTAACTCTGTAAGTTGAACGCACACATTGAAGCCCGTCCTGTTAGGTTGCTCCGTTTTGGTTTTAGAAGCAGATATTTCTCAATACAGCGTTTACTCCCATTCACTCTGGAATATCAAAACGCAGCTCCTAGAAGAAACGCGCTTCTCAGTCTGAGTCTCAAGGCAGATTCAACTCCCTTAGGTAAGAGAACACACAGCAGAGCAGTCTGAAGGATACATTCGTTTTGAGTTTTAGACGGAGATTCACAGCTATTTCTGAAATCCTTGGATTTGGCTGGAAAAATGCGTGTTATGCTTCTTCACAGATAGGGTTTAGAAACTCCTGCAAACACACATCAGTTTAACTCTCTAAGTTGAACGCACACATTGAAGGCCGTTCTGTTAGGTTGCTCCGTTTTGGTTTTAGAAGCAGATATTTCTCAATACAGCCTTTACTCCCATTCACTCTGGAATATCAAAACGCAGCTCCAAGAAGAAACGCGCTTCTCACTCTCTGAATCTCAAGGCAGATTCAACTCCCTTAGGTAAGCGAACACACAGCAGAGCAGTCTGAAAGATACGTTCGTTTTGAGATTTTGACGGAGATTTACAGCTATTTCTGAAATGCTTGGATTTGGCTGGAAAAATGCGTTTTCTGCTTCTTCACAGAAAGGGTTTAGAAACTCCTGCAAACACACATCAGTTTAACTTAGTAAGTTGAACGCACATATTGAAGGCCGTTCTGTTAGGTGTCTCCGTTTTGGTTTTAGAAGCAGATATTTCTCAATACAGCGTTTACTCCCATTCACTCTGGAATATCAAAACTCAGCTCCTAGAAGAAACGCGCTTCTCACTCTCTGAATCTCAAGGCAGATTCAACTCCCTTAGGTAGGCGTACACACAGCAGAGCAGTCTGAAGGATACGATCGTTTTGAGTTTTAGACGGAGATTTACAGCTATTTCTGAAATGCTTGGATTTGGCTGGAAAAATGCGTTTTCTGCTTCTTCACAGAAAGGGTTTAGAAAGCCCTGCGAACACACATCAGTTTAACTCTGTATGTTGAATGCACACATTGAAGGCCGTTCTGTTAGGTTGCTCCGTTTTGGTTTTAGAAGCAGATATTTCTCAATGCAGCGCTTACTCCCATTCACTCTGGAATATGAAAACGCAACTCCTACAAGAAACGCGCTTCTCACTCTCTGAATCTCAAGGCAGATTCAACTTTCTTAGGTAAGCGAACACACAGCAGACCAGTCTGAAGGATACGTTCGTTTTGAGTTTCAGATCGCGATTTAAAGCTATTTCTGAAATGCTTGGATTTGGCTGGAAAAATGCGTTTTCTGCTTCTTCACAGAAAGGGCTTAGAAACTCCTGAAAACACACATCAGTTTAATTCTCTAAGTTGAACCCACACATTGAAGGCCGTTCTGTTAGGTTACTTCGTTTTGGTTTTAGAAGCAGATATTTCTCAATACAGCGTTTACTCCCATTCACTCTACAATATGAAAACGCAGCTCCTAGAAGAAACGCGCTTCTCACTCTCTGAATCTAAAGGCAGATTCAACCCCCTTAGGTAAGCGAACACACAGCAGAGCAGTCTGAAGGATACGTTCGTTTTGAGTTTTAGACGGAGATTTACAGCTATTTCTGAAATGCTTGGATTTGGCTGGAAAAATGCGTTTTCTGCTTCTTCACAGAAAGGGTTTAGAAACTCCTGCAAACACACATCAGTTTAACTCTGTAAGTTGAACGCACACATTGAAGGCCGTTCTTTTAGGTTGCTCCGTTTTGGATTTAGAAGCGGATATTTCTCAATACAGCGTTTAGTCCCATTCACTCTGTAATATCAAAACGCAGCTCCTAGAAGAAACGGGCTTCTCACTCTCTGAATCTCAAAACAGATTCAACTTTCTTAGGTAACCGAACACACAGCAGACCAGTCTGAATGATACGTTCGTTTTGAGTTTTAGGCGGAGATTTACAGCTATTTCTGAAATGCTTGGATTTGGATGGAAAAATGCGTTTTCTGCTTCTTCACAGAAAGGGCTGAGAAACTCCTGCAAACACACATCAGTTTAACTCTGTAAGTTGAACAGACACATTGAAGGCGGTTCTGGTAGGTTGCTCCGTTTTGGTTTTAGAAGCAGATATTTCTCAATACAGGGTTTACTCCCATTCACTCTGGAATATGAAAACGCAGCTCCTAGAAAAAACGCGATTCTCACTCTCTGAATCTCAAGGCAGATTAAACTCCGTTAGGTAAGCGAAAACACAGCAGACCAGTCTGAAAAATACGTTCGTTTTTAGTTTTAGACGGAGATTTACAGCTATTTCTGAAATGCTTGGATTTGGCTGAAAATATGCGTTTTCTGCTTCTTCACAGAAAGGGTTTAGAAACTCCTGCAAACAAACATCAGTTTATCTCTGTAAGTTGAACGCACACATTAAAGGCCGTTCTGTGAGGTTGCTCTGCTTTGGTTTTAGAAGCAGATATTTTTCAATACAGGCTTTACTCCCATTCACTCTGGAATATCAAAACGCAGCTCCTAGAAGAAACGCGCTTCTCACTCTCTGAATCTCAAGGCAGATTCAACTCCCTTAGGTAAGCGAACACACAGCAGAGCAGTCTGAAGGATATGTTCGTTTTGTGTTTTAGACGGAGAATTACAGCTATTTCTGAAAAGCTTGGATTTGGCTGGAAAAATGCGTTTTCTGCTTGTTCACAGAAAAGGTCTAGAAACTCCTGCAAACGCACATCAGTTTACCTCTGTAAGTTGAACGAACACATTGAAGGCCGTTCTGTTAGCTTGCTCCGTTTTGGTTTTAGAAGCAGATATTTCTCAATAGAGCGTTTACTCCCATTCACTCTGGAATATCAAAACGCAGCTCCTAGAAGAAACGCGCTTCTCACTCTCTGAATCTCAATGCAGATTCAACTCCCTTAGGTAAGCGAACACACAGCAGACCAGTCTGAAGGATACGTTCGTTTTGAGT
Source organism: Callithrix jacchus (assembly GCF_049354715.1). Classification (NCBI taxonomy): domain Eukaryota; kingdom Metazoa; phylum Chordata; class Mammalia; order Primates; family Cebidae; genus Callithrix; species Callithrix jacchus. The sequence goes on along the minus strand of NC_133524.1, from coordinate 58,769,007 downwards.
TTTAGACGGAGATTTACAACTATTCCTGAAATGCTTGGATTTGGCTGGAAAAATGCGTTTTCTGCTTGTTCACAGAAATGGTCTAAAAACTCCTGCAAACACACATCAGTTTATCTCTGTAAGTTGAAGGCACACATTGAAGGGCGTTCTGTTAGGTTGCTCTGTTTTGGTTTTAGAAGCAGATATTTCTCAATACAGCGTTTACTCCCATTCACTCTGGAATATCAAAACGCAGCTGCAAGAAGAAACGTGCTTCTCACTCTCTGAATCTCAAGGCAGATTCAACTCCCTTAGGTAAGGGAACACACAGCATAGCAGTCTGAAGGATTCGTTCGTTTTGAGTTTTAGACGGAGATTTACAGCTATTTCTGAAATGCTTGGATTTGGCTGGAAAAATGCGTTTTCTGCTTCTTCGCAGAAAGGGTTTAGAAACTCCTATAAACACGTCAGTTTAACTCTGTAAGTTGAACGCACACATTGAAGGCCGTTCTGTTAGGTTGCTCCGTTTTCGTTTTAGAAGCAGATGTTTCTCAATACAGCGTTTACTCCCATTCACCCTGGAATATGAAAACGCAGCTCCTAGTAGAAACGCGCTTTTCACTCTCTGAATCTCCAGGCAAGTTCAACGCACTTAGGAAAGCGAAAACACAGCAGAGCATTCTAAAGGATACGATCGTTTTGAGTTTTAGACGGCGATTTACAGCTATTTCTGAAATGCTTGGATTTGGCTGGAAAAATGCGTTTCCTGCTTCTACACAAAAAGGGTTTTGAAACTCCTGCAAACAAACATCAGTTTAACTCTGTAAGATGAACGCACACATTGAAGGTCGTTCTCTTAGGTTGCTCCGTTTTGGTTTTAGAAGCAGATGTTTCTCAATACAGCATTTACTCCCATTCACTCTGTAATATCAAAACGCAGCTCCTAGAAGAAACGCGCTTCTCACTCTGAGTCTCAAGGCAGATTCAACTCCCTTAGGTAAGAGAACACACAGCAGAGCAGTCTGAAGGATACGTTCGTTTTAAGTTTCAGACGGAGATTTACAGCTATTTCTGAAATGCTTGAATTTCGCTGGAAAAATTCATTTCCTGTTTCTACACAAAAAGGGTTTAGAAACTCCTGCAAACACACATCAGTTTAACTCTGTAAGTTGAACGCACACATTGAAGGACGTTCTGTTTGGTTGCTCCGTTTTGGTTTTAGAAGCAGATATTTCTGAAAACAGTGCTTACTCCCATTCACTCTAAAATATGAAAACGCAGCTCCTAGAAGAAAAGTGCTTCTCACTCTCCAAATCTCAAGGTAGATTCAACTTTTTAAGGTTACGGAACACACAGCAGAGGATTCTGAAGGATACGTTCGTTTTGAGTTTTAGACGAAGATTTACAGCTATTTCTGAAATGCTTGGATTTGGCTGAAAAAATGCGTTTTCTGCTTCTTCACAGAAAGGGTTTAGAAACTCCTGCAAACACACATCAGTTTAACTCTGTAAGTTGAACGCACACATTGAAGCCCGTCCTGTTAGGTTGCTCCGTTTTGGTTTTAGAAGCAGATATTTCTCAATACAGCGTTTACTCCCATTCACTCTGGAATATCAAAACGCAGCTCCTAGAAGAAACGCGCTTCTCAGTCTGAGTCTCAAGGCAGATTCAACTCCCTTAGGTAAGAGAACACACAGCAGAGCAGTCTGAAGGATACATTCGTTTTGAGTTTTAGACGGAGATTCACAGCTATTTCTGAAATCCTTGGATTTGGCTGGAAAAATGCGTGTTATGCTTCTTCACAGATAGGGTTTAGAAACTCCTGCAAACACACATCAGTTTAACTCTCTAAGTTGAACGCACACATTGAAGGCCGTTCTGTTAGGTTGCTCCGTTTTGGTTTTAGAAGCAGATATTTCTCAATACAGCGTTTACTCCCATTCACTCTGGAATATCAAAACGCAGCTCCTAGAAGAAACGCGCTTCTCACTCTCTGAATCTCAAGGCAGATTCAACTCCCTTAGGTAAGCGAACACACAGCAGAGCAGTCTGAAGGATACATTCGTTTTGAGTTTTAGACGGAGATTCACAGCTATTTCTGAAATGCTTGGATTTGGCTGGAAAAATGCGTTTTCTGCTTCTTCACAGAAAGGGTTTAGAAACTCCTGCAAACACACATCAGTTTAACTCTGTAAGTTGAACGCACACATTGAAGCCCGTCCTGTTAGGTTGCTCCGTTTTGGTTTTAGAAGCAGATATTTCTCAATACAGCGTTTACTCCCATTCACTCTGGAATATCAAAACGCAGCTCCTAGAAGAAACGCGCTTCTCAGTCTGAGTCTCAAGGCAGATTCAACTCCCTTAGGTAAGAGAACACACAGCAGAGCAGTCTGAAGGATACATTCGTTTTGAGTTTTAGACGGAGATTCACAGCTATTTCTGAAATCCTTGGATTTGGCTGGAAAAATGCGTGTTATGCTTCTTCACAGATAGGGTTTAGAAACTCCTGCAAACACACATCAGTTTAACTCTCTAAGTTGAACGCACACATTGAAGGCCGTTCTGTTAGGTTGCTCCGTTTTGGTTTTAGAAGCAGATATTTCTCAATACAGCCTTTACTCCCATTCACTCTGGAATATCAAAACGCAGCTCCAAGAAGAAACGCGCTTCTCACTCTCTGAATCTCAAGGCAGATTCAACTCCCTTAGGTAAGCGAACACACAGCAGAGCAGTCTGAAAGATACGTTCGTTTTGAGATTTTGACGGAGATTTACAGCTATTTCTGAAATGCTTGGATTTGGCTGGAAAAATGCGTTTTCTGCTTCTTCACAGAAAGGGTTTAGAAACTCCTGCAAACACACATCAGTTTAACTTAGTAAGTTGAACGCACATATTGAAGGCCGTTCTGTTAGGTGTCTCCGTTTTGGTTTTAGAAGCAGATATTTATCAATACAGCGTTTACTCCCATTCACTCTGGAATATCAAAACTCAGCTCCTAGAAGAAACGCGCTTCTCACTCTCTGAATCTCAAGGCAGATTCAACTCCCTTAGGTAGGCGTACACACAGCAGAGCAGTCTGAAGGATACGATCGTTTTGAGTTTTAGACGGAGATTTACAGCTATTTCTGAAATGCTTGGATTTGGCTGGAAAAATGCGTTTTCTGCTTCTTCACAGAAAGGGTTTAGAAAGCCCTGCGAACACACATCAGTTTAACTCTGTATGTTGAATGCACACATTGAAGGCCGTTCTGTTAGGTTGCTCCGTTTTGGTTTTAGAAGCAGATATTTCTCAATGCAGCGCTTACTCCCATTCACTCTGGAATATGAAAACGCAACTCCTACAAGAAACGCGCTTCTCACTCTCTGAATCTCAAGGCAGATTCAACTCCCTTAGGTAAGCGAACAAACAGCAGAGCAGTCTGAAGGATACGTTCGTTTTGAGTTTCAGACCGAGATTTACAGCTATTTCTGAAATGCTTAGATTTGGCTGGAAAAATGCGTTTTCTGCTTCTTCACAGAAAGGGTTTAGAATCTCCTGCAAACACACATCAGTTTAACTCTGTAAGTTGAACGCACACATTGAAGGCCGTTCTGTTAGGTTGCTCCGTTTTGGTTTTAGAAGCAGATATTTCTCAATACAGCGTTTACTCCCATTCACTCTGGAATATGAAAACGCAGCTCCTAGAAGAAATGCGCTTCTCACTCTCTGAATCTCAAGGCAGATTCAACTTTCTTAGGTAAGCGAACACACAGCAGACCAGTCTGAAGGATACGTTCGTTTTGAGTTTCAGACCGCGATTTAAAGCTATTTCTGAAATGCTTGGATTTGGCTGGAAAAATGCGTTTTCTGCTTCTTCACAGAAAGGGCTTAGAAACTCCTGAAAACACACATCAGTTTAATTCTCTAAGTTGAACCCACACATTGAAGGCCGTTCTGTTAGGTTACTTCGTTTTGGTTTTAGAAGCAGATATTTCTCAATACAGCGTTTACTCCCATTCACTCTACAATATGAAAACGCAGCTCCTAGAAGAAACGCGCTTCTCACTCTCTGAATCTAAAGGCAGATTCAACCCCCTTAGGTAAGTGAACACACAGCAGAGCAGTCTGAAGGATACGTTCGTTTTGAGTTTTAGACGGAGATTTACAGCTATTTCTGAAATGCTTGGATTTGGCTGGAAAAATGCGTTTTCTGCTTCTTCACAGAAAGGGTTTAGAAACTCCTGCAAACACACATCAGTTTAACTCTGTAAGTTGAACGCACACATTGAAGGCCGTTCTTTTAGGTTGCTCCGTTTTGGATTTAGAAGCGGATATTTCTCAATACAGCGTTTAGTCCCATTCACTCTGTAATATCAAAACGCAGCTCCTAGAAGAAACGGGCTTCTCACTCTCTGAATCTCAAAACAGATTCAACTTTCTTAGGTAACCGAACACACAGCAGACCAGTCTGAATGATACGTTCGTTTTGAGTTTTAGGCGGAGATTTACAGCTATTTCTGAAATGCTTGGATTTGGATGGAAAAATGCGTTTCCTGCTTGTTCACAGAAAGGGCTGAGAAACTCCTGCAAACACACATCAGTTTAACTCTGTAAGTTGAACAGACACATTGAAGGCGGTTCTGGTAGGTTGCTCCGTTTTGGTTTTAGAAGCAGATATTTCTCAATACAGGGTTTACTCCCATTCACTCTGGAATATGAAAACGCAGCTCCTAGAAAAAACGCGATTCTCACTCTCTGAATCTCAAGGCAAATTAAACTCCGTTAGGTAAGCGAAAACACAGCAGACCAGTCTGAAAAATACGTTCGTTTTTAGTTTTAGACGGAGATTTACAGCTATTTCTGAAATGCTTGGATTTGGCTGAAAATATGCGTTTTCTGCTTCTTCACAGAAAGGGTTTAGAAACTCCTGCAAACAAACATCAGTTTATCTCTGTAAGTTGAACGCACACATTAAAGGCCGTTCTGTGAGGTTGCTCTGCTTTGGTTTTAGAAGCAGATATTTTTCAATACAGGCTTTACTCCCATTCACTCTGGAATATCAAAACGCAGCTCCTAGAAGAAACGCGCTTCTCACTCTCTGAATCTCAAGGCAGATTCAACTCCCTTAGGTAAGCGAACACACAGCAGAGCAGTCTGAAGGATATGTTCGTTTTGTGTTTTAGACGGAGAATTACAGCTATTTCTGAAAAGCTTGGATTTGGCTGGAAAAATGCGTTTTCTGCTTGTTCACAGAAAAGGTCTAGAAACTCCTGCAAACGCACATCAGTTTACCTCTGTAAGTTGAACGAACACATTGAAGGCCGTTCTGTTAGCTTGCTCCGTTTTGGTTTTAGAAGCAGATATTTCTCAATAGAGCGTTTACTCCCATTCACTCTGGAATATCAAAACGCAGCTCCTAGAAGAAACGCGCTTCTCACTCTCTGAATCTCAATGCAGATTCAACTCCCTTAGGTAAGCGAACACACAGCAGACCAGTCTGAAGGATACGTTCGTTTTGAGTTTTAGACGGAGATTTACAACTATTCCTGAAATGCTTGGATTTGGCTGGAAAAATGCGTTTTCTGCTTGTTCACAGAAATGGTCTAAAAACTCCTGCAAACACACATCAGTTTATCTCTGTAAGTTGAAGGCACACATTGAAGGGCGTTCTGTTAGGTTGCTCTGTTTTGGTTTTAGAAGCAGATATTTCTCAATACAGCGTTTACTCCCATTCACTCTGGAATATCAAAACGCAGCTGCAAGAAGAAACGTGCTTCTCACTCTCTGAATCTCAAGGCAGATTCAACTCCCTTAGGTAAGGGAACACACAGCATAGCAGTCTGAAGGATTCGTTCGTTTTGAGTTTTAGACGGAGATTTACAGCTATTTCTGAAATGCTTGGATTTGGCTGGAAAAATGCGTTTTCTGCTTCTTCGCAGAAAGGGTTTAGAAACTCCTATAAACACGTCAGTTTAACTCTGTAAGTTGAACGCACACATTGAAGGCCGTTCTGTTAGGTTGCTCCGTTTTCGTTTTAGAAGCAGATGTTTCTCAATACAGCGTTTACTTCCATTCACCCTGGAATATGAAAACGCAGCTCCTAGTAGAAACGCGCTTTTCACTCTCTGAATCTCCAGGCAAGTTCAACGCACTTAGGAAAGCGAAAACACAGCAGAGCATTCTAAAGGATACGATCGTTTTGAGTTTTAGACGGCGATTTACAGCTATTTCTGAAATGCTTGGATTTGGCTGGAAAAATGCGTTTCCTGCTTCTACACAAAAAGGGTTTTGAAACTCCTGCAAACAAACATCAGTTTAACTCTGTAAGATGAACGCACACATTGAAGGTCGTTCTCTTAGGTTGCTCCGTTTTGGTTTTAGAAGCAGATGTTTCTCAATACAGCATTTACTCCCATTTACTCTGTAATATCAAAACGCAGCTCCTAGAAGAAACGCGCTTCTCACTCTGAGTCTCAAGGCAGATTCAACTCCCTTAGGTAAGAGAACACACAGCAGAGCAGTCTGAAGGATACGTTCGTTTTAAGTTTCAGACGGAGATTTACAGCTATTTCTGAAATGCTTGAATTTCGCTGGAAAAATTCATTTCCTGTTTCTACACAAAAAGGGTTTAGAAACTCCTGCAAACACACATCAGTTTAACTCTGTAAGTTGAACGCACACATTGAAGGACGTTCTGTTTGGTTGCTCCGTTTTGGTTTTAGAAGCAGATATTTCTGAAAACAGCGCTTACTCCCATTCACTCTAAAATATGAAAACGCAGCTCCTAGAAGAAAAGTGCTTCTCACTCTCCAAATCTCAAGGTAGATTCAACTTTTTAAGGTTACGGAACACACAGCAGAGGATTCTGAAGGATACGTTCGTTTTGAGTTTTAGACGAAGATTTACAGCTATTTCTGAAATGCTTGGATTTGGCTGAAAAAATGCGTTTTCTGCTTCTTCACAGAAAGGGTTTAGAAACTCCTGCAAACACACATCAGTTTAACTCTGTAAGTTGAACGCACACATTGAAGGCCGTTCTGTTAGGTTGCTCCGTTTTGGTTTTAGAAGCAGATATTTCTCAATACAGCGTTTACTCCCATTCACTCTGGAATATCAAAACGCAGCTCCTAGAAGAAACGCGCTTCTCACTCTCTGAATCTCAAGGCAGATTCAACTCCCTTAGGTAAGCGAACACACAGCAGAGCAGTCTGAAAGATAAGTTTGTTTTGAGTTTTAGTCGGAGATTTACAGCTATTTCTGAAATGCTTGGATTTGGCTGGAAAAATGCGTTTTCTGCTTCTTCACAGAATGGGTTTAGAAACTCCTGCAAACACACATCAGTTTAACTCTGTAAGTTGAACGCACACATTGAAGCCCGTCCTGTTAGGTTGCTCCGTTTTGGTTTTAGAAGCAGATATTTCTCAATACAGCGTTTACTCCCATTCACTCTGGAATATCAAAACGCAGCTCCTAGAAGAAACGCGCTTCTCAGTCTGAGTCTCAAGGCAGATTCAACTCCCTTAGGTAAGAGAACACACAGCAGAGCAGTCTGAAGGATACATTCGTTTTGAGTTTTAGACGGAGATTCACAGCTATTTCTGAAATCCTTGGATTTGGCTGGAAAAATGCGTGTTATGCTTCTTCACAGATAGGGTTTAGAAACTCCTGCAAACACACATCAGTTTAACTCTCTAAGTTGAACGCACACATTGAAGGCCGTTCTGTTAGGTTGCTCCGTTTTGGTTTTAGAAGCAGATATTTCTCAATACAGCCTTTACTCCCATTCACTCTGGAATATCAAAACGCAGCTCCAAGAAGAAACGCGCTTCTCACTCTCTGAATCTCAAGGCAGATTCAACTCCCTTAGGTAAGCGAACACACAGCAGAGCAGTCTGAAAGATACGTTCGTTTTGAGATTTTGACGGAGATTTACAGCTATTTCTGAAATGCTTGGATTTGGCTGGAAAAATGCGTTTTCTGCTTCTTCACAGAAAGGGTTTAGAAACTCCTGCAAACACACATCAGTTTAACTTAGTAAGTTGAACGCACATATTGAAGGCCGTTCTGTTAGGTGTCTCCGTTTTGGTTTTAGAAGCAGATATTTATCAATACAGCGTTTACTCCCATTCACTCTGGAATATCAAAACTCAGCTCCTAGAAGAAACGCGCTTCTCACTCTCTGAATCTCAAGGCAGATTCAACTCCCTTAGGTAGGCGTACACACAGCAGAGCAGTCTGAAGGATACGATCGTTTTGAGTTTTAGACGGAGATTTACAGCTATTTCTGAAATGCTTGGATTTGGCTGGAAAAATGCGTTTTCTGCTTCTTCACAGAAAGGGTTTAGAAAGCCCTGCGAACACACATCAGTTTAACTCTGTATGTTGAATGCACACATTGAAGGCCGTTCTGTTAGGTTGCTCCGTTTTGGTTTTAGAAGCAGATATTTCTCAATGCAGCGCTTACTCCCATTCACTCTGGAATATGAAAACGCAACTCCTACAAGAAACGCGCTTCTCACTCTCTGAATCTCAAGGCAGATTCAACTCCCTTAGGTAAGCGAACAAACAGCAGAGCAGTCTGAAGGATACGTTCGTTTTGAGTTTCAGACCGAGATTTACAGCTATTTCTGAAATGCTTAGATTTGGCTGGAAAAATGCGTTTTCTGCTTCTTCACAGAAAGGGTTTAGAATCTCCTGCAAACACACATCAGTTTAACTCTGTAAGTTGAACGCACACATTGAAGGCCGTTCTGTTAGGTTGCTCCGTTTTGGTTTTAGAAGCAGATATTTCTCAATACAGCGTTTACTCCCATTCACTCTGGAATATGAAAACGCAGCTCCTAGAAGAAATGCGCTTCTCACTCTCTGAATCTCAAGGCAGATTCAACTTTCTTAGGTAAGCGAACACACAGCAGACCAGTCTGAAGGATACGTTCGTTTTGAGTTTCAGACCGCGATTTAAAGCTATTTCTGAAATGCTTGGATTTGGCTGGAAAAATGCGTTTTCTGCTTCTTCACAGAAAGGGCTTAGAAACTCCTGAAAACACACATCAGTTTAATTCTCTAAGTTGAACCCACACATTGAAGGCCGTTCTGTTAGGTTACTTCGTTTTGGTTTTAGAAGCAGATATTTCTCAATACAGCGTTTACTCCCATTCACTCTACAATATGAAAACGCAGCTCCTAGAAGAAACGCGCTTCTCACTCTCTGAATCTAAAGGCAGATTCAACCCCCTTAGGTAAGTGAACACACAGCAGAGCAGTCTGAAGGATACGTTCGTTTTGAGTTTTAGACGGAGATTTACAGCTATTTCTGAAATGCTTGGATTTGGCTGGAAAAATGCGTTTTCTGCTTCTTCACAGAAAGGGTTTAGAAACTCCTGCAAACACACATCAGTTTAACTCTGTAAGTTGAACGCACACATTGAAGGCCGTTCTTTTAGGTTGCTCCGTTTTGGATTTAGAAGCGGATATTTCTCAATACAGCGTTTAGTCCCATTCACTCTGTAATATCAAAACGCAGCTCCTAGAAGAAACGGGCTTCTCACTCTCTGAATCTCAAAACAGATTCAACTTTCTTAGGTAACCGAACACACAGCAGACCAGTCTGAATGATACGTTCGTTTTGAGTTTTAGGCGGAGATTTACAGCTATTTCTGAAATGCTTGGATTTGGATGGAAAAATGCGTTTCCTGCTTCTTCACAGAAAGGGCTGAGAAACTCCTGCAAACACACATCAGTTTAACTCTGTAAGTTGAACAGACACATTGAAGGCGGTTCTGGTAGGTTGCTCCGTTTTGGTTTTAGAAGCAGATATTTCTCAATACAGGGTTTACTCCCATTCACTCTGGAATATGAAAACGCAGCTCCTAGAAAAAACGCGATTCTCACTCTCTGAATCTCAAGGCAAATTAAACTCCGTTAGGTAAGCGAAAACACAGCAGACCAGTCTGAAAAATACGTTCGTTTTTAGTTTTAGACGGAGATTTACAGCTATTTCTGAAATGCTTGGATTTGGCTGAAAATATGCGTTTTCTGCTTCTTCACAGAAAGGGTTTAGAAACTCCTGCAAACAAACATCAGTTTATCTCTGTAAGTTGAACGCACACATTAAAGGCCGTTCTGTGAGGTTGCTCTGCTTTGGTTTTAGAAGCAGATATTTTTCAATACAGGCTTTACTCCCATTCACTCTGGAATATCAAAACGCAGCTCCTAGAAGAAACGCGCTTCTCACTCTCTGAATCTCAAGGCAGATTCAACTCCCTTAGGTAAGCGAACACACAGCAGAGCAGTCTGAAGGATATGTTCGTTTTGTGTTTTAGACGGAGAATTACAGCTATTTCTGAAAAGCTTGGATTTGGCTGGAAAAATGCGTTTTCTGCTTGTTCACAGAAAAGGTCTAGAAACTCCTGCAAACGCACATCAGTTTACCTCTGTAAGTTGAACGAACACATTGAAGGCCGTTCTGTTAGCTTGCTCCGTTTTGGTTTTAGAAGCAGATATTTCTCAATAGAGCGTTTACTCCCATTCACTCTGGAATATCAAAACGCAGCTCCTAGAAGAAACGCGCTTCTCACTCTCTGAATCTCAATGCAGATTCAACTCCCTTAGGTAAGCGAACACACAGCAGACCAGTCTGAAGGATACGTTCGTTTTGAGTTTTAGACGGAGATTTACAACTATTCCTGAAATGCTTGGATTTGGCTGGAAAAATGCGTTTTCTGCTTGTTCACAGAAATGGTCTAAAAACTCCTGCAAACACACATCAGTTTATCTCTGTAAGTTGAAGGCACACATTGAAGGGCGTTCTGTTAGGTTGCTCTGTTTTGGTTTTAGAAGCAGATATTTCTCAATACAGCGTTTACTCCCATTCACTCTGGAATATCAAAACGCAGCTGCAAGAAGAAACGTGCTTCTCACTCTCTGAATCTCAAGGCAGATTCAACTCCCTTAGGTAAGGGAACACACAGCATAGCAGTCTGAAGGATTCGTTCGTTTTGAGTTTTAGACGGAGATTTACAGCTATTTCTGAAATGCTTGGATTTGGCTGGAAAAATGCGTTTTCTGCTTCTTCGCAGAAAGGGTTTAGAAACTCCTATAAACACGTCAGTTTAACTCTGTAAGTTGAACGCACACATTGAAGGCCGTTCTGTTAGGTTGCTCCGTTTTCGTTTTAGAAGCAGATGTTTCTCAATACAGCGTTTACTTCCATTCACCCTGGAATATGAAAACGCAGCTCCTAGTAGAAACGCGCTTTTCACTCTCTGAATCTCCAGGCAAGTTCAACGCACTTAGGAAAGCGAAAACACAGCAGAGCATTCTAAAGGATACGATCGTTTTGAGTTTTAGACGGCGATTTACAGCTATTTCTGAAATGCTTGGATTTGGCTGGAAAAATGCGTTTCCTGCTTCTACACAAAAAGGGTTTTGAAACTCCTGCAAACAAACATCAGTTTAACTCTGTAAGATGAACGCACACATTGAAGGTCGTTCTCTTAGGTTGCTCCGTTTTGGTTTTAGAAGCAGATGTTTCTCAATACAGCATTTACTCCCATTTACTCTGTAATATCAAAACGCAGCTCCTAGAAGAAACGCGCTTCTCACTCTGAGTCTCAAGGCAGATTCAACTCCCTTAGGTAAGAGAACACACAGCAGAGCAGTCTGAAGGATACGTTCGTTTTAAGTTTCAGACGGAGATTTACAGCTATTTCTGAAATGCTTGAATTTCGCTGGAAAAATTCATTTCCTGTTTCTACACAAAAAGGGTTTAGAAACTCCTGCAAACACACATCAGTTTAACTCTGTAAGTTGAACGCACACATTGAAGGACGTTCTGTTTGGTTGCTCCGTTTTGGTTTTAGAAGCAGATATTTCTGAAAACAGCGCTTACTCCCATTCACTCTAAAATATGAAAACGCAGCTCCTAGAAGAAAAGTGCTTCTCACTCTCCAAATCTCAAGGTAGATTCAACTTTTTAAGGTTACGGAACACACAGCAGAGGATTCTGAAGGATACGTTCGTTTTGAGTTTTAGACGAAGATTTACAGCTATTTCTGAAATGCTTGGATTTGGCTGAAAAAATGCGTTTTCTGCTTCTTCACAGAAAGGGTTTAGAAACTCCTGCAAACACACATCAGTTTAACTCTGTAAGTTGAACGCACACATTGAAGGCCGTTCTGTTAGGTTGCTCCGTTTTGGTTTTAGAAGCAGATATTTCTCAATACAGCGTTTACTCCCATTCACTCTGGAATATCAAAACGCAGCTCCTAGAAGAAACGCGCTTCTCACTCTCTGAATCTCAAGGCAGATTCAACTCCCTTAGGTAAGCGAACACACAGCAGAGCAGTCTGAAAGATAAGTTTGTTTTGAGTTTTAGTCGGAGATTTACAGCTATTTCTGAAATGCTTGGATTTGGCTGGAAAAATGCGTTTTCTGCTTCTTCACAGAATGGGTTTAGAAACTCCTGCAAACACACATCAGTTTAACTCTGTAAGTTGAACGCACACATTGAAGCCCGTCCTGTTAGGTTGCTCCGTTTTGGTTTTAGAAGCAGATATTTCTCAATACAGCGTTTACTCCCATTCACTCTGGAATATCAAAACGCAGCTCCTAGAAGAAACGCGCTTCTCAGTCTGAGTCTCAAGGCAGATTCAACTCCCTTAGGTAAGAGAACACACAGCAGAGCAGTCTGAAGGATACATTCGTTTTGAGTTTTAGACGGAGATTCACAGCTATTTCTGAAATCCTTGGATTTGGCTGGAAAAATGCGTGTTATGCTTCTTCACAGATAGGGTTTAGAAACTCCTGCAAACACACATCAGTTTAACTCTCTAAGTTGAACGCACACATTGAAGGCCGTTCTGTTAGGTTGCTCCGTTTTGGTTTTAGAAGCAGATATTTCTCAATACAGCCTTTACTCCCATTCACTCTGGAATATCAAAACGCAGCTCCAAGAAGAAACGCGCTTCTCACTCTCTGAATCTCAAGGCAGATTCAACTCCCTTAGGTAAGCGAACACACAGCAGAGCAGTCTGAAAGATACGTTCGTTTTGAGATTTTGACGGAGATTTACAGCTATTTCTGAAATGCTTGGATTTGGCTGGAAAAATGCGTTTTCTGCTTCTTCACAGAAAGGGTTTAGAAACTCCTGCAAACACACATCAGTTTAACTTAGTAAGTTGAACGCACATATTGAAGGCCGTTCTGTTAGGTGTCTCCGTTTTGGTTTTAGAAGCAGATATTTCTCAATACAGCGTTTACTCCCATTCACTCTGGAATATCAAAACTCAGCTCCTAGAAGAAACGCGCTTCTCACTCTCTGAATCTCAAGGCAGATTCAACTCCCTTAGGTAGGCGTACACACAGCAGAGCAGTCTGAAGGATACGATCGTTTTGAGTTTTAGACGGAGATTTACAGCTATTTCTGAAATGCTTGGATTTGGCTGGAAAAATGCGTTTTCTGCTTCTTCACAGAAAGGGTTTAGAAAGCCCTGCGAACACACATCAGTTTAACTCTGTATGTTGAATGCACACATTGAAGGCCGTTCTGTTAGGTTGCTCCGTTTTGGTTTTAGAAGCAGATATTTCTCAATGCAGCGCTTACTCCCATTCACTCTGGAATATGAAAACGCAACTCCTACAAGAAACGCGCTTCTCACTCTCTGAATCTCAAGGCAGATTCAACTTTCTTAGGTAAGCGAACACACAGCAGACCAGTCTGAAGGATACGTTCGTTTTGAGTTTCAGATCGCGATTTAAAGCTATTTCTGAAATGCTTGGATTTGGCTGGAAAAATGCGTTTTCTGCTTCTTCACAGAAAGGGCTTAGAAACTCCTGAAAACACACATCAGTTTAATTCTCTAAGTTGAACCCACACATTGAAGGCCGTTCTGTTAGGTTACTTCGTTTTGGTTTTAGAAGCAGATATTTCTCAATACAGCGTTTACTCCCATTCACTCTACAATATGAAAACGCAGCTCCTAGAAGAAACGCGCTTCTCACTCTCTGAATCTAAAGGCAGATTCAACCCCCTTAGGTAAGCGAACACACAGCAGAGCAGTCTGAAGGATACGTTCGTTTTGAGTTTTAGACGGAGATTTACAGCTATTTCTGAAATGCTTGGATTTGGCTGGAAAAATGCGTTTTCTGCTTCTTCACAGAAAGGGTTTAGAAACTCCTGCAAACACACATCAGTTTAACTCTGTAAGTTGAACGCACACATTGAAGGCCGTTCTTTTAGGTTGCTCCGTTTTGGATTTAGAAGCGGATATTTCTCAATACAGCGTTTAGTCCCATTCACTCTGTAATATCAAAACGCAGCTCCTAGAAGAAACGGGCTTCTCACTCTCTGAATCTCAAAACAGATTCAACTTTCTTAGGTAACTGAACACACAGCAGACCAGTCTGAATGATACGTTCGTTTTGAGTTTTAGGCGGAGATTTACAGCTATTTCTGAAATGCTTGGATTTGGATGGAAAAATGCGTTTTCTGCTTCTTCACAGAAAGGGCTGAGAAACTCCTGCAAACACACATCAGTTTAACTCTGTAAGTTGAACAGACACATTGAAGGCGGTTCTGGTAGGTTGCTCCGTTTTGGTTTTAGAAGCAGATATTTCTCAATACAGGGTTTACTCCCATTCACTCTGGAATATGAAAACGCAGCTCCTAGAAAAAACGCGATTCTCACTCTCTGAATCTCAAGGCAGATTAAACTCCGTTAGGTAAGCGAAAACACAGCAGACCAGTCTGAAAAATACGTTCGTTTTGAGTTTTAGACGGAGATTTACAGCTATTTCTGAAATGCTTGGATTTGGCTGAAAATATGCGTTTTCTGCTTCTTCACAGAAAGGGTTTAGAAACTCCTGCAAACAAACATCAGTTTATCTCTGTAAGTTGAACGCACACATTAAAGGCCGTTCTGTGAGGTTGCTCTGCTTTGGTTTTAGAAGCAGATATTTTTCAATACAGGCTTTACTCCCATTCACTCTGGAATATCAAAACGCAGCTCCTAGAAGAAACGCGCTTCTCACTCTCTGAATCTCAAGGCAGATTCAACTCCCTTAGGTAAGCGAACACACAGCAGAGCAGTCTGAAGGATATGTTCGTTTTGTGTTTTAGACGGAGAATTACAGCTATTTCTGAAAAGCTTGGATTTGGCTGGAAAAATGCGTTTTCTGCTTGTTCACAGAAAAGGTCTAGAAACTCCTGCAAACGCACATCAGTTTACCTCTGTAAGTTGAACGAACACATTGAAGGCCGTTCTGTTAGCTTGCTCCGTTTTGGTTTTAGAAGCAGATATTTCTCAATAGAGCGTTTACTCCCATTCACTCTGGAATATCAAAACGCAGCTCCTAGAAGAAACGCGCTTCTCACTCTCTGAATCTCAATGCAGATTCAACTCCCTTAGGTAAGCGAACACACAGCAGACCAGTCTGAAGGATACGTTCGTTTTGAGTTTTAGACGGAGATTTACAACTATTCCTGAAATGCTTGGATTTGGCTGGAAAAATGCGTTTTCTGCTTGTTCACAGAAATGGTCTAAAAACTCCTGCAAACACACATCAGTTTATCTCTGTAAGTTGAAGGCACACATTGAAGGGCGTTCTGTTAGGTTGCTCTGTTTTGGTTTTAGAAGCAGATATTTCTCAATACAGCGTTTACTCCCATTCACTCTGGAATATCAAAACGCAGCTGCAAGAAGAAACGTGCTTCTCACTCTCTGAATCTCAAGGCAGATTCAACTCCCTTAGGTAAGGGAACACACAGCATAGCAGTCTGAAGGATTCGTTCGTTTTGAGTTTTAGACGGAGATTTACAGCTATTTCTGAAATGCTTGGATTTGGCTGGAAAAATGCGTTTTCTGCTTCTTCGCAGAAAGGGTTTAGAAACTCCTATAAACACGTCAGTTTAACTCTGTAAGTTGAACGCACACATTGAAGGCCGTTCTGTTAGGTTGCTCCGTTTTCGTTTTAGAAGCAGATGTTTCTCAATACAGC
The DNA here is from genome assembly GCF_049354715.1 of Callithrix jacchus. NCBI lineage: Eukaryota > Metazoa > Chordata > Mammalia > Primates > Cebidae > Callithrix > Callithrix jacchus. Next base: position 58,753,052 of record NC_133524.1, on the reverse strand, counting down.
GTTTACTCCCATTCACCCTGGAATATGAAAACGCAGCTCCTAGTAGAAACGCGCTTTTCACTCTCTGAATCTCCAGGCAAGTTCAACGCACTTAGGAAAGCGAAAACACAGCAGAGCATTCTAAAGGATACGATCGTTTTGAGTTTTAGACGGCGATTTACAGCTATTTCTGAAATGCTTGGATTTGGCTGGAAAAATGCGTTTCCTGCTTCTACACAAAAAGGGTTTTGAAACTCCTGCAAACAAACATCAGTTTAACTCTGTAAGATGAACGCACACATTGAAGGTCGTTCTCTTAGGTTGCTCCGTTTTGGTTTTAGAAGCAGATGTTTCTCAATACAGCATTTACTCCCATTCACTCTGTAATATCAAAACGCAGCTCCTAGAAGAAACGCGCTTCTCACTCTGAGTCTCAAGGCAGATTCAACTCCCTTAGGTAAGAGAACACACAGCAGAGCAGTCTGAAGGATACGTTCGTTTTAAGTTTCAGACGGAGATTTACAGCTATTTCTGAAATGCTTGAATTTCGCTGGAAAAATTCATTTCCTGTTTCTACACAAAAAGGGTTTAGAAACTCCTGCAAACACACATCAGTTTAACTCTGTAAGTTGAACGCACACATTGAAGGACGTTCTGTTTGGTTGCTCCGTTTTGGTTTTAGAAGCAGATATTTCTGAAAACAGCGCTTACTCCCATTCACTCTAAAATATGAAAACGCAGCTCCTAGAAGAAAAGTGCTTCTCACTCTCCAAATCTCAAGGTAGATTCAACTTTTTAAGGTTACGGAACACACAGCAGAGGATTCTGAAGGATACGTTCGTTTTGAGTTTTAGACGAAGATTTACAGCTATTTCTGAAATGCTTGGATTTGGCTGAAAAAATGCGTTTTCTGCTTCTTCACAGAAAGGGTTTAGAAACTCCTGCAAACACACATCAGTTTAACTCTGTAAGTTGAACGCACACATTGAAGGCCGTTCTGTTAGGTTGCTCCGTTTTGGTTTTAGAAGCAGATATTTCTCAATACAGCGTTTACTCCCATTCACTCTGGAATATCAAAACGCAGCTCCTAGAAGAAACGCGCTTCTCACTCTCTGAATCTCAAGGCAGATTCAACTCCCTTAGGTAAGCGAACACACAGGAGAGCAGTCTGAAAGATAAGTTTGTTTTGAGTTTTAGTCGGAGATTTACAGCTATTTCTGAAATGCTTGGATTTGGCTGGAAAATGCGTTTTCTGCTTCTTCACAGAAAGGGTTTAGAAACTCCTGCAAACACACATCAGTTTAACTCTGTAAGTTGAACGCACACATTGAAGCCCGTCCTGTTAGGTTGCTCCGTTTTGGTTTTAGAAGCAGATATTTCTCAATACAGCGTTTACTCCCATTCACTCTGGAATATCAAAACGCAGCTCCTAGAAGAAACGCGCTTCTCAGTCTGAGTCTCAAGGCAGATTCAACTCCCTTAGGTAAGAGAACACACAGCAGAGCAGTCTGAAGGATACATTCGTTTTGAGTTTTAGACGGAGATTCACAGCTATTTCTGAAATCCTTGGATTTGGCTGGAAAAATGCGTGTTATGCTTCTTCACAGATAGGGTTTAGAAACTCCTGCAAACACACATCAGTTTAACTCTCTAAGTTGAACGCACACATTGAAGGCCGTTCTGTTAGGTTGCTCCGTTTTGGTTTTAGAAGCAGATATTTCTCAATACAGCCTTTACTCCCATTCACTCTGGAATATCAAAACGCAGCTCCAAGAAGAAACGCGCTTCTCACTCTCTGAATCTCAAGGCAGATTCAACTCCCTTAGGTAAGCGAACACACAGCAGAGCAGTCTGAAAGATACGTTCGTTTTGAGATTTTGACGGAGATTTACAGCTATTTCTGAAATGCTTGGATTTGGCTGGAAAAATGCGTTTTCTGCTTCTTCACAGAAAGGGTTTAGAAACTCCTGCAAACACACATCAGTTTAACTTAGTAAGTTGAACGCACATATTGAAGGCCGTTCTGTTAGGTGTCTCCGTTTTGGTTTTAGAAGCAGATATTTCTCAATACAGCGTTTACTCCCATTCACTCTGGAATATCAAAACTCAGCTCCTAGAAGAAACGCGCTTCTCACTCTCTGAATCTCAAGGCAGATTCAACTCCCTTAGGTAGGCGTACACACAGCAGAGCAGTCTGAAGGATACGATCGTTTTGAGTTTTAGACGGAGATTTACAGCTATTTCTGAAATGCTTGGATTTGGCTGGAAAAATGCGTTTTCTGCTTCTTCACAGAAAGGGTTTAGAAAGCCCTGCGAACACACATCAGTTTAACTCTGTATGTTGAATGCACACATTGAAGGCCGTTCTGTTAGGTTGCTCCGTTTTGGTTTTAGAAGCAGATATTTCTCAATGCAGCGCTTACTCCCATTCACTCTGGAATATGAAAACGCAACTCCTACAAGAAACGCGCTTCTCACTCTCTGAATCTCAAGGCAGATTCAACTTTCTTAGGTAAGCGAACACACAGCAGACCAGTCTGAAGGATACGTTCGTTTTGAGTTTCAGATCGCGATTTAAAGCTATTTCTGAAATGCTTGGATTTGGCTGGAAAAATGCGTTTTCTGCTTCTTCACAGAAAGGGCTTAGAAACTCCTGAAAACACACATCAGTTTAATTCTCTAAGTTGAACCCACACATTGAAGGCCGTTCTGTTAGGTTACTTCGTTTTGGTTTTAGAAGCAGATATTTCTCAATACAGCGTTTACTCCCATTCACTCTACAATATGAAAACGCAGCTCCTAGAAGAAACGCGCTTCTCACTCTCTGAATCTAAAGGCAGATTCAACCCCCTTAGGTAAGCGAACACACAGCAGAGCAGTCTGAAGGATACGTTCGTTTTGAGTTTTAGACGGAGATTTACAGCTATTTCTGAAATGCTTGGATTTGGCTGGAAAAATGCGTTTTCTGCTTCTTCACAGAAAGGGTTTAGAAACTCCTGCAAACACACATCAGTTTAACTCTGTAAGTTGAACGCACACATTGAAGGCCGTTCTTTTAGGTTGCTCCGTTTTGGATTTAGAAGCGGATATTTCTCAATACAGCGTTTAGTCCCATTCACTCTGTAATATCAAAACGCAGCTCCTAGAAGAAACGGGCTTCTCACTCTCTGAATCTCAAAACAGATTCAACTTTCTTAGGTAACCGAACACACAGCAGACCAGTCTGAATGATACGTTCGTTTTGAGTTTTAGGCGGAGATTTACAGCTATTTCTGAAATGCTTGGATTTGGATGGAAAAATGCGTTTTCTGCTTCTTCACAGAAAGGGCTGAGAAACTCCTGCAAACACACATCAGTTTAACTCTGTAAGTTGAACAGACACATTGAAGGCGGTTCTGGTAGGTTGCTCCGTTTTGGTTTTAGAAGCAGATATTTCTCAATACAGGGTTTACTCCCATTCACTCTGGAATATGAAAACGCAGCTCCTAGAAAAAACGCGATTCTCACTCTCTGAATCTCAAGGCAGATTAAACTCCGTTAGGTAAGCGAAAACACAGCAGACCAGTCTGAAAAATACGTTCGTTTTTAGTTTTAGACGGAGATTTACAGCTATTTCTGAAATGCTTGGATTTGGCTGAAAATATGCGTTTTCTGCTTCTTCACAGAAAGGGTTTAGAAACTCCTGCAAACAAACATCAGTTTATCTCTGTAAGTTGAACGCACACATTAAAGGCCGTTCTGTGAGGTTGCTCTGCTTTGGTTTTAGAAGCAGATATTTTTCAATACAGGCTTTACTCCCATTCACTCTGGAATATCAAAACGCAGCTCCTAGAAGAAACGCGCTTCTCACTCTCTGAATCTCAAGGCAGATTCAACTCCCTTAGGTAAGCGAACACACAGCAGAGCAGTCTGAAGGATATGTTCGTTTTGTGTTTTAGACGGAGAATTACAGCTATTTCTGAAAAGCTTGGATTTGGCTGGAAAAATGCGTTTTCTGCTTGTTCACAGAAAAGGTCTAGAAACTCCTGCAAACGCACATCAGTTTACCTCTGTAAGTTGAACGAACACATTGAAGGCCGTTCTGTTAGCTTGCTCCGTTTTGGTTTTAGAAGCAGATATTTCTCAATAGAGCGTTTACTCCCATTCACTCTGGAATATCAAAACGCAGCTCCTAGAAGAAACGCGCTTCTCACTCTCTGAATCTCAATGCAGATTCAACTCCCTTAGGTAAGCGAACACACAGCAGACCAGTCTGAAGGATACGTTCGTTTTGAGTTTTAGACGGAGATTTACAACTATTCCTGAAATGCTTGGATTTGGCTGGAAAAATGCGTTTTCTGCTTGTTCACAGAAATGGTCTAAAAACTCCTGCAAACACACATCAGTTTATCTCTGTAAGTTGAAGGCACACATTGAAGGGCGTTCTGTTAGGTTGCTCTGTTTTGGTTTTAGAAGCAGATATTTCTCAATACAGCGTTTACTCCCATTCACTCTGGAATATCAAAACGCAGCTGCAAGAAGAAACGTGCTTCTCACTCTCTGAATCTCAAGGCAGATTCAACTCCCTTAGGTAAGGGAACACACAGCATAGCAGTCTGAAGGATTCGTTCGTTTTGAGTTTTAGACGGAGATTTACAGCTATTTCTGAAATGCTTGTATTTGGCTGGAAAAATGCGTTTTCTGCTTCTTCGCAGAAAGGGTTTAGAAACTCCTATAAACACGTCAGTTTAACTCTGTAAGTTGAACGCACACATTGAAGGCCGTTCTGTTAGGTTGCTCCGTTTTCGTTTTAGAAGCAGATGTTTCTCAATACAGCGTTTACTCCCATTCACCCTGGAATATGAAAACGCAGCTCCTAGTAGAAACGCGCTTTTCACTCTCTGAATCTCCAGGCAAGTTCAACGCACTTAGGAAAGCGAAAACACAGCAGAGCATTCTAAAGGATACGATCGTTTTGAGTTTTAGACGGCGATTTACAGCTATTTCTGAAATGCTTGGATTTGGCTGGAAAAATGCGTTTCCTGCTTCTACACAAAAAGGGTTTTGAAACTCCTGCAAACAAACATCAGTTTAACTCTGTAAGATGAACGCACACATTGAAGGTCGTTCTCTTAGGTTGCTCCGTTTTGGTTTTAGAAGCAGATGTTTCTCAATACAGCATTTACTCCCATTCACTCTGTAATATCAAAACGCAGCTCCTAGAAGAAACGCGCTTCTCACTCTGAGTCTCAAGGCAGATTCAACTCCCTTAGGTAAGAGAACACACAGCAGAGCAGTCTGAAGGATACGTTCGTTTTAAGTTTCAGACGGAGATTTACAGCTATTTCTGAAATGCTTGAATTTCGCTGGAAAAATTCATTTCCTGTTTCTACACAAAAAGGGTTTAGAAACTCCTGCAAACACACATCAGTTTAACTCTGTAAGTTGAACGCACACATTGAAGGACGTTCTGTTTGGTTGCTCCGTTTTGGTTTTAGAAGCAGATATTTCTGAAAACAGCGCTTACTCCCATTCACTCTAAAATATGAAAACGCAGCTCCTAGAAGAAAAGTGCTTCTCACTCTCCAAATCTCAAGGTAGATTCAACTTTTTAAGGTTACGGAACACACAGCAGAGGATTCTGAAGGATACGTTCGTTTTGAGTTTTAGACGAAGATTTACAGCTATTTCTGAAATGCTTGGATTTGGCTGAAAAAATGCGTTTTCTGCTTCTTCACAGAAAGGGTTTAGAAACTCCTGCAAACACACATCAGTTTAACTCTGTAAGTTGAACGCACACATTGAAGCCCGTCCTGTTAGGTTGCTCCGTTTTGGTTTTAGAAGCAGATATTTCTCAATACAGCGTTTACTCCCATTCACTCTGGAATATCAAAACGCAGCTCCTAGAAGAAACGCGCTTCTCAGTCTGAGTCTCAAGGCAGATTCAACTCCCTTAGGTAAGAGAACACACAGCAGAGCAGTCTGAAGGATACATTCGTTTTGAGTTTTAGACGGAGATTCACAGCTATTTCTGAAATCCTTGGATTTGGCTGGAAAAATGCGTGTTATGCTTCTTCACAGATAGGGTTTAGAAACTCCTGCAAACACACATCAGTTTAACTCTCTAAGTTGAACGCACACATTGAAGGCCGTTCTGTTAGGTTGCTCCGTTTTGGTTTTAGAAGCAGATATTTCTCAATACAGCGTTTACTCCCATTCACTCTGGAATATCAAAACGCAGCTCCTAGAAGAAACGCGCTTCTCACTCTCTGAATCTCAAGGCAGATTCAACTCCCTTAGGTAAGCGAACACACAGCAGAGCAGTCTGAAGGATACATTCGTTTTGAGTTTTAGACGGAGATTCACAGCTATTTCTGAAATGCTTGGATTTGGCTGGAAAAATGCGTTTTCTGCTTCTTCACAGAAAGGGTTTAGAAACTCCTGCAAACACACATCAGTTTAACTCTGTAAGTTGAACGCACACATTGAAGCCCGTCCTGTTAGGTTGCTCCGTTTTGGTTTTAGAAGCAGATATTTCTCAATACAGCGTTTACTCCCATTCACTCTGGAATATCAAAACGCAGCTCCTAGAAGAAACGCGCTTCTCAGTCTGAGTCTCAAGGCAGATTCAACTCCCTTAGGTAAGAGAACACACAGCAGAGCAGTCTGAAGGATACATTCGTTTTGAGTTTTAGACGGAGATTCACAGCTATTTCTGAAATCCTTGGATTTGGCTGGAAAAATGCGTGTTATGCTTCTTCACAGATAGGGTTTAGAAACTCCTGCAAACACACATCAGTTTAACTCTCTAAGTTGAACGCACACATTGAAGGCCGTTCTGTTAGGTTGCTCCGTTTTGGTTTTAGAAGCAGATATTTCTCAATACAGCCTTTACTCCCATTCACTCTGGAATATCAAAACGCAGCTCCAAGAAGAAACGCGCTTCTCACTCTCTGAATCTCAAGGCAGATTCAACTCCCTTAGGTAAGCGAACACACAGCAGAGCAGTCTGAAAGATACGTTCGTTTTGAGATTTTGACGGAGATTTACAGCTATTTCTGAAATGCTTGGATTTGGCTGGAAAAATGCGTTTTCTGCTTCTTCACAGAAAGGGTTTAGAAACTCCTGCAAACACACATCAGTTTAACTTAGTAAGTTGAACGCACATATTGAAGGCCGTTCTGTTAGGTGTCTCCGTTTTGGTTTTAGAAGCAGATATTTCTCAATACAGCGTTTACTCCCATTCACTCTGGAATATCAAAACTCAGCTCCTAGAAGAAACGCGCTTCTCACTCTCTGAATCTCAAGGCAGATTCAACTCCCTTAGGTAGGCGTACACACAGCAGAGCAGTCTGAAGGATACGATCGTTTTGAGTTTTAGACGGAGATTTACAGCTATTTCTGAAATGCTTGGATTTGGCTGGAAAAATGCGTTTTCTGCTTCTTCACAGAAAGTGTTTAGAAAGCCCTGCGAACACACATCAGTTTAACTCTGTATGTTGAATGCACACATTGAAGGCCGTTCTGTTAGGTTGCTCCGTTTTGGTTTTAGAAGCAGATATTTCTCAATGCAGCGCTTACTCCCATTCACTCTGGAATATGAAAACGCAACTCCTACAAGAAACGCGCTTCTCACTCTCTGAATCTCAAGGCAGATTCAACTCCCTTAGGTAAGCGAACAAACAGCAGAGCAGTCTGAAGGATACGTTCGTTTTGAGTTTCAGACCGAGATTTACAGCTATTTCTGAAATGCTTAGATTTGGCTGGAAAAATGCGTTTTCTGCTTCTTCACAGAAAGGGTTTAGAATCTCCTGCAAACACACATCAGTTTAACTCTGTAAGTTGAACGCACACATTGAAGGCCGTTCTGTTAGGTTGCTCCGTTTTGGTTTTAGAAGCAGATATTTCTCAATACAGCGTTTACTCCCATTCACTCTGGAATATGAACACGCAGCTCCTAGAAGAAATGCGCTTCTCACTCTCTGAATCTCAAGGCAGATTCAACTTTCTTAGGTAAGCGAACACACAGCAGACCAGTCTGAAGGATACGTTCGTTTTGAGTTTCAGACCGCGATTTAAAGCTATTTCTGAAATGCTTGGATTTGGCTGGAAAAATGCGTTTTCTGCTTCTTCACAGAAAGGGCTTAGAAACTCCTGAAAACACACATCAGTTTAATTCTCTAAGTTGAACCCACACATTGAAGGCCGTTCTGTTAGGTTACTTCGTTTTGGTTTTAGAAGCAGATATTTCTCAATACAGCGTTTACTCCCATTCACTCTACAATATGAAAACGCAGCTCCTAGAAGAAACGCGCTTCTCACTCTCTGAATCTAAAGGCAGATTCAACCCCCTTAGGTAAGCGAACACACAGCAGAGCAGTCTGAAGGATACGTTCGTTTTGAGTTTTAGACGGAGATTTACAGCTATTTCTGAAATGCTTGGATTTGGCTGGAAAAATGCGTTTTCTGCTTCTTCACAGAAAGGGTTTAGAAACTCCTGCAAACACACATCAGTTTAACTCTGTAAGTTGAACGCACACATTGAAGGCCGTTCTTTTAGGTTGCTCCGTTTTGGATTTAGAAGCGGATATTTCTCAATACAGCGTTTAGTCCCATTCACTCTGTAATATCAAAACGCAGCTCCTAGAAGAAACGGGCTTCTCACTCTCTGAATCTCAAAACAGATTCAACTTTCTTAGGTAACCGAACACACAGCAGACCAGTCTGAATGATACGTTCGTTTTGAGTTTTAGGCGGAGATTTACAGCTATTTCTGAAATGCTTGGATTTGGATGGAAAAATGCGTTTTCTGCTTCTTCACAGAAAGGGCTGAGAAACTCCTGCAAACACACATCAGTTTAACTCTGTAAGTTGAACAGACACATTGAAGGCGGTTCTGGTAGGTTGCTCCGTTTTGGTTTTAGAAGCAGATATTTCTCAATACAGGGTTTACTCCCATTCACTCTGGAATATGAAAACGCAGCTCCTAGAAAAAACGCGATTCTCACTCTCTGAATCTCAAGGCAGATTAAACTCCGTTAGGTAAGCGAAAACACAGCAGACCAGTCTGAAAAATACGTTCGTTTTTAGTTTTAGACGGAGATTTACAGCTATTTCTGAAATGCTTGGATTTGGCTGAAAATATGCGTTTTCTGCTTCTTCACAGAAAGGGTTTAGAAACTCCTGCAAACAAACATCAGTTTATCTCTGTAAGTTGAACGCACACATTAAAGGCCGTTCTGTGAGGTTGCTCTGCTTTGGTTTTAGAAGCAGATATTTTTCAATACAGGCTTTACTCCCATTCACTCTGGAATATCAAAACGCAGCTCCTAGAAGAAACGCGCTTCTCACTCTCTGAATCTCAAGGCAGATTCAACTCCCTTAGGTAAGCGAACACACAGCAGAGCAGTCTGAAGGATATGTTCGTTTTGTGTTTTAGACGGAGAATTACAGCTATTTCTGAAAAGCTTGGATTTGGCTGGAAAAATGCGTTTTCTGCTTGTTCACAGAAAAGGTCTAGAAACTCCTGCAAACGCACATCAGTTTACCTCTGTAAGTTGAACGAACACATTGAAGGCCGTTCTGTTAGCTTGCTCCGTTTTGGTTTTAGAAGCAGATATTTCTCAATAGAGCGTTTACTCCCATTCACTCTGGAATATCAAAACGCAGCTCCTAGAAGAAACGCGCTTCTCACTCTCTGAATCTCAATGCAGATTCAACTCCCTTAGGTAAGCGAACACACAGCAGACCAGTCTGAAGGATACGTTCGTTTTGAGTTTTAGACGGAGATTTACAACTATTCCTGAAATGCTTGGATTTGGCTGGAAAAATGCGTTTTCTGCTTGTTCACAGAAATGGTCTAAAAACTCCTGCAAACACACATCAGTTTATCTCTGTAAGTTGAAGGCACACATTGAAGGGCGTTCTGTTAGGTTGCTCTGTTTTGGTTTTAGAAGCAGATATTTCTCAATACAGCGTTTACTCCCATTCACTCTGGAATATCAAAACGCAGCTGCAAGAAGAAACGTGCTTCTCACTCTCTGAATCTCAAGGCAGATTCAACTCCCTTAGGTAAGGGAACACACAGCATAGCAGTCTGAAGGATTCGTTCGTTTTGAGTTTTAGACGGAGATTTACAGCTATTTCTGAAATGCTTGGATTTGGCTGGAAAAATGCGTTTTCTGCTTCTTCGCAGAAAGGGTTTAGAAACTCCTATAAACACGTCAGTTTAACTCTGTAAGTTGAACGCACACATTGAAGGCCGTTCTGTTAGGTTGCTCCGTTTTCGTTTTAGAAGCAGATGTTTCTCAATACAGCGTTTACTCCCATTCACCCTGGAATATGAAAACGCAGCTCCTAGTAGAAACGCGCTTTTCACTCTCTGAATCTCCAGGCAAGTTCAACGCACTTAGGAAAGCGAAAACACAGCAGAGCATTCTAAAGGATACGATCGTTTTGAGTTTTAGACGGCGATTTACAGCTATTTCTGAAATGCTTGGATTTGGCTGGAAAAATGCGTTTCCTGCTTCTACACAAAAAGGGTTTTGAAACTCCTGCAAACAAACATCAGTTTAACTCTGTAAGATGAACGCACACATTGAAGGTCGTTCTCTTAGGTTGCTCCGTTTTGGTTTTAGAAGCAGATGTTTCTCAATACAGCATTTACTCCCATTCACTCTGTAATATCAAAACGCAGCTCCTAGAAGAAACGCGCTTCTCACTCTGAGTCTCAAGGCAGATTCAACTCCCTTAGGTAAGAGAACACACAGCAGAGCAGTCTGAAGGATACGTTCGTTTTAAGTTTCAGACGGAGATTTACAGCTATTTCTGAAATGCTTGAATTTCGCTGGAAAAATTCATTTCCTGTTTCTACACAAAAAGGGTTTAGAAACTCCTGCAAACACACATCAGTTTAACTCTGTAAGTTGAACGCACACATTGAAGGACGTTCTGTTTGGTTGCTCCGTTTTGGTTTTAGAAGCAGATATTTCTGAAAACAGCGCTTACTCCCATTCACTCTAAAATATGAAAACGCAGCTCCTAGAAGAAAAGTGCTTCTCACTCTCCAAATCTCAAGGTAGATTCAACTTTTTAAGGTTACGGAACACACAGCAGAGGATTCTGAAGGATACGTTCGTTTTGAGTTTTAGACGAAGATTTACAGCTATTTCTGAAATGCTTGGATTTGGCTGAAAAAATGCGTTTTCTGCTTCTTCACAGAAAGGGTTTAGAAACTCCTGCAAACACACATCAGTTTAACTCTGTAAGTTGAACGCACACATTGAAGGCCGTTCTGTTAGGTTGCTCCGTTTTGGTTTTAGAAGCAGATATTTCTCAATACAGCGTTTACTCCCATTCACTCTGGAATATCAAAACGCAGCTCCTAGAAGAAACGCGCTTCTCACTCTCTGAATCTCAAGGCAGATTCAACTCCCTTAGGTAAGCGAACACACAGCAGAGCAGTCTGAAAGATAAGTTTGTTTTGAGTTTTAGTCGGAGATTTACAGCTATTTCTGAAATGCTTGGATTTGGCTGGAAAAATGCGTTTTCTGCTTCTTCACAGAATGGGTTTAGAAACTCCTGCAAACACACATCAGTTTAACTCTGTAAGTTGAACGCACACATTGAAGCCCGTCCTGTTAGGTTGCTCCGTTTTGGTTTTAGAAGCAGATATTTCTCAATACAGCGTTTACTCCCATTCACTCTGGAATATCAAAACGCAGCTCCTAGAAGAAACGCGCTTCTCAGTCTGAGTCTCAAGGCAGATTCAACTCCCTTAGGTAAGAGAACACACAGCAGAGCAGTCTGAAGGATACATTCGTTTTGAGTTTTAGACGGAGATTCACAGCTATTTCTGAAATCCTTGGATTTGGCTGGAAAAATGCGTGTTATGCTTCTTCACAGATAGGGTTTAGAAACTCCTGCAAACACACATCAGTTTAACTCTCTAAGTTGAACGCACACATTGAAGGCCGTTCTGTTAGGTTGCTCCGTTTTGGTTTTAGAAGCAGATATTTCTCAATACAGCCTTTACTCCCATTCACTCTGGAATATCAAAACGCAGCTCCAAGAAGAAACGCGCTTCTCACTCTCTGAATCTCAAGGCAGATTCAACTCCCTTAGGTAAGCGAACACACAGCAGAGCAGTCTGAAAGATACGTTCGTTTTGAGATTTTGACGGAGATTTACAGCTATTTCTGAAATGCTTGGATTTGGCTGGAAAAATGCGTTTTCTGCTTCTTCACAGAAAGGGTTTAGAAACTCCTGCAAACACACATCAGTTTAACTTAGTAAGTTGAACGCACATATTGAAGGCCGTTCTGTTAGGTGTCTCCGTTTTGGTTTTAGAAGCAGATATTTCTCAATACAGCGTTTACTCCCATTCACTCTGGAATATCAAAACTCAGCTCCTAGAAGAAACGCGCTTCTCACTCTCTGAATCTCAAGGCAGATTCAACTCCCTTAGGTAGGCGTACACACAGCAGAGCAGTCTGAAGGATACGATCGTTTTGAGTTTTAGACGGAGATTTACAGCTATTTCTGAAATGCTTGGATTTGGCTGGAAAAATGCGTTTTCTGCTTCTTCACAGAAAGGGTTTAGAAAGCCCTGCGAACACACATCAGTTTAACTCTGTATGTTGAATGCACACATTGAAGGCCGTTCTGTTAGGTTGCTCCGTTTTGGTTTTAGAAGCAGATATTTCTCAATGCAGCGCTTACTCCCATTCACTCTGGAATATGAAAACGCAACTCCTACAAGAAACGCGCTTCTCACTCTCTGAATCTCAAGGCAGATTCAACTTTCTTAGGTAAGCGAACACACAGCAGACCAGTCTGAAGGATACGTTCGTTTTGAGTTTCAGATCGCGATTTAAAGCTATTTCTGAAATGCTTGGATTTGGCTGGAAAAATGCGTTTTCTGCTTCTTCACAGAAAGGGCTTAGAAACTCCTGAAAACACACATCAGTTTAATTCTCTAAGTTGAACCCACACATTGAAGGCCGTTCTGTTAGGTTACTTCGTTTTGGTTTTAGAAGCAGATATTTCTCAATACAGCGTTTACTCCCATTCACTCTACAATATGAAAACGCAGCTCCTAGAAGAAACGCGCTTCTCACTCTCTGAATCTAAAGGCAGATTCAACCCCCTTAGGTAAGCGAACACACAGCAGAGCAGTCTGAAGGATACGTTCGTTTTGAGTTTTAGACGGAGATTTACAGCTATTTCTGAAATGCTTGGATTTGGCTGGAAAAATGCGTTTTCTGCTTCTTCACAGAAAGGGTTTAGAAACTCCTGCAAACACACATCAGTTTAACTCTGTAAGTTGAACGCACACATTGAAGGCCGTTCTTTTAGGTTGCTCCGTTTTGGATTTAGAAGCGGATATTTCTCAATACAGCGTTTAGTCCCATTCACTCTGTAATATCAAAACGCAGCTCCTAGAAGAAACGGGCTTCTCACTCTCTGAATCTCAAAACAGATTCAACTTTCTTAGGTAACCGAACACACAGCAGACCAGTCTGAATGATACGTTCGTTTTGAGTTTTAGGCGGAGATTTACAGCTATTTCTGAAATGCTTGGATTTGGATGGAAAAATGCGTTTTCTGCTTCTTCACAGAAAGGGCTGAGAAACTCCTGCAAACACACATCAGTTTAACTCTGTAAGTTGAACAGACACATTGAAGGCGGTTCTGGTAGGTTGCTCCGTTTTGGTTTTAGAAGCAGATATTTCTCAATACAGGGTTTACTCCCATTCACTCTGGAATATGAAAACGCAGCTCCTAGAAAAAACGCGATTCTCACTCTCTGAATCTCAAGGCAGATTAAACTCCGTTAGGTAAGCGAAAACACAGCAGACCAGTCTGAAAAATACGTTCGTTTTTAGTTTTAGACGGAGATTTACAGCTATTTCTGAAATGCTTGGATTTGGCTGAAAATATGCGTTTTCTGCTTCTTCACAGAAAGGGTTTAGAAACTCCTGCAAACAAACATCAGTTTATCTCTGTAAGTTGAACGCACACATTAAAGGCCGTTCTGTGAGGTTGCTCTGCTTTGGTTTTAGAAGCAGATATTTTTCAATACAGGCTTTACTCCCATTCACTCTGGAATATCAAAACGCAGCTCCTAGAAGAAACGCGCTTCTCACTCTCTGAATCTCAAGGCAGATTCAACTCCCTTAGGTAAGCGAACACACAGCAGAGCAGTCTGAAGGATATGTTCGTTTTGTGTTTTAGACGGAGAATTACAGCTATTTCTGAAAAGCTTGGATTTGGCTGGAAAAATGCGTTTTCTGCTTGTTCACAGAAAAGGTCTAGAAACTCCTGCAAACGCACATCAGTTTACCTCTGTAAGTTGAACGAACACATTGAAGGCCGTTCTGTTAGCTTGCTCCGTTTTGGTTTTAGAAGCAGATATTTCTCAATAGAGCGTTTACTCCCATTCACTCTGGAATATCAAAACGCAGCTCCTAGAAGAAACGCGCTTCTCACTCTCTGAATCTCAATGCAGATTCAACTCCCTTAGGTAAGCGAACACACAGCAGACCAGTCTGAAGGATACGTTCGTTTTGAGTTTTAGACGGAGATTTACAACTATTCCTGAAATGCTTGGATTTGGCTGGAAAAATGCGTTTTCTGCTTGTTCACAGAAATGGTCTAAAAACTCCTGCAAACACACATCAGTTTATCTCTGTAAGTTGAAGGCACACATTGAAGGGCGTTCTGTTAGGTTGCTCTGTTTTGGTTTTAGAAGCAGATATTTCTCAATACAGCGTTTACTCCCATTCACTCTGGAATATCAAAACGCAGCTGCAAGAAGAAACGTGCTTCTCACTCTCTGAATCTCAAGGCAGATTCAACTCCCTTAGGTAAGGGAACACACAGCATAGCAGTCTGAAGGATTCGTTCGTTTTGAGTTTTAGACGGAGATTTACAGCTATTTCTGAAATGCTTGGATTTGGCTGGAAAAATGCGTTTTCTGCTTCTTCGCAGAAAGGGTTTAGAAACTCCTATAAACACGTCAGTTTAACTCTGTAAGTTGAACGCACACATTGAAGGCCGTTCTGTTAGGTTGCTCCGTTTTCGTTTTAGAAGCAGATGTTTCTCAATACAGCGTTTACTCCCATTCACCCTGGAATATGAAAACGCAGCTCCTAGTAGAAACGCGCTTTTCACTCTCTGAATCTCCAGGCAAGTTCAACGCACTTAGGAAAGCGAAAACACAGCAGAGCATTCTAAAGGATACGATCGTTTTGAGTTTTAGACGGCGATTTACAGCTATTTCTGAAATGCTTGGATTTGGCTGGAAAAATGCGTTTCCTGCTTCTACACAAAAAGGGTTTTGAAACTCCTGCAAACAAACATCAGTTTAACTCTGTAAGATGAACGCACACATTGAAGGTCGTTCTCTTAGGTTGCTCCGTTTTGGTTTTAGAAGCAGATGTTTCTCAATACAGCATTTACTCCCATTCACTCTGTAATATCAAAACGCAGCTCCTAGAAGAAACGCGCTTCTCACTCTGAGTCTCAAGGCAGATTCAACTCCCTTAGGTAAGAGAACACACAGCAGAGCAGTCTGAAGGATACGTTCGTTTTAAGTTTCAGACGGAGATTTACAGCTATTTCTGAAATGCTTGAATTTCGCTGGAAAAATTCATTTCCTGTTTCTACACAAAAAGGGTTTAGAAACTCCTGCAAACACACATCAGTTTAACTCTGTAAGTTGAACGCACACATTGAAGGACGTTCTGTTTGGTTGCTCCGTTTTGGTTTTAGAAGCAGATATTTCTGAAAACAGCGCTTACTCCCATTCACTCTAAAATATGAAAACGCAGCTCCTAGAAGAAAAGTGCTTCTCACTCTCCAAATCTCAAGGTAGATTCAACTTTTTAAGGTTACGGAACACACAGCAGAGGATTCTGAAGGATACGTTCGTTTTGAGTTTTAGACGAAGATTTACAGCTATTTCTGAAATGCTTGGATTTGGCTGAAAAAATGCGTTTTCTGCTTCTTCACAGAAAGGGTTTAGAAACTCCTGCAAACACACATCAGTTTAACTCTGTAAGTTGAACGCACACATTGAAGGCCGTTCTGTTAGGTTGCTCCGTTTTGGTTTTAGAAGCAGATATTTCTCAATACAGCGTTTACTCCCATTCACTCTGGAATATCAAAACGCAGCTCCTAGAAGAAACGCGCTTCTCACTCTCTGAATCTCAAGGCAGATTCAACTCCCTTAGGTAAGCGAACACACAGGAGAGCAGTCTGAAAGATAAGTTTGTTTTGAGTTTTAGTCGGAGATTTACAGCTATTTCTGAAATGCTTGGATTTGGCTGGAAAATGCGTTTTCTGCTTCTTCACAGAAAGGGTTTAGAAACTCCTGCAAACACACATCAGTTTAACTCTGTAAGTTGAACGCACACATTGAAGCCCGTCCTGTTAGGTTGCTCCGTTTTGGTTTTAGAAGCAGATATTTCTCAATACAGCGTTTACTCCCATTCACTCTGGAATATCAAAACGCAGCTCCTAGAAGAAACGCGCTTCTCAGTCTGAGTCTCAAGGCAGATTCAACTCCCTTAGGTAAGAGAACACACAGCAGAGCAGTCTGAAGGATACATTCGTTTTGAGTTTTAGACGGAGATTCACAGCTATTTCTGAAATCCTTGGATTTGGCTGGAAAAATGCGTGTTATGCTTCTTCACAGATAGGGTTTAGAAACTCCTGCAAACACACATCAGTTTAACTCTCTAAGTTGAACGCACACATTGAAGGCCGTTCTGTTAGGTTGCTCCGTTTTGGTTTTAGAAGCAGATATTTCTCAATACAGCCTTTACTCCCATTCACTCTGGAATATCAAAACGCAGCTCCAAGAAGAAACGCGCTTCTCACTCTCTGAATCTCAAGGCAGATTCAACTCCCTTAGGTAAGCGAACACACAGCAGAGCAGTCTGAAAGATACGTTCGTTTTGAGATTTTGACGGAGATTTACAGCTATTTCTGAAATGCTTGGATTTGGCTGGAAAAATGCGTTTTCTGCTTCTTCACAGAAAGGGTTTAGAAACTCCTGCAAACACACATCAGTTTAACTTAGTAAGTTGAACGCACATATTGAAGGCCGTTCTGTTAGGTGTCTCCGTTTTGGTTTTAGAAGCAGATATTTCTCAATACAGCGTTTACTCCCATTCACTCTGGAATATCAAAACTCAGCTCCTAGAAGAAACGCGCTTCTCACTCTCTGAATCTCAAGGCAGATTCAACTCCCTTAGGTAGGCGTACACACAGCAGAGCAGTCTGAAGGATACGATCGTTTTGAGTTTTAGACGGAGATTTACAGCTATTTCTGAAATGCTTGGATTTGGCTGGAAAAATGCGTTTTCTGCTTCTTCACAGAAAGGGTTTAGAAAGCCCTGCGAACACACATCAGTTTAACTCTGTATGTTGAATGCACACATTGAAGGCCGTTCTGTTAGGTTGCTCCGTTTTGGTTTTAGAAGCAGATATTTCTCAATGCAGCGCTTACTCCCATTCACTCTGGAATATGAAAACGCAACTCCTACAAGAAACGCGCTTCTCACTCTCTGAATCTCAAGGCAGATTCAACTTTCTTAGGTAAGCGAACACACAGCAGACCAGTCTGAAGGATACGTTCGTTTTGAGTTTCAGATCGCGATTTAAAGCTATTTCTGAAATGCTTGGATTTGGCTGGAAAAATGCGTTTTCTGCTTCTTCACAGAAAGGGCTTAGAAACTCCTGAAAACACACATCAGTTTAATTCTCTAAGTTGAACCCACACATTGAAGGCCGTTCTGTTAGGTTACTTCGTTTTGGTTTTAGAAGCAGATATTTCTCAATACAGCGTTTACTCCCATTCACTCTACAATATGAAAACGCAGCTCCTAGAAGAAACGCGCTTCTCACTCTCTGAATCTAAAGGCAGATTCAACCCCCTTAGGTAAGCGAACACACAGCAGAGCAGTCTGAAGGATACGTTCGTTTTGAGTTTTAGACGGAGATTTACAGCTATTTCTGAAATGCTTGGATTTGGCTGGAAAAATGCGTTTTCTGCTTCTTCACAGAAAGGGTTTAGAAACTCCTGCAAACACACATCAGTTTAACTCTGTAAGTTGAACGCACACATTGAAGGCCGTTCTTTTAGGTTGCTCCGTTTTGGATTTAGAAGCGGATATTTCTCAATACAGCGTTTAGTCCCATTCACTCTGTAATATCAAAACGCAGCTCCTAGAAGAAACGGGCTTCTCACTCTCTGAATCTCAAAACAGATTCAACTTTCTTAGGTAACCGAACACACAGCAGACCAGTCTGAATGATACGTTCGTTTTGAGTTTTAGGCGGAGATTTACAGCTATTTCTGAAATGCTTGGATTTGGATGGAAAAATGCGTTTTCTGCTTCTTCACAGAAAGGGCTGAGAAACTCCTGCAAACACACATCAGTTTAACTCTGTAAGTTGAACAGACACATTGAAGGCGGTTCTGGTAGGTTGCTCCGTTTTGGTTTTAGAAGCAGATATTTCTCAATACAGGGTTTACTCCCATTCACTCTGGAATATGAAAACGCAGCTCCTAGAAAAAACGCGATTCTCACTCTCTGAATCTCAAGGCAGATTAAACTCCGTTAGGTAAGCGAAAACACAGCAGACCAGTCTGAAAAATACGTTCGTTTTTAGTTTTAGACGGAGATTTACAGCTATTTCTGAAATGCTTGGATTTGGCTGAAAATATGCGTTTTCTGCTTCTTCACAGAAAGGGTTTAGAAACTCCTGCAAACAAACATCAGTTTATCTCTGTAAGTTGAACGCACACATTAAAGGCCGTTCTGTGAGGTTGCTCTGCTTTGGTTTTAGAAGCAGATATTTTTCAATACAGGCTTTACTCCCATTCACTCTGGAATATCAAAACGCAGCTCCTAGAAGAAACGCGCTTCTCACTCTCTGAATCTCAAGGCAGATTCAACTCCCTTAGGTAAGCGAACACACAGCAGAGCAGTCTGAAGGATATGTTCGTTTTGTGTTTTAGACGGAGAATTACAGCTATTTCTGAAAAGCTTGGATTTGGCTGGAAAAATGCGTTTTCTGCTTGTTCACAGAAAAGGTCTAGAAACTCCTGCAAACGCACATCAGTTTACCTCTGTAAGTTGAACGAACACATTGAAGGCCGTTCTGTTAGCTTGCTCCGTTTTGGTTTTAGAAGCAGATATTTCTCAATAGAGCGTTTACTCCCATTCACTCTGGAATATCAAAACGCAGCTCCTAGAAGAAACGCGCTTCTCACTCTCTGAATCTCAATGCAGATTCAACTCCCTTAGGTAAGCGAACACACAGCAGACCAGTCTGAAGGATACGTTCGTTTTGAGTTTTAGACGGAGATTTACAACTATTCCTGAAATGCTTGGATTTGGCTGGAAAAATGCGTTTTCTGCTTGTTCACAGAAATGGTCTAAAAACTCCTGCAAACACACATCAGTTTATCTCTGTAAGTTGAAGGCACACATTGAAGGGCGTTCTGTTAGGTTGCTCTGTTTTGGTTTTAGAAGCAGATATTTCTCAATACAGCGTTTACTCCCATTCACTCTGGAATATCAAAACGCAGCTGCAAGAAGAAACGTGCTTCTCACTCTCTGAATCTCAAGGCAGATTCAACTCCCTTAGGTAAGGGAACACACAGCATAGCAGTCTGAAGGATTCGTTCGTTTTGAGTTTTAGACGGAGATTTACAGCTATTTCTGAAATGCTTGTATTTGGCTGGAAAAATGCGTTTTCTGCTTCTTCGCAGAAAGGGTTTAGAAACTCCTATAAACACGTCAGTTTAACTCTGTAAGTTGAACGCACACATTGAAGGCCGTTCTGTTAGGTTGCTCCGTTTTCGTTTTAGAAGCAGATGTTTCTCAATACAGCGTTTACTCCCATTCACCCTGGAATATGAAAACGCAGCTCCTAGTAGAAACGCGCTTTTCACTCTCTGAATCTCCAGGCAAGTTCAACGCACTTAGGAAAGCGAAAACACAGCAGAGCATTCTAAAGGATACGATCGTTTTGAGTTTTAGGCGGCGATTTACAGCTATTTCTGAAATGCTTGGATTTGGCTGGAAAAATGCGTTTCCTGCTTCTACACAAAAAGGGTTTTGAAACTCCTGCAAACAAACATCAGTTTAACTCTGTAAGATGAACGCACACATTGAAGGTCGTTCTCTTAGGTTGCTCCGTTTTGGTTTTAGAAGCAGATGTTTCTCAATACAGCATTTACTCCCATTCACTCTGTAATATCAAAACGCAGCTCCTAGAAGAAACGCGCTTCTCACTCTGAGTCTCAAGGCAGATTCAACTCCCTTAGGTAAGAGAACACACAGCAGAGCAGTCTGAAGGATACGTTCGTTTTAAGTTTCAGACGGAGATTTACAGCTATTTCTGAAATGCTTGAATTTCGCTGGAAAAATTCATTTCCTGTTTCTACACAAAAAGGGTTTAGAAACTCCTGCAAACACACATCAGTTTAACTCTGTAAGTTGAACGCACACATTGAAGGACGTTCTGTTTGGTTGCTCCGTTTTGGTTTTAGAAGCAGATATTTCTGAAAACAGCGCTTACT
This sequence comes from Callithrix jacchus, assembly GCF_049354715.1. Taxonomy (NCBI): domain Eukaryota; kingdom Metazoa; phylum Chordata; class Mammalia; order Primates; family Cebidae; genus Callithrix; species Callithrix jacchus. Next base: position 58,732,495 of record NC_133524.1, on the reverse strand, counting down.
CCCATTCACTCTAAAATATGAAAACGCAGCTCCTAGAAGAAAAGTGCTTCTCACTCTCCAAATCTCAAGGTAGATTCAACTTTTTAAGGTTACGGAACACACAGCAGAGGATTCTGAAGGATACGTTCGTTTTGAGTTTTAGACGAAGATTTACAGCTATTTCTGAAATGCTTGGATTTGGCTGAAAAAATGCGTTTTCTGCTTCTTCACAGAAAGGGTTTAGAAACTCCTGCAAACACACATCAGTTTAACTCTGTAAGTTGAACGCACACATTGAAGCCCGTCCTGTTAGGTTGCTCCGTTTTGGTTTTAGAAGCAGATATTTCTCAATACAGCGTTTACTCCCATTCACTCTGGAATATCAAAACGCAGCTCCTAGAAGAAACGCGCTTCTCAGTCTGAGTCTCAAGGCAGATTCAACTCCCTTAGGTAAGAGAACACACAGCAGAGCAGTCTGAAGGATACATTCGTTTTGAGTTTTAGACGGAGATTCACAGCTATTTCTGAAATCCTTGGATTTGGCTGGAAAAATGCGTGTTATGCTTCTTCACAGATAGGGTTTAGAAACTCCTGCAAACACACATCAGTTTAACTCTCTAAGTTGAACGCACACATTGAAGGCCGTTCTGTTAGGTTGCTCCGTTTTGGTTTTAGAAGCAGATATTTCTCAATACAGCGTTTACTCCCATTCACTCTGGAATATCAAAACGCAGCTCCTAGAAGAAACGCGCTTCTCACTCTCTGAATCTCAAGGCAGATTCAACTCCCTTAGGTAAGCGAACACACAGCAGAGCAGTCTGAAGGATACATTCGTTTTGAGTTTTAGACGGAGATTCACAGCTATTTCTGAAATGCTTGGATTTGGCTGGAAAAATGCGTTTTCTGCTTCTTCACAGAAAGGGTTTAGAAACTCCTGCAAACACACATCAGTTTAACTTAGTAAGTTGAACGCACATATTGAAGGCCGTTCTGTTAGGTGTCTCCGTTTTGGTTTTAGAAGCAGATATTTCTCAATACAGCGTTTACTCCCATTCACTCTGGAATATCAAAACTCAGCTCCTAGAAGAAACGCGCTTCTCACTCTCTGAATCTCAAGGCAGATTCAACTCCCTTAGGTAGGCGTACACACAGCAGAGCAGTCTGAAGGATACGATCGTTTTGAGTTTTAGACGGAGATTTACAGCTATTTCTGAAATGCTTGGATTTGGCTGGAAAAATGCGTTTTCTGCTTCTTCACAGAAAGTGTTTAGAAAGCCCTGCGAACACACATCAGTTTAACTCTGTATGTTGAATGCACACATTGAAGGCCGTTCTGTTAGGTTGCTCCGTTTTGGTTTTAGAAGCAGATATTTCTCAATGCAGCGCTTACTCCCATTCACTCTGGAATATGAAAACGCAACTCCTACAAGAAACGCGCTTCTCACTCTCTGAATCTCAAGGCAGATTCAACTCCCTTAGGTAAGCGAACAAACAGCAGAGCAGTCTGAAGGATACGTTCGTTTTGAGTTTCAGACCGAGATTTACAGCTATTTCTGAAATGCTTAGATTTGGCTGGAAAAATGCGTTTTCTGCTTCTTCACAGAAAGGGTTTAGAATCTCCTGCAAACACACATCAGTTTAACTCTGTAAGTTGAACGCACACATTGAAGGCCGTTCTGTTAGGTTGCTCCGTTTTGGTTTTAGAAGCAGATATTTCTCAATACAGCGTTTACTCCCATTCACTCTGGAATATGAACACGCAGCTCCTAGAAGAAATGCGCTTCTCACTCTCTGAATCTCAAGGCAGATTCAACTTTCTTAGGTAAGCGAACACACAGCAGACCAGTCTGAAGGATACGTTCGTTTTGAGTTTCAGACCGCGATTTAAAGCTATTTCTGAAATGCTTGGATTTGGCTGGAAAAATGCGTTTTCTGCTTCTTCACAGAAAGGGCTTAGAAACTCCTGAAAACACACATCAGTTTAATTCTCTAAGTTGAACCCACACATTGAAGGCCGTTCTGTTAGGTTACTTCGTTTTGGTTTTAGAAGCAGATATTTCTCAATACAGCGTTTACTCCCATTCACTCTACAATATGAAAACGCAGCTCCTAGAAGAAACGCGCTTCTCACTCTCTGAATCTAAAGGCAGATTCAACCCCCTTAGGTAAGCGAACACACAGCAGAGCAGTCTGAAGGATACGTTCGTTTTGAGTTTTAGACGGAGATTTACAGCTATTTCTGAAATGCTTGGATTTGGCTGGAAAAATGCGTTTTCTGCTTCTTCACAGAAAGGGTTTAGAAACTCCTGCAAACACACATCAGTTTAACTCTGTAAGTTGAACGCACACATTGAAGGCCGTTCTTTTAGGTTGCTCCGTTTTGGATTTAGAAGCGGATATTTCTCAATACAGCGTTTAGTCCCATTCACTCTGTAATATCAAAACGCAGCTCCTAGAAGAAACGGGCTTCTCACTCTCTGAATCTCAAAACAGATTCAACTTTCTTAGGTAACCGAACACACAGCAGACCAGTCTGAATGATACGTTCGTTTTGAGTTTTAGGCGGAGATTTACAGCTATTTCTGAAATGCTTGGATTTGGATGGAAAAATGCGTTTTCTGCTTCTTCACAGAAAGGGCTGAGAAACTCCTGCAAACACACATCAGTTTAACTCTGTAAGTTGAACAGACACATTGAAGGCGGTTCTGGTAGGTTGCTCCGTTTTGGTTTTAGAAGCAGATATTTCTCAATACAGGGTTTACTCCCATTCACTCTGGAATATGAAAACGCAGCTCCTAGAAAAAACGCGATTCTCACTCTCTGAATCTCAAGGCAGATTAAACTCCGTTAGGTAAGCGAAAACACAGCAGACCAGTCTGAAAAATACGTTCGTTTTTAGTTTTAGACGGAGATTTACAGCTATTTCTGAAATGCTTGGATTTGGCTGAAAATATGCGTTTTCTGCTTCTTCACAGAAAGGGTTTAGAAACTCCTGCAAACAAACATCAGTTTATCTCTGTAAGTTGAACGCACACATTAAAGGCCGTTCTGTGAGGTTGCTCTGCTTTGGTTTTAGAAGCAGATATTTTTCAATACAGGCTTTACTCCCATTCACTCTGGAATATCAAAACGCAGCTCCTAGAAGAAACGCGCTTCTCACTCTCTGAATCTCAAGGCAGATTCAACTCCCTTAGGTAAGCGAACACACAGCAGAGCAGTCTGAAGGATATGTTCGTTTTGTGTTTTAGACGGAGAATTACAGCTATTTCTGAAAAGCTTGGATTTGGCTGGAAAAATGCGTTTTCTGCTTGTTCACAGAAAAGGTCTAGAAACTCCTGCAAACGCACATCAGTTTACCTCTGTAAGTTGAACGAACACATTGAAGGCCGTTCTGTTAGCTTGCTCCGTTTTGGTTTTAGAAGCAGATATTTCTCAATAGAGCGTTTACTCCCATTCACTCTGGAATATCAAAACGCAGCTCCTAGAAGAAACGCGCTTCTCACTCTCTGAATCTCAATGCAGATTCAACTCCCTTAGGTAAGCGAACACACAGCAGACCAGTCTGAAGGATACGTTCGTTTTGAGTTTTAGACGGAGATTTACAACTATTCCTGAAATGCTTGGATTTGGCTGGAAAAATGCGTTTTCTGCTTGTTCACAGAAATGGTCTAAAAACTCCTGCAAACACACATCAGTTTATCTCTGTAAGTTGAAGGCACACATTGAAGGGCGTTCTGTTAGGTTGCTCTGTTTTGGTTTTAGAAGCAGATATTTCTCAATACAGCGTTTACTCCCATTCACTCTGGAATATCAAAACGCAGCTGCAAGAAGAAACGTGCTTCTCACTCTCTGAATCTCAAGGCAGATTCAACTCCCTTAGGTAAGGGAACACACAGCATAGCAGTCTGAAGGATTCGTTCGTTTTGAGTTTTAGACGGAGATTTACAGCTATTTCTGAAATGCTTGGATTTGGCTGGAAAAATGCGTTTTCTGCTTCTTCGCAGAAAGGGTTTAGAAACTCCTATAAACACGTCAGTTTAACTCTGTAAGTTGAACGCACACATTGAAGGCCGTTCTGTTAGGTTGCTCCGTTTTCGTTTTAGAAGCAGATGTTTCTCAATACAGCGTTTACTCCCATTCACCCTGGAATATGAAAACGCAGCTCCTAGTAGAAACGCGCTTTTCACTCTCTGAATCTCCAGGCAAGTTCAACGCACTTAGGAAAGCGAAAACACAGCAGAGCATTCTAAAGGATACGATCGTTTTGAGTTTTAGACGGCGATTTACAGCTATTTCTGAAATGCTTGGATTTGGCTGGAAAAATGCGTTTCCTGCTTCTACACAAAAAGGGTTTTGAAACTCCTGCAAACAAACATCAGTTTAACTCTGTAAGATGAACGCACACATTGAAGGTCGTTCTCTTAGGTTGCTCCGTTTTGGTTTTAGAAGCAGATGTTTCTCAATACAGCATTTACTCCCATTCACTCTGTAATATCAAAACGCAGCTCCTAGAAGAAACGCGCTTCTCACTCTGAGTCTCAAGGCAGATTCAACTCCCTTAGGTAAGAGAACACACAGCAGAGCAGTCTGAAGGATACGTTCGTTTTAAGTTTCAGACGGAGATTTACAGCTATTTCTGAAATGCTTGAATTTCGCTGGAAAAATTCATTTCCTGTTTCTACACAAAAAGGGTTTAGAAACTCCTGCAAACACACATCAGTTTAACTCTGTAAGTTGAACGCACACATTGAAGGACGTTCTGTTTGGTTGCTCCGTTTTGGTTTTAGAAGCAGATATTTCTGAAAACAGCGCTTACTCCCATTCACTCTAAAATATGAAAACGCAGCTCCTAGAAGAAAAGTGCTTCTCACTCTCCAAATCTCAAGGTAGATTCAACTTTTTAAGGTTACGGAACACACAGCAGAGGATTCTGAAGGATACGTTCGTTTTGAGTTTTAGACGAAGATTTACAGCTATTTCTGAAATGCTTGGATTTGGCTGAAAAAATGCGTTTTCTGCTTCTTCACAGAAAGGGTTTAGAAACTCCTGCAAACACACATCAGTTTAACTCTGTAAGTTGAACGCACACATTGAAGGCCGTTCTGTTAGGTTGCTCCGTTTTGGTTTTAGAAGCAGATATTTCTCAATACAGCGTTTACTCCCATTCACTCTGGAATATCAAAACGCAGCTCCTAGAAGAAACGCGCTTCTCACTCTCTGAATCTCAAGGCAGATTCAACTCCCTTAGGTAAGCGAACACACAGCAGAGCAGTCTGAAAGATAAGTTTGTTTTGAGTTTTAGTCGGAGATTTACAGCTATTTCTGAAATGCTTGGATTTGGCTGGAAAAATGCGTTTTCTGCTTCTTCACAGAAAGGGTTTAGAAACTCCTACAAACACACATCAGTTTAACTCTGTAAGTTGAACGCACACATTGAAGCCCGTCCTGTTAGGTTGCTCCGTTTTGGTTTTAGAAGCAGATATTTCTCAATACAGCGTTTACTCCCATTCACTCTGGAATATCAAAACGCAGCTCCTAGAAGAAACGCGCTTCTCAGTCTGAGTCTCAAGGCAGATTCAACTCCCTTAGGTAAGAGAACACACAGCAGAGCAGTCTGAAGGATACATTCGTTTTGAGTTTTAGACGGAGATTCACAGCTATTTCTGAAATCCTTGGATTTGGCTGGAAAAATGCGTGTTATGCTTCTTCACAGATAGGGTTTAGAAACTCCTGCAAACACACATCAGTTTAACTCTCTAAGTTGAACGCACACATTGAAGGCCGTTCTGTTAGGTTGCTCCGTTTTGGTTTTAGAAGCAGATATTTCTCAATACAGCCTTTACTCCCATTCACTCTGGAATATCAAAACGCAGCTCCAAGAAGAAACGCGCTTCTCACTCTCTGAATCTCAAGGCAGATTCAACTCCCTTAGGTAAGCGAACACACAGCAGAGCAGTCTGAAAGATACGTTCGTTTTGAGATTTTGACGGAGATTTACAGCTATTTCTGAAATGCTTGGATTTGGCTGGAAAAATGCGTTTTCTGCTTCTTCACAGAAAGGGTTTAGAAACTCCTGCAAACACACATCAGTTTAACTTAGTAAGTTGAACGCACATATTGAAGGCCGTTCTGTTAGGTGTCTCCGTTTTGGTTTTAGAAGCAGATATTTCTCAATACAGCGTTTACTCCCATTCACTCTGGAATATCAAAACTCAGCTCCTAGAAGAAACGCGCTTCTCACTCTCTGAATCTCAAGGCAGATTCAACTCCCTTAGGTAGGCGTACACACAGCAGAGCAGTCTGAAGGATACGATCGTTTTGAGTTTTAGACGGAGATTTACAGCTATTTCTGAAATGCTTGGATTTGGCTGGAAAAATGCGTTTTCTGCTTCTTCACAGAAAGGGTTTAGAAAGCCCTGCGAACACACATCAGTTTAACTCTGTATGTTGAATGCACACATTGAAGGCCGTTCTGTTAGGTTGCTCCGTTTTGGTTTTAGAAGCAGATATTTCTCAATGCAGCGCTTACTCCCATTCACTCTGGAATATGAAAACGCAACTCCTACAAGAAACGCGCTTCTCACTCTCTGAATCTCAAGGCAGATTCAACTCCCTTAGGTAAGCGAACAAACAGCAGAGCAGTCTGAAGGATACGTTCGTTTTGAGTTTCAGACCGAGATTTACAGCTATTTCTGAAATGCTTAGATTTGGCTGGAAAAATGCGTTTTCTGCTTCTTCACAGAAAGGGTTTAGAATCTCCTGCAAACACACATCAGTTTAACTCTGTAAGTTGAACGCACACATTGAAGGCCGTTCTGTTAGGTTGCTCCGTTTTGGTTTTAGAAGCAGATATTTCTCAATACAGCGTTTACTCCCATTCACTCTGGAATATGAAAACGCAGCTCCTAGAAGAAATGCGCTTCTCACTCTCTGAATCTCAAGGCAGATTCAACTTTCTTAGGTAAGCGAACACACAGCAGACCAGTCTGAAGGATACGTTCGTTTTGAGTTTCAGACCGCGATTTAAAGCTATTTCTGAAATGCTTGGATTTGGCTGGAAAAATGCGTTTTCTGCTTCTTCACAGAAAGGGCTTAGAAACTCCTGAAAACACACATCAGTTTAATTCTCTAAGTTGAACCCACACATTGAAGGCCGTTCTGTTAGGTTACTTCGTTTTGGTTTTAGAAGCAGATATTTCTCAATACAGCGTTTACTCCCATTCACTCTACAATATGAAAACGCAGCTCCTAGAAGAAACGCGCTTCTCACTCTCTGAATCTAAAGGCAGATTCAACCCCCTTAGGTAAGCGAACACACAGCAGAGCAGTCTGAAGGATACGTTCGTTTTGAGTTTTAGACGGAGATTTACAGCTATTTCTGAAATGCTTGGATTTGGCTGGAAAAATGCGTTTTCTGCTTCTTCACAGAAAGGGTTTAGAAACTCCTGCAAACACACATCAGTTTAACTCTGTAAGTTGAACGCACACATTGAAGGCCGTTCTTTTAGGTTGCTCCGTTTTGGATTTAGAAGCGGATATTTCTCAATACAGCGTTTAGTCCCATTCACTCTGTAATATCAAAACGCAGCTCCTAGAAGAAACGGGCTTCTCACTCTCTGAATCTCAAAACAGATTCAACTTTCTTAGGTAACTGAACACACAGCAGACCAGTCTGAATGATACGTTCGTTTTGAGTTTTAGGCGGAGATTTACAGCTATTTCTGAAATGCTTGGATTTGGATGGAAAAATGCGTTTTCTGCTTCTTCACAGAAAGGGCTGAGAAACTCCTGCAAACACACATCAGTTTAACTCTGTAAGTTGAACAGACACATTGAAGGCGGTTCTGGTAGGTTGCTCCGTTTTGGTTTTAGAAGCAGATATTTCTCAATACAGGGTTTACTCCCATTCACTCTGGAATATGAAAACGCAGCTCCTAGAAAAAACGCGATTCTCACTCTCTGAATCTCAAGGCAGATTAAACTCCGTTAGGTAAGCGAAAACACAGCAGACCAGTCTGAAAAATACGTTCGTTTTGAGTTTTAGACGGAGATTTACAGCTATTTCTGAAATGCTTGGATTTGGCTGAAAATATGCGTTTTCTGCTTCTTCACAGAAAGGGTTTAGAAACTCCTGCAAACAAACATCAGTTTATCTCTGTAAGTTGAACGCACACATTAAAGGCCGTTCTGTGAGGTTGCTCTGCTTTGGTTTTAGAAGCAGATATTTTTCAATACAGGCTTTACTCCCATTCACTCTGGAATATCAAAACGCAGCTCCTAGAAGAAACGCGCTTCTCACTCTCTGAATCTCAAGGCAGATTCAACTCCCTTAGGTAAGCGAACACACAGCAGAGCAGTCTGAAGGATATGTTCGTTTTGTGTTTTAGACGGAGAATTACAGCTATTTCTGAAAAGCTTGGATTTGGCTGGAAAAATGCGTTTTCTGCTTGTTCACAGAAAAGGTCTAGAAACTCCTGCAAACGCACATCAGTTTACCTCTGTAAGTTGAACGAACACATTGAAGGCCGTTCTGTTAGGTTGCTCCGTTTTGGTTTTAGAAGCAGATATTTCTCAATACAGCGTTTACTCCCATTCACTCTGGAATATGAAAACGCAGCTCCTAGAAGAAATGCGCTTCTCACTCTGAATCTCAAGGCAGATTCAACTTTCTTAGGTAAGCGAACACACAGCAGACCAGTCTGAAGGATACGTTCGTTTTGAGTTTCAGACCGCGATTTAAAGCTATTTCTGAAATGCTTGGATTTGGCTGGAAAAATGCGTTTTCTGCTTCTTCACAGAAAGGGCTTAGAAACTCCTGAAAACACACATCAGTTTAATTCTCTAAGTTGAACCCACACATTGAAGGCCGTTCTGTTAGGTTACTTCGTTTTGGTTTTAGAAGCAGATATTTCTCAATACAGCGTTTACTCCCATTCACTCTACAATATGAAAACGCAGCTCCTAGAAGAAACGCGCTTCTCACTCTCTGAATCTAAAGGCAGATTCAACCCCCTTAGGTAAGCGAACACACAGCAGAGCAGTCTGAAGGATACGTTCGTTTTGAGTTTTAGACGGAGATTTACAGCTATTTCTGAAATGCTTGGATTTGGCTGGAAAAATGCGTTTTCTGCTTCTTCACAGAAAGGGTTTAGAAACTCCTGCAAACACACATCAGTTTAACTCTGTAAGTTGAACGCACACATTGAAGGCCGTTCTTTTAGGTTGCTCCGTTTTGGATTTAGAAGCGGATATTTCTCAATACAGCGTTTAGTCCCATTCACTCTGTAATATCAAAACGCAGCTCCTAGAAGAAACGGGCTTCTCACTCTCTGAATCTCAAAACAGATTCAACTTTCTTAGGTAACCGAACACACAGCAGACCAGTCTGAATGATACGTTCGTTTTGAGTTTTAGGCGGAGATTTACAGCTATTTCTGAAATGCTTGGATTTGGATGGAAAAATGCGTTTTCTGCTTCTTCACAGAAAGGGCTGAGAAACTCCTGCAAACACACATCAGTTTAACTCTGTAAGTTGAACAGACACATTGAAGGCGGTTCTGGTAGGTTGCTCCGTTTTGGTTTTAGAAGCAGATATTTCTCAATACAGGGTTTACTCCCATTCACTCTGGAATATGAAAACGCAGCTCCTAGAAAAAACGCGATTCTCACTCTCTGAATCTCAAGGCAGATTAAACTCCGTTAGGTAAGCGAAAACACAGCAGACCAGTCTGAAAAATACGTTCGTTTTGAGTTTTAGACGGAGATTTACAGCTATTTCTGAAATGCTTGGATTTGGCTGAAAATATGCGTTTTCTGCTTCTTCACAGAAAGGGTTTAGAAACTCCTGCAAACAAACATCAGTTTATCTCTGTAAGTTGAACGCACACATTAAAGGCCGTTCTGTGAGGTTGCTCTGCTTTGGTTTTAGAAGCAGATATTTTTCAATACAGGCTTTACTCCCATTCACTCTGGAATATCAAAACGCAGCTCCTAGAAGAAACGCGCTTCTCACTCTCTGAATCTCAAGGCAGATTCAACTCCCTTAGGTAAGCGAACACACAGCAGAGCAGTCTGAAGGATATGTTCGTTTTGTGTTTTAGACGGAGAATTACAGCTATTTCTGAAAAGCTTGGATTTGGCTGGAAAAATGCGTTTTCTGCTTGTTCACAGAAAAGGTCTAGAAACTCCTGCAAACGCACATCAGTTTACCTCTGTAAGTTGAACGAACACATTGAAGGCCGTTCTGTTAGCTTGCTCCGTTTTGGTTTTAGAAGCAGATATTTCTCAATAGAGCGTTTACTCCCATTCACTCTGGAATATCAAAACGCAGCTCCTAGAAGAAACGCGCTTCTCACTCTCTGAATCTCAATGCAGATTCAACTCCCTTAGGTAAGCGAACACACAGCAGACCAGTCTGAAGGATACGTTCGTTTTGAGTTTTAGACGGAGATTTACAACTATTCCTGAAATGCTTGGATTTGGCTGGAAAAATGCGTTTTCTGCTTGTTCACAGAAATGGTCTAAAAACTCCTGCAAACACACATCAGTTTATCTCTGTAAGTTGAAGGCACACATTGAAGGGCGTTCTGTTAGGTTGCTCTGTTTTGGTTTTAGAAGCAGATATTTCTCAATACAGCGTTTACTCCCATTCACTCTGGAATATCAAAACGCAGCTGCAAGAAGAAACGTGCTTCTCACTCTCTGAATCTCAAGGCAGATTCAACTCCCTTAGGTAAGGGAACACACAGCATAGCAGTCTGAAGGATTCGTTCGTTTTGAGTTTTAGACGGAGATTTACAGCTATTTCTGAAATGCTTGTATTTGGCTGGAAAAATGCGTTTTCTGCTTCTTCGCAGAAAGGGTTTAGAAACTCCTATAAACACGTCAGTTTAACTCTGTAAGTTGAACGCACACATTGAAGGCCGTTCTGTTAGGTTGCTCCGTTTTCGTTTTAGAAGCAGATGTTTCTCAATACAGCGTTTACTCCCATTCACCCTGGAATATGAAAACGCAGCTCCTAGTAGAAACGCGCTTTTCACTCTCTGAATCTCCAGGCAAGTTCAACGCACTTAGGAAAGCGAAAACACAGCAGAGCATTCTAAAGGATACGATCGTTTTGAGTTTTAGACGGCGATTTACAGCTATTTCTGAAATGCTTGGATTTGGCTGGAAAAATGCGTTTCCTGCTTCTACACAAAAAGGGTTTTGAAACTCCTGCAAACAAACATCAGTTTAACTCTGTAAGATGAACGCACACATTGAAGGTCGTTCTCTTAGGTTGCTCCGTTTTGGTTTTAGAAGCAGATGTTTCTCAATACAGCATTTACTCCCATTCACTCTGTAATATCAAAACGCAGCTCCTAGAAGAAACGCGCTTCTCACTCTGAGTCTCAAGGCAGATTCAACTCCCTTAGGTAAGAGAACACACAGCAGAGCAGTCTGAAGGATACGTTCGTTTTAAGTTTCAGACGGAGATTTACAGCTATTTCTGAAATGCTTGAATTTCGCTGGAAAAATTCATTTCCTGTTTCTACACAAAAAGGGTTTAGAAACTCCTGCAAACACACATCAGTTTAACTCTGTAAGTTGAACGCACACATTGAAGGACGTTCTGTTTGGTTGCTCCGTTTTGGTTTTAGAAGCAGATATTTCTGAAAACAGCGCTTACTCCCATTCACTCTAAAATATGAAAACGCAGCTCCTAGAAGAAAAGTGCTTCTCACTCTCCAAATCTCAAGGTAGATTCAACTTTTTAAGGTTACGGAACACACAGCAGAGGATTCTGAAGGATACGTTCGTTTTGAGTTTTAGACGAAGATTTACAGCTATTTCTGAAATGCTTGGATTTGGCTGAAAAAATGCGTTTTCTGCTTCTTCACAGAAAGGGTTTAGAAACTCCTGCAAACACACATCAGTTTAACTCTGTAAGTTGAACGCACACATTGAAGCCCGTCCTGTTAGGTTGCTCCGTTTTGGTTTTAGAAGCAGATATTTCTCAATACAGCGTTTACTCCCATTCACTCTGGAATATCAAAACGCAGCTCCTAGAAGAAACGCGCTTCTCAGTCTGAGTCTCAAGGCAGATTCAACTCCCTTAGGTAAGAGAACACACAGCAGAGCAGTCTGAAGGATACATTCGTTTTGAGTTTTAGACGGAGATTCACAGCTATTTCTGAAATCCTTGGATTTGGCTGGAAAAATGCGTGTTATGCTTCTTCACAGATAGGGTTTAGAAACTCCTGCAAACACACATCAGTTTAACTCTCTAAGTTGAACGCACACATTGAAGGCCGTTCTGTTAGGTTGCTCCGTTTTGGTTTTAGAAGCAGATATTTCTCAATACAGCGTTTACTCCCATTCACTCTGGAATATCAAAACGCAGCTCCTAGAAGAAACGCGCTTCTCACTCTCTGAATCTCAAGGCAGATTCAACTTTCTTAGGTAAGCGAACACACAGCAGAGCAGTCTGAAGGATACATTCGTTTTGAGTTTTAGACGGAGATTCACAGCTATTTCTGAAATGCTTGGATTTGGCTGGAAAAATGCGTTTTCTGCTTCTTCACAGAAAGGGTTTAGAAACTCCTGCAAACACACATCAGTTTAACTTAGTAAGTTGAACGCACATATTGAAGGCCGTTCTGTTAGGTGTCTCCGTTTTGGTTTTAGAAGCAGATATTTCTCAATACAGCGTTTACTCCCATTCACTCTGGAATATCAAAACTCAGCTCCTAGAAGAAACGCGCTTCTCACTCTCTGAATCTCAAGGCAGATTCAACTCCCTTAGGTAGGCGTACACACAGCAGAGCAGTCTGAAGGATACGATCGTTTTGAGTTTTAGACGGAGATTTACAGCTATTTCTGAAATGCTTGGATTTGGCTGGAAAAATGCGTTTTCTGCTTCTTCACAGAAAGTGTTTAGAAAGCCCTGCGAACACACATCAGTTTAACTCTGTATGTTGAATGCACACATTGAAGGCCGTTCTGTTAGGTTGCTCCGTTTTGGTTTTAGAAGCAGATATTTCTCAATGCAGCGCTTACTCCCATTCACTCTGGAATATGAAAACGCAACTCCTACAAGAAACGCGCTTCTCACTCTCTGAATCTCAAGGCAGATTCAACTCCCTTAGGTAAGCGAACAAACAGCAGAGCAGTCTGAAGGATACGTTCGTTTTGAGTTTCAGACCGAGATTTACAGCTATTTCTGAAATGCTTAGATTTGGCTGGAAAAATGCGTTTTCTGCTTCTTCACAGAAAGGGTTTAGAATCTCCTGCAAACACACATCAGTTTAACTCTGTAAGTTGAACGCACACATTGAAGGCCGTTCTGTTAGGTTGCTCCGTTTTGGTTTTAGAAGCAGATATTTCTCAATACAGCGTTTACTCCCATTCACTCTGGAATATGAACACGCAGCTCCTAGAAGAAATGCGCTTCTCACTCTCTGAATCTCAAGGCAGATTCAACTTTCTTAGGTAAGCGAACACACAGCAGACCAGTCTGAAGGATACGTTCGTTTTGAGTTTCAGACCGCGATTTAAAGCTATTTCTGAAATGCTTGGATTTGGCTGGAAAAATGCGTTTTCTGCTTCTTCACAGAAAGGGCTTAGAAACTCCTGAAAACACACATCAGTTTAATTCTCTAAGTTGAACCCACACATTGAAGGCCGTTCTGTTAGGTTACTTCGTTTTGGTTTTAGAAGCAGATATTTCTCAATACAGCGTTTACTCCCATTCACTCTACAATATGAAAACGCAGCTCCTAGAAGAAACGCGCTTCTCACTCTCTGAATCTAAAGGCAGATTCAACCCCCTTAGGTAAGCGAACACACAGCAGAGCAGTCTGAAGGATACGTTCGTTTTGAGTTTTAGACGGAGATTTACAGCTATTTCTGAAATGCTTGGATTTGGCTGGAAAAATGCGTTTTCTGCTTCTTCACAGAAAGGGTTTAGAAACTCCTGCAAACACACATCAGTTTAACTCTGTAAGTTGAACGCACACATTGAAGGCCGTTCTTTTAGGTTGCTCCGTTTTGGATTTAGAAGCGGATATTTCTCAATACAGCGTTTAGTCCCATTCACTCTGTAATATCAAAACGCAGCTCCTAGAAGAAACGGGCTTCTCACTCTCTGAATCTCAAAACAGATTCAACTTTCTTAGGTAACCGAACACACAGCAGACCAGTCTGAATGATACGTTCGTTTTGAGTTTTAGGCGGAGATTTACAGCTATTTCTGAAATGCTTGGATTTGGATGGAAAAATGCGTTTTCTGCTTCTTCACAGAAAGGGCTGAGAAACTCCTGCAAACACACATCAGTTTAACTCTGTAAGTTGAACAGACACATTGAAGGCGGTTCTGGTAGGTTGCTCCGTTTTGGTTTTAGAAGCAGATATTTCTCAATACAGGGTTTACTCCCATTCACTCTGGAATATGAAAACGCAGCTCCTAGAAAAAACGCGATTCTCACTCTCTGAATCTCAAGGCAGATTAAACTCCGTTAGGTAAGCGAAAACACAGCAGACCAGTCTGAAAAATACGTTCGTTTTTAGTTTTAGACGGAGATTTACAGCTATTTCTGAAATGCTTGGATTTGGCTGAAAATATGCGTTTTCTGCTTCTTCACAGAAAGGGTTTAGAAACTCCTGCAAACAAACATCAGTTTATCTCTGTAAGTTGAACGCACACATTAAAGGCCGTTCTGTGAGGTTGCTCTGCTTTGGTTTTAGAAGCAGATATTTTTCAATACAGGCTTTACTCCCATTCACTCTGGAATATCAAAACGCAGCTCCTAGAAGAAACGCGCTTCTCACTCTCTGAATCTCAAGGCAGATTCAACTCCCTTAGGTAAGCGAACACACAGCAGAGCAGTCTGAAGGATATGTTCGTTTTGTGTTTTAGACGGAGAATTACAGCTATTTCTGAAAAGCTTGGATTTGGCTGGAAAAATGCGTTTTCTGCTTGTTCACAGAAAAGGTCTAGAAACTCCTGCAAACGCACATCAGTTTACCTCTGTAAGTTGAACGAACACATTGAAGGCCGTTCTGTTAGCTTGCTCCGTTTTGGTTTTAGAAGCAGATATTTCTCAATAGAGCGTTTACTCCCATTCACTCTGGAATATCAAAACGCAGCTCCTAGAAGAAACGCGCTTCTCACTCTCTGAATCTCAATGCAGATTCAACTCCCTTAGGTAAGCGAACACACAGCAGACCAGTCTGAAGGATACGTTCGTTTTGAGTTTTAGACGGAGATTTACAACTATTCCTGAAATGCTTGGATTTGGCTGGAAAAATGCGTTTTCTGCTTGTTCACAGAAATGGTCTAAAAACTCCTGCAAACACACATCAGTTTATCTCTGTAAGTTGAAGGCACACATTGAAGGGCGTTCTGTTAGGTTGCTCTGTTTTGGTTTTAGAAGCAGATATTTCTCAATACAGCGTTTACTCCCATTCACTCTGGAATATCAAAACGCAGCTGCAAGAAGAAACGTGCTTCTCACTCTCTGAATCTCAAGGCAGATTCAACTCCCTTAGGTAAGGGAACACACAGCATAGCAGTCTGAAGGATTCGTTCGTTTTGAGTTTTAGATGGAGATTTACAGCTATTTCTGAAATGCTTGGATTTGGCTGGAAAAATGCGTTTTCTGCTTCTTCGCAGAAAGGGTTTAGAAACTCCTATAAACACGTCAGTTTAACTCTGTAAGTTGAACGCACACATTGAAGGCCGTTCTGTTAGGTTGCTCCGTTTTCGTTTTAGAAGCAGATGTTTCTCAATACAGCGTTTACTCCCATTCACCCTGGAATATGAAAACGCAGCTCCTAGTAGAAACGCGCTTTTCACTCTCTGAATCTCCAGGCAAGTTCAACGCACTTAGGAAAGCGAAAACACAGCAGAGCATTCTAAAGGATACGATCGTTTTGAGTTTTAGACGGCGATTTACAGCTATTTCTGAAATGCTTGGATTTGGCTGGAAAAATGCGTTTCCTGCTTCTACACAAAAAGGGTTTTGAAACTCCTGCAAACAAACATCAGTTTAACTCTGTAAGATGAACGCACACATTGAAGGTCGTTCTCTTAGGTTGCTCCGTTTTGGTTTTAGAAGCAGATGTTTCTCAATACAGCATTTACTCCCATTCACTCTGTAATATCAAAACGCAGCTCCTAGAAGAAACGCGCTTCTCACTCTGAGTCTCAAGGCAGATTCAACTCCCTTAGGTAAGAGAACACACAGCAGAGCAGTCTGAAGGATACGTTCGTTTTAAGTTTCAGACGGAGATTTACAGCTATTTCTGAAATGCTTGAATTTCGCTGGAAAAATTCATTTCCTGTTTCTACACAAAAAGGGTTTAGAAACTCCTGCAAACACACATCAGTTTAACTCTGTAAGTTGAACGCACACATTGAAGGACGTTCTGTTTGGTTGCTCCGTTTTGGTTTTAGAAGCAGATATTTCTGAAAACAGCGCTTACTCCCATTCACTCTAAAATATGAAAACGCAGCTCCTAGAAGAAAAGTGCTTCTCACTCTCCAAATCTCAAGGTAGATTCAACTTTTTAAGGTTACGGAACACACAGCAGAGGATTCTGAAGGATACGTTCGTTTTGAGTTTTAGACGAAGATTTACAGCTATTTCTGAAATGCTTGGATTTGGCTGAAAAAATGCGTTTTCTGCTTCTTCACAGAAAGGGTTTAGAAACTCCTGCAAACACACATCAGTTTAACTCTGTAAGTTGAACGCACACATTGAAGGCCGTTCTGTTAGGTTGCTCCGTTTTGGTTTTAGAAGCAGATATTTCTCAATACAGCGTTTACTCCCATTCACTCTGGAATATCAAAACGCAGCTCCTAGAAGAAACGCGCTTCTCACTCTCTGAATCTCAAGGCAGATTCAACTCCCTTAGGTAAGCGAACACACAGCAGAGCAGTCTGAAAGATAAGTTTGTTTTGAGTTTTAGTCGGAGATTTACAGCTATTTCTGAAATGCTTGGATTTGGCTGGAAAAATGCGTTTTCTGCTTCTTCACAGAAAGGGTTTAGAAACTCCTACAAACACACATCAGTTTAACTCTGTAAGTTGAACGCACACATTGAAGCCCGTCCTGTTAGGTTGCTCCGTTTTGGTTTTAGAAGCAGATATTTCTCAATACAGCGTTTACTCCCATTCACTCTGGAATATCAAAACGCAGCTCCTAGAAGAAACGCGCTTCTCAGTCTGAGTCTCAAGGCAGATTCAACTCCCTTAGGTAAGAGAACACACAGCAGAGCAGTCTGAAGGATACATTCGTTTTGAGTTTTAGACGGAGATTCACAGCTATTTCTGAAATCCTTGGATTTGGCTGGAAAAATGCGTGTTATGCTTCTTCACAGATAGGGTTTAGAAACTCCTGCAAACACACATCAGTTTAACTCTCTAAGTTGAACGCACACATTGAAGGCCGTTCTGTTAGGTTGCTCCGTTTTGGTTTTAGAAGCAGATATTTCTCAATACAGCCTTTACTCCCATTCACTCTGGAATATCAAAACGCAGCTCCAAGAAGAAACGCGCTTCTCACTCTCTGAATCTCAAGGCAGATTCAACTCCCTTAGGTAAGCGAACACACAGCAGAGCAGTCTGAAAGATACGTTCGTTTTGAGATTTTGACGGAGATTTACAGCTATTTCTGAAATGCTTGGATTTGGCTGGAAAAATGCGTTTTCTGCTTCTTCACAGAAAGGGTTTAGAAACTCCTGCAAACACACATCAGTTTAACTTAGTAAGTTGAACGCACATATTGAAGGCCGTTCTGTTAGGTGTCTCCGTTTTGGTTTTAGAAGCAGATATTTCTCAATACAGCGTTTACTCCCATTCACTCTGGAATATCAAAACTCAGCTCCTAGAAGAAACGCGCTTCTCACTCTCTGAATCTCAAGGCAGATTCAACTCCCTTAGGTAGGCGTACACACAGCAGAGCAGTCTGAAGGATACGATCGTTTTGAGTTTTAGACGGAGATTTACAGCTATTTCTGAAATGCTTGGATTTGGCTGGAAAAATGCGTTTTCTGCTTCTTCACAGAAAGGGTTTAGAAAGCCCTGCGAACACACATCAGTTTAACTCTGTATGTTGAATGCACACATTGAAGGCCGTTCTGTTAGGTTGCTCCGTTTTGGTTTTAGAAGCAGATATTTCTCAATGCAGCGCTTACTCCCATTCACTCTGGAATATGAAAACGCAACTCCTACAAGAAACGCGCTTCTCACTCTCTGAATCTCAAGGCAGATTCAACTCCCTTAGGTAAGCGAACAAACAGCAGAGCAGTCTGAAGGATACGTTCGTTTTGAGTTTCAGACCGAGATTTACAGCTATTTCTGAAATGCTTAGATTTGGCTGGAAAAATGCGTTTTCTGCTTCTTCACAGAAAGGGTTTAGAATCTCCTGCAAACACACATCAGTTTAACTCTGTAAGTTGAACGCACACATTGAAGGCCGTTCTGTTAGGTTGCTCCGTTTTGGTTTTAGAAGCAGATATTTCTCAATACAGCGTTTACTCCCATTCACTCTGGAATATGAAAACGCAGCTCCTAGAAGAAATGCGCTTCTCACTCTCTGAATCTCAAGGCAGATTCAACTTTCTTAGGTAAGCGAACACACAGCAGACCAGTCTGAAGGATACGTTCGTTTTGAGTTTCAGACCGCGATTTAAAGCTATTTCTGAAATGCTTGGATTTGGCTGGAAAAATGCGTTTTCTGCTTCTTCACAGAAAGGGCTTAGAAACTCCTGAAAACACACATCAGTTTAATTCTCTAAGTTGAACCCACACATTGAAGGCCGTTCTGTTAGGTTACTTCGTTTTGGTTTTAGAAGCAGATATTTCTCAATACAGCGTTTACTCCCATTCACTCTACAATATGAAAACGCAGCTCCTAGAAGAAACGCGCTTCTCACTCTCTGAATCTAAAGGCAGATTCAACCCCCTTAGGTAAGCGAACACACAGCAGAGCAGTCTGAAGGATACGTTCGTTTTGAGTTTTAGACGGAGATTTACAGCTATTTCTGAAATGCTTGGATTTGGCTGGAAAAATGCGTTTTCTGCTTCTTCACAGAAAGGGTTTAGAAACTCCTGCAAACACACATCAGTTTAACTCTGTAAGTTGAACGCACACATTGAAGGCCGTTCTTTTAGGTTGCTCCGTTTTGGATTTAGAAGCGGATATTTCTCAATACAGCGTTTAGTCCCATTCACTCTGTAATATCAAAACGCAGCTCCTAGAAGAAACGGGCTTCTCACTCTCTGAATCTCAAAACAGATTCAACTTTCTTAGGTAACTGAACACACAGCAGACCAGTCTGAATGATACGTTCGTTTTGAGTTTTAGGCGGAGATTTACAGCTATTTCTGAAATGCTTGGATTTGGATGGAAAAATGCGTTTTCTGCTTCTTCACAGAAAGGGCTGAGAAACTCCTGCAAACACACATCAGTTTAACTCTGTAAGTTGAACAGACACATTGAAGGCGGTTCTGGTAGGTTGCTCCGTTTTGGTTTTAGAAGCAGATATTTCTCAATACAGGGTTTACTCCCATTCACTCTGGAATATGAAAACGCAGCTCCTAGAAAAAACGCGATTCTCACTCTCTGAATCTCAAGGCAGATTAAACTCCGTTAGGTAAGCGAAAACACAGCAGACCAGTCTGAAAAATACGTTCGTTTTGAGTTTTAGACGGAGATTTACAGCTATTTCTGAAATGCTTGGATTTGGCTGAAAATATGCGTTTTCTGCTTCTTCACAGAAAGGGTTTAGAAACTCCTGCAAACAAACATCAGTTTATCTCTGTAAGTTGAACGCACACATTAAAGGCCGTTCTGTGAGGTTGCTCTGCTTTGGTTTTAGAAGCAGATATTTTTCAATACAGGCTTTACTCCCATTCACTCTGGAATATCAAAACGCAGCTCCTAGAAGAAACGCGCTTCTCACTCTCTGAATCTCAAGGCAGATTCAACTCCCTTAGGTAAGCGAACACACAGCAGAGCAGTCTGAAGGATATGTTCGTTTTGTGTTTTAGACGGAGAATTACAGCTATTTCTGAAAAGCTTGGATTTGGCTGGAAAAATGCGTTTTCTGCTTGTTCACAGAAAAGGTCTAGAAACTCCTGCAAACGCACATCAGTTTACCTCTGTAAGTTGAACGAACACATTGAAGGCCGTTCTGTTAGGTTGCTCCGTTTTGGTTTTAGAAGCAGATATTTCTCAATACAGCGTTTACTCCCATTCACTCTGGAATATGAAAACGCAGCTCCTAGAAGAAATGCGCTTCTCACTCTGAATCTCAAGGCAGATTCAACTTTCTTAGGTAAGCGAACACACAGCAGACCAGTCTGAAGGATACGTTCGTTTTGAGTTTCAGACCGCGATTTAAAGCTATTTCTGAAATGCTTGGATTTGGCTGGAAAAATGCGTTTTCTGCTTCTTCACAGAAAGGGCTTAGAAACTCCTGAAAACACACATCAGTTTAATTCTCTAAGTTGAACCCACACATTGAAGGCCGTTCTGTTAGGTTACTTCGTTTTGGTTTTAGAAGCAGATATTTCTCAATACAGCGTTTACTCCCATTCACTCTACAATATGAAAACGCAGCTCCTAGAAGAAACGCGCTTCTCACTCTCTGAATCTAAAGGCAGATTCAACCCCCTTAGGTAAGCGAACACACAGCAGAGCAGTCTGAAGGATACGTTCGTTTTGAGTTTTAGACGGAGATTTACAGCTATTTCTGAAATGCTTGGATTTGGCTGGAAAAATGCGTTTTCTGCTTCTTCACAGAAAGGGTTTAGAAACTCCTGCAAACACACATCAGTTTAACTCTGTAAGTTGAACGCACACATTGAAGGCCGTTCTTTTAGGTTGCTCCGTTTTGGATTTAGAAGCGGATATTTCTCAATACAGCGTTTAGTCCCATTCACTCTGTAATATCAAAACGCAGCTCCTAGAAGAAACGGGCTTCTCACTCTCTGAATCTCAAAACAGATTCAACTTTCTTAGGTAACCGAACACACAGCAGACCAGTCTGAATGATACGTTCGTTTTGAGTTTTAGGCGGAGATTTACAGCTATTTCTGAAATGCTTGGATTTGGATGGAAAAATGCGTTTCCTGCTTCTTCACAGAAAGGGCTGAGAAACTCCTGCAAACACACATCAGTTTAACTCTGTAAGTTGAACAGACACATTGAAGGCGGTTCTGGTAGGTTGCTCCGTTTTGGTTTTAGAAGCAGATATTTCTCAATACAGGGTTTACTCCCATTCACTCTGGAATATGAAAACGCAGCTCCTAGAAAAAACGCGATTCTCACTCTCTGAATCTCAAGGCAGATTAAACTCCGTTAGGTAAGCGAAAACACAGCAGACCAGTCTGAAAAATACGTTCGTTTTGAGTTTTAGACGGAGATTTACAGCTATTTCTGAAATGCTTGGATTTGGCTGAAAATATGCGTTTTCTGCTTCTTCACAGAAAGGGTTTAGAAACTCCTGCAAACAAACATCAGTTTATCTCTGTAAGTTGAACGCACACATTAAAGGCCGTTCTGTGAGGTTGCTCTGCTTTGGTTTTAGAAGCAGATATTTTTCAATACAGGCTTTACTCCCATTCACTCTGGAATATCAAAACGCAGCTCCTAGAAGAAACGCGCTTCTCACTCTCTGAATCTCAAGGCAGATTCAACTCCCTTAGGTAAGCGAACACACAGCAGAGCAGTCTGAAGGATATGTTCGTTTTGTGTTTTAGACGGAGAATTACAGCTATTTCTGAAAAGCTTGGATTTGGCTGGAAAAATGCGTTTTCTGCTTGTTCACAGAAAAGGTCTAGAAACTCCTGCAAACGCACATCAGTTTACCTCTGTAAGTTGAACGAACACATTGAAGGCCGTTCTGTTAGCTTGCTCCGTTTTGGTTTTAGAAGCAGATATTTCTCAATAGAGCGTTTACTCCCATTCACTCTGGAATATCAAAACGCAGCTCCTAGAAGAAACGCGCTTCTCACTCTCTGAATCTCAATGCAGATTCAACTCCCTTAGGTAAGCGAACACACAGCAGACCAGTCTGAAGGATACGTTCGTTTTGAGTTTTAGACGGAGATTTACAACTATTCCTGAAATGCTTGGATTTGGCTGGAAAAATGCGTTTTCTGCTTGTTCACAGAAATGGTCTAAAAACTCCTGCAAACACACATCAGTTTATCTCTGTAAGTTGAAGGCACACATTGAAGGGCGTTCTGTTAGGTTGCTCTGTTTTGGTTTTAGAAGCAGATATTTCTCAATACAGCGTTTACTCCCATTCACTCTGGAATATCAAAACGCAGCTGCAAGAAGAAACGTGCTTCTCACTCTCTGAATCTCAAGGCAGATTCAACTCCCTTAGGTAAGGGAACACACAGCATAGCAGTCTGAAGGATTCGTTCGTTTTGAGTTTTAGACGGAGATTTACAGCTATTTCTGAAATGCTTGGATTTGGCTGGAAAAATGCGTTTTCTGCTTCTTCGCAGAAAGGGTTTAGAAACTCCTATAAACACGTCAGTTTAACTCTGTAAGTTGAACGCACACATTGAAGGCCGTTCTGTTAGGTTGCTCCGTTTTCGTTTTAGAAGCAGATGTTTCTCAATACAGCGTTTACTCCCATTCACCCTGGAATATGAAAACGCAGCTCCTAGTAGAAACGCGCTTTTCACTCTCTGAATCTCCAGGCAAGTTCAACGCACTTAGGAAAGCGAAAACACAGCAGAGCATTCTAAAGGATACGATCGTTTTGAGTTTTAGACGGCGATTTACAGCTATTTCTGAAATGCTTGGATTTGGCTGGAAAAATGCGTTTCCTGCTTCTACACAAAAAGGGTTTTGAAACTCCTGCAAACAAACATCAGTTTAACTCTGTAAGATGAACGCACACATTGAAGGTCGTTCTCTTAGGTTGCTCCGTTTTGGTTTTAGAAGCAGATGTTTCTCAATACAGCATTTACTCCCATTCACTCTGTAATATCAAAACGCAGCTCCTAGAAGAAACGCGCTTCTCACTCTGAGTCTCAAGGCAGATTCAACTCCCTTAGGTAAGAGAACACACAGCAGAGCAGTCTGAAGGATACGTTCGTTTTAAGTTTCAGACGGAGATTTACAGCTATTTCTGAAATGCTTGAATTTCGCTGGAAAAATTCATTTCCTGTTTCTACACAAAAAGGGTTTAGAAACTCCTGCAAACACACATCAGTTTAACTCTGTAAGTTGAACGCACACATTGAAGGACGTTCTGTTTGGTTGCTCCGTTTTGGTTTTAGAAGCAGATATTTCTGAAAACAGCGCTTACTCCCATTCACTCTAAAATATGAAAACGCAGCTCCTAGAAGAAAAGTGCTTCTCACTCTCCAAATCTCAAGGTAGATTCAACTTTTTAAGGTTACGGAACACACAGCAGAGGATTCTGAAGGATACGTTCGTTTTGAGTTTTAGACGAAGATTTACAGCTATTTCTGAAATGCTTGGATTTGGCTGAAAAAATGCGTTTTCTGCTTCTTCACAGAAAGGGTTTAGAAACTCCTGCAAACACACATCAGTTTAACTCTGTAAGTTGAACGCACACATTGAAGGCCGTTCTGTTAGGTTGCTCCGTTTTGGTTTTAGAAGCAGATATTTCTCAATACAGCGTTTACTCCCATTCACTCTGGAATATCAAAACGCAGCTCCTAGAAGAAACGCGCTTCTCACTCTCTGAATCTCAAGGCAGATTCAACTCCCTTAGGTAAGCGAACACACAGCAGAGCAGTCTGAAAGATAAGTTTGTTTTAAGTTTTAGTCGGAGATTTACAGCTATTTCTGAAATGCTTGGATTTGGCTGGAAAAATGCGTTTTCTGCTTCTTCACAGAAAGGGTTTAGAAACTCCTGCAAACACACATCAGTTTAACTCTGTAAGTTGAACGCACACATTGAAGCCCGTCCTGTTAGGTTGCTCCGTTTTGGTTTTAGAAGCAGATATTTCTCAATACAGCGTTTACTCCCATTCACTCTGGAATATCAAAACGCAGCTCCTAGAAGAAACGCGCTTCTCAGTCTGAGTCTCAAGGCAGATTCAACTCCCTTAGGTAAGAGAACACACAGCAGAGCAGTCTGAAGGATACATTCGTTTTGAGTTTTAGACGGAGATTCACAGCTATTTCTGAAATCCTTGGATTTGGCTGGAAAAATGCGTGTTATGCTTCTTCACAGATAGGGTTTAGAAACTCCTGCAAACACACATCAGTTTAACTCTCTAAGTTGAACGCACACATTGAAGGCCGTTCTGTTAGGTTGCTCCGTTTTGGTTTTAGAAGCAGATATTTCTCAATACAGCCTTTACTCCCATTCACTCTGGAATATCAAAACGCAGCTCCAAGAAGAAACGCGCTTCTCACTCTCTGAATCTCAAGGCAGATTCAACTCCCTTAGGTAAGCGAACACACAGCAGAGCAGTCTGAAAGATACGTTCGTTTTGAGATTTTGACGGAGATTTACAGCTATTTCTGAAATGCTTGGATTTGGCTGGAAAAATGCGTTTTCTGCTTCTTCACAGAAAGGGTTTAGAAACTCCTGCAAACACACATCAGTTTAACTTAGTAAGTTGAACGCACATATTGAAGGCCGTTCTGTTAGGTGTCTCCGTTTTGGTTTTAGAAGCAGATATTTATCAATACAGCGTTTACTCCCATTCACTCTGGAATATCAAAACTCAGCTCCTAGAAGAAACGCGCTTCTCACTCTCTGAATCTCAAGGCAGATTCAACTCCCTTAGGTAGGCGTACACACAGCAGAGCAGTCTGAAGGATACGATCGTTTTGAGTTTTAGACGGAGATTTACAGCTATTTCTGAAATGCTTGGATTTGGCTGGAAAAATGCGTTTTCTGCTTCTTCACAGAAAGGGTTTAGAAAGCCCTGCGAACACACATCAGTTTAACTCTGTATGTTGAATGCACACATTGAAGGCCGTTCTGTTAGGTTGCTCCGTTTTGGTTTTAGAAGCAGATATTTCTCAATGCAGCGCTTACTCCCATTCACTCTGGAATATGAAAACGCAACTCCTACAAGAAACGCGCTTCTCACTCTCTGAATCTCAAGGCAGATTCAACTCCCTTAGGTAAGCGAACAAACAGCAGAGCAGTCTGAAGGATACGTTCGTTTTGAGTTTCAGACCGAGATTTACAGCTATTTCTGAAATGCTTAGATTTGGCTGGAAAAATGCGTTTTCTGCTTCTTCACAGAAAGGGTTTAGAATCTCCTGCAAACACACATCAGTTTAACTCTGTAAGTTGAACGCACACATTGAAGGCCGTTCTGTTAGGTTGCTCCGTTTTGGTTTTAGAAGCAGATATTTCTCAATACAGCGTTTACTCCCATTCACTCTGGAATATGAAAACGCAGCTCCTAGAAGAAATGCGCTTCTCACTCTCTGAATCTCAAGGCAGATTCAACTTTCTTAGGTAAGCGAACACACAGCAGACCAGTCTGAAGGATACGTTCGTTTTGAGTTTCAGACCGCGATTTAAAGCTATTTCTGAAATGCTTGGATTTGGCTGGAAAAATGCGTTTTCTGCTTCTTCACAGAAAGGGCTTAGAAACTCCTGAAAACACACATCAGTTTAATTCTCTAAGTTGAACCCACACATTGAAGGCCGTTCTGTTAGGTTACTTCGTTTTGGTTTTAGAAGCAGATATTTCTCAATACAGCGTTTACTCCCATTCACTCTACAATATGAAAACGCAGCTCCTAGAAGAAACGCGCTTCTCACTCTCTGAATCTAAAGGCAGATTCAACCCCCTTAGGTAAGCGAACACACAGCAGAGCAGTCTGAAGGATACGTTCGTTTTGAGTTTTAGACGGAGATTTACAGCTATTTCTGAAATGCTTGGATTTGGCTGGAAAAATGCGTTTTCTGCTTCTTCACAGAAAGGGTTTAGAAACTCCTGCAAACACACATCAGTTTAACTCTGTAAGTTGAACGCACACATTGAAGGCCGTTCTTTTAGGTTGCTCCGTTTTGGATTTAGAAGCGGATATTTCTCAATACAGCGTTTAGTCCCATTCACTCTGTAATATCAAAACGCAGCTCCTAGAAGAAACGGGCTTCTCACTCTCTGAATCTCAAAACAGATTCAACTTTCTTAGGTAACCGAACACACAGCAGACCAGTCTGAATGATACGTTCGTTTTGAGTTTTAGGCGGAGATTTACAGCTATTTCTGAAATGCTTGGATTTGGATGGAAAAATGCGTTTCCTGCTTCTTCACAGAAAGGGCTGAGAAACTCCTGCAAACACACATCAGTTTAACTCTGTAAGTTGAACAGACACATTGAAGGCGGTTCTGGTAGGTTGCTCCGTTTTGGTTTTAGAAGCAGATATTTCTCAATACAGGGTTTACTCCCATTCACTCTGGAATATGAAAACGCAGCTCCTAGAAAAAACGCGATTCTCACTCTCTGAATCTCAAGGCAAATTAAACTCCGTTAGGTAAGCGAAAACACAGCAGACCAGTCTGAAAAATACGTTCGTTTTGAGTTTTAGACGGAGATTTACAGCTATTTCTGAAATGCTTGGATTTGGCTGAAAATATGCGTTTTCTGCTTCTTCACAGAAAGGGTTTAGAAACTCCTGCAAACAAACATCAGTTTATCTCTGTAAGTTGAACGCACACATTAAAGGCCGTTCTGTGAGGTTGCTCTGCTTTGGTTTTAGAAGCAGATATTTTTCAATACAGGCTTTACTCCCATTCACTCTGGAATATCAAAACGCAGCTCCTAGAAGAAACGCGCTTCTCACTCTCTGAATCTCAAGGCAGATTCAACTCCCTTAGGTAAGCGAACACACAGCAGAGCAGTCTGAAGGATATGTTCGTTTTGTGTTTTAGACGGAGAATTACAGCTATTTCTGAAAAGCTTGGATTTGGCTGGAAAAATGCGTTTTCTGCTTGTTCACAGAAAAGGTCTAGAAACTCCTGCAAACGCACATCAGTTTACCTCTGTAAGTTGAACGAACACATTGAAGGCCGTTCTGTTAGCTTGCTCCGTTTTGGTTTTAGAAGCAGATATTTCTCAATAGAGCGTTTACTCCCATTCACTCTGGAATATCAAAACGCAGCTCCTAGAAGAAACGCGCTTCTCACTCTCTGAATCTCAATGCAGATTCAACTCCCTTAGGTAAGCGAACACACAGCAGACCAGTCTGAAGGATACGTTCGTTTTGAGTTTTAGACGGAGATTTACAACTATTCCTGAAATGCTTGGATTTGGCTGGAAAAATGCGTTTTCTGCTTGTTCACAGAAATGGTCTAAAAACTCCTGCAAACACACATCAGTTTATCTCTGTAAGTTGAAGGCACACATTGAAGGGCGTTCTGTTAGGTTGCTCTGTTTTGGTTTTAGAAGCAGATATTTCTCAATACAGCGTTTACTCCCATTCACTCTGGAATATCAAAACGCAGCTGCAAGAAGAAACGTGCTTCTCACTCTCTGAATCTCAAGGCAGATTCAACTCCCTTAGGTAAGGGAACACACAGCATAGCAGTCTGAAGGATTCGTTCGTTTTGAGTTTTAGACGGAGATTTACAGCTATTTCTGAAATGCTTGGATTTGGCTGGAAAAATGCGTTTTCTGCTTCTTCGCAGAAAGGGTTTAGACACTCCTATAAACACGTCAGTTTAACTCTGTAAGTTGAACGCACACATTGAAGGCCGTTCTGTTAGGTTGCTCCGTTTTCGTTTTAGAAGCAGATGTTTCTCAATACAGCGTTTACTCCCATTCACCCTGGAATATGAAAACGCAGCTCCTAGTAGAAACGCGCTTTTCACTCTCTGAATCTCCAGGCAAGTTCAACGCCCTTAGGAAAGCGAAAACACAGCAGAGCATTCTAAAGGATACGATCGTTTTGAGTTTTAGACGGCGATTTACAGCTATTTCTGAAATGCTTGGATTTGGCTGGAAAAATGCGTTTCCTGCTTCTACACAAAAAGGGTTTTGAAACTCCTGCAAACAAACATCAGTTTAACTCTGTAAGATGAACGCACACATTGAAGGTCGTTCTCTTAGGTTGCTCCGTTTTGGTTTTAGAAGCAGATGTTTCTCAATACAGCATTTACTCCCATTCACTCTGTAATATCAAAACGCAGCTCCTAGAAGAAACGCGCTTCTCACTCTGAGTCTCAAGGCAGATTCAACTCCCTTAGGTAAGAGAACACACAGCAGAGCAGTCTGAAGGATACGTTCGTTTTAAGTTTCAGACGGAGATTTACAGCTATTTCTGAAATGCTTGAATTTCGCTGGAAAAATTCATTTCCTGTTTCTACACAAAAAGGGTTTAGAAACTCCTGCAAACACACATCAGTTTAACTCTGTAAGTTGAACGCACACATTGAAGGACGTTCTGTTTGGTTGCTCCGTTTTGGTTTTAGAAGCAGATATTTCTGAAAACAGCGCTTACTCCCATTCACTCTAAAATATGAAAACGCAGCTCCTAGAAGAAAAGTGCTTCTCACTCTCCAAATCTCAAGGTAGATTCAACTTTTTAAGGTTACGGAACACACAGCAGAGGATTCTGAAGGATACGTTCGTTTTGAGTTTTAGACGAAGATTTACAGCTATTTCTGAAATGCTTGGATTTGGCTGAAAAAATGCGTTTTCTGCTTCTTCACAGAAAGGGTTTAGAAACTCCTGCAAACACACATCAGTTTAACTCTGTAAGTTGAACGCACACATTGAAGGCCGTTCTGTTAGGTTGCTCCGTTTTGGTTTTAGAAGCAGATATTTCTCAATACAGCGTTTACTCCCATTCACTCTGGAATATCAAAACGCAGCTCCTAGAAGAAACGCGCTTCTCACTCTCTGAATCTCAAGGCAGATTCAACTCCCTTAGGTAAGCGAACACACAGCAGAGCAGTCTGAAAGATAAGTTTGTTTTGAGTTTTAGTCGGAGATTTACAGCTATTTCTGAAATGCTTGGATTTGGCTGGAAAAATGCGTTTTCTGCTTCTTCACAGAAAGGGTTTAGAAACTCCTGCAAACACACATCAGTTTAACTCTGTAAGTTGAACGCACACATTGAAGCCCGTCCTGTTAGGTTGCTCCGTTTTGGTTTTAGAAGCAGATATTTCTCAATACAGCGTTTACTCCCATTCACTCTGGAATATCAAAACGCAGCTCCTAGAAGAAACGCGCTTCTCAGTCTGAGTCTCAAGGCAGATTCAACTCCCTTAGGTAAGAGAACACACAGCAGAGCAGTCTGAAGGATACATTCGTTTTGAGTTTTAGACGGAGATTCACAGCTATTTCTGAAATCCTTGGATTTGGCTGGAAAAATGCGTGTTATGCTTCTTCACAGATAGGGTTTAGAAACTCCTGCAAACACACATCAGTTTAACTCAGTAAGTTGAACGCACATATTGAAGGCCGTTCTGTTAGGTGTCTCCGTTTTGGTTTTAGAAGCAGATATTTATCAATACAGCGTTTACTCCCATTCACTCTGGAATATCAAAACTCAGCTCCTAGAAGAAACGCGCTTCTCACTCTCTGAATCTCAAGGCAGATTCAACTCCCTTAGGTAGGCGTACACACAGCAGAGCAGTCTGAAGGATACGATCGTTTTGAGTTTTAGACGGAGATTTACAGCTATTTCTGAAATGCTTGGATTTGGCTGGAAAAATGCGTTTTCTGCTTCTTCACAGAAAGGGTTTAGAAAGCCCTGCGAACACACATCAGTTTAACTCTGTATGTTGAATGCACACATTGAAGGCCGTTCTGTTAGGTTGCTCCGTTTTGGTTTTAGAAGCAGATATTTCTCAATGCAGCGCTTACTCCCATTCACTCTGGAATATGAAAACGCAACTCCTACAAGAAACGCGCTTCTCACTCTCTGAATCTCAAGGCAGATTCAACTCCCTTAGGTAAGCGAACAAACAGCAGAGCAGTCTGAAGGATACGTTCGTTTTGAGTTTCAGACCGCGATTTAAAGCTATTTCTGAAATGCTTGGATTTGGCTGGAAAAATGCGTTTTCTGCTTCTTCACAGAAAGGGCTTAGAAACTCCTGAAAACACACATCAGTTTAATTCTCTAAGTTGAACCCACACATTGAAGGCCGTTCTGTTAGGTTACTTCGTTTTGGTTTTAGAAGCAGATATTTCTCAATACAGCGTTTACTCCCATTCACTCTACAATATGAAAACGCAGCTCCTAGAAGAAACGCGCTTCTCACTCTCTGAATCTAAAGGCAGATTCAACCCCCTTAGGTAAGCGAACACACAGCAGAGCAGTCTGAAGGATACGTTCGTTTTGAGTTTTAGACGGAGATTTACAGCTATTTCTGAAATGCTTGGATTTGGCTGGAAAAATGCGTTTTCTGCTTCTTCACAGAAAGGGTTTAGAAACTCCTGCAAACACACATCAGTTTAACTCTGTAAGTTGAACGCACACATTGAAGGCCGTTCTTTTAGGTTGCTCCGTTTTGGATTTAGAAGCGGATATTTCTCAATACAGCGTTTAGTCCCATTCACTCTGTAATATCAAAACGCAGCTCCTAGAAGAAACGGGCTTCTCACTCTCTGAATCTCAAAACAGATTCAACTTTCTTAGGTAACCGAACACACAGCAGACCAGTCTGAATGATACGTTCGTTTTGAGTTTTAGGCGGAGATTTACAGCTATTTCTGAAATGCTTGGATTTGGATGGAAAAATGCGTTTTCTGCTTCTTCACAGAAAGGGCTGAGAAACTCCTGCAAACACACATCAGTTTAACTCTGTAAGTTGAACAGACACATTGAAGGCGGTTCTGGTAGGTTGCTCCGTTTTGGTTTTAGAAGCAGATATTTCTCAATACAGGGTTTACTCCCATTCACTCTGGAATATGAAAACGCAGCTCCTAGAAAAAACGCGATTCTCACTCTCTGAATCTCAAGGCAGATTAAACTCCGTTAGGTAAGCGAAAACACAGCAGACCAGTCTGAAAAATACGTTCGTTTTGAGTTTTAGACGGAGATTTACAGCTATTTCTGAAATGCTTGGATTTGGCTGAAAATATGCGTTTTCTGCTTCTTCACAGAAAGGGTTTAGAAACTCCTGCAAACAAACATCAGTTTATCTCTGTAAGTTGAACGCACACATTAAAGGCCGTTCTGTGAGGTTGCTCTGCTTTGGTTTTAGAAGCAGATATTTTTCAATACAGGCTTTACTCCCATTCACTCTGGAATATCAAAACGCAGCTCCTAGAAGAAACGCGCTTCTCACTCTCTGAATCTCAAGGCAGATTCAACTCCCTTAGGTAAGCGAACACACAGCAGAGCAGTCTGAAGGATATGTTCGTTTTGTGTTTTAGACGGAGAATTACAGCTATTTCTGAAAAGCTTGGATTTGGCTGGAAAAATGCGTTTTCTGCTTGTTCACAGAAAAGGTCTAGAAACTCCTGCAAACGCACATCAGTTTACCTCTGTAAGTTGAACGAACACATTGAAGGCCGTTCTGTTAGCTTGCTCCGTTTTGGTTTTAGAAGCAGATATTTCTCAATAGAGCGTTTACTCCCATTCACTCTGGAATATCAAAACGCAGCTCCTAGAAGAAACGCGCTTCTCACTCTCTGAATCTCAATGCAGATTCAACTCCCTTAGGTAAGCGAACACACAGCAGACCAGTCTGAAGGATACGTTCGTTTTGAGTTTTAGACGGAGATTTACAACTATTCCTGAAATGCTTGGATTTGGCTGGAAAAATGCGTTTTCTGCTTGTTCACAGAAATGGTCTAAAAACTCCTGCAAACACACATCAGTTTATCTCTGTAAGTTGAAGGCACACATTGAAGGGCGTTCTGTTAGGTTGCTCTGTTTTGGTTTTAGAAGCAGATATTTCTCAATACAGCGTTTACTCCCATTCACTCTGGAATATCAAAACGCAGCTGCAAGAAGAAACGTGCTTCTCACTCTCTGAATCTCAAGGCAGATTCAACTCCCTTAGGTAAGGGAACACACAGCATAGCAGTCTGAAGGATTCGTTCGTTTTGAGTTTTAGACGGAGATTTACAGCTATTTCTGAAATGCTTGGATTTGGCTGGAAAAATGCGTTTTCTGCTTCTTCGCAGAAAGGGTTTAGAAACTCCTATAAACACGTCAGTTTAACTCTGTAAGTTGAACGCACACATTGAAGGCCGTTCTGTTAGGTTGCTCCGTTTTCGTTTTAGAAGCAGATGTTTCTCAATACAGCGTTTACTCCCATTCACCCTGGAATATGAAAACGCAGCTCCTAGTAGAAACGCGCTTTTCACTCTCTGAATCTCCAGGCAAGTTCAACGCACTTAGGAAAGCGAAAACACAGCAGAGCATTCTAAAGGATACGATCGTTTTGAGTTTTAGACGGCGATTTACAGCTATTTCTGAAATGCTTGGATTTGGCTGGAAAAATGCGTTTCCTGCTTCTACACAAAAAGGGTTTTGAAACTCCTGCAAACAAACATCAGTTTAACTCTGTAAGATGAACGCACACATTGAAGGTCGTTCTCTTAGGTTGCTCCGTTTTGGTTTTAGAAGCAGATGTTTCTCAATACAGCATTTACTCCCATTCACTCTGTAATATCAAAACGCAGCTCCTAGAAGAAACGCGCTTCTCACTCTGAGTCTCAAGGCAGATTCAACTCCCTTAGGTAAGAGAACACACAGCAGAGCAGTCTGAAGGATACGTTCGTTTTAAGTTTCAGACGGAGATTTACAGCTATTTCTGAAATGCTTGAATTTCGCTGGAAAAATTCATTTCCTGTTTCTACACAAAAAGGGTTTAGAAACTCCTGCAAACACACATCAGTTTAACTCTGTAAGTTGAACGCACACATTGAAGGACGTTCTGTTTGGTTGCTCCGTTTTGGTTTTAGAAGAAGATATTTCTGAAAACAGCGCTTACTCCCATTCACTCTAAAATATGAAAACGCAGCTCCTAGAAGAAAAGTGCTTCTCACTCTCCAAATCTCAAGGTAGATTCAACTTTTTAAGGTTACGGAACACACAGCAGAGGATTCTGAAGGATACGTTCGTTTTGAGTTTTAGACGAAGATTTACAGCTATTTCTGAAATGCTTGGATTTGGCTGAAAAAATGCGTTTTCTGCTTCTTCACAGAAAGGGTTTAGAAACTCCTGCAAACACACATCAGTTTAACTCTGTAAGTTGAACGCACACATTGAAGGCCGTTCTGTTAGGTTGCTCCGTTTTGGTTTTAGAAGCAGATATTTCTCAATACAGCGTTTACTCCCATTCACTCTGGAATATCAAAACGCAGCTCCTAGAAGAAACGCGCTTCTCACTCTCTGAATCTCAAGGCAGATTCAACTCCCTTAGGTAAGCGAACACACAGCAGAGCAGTCTGAAAGATAAGTTTGTTTTAAGTTTTAGTCGGAGATTTACAGCTATTTCTGAAATGCTTGGATTTGGCTGGAAAAATGCGTTTTCTGCTTCTTCACAGAAAGGGTTTAGAAACTCCTGCAAACACACATCAGTTTAACTCTGTAAGTTGAACGCACACATTGAAGCCCGTCCTGTTAGGTTGCTCCGTTTTGGTTTTAGAAGCAGATATTTCTCAATACAGCGTTTACTCCCATTCACTCTGGAATATCAAAACGCAGCTCCTAGAAGAAACGCGCTTCTCAGTCTGAGTCTCAAGGCAGATTCAACTCCCTTAGGTAAGAGAACACACAGCAGAGCAGTCTGAAGGATACATTCGTTTTGAGTTTTAGACGGAGATTCACAGCTATTTCTGAAATCCTTGGATTTGGCTGGAAAAATGCGTGTTATGCTTCTTCACAGATAGGGTTTAGAAACTCCTGCAAACACACATCAGTTTAACTCTCTAAGTTGAACGCACACATTGAAGGCCGTTCTGTTAGGTTGCTCCGTTTTGGTTTTAGAAGCAGATATTTCTCAATACAGCCTTTACTCCCATTCACTCTGGAATATCAAAACGCAGCTCCAAGAAGAAACGCGCTTCTCACTCTCTGAATCTCAAGGCAGATTCAACTCCCTTAGGTAAGCGAACACACAGCAGAGCAGTCTGAAAGATACGTTCGTTTTGAGATTTTGACGGAGATTTACAGCTATTTCTGAAATGCTTGGATTTGGCTGGAAAAATGCGTTTTCTGCTTCTTCACAGAAAGGGTTTAGAAACTCCTGCAAACACACATCAGTTTAACTTAGTAAGTTGAACGCACATATTGAAGGCCGTTCTGTTAGGTGTCTCCGTTTTGGTTTTAGAAGCAGATATTTATCAATACAGCGTTTACTCCCATTCACTCTGGAATATCAAAACTCAGCTCCTAGAAGAAACGCGCTTCTCACTCTCTGAATCTCAAGGCAGATTCAACTCCCTCAGGTAGGCGTACACACAGCAGAGCAGTCTGAAGGATACGATCGTTTTGAGTTTTAGACGGAGATTTACAGCTATTTCTGAAATGCTTGGATTTGGCTGGAAAAATGCGTTTTCTGCTTCTTCACAGAAAGGGTTTAGAAAGCCCTGCGAACACACATCAGTTTAACTCTGTATGTTGAATGAACACATTGAAGGCCGTTCTGTTAGGTTGCTCCGTTTTGGTTTTAGAAGCAGATATTTCTCAATGCAGCGCTTACTCCCATTCACTCTGGAATATGAAAACGCAACTCCTACAAGAAACGCGCTTCTCACTCTCTGAATCTCAAGGCAGATTCAACTCCCTTAGGTAAGCGAACAAACAGCAGAGCAGTCTGAAGGATACGTTCGTTTTGAGTTTCAGACCGAGATTTACAGCTATTTCTGAAATGCTTAGATTTGGCTGGAAAAATGCGTTTTCTGCTTCTTCACAGAAAGGGTTTAGAATCTCCTGCAAACACACATCAGTTTAACTCTGTAAGTTGAACGCACACATTGAAGGCCGTTCTGTTAGGTTGCTCCGTTTTGGTTTTAGAAGCAGATATTTCTCAATACAGCGTTTACTCCCATTCACTCTGGAATATGAAAACGCAGCTCCTAGAAGAAATGCGCTTCTCACTCTCTGAATCTCAAGGCAGATTCAACTTTCTTAGGTAAGCGAACACACAGCAGACCAGTCTGAAGGATACGTTCGTTTTGAGTTTCAGACCGCGATTTAAAGCTATTTCTGAAATGCTTGGATTTGGCTGGAAAAATGCGTTTTCTGCTTCTTCACAGAAAGGGCTTAGAAACTCCTGAAAACACACATCAGTTTAATTCTCTAAGTTGAACCCACACATTGAAGGCCGTTCTGTTAGGTTACTTCGTTTTGGTTTTAGAAGCAGATATTTCTCAATACAGCGTTTACTCCCATTCACTCTACAATATGAAAACGCAGCTCCTAGAAGAAACGCGCTTCTCACTCTCTGAATCTAAAGGCAGATTCAACCCCCTTAGGTAAGCGAACACACAGCAGAGCAGTCTGAAGGATACGTTCGTTTTGAGTTTTAGACGGAGATTTACAGCTATTTCTGAAATGCTTGGATTTGGCTGGAAAAATGCGTTTTCTGCTTCTTCACAGAAAGGGTTTAGAAACTCCTGCAAACACACATCAGTTTAACTCTGTAAGTTGAACGCACACATTGAAGGCCGTTCTTTTAGGTTGCTCCGTTTTGGATTTAGAAGCGGATATTTCTCAATACAGCGTTTAGTCCCATTCACTCTGTAATATCAAAACGCAGCTCCTAGAAGAAACGGGCTTCTCACTCTCTGAATCTCAAAACAGATTCAACTTTCTTAGGTAACCGAACACACAGCAGACCAGTCTGAATGATACGTTCGTTTTGAGTTTTAGGCGGAGATTTACAGCTATTTCTGAAATGCTTGGATTTGGATGGAAAAATGCGTTTCCTGCTTCTTCACAGAAAGGGCTGAGAAACTCCTGCAAACACACATCAGTTTAACTCTGTAAGTTGAACAGACACATTGAAGGCGGTTCTGGTAGGTTGCTCCGTTTTGGTTTTAGAAGCAGATATTTCTCAATACAGGGTTTACTCCCATTCACTCTGGAATATGAAAACGCAGCTCCTAGAAAAAACGCGATTCTCACTCTCTGAATCTCAAGGCAGATTAAACTCCGTTAGGTAAGCGAAAACACAGCAGACCAGTCTGAAAAATACGTTCGTTTTTAGTTTTAGACGGAGATTTACAGCTATTTCTGAAATGCTTGGATTTGGCTGAAAATATGCGTTTTCTGCTTCTTCACAGAAAGGGTTTAGAAACTCCTGCAAACAAACATCAGTTTATCTCTGTAAGTTGAACGCACACATTAAAGGCCGTTCTGTGAGGTTGCTCTGCTTTGGTTTTAGAAGCAGATATTTTTCAATACAGGCTTTACTCCCATTCACTCTGGAATATCAAAACGCAGCTCCTAGAAGAAACGCGCTTCTCACTCTCTGAATCTCAAGGCAGATTCAACTCCCTTAGGTAAGCGAACACACAGCAGAGCAGTCTGAAGGATATGTTCGTTTTGTGTTTTAGACGGAGAATTACAGCTATTTCTGAAAAGCTTGGATTTGGCTGGAAAAATGCGTTTTCTGCTTGTTCACAGAAAAGGTCTAGAAACTCCTGCAAACGCACATCAGTTTACCTCTGTAAGTTGAACGAACACATTGAAGGCCGTTCTGTTAGCTTGCTCCGTTTTGGTTTTAGAAGCAGATATTTCTCAATAGAGCGTTTACTCCCATTCACTCTGGAATATCAAAACGCAGCTCCTAGAAGAAACGCGCTTCTCACTCTCTGAATCTCAATGCAGATTCAACTCCCTTAGGTAAGCGAACACACAGCAGACCAGTCTGAAGGATACGTTCGTTTTGAGTTTTAGACGGAGATTTACAACTATTCCTGAAATGCTTGGATTTGGCTGGAAAAATGCGTTTTCTGCTTGTTCACAGAAATGGTCTAAAAACTCCTGCAAACACACATCAGTTTATCTCTGTAAGTTGAAGGCACACATTGAAGGGCGTTCTGTTAGGTTGCTCTGTTTTGGTTTTAGAAGCAGATATTTCTCAATACAGCGTTTACTCCCATTCACTCTGGAATATCAAAACGCAGCTGCAAGAAGAAACGTGCTTCTCACTCTCTGAATCTCAAGGCAGATTCAACTCCCTTAGGTAAGGGAACACACAGCATAGCAGTCTGAAGGATTCGTTCGTTTTGAGTTTTAGACGGAGATTTACAGCTATTTCTGAAATGCTTGTATTTGGCTGGAAAAATGCGTTTTCTGCTTCTTCGCAGAAAGGGTTTAGAAACTCCTATAAACACGTCAGTTTAACTCTGTAAGTTGAACGCACACATTGAAGGCCGTTCTGTTAGGTTGCTCCGTTTTCGTTTTAGAAGCAGATGTTTCTCAATACAGCGTTTACTCCCATTCACCCTGGAATATGAAAACGCAGCTCCTAGTAGAAACGCGCTTTTCACTCTCTGAATCTCCAGGCAAGTTCAACGCCCTTAGGAAAGCGAAAACACAGCAGAGCATTCTAAAGGATACGATCGTTTTGAGTTTTAGACGGCGATTTACAGCTATTTCTGAAATGCTTGGATTTGGCTGGAAAAATGCGTTTCCTGCTTCTACACAAAAAGGGTTTTGAAACTCCTGCAAACAAACATCAGTTTAACTCTGTAAGATGAACGCACACATTGAAGGTCGTTCTCTTAGGTTGCTCCGTTTTGGTTTTAGAAGCAGATGTTTCTCAATACAGCATTTACTCCCATTCACTCTGTAATATCAAAACGCAGCTCCTAGAAGAAACGCGCTTCTCACTCTGAGTCTCAAGGCAGATTCAACTCCCTTAGGTAAGAGAACACACAGCAGAGCAGTCTGAAGGATACGTTCGTTTTAAGTTTCAGACGGAGATTTACAGCTATTTCTGAAATGCTTGAATTTCGCTGGAAAAATTCATTTCCTGTTTCTACACAAAAAGGGTTTAGAAACTCCTGCAAACACACATCAGTTTAACTCTGTAAGTTGAACGCACACATTGAAGGACGTTCTGTTTGGTTGCTCCGTTTTGGTTTTAGAAGCAGATATTTCTGAAAACAGCGCTTACTCCCATTCACTCTAAAATATGAAAACGCAGCTCCTAGAAGAAAAGTGCTTCTCACTCTCCAAATCTCAAGGTAGATTCAACTTTTTAAGGTTACGGAACACACAGCAGAGGATTCTGAAGGATACGTTCGTTTTGAGTTTTAGACGAAGATTTACAGCTATTTCTGAAATGCTTGGATTTGGCTGAAAAAATGCGTTTTCTGCTTCTTCACAGAAAGGGTTTAGAAACTCCTGCAAACACACATCAGTTTAACTCTGTAAGTTGAACGCACACATTGAAGGCCGTTCTGTTAGGTTGCTCCGTTTTGGTTTTAGAAGCAGATATTTCTCAATACAGCGTTTACTCCCATTCACTCTGGAATATCAAAACGCAGCTCCTAGAAGAAACGCGCTTCTCACTCTCTGAATCTCAAGGCAGATTCAACTCCCTTAGGTAAGCGAACACACAGCAGAGCAGTCTGAAAGATAAGTTTGTTTTGAGTTTTAGTCGGAGATTTACAGCTATTTCTGAAATGCTTGGATTTGGCTGGAAAAATGCGTTTTCTGCTTCTTCACAGAAAGGGTTTAGAAACTCCTGCAAACACACATCAGTTTAACTCTGTAAGTTGAACGCACACATTGAAGCCCGTCCTGTTAGGTTGCTCCGTTTTGGTTTTAGAAGCAGATATTTCTCAATACAGCGTTTACTCCCATTCACTCTGGAATATCAAAACGCAGCTCCTAGAAGAAACGCGCTTCTCAGTCTGAGTCTCAAGGCAGATTCAACTCCCTTAGGTAAGAGAACACACAGCAGAGCAGTCTGAAGGATACATTCGTTTTGAGTTTTAGACGGAGATTCACAGCTATTTCTGAAATCCTTGGATTTGGCTGGAAAAATGCGTGTTATGCTTCTTCACAGATAGGGTTTAGAAACTCCTGCAAACACACATCAGTTTAACTCTCTAAGTTGAACGCACACATTGAAGGCCGTTCTGTTAGGTTGCTCCGTTTTGGTTTTAGAAGCAGATATTTCTCAATACAGCCTTTACTCCCATTCACTCTGGAATATCAAAACGCAGCTCCAAGAAGAAACGCGCTTCTCACTCTCTGAATCTCAAGGCAGATTCAACTCCCTTAGGTAAGCGAACACACAGCAGAGCAGTCTGAAAGATACGTTCGTTTTGAGATTTTGACGGAGATTTACAGCTATTTCTGAAATGCTTGGATTTGGCTGGAAAAATGCGTTTTCTGCTTCTTCACAGAAAGGGTTTAGAAACTCCTGCAAACACACATCAGTTTAACTTAGTAAGTTGAACGCACATATTGAAGGCCGTTCTGTTAGGTGTCTCCGTTTTGGTTTTAGAAGCAGATATTTCTCAATACAGCGTTTACTCCCATTCACTCTGGAATATCAAAACTCAGCTCCTAGAAGAAACGCGCTTCTCACTCTCTGAATCTCAAGGCAGATTCAACTCCCTTAGGTAGGCGTACACACAGCAGAGCAGTCTGAAGGATACGATCGTTTTGAGTTTTAGACGGAGATTTACAGCTATTTCTGAAATGCTTGGATTTGGCTGGAAAAATGCGTTTTCTGCTTCTTCACAGAAAGGGTTTAGAAAGCCCTGCGAACACACATCAGTTTAACTCTGTATGTTGAATGCACACATTGAAGGCCGTTCTGTTAGGTTGCTCCGTTTTGGTTTTAGAAGCAGATATTTCTCAATGCAGCGCTTACTCCCATTCACTCTGGAATATGAAAACGCAACTCCTACAAGAAACGCGCTTCTCACTCTCTGAATCTCAAGGCAGATTCAACTCCCTTAGGTAAGCGAACAAACAGCAGAGCAGTCTGAAGGATACGTTCGTTTTGAGTTTCAGACCGAGATTTACAGCTATTTCTGAAATGCTTAGATTTGGCTGGAAAAATGCGTTTTCTGCTTCTTCACAGAAAGGGTTTAGAATCTCCTGCAAACACACATCAGTTTAACTCTGTAAGTTGAACGCACACATTGAAGGCCGTTCTGTTAGGTTGCTCCGTTTTGGTTTTAGAAGCAGATATTTCTCAATACAGCGTTTACTCCCATTCACTCTGGAATATGAAAACGCAGCTCCTAGAAGAAATGCGCTTCTCACTCTCTGAATCTCAAGGCAGATTCAACTTTCTTAGGTAAGCGAACACACAGCAGACCAGTCTGAAGGATACGTTCGTTTTGAGTTTCAGACCGCGATTTAAAGCTATTTCTGAAATGCTTGGATTTGGCTGGAAAAATGCGTTTTCTGCTTCTTCACAGAAAGGGCTTAGAAACTCCTGAAAACACACATCAGTTTAATTTTCTAAGTTGAACCCACACATTGAAGGCCGTTCTGTTAGGTTACTTCGTTTTGGTTTTAGAAGCAGATATTTCTCAATACAGCGTTTACTCCCATTCACTCTACAATATGAAAACGCAGCTCCTAGAAGAAACGCGCTTCTCACTCTCTGAATCTAAAGGCAGATTCAACCCCCTTAGGTAAGCGAACACACAGCAGAGCAGTCTGAAGGATACGTTCGTTTTGAGTTTTAGACGGAGATTTACAGCTATTTCTGAAATGCTTGGATTTGGCTGGAAAAATGCGTTTTCTGCTTCTTCACAGAAAGGGTTTAGAAACTCCTGCAAACACACATCAGTTTAACTCTGTAAGTTGAACGCACACATTGAAGGCCGTTCTTTTAGGTTGCTCCGTTTTGGATTTAGAAGCGGATATTTCTCAATACAGCGTTTAGTCCCATTCACTCTGTAATATCAAAACGCAGCTCCTAGAAGAAACGGGCTTCTCACTCTCTGAATCTCAAAACAGATTCAACTTTCTTAGGTAACCGAACACACAGCAGACCAGTCTGAATGATACGTTCGTTTTGAGTTTTAGGCGGAGATTTACAGCTATTTCTGAAATGCTTGGATTTGGATGGAAAAATGCGTTTTCTGCTTCTTCACAGAAAGGGCTGAGAAACTCCTGCAAACACACATCAGTTTAACTCTGTAAGTTGAACCGACACATTGAAGATGTTTCTGGTAGGTTGCTCCGTTTTGGTTTTAGAAGCAGATATTTCTCAATACAGGGTTTACTCCCATTCACTCTGGAATATGAAAATGCAGCTCCTAGAAAAAACGCGATTCTCACTCTCTGAATCTCAAGGCAGATTAAACTCCGTTAGGTAAGCGAAAACACAGCAGAGCAGTCTGAAGGATACGTTCGTTTTGAGTTTCAGACGGCTATTTACAGCTATTTCTGAAATGCTTGGATTTGGCTGGAAAAATGCGTTTTCTGCTTCTTCAGAGAAAGGGTTTAGAAACTCCTGCAAACACACATCAGTTTAACTCCATAAGTGTGAGGCACACATTGAAGGCCGTTCTGTTACGTTGCTCCGTTTTGATTTTAGAAGCACATATTTCTCAATACAGCGTTTACTGCCTTTCACTCTGAATATCAAAACGCAGCTCCTAGAAGAAACGCGCTTCTCACTCTCTGAATCTCAAGGCAGATTCACCTCCCTTAGGTAAGCGAACACACAGCAGAGCACTCTGAAGGATACGTTCGTTTTGAGTTTTAGGCGGAGATTTACAGCTATTTCTGAAATGCTTGGAATTGGCTGGAAAAATGCTTGTTCTGCTTCTTCACAGAAAGGGTTTAGAAACTCCTGCAAACACATCAGTTTAATTCTCTAAGTTGAACGCACACATTGAAGGCCGTTCTGTTAGGTTGCTCCGTTTTGGTTTTAGAATCAGATATTTCTCAACACAGCGTTTACTCCCATTCACTCTGGAATATCAAAACGCACCTCCAAGAAGAAACGCGCTTCTCACTCTCTGAATCTCAAGGCAGACTCAACCCCCTTAGGTAAGCGAACACACAGCAGAGCAGTCTGAAGGATACGTTCGTTTTGAGTTTTAGACGGAGATTTACAGCTATTTCTGAAATGCTTGCATTTGGCTGAATAAATGCGTTTTCTGCTTCTTCACAGAAAGGGTTGAGAAACTCCTGCAAACACACATCAGTTTAACTCTATAAGTTGAACGCACACATTGAAGGCCGTTCTGTTAGGTGTTTCCGTTTTGGTTTTAGATATAGATATTTCTCAATACAGCGTTTACTCTCATTCGCTCTGGAATATCAAAACGCAGCTCCTAGAAGAAACGCGCTTCTCAGTCTTTTAATCTCAAGGCAGACTAAACTCCCTTAGGTAAGCGAACACACAGCAGAGCAGTCTGAAGGATACGATCGTTTTG
The DNA here is from genome assembly GCF_049354715.1 of Callithrix jacchus. Taxonomy (NCBI): domain Eukaryota; kingdom Metazoa; phylum Chordata; class Mammalia; order Primates; family Cebidae; genus Callithrix; species Callithrix jacchus. The sequence continues at coordinate 58,690,223 of NC_133524.1, read as the reverse complement.
AGTTTTAGACGGAGATTTACAGCTATTTCTGAAATGCTTGGATTTGGCTGGATAAATGCGTTTTCTGCTTCTTCACAGAAAGGGTTTAGAAAGCCCTGCAAACACACATTAGTTTAACTCTGTATGTTGTATGCACACATTGAAGGACGTTCTGTTAGGTTGCTCCGTTTTGGTTTTAGAAGCAGATATTTCTCAATGCAGCGTTTACTCCCATTCACTCTGGAATATGAAAACGCAACTCCTACAAAAAACGCGCTTCTCACTCTCTGAATCTCAAGGCAGATTCAACTCCCTTAGGTAAGCGAACATACAGCAGAGCAGTCTGAAGGATACGTTCGTTTTGAGTTTTAGACGGAGATTTACAGCTATTTCTGAAATGCTTGGATTTGGCTGAAAAAATGGTGTTCTCCTTCTTCACAGAAAGGGTTTACAAACTCCTGCAAACACCCATGAGTTTAACTCTATAAGTTGAAAGCACACATTGAAGGCCGTTCTGTTAGGTTGCTCCTTTTTGGTTTTAGAAGCAGATATTTCTCAATACAGCCTTTATTCTCATTCACTCTGGAATATGAAAACTCAGCTCCTAGAGAAACGCGCTTCTCACTCTCTGAATCTCAAGGCAGATTCAACTCCCTTAGGTAAGCGAACACACAGAAAAGCAGTCTGAAGGATACGTTCGTTTTGAGTTTTAGCCGGAGATTTACAGCTATTTCTGAAATGCTTGGATTTGGCTGGAAAAATGCGTTTTCTGCTTCTTCACAGAAAGGGTTCAGACACTCCTGCTAACACACATCATTTTGACTTTGTAAGCTGAACGCACACATTGAAGGCCGTTCTGTTAGGTTGCTCCGTTTTGGTTTTAGAAGCAGATATTTCTCAATAAGGCCTTCACTCCCATTCACTCTGGAATATCAAAACGCAGCTCCTAGAAGGAACGTGCTTCTCACTCTCTGAATCTCAAGGCAGATTCAACTCCCTTAGGTAAGCAAACACACAGCAGAGGAGACTGAAGGATACGTTCGTTTTGAGTTTTAGACGGAGATTTACACCTATTTCTGAAATGCTTGGATTTGGCTGGAAATATGCGTTTTCTGCTTCTTCACAGAAAGGGTTTAGAAACTCCTCCGAACACACATCAGTTTAACATTGTAAGTTGAACGCAGACATTGAAGGCCGTTCTGGCAGGTTGCTTTGTTTTGGTTATAGAAGCAGATATTTCTCAATACAGCGTTTACTCCCATTCACTCTGGAATATCAAAACGCAGCTCCAAAAGAAACGCGGATCTCACTCTCTTAATCTCAAGGCAGATTCAACTCCCTTAGGGAAGCGAACACACAGCAGAGGAGTCTGAAGGATACGTTCGTTTTGAGTTTTAGACGGAGATTTACAGCTATTTCTGAAATGCTTGGATTTGGCTGGAAAAATGCGTTTTCTGCTTCTTCACAGAAAGGGTTCAGACACTCCTGCTAACACACATCATTTTGACTTTGTATGTTGAACGCAAACATTGAAGGCCGTTCTGTTAGGTTGCTCCGTTTTGGTTTTAGAAGCAGATATTTCTCAATAAGGCCTTCACTCCCATTCACTCTGGAATATCAAAACGCAGCTCCTAGAAGGAACGTGCTTCTCACTCTCTGAATCTCAAGGCAGATTCAACTCCCTTAGGTAAGCAAACACACAGCAGAGGAGACTGAAGGATACGTTCGTTTTGAGTTTTAGACGGAGATTTACACCTATTTCTGAAATGCTTGGATTTGGCTGGAAATATGCGTTTTCTGCTTCTTCACAGAAAGGGTTTAGAAACTCCTCCGAACACACATCAGTTTAACATTGTAAGTTGAACGCAGAAATTGAAGGCCGTTCTGGCAGGTTGCTCCGTTTTGGTTATAGAAGCAGATATTTCTCAATACAGCGTTTTCTCCCATTCACTCTGGAATATCAAAACGCAGCTCCAAAAGAAACGCGCATCTCACTCTCTTAATCTCAAGGCAGATTCAAATCCCTTAGGGAAGCGAACACACAGCAGAGCATTCTGAAGGATACGTTCGTTTTGAGTTTTAGACGGAGATTTAGAGCTATTTCTGAAATGCTTGGATTTAGCTGGAAAAATGCGTTTTCTGCTTCCTCACAGAAAGGGTTTAGAAACTCCTGCAAACACCCATGAGTTTAACTCTATAAGTTGAAAGCACACATTGAAGGCCGTTGTGTTAGGTTGCTCCTTTTTGGTTTTAGAAGCAGATATTTCTCAATACAGCCTTTACTCCCATTCACTCTGGAATATGAAAAGTCAGCTCCTAGAAGAAACGCGCTTCTCACTCTCTGAATCTCAAGGCATATTCAACTCCCTTAGGTAAGCGAACACACAGAAAAGCAGTCTGAAGGATACGTTCGTTTTGAGTTTTAGACGGAGATTTACAGGTATTTCTGAAATGCTTGGATTTGGCTGGAAAAATGAGTTTTCTGCTTCTTCACAGAAAGGGTTTAGACACTCTTGCAAACACACATCAGTTTAACTGTAAGTTGAACGCACACGTTGAAGGCCGTTCTGTTAGGTTGCTCCGTTTTGGTTTTAGAAGCAGATATCTTCAATACAGCGTTTACTCCCATCCACTCTGGAATATCAAAACGCAGCTCCTAGAAGAAACGCGCTTCTCACTCTCTGAATCTCAAGGCAGATTCAACTCCCTTAGGTAAGCGAACAGACAGGAGAGCAGTCTGAAGGATACGTTCGTTTTGAGTTTTAGACCGAGATTTACAGCTATTTCTGAAATGCTTGGATTTGGCTGGAAAAATGTGTTTTCTGCTTCTTCACAGAAAGGGTTTAGAAACATTTGCAAACACACATCAGTTTAACATTGTAAGTTGAACGCAGACATTGAAGGCCGTTCTGTTAGGTTGCTCCGTTTTGGTTATAGAAGCAGATATTTCTCAATACAGCGTTTACTCCCATTCACTCTGGAATATCCAAACGCAGCTACTAGAAAAAACGCGCTTCTCACTCTCTGAATTTCAAGACAGATTCAACTCCCTTAGGTAAGCGAACACACAGCAGAGCAGTCTGAAGGATACGTTCGTTTTGAGTTTTAGACGGAGATTTACAGCTATTTCTGAAATGCTTGGATTTGGCTGGAAATATGCGTTTTCTGCTTCTTCACAGAAAGGGTTTAGACACTCCTGCAAACACACATCCGTTTAACGCTGTAAATTGAACGCACACATTGAAGGCCGTTCTGTTAGGTTGCTCCGTTTTGGTTTCAGAAGCAGATATTTTCAATACAGCGTTTACTCCCATCCACTCTGGAATATCAAAACGCAGCTCCTATAAGAAACGCGCTTCTCACTCTCTGAATCTCAAGACAGATTCAACTCCCTTAGGTAAGCGAACAGACAGAAGAGCAGTCTGAAGGATACGTTCGTTTTGAGTTTTAGACGGAGATTTACAACTATTTCTGAAATGCTTGGATTTGGCTGGAAAAATGCGTTTTCTGCTTCTTCACAGAAAGCGTTCAGACACTCCTGCTAACACACATCATTTTAACTTTGTAAGTTGAACGCACACATTGAAGGCCGTTCTGTTAGGTTGCTCCGTTTTGGTTTTAGAAGCAGATATTTCTCAATAAGGCGTTTATTCCCATTCACTCTGGAATATCAAAACGCAGCTCCTAGAAGGAACGTGCTTCTCACTCTCTGAATCTCAAGGCAGATTCAACTCCCTTAGGTAAGCGAACACACAGCAGAGGAGACTGAAGGATACGTTCGTTTTGAGTTTTAGACGGAGATTTACACCTATTTCTGAAATGCTTGGATTTGGCTGGAAATATGCGTTTTCTGCTTCTTCACAGAAAGGGTTTAGAAACTCCTTCCAACACACATCAGTTTAACTCTGTAAGTTGAAGGCACACATTGAAGGCCGTTCTGTTTGGTTGCTCCGTTTTGGTTTTAGAAGCAGATATTTGTCAATACAGCGTTTACTCCCATTCACTCTGGAATATCAAAACGCAGCTCCAAATGAAACGCGCATCTCACTCTCTTAATCTCAAGGCAGATTCAACTCCCTTAGGTAAGCGAACACACAGAAGAGCAGTCTGAAGGATACGTTCGTTTTGAGTTTTAGACGGAGATTTACAGCTATTTCTGAAATGCTTGGATTTGGCTGGAAAAATGCGTTTTCTTCTTCTTCACAGAAAGGGTTTAGAAACTCCTGCAAACACCCATGAGTTTAACTCTATAAGTTGAAAGGACACATTGAAGGCCGTTCTGTTAGGTTGCTCCGTTTTGGTTTTAGAAGCAGATATTTTCAATACAGCGTTTACTCCCATCCACTCTGGAATATCAAAACGCAGCTCCTACAAGAAACGTGCTTCTCACTCTTTGAATCTCAAGGCAGATTCAACTCCCTTAGGTAAGCGAACAGACAGAAGGGCAGTCTGAAGGATACGTTCGTTTTGAATTGTAGACCGAGATTTACAGCTACTTCTGAAATGCTTGGATATGGCTGGAAAAATGCGTATTCTGCTTCTTCACAGAAAGGGTTTAGAAACTCCTGCAAACACACATCAGTTTAACATTGTAAGTTGAACGCACACATTGAAGGCCGTTCTGTTAGGTTGCTCCTTTTTGGTTTTAGAAGCAGATATTTCTCAATACAGCCTTTACTCCCATTCACTCTGGAATATGAAAACTCAGCTCCTAGAAGAAACGCGCTTCTCTCTAAATCTCAAGGCATATTCAACTCCCTTAGGTAAGCGAACACACAGAAAAGCAGTCTGAAGGATACGTTCGTTTTGAGTTTTAGACGGAGATTTACAGCTATTTCTGAAATGCTTGGATTTGGCTGGAAAAATGCGTTTTCTGGTTCTTCACAGAAAGCGTTCAGACACTCCTGCTAACACACATCATTTTGACTTTGTAAGTTGAACGCACACATTGAAGGCCGTTCTGTTAGGTTGCTCCGTTTTGGTTTTAGAAGCAGATATTTCTCAATAAGGCGTTTACTCCCATTCACTCTGGAATATCAAAACGCAGCTCCTAGAAGGAACGTGCTTCTCACTCTCTGAATCTCAAGGCAGATTCAACTCCCTAGGTAAGCGAACACACAGCAGAGGAGACTGAAGGATACGTTCGTTTTGAGTTTTAGACGGAGATTTACAGCTATTTCTGAAATGCTTGGATTTGGCTGGAAAAATGCGTTTTCTGCTTCTTCACAGAAAGGGTTTAGAAACTCCTGCAAACACCCATGAGTTTAACTCTATAAGTTGAAAGCACACATTGAAGGCCGTTGTGTTAGGTTGCTCCTTTTTGGTTTTAGAAGCAGATATTTCTCAATACAGCCTTTACTCCCATTCACTCTGGAATATGAAAAGTCAGCTCCTAGAAGAAACGCGCTTCTCACTCTCTGAATCTCAAGGCATATTCAACTCCCTTAGGTAAGCGAACACACAGCAGAGCAGTCTGAAGGATACGTTCGTTTTGAGTTTTAGACGGAGATTTACAGCTATTTCTGAAATGCTTGGATTTGGCTGGACAAATGCGTTTTCTGCTTCTTCACAGAAAGGGTTTAGAAACTCCTGCAAACACCCATGAGTTTAACTCTATAAGTTGAAAGCACACATTGAAGGCCGTTGTGTTAGGTTGCTCCTTTTTGGTTTTAGAAGCAGATATTTCTCAATACAGCCTTTACTCCCATTCACTCTGGAATATGAAAAGTCAGCTCCTAGAAGAAACGCGCTTCTCACTCTCTGAATCTCAAGGCATATTCAACTCCCTTAGGTAAGCGAACACACAGAAAAGCAGTCTGAAGGATACGTTCGTTTTGAGTTTTAGACGGAGATTTACAGCTATTTCTGAAATGCTTGGATTTGGCTGGAAAAATGAGTTTTCTGCTTCTTCACAGAAAGGGTTTAGACACTCTTGCAAACACACATCAGTTTAACTGTAAGTTGAACGCACACATTGAAGGCCGTTCTGTTGGTTGCTCCGTTTTGGTTTTAGAAGCAGATATCTTCAATACAGCGTTTACTCCCATCCACTCTGGAATATCAAAACGCAGCTCCTAGAAGAAACGCGCTTCTCACTCTCTGAATCTCAAGGCAGATTCAACTCCCTTAGGTAAGCGAACAGACAGAAGAGCAGTCTGAAGGATACGTTCCTTTTGAGTTTTAGACCAAGATTTACAGCTATTTCTGAAATGCTTGGATTTGGCTGGAAAAATGCGTTTTCTGCTTCTTCACAGAAAGGGTTTAGAAACATTTGCAAACACACATCAGTTTAACATTGTAAGTTGAACGCAGACATTGAAGGCCGTTCTGTTAGGTCGCTCCGTTTTGGTTATAGAAGCAGATATTTCTCAATACAGCGTTTACTCCCATTCACTCTGGAATATCAAAACGCAGCTACTAGAAAAAACGCGCTTCTCACTCTCTGAATTTCAAGACAGATTCAACTCCCTTAGGTAAGCGAACACACAGCAGAGCAGTCTGAAGGATACGTTCGTTTTGAGTTTTAGATGGAGATTTACAGCTATTTCTGAAATGCTTGGATTTGGCTGGAAAAATGAGTTTTCTGCTTCTTCACAGAAAGGGTTTAGACACCCTTGCAAACACACATCCGTTTAACGCTGTAAATTGAACGCACACATTGAAGGCCGTTCTGTTAGGTTGCTCCGTTTTGGTTTCAGAAGCAGATATTTTCAATACAGCGTTTACTCCCATCCACTCTGGAATATCAAAACGCAGCTCCTATAAGAAACGCGCTTCTCACTCTCTGAATCTCAAGGCAGATTCAACTCCCTTAGGTAAGCGAACAGACAGAAGAGCAGTCTGAAGGATACGTTCGTTTTGAGTTTTAGACGGAGATTTACAGCTATTTCTGAAATGCTTGGATTTGGCTGGAAAAATGCGTTTTCTGCTTCTTCACAGAAAGCGTTCAGACACTCCTGCTAACACACATCATTTTAACTTTGTATGTTGAACGCACACATTGAAGGCCGTTCTGTTAGGTTGCTCCGTTTTGGTTTTAGAAGCAGATATTTCTCAATAAGGCGTTTATTCCCATTCACTCTGGAATATCAAAACGCAGCTCCTAGAAGGAACGTGCTTCTCACTCTCTGAATCTCAAGGCAGATTCAACTCCCTTAGGTAAGCGAACACACAGCAGATGAGACTGAAGGATACGTTCGTTTTGAGTTTTAGACGGAGATTTACACCTATTTCTGAAATGCTTGGATTTGGCTGGAAATATGCGTTTTCTGCTTCTTCACAGAAAGGGTTTAGAAACTCCTTCCAACACACATCAGTTTAACTCTGTAAGTTGAAGGCACACATTGAAGGCCGTTCTGTTTGGTTGCTCCGTTTTGGTTTTAGAAGCAGATATTTCTCAATACAGCGTTTACTCCCATTCACTCTGGAATATCAAAACGCAGCTCCAAATGAAACGCGCATCTCACTCTCTTAATCTCAAGGCAGATTCAACTCCCTTAGGTAAGCGAACACACAGAAGAGCAGTCTGAAGGATACGTTCGTTTTGAGTTTTAGACGGAGATTTATAGCTTTTTCTGAAATGCTTGGATTTGGCTGGAAAAATGCGTTTTCTGCTTCTTCACAGAAAGGGTTTAGAAACTCCTGCAAACACCCATGAGTTTAACTCTATAAGTTGAAAGCACACATTGAAGGCCGTTCTGTTAGGTTGCTCCTTTTTGGTTTTAGAAGCAGATATTTCTCAATACAGCCTTTACTCCCATTCACTCTGGAATATGAAAACTCAGCTCCTAGAAGAAACGCGCTTCTCTCTGAATCTCAAGGCATATTCAACTCCCTTAGGTAAGCGAACACACAGAAAAGCAGTCTGAAGGATACGTTCGTTTTGAGTTTTAGACGGAGATTTACAGCTATTTCTGAAATGCTTGGATTTGGCTGGAAAAATGCGTTTTCTGGTTCTTCACAGAAAGCGTTCAGACACTCCTGCTAACACACATCATTTTGACTTTGTAAGTTGAACGCACACATTGAAGGCCGTTCTGTTAGGTTGCTCCGTTTTGGTTTTAGAAGCAGATATTTCTCAATAAGGCGTTTACTCCCATTCACTCTGGAATATCAAAACGCAGCTCCTAGAAGGAACGTGCTTCTCACTCTCTGAATCTCAAGGCAGATTCAACTCCCTAGGTAAGCGAACACACAGCAGAGGAGACTGAAGGATACGTTCGTTTTGAGTTTTAGACGGAGATTTACACCTATTTCTGAAATGCTTGGATTTGGCTGGAAATATGCGTATTCTGCTTCTTCACAGAAAGGGTTTAGAAACTCCTTCAAACACACATCAGTTTAACTCTGTAAGTTGAAGGCACACATTGAAGGCCGTTCTGTTTGGTTGCTCCGTTTGGGTTTTAGATGCAGATATTTCTCAATACAGCGTTTACTCCCATTCACTCTGGAATATCAAAACGCAGCTCCAAATGAAACGCGCATCTCACTCTCTTAATCTCAAGGCAGATTCAACTCCCTTAGGTAAGCGAGCACACAGCAGAGCAGTCTGAAGGATACGTTCGTTTTGAGTTTTAGACGGAGATTTACAGCTATTTCTGAAATGCTTGGATTTGGCTGGAAAAATGCGTTTTCTGCTTCTTCACAGAAAGGGTTTAGAAACTCCTGCAAACACCCATGAGTTTAACTCTATAAGTTGAAAGCACACATTGAAGGCCGTTGTGTTAGGTTGCTCCTTTTTGGTTTTAGAAGCAGATATTTCTCAATACAGCCTTTACTCCCATCCACTCTGGAATATGAAAACTCAGCTCCTAGAAGAAACGCGCTTCTCACTCTCTGAATCTCAAGGCATATTCAACTCCCTTAGGTAAGCGAACACACAGAAAAGCAGTCTGAAGGATACGTTCGTTTTGAGTTTTAGACGGAGATTTACAGCTATTTCTGAAATGCTTGGATTTGGCTGGAAAAATGAGTTTTCTGCTTCTTCACAGAAAGGGTTTAGACACTCTTGCAAACACACATCAGTTTAACTGTAAGTTGAACGCACACATTGAAGGCCGTTCTGTTAGGTTGCTCCGTTTTGGTTTTAGAAGCAGATATCTTCAATACAGCGTTTACTCCCATCCACTCTGGAATATCAAAACGCAGCTCCTAGAAGAAACGCGCTTCTCACTCTCTGAATCTCAAGGCAGATTCAACTCCCTTAGGTAAGCGAACAGACAGAAGAGCAGTCTGAAGGATACGTTCGTTTTGAGTTTTAGACCGAGATTTACAGCTATTTCTGAAATGCTTGGATTTGGCTGGAAAAATGCGTTTTCTGCTTCTTCACAGAAAGGGTTTAGAAACATTTGCAAACACACATCAGTTTAACATTGTAAGTTGAACGCAGACATTGAAGGCCGTTCTGTTAGGTTGCTCCGTTTTGGTTATAGAAGCAGATATTTCTCAATACAGCGTTTACTCCCATTCACTCTGGAATATCAAAACGCAGCTACTAGAAAAAACGCGCTTCTCACTCTCTGAATTTCAAGACAGATTCAACTCCCTTAGGTAAGCGAACACACAGCAGAGCAGTCTGAAGGATACGTTCGTTTTGAGTTTTAGACGGAGATTTACAGCTATTTCTGAAATGCTTGGATTTGGCTGGAAAAATGCGTTTTCTGCTTCTTCACAGAAAGGGTCTAGAAACTCCTGCAAACACACATCAGATTACCTCTGAAAGTTGAACGCACACATTGAAGGCCGTTCTGTTAGGTTGCTCCGTTTTGGTTTTAGAAGCAGATATTTTCAATACAGCGTTTACTCCCATCCACTCTGGAATATCAAAACGCAGCTCCTATAAGAAACGCGCTTCTCACTCTCTGAATCTCAAGGCAGATTCAACTCCCTTAGGTAAGCGAACAGACAGAAGAGCAGTCTGAAGGATACGTTCGTTTTGAGTTTTAGACCGAGATTTACAGCTGTTTCGGAAATGCTTGGATTTGGCTGGAAAAATGCGTTTTCTGCTTCTTCACAGAAAGGGTTTAGAAACTCCTGCAAACACACATCATTTTAACATTGTAAGTTGAACGCAGACATTGAAGGCCGTTCTGGTAGGTTGCTCCGTTTTGGTTACCGAAGCAGATATTTCTCAATACAGCGTTTACTCCCATTCACTCTGGAATATCAAAACGCAGCTCCAAAAGAAACGCGCATCTCACTCTCTTAATCTCAAGGCAGATTCAACTCCCTTAGGTAAGCGAACACACAGCAGAGCTGTCTGAAGGATACGTTCGTTTTGAGTTTTAGACGGAGATTTACAGGTATTTCTGAAATGCTTGGATTTGGCTGGAAATATGCGTTTTCTGCTTCTTCACAGAAAGTGTTTAGAAACTCCTGCAAACACACATCAGTTTAACTCTGTAAGTTGAACGCACACATTGAAGGCCGTTCTGTTAGGTTGCTCCGTTTTGGTTTTAGAAGCAGATATTTTCAATACAGCGTTTACTCCCATCCACTCTGGAATATCAAAACGCAGCTCCTAGAAGAAACGCGCTTCTCACTCTTTGAATCTCAAGGCAGATTGACCTCCCTTAGGTAAGCGAACAGACAGAAGAGCAGTCTGAAGGATACGTTCGTTTTTAATTGTAGACCGAGATTTACAGCTACTTCTGAAATGCTTGGATTTGGCTGGAAAAATGGGTATTCTGCTTCTTCACAGAAAGGGTTTAGAAACTCCTGCAAACACCCATGAGTTTAACTCTATAAGTTGAAAGCACACATTGAAGGCCGTTCTGTTAGGTTGCTCCGTTTTGGTTTCAGAAGCAGATATTTTCAATACAGCGTTTACTCCCATCCACTCTGGAATATCAAAACGCAGCTCCTATAAGAAACGCGCTTCTCACTCTCTGAATCTCAAGGCAGATTCAACTCCCTTAGGTAAGCGAACAGACAGAAGAGCAGTCTGAAGGATACGTTCGTTTTGAGTTTTAGACGGAGATTTACAACTATTTCTGAAATGCTTGGATTTGGCTGGAAAAATGCGTTTTCTGCTTCTTCACAGAAAGCGTTCAGACACTCCTGCTAACACACATCATTTTAACTTTGTAAGTTGAACGCACACATTGAAGGCCGTTCTGTTAGGTTGCTCCGTTTTGGTTTTAGAAGCAGATATTTCTCAATAAGGCGTTTATTCCCATTCACTCTGGAATATCAAAACGCAGCTCCTAGAAGGAACGTGCTTCTCACTCTCTGAATCTCAAGGCAGATTCAACTCCCTTAGGTAAGCGAACACACAGCAGATGAGACTGAAGGATACGTTCGTTTTGAGTTTTAGACGGAGATTTACAGCTATTTCTGAAATGCTTGGATTTGGCTGGAAATATGCGTTTTCTGTTTCTTCACAGAAAGGGTTTAGAAACTCCTTCAAACACACATCAGTTTAACTCTGTAAGTTGAAGGCACACATTGAAGGCCGTTCTGTTTGGTTGCTCCGTTTTGGTTTTAGAAGCAGATATTTCTCAATACAGTGTTTACTCCCATTCACTCTGGAATATCAAAACGCAGCTCCAAATGAAACGCGCATCTCACTCTCTTAATCTCAAGGCAGATTCAACTCCCTTAGGTAAGCGAACACACAGAAGAGCAGTCTGAAGGATACGTTCGTTTTGAGTTTTAGACGGAGATTTACAGCTATTTCTGAAATGCTTGGATTTGGCTGGAAAAATGCGTTTTCTTCTTCTTCACAGAAAGGGTTTAGAAACTCCTGCAAACACCCATGAGTTTAACTCTATAAGTTGAAAGCACACATTGAAGGCCGTTCTGTTAGGTTGCTCCGTTTTGGTTTTAGAAGCAGATATTTTCAATACAGCGTTTACTCCCATCCACTCTGGAATATCAAAACGCAGCTCCTACAAGAAACGTGCTTCTCACTGTTTGAATCTCAAGGCAGATTCAACTCCCTTAGGTAAGCGAACAGACAGAAGAGCAGTCTGAAGGATACGTTCGTTTTGAATTGTAGACCGAGATTTACAGCTACTTCTGAAATGCTTGGATTTGGCTGGAAAAATGCGTATTCTGCTTCTTCACAGAAAGGGTTTAGAAACTCCTGCAAACACACATCAGTTTAACATTGTAAGTTGAACGCCGACATTGAAGGCCGTTCTGGTAGGTTGTTCCGTTTCGGTTATAGAAGCAGATATTTCTCAATACAGCGTTTACTCCCATTCACTCTGGAATATCAAAACGCAGCTACAAATGAAACGCGCATCTCACTCTCTTAATCTCAAGGCAGATTCAACTCCCTTAGGTAAGCGAGCACACAGCAGAGCAGTCTGAAGGATACGTTCGTTTTGAGTTTTAGACGGAGATTTACAGCTATTTCTGAAATGCTTGGATTTGGCTGGAAAAATGCGTTTTCTGCTTCTTCACAGAAAGGGTTTAGAAACTCCTGCAAACACCCATGAGTTTAACTCTATAAGTTGAAAGCACACATTGAAGGCCGTTGTGTTAGGTTGCTCCTTTTTGGTTTTAGAAGCAGATATTTCTCAATACAGCCTTTACTCCCATCCACTCTGGAATATGAAAACTCAGCTCCTAGAAGAAACGCGCTTCTCACTCTCTGAATCTCAAGGCATATTCAACTCCCTTAGGTAAGCGAACACACAGAAAAGCAGTCTGAAGTATACGTTCGTTTTGAGTTTTAGACGGAGATTTACAGCTATTTCTGAAATGCTTGGATTTGGCTGGAAAAATGAGTTTTCTGCTTCTTCACAGAAAGGGTTTAGACACTCTTGCAAACACACATCAGTTTAACTGTAAGTTGAACGCACACATTGAAGGCCGTTCTGTTAGGTTGCTCCGTTTTGGTTTTAGAAGCAGATATCTTCAATACAGCGTTTACTCCCATCCACTCTGGAATATCAAAACGCAGCTCCTAGAAGAAACGCGCTTCTCACTCTCTGAATCTCAAGGCAGATTCAACTCCCTTAGGTAAGCGAACAGACAGAAGAGCAGTCTGAAGGATACGTTCGTTTTGAGTTTTAGACCGAGATTTACAGCTATTTCTGAAATGCTTGGATTTGGCTGGAAAAATGCGTTTTCTGCTTCTTCACAGAAAGGGTTTAGAAACATTTGCAAACACACATCAGTTTAACATTGTAAGTTGAACGCAGACATTGAAGGCCGTTCTGTTACGTTGCTCCGTTTTGGTTATAGAAGCAGATATTTCTCAATACAGCGTTTACTCCCATTCACTCTGGAATATCAAAACGCAGCTACTAGAAACAACGCGCTTCTCACTCTCTGAATTTCAAGACAGATTCAACTCCCTTAGGTAAGCGAACACACAGCAGAGCAGTCTGAAGGATACGTTCGTTTTGAGTTTTAGACGGAGATTTACAGCTATTTCTGAAATGCTTGGATTTGGCTGGAAAAATGCGTTTTCTGCTTCTTCACAGAAAGGGTCTAGAAACTCCTGCAAACACACATCAGTTTACCTCTGTAAGTTGAACGCACACATTGAAGGCCGTTCTGTTAGGTTGCTCCGTTTTGGTTTTAGAAGCAGATATTTTCAATACAGCGTTTACTCCCATCCACTCTGGAATATCAAAACGCAGCTCCTATAAGAAACGCGCTTCTCACTCTCTGAATCTCAAGGCAGATTCAACTCCCTTAGGTAAGCGAACAGACAGAAGAGCAGTCTGAAGGATACGTTCGTTTTGAGTTTTAGACCGAGATTTACAGCTGTTTCGGAAATGCTTGGATTTGGCTGGAAAAATGCGTTTTCTGCTTCTTCACAGAAAGGGTTTAGAAACTCCTGCAAACACACATCAGTTTAACATTGTAAGTTGAACGCACACATTGAAGGCCGTTCTGGTAGGTTGCTCCGTTTTGGTTACCGAAGCAGATATTTCTCAATACAGCGTTTACTCCCATTCACTCTGGAATATCAAAACGCAGCTCCAAAAGAAACGCGCATCTCACTCTCTTAATCTCAAGGCAGATTCAACTCCCTTAGGTAAGCGAACACACAGCAGAGCTGTCTGAAGGATACGTTCGTTTTGAGTTTTAGACGGAGATTTACAGGTATTTCTGAAATGCTTGGATTTGGCTGGAAATATGCGTTTTCTGCTTCTTCACAGAAAGGGTTTAGAAACTCCTGCAAACACACATCAGTTTAACTCTGTAAGTTGAACGCACACATTGAAGGCCGTTCTGTTAGGTTGCTCCGTTTTGGTTTTAGAAGCAGATATTTTCAATACAGCGTTTACTCCCATCCACTCTGGAATATCAAAACGCAGCTCCTAGAAGAAACGCGCTTCTCACTCTTTGAATCTCAAGGCAGATTCACCTCCCTTAGGTAAGCGAACAGACAGAAGAGCAGTCTGAAGGATACGTTCGTTTTTAATTGTAGACCGAGATTTACAGCTACTTCTGAAATGCTTGGATTTGGCTGGAAAAATGGGTATTCTGCTTCTTCACAGAAAGGGTTTAGAAACTCCTGCAAACACACATCAGTTTAACATTGTAAGTTGAACGCAGACATTGAAGGCCGTTCTGGTAGGTTGCTCCCTTTTGGTTATAGAAGCAGATATTTCTCAATACAGCGTTTACTCCCATTCACTCTGGAAAATCAAAACGCAGTTCCTAGAAGAAACGCGCTTCTCACTCTCTGAATCTCACGGCAAATTCACCTCCCTTAGGTAAGCGAACACACAGAAGAGCAGTCTGAAGGATACGTTCGTTTTGAGTTTTAGACGGAGATTTAGAACTATTTCTGAAATGCTTGGATTTGGCTGGAAAAATGCGTTTTCTGCTTCTTCACAGAAAGGCTTTAGAAACTCCTGCAAACACCCATGAGTTTAACTCTATAAGTTGAAAGCACACATTGAAGGCCGTTCTGTTAGGTTGCTCCTTTTTGGTGCTAGAAGCAAATATTTCTCAATACAAACTTTACTCCCATTCTCTCTGGAATATGAAAACTCAGCTCCTAGAAGAAACGCGCTTCTCACTCTCTGAATCTCAAGGCAGATTCAACTCCCTTAGGTAAGCGAACACACAGAATAGCAGTCTGAAGGATACGTTCGTTTTGAGTTTTAGACGGAGATTTACAGCTATTTCTGAAATGCTTGGATTTGGCTGGAAAAATGCGTTTTCTGCTTCTTCACAGAAAGCGTTCAGACACTCCTGCTAACACACATCATTTTAACTTTGTAAGTTGAACGCACACATTGAAGGTCGTTCGGTTAGGTTGCTCCGTTTTGGTTTTAGAAGCAGATATTTCTCAATAAGGCGTTTACTCCCATTCACTCTGGAATATCAAAACGCAGCTCCAAGAAGGAACGTGCTTCTCACTCTCTGAATCTCAAGGCAGATTCAACTCCCTTAGGTAAGCGAACACACAGCAGAGGAGACTGAAGGATACGTTCGTTTTGAGTTTTAGACGGAGATTTACACCTATTTCTGAAATGCTTGGATTTGGCTGGAAATATGCGTATTCTGCTTCTTCACAGAAAGGGTTTAGAAACTCCTTCAAACACACATCAGTTTAACTCTGTAAGTTGAAGGCACACATTGAAGGCCGTTCTGTTTGGTTGCTCCGTTTTGGTTTTAGATGCAGATATTTCTCAATACAGCGTTTACTCCCATTCACCCTGGAATATCAAAACGCAGCTCCAAATGAAACGCGCATCTCACTCTCTTAATCTCAAGGCAGATTCAACTCCCTTAGGTAAGCGAGCACACAGCAGAGCAGTCTGAAGGATACGTTCGTTTTGAGTTTTAGACGGAGATTTACAGCTATTTCTGAAATGCTTGGATTTGGCTGGAAAAATGCGTTTTCTGCTTCTTCACAGAAAGGGTTTAGAAACTCCTGCAAACACCCATGAGTTTAACTCTATAAGTTGAAAGCACACATTGAAGGCCGTTGTGTTAGGTTGCTCCTTTTTGGTTTTAGAAGCAGATATTTCTCAATACAGCCTTTACTCCCATTCACTCTGGAATATGAAAAGTCAGCTCCTAGAAGAAACGCGCTTCTCACTCTCTGAATCTCAAGGCAGATTCAACTCCCTTAGGTAAGCGAACAGACAGAAGAGCAGTCTGAAGGATACGTTCGTTTTGAGTTTTAGACCGAGATTTACAGCTATTTCTGAAATGCTTGGATTTGGCTGGAAAAATGCGTTTTCTGCTTCTTCACAGAAAGGGTTTAGAAACATTTGCAAACCCACATCAGTTTAACATTGTAAGTTGAACGCAGACATTGAAGCCTGTTCTGTTAGGTTGCTCCGTTTTGGTTATAGAAGCAGATATTTCTCAATACAGCGTTTACTCCCATTCACTCTGGAATATCAAAACGCAGCTACTAGAAAAAACGCGCTTCTCACTCTCTGAATTTCAAGACAGATTCAACTCCCTTAGGTAAGCGAACACACAGCAGAGCAGTCTGAAGGATACGTTCGTTTTGAGTTTTAGACGGAGATTTACAGCTATTTCTGAAATGCTTGGATTTGGCTGGAAAAATGCGTTTTCTGCTTCTTCACAGAAAGGGTCTAGAAACTCCTGCAAACACACATCAGTTTACCTCTGAAAGTTGAACGCACACATTGAAGGCCGTTCTGTTAGGTTGCTCCGTTTTGGTTTTAGAAGCAGATATTTTCAATACAGCGTTTACTCCCATCCACTCTGGAATATCAAAACGCAGCTCCTAGAAGAAACGCGCTTCTCACTCTCTGAATCTCAAGGCAGATTCAACTCCCTTTGGTAAGCGAACAGACAGAAGAGCAGTTTGAAGGATACGTTCGTTTTGAGTTTTAGATGGAGATTTACAGCTATTTCTGAAATGCTTGGATTTGGCTGGAAAAATGAGTTTTCTGCTTCTTCACAGAAAGGGTTTAGACACTCCTGCAAACACACATCCGTTTAACGCTGTAAATTGAACGCACACATTGAAGGCCGTTCTGTTAGGTTGCTCCGTTTTGGTTTCAGAAGCAGATATTTTCAATACAGCGTTTACTCCCATCCACTCTGGAATATCAAAACGCAGCTCCTATAAGAAACGCGCTTCTCACTCTCTGAATCTCAAGGCAGATTCAACTCCCTTAGGTAAGCGAACAGACAGAAGAGCAGTCTGAAGGATACGTTCGTTTTGAGTTTTAGACGGAGATTTACAACTATTTCTGAAATGCTTGGATTTGGCTGGAAAAATGCGTTTTCTGCTTCTTCACAGAAAGCGTTCAGACACTCCTGCTAACACACATCATTTTAACTTTGTAAGTTGAACGCACACATTGAAGGCCGTTCTGTTAGGTTGCTCCGTTTTGGTTTTAGAAGCAGATATTTCTCAATAAGGCGTTTATTCCCATTCACTCTGGAATATCAAAACGCAGCTCCTAGAAGGAACGTGCTTCTCACTCTCTGAATCTCAAGGCAGATTCAACTCCCTTAGGTAAGCGAACACACAGCAGATGAGACTGAAGGATACGTTCGTTTTGAGTTTTAGACGGAGATTTACAGCTATTTCTGAAATGCTTGGATTTGGCTGGAAATATGCGTTTTCTGTTTCTTCACAGAAAGGGTTTAGAAACTCCTTCAAACACACATCAGTTTAACTCTGTAAGTTGAAGGCACACATTGAAGGCCGTTCTGTTTGGTTGCTCCGTTTTGGTTTTAGAAGCAGATATTTCTCAATACAGTGTTTACTCCCATTCACTCTGGAATATCAAAACGCAGCTCCAAATGAAACGCGCATCTCACTCTCTTAATCTCAAGGCAGATTCAACTCCCTTAGGTAAGCGAACACACAGAAGAGCAGTCTGAAGGATACGTTCGTTTTGAGTTTTAGACGGAGATTTACAGCTATTTCTGAAATGCTTGGATTTGGCTGGAAAAATGCGTTTTCTTCTTCTTCACAGAAAGGGTTTAGAAACTCCTGCAAACACCCATGAGTTTAACTCTATAAGTTGAAAGCACACATTGAAGGCCGTTCTGTTAGGTTGCTCCGTTTTGGTTTTAGAAGCAGATATTTTCAATACAGCGTTTACTCCCATCCACTCTGGAATATCAAAACGCAGCTCCTACAAGAAACGTGCTTCTCACTGTTTGAATCTCAAGGCAGATTCAACTCCCTTAGGTAAGCGAACAGACAGAAGAGCAGTCTGAAGGATACGTTCGTTTTGAATTGTAGACCGAGATTTACAGCTACTTCTGAAATGCTTGGATTTGGCTGGAAAAATGCGTATTCTGCTTCTTCACAGAAAGGGTTTAGAAACTCCTGCAAACACACATCAGTTTAACATTGTAAGTTGAACGCCGACATTGAAGGCCGTTCTGGTAGGTTGTTCCGTTTCGGTTATAGAAGCAGATATTTCTCAATACAGCGTTTACTCCCATTCACTCTGGAATATCAAAACGCAGCTACAAATGAAACGCGCATCTCACTCTCTTAATCTCAAGGCAGATTCAACTCCCTTAGGTAAGCGAGCACACAGCAGAGCAGTCTGAAGGATACGTTCGTTTTGAGTTTTAGACGGAGATTTACAGCTATTTCTGAAATGCTTGGATTTGGCTGGAAAAATGCGTTTTCTGCTTCTTCACAGAAAGGGTTTAGAAACTCCTGCAAACACCCATGAGTTTAACTCTATAAGTTGAAAGCACACATTGAAGGCCGTTGTGTTAGGTTGCTCCTTTTTGGTTTTAGAAGCAGATATTTCTCAATACAGCCTTTACTCCCATCCACTCTGGAATATGAAAACTCAGCTCCTAGAAGAAACGCGCTTCTCACTCTCTGAATCTCAAGGCATATTCAACTCCCTTAGGTAAGCGAACACACAGAAAAGCAGTCTGAAGGATACGTTCGTTTTGAGTTTTAGACGGAGATTTACAGCTATTTCTGAAATGCTTGGATTTGGCTGGAAAAATGAGTTTTCTGCTTCTTCACAGAAAGGGTTTAGACACTCTTGCAAACACACATCAGTTTAACTGTAAGTTGAACGCACACATTGAAGGCCGTTCTGTTAGGTTGCTCCGTTTTGGTTTTAGAAGCAGATATCTTCAATACAGCGTTTACTCCCATCCACTCTGGAATATCAAAACGCAGCTCCTAGAAGAAACGCGCTTCTCACTCTCTGAATCTCAAGGCAGATTCAACTCCCTTAGGTAAGCGAACAGACAGAAGAGCAGTCTGAAGGATACGTTCGTTTTGAGTTTTAGACCGAGATTTACAGCTATTTCTGAAATGCTTGGATTTGGCTGGAAAAATGCGTTTTCTGCTTCTTCACAGAAAGGGTTTAGAAACATTTGCAAACACACATCAGTTTAACATTGTAAGTTGAACGCAGACATTGAAGGCCGTTCTGTTACGTTGCTCCGTTTTGGTTATAGAAGCAGATATTTCTCAATACAGCGTTTACTCCCATTCACTCTGGAATATCAAAACGCAGCTACTAGAAACAACGCGCTTCTCACTCTCTGAATTTCAAGACAGATTCAACTCCCTTAGGTAAGCGAACACACAGCAGAGCAGTCTGAAGGATACGTTCGTTTTGAGTTTTAGACGGAGATTTACAGCTATTTCTGAAATGCTTGGATTTGGCTGGAAAAATGCGTTTTCTGCTTCTTCACAGAAAGGGTCTAGAAACTCCTGCAAACACACATCAGTTTACCTCTGTAAGTTGAACGCACACATTGAAGGCCGTTCTGTTAGGTTGCTCCGTTTTGGTTTTAGAAGCAGATA
The DNA here is from genome assembly GCF_049354715.1 of Callithrix jacchus. Taxonomy (NCBI): domain Eukaryota; kingdom Metazoa; phylum Chordata; class Mammalia; order Primates; family Cebidae; genus Callithrix; species Callithrix jacchus. The sequence goes on along the minus strand of NC_133524.1, from coordinate 58,670,536 downwards.
TTTTCAATACAGCGTTTACTCCCATCCACTCTGGAATATCAAAACGCAGCTCCTATAAGAAACGCGCTTCTCACTCTCTGAATCTCAAGGCAGATTCAACTCCCTTAGGTAAGCGAACAGACAGAAGAGCAGTCTGAAGGATACGTTCGTTTTGAGTTTTAGACCGAGATTTACAGCTGTTTCGGAAATGCTTGGATTTGGCTGGAAAAATGCGTTTTCTGCTTCTTCACAGAAAGGGTTTAGAAACTCCTGCAAACACACATCAGTTTAACATTGTAAGTTGAACGCACACATTGAAGGCCGTTCTGGTAGGTTGCTCCGTTTTGGTTACCGAAGCAGATATTTCTCAATACAGCGTTTACTCCCATTCACTCTGGAATATCAAAACGCAGCTCCAAAAGAAACGCGCATCTCACTCTCTTAATCTCAAGGCAGATTCAACTCCCTTAGGTAAGCGAACACACAGCAGAGCTGTCTGAAGGATACGTTCGTTTTGAGTTTTAGACGGAGATTTACAGGTATTTCTGAAATGCTTGGATTTGGCTGGAAATATGCGTTTTCTGCTTCTTCACAGAAAGGGTTTAGAAACTCCTGCAAACACACATCAGTTTAACTCTGTAAGTTGAACGCACACATTGAAGGCCGTTCTGTTAGGTTGCTCCGTTTTGGTTTTAGAAGCAGATATTTTCAATACAGCGTTTACTCCCATCCACTCTGGAATATCAAAACGCAGCTCCTAGAAGAAACGCGCTTCTCACTCTTTGAATCTCAAGGCAGATTCACCTCCCTTAGGTAAGCGAACAGACAGAAGAGCAGTCTGAAGGATACGTTCGTTTTTAATTGTAGACCGAGATTTACAGCTACTTCTGAAATGCTTGGATTTGGCTGGAAAAATGGGTATTCTGCTTCTTCACAGAAAGGGTTTAGAAACTCCTGCAAACACACATCAGTTTAACATTGTAAGTTGAACGCAGACATTGAAGGCCGTTCTGGTAGGTTGCTCCCTTTTGGTTATAGAAGCAGATATTTCTCAATACAGCGTTTACTCCCATTCACTCTGGAAAATCAAAACGCAGTTCCTAGAAGAAACGCGCTTCTCACTCTCTGAATCTCACGGCAAATTCACCTCCCTTAGGTAAGCGAACACACAGAAGAGCAGTCTGAAGGATACGTTCGTTTTGAGTTTTAGACGGAGATTTAGAACTATTTCTGAAATGCTTGGATTTGGCTGGAAAAATGCGTTTTCTGCTTCTTCACAGAAAGGCTTTAGAAACTCCTGCAAACACCCATGAGTTTAACTCTATAAGTTGAAAGCACACATTGAAGGCCGTTCTGTTAGGTTGCTCCTTTTTGGTGCTAGAAGCAAATATTTCTCAATACAAACTTTACTCCCATTCTCTCTGGAATATGAAAACTCAGCTCCTAGAAGAAACGCGCTTCTCACTCTCTGAATCTCAAGGCAGATTCAACTCCCTTAGGTAAGCGAACACACAGAATAGCAGTCTGAAGGATACGTTCGTTTTGAGTTTTAGACGGAGATTTACAGCTATTTCTGAAATGCTTGGATTTGGCTGGAAAAATGCGTTTTCTGCTTCTTCACAGAAAGCGTTCAGACACTCCTGCTAACACACATCATTTTAACTTTGTAAGTTGAACGCACACATTGAAGGTCGTTCGGTTAGGTTGCTCCGTTTTGGTTTTAGAAGCAGATATTTCTCAATAAGGCGTTTACTCCCATTCACTCTGGAATATCAAAACGCAGCTCCAAGAAGGAACGTGCTTCTCACTCTCTGAATCTCAAGGCAGATTCAACTCCCTTAGGTAAGCGAACACACAGCAGAGGAGACTGAAGGATACGTTCGTTTTGAGTTTTAGACGGAGATTTACACCTATTTCTGAAATGCTTGGATTTGGCTGGAAATATGCGTATTCTGCTTCTTCACAGAAAGGGTTTAGAAACTCCTTCAAACACACATCAGTTTAACTCTGTAAGTTGAAGGCACACATTGAAGGCCGTTCTGTTTGGTTGCTCCGTTTTGGTTTTAGATGCAGATATTTCTCAATACAGCGTTTACTCCCATTCACCCTGGAATATCAAAACGCAGCTCCAAATGAAACGCGCATCTCACTCTCTTAATCTCAAGGCAGATTCAACTCCCTTAGGTAAGCGAGCACACAGCAGAGCAGTCTGAAGGATACGTTCGTTTTGAGTTTTAGACGGAGATTTACAGCTATTTCTGAAATGCTTGGATTTGGCTGGAAAAATGCGTTTTCTGCTTCTTCACAGAAAGGGTTTAGAAACTCCTGCAAACACCCATGAGTTTAACTCTATAAGTTGAAAGCACACATTGAAGGCCGTTGTGTTAGGTTGCTCCTTTTTGGTTTTAGAAGCAGATATTTCTCAATACAGCCTTTACTCCCATTCACTCTGGAATATGAAAAGTCAGCTCCTAGAAGAAACGCGCTTCTCACTCTCTGAATCTCAAGGCATATTCAACTCCCTTAGGTAAGCGAACACACAGAAAAGCAGTCTGAAGGATACGTTCGTTTTGAGTTTTAGACGGAGATTTACAGCTATTTCTGAAATGCTTGGATTTGGCTGGAAAAATGAGTTTTCTGCTTCTTCACAGAAAGGGTTTAGACACTCTTGCAAACACATCAGTTTAACTGTAAGTTGAACGGACACATTGAAGGCCGTTCTGTTAGGTTGCTCCGTTTTGGTTTTAGAAGCAGATATCTTCAATACAGCGTTTACTCCCATCCACTCTGGAATATCAAAACGCAGCTCCTAGAAGAAACGCGCTTCTCACTCTCTGAATCTCAAGGCAGATTCAACTCCCTTAGGTAAGCGAACAGACAGAAGAGCAGTCTGAAGGATACGTTCGTTTTGAGTTTTAGACCGAGATTTACAGCTATTTCTGAAATGCTTGGATTTGGCTGGAAAAATGCGTTTTCTGCTTCTTCACAGAAAGGGTTTAGAAACATTTGCAAACCCACATCAGTTTAACATTGTAAGTTGAACGCAGACATTGAAGGCCGTTCTGTTAGGTTGCTCCGTTTTGGTTATAGAAGCAGATATTTCTCAATACAGCGTTTACTCCCATTCACTCTGGAATATCAAAACGCAGCTACTAGAAAAAACGCGCTTCTCACTCTCTGAATTTCAAGACAGATTCAACTCCCTTAGGTAAGCGAACACACAGCAGAGCAGTCTGAAGGATACGTTCGTTTTGAGTTTTAGACGGAGATTTACAGCTATTTCTGAAATGCTTGGATTTGGCTGGAAAAATGCGTTTTCTGCTTCTTCACAGAAAGGGTCTAGAAACTCCTGCAAACACACATCAGTTTACCTCTGAAAGTTGAACGCACACATTGAAGGCCGTTCTGTTAGGTTGCTCCGTTTTGGTTTTAGAAGCAGATATTTTCAATACAGCGTTTACTCCCATCCACTCTGGAATATCAAAACGCAGCTCCTAGAAGAAACGCGCTTCTCACTCTCTGAATCTCAAGGCAGATTCAACTCCCTTTGGTAAGCGAACAGACAGAAGAGCAGTTTGAAGGATACGTTCGTTTTGAGTTTTAGATGGAGATTTACAGCTATTTCTGAAATGCTTGGATTTGGCTGGAAAAATGAGTTTTCTGCTTCTTCACAGAAAGGGTTTAGACACTCCTGCAAACACACATCCGTTTAACGCTGTAAATTGAACGCACACATTGAAGGCCGTTCTGTTAGGTTGCTCCGTTTTGGTTTCAGAAGCAAATATTTTCAATACAGCGTTTACTCCCATCCACTCTGGAATATCAAAACGCAGCTCCTATAAGAAACGCGCTTCTCACTCTCTGAATCTCAAGGCAGATTCAACTCCCTTAGGTAAGCGAACAGACAGAAGAGCAGTCTGAAGGATACGTTCGTTTTGAGTTTTAGACGGAGATTTACAACTATTTCTGAAATGCTTGGATTTGGCTGGAAAAATGCGTTTTCTGGTTCTTCACAGAAAGCGTTCAGACACTCCTGCTAACACACATCATTTTAACTTTGTAAGTTGAACGCACACATTGAAGGCCGTTCTGTTAGGTTGCTCCGTTTTGGTTTTAGAAGCAGATATTTCTCAATAAGGCGTTTATTCCCATTCACTCTGGAATATCAAAACGCAGCTCCTAGAAGGAACGTGCTTCTCACTCTCTGAATCTCAAGGCAGATTCAACTCCCTTAGGTAAGCGAACACACAGCAGATGAGACTGAAGGATACGTTCGTTTTGAGTTTTAGACGGAGATTTACAGCTATTTCTGAAATGCTTGGATTTGGCTGGAAAAATGCGTTTTCTGGTTCTTCACAGAAAGCGTTCAGACACTCCTGCTAACACACATCATTTTGACTTTGTAAGTTGAACGCACACATTGAAGGCCGTTCTGTTAGGTTGCTCCGTTTTGGTTTTAGAAGCAGATATTTCTCAATAAGGCGTTTACTCCCATTCACTCTGGAATATCAAAACGCAGCTCCTAGAAGGAACGTGCTTCTCACTCTCTGAATCTCAAGGCAGATTCAACTCCCTTAGGTAAGCGAACACACAGCAGAGGAGACTGAAGGATACGTTCGTTTTGAGTTTTAGACGGAGATTTACACCTATTTCTGAAATGCTTGGATTTGGCTGGAAATATGCGTATTCTGCTTCTTCACAGAAAGGGTTTAGAAACTCCTTCAAACACACATCAGTTTAACTCTGTAAGTTGAAGACACACATTGAAGGCCGTTCTGTTTGGTTGCTCCGTTTTGGTTTTAGATGCAGATATTTCTCAATACAGCGTTTACTCCCATTCACTCTGGAATATCAAAACGCAGCTCCAAATGAAACGCGCATCTCACTCTCTTAATCTCAAGGCAGATTCAACTCCCTTAGGTAAGCGAACACACAGAAGAGCAGTCTGAAGGATACGTTCGTTTTGAGTTTTAGACGGAGATTTACAGCTATTTCTGAAATGCTTGGATTTGGCTGGAAAAATGCGTTTTCTTCTTCTTCACAGAAAGGGTTTAGAAACTCCTGCAAACACCCATGAGTTCAACTCTATAAGTTGAAAGCACACATTGAAGGCCGTTCTGTTAGGTTGCTCCGTTTTGGTTTTAGAAGCAGATATTTTCAATACAGCGTTTACTCCCATCCACTCTGGAATATCAAAACGCAGCTCCTACAAGAAACGTGCTTCTCACTCTTTGAATCTCAAGGCAGATTCAACTCCCTGAGGTAAGCGAACAGACAGAAGAGCAGTCTGAAGGATACGTTCGTTTTGAATTGTAGACCGAGATTTACAGCTACTTCTGAAATGCTTGGATTTGGCTGGAAAAATGCGTATTCTGCTTCTTCACAGAAAGGGTTTAGAAACTCCTGCAAACACACATCAGTTTAACATTGTAAGTTGAACGCCGACATTGAAGGCCGTTCTGGTAGGTTGTTCCGTTTCGGTTATAGAAGCAGATATTTCTCAATACAGCGTTTACTCCCATTCACTCTGGAATATCAAAACGCAGCTCCTAGAAGAAACGCGCTTCTCACTCTCTGAATCTCACGGCAGATTCACCTCCCTTAGGTAAGCGAACACACAGAAGAGCAGTCTGAAGGATACGTTCGTTTTGAGTTTTAGACGGAGATTTATAGCTTTTTCTGAAATGCTTGGATTTGGCTGGAAAAATGCGTTTTCTGCTTCTTCACAGAAAGGGTTTAGAAACTCCTGCAAACACCCATGAGTTTAACTCTATAAGTTGAAAGCACACATTGAAGGCCGTTGTGTTAGGTTGCTCCTTTTTGGTTTTAGAAGCAGATATTTCTCAATACACCCTTTACTCCCATTCACTCTGGAATATGAAAACTCAGCTCCTAGAAGAAACGCGCTTCTCTCTGAATCTCAAGGCATATTCAACTCCCTTAGGTAAGCGAACACACAGAAAAGCAGTCTGAAGGATACGTTCGTTTTGAGTTTTAGACGGAGATTTACAGCTATTTCTGAAATGCTTGGATTTGGCTGGAAAAATGCGTTTTCTGGTTCTTCACAGAAAGCGTTCAGACACTCCTGCTAACACACATCATTTTGACTTTGTAAGTTGAACGCACACATTGAAGGCCGTTCTGTTAGGTTGCTCCGTTTTGGTTTTAGAAGCAGATATTTCTCAATAAGGCGTTTACTCCCATTCACTCTGGAATATCAAAACGCAGCTCCTAGAAGGAACGTGCTTCTCACTCTCTGAATCTCAAGGCAGATTCAACTCCCTAGGTAAGCGAACACACAGCAGAGGAGACTGAAGGATACGTTCGTTTTGAGTTTTAGACGGAGATTTACACCTATTTCTGAAATGCTTGGATTTGGCTGGAAATATGCGTATTCTGCTTCTTCACAGAAAGGGTTTAGAAACTCCTTCAAACACACATCAGTTTAACTCTGTAAGTTGAAGGCACACATTGAAGGCCGTTCTGTTTGGTTGCTCCGTTTTGGTTTTAGATGCAGATATTTCTCAATACAGCGTTTACTCCCATTCACTCTGGAATATCAAAACGCAGCTCCAAATGAAACGCGCATCTCACTCTCTTAATCTCAAGGCAGATTCAACTCCCTTAGGTAAGCGAGCACACAGCAGAGCAGTCTGAAGGATACGTTCGTTTTGAGTTTTAGACGGAGATTTACAGCTATTTCTGAAATGCTTGGATTTGGCTGGAAAAATGCGTTTTCTGCTTCTTCACAGAAAGGGTTTAGAAACTCCTGCAAACACCCATGAGTTTAACTCTATAAGTTGAAAGCACACATTGAAGGCCGTTGTGTTAGGTTGCTCCTTTTTGGTTTTAGAAGCAGATATTTCTCAATACAGCCTTTACTCCCATCCACTCTGGAATATGAAAACTCAGCTCCTAGAAGAAACGCGCTTCTCACTCTCTGAATCTCAAGGCATATTCAACTCCCTTAGGTAAGCGAACACACAGAAAAGCAGTCTGAAGGATACGTTCGTTTTGAGTTTTAGACGGAGATTTACAGCTATTTCTGAAATGCTTGGATTTGGCTGGAAAAATGAGTTTTCTGCTTCTTCACAGAAAGGGTTTAGACACTCTTGCAAACACACATCAGTTTAACTGTAAGTTGAACGCACACATTGAAGGCCGTTCTGTTAGGTTGCTCCGTTTTGGTTTTAGAAGCAGATATTTTCAATACAGCGTTTACTCCCATCCACTCTGGAATATCAAAACGCAGCTCCTAGAAGAAACGCGCTTCTCACTCTCTGAATCTCAAGGCAGATTCAACTCCCTTTGGTAAGCGAACAGACAGAAGAGCAGTTTGAAGGATACGTTCGTTTTGAGTTTTAGATGGAGATTTACAGCTATTTCTGAAATGCTTGGATTTGGCTGGAAAAATGAGTTTTCTGCTTCTTCACAGAAAGGGTTTAGACACTCCTGCAAACACACATCCGTTTAACGCTGTAAATTGAACGCACACATTGAAGGCCGTTCTGTTAGGTTGCTCCGTTTTGGTTTCAGAAGCAGATATTTTCAATACAGCGTTTACTCCCATCCACTCTGGAATATCAAAACGCAGCTCCTATAAGAAACGCGCTTCTCACTCTCTGAATCTCAAGGCAGATTCAACTCCCTTAGGTAAGCGAACAGACAGAAGAGCAGTCTGAAGGATACGTTCGTTTTGAGTTTTAGACGGAGATTTACAACTATTTCTGAAATGCTTGGATTTGGCTGGAAAAATGCGTTTTCTGCTTCTTCACAGAAAGCGTTCAGACACTCCTGCTAACACACATCATTTTAACTTTGTAAGTTGAACGCACACATTGAAGGCCGTTCTGTTAGGTTGCTCCGTTTTGGTTTTAGAAGCAGATATTTCTCAATAAGGCGTTTATTCCCATTCACTCTGGAATATCAAAACGCAGCTCCTAGAAGGAACGTGCTTCTCACTCTCTGAATCTCAAGGCAGATTCAACTCCCTTAGGTAAGCGAACACACAGCAGATGAGACTGAAGGATACGTTCGTTTTGAGTTTTAGACGGAGATTTACAGCTATTTCTGAAATGCTTGGATTTGGCTGGAAATATGCGTTTTCTGTTTCTTCACAGAAAGGGTTTAGAAACTCCTTCAAACACACATCAGTTTAACTCTGTAAGTTGAAGGCACACATTGAAGGCCGTTCTGTTTGGTTGCTCCGTTTTGGTTTTAGAAGCAGATATTTCTCAATACAGTGTTTACTCCCATTCACTCTGGAATATCAAAACGCAGCTCCAAATGAAACGCGCATCTCACTCTCTTAATCTCAAGGCAGATTCAACTCCCTTAGGTAAGCGAACACACAGAAGAGCAGTCTGAAGGATACGTTCGTTTTGAGTTTTAGACGGAGATTTACAGCTATTTCTGAAATGCTTGGATTTGGCTGGAAAAATGCGTTTTCTTCTTCTTCACAGAAAGGGTTTAGAAACTCCTGCAAACACCCATGAGTTTAACTCTATAAGTTGAAAGCACACATTGAAGGCCGTTCTGTTAGGTTGCTCCGTTTTGGTTTTAGAAGCAGATATTTTCAATACAGCGTTTACTCCCATCCACTCTGGAATATCAAAACGCAGCTCCTACAAGAAACGTGCTTCTCACTGTTTGAATCTCAAGGCAGATTCAACTCCCTTAGGTAAGCGAACAGACAGAAGAGCAGTCTGAAGGATACGTTCGTTTTGAATTGTAGACCGAGATTTACAGCTACTTCTGAAATGCTTGGATTTGGCTGGAAAAATGCGTATTCTGCTTCTTCACAGAAAGGGTTTAGAAACTCCTGCAAACACACATCAGTTTAACATTGTAAGTTGAACGCCGACATTGAAGGCCGTTCTGGTAGGTTGTTCCGTTTCGGTTATAGAAGCAGATATTTCTCAATACAGCGTTTACTCCCATTCACTCTGGAATATCAAAACGCAGCTACAAATGAAACGCGCATCTCACTCTCTTAATCTCAAGGCAGATTCAACTCCCTTAGGTAAGCGAGCACACAGCAGAGCAGTCTGAAGGATACGTTCGTTTTGAGTTTTAGACGGAGATTTACAGCTATTTCTGAAATGCTTGGATTTGGCTGGAAAAATGCGTTTTCTGCTTCTTCACAGAAAGGGTTTAGAAACTCCTGCAAACACCCATGAGTTTAACTCTATAAGTTGAAAGCACACATTGAAGGCCGTTGTGTTAGGTTGCTCCTTTTTGGTTTTAGAAGCAGATATTTCTCAATACAGCCTTTACTCCCATCCACTCTGGAATATGAAAACTCAGCTCCTAGAAGAAACGCGCTTCTCACTCTCTGAATCTCAAGGCATATTCAACTCCCTTAGGTAAGCGAACACACAGAAAAGCAGTCTGAAGGATACGTTCGTTTTGAGTTTTAGACGGAGATTTACAGCTATTTCTGAAATGCTTGGATTTGGCTGGAAAAATGAGTTTTCTGCTTCTTCACAGAAAGGGTTTAGACACTCTTGCAAACACACATCAGTTTAACTGTAAGTTGAACGCACACATTGAAGGCCGTTCTGTTAGGTTGCTCCGTTTTGGTTTTAGAAGCAGATATCTTCAATACAGCGTTTACTCCCATCCACTCTGGAATATCAAAACGCAGCTCCTAGAAGAAACGCGCTTCTCACTCTCTGAATCTCAAGGCAGATTCAACTCCCTTAGGTAAGCGAACAGACAGAAGAGCAGTCTGAAGGATACGTTCGTTTTGAGTTTTAGACCGAGATTTACAGCTATTTCTGAAATGCTTGGATTTGGCTGGAAAAATGCGTTTTCTGCTTCTTCACAGAAAGGGTTTAGAAACATTTGCAAACACACATCAGTTTAACATTGTAAGTTGAACGCAGACATTGAAGGCCGTTCTGTTACGTTGCTCCGTTTTGGTTATAGAAGCAGATATTTCTCAATACAGCGTTTACTCCCATTCACTCTGGAATATCAAAACGCAGCTACTAGAAACAACGCGCTTCTCACTCTCTGAATTTCAAGACAGATTCAACTCCCTTAGGTAAGCGAACACACAGCAGAGCAGTCTGAAGGATACGTTCGTTTTGAGTTTTAGACGGAGATTTACAGCTATTTCTGAAATGCTTGGATTTGGCTGGAAAAATGCGTTTTCTGCTTCTTCACAGAAAGGGTCTAGAAACTCCTGCAAACACACATCAGTTTACCTCTGTAAGTTGAACGCACACATTGAAGGCCGTTCTGTTAGGTTGCTCCGTTTTGGTTTTAGAAGCAGATATTTTCAATACAGCGTTTACTCCCATCCACTCTGGAATATCAAAACGCAGCTCCTATAAGAAACGCGCTTCTCACTCTCTGAATCTCAAGGCAGATTCAACTCCCTTAGGTAAGCGAACAGACAGAAGAGCAGTCTGAAGGATACGTTCGTTTTGAGTTTTAGACCGAGATTTACAGCTGTTTCGGAAATGCTTGGATTTGGCTGGAAAAATGCGTTTTCTGCTTCTTCACAGAAAGGGTTTAGAAACTCCTGCAAACACACATCAGTTTAACATTGTAAGTTGAACGCACACATTGAAGGCCGTTCTGGTAGGTTGCTCCGTTTTGGTTACCGAAGCAGATATTTCTCAATACAGCGTTTACTCCCATTCACTCTGGAATATCAAAACGCAGCTCCAAAAGAAACGCGCATCTCACTCTCTTAATCTCAAGGCAGATTCAACTCCCTTAGGTAAGCGAACACACAGCAGAGCTGTCTGAAGGATACGTTCGTTTTGAGTTTTAGACGGAGATTTACAGGTATTTCTGAAATGCTTGGATTTGGCTGGAAATATGCGTTTTCTGCTTCTTCACAGAAAGGGTTTAGAAACTCCTGCAAACACACATCAGTTTAACTCTGTAAGTTGAACGCACACATTGAAGGCCGTTCTGTTAGGTTGCTCCGTTTTGGTTTTAGAAGCAGATATTTTCAATACAGCGTTTACTCCCATCCACTCTGGAATATCAAAACGCAGCTCCTAGAAGAAACGCGCTTCTCACTCTTTGAATCTCAAGGCAGATTCACCTCCCTTAGGTAAGCGAACAGACAGAAGAGCAGTCTGAAGGATACGTTCGTTTTTAATTGTAGACCGAGATTTACAGCTACTTCTGAAATGCTTGGATTTGGCTGGAAAAATGGGTATTCTGCTTCTTCACAGAAAGGGTTTAGAAACTCCTGCAAACACACATCAGTTTAACATTGTAAGTTGAACGCAGACATTGAAGGCCGTTCTGGTAGGTTGCTCCCTTTTGGTTATAGAAGCAGATATTTCTCAATACAGCGTTTACTCCCATTCACTCTGGAAAATCAAAACGCAGTTCCTAGAAGAAACGCGCTTCTCACTCTCTGAATCTCACGGCAAATTCACCTCCCTTAGGTAAGCGAACACACAGAAGAGCAGTCTGAAGGATACGTTCGTTTTGAGTTTTAGACGGAGATTTAGAACTATTTCTGAAATGCTTGGATTTGGCTGGAAAAATGCGTTTTCTGCTTCTTCACAGAAAGGCTTTAGAAACTCCTGCAAACACCCATGAGTTTAACTCTATAAGTTGAAAGCACACATTGAAGGCCGTTCTGTTAGGTTGCTCCTTTTTGGTGCTAGAAGCAAATATTTCTCAATACAAACTTTACTCCCATTCTCTCTGGAATATGAAAACTCAGCTCCTAGAAGAAACGCGCTTCTCACTCTCTGAATCTCAAGGCAGATTCAACTCCCTTAGGTAAGCGAACACACAGAATAGCAGTCTGAAGGATACGTTCGTTTTGAGTTTTAGACGGAGATTTACAGCTATTTCTGAAATGCTTGGATTTGGCTGGAAAAATGCGTTTTCTGCTTCTTCACAGAAAGCGTTCAGACACTCCTGCTAACACACATCATTTTAACTTTGTAAGTTGAACGCACACATTGAAGGTCGTTCGGTTAGGTTGCTCCGTTTTGGTTTTAGAAGCAGATATTTCTCAATAAGGCGTTTACTCCCATTCACTCTGGAATATCAAAACGCAGCTCCAAGAAGGAACGTGCTTCTCACTCTCTGAATCTCAAGGCAGATTCAACTCCCTTAGGTAAGCGAACACACAGCAGAGGAGACTGAAGGATACGTTCGTTTTGAGTTTTAGACGGAGATTTACACCTATTTCTGAAATGCTTGGATTTGGCTGGAAATATGCGTATTCTGCTTCTTCACAGAAAGGGTTTAGAAACTCCTTCAAACACACATCAGTTTAACTCTGTAAGTTGAAGGCACACATTGAAGGCCGTTCTGTTTGGTTGCTCCGTTTTGGTTTTAGATGCAGATATTTCTCAATACAGCGTTTACTCCCATTCACCCTGGAATATCAAAACGCAGCTCCAAATGAAACGCGCATCTCACTCTCTTAATCTCAAGGCAGATTCAACTCCCTTAGGTAAGCGAGCACACAGCAGAGCAGTCTGAAGGATACGTTCGTTTTGAGTTTTAGACGGAGATTTACAGCTATTTCTGAAATGCTTGGATTTGGCTGGAAAAATGCGTTTTCTGCTTCTTCACAGAAAGGGTTTAGAAACTCCTGCAAACACCCATGAGTTTAACTCTATAAGTTGAAAGCACACATTGAAGGCCGTTGTGTTAGGTTGCTCCTTTTTGGTTTTAGAAGCAGATATTTCTCAATACAGCCTTTACTCCCATTCACTCTGGAATATGAAAAGTCAGCTCCTAGAAGAAACGCGCTTCTCACTCTCTGAATCTCAAGGCATATTCAACTCCCTTAGGTAAGCGAACACACAGAAAAGCAGTCTGAAGGATACGTTCGTTTTGAGTTTTAGACGGAGATTTACAGCTATTTCTGAAATGCTTGGATTTGGCTGGAAAAATGAGTTTTCTGCTTCTTCACAGAAAGGGTTTAGACACTCTTGCAAACACATCAGTTTAACTGTAAGTTGAACGGACACATTGAAGGCCGTTCTGTTAGGTTGCTCCGTTTTGGTTTTAGAAGCAGATATCTTCAATACAGCGTTTACTCCCATCCACTCTGGAATATCAAAACGCAGCTCCTAGAAGAAACGCGCTTCTCACTCTCTGAATCTCAAGGCAGATTCAACTCCCTTAGGTAAGCGAACAGACAGAAGAGCAGTCTGAAGGATACGTTCGTTTTGAGTTTTAGACCGAGATTTACAGCTATTTCTGAAATGCTTGGATTTGGCTGGAAAAATGCGTTTTCTGCTTCTTCACAGAAAGGGTTTAGAAACATTTGCAAACCCACATCAGTTTAACATTGTAAGTTGAACGCAGACATTGAAGGCCGTTCTGTTAGGTTGCTCCGTTTTGGTTATAGAAGCAGATATTTCTCAATACAGCGTTTACTCCCATTCACTCTGGAATATCAAAACGCAGCTACTAGAAAAAACGCGCTTCTCACTCTCTGAATTTCAAGACAGATTCAACTCCCTTAGGTAAGCGAACACACAGCAGAGCAGTCTGAAGGATACGTTCGTTTTGAGTTTTAGACGGAGATTTACAGCTATTTCTGAAATGCTTGGATTTGGCTGGAAAAATGCGTTTTCTGCTTCTTCACAGAAAGGGTCTAGAAACTCCTGCAAACACACATCAGTTTACCTCTGAAAGTTGAACGCACACATTGAAGGCCGTTCTGTTAGGTTGCTCCGTTTTGGTTTTAGAAGCAGATATTTTCAATACAGCGTTTACTCCCATCCACTCTGGAATATCAAAACGCAGCTCCTAGAAGAAACGCGCTTCTCACTCTCTGAATCTCAAGGCAGATTCAACTCCCTTTGGTAAGCGAACAGACAGAAGAGCAGTTTGAAGGATACGTTCGTTTTGAGTTTTAGATGGAGATTTACAGCTATTTCTGAAATGCTTGGATTTGGCTGGAAAAATGAGTTTTCTGCTTCTTCACAGAAAGGGTTTAGACACTCCTGCAAACACACATCCGTTTAACGCTGTAAATTGAACGCACACATTGAAGGCCGTTCTGTTAGGTTGCTCCGTTTTGGTTTCAGAAGCAAATATTTTCAATACAGCGTTTACTCCCATCCACTCTGGAATATCAAAACGCAGCTCCTATAAGAAACGCGCTTCTCACTCTCTGAATCTCAAGGCAGATTCAACTCCCTTAGGTAAGCGAACAGACAGAAGAGCAGTCTGAAGGATACGTTCGTTTTGAGTTTTAGACGGAGATTTACAACTATTTCTGAAATGCTTGGATTTGGCTGGAAAAATGCGTTTTCTGGTTCTTCACAGAAAGCGTTCAGACACTCCTGCTAACACACATCATTTTAACTTTGTAAGTTGAACGCACACATTGAAGGCCGTTCTGTTAGGTTGCTCCGTTTTGGTTTTAGAAGCAGATATTTCTCAATAAGGCGTTTATTCCCATTCACTCTGGAATATCAAAACGCAGCTCCTAGAAGGAACGTGGTTCTCACTCTCTGAATCTCAAGGCAGATTCAACTCCCTTAGGTAAGCGAACACACAGCAGATGAGACTGAAGGATACGTTCGTTTTGAGTTTTAGACGGAGATTTACAGCTATTTCTGAAATGCTTGGATTTGGCTGGAAAAATGCGTTTTCTGGTTCTTCACAGAAAGCGTTCAGACACTCCTGCTAACACACATCATTTTGACTTTGTAAGTTGAACGCACACATTGAAGGCCGTTCTGTTAGGTTGCTCCGTTTTGGTTTTAGAAGCAGATATTTCTCAATAAGGCGTTTACTCCCATTCACTCTGGAATATCAAAACGCAGCTCCTAGAAGGAACGTGCTTCTCACTCTCTGAATCTCAAGGCAGATTCAACTCCCTTAGGTAAGCGAACACACAGCAGAGGAGACTGAAGGATACGTTCGTTTTGAGTTTTAGACGGAGATTTACACCTATTTCTGAAATGCTTGGATTTGGCTGGAAATATGCGTATTCTGCTTCTTCACAGAAAGGGTTTAGAAACTCCTTCAAACACACATCAGTTTAACTCTGTAAGTTGAAGACACACATTGAAGGCCGTTCTGTTTGGTTGCTCCGTTTTGGTTTTAGATGCAGATATTTCTCAATACAGCGTTTACTCCCATTCACTCTGGAATATCAAAACGCAGCTCCAAATGAAACGCGCATCTCACTCTCTTAATCTCAAGGCAGATTCAACTCCCTTAGGTAAGCGAACACACAGAAGAGCAGTCTGAAGGATACGTTCGTTTTGAGTTTTAGACGGAGATTTACAGCTATTTCTGAAATGCTTGGATTTGGCTGGAAAAATGCGTTTTCTTCTTCTTCACAGAAAGGGTTTAGAAACTCCTGCAAACACCCATGAGTTCAACTCTATAAGTTGAAAGCACACATTGAAGGCCGTTCTGTTAGGTTGCTCCGTTTTGGTTTTAGAAGCAGATATTTTCAATACAGCGTTTACTCCCATCCACTCTGGAATATCAAAACGCAGCTCCTACAAGAAACGTGCTTCTCACTCTTTGAATCTCAAGGCAGATTCAACTCCCTTAGGTAAGCGAACAGACAGAAGAGCAGTCTGAAGGATACGTTCGTTTTGAATTGTAGACCGAGATTTACAGCTACTTCTGAAATGCTTGGATTTGGCTGGAAAAATGCGTATTCTGCTTCTTCACAGAAAGGGTTTAGAAACTCCTGCAAACACACATCAGTTTAACATTGTAAGTTGAACGCCGACATTGAAGGCCGTTCTGGTAGGTTGTTCCGTTTCGGTTATAGAAGCAGATATTTCTCAATACAGCGTTTACTCCCATTCACTCTGGAATATCAAAACGCAGCTCCTAGAAGAAACGCGCTTCTCACTCTCTGAATCTCACGGCAGATTCACCTCCCTTAGGTAAGCGAACACACAGAAGAGCAGTCTGAAGGATACGTTCGTTTTGAGTTTTAGACGGAGATTTATAGCTTTTTCTGAAATGCTTGGATTTGGCTGGAAAAATGCGTTCTCTGCTTCTTCACAGAAAGGGTTTAGAAACTCCTGCAAACACCCATGAGTTTAACTCTATAAGTTGAAAGCACACATTGAAGGCCGTTGTGTTAGGTTGCTCCTTTTTGGTTTTAGAAGCAGATATTTCTCAATACACCCTTTACTCCCATTCACTCTGGAATATGAAAACTCAGCTCCTAGAAGAAACGCGCTTCTCTCTGAATCTCAAGGCATATTCAACTCCCTTAGGTAAGCGAACACACAGAAAAGCAGTCTGAAGGATACGTTCGTTTTGAGTTTTAGACGGAGATTTACAGCTATTTCTGAAATGCTTGGATTTGGCTGGAAAAATGCGTTTTCTGGTTCTTCACAGAAAGCGTTCAGACACTCCTGCTAACACACATCATTTTGACTTTGTAAGTTGAACGCACACATTGAAGGCCGTTCTGTTAGGTTGCTCCGTTTTGGTTTTAGAAGCAGATATTTCTCAATAAGGCGTTTACTCCCATTCACTCTGGAATATCAAAACGCAGCTCCTAGAAGGAACGTGCTTCTCACTCTCTGAATCTCAAGGCAGATTCAACTCCCTAGGTAAGCGAACACACAGCAGAGGAGACTGAAGGATACGTTCGTTTTGAGTTTTAGACGGAGATTTACACCTATTTCTGAAATGCTTGGATTTGGCTGGAAATATGCGTATTCTGCTTCTTCACAGAAAGGGTTTAGAAACTCCTTCAAACACACATCAGTTTAACTCTGTAAGTTGAAGGCACACATTGAAGGCCGTTCTGTTTGGTTGCTCCGTTTTGGTTTTAGATGCAGATATTTCTCAATACAGCGTTTACTCCCATTCACTCTGGAATATCAAAACGCAGCTCCAAATGAAACGCGCATCTCACTCTCTTAATCTCAAGGCAGATTCAACTCCCTTAGGTAAGCGAGCACACAGCAGAGCAGTCTGAAGGATACGTTCGTTTTGAGTTTTAGACGGAGATTTACAGCTATTTCTGAAATGCTTGGATTTGGCTGGAAAAATGCGTTTTCTGCTTCTTCACAGAAAGGGTTTAGAAACTCCTGCAAACACCCATGAGTTTAACTCTATAAGTTGAAAGCACACATTGAAGGCCGTTGTGTTAGGTTGCTCCTTTTTGGTTTTAGAAGCAGATATTTCTCAATACAGCCTTTACTCCCATCCACTCTGGAATATGAAAACTCAGCTCCTAGAAGAAACGCGCTTCTCACTCTCTGAATCTCAAGGCATATTCAACTCCCTTAGGTAAGCGAACACACAGAAAAGCAGTCTGAAGGATACGTTCGTTTTGAGTTTTAGACGGAGATTTACAGCTATTTCTGAAATGCTTGGATTTGGCTGGAAAAATGAGTTTTCTGCTTCTTCACAGAAAGGGTTTAGACACTCTTGCAAACACACATCAGTTTAACTGTAAGTTGAACGCACACATTGAAGGCCGTTCTGTTAGGTTGCTCCGTTTTGGTTTTAGAAGCAGATATCTTCAATACAGCGTTTACTCCCATCCACTCTGGAATATCAAAACGCAGCTCCTAGAAGAAACGCGCTTCTCACTCTCTGAATCTCAAGGCAGATTCAACTCCCTTAGGTAAGCGAACAGACAGAAGAGCAGTCTGAAGGATACGTTCGTTTTGAGTTTTAGACCGAGATTTACAGCTATTTCTGAAATGCTTGGATTTGGCTGGAAAAATGCGTTTTCTGCTTCTTCACAGAAAGGGTTTAGAAACATTTGCAAACACACATCAGTTTAACATTGTAAGTTGAACGCAGACATTGAAGGCCGTTCTGTTAGGTTGCTCCGTTTTGGTTATAGAAGCAGATATTTCTCAATACAGCGTTTACTCCCATTCACTCTGGAATATCAAAACGCAGCTACTAGAAAAAACGCGCTTCTCACTCTCTGAATTTCAAGACAGATTCAACTCCCTTAGGTAAGCGAACACACAGCAGAGCAGTCTGAAGGATACGTTCGTTTTGAGTTTTAGACGGAGATTTACAGCTATTTCTGAAATGCTTGGATTTGGCTGGAAAAATGCGTTTTCTGCTTCTTCACAGAAAGGGTCTAGAAACTCCTGCAAACACACATCAGTTTACCTCTGTAAGTTGAACGCACACATTGAAGGCCGTTCTGTTAGGTTGCTCCGTTTTGGTTTTAGAAGCAGATATTTTCAATACAGCGTTTACTCCCATCCACTCTGGAATATCAAAACGCAGCTCCTATAAGAAACGCGCTTCTCACTCTCTGAATCTCAAGGCAGATTCAACTCCCTTAGGTAAGCGAACAGACAGAAGAGCAGTCTGAAGGATACGTTCGTTTTGAGTTTTAGACCGAGATTTACAGCTGTTTCGGAAATGCTTGGATTTGGCTGGAAAAATGCGTTTTCTGCTTCTTCACAGAAAGGGTTTAGAAACTCCTGCAAACACACATCAGTTTAACATTGTAAGTTGAACGCAGACATTGAAGGCCGTTCTGGTAGGTTGCTCCGTTTTGGTTACCGAGCAGATATTTCTCAATACAGCGTTTACTCCCATTCACTCTGGAATATCAAAACGCAGCTCCAAAAGAAACGCGCATCTCACTCTCTTAATCTCAAGGCAGATTCAACTCCCTTAGGTAAGCGAACACACAGCAGAGCTGTCTGAAGGATACGTTCGTTTTGAGTTTTATACGGAGATTTACAGGTATTTCTGAAATGCTTGGATTTGGCTGGAAATATGCGTTTTCTGCTTCTTCACAGAAAGGGTTTAGAAACTCCTGCAAACACACATCAGTTTAACTCTGTAAGTTGAACGCACACATTGAAGGCCGTTCTGTTAGGTTGCTCCGTTTTGGTTTTAGAAGCAGATATTTTCAATACAGCGTTTACTCCCATCCACTCTGGAATATCAAAACGCAGCTCCTAGAAGAAACGCGCTTCTCACTCTTTGAATCTCAAGGCAGATTCACCTCCCTTAGGTAAGCGAACAGACAGAAGAGCAGTCTGAAGGATACGTTCGTTTTTAATTGTAGACCGAGATTTACAGCTACTTCTGAAATGCTTGGATTTGGCTGGAAAAATGGGTATTCTGCTTCTTCACAGAAAGGGTTTAGAAACTCCTGCAAACACACATCAGTTTAACATTGTAAGTTGAACGCAGACATTGAAGGCCGTTCTGGTAGGTTGCTCCCTTTTGGTTATAGAAGCAGATATTTCTCAATACAGCGTTTACTCCCATTCACTCTGGAAAATCAAAACGCAGTTCCTAGAAGAAACGCGCTTCTCACTCTCTGAATCTCACGGCAAATTCACCTCCCTTAGGTAAGCGAACACACAGAAGAGCAGTCTGAAGGATACGTTCGTTTTGAGTTTTAGACGGAGAATTAGAACTATTTCTGAAATGCTTGGATTTGGCTGGAAAAATGCGTTTTCTGCTTCTTCACAGAAAGGCTTTAGAAACTCCTGCAAACACCCATGAGTTTAACTCTATAAGTTGAAAGCACACATTGAAGGCCGTTCTGTTAGGTTGCTCCTTTTTGGTGCTAGAAGCAAATATTTCTCAATACAAACTTTACTCCCATTCTCTCTGGAATATGAAAACTCAGCTCCTAGAAGAAACGCGCTTCTCACTCTCTGAATCTCAAGGCAGATTCAACTCCCTTAGGTAAGCGAACACACAGAATAGCAGTCTGAAGGATACGTTCGTTTTGAGTTTTAGACGGAGATTTACAGCTATTTCTGAAATGCTTGGATTTGGCTGGAAAAATGCGTTTTCTGCTTCTTCACAGAAAGCGTTCAGACACTCCTGCTAACACACATCATTTTAACTTTGTAAGTTGAACGCACACATTGAAGGTCGTTCGGTTAGGTTGCTCCGTTTTGGTTTTAGAAGCAGATATTTCTCAATAAGGCGTTTACTCCCATTCACTCTGGAATATCAAAACGCAGCTCCAAGAAGGAACGTGCTTCTCACTCTCTGAATCTCAAGGCAGATTCAACTCCCTTAGGTAAGCGAACACACAGCAGAGGAGACTGAAGGATACGTTCGTTTTGAGTTTTAGACGGAGATTTACACCTATTTCTGCAATGCTTGGATTTGGCTGGAAATATGCGTATTCTGCTTCTTCACAGAAAGGGTTTAGAAACTCCTTCAAACACACATCAGTTTAACTCTGTAAGTTGAAGACACACATTGAAGGCCGTTCTGTTTGGTTGCTCCGTTTTGGTTTTAGATGCAGATATTTCTCAATACAGCGTTTACTCCCATTCACTCTGGAATATCAAAACGCAGCTCCAAATGAAACGCGCATCTCACTCTCTTAATCTCAAGGCAGATTCAACTCCCTTAGGTAAGCGAGCACACAGCAGAGCAGTCTGAAGGATACGTTCGTTTTGAGTTTTAGACGGAGATTTACAGCTATTTCTGAAATGCTTGGATTTGGCTGGAAAAATGCGTTTTCTGCTTCTTCACAGAAAGGGTTTAGAAACTCCTGCAAACACCCATGAGTTTAACTCTATAAGTTGAAAGCACACATTGAAGGCCGTTGTGTTAGGTTGCTCCTTTTTGGTTTTAGAAGCAGATATTTCTCAATACACCCTTTACTCCCATCCACTCTGGAATATGAAAACTCAGCTCCTAGAAGAAACGCGCTTCTCACTCTCTGAATCTTAAGGCCTATTCAACTCCCTTAGGTAAGCGAACACACAGAAAAGCAGTCTGAAGGATAAGTTCGTTTTGAGTTTTAGACGGAGATTTACAGCTATTTCTGAAATGCTTGGATTTGGCTGGAAAAATGAGTTTTCTGCTTCTTCACAGAAAGGGTTTAGACACTCTTGCAAACACACATCAGTTTAACTGTAAGTTGAACGCACACATTGAAGGCCGTTCTGTTAGGTTGCTCCGTTTTGGTTTTAGAAGCAGATATCTTCAATACAGCGTTTACTCCCATCCACTCTGGAATATCAAAACGCAGCTCCTAGAAGAAACGCGCTTCTCACTCTCTGAATCTCAAGGCAGATTCAACTCCCTTAGGTAAGCGAACAGACAGAAGAGCAGTCTGAAGGATACGTTCGTTTTGAGTTTTAGACCGAGATTTACAGCTATTTCTGAAATGCTTGGATTTGGCTGGAAAAATGCGTTTTCTGCTTCTTCACAGAAAGGGTTTAGAAACATTTGCAAACACACATCAGTTTAACATTGTAAGTTGAACGCAGACATTGAAGGCCGTTCTGTTACGTCGCTCCGTTTTGGTTATAGAAGCAGATATTTCTCAATACAGCGTTTACTCCCATTCACTCTGGAATATCAAAACGCAGCTACTAGAAACAACGCGCTTCTCACTCTCTGAATTTCAAGACAGATTCAACTCCCTTAGGTAAGCGAACACACAGCAGAGCAGTCTGAAGGATACGTTCGTTTTGAGTTTTAGACGGAGATTTACAGCTATTTCTGAAATGCTTGGATTTGGCTGGAAAAATGCGTTTTCTGCTTCTTCACAGAAAGGGTCTAGAAACTCCTGCAAACACACATCAGTTTACCTCTGAAAGTTGAACGAACACATTGAAGGCCGTTCTGTTAGGTTGCTCCGTTTTGGTTTTAGAAGCAGATATTTTCAATACAGCGTTTACTCCCATCCACTCTGGAATATCAAAACGCAGCTCCTAGAAGAAACGCGCTTCTCACTCTCTGAATCTCAAGGCAGATTCACCTCCCTTTGGTAAGCGAACAGACAGAAGAGCAGTTTGAAGGATACGTTCGTTTTGAGTTTTAGATGGAGATTTACAGCTATTTCTGAAATGCTTGGATTTGGCTGGAAAAATGAGTTTTCTGCTTCTTCACAGAAAGGGTTTAGACACTCCTGCAAACACACATCCGTTTAACGCTGTAAATTGAACGCACACATTGAAGGCCGTTCTGTTAGGTTGCTCCGTTTTGGTTTCAGAAGCAGATATTTTCAATACAGCGTTTACTCCCATCCACTCTGGAATATCAAAACGCAGCTCCTATAAGAAACGCGCTTCGCACTCTCTGAATCTCAAGGCAGATTCAACTCCCTTAGGTAAGCGAACAGACAGAAGAGCAGTCTGAAGGATACGTTCGTTTTGAGTTTTAGACGGAGATTTACAACTATTTCTGAAATGCTTGGATTTGGCTGGAAAAATGCGTTTTCTGCTTCTTCACAGAAAGCGTTCAGACACTCCTGCTAACACACATCATTTTAACTTTGTAAGTTGAACGCACACATTGAAGGCCGTTCTGTTAGGTTGCTCCGTTTTGGTTTTAGAAGCAGATATTTCTCAATAAGGCGTTTATTCCCATTCACTCTGGAATATCAAACGCAGCTCCTAGAAGGAACGTGCTTCTCACTCTCTGAATCTCAAGGCAGATTCAACTCCCTTAGGTAAGCGAACACACAGCAGATGAGACTGAAGGATACGTTCGTTTTGAGTTTTAGACGGAGATTTACAGCTATTTCTGAAATGCTTGGATTTGGCTGGAAAAATGCGTTTTCTGGTTCTTCACAGAAAGCGTTCAGACACTCCTGCTAACACACATCATTTTGACTTTGTAAGTTGAACGCACACATTGAAGGCCGTTCTGTTAGGTTGCTCCGTTTTGGTTTTAGAAGCAGATATTTCTCAATAAGGCGTTTACTCCCATTCACTCTGGAATATCAAAACGCAGCTCCTAGAAGGAACGTGCTTCTCACTCTCTGAATCTCAAGGCAGATTCAACTCCCTTAGGTAAGCGAACACACAGCAGAGGAGACTGAAGGATACGTTCGTTTTGAGTTTTAGACGGAGATTTACACCTATTTCTGAAATGCTTGGATTTGGCTGGAAATATGCGTATTCTGCTTCTTCACAGAAAGGGTTTAGAAACTCCTGCAAACACCCATGAGTTTAACTCTATAAGTTGAAAGCACACATTGAAGGCCGTTGTGTTAGGTTGCTCCTTTTTGGTTTTAGAAGCAGATATTTCTCAATACAGCCTTTACTCCCATCCACTCTGGAATATGAAAACTCAGCTCCTAGAAGAAACGCGCTTCTCACTCTCTGAATCTGAAGGCATATTCAACTCCCTTAGGTAAGCGAACACACAGAAAAGCAGTCTGAAGGATACGTTCGTTTTGAGTTTTAGACGGAGATTTACAGCTATTTCTGAAATGCTTGGATTTGGCTGGAAAAATGAGTTTTCTGCTTCTTCACAGAAAGGGTTTAGACACTCTTGCAAACACACATCAGTTTAACTGTAAGTTGAACGCACACATTGAAGGCCGTTCTGTTAGGTTGCTCCGTTTTGGTTTTAGAAGCAGATATCTTCAATACAGCGTTTACTCCCATCCACTCTGGAATATCAAAACGCAGCTCCTAGAAGAAACGCGCTTCTCACTCTCTGAATCTCAAGGCAGATTCAACTCCCTTAGGTAAGCGAACACACAGCAGAGGAGACTGAAGGATACGTTCGTTTTGAGTTTTAGACCGAGATTTACAGCTATTTCTGAAATGCTTGGATTTGGCTGGAAAAATGCGTTTTCTGCTTCTTCACAGAAAGGGTTTAGAAACATTTGCAAACACACATCAGTTTAACATTGTAAGTTGAACGCAGACATTGAAGGCCGTTCTGTTAGGTTGCTCCGTTTTGGTTATAGAAGCAGATATTTCTCAATACAGCGTTTACTCCCATTCACTCTGGAATATCAAAACGCAGCTACTAGAAAAAACGCGCTTCTCACTCTCTGAATTTCAAGACAGATTCAACTCCCTTAGGTAAGCGAACACACAGCAGAGCAGTCTGAAGGATACGTTCGTTTTGAGTTTTAGACGGAGATTTACAGCTATTTCTGAAATGCTTGGATTTGGCTGGAAAAATGCGTTTTCTGCTTCTTCACAGAAAGGGTCTAGAAACTCCTGCAAACACACATCAGTTTACCTCTGTAAGTTGAACGCACACATTGAAGGCCGTTCTGTTAGGTTGCTCCGTTTTGGTTTTAGAAGCAGATATTTTCAATACAGCGTTTACTCCCATCCACTCTGGAATATCAAAACGCAGCTCCTATAAGAAACGCGCTTCTCACTCTCTGAATCTCAAGGCAGATTCAACTCCCTTAGGTAAGCGAACAGACAGAAGAGCAGTCTGAAGGATACGTTCGTTTTGAGTTTTAGACCGAGATTTACAGCTGTTTCGGAAATGCTTGGATTTGGCTGGAAAAATGCGTTTTCTGCTTCTTCACAGAAAGGGTTTAGAAACTCCTGCAAACACACATCAGTTTAACATTGTAAGTTGAACGCAGACATTGAAGGCCGTTCTGGTAGGTTGCTCCGTTTTGGTTACCGAAGCAGATATTTCTCAATACAGCGTTTACTCCCATTCACTCTGGAATATCAAAACGCAGCTCCAAAAGAAACGCGCATCTCACTCTCTTAATCTCAAGGCAGATTCAACTCCCTTAGGTAAGCGAACACACAACAGAGCTGTCTGAAGGATACGTTCGTTTTGAGTTTTAGACGGAGATTTACAGGTATTTCTGAAATGCTTGGATTTGGCTGGAAATATGCGTTTTCTGCTTCTTCACAGAAAGGGCTTAGAAACTCCTGCAAACACACATCAGTTTACCTCTGTAAGTTGAACGCACACATTGAAGGCCGTTCTGTTAGGTTGCTCCGTTTTGGTTTTAGAAGCAGATATTTTCAATACAGCGTTTACTCCCATCCACTCTGGAATATCAAAACGCAGCTCCTAGAAGAAACGCGCTTCTCACTCTTTGAATCTCAAGGCAGATTCACCTCCCTTAGGTAAGCGAACAGACAGAAGAGCAGTCTGAAGGATACGTTCGTTTTTAATTGTAGACCGAGATTTACAGCTACTTCTGAAATGCTTGGATTTGGCTGGAAAAATGGGTATTCTGCTTCTTCACAGAAAGGGTTTAGAAACTCCTGCAAACACACATCAGTTTAACATTGTAAGTTGAACGCAGACATTGAAGGCCGTTCTGGTAGGTTGCTCCCTTTTGGTTATAGAAGCAGATATTTCTCAATACAGCGTTTACTCCCATTCACTCTGGAAAATCAAAACGCAGTTCCTAGAAGAAACGCGCTTCTCACTCTCTGAATCTCACGGCAAATTCACCTCCCTTAGGTAAGCGAACACACAGAAGAGCAGTCTGAAGGATACGTTCGTTTTGAGTTTTAGACGGAGATTTAGAACTATTTCTGAAATGCTTGGATTTGGCTGGAAAAATGCGTTTTCTGCTTCTTCACAGAAAGGCTTTAGAAACTCCTGCAAACACCCATGAGTTTAACTCTATAAGTTGAAAGCACACATTGAAGGCCGTTCTGTTAGGTTGCTCCTTTTTGGTGCTAGAAGCAAATATTTCTCAATACAAACTTTACTCCCATTCTCTCTGGAATATGAAAACTCAGCTCCTAGAAGAAACGCGCTTCTCACTCTCTGAATCTCAAGGCAGATTCAACTCCCTTAGGTAAGCGAACACACAGAATAGCAGTCTGAAGGATACGTTCGTTTTGAGTTTTAGACGGAGATTTACAGCTATTTCTGAAATGCTTGGATTTGGCTGGAAAAATGCGTTTTCTGGTTCTTCACAGAAAGCGTTCAGACACTCCTGCTAACACACATCATTTTAACTTTGTAAGTTGAACGCACACATTGAAGGTCGTTCGGTTAGGTTGCTCCGTTTTGGTTTTAGAAGCAGATATTTCTCAATAAGGCGTTTACTCCCATTCACTCTGGAATATCAAAACGCAGCTCCAAGAAGGAACGTGCTTCTCACTCTCTGAATCTCAAGGCAGATTCAACTCCCTTAGGTAAGCGAACACACAGCAGAGGAGACTGAAGGATACGTTCGTTTTGAGTTTTAGACGGAGATTTACACCTATTTCTGAAATGCTTGGATTTGGCTGGAAATATGCGTATTCTGCTTCTTCACAGAAAGGGTTTAGAAACTCCTTCAAACACACATCAGTTTAACTCTGTAAGTTGAAGGCACACATTGAAGGCCGTTCTGTTTGGTTGCTCCGTTTTGGTTTTAGATGCAGATATTTCTCAATACAGCGTTTACTCCCATTCACCCTGGAATATCAAAACGCAGCTCCAAATGAAACGCGCATCTCACTCTCTTAATCTCAAGGCAGATTCAACTCCCTTAGGTAAGCGAGCACACAGCAGAGCAGTCTGAAGGATACGTTCGTTTTGAGTTTTAGACGGAGATTTACAGCTATTTCTGAAATGCTTGGATTTGGCTGGAAAAATGCGTTTTCTGCTTCTTCACAGAAAGGGTTTAGAAACTCCTGCAAACACCCATGAGTTTAACTCTATAAGTTGAAAGCACACATTGAAGGCCGTTGTGTTAGGTTGCTCCTTTTTGGTTTTAGAAGCAGATATTTCTCAATACAGCCTTTACTCCCATTCACTCTGGAATATGAAAAGTCAGCTCCTAGAAGAAACGCGCTTCTCACTCTCTGAATCTCAAGGCATATTCAACTCCCTTAGGTAAGCGAACACACAGAAAAGCAGTCTGAAGGATACGTTTGTTTTGAGTTTTAGACGGAGATTTACAGCTATTTCTGAAATGCTTGGATTTGGCTGGAAAAATGAGTTTTCTGCTTCTTCACAGAAAGGGTTTAGACACTCTTGCAAACACATCAGTTTAACTGTAAGTTGAACGCACACATTGAAGGCCGTTCTGTTAGGTTGCTCCGTTTTGGTTTTAGAAGCAGATATCTTCAATACAGCGTTTACTCCCATCCACTCTGGAATATCAAAACGCAGCTCCTAGAAGAAACGCGCTTCTCACTCTCTGAATCTCAAGGCAGATTCAACTCCCTTAGGTAAGCGAACAGACAGAAGAGCAGTCTGAAGGATACGTTCGTTTTGAGTTTTAGACCGAGATTTACAGCTATTTCTGAAATGCTTGGATTTGGCTGGAAAAATGCGTTTTCTGCTTCTTCACAGAAAGGGTTTAGAAACATTTGCAAACCCACATCAGTTTAACATTGTAAGTTGAACGCAGACATTGAAGGCCGTTCTGTTAGGTTGCTCCGTTTTGGTTATAGAAGCAGATATTTCTCAATACAGCGTTTACTCCCATTCACTCTGGAATATCAAAACGCAGCTACTAGAAAAAACGCGCTTCTCACTCTCTGAATTTCAAGACAGATTCAACTCCCTTAGGTAAGCGAACACACAGCAGAGCAGTCTGAAGGATACGTTCGTTTTGAGTTTTAGACGGAGATTTACAGCTATTTCTGAAATGCTTGGATTTGGCTGGAAAAATGCGTTTTCTGCTTCTTCACAGAAAGGGTCTAGAAACTCCTGCAAACACACATCAGTTTACCTCTGAAAGTTGAACGCACACATTGAAGGCCGTTCTGTTAGGTTGCTCCGTTTTGGTTTTAGAAGCAGATATTTCTCAATAAGGCGTTTACTCCCATTCACTCTGGAATATCAAAACGCAGCTCCTAGAAGGAACGTGCTTCTCACTCTCTGAATCTCAAGGCAGATTCAACTCCCTTAGGTAAGCGAACACACAGCAGATGAGACTGAAGGATACGTTCGTTTTGAGTTTTAGACGGAGATTTACAGCTATTTCTGAAATGCTTGGATTTGGCTGGAAATATGCGTTTTCTGTTTCTTCACAGAAAGGGTTTAGAAACTCCTTCAAACACACATCAGTTTAACTCTGTAAGTTGAAGGCACACATTGAAGGCCGTTCTGTTTGGTTGCTCCGTTTTGGTTTTAGAAGCAGATATTTCTCAATACAGCGTTTACTCCCATTCACTCTGGAATATCAAAACGCAGCTCCAAATGAAACGCGCATCTCACTCTCTTAATCTCAAGGCAGATTCAACTCCCTTAGGTAAGCGAACACACAGAAGAGCAGTCTGAAGGATACGTTCGTTTTGAGTTTTAGACGGAGATTTACAGCTATTTCTGAAATGCTTGGATTTGGCTGGAAAAATGCGTTTTCTTCTTCTTCACAGAAAGGGTTTAGAAACTCCTGCAAACACCCATGAGTTAAACTCTAAGTTGAAAGGACACATTGAAGGCCGTTCTGTTAGGTTGCTCCGTTTTGGTTTTAGAAGCAGATATTTTCAATACAGCGTTTACTCCCATCCACTCTGGAATATCAAAACGCAGCTCCTACAAGAAACGTGCTTCTCACTCTTTGAATCTCAAGGCAGATTCAACTCCCTTAGGTAAGCGAACAGACAGAATAGCAGTCTGAAGGATACGTTCGTTTTGAATTGTACACCGAGATTTACAGCTACTTCTGAAATGCTTGGATTTGGCTGGAAAAATGCGTATTCTGCTTCTTCACAGAAAGGGTTTAGAAACTCCTGCAAACACACATCAGTTTAACATTGTAAGTTGAACGCAGACATTGAAGGCCGTTCTGGTAGGTTGTTCCGTTTCGGTTATAGAAACAGATATTTCTCAATACAGCGTTTACTCCCATTCACTCTGGAATATCAAAACGCAGCTCCTAGAAGAAACGCGCTTCTCACTCTCTGAATCTCAAGGCAGATTCAACTCCCTTTGGTAAGCGAACAGACAGAAGAGCAGTTTGAAGGATACGTTCGTTTTGAGTTTTAGATGGAGATTTACAGCTATTTCTGAAATGCTTGGATTTGGCTGGAAAAATGAGTTTTCTGCTTCTTCACAGAAAGGGTTTAGACACTCCTGCAAACACACATCCGTTTAACGCTGTAAATTGAACGCACACATTGAAGGCCGTTCTGTTAGTTTGCTCCGTTTTGGTTTCAGAAGCAGATATTTTCAATACAGCGTTTACTCCCATCCACTCTGGAATATCAAAACGCAGCTCCTATAAGAAACGCGCTTCTCACTCTCTGAATCTCAAGGCAGATTCAACTCCCTTAGGTAAGCGAACAGACAGAAGAGCAGTCTAAAGGATACGTTCGTTTTGAGTTTTAGACGGAGATTTACAACTATTTCTGAAATGCTTGGATTTGGCTGGAAAAATGCATTTTCTGCTTCTTCACAGAAAGCGTTCAGACACTCCTGCTAACACACATCATTTTAACTTTGTAAGTTGAACGCACACATTGAAGGCCGTTCTGTTAGGTTGCTCCGTTTTGGTTTTAGAAGCAGATATTTCTCAATAAGGCGTTTATTCCCATTCACTCTGGAATATCAAAACGCAGCTCCTAGAAGGAACGTGCTTCTCACTCTCTGAATCTCAAGGCAGATTCAACTCCCTTAGGTAAGCGAACACACAGCAGATGAGACTGAAGGATACGTTCGTTTTGAGTTTTAGACGGAGATTTACACCTATTTCTGAAATGCTTGGATTTGGCTGGAAATATGCGTTTTCTGCTTCTTCACAGAAAGGGTTTAGAAACTCCTTCAAACACACATCAGTTTAACTCTGTAAGTTGAAGGCACACATTGAAGGCCGTTCTGTTTGGTTGCTCCGTTTTGGTTTTAGAAGCAGATATTTCTCAATACAGCGTTTACTCCCATTCACTCTGGAACATCAAAACGCAGCTCCAAATGAAACGCGCATCTCACTCTCTTAATCTCAAGGCAGATTCAACTCCCTTAGGTAAGCGAACACACAGAAGAGCAGTCTGAAGGATACGTTCGTTTTGAGTTTTAGACGGAGATTTACAGCTATTTCTGAAATGCTTGGATTTGGCTGGAAAAATGAGTTTTCTGCTTCTTCACAGAAAGGGTTTAGACACTCCTCCAAACACACATCCGTTTAACGCTGTAAATTGAACGCACACATTGAAGGCCGTTCTGTTAGGTTGCTCCGTTTTGGTTTCAGAAGCAGATATTTTCAATACAGCGTTTACTCCCATCCACTCTGGAATATCAAAACGCAGCTCCTATAAGAAACGCGCTTCTCACTCTCTGAATCTCAAGGCAGATTCAACTCCCTTAGGTAAGCGAACACACAGAAGAGCAGTCTGAAGGATACGTTCGTTTTGAGTTTTAGAAGGAGATTTACAACTATTTCTGAAATGCTTGGATTTGGCTGGAAAAATGCGTTTTCTGCTTCTTTACAGAAAGCGTTCAGACACTCCTGCTAACACACATCATTTTAACTTTGTAAGTTGAACGCACACATTGAAGGCCGTTCTGTTAGGTTGCTCCGTTTTGGTTTTAGAAGCAGATATTTCTCAATGAGGCGTTTATTCCCATTCACTCTGGAATATCAAAACGCAGCTCCTAGAAGGAACGTGCTTCTCACTCTCTGAATCTCAAGGCAGATTCAACTCCCTTAGGTAAGCGAACACACAGCAGATGAGACTGAAGGATACGTTCGTTTTGAGTTTTAGACGGAGATTTACACCTATTTCTGAAATGCTTGGATTTGGCTGGAAATATGCGTTTTCTGCTTCTTCACAGAAAGGGTTTAGAAACTCCTTCAAACACACATCAGTTTAACTCTGTAAGTTGAAGGCACACATTGAAGGCCGTTCTGTTTGGTTGCTCCGTTTTGGTTTTAGAAGCAGATATTTCTCAATACAGCGTTTACTCCCATTCACTCTGGAATATCAAAACGCAGCTCCAAATGAAACGCGCATCTCACTCTCTTAATCTCAAGGCAGATTCAACTCCCTTAGGTAAGCGAACACACAGAAGAGCAGTCTGAAGGATACGTTCGTTTTGAGTTTTAGACGGAGATTTACAGCTATTTCTGAAATGCTTGGATTTGGCTGGAAAAATGAGTTTTCTGCTTCTTCACAGAAAGGGTTTAGACACTCCTCCAAACACACATCCGTTTAACGCTGTAAATTGAACGCACACATTGAAGGCCGTTCTGTTAGGTTGCTCCGTTTTGGTTTCAGAAGCAGATATTTTCAATACAGCGTTTACTCCCATCCACTCTGGAATATCAAAACGCAGCTCCTATAAGAAACGCGCTTCTCACTCTCTGAATCTCAAGGCAGATTCAACTCCCTTAGGTAAGCGAACACACAGAAGAGCAGTCTGAAGGATACGTTCGTTTTGAGTTTTAGACGGAGATTTACAACTATTTCTGAAATGCTTGGATTTGGCTGGAAAAATGCGTTTTCTGCTTCTTTACAGAAAGCGTTCAGACACTCCTGCTAACACACATCATTTTAACTTTGTAAGTTGAACGCACACATTGAAGGCCGTTCTGTTAGGTTGCTCCGTTTTGGTTTTAGAAGCAGATATTTCTCAATGAGGCGTTTATTCCCATTCACTCTGGAATATCAAAACGCAGCTCCTAGAAGGAACGTGCTTCTCACTCTCTGAATCTCAAGGCAGATTCAACTCCCTTAGGTAAGCGAACACACAGCAGATGAGACTGAAGGATACGTTCGTTTTGAGTTTTAGACGGAGATTTACACCTATTTCTGAAATGCTTGGATTTGGCTGGAAATATGCGTTTTCTGCTTCTTCACAGAAAGGGTTTAGAAACTCCTTCAAACACACATCAGTTTAACTCTGTAAGTTGAAGGCACACATTGAAGGCCGTTCTGTTTGGTTGCTCCGTTTTGGTTTTAGAAGCAGATATTTCTCAATACAGCGTTTACTCCCATTCACTCTGGAATATCAAAACGCAGCTCCAAATGAAACGCGCATCTCACTCTCTTAATCTCAAGGCAGATTCAACTCCCTTAGGTAAGCGAACACACAGAAGAGCAGTCTGAAGGATACGTTCGTTTTGAGTTTTAGACGGAGATTTACAGCTATTTCTGAAATGCTTGGATTTGGCTGGAAAAATGAGTTTTCTGCTTCTTCACAGAAAGGGTTTAGACACTCCTCCAAACACACATCCGTTTACCGCTGTAAATTGAACGCACACATTGAAGGCCGTTCTGTTAGGTTGCTCCGTTTTGGTTTCAGAAGCAGATATTTTCAATACAGCGTTTACTCCCATCCACTCTGGAATATCAAAACGCAGCTCCTATAAGAAACGCGCTTCTCACTCTCTGAATCTCAAGGCAGATTCAACTTCCTTAGGTAAGCGAACACACAGAAGAGCAGTCTGAAGGATACGTTCGTTTTGAGTTTTAGACGGAGATTTACAACTATTTCTGAAATGCTTGGATTTGGCTGGAAAAATGCGTTTTCTGCTTCTTTACAGAAAGCGTTCAGACACTCCTGCTAACACACATCATTTTAACTTTGTAAGTTGAACGCACACATTGAAGGCCGTTCTGTTAGGTTGCTCCGTTTTGGTTTTAGAAGCAGATATTTCTCAATGAGGCGTTTATTCCCATTCACTCTGGAATATCAAAACGCAGCTCCTAGAAGGAACGTGCTTCTCACTCTCTGAATCTCAAGGCAGATTCAACTCCCTTAGGTAAGCGAACACACAGCAGATGAGACTGAAGGATACGTTCGTTTTGAGTTTTAGACGGAGATTTACACCTATTTCTGAAATGCTTGGATTTGGCTGGAAATATGCGTTTTCTGCTTCTTCACAGAAAGGGTTTAGAAACTCCTTCAAACACACATCAGTTTAACTCTGTAAGTTGAAGGCACACATTGAAGGCCGTTCTGTTTGGTTGCTCCGTTTTGGTTTTAGAAGCAGATATTTCTCAATACAGCGTTTACTCCCATTCACTCTGGAATATCAAAACGCAGCTCCAAATGAAACGCGCATCTCACTCTCTTAATCTCAAGGCAGATTCAACTCCCTTAGGTAAGCGAACACACAGAAGAGCAGTCTGAAGGATACGTTCGTTTTGAGTTTTAGACCGAGATTTACAGCTATTTCTGAAATGCTTGGATTTGGCTGGAAAAATGCGTTTTCTTCTTCTTCACAGAAAGGGTTTAGAAACTCCTGCAAACACCCATGAGTTTAACTCTATAAGTTGAAAGCACACATTGAAGGCCGTTCTGTTAGGTTGCTCCGTTTTGGTTTTAGAAGCAGATATTTTCAATACAGCGTTTACTCCCATCCACTCTGGAATATCAAAACGCAGCTCCTACAAGAAACGTGCTTCTCACTCTTTGAATCTCAAGGCAGATTCAACTCCCTTAGGTAAGCGAACAGACAGAAGAGCAGTCTGAAGGATACGTTCGTTTTGAATTGTAGACCGAGATTTACAGCTACTTCTGAAATGCTTGGATTTGGCTGGAAAAATGCGTATTCTGCTTCTTCACAGAAAGGGTTTAGAAACTCCTGCAAACACACATCAGTTTAACATTGTAAGTTGAACGCAGACATTGAAGGCCGTTCTGGTAGGTTGTTCCGTTTCGGTTATAGAAGCAGATATTTCTCAATACAGCGTTTACTCCCATTCACTCTGGAATATCAAAACGCAGCTCCTAGAAGAAACGCGCTTCTCACTCTCTGAATCTCACGGCAGATTCACCTCCCTTAGGTAAGCGAACACACAGAAGAGCAGTCTGAAGGATACGTTCGTTTTGAGTTTTAGACGGAGATTTAGAGCTTTTTCTGAAATGCTTGGATTTGGCTGGAAAAATGCGTTTTCTGCTTCTTCACAGAAAGGGTCTAGAAACTCCTGCAAACACCCATGAGTTTAACTCTATAAGTTGAAAGCACACATTGAAGGCCGTTCTGTTAGGTTGCTCCTTTTTGGTTTTAGAAGCAGATATTTCTCAATACAGCCTTTACTCCCATTCACTCTGGAATATAAAAACTCAGCTCCTAGAAGAAACGCGCTTCTCTCTGAATCTCAAGGCATATTCAACTCCCTTAGGTAAGCGAACACACAGAAAAGCAGTCTGAAGGATACGTTCGTTTTGAGTTTTAGACGGAGATTTACAGCTATTTCTGAAATGCTTGGATTTGGCTGGAAAAATGCGTTTTCTGGTTCTTCACAGAAAGCGTTCAGACACTCCTGCTAACACACATCATTTTGACTTTGTAAGTTGAACGCACACATTGAAGGCCGTTCTGTTAGGTTGCTCCGTTTTGGTTTTAGAAGCAAATATTTCTCAATAAGGCGTTTACTCCCATTCACTCTGGAATATCAAAACGCAGCTACTAGAAAAAACGCGCTTCTCACTCTCTGAATTTCAAGACAGATTCAACTCCCTTAGGTAAGCGAACACACAGCAGATCAGTCTCAAGGATCCGTTCGTTTTGAGTTTTAGACGGAGATTTACAGCTATTTCTGAAATCCTTGGATTAAGCTGGAAAAATGCGTTTTCTGCTTCTTCACAGAAAGGGTCTAGAAACTCCTGCAAACACACATCAGTTTAACTCTGAAAGTTGAGCGCACACATTGAAGGCCGTTCTGTTAGGTTGCTCCGTTTTGGTTTTAGAAGCAGATATTTTCAATACAGCGTTTACTCCCATCCACTCTGGAATATCAAAACTCAGCTCCTAGAAGAAACGCGCTTCTCACTCTCTGAATCTCAAGGCAGATTCAACTTTCTTAGTTAAGCGAACACACAGAAAAGCAGTTTGAAGGATACGTTCGTTTTGAATTGTAGACCGAGATTTACAGCTACTTCTGAAATGCTTGGATTTGGCTGGCAAAATGGGTATCCTGCTTCTTCACAGAAAGGGTTTAGAAATTCCTGCAAACACACATCAGTTTAACATTGTAAGTTGAACGCACACATTGAAGGCCGTTCTGGTAGGTTGCTCCATTTTGGTTATAGAAGCAGATATTTCTCAATACAGCGTTTACTCCCATTCACTCTGGAATATCAAAACGCAGCTCCTAGAAGAAACGCGCTTCTCACTCTCTGAATCTCAAGGCGTATTCAACTCCCTTACGTAACCAAACACACAGCAGAGCAGCCTGAAGGATCCGTTCGTTTTGAGTTTTAGACGGAGATTTACAGCTGTTTCTGAAATGCTTGGATTTGGCTGGAAAAATGCGTTTTCTGCTTCTTCACAGAAAGGGTTTAGAAACTCCTGCAAACACACGTCAGTTTAACTCTGTAAGTTGAACGGACACATTGAAGGCCGTTCTGTTAGGTTGCTCCGTTTTGGTTTAAGAAGCAGATATTTCTCAATACAGCGTTTACTCCCATTCACTCTGGAATATCAAAACGCAGCTCCTAGAAGAAATGCGCTCCTCACTCTCTGAATCTCAAGGCAGATTCAACTTTATTAGGTAAGCGAACACACAGAAGAGCAGTCTGAAAGATACGTTCGTTTTCAGTTTTAGACGGAGATTTATAGGTATTTCTGAAATGCTTGGGTTTGGAAAAAAAATGCGTTTCTTGCTTCTTCACAGAAAGAGTTTAGAAACTCCTGCAAACACACATCAGTTTATCTCTGTAAGTTGAACGCACACATTGAAGACCGTTCTGTTAGGATACTCCATTTTTGTTTGAGAAGCAGATATTTCTAAATACAGGGTTTACTCCCATTCACTCTGGAATATCAGAACGCAGCTTCTAGAAGAAACGCGCTTTTCACTCTCTGAATCTCAAGGCCGATTCAACTCCCTTAGGTAAGCGAACACACAGGAGAGCAGTCTAAAAGATACGTTTGTTTTGAGTTATGACGAAGATTTACAGCTATTTCTGAAATGCTTGGATTTGGCTGGAATAGTGCGTTTTCTGCTTCTTCAGAGAAAGGGTTTAGAAACTCCTGCAAACACACATCAGTTTAACTCTGTCAGTTGAACGCACTCATTGAAGGCCGTTCTGTTAGGTTGCTCCGTTTTGGTTTTAGAAGCAGATATTTCTCAATACAGCGTTTACTCCCGTTCATTCTGGAATATCAAAACGCAGCTCCTAGAACAAACGGGCTTCTCACTCTCTGAATCTCAAGGCATATTCAACTTTCTTAAGTAAGCAAACACACAGCAGAGCTGTCTGAAGGATACGTTCGTTTTGAGTTTTAGACGGAGATTTACAGCTATTTCTGAAATGCTTGGATTTGGCTGGAAAAATGCGTTTTCTGCTTCTTCACAGAAAGGGTTTAGAAACTCCTGCAAACACATCAGTTTAACTCTGTAAGTTGAACGCACACATTGAAGGCCGTTCTGTTATGTTGCTCCGTTTTGGTTTTAGAAGCAGATATTTCTCAATACAGGGTTTACTCCCATTTACTCTGGAATATCAAAACACAGATCCTAAAAAAAACGCGCTTCTCACTCTCTGAATCTCAAGGCGGATTCAACTCCCTTACGTAACCGAACACACAGCAGAGCAGTCTGAAGGATCCGTTAGTTTTGAGTTTTAGACGGAGATTTACAGCTATTTCTGAAATCCTTGGATTTGGCTGGAAAAATGGGTTTTCTGCTAGATCACAGAAAGGGTTTAGAAACTCCTGCAAACACACATCAGTTTAACTCTCTAGGTTGAACGCACACATTGAAGGCCTTTCTGTTAGGTTGCTCCGTTTTGGTTTTAGAAGCAGATATTTCTCAGTACAGCGTTTACTTTCATTCACTCTGGAATATCAAAACGCAGCTTCAAGAAGAAACGCGCTTCTCACTCTCTGAATCTCAAGGCAGATTCAACTCCCTTAGGTAAGCGAACACACAGCAGAGCAGTCTGAAGGATACGTTCGTTTTGAGTTTTAGACGGAGATTTACAGCTATTTCTGAAATGCTTGGATTTGGCTGGAAAAATGCGTTTTCTGCTTCTTCACAGAAAGGGTTTAGAAACTCCTGCAAACACAAATCAGTTTAACTTAGTAAGTTGAACGCACACATTGAAGGCCGTTCTGTTAGGTGTCTCCGTTTTGGTTTTAGAAGTAGATATTTCTCAATACAGCGTTTACTCCCATTCACTCTGGAGTATCAAAACGCAGCTACAAGAAGAAACGCGCTTCTCACTCTCTGAATTTCAAGGCAGATTCAACTCCCTAATTTAAGGGAACACACAGCAGAGCAGTCTAAAGGATACGTTCGTTTTGAGTTTCAGACCGAGATTTACCGCTATTTCTGAAATGCTTGGATTTGGCTGGAAAAATGCGTTTTCTGCTTCTTCACAGAAAGTGTTTAGAAACTCCTGCAAACACACATCAGGTTAACTCTGTAAGTTGAACGCACACATTGAAGGCCGTTCTGTTAGGTTGCTCCAGTTTGGTTTTAGAAGCAGATATTTCTCAATACAGAGTTTACTCATATTCACTCTGGAATATGAAAACGCAGCTCCGAGAAGAAACGCGCTTCTCACTCTCTGAATCTCAAGGCAGATTCAACTCCCTTAGGTAAGCGAACACACAGCAGAGCAGTCTGAAGGATACGTTCGTTTTGAGTTTTACACGGAGATTTACAGCTATTTCTGAAATGCTTGTATTTGGCTGGAAAAATGCGTTTTCTGCTTCTTCACAGAAAGGGTTTAGAAACTCCTGTAAACACACATCAGCTTAACTCTGTAAGTTGAACGCACACATTGAAGGCCGTTCTGTTAGGTTGCTCCGTTTTGGTTTTAGAAGCGTATATTTCTCAATACAGCGTTTAGTCCCATTCACTCTGGAATATCAAAACGCAGCTCCTAGAAGAAACGTGCTTCTCACTCTCTGAATCTCAAAACAGATTCAACTCCCTTAGGTAAGCGAACACAGAGCAGACCAGTCTGAATGATACGTTCGTTTGAGTTTTAGGCGGAGATTTACAGCTATTTCTGAAATGCTTGGATTTGGCTGGAAAAATGCGTTTTCTGCTTCTTCACAGAAACGGTTTAGAAACTCCTGCAAACACACATCAGTTTATCTCTGTAAGTTGAATGCACACATTGAAGGCCGTTCTGTTAGGTTGCTCCGTTTTGGTTTTAGAAGCGGATATTTCTCAATACAGCGTTTATTCCCATTCACTCTGGAATATGAAAACGCAGCTCCTAGAAGGAACGAGCTTCTCACTCTCTGAATCTCAAGGCAGATTCAACTCCCTTAGGTAAGCGAACACACAGCAGAGGAGTCTGAAGGATAAGTTCGTTTTGAGTTTTAGAAGGAGATTTACAGCTATTTCTGAAATGCTTGGATTTGGCTGAAAAATGCGTTTTCTGCTTCTTCACAGAAAGGGTTCAGACACTCCTGCTAACACACATCATTTTATCTTTGTAAGTTGAACGCACACATTGAAGGCCGTTCTGTTAGGTTGCTCCGTTTTGGTTTTAGAAGCAGATATTTCTCAATAAGGCGTTTACTCCCATTCACTCTGGAATATCAAAACGCAGCTCCAAATGAAACGCGCATCTCACTCTCTTAATCTCACGGCAGATTCAACTCCCTTTGGTAAGCGAACACACAGCAGAGCAGTCTGAAGGATACGTTCGTTTTGAGTTTTAGACGGAGATTTACAGCTATTTCTGAAATGCTTGGATTTGGCTGGAAAAATGCGTTTTCTGCTTCTTCACAGAAAGGGTCTAGAAACTCCTGCAAACACACATCAGTTTAACTCTGAAAGTTGAACGCACACATTGAAGGCCGTTCTGATAGGTTGCTCCGTTTTGGTTTTAGAAGCAGATATTTTCAATACAGCGTTTACTCCCATCCGCTCTGGAATATCAAAACGCAGCTCCTAGAAGAAACGCGCTTCTCACTCTTTGAATCTCAAGGCAGATTCAACTCCCTTAGGTAAGCGAACAGACAGAAGAGCAGTCTGAAGGATACGTTCGTTTTGAATTGTAGACCGAGATTTACAGCTACTTCTGAAATGCTTGGATTTGGCTGGAAAAATGCGTTTTCTGCTTCTTCTCAGAAAGGGTTTAGAAACTCCTGCAAACACACATCAGTTTAACATTGTAAATTGAACGCAGACATTGAAGGCCGTTCTGGTAGGTTGCTTTGTTTTGGTTGTAGAAGCAGATATTTCTCAATACAGCGTTTATTCCCATTCACTCTGGAATATCAAAACGCAGCTCCTAGAAGGAACGCGCTTCTCACTCTCTGAATCTCACGGCAGATTCAACTCCCTTAGGTAAGCGAACACACAGAAGAGCAGTCTGAAGGATACGTTCGTTTTGAGTTTTAGACGGAGATTTAGAGCTATTTCTGAAATGCTTGGATTTGGCTGGAAAAATGCGTTTTCTGCTTCTTCACAGAAAGGGTTTAGAAACTCCTGCAAACACCCATGAGTTTAACTCTATAAGTTGAAAGCACACATTGAAGGCCGTTCTGTTAGGTTGCTTCTTTTTGGTTTTAGAAGCACAAATTTCTCAATACAGCCTTTACTCCCATTCATTCTGGAATATGAAAACTCAGCTCCCAGAAGAAACGCGCTTCTCACTCTCTGAATCTCAAGGCAGATTCAACTCCCTTAGGCAAGCGAACACACAGAAAAGCAGTCTGAAGGATACGTTCGTTTTGAGTTTTAGACGGAGATTTACAACTATTTCTGAAATGCTTGGATTAGGCTGGAAAAATGCGTTTTCTGCTTCTTCACAGAAAGCGTTCAGACACTCCTGCTAACACACATCATTTTAACTTTGTAAGTTGAACGCACACATTGAAGGCCGTTCTGTTAGGTTGCTCCGTTTTGGTTTTAGAAGCAGATATTTCTCAATACAGCGTTTACTCCCATTCACTCTGGAATATCAAAACGCAGCTCCTAGAAGGAACGTGCTTCTCACTCTCTGAATCTCAAGGCAGATTCAACTCCCTTAGGTAAGCGAACACACAGCAGAGGAGACTGAAGGATACGTTCGTTTTGAGTTTTAGACGGAGATTTACACCTATTTCTGAAATGCTTGGATTTGGCTGGAAATATGCGTTTTCTGCTTCTTCACAGAAAGGGTTTAGAACCTCCTTCAAACACCCATCAGTTTAACTCTGTAAGTTGAAGGGACACATTGAAGGCCGTTCTGTTTGGTTGCTCCGTTTTGGTTTAAGAAGCAGATATTTCTCAATACAGCGTTTACTCCCATTCACTCTGGAATATCAAAACGCAGCTCCAAATGAAACGCGCATCTCACTCTCTTAATCTCAAGGCAGATTCAACTCCCTTAGGTAAGCGAACACACAGCAGAGCAGTCTGAAGGATACGTTCGTTTTGAGTTTTAGACGGAGATTTACAGCTATTTCTGAAATGCTTGGATTTGGCTGGAAAAATGCGTTTTCTGCTTCTTCACAGAAAGGGTCTAGAAACTCCTGCAAACACACATCAGTTTAACTCTGAAAGTTGAACGCACCCATTGAAGGCCGTTCTGTTAGGTTGCTCCGTTTTGGTTTTAGAAGCAGATATTTTCAATACAGCGTTTACTCCCATCCACTCTGGAATATCAAAACGCAGCTCCTAGAAGAAACGCGCTTCTCACTCTCTGAATCTCAAGGCAGATTCAACTCCCTTAGGTAAGCGAACAGACAGAAGAGCAGTCTGAAGGATACGTTCGTTTTGAGTTTTAGATGGAGATTTACAGCTATTTCTGAAATGCTTGGATTTGGATGGAAAAATGCGTTTTCTGCTTGTTCACAGAAAGGGTTTAGACACTCCTGCAAACACAGATCAGTTTAACTCTGTAAGTTGAACGCACACATTGAAGGCCGTTCTGTTAGGTTGCTCCGTTTTGGTTTTAGAAGCAGATATTTTCAATACAGCGTTTACTCCCATCCACTCTGGAATATCAAAACGCAGCTCCTATAAGAAACGCGCTTCTCACTCTCTGAATCTCAAGGCAGATTCAACTCCCTTAGGTAAGCGAACAGACAGAAGAGCAGTCTGAAGGATACGTTCGTTTTGAGTTTTAGACGGAGATTTACAGCTATTTCTGAAATGCTTGGATTTGGCTGGAAAAATGCGTTTTCTGCTTCTTCACAGAAAGGGTTTAGAAACTCCTGCAAACACACATCAGTTTAACATTGTAAGTTGAACGCAGACATTGAAGGCCGTTCTGGTAGGTTGCTCCGTTTTGGTTATAGAAGCAGATATTTCTCAATACAGCGTTTTCTCCCATTCACTCTGGAATATCCAAACGCAGCTACTAGAAAAAACGCGCTTCTCACTCTCTGAATTTCAAGACAGATTCAACTCCCTTAGGTAAGCGAACACACAGCAGAGCAGTCTGAAGGATCCGTTCGTTTTGAGTTTTAGACGGAGATTTACAGCTATTTCTGAAATCCTTAGATTAGGCTGGAAAAATGCGTTTTCTGCTTCTTCACAGAAAGGGTCTAGAAAGTCCTGCAAACACACATCAGTTTAACTCTGAAAGTTGAGCGCACACATTGAAGGCCGTTCTGTTAGGTTGCTCCGTTTTGGTTTTAGAAGCAGATATTTTCAATACAGCGTTTACTCCCATCCACTCTGGAATATCAAAACTCAGCTCCTAGAAGAAACGCGCTTCTCACTCTCTGAATCTCAAGGCAGATTCAACTTTCTTAGTTAAGCGAACAAACAGAAGAGCAGTCTGAAGGATACGTTCGTTTTGAATTGTAGACCGAGATTTACAGCTACTTCTGAAATGCTTGGATTTGGCTGGCAAAATGGGTATCCTGCTTCTTCACAGAAAGGGTTTAGAAATTCCTGCAAACACACATCAGTTTAACATTGTAAGTTGAACGCAGACATTGAAGGCCGTTCTGGTAGGTTGCTCCATTTTGGTTATAGAAGCAGATATTTCTCAATACAGCGTTTACTCCCATTCACTCTGGAATATCAAAACGCAGCTCCTAGAAGAAACGCGCTTCTCACTCTCTGAATCTCACGGCAAATTCACCTCCCTTAGGTAAGCGAACACACAGAAGAGCAGTCTGAAGTATACGTTCGTTTTGAGTTTTAGACGGAGATTTAGAGCTATTTCTGAAATGCTTGGATTTGGCTGGAAAAATGCGTTTTCTGCTTCTTCACAGAAAGGGTTTAGAAACTCCTGCAAACACCCATGAGTTTAACTCTATAAGTTGAAAGCACACATTGAAGGCCGTTCTGTTAGGTTGCTCCTTTTTGGTTTTAGAAGCAGATATTTCTCAATACAACCTTTACTCCCATTCTCTCTGGAATATGAAAACTCAGCTCCTAGAAGAAACGCGCTTCTCACTCTCTGAATCTCAAGGCAGATTCAACTCCCTTAGGTAAGCGAACACACAGCAGATGAGACTGAAGGATACGTTCGTTTTGAGTTTTAGACGAAGATTTACAGCTATTTCTGAAATGCTTGGATTTGGCTGGAAAAATGCGTTTTCTGGTTCTTCACAGAAAGCGTTCAGACACTCCTGCTAACACACATCATTTTAACTTTGTAAGTTGAACGCACACATTGAAGGTCGTTCGGTTAGGTTGCTCCGTTTTGGTTTTAGAAGCAGATATTTCTCAATAAGGCGTTTACTCCCATTCACTCTGGAATATCAAAACGCAGCTCCTAGATGGAACGTGCTTCTCACTCTCTGAATCTCAAGGCAGATTCAACTCCATTAGGTAAGCGAACACACAGCAGAGGAGACTGAAGGATACGTTCGTTTTGAGTTTTAGACGGAGATTTACACCTATTTCTGAAATGCTTGGATTTGGCTGGAAATATGCGTATTCTGCTTCTTCACAGAAAGGGTTTAGAAACTCCTTCAAACACACATCAGTTTAACTCTGTAAGTTGAAGGCACACATTGAAGGCCGTTCTGTTTGGTTGCTCCGTTTTGGTTTTAGATGCAGATATTTCTCAATACAGCGTTTACTCCCATTCACTCTGGAATATCAAAACGCAGCTCCAAATGAAACGCGCATCTCACTCTCTTAATCTCAAGGCAGATTCAACTCCCTTAGGTAAGCGAGCACACAGCAGAGCAGTCTGAAGGATACGTTCGTTTTGAGTTTTAGACGGAGATTTACAGCTATTTCTGAAATGCTTGGATTTGGCTGGAAAAATGCGTTTTCTGCTTCTTCACAGAAAGGGTTTAGAAACTCCTGCAAACACCCATAAGTTTAACTCTATAAGTTGAAAGCACACATTCAAGGCCGTTCTGTTAGGTTGCTCCTTTTTGGTTTTAGAAGCAGATAGTTCTCAATACAGCCTTTATTCCCATTCACTCTGGAATATGAAAACTCAGCTTCTAGAACAAACGCGCTTCTCACTCTCTGAATCTCAAGGCATATTCAACTCCCTTAGGTAAGCGAACACACAGAAAAGCAGTCTGAAGGATACGTTCGTTTTGAGTTTTAGACGGAGATTTACAGCTATTTCTGAAATGCTTGGATTTGGCTGGAAAAATGAGTTTTCTGCTTCTTCACAGAAAGGGTTTAGACACTCTTGCAAACACACATCAGTTTAACTGTAAGTTGAACGCACACATTGAAGGCCGTTCTGTTAGGTTGCTCCGTTTTGGTTTTAGAAGCAGATATTTTCAATACAGCGTTTACTCCCATCCACTTTGGAATATCAAAACGCAGCTCCTAGAAGAAACGCGCTTCTCACTCTCTGAATCTCAAGGCAGGTTCAACTCCCTTAGGTAAGCGAACAGACAGAAGAGCAGTCTGAAGGATACGTTCGTTTTGAGTTTTAGACGGAGATTTACAGCTATTTCTGAAATGCTTGGATTTGGCTGGAAAAATGCGTTTTCTGCTTCTTCACAGAAAGGGTTTAGAAACTTCTGCAAACACACATCAGTTTAACATTGTAAGTTGAACGCAGACATTGAAGGCCGTTCTGTTAGGTTGCTCCTTTTTGGTTTTA
Source organism: Callithrix jacchus (assembly GCF_049354715.1). Classification (NCBI taxonomy): domain Eukaryota; kingdom Metazoa; phylum Chordata; class Mammalia; order Primates; family Cebidae; genus Callithrix; species Callithrix jacchus. The sequence continues at coordinate 58,627,093 of NC_133524.1, read as the reverse complement.
GAAGCAGATATTTCTCAATACAGCCTTTACTCCCATTCACTCTGGAATATGAAAACTCAGCTCCTAGAAGAAACGCGCTTCTCACTCTCTGAATCTCAAGGCAGATTCAACTCCCTTAGGTAAGCGAACACACAGAAGAGCAGTCTGAAGGATACGTTCGTTTTGAGTTTTAGACGGAGATTTACAGCTATTTCTGAAATGCTTGTATTTGGCTGGAAAAATGCGTTTTCTGCTTCTTCACAGAAAGGGTTCAGACACTCCTGCAAACACACATCATTTTAACTTTTTAAGTTGAACGCACACATTGAAGGCCGTTCTGTTAGGTTGCTCCGTTTTGGTTTTAGAAGCAGATATTTCTCAATAAGGCGTTTAATCCCATTCACTCTGGAATATCAAAACGCAGCTCCTAGAAGGAACGTGCTTCTCACTCTCTGAATCTCAAGGCAGATTCAACTCCCTTAGGTAAGCGAACACACAGCAGAGGAGTCTGAAGGATAAGTTCGTTTTGAGTTTTAGACGGAGATTTACACCTATTTCTGAAATGCTTCGATTTGGCTGGAAAAATGCGTTTTCTGCTTCTTCACAGAAAGGGTTTAGACACTCCTGCAAACACACATCATTTTAACTTTGTAAGTTGAACGCACACATTGAAGGCCGTTCTGTTTTGTTGCTCCGTTTTGGTTTTAGAAGCAGATATTTCTCAATACAGCCTTTACTCCCATTCACTCTGGAATATGAAAACTCAGCTCCTAGAAGAAACGCGCTTCTCACTCTCTGAATCTCAAGGCAGATTCAACTCCCTTAGGTAAGCGAACACACAGAAGTGCAGTCTGAAGAATACGTTCGTTTTGAGTTTTAGACGGAGATTTACAGCTATTTCTGAAATGCTTGGATTTGGCTGGAAAAATGCGTTTTCTGCTTCTTCACAGAAAGGGTTTAGACACTCCTGCAAACACACATCATTTTAACTTTGTAAGTTGAACGCACACATTGAAGGCCGTTCTGTTAGGTTGCTCCGTTTTGGTTTTAGAAGCAGATATTTCTCAATAAGGCGTTTACTTTCGTTCACTCTGCAATATCAAAACGCAGCTCCTAGAAGGAACGCGCTTCTCACTCTCTGAATCTCAAGGCAGATTCAACTCCCTTAGGTAAGCGAACACACAGCAGAGGAGTCTGAAGGATACGTTGGTTTTAAGTTTTAGACGGAGATGTACACCTATTTCTGAAATGCTTGGATTTGGCTGGAAATATGCGTTTCCTGCTTCTTCACAGAAAGGGTTTAGAAACTCCTGCAAACACACATCAGTTTAACTCTGTAAGTTGAAGGCACACATTGAAGGCCGTTCTGTTTGGTTGCTTCGTTTTGGTTTTAGAAGCAGATATTTCTCGATACAGCGTTTACTCCCATTCACTCTGGAATATCAAAACGCAGCTCCAAAAGAAACGCGCATCTTACTCTCTTAATCTCAAGGCAGATTCAACTCCCTTAGGTAAGCGAACACACAGCAGAGCAGTCTGAAGGATACGTTCGTTTTGAGTTTTAGACGGAGATTTACAGCTATTTCTGAAATGCTTGGATTTGGCTGGAAAAATGCGTCTTCTCCTTCTTCACAGAAAGGGTTTACAAACTCCTGCAAACACCCATGAGTTTAACTCTATAAGTTGAAAGCACACATTGAAGGCCGTTCTGTTAGGTTGCTCCTTTTTGGTTTTAGAAGCAGATATTTCTCAATACAGCCTTTATTCCCATTCACTCTGGAATATGAAAACTCAGCTCCTAGAGAAACGCGCTTCTCACTCTCTGAATCTCAAGGCAGATTCAACTCCCTTAGGTAAGCGAACACACAGAAAAGCAGTCTGAAGGATACGTTCGTTTTGAGTTTTAGCCGGAGATTTACAGCTATTTCTGAAATGCTTGGATTTGGCTGGAAAAATGCGTTTTCTGCTTCTTCACAGAAAGGGTTCAGACACTCCTGCTAACACACATCATTTTGACTTTGTAAGCTGAACGCACACATTGAAGGCCGTTCTGTTAGGTTGCTCCGTTTTGGTTTTAGAAGCAGATATTTCTCAATAAGGCCTTCACTCCCATTCACTCTGGAATATCAAAACGCAGCTCCTATAAGGAACGTGCTTCTCACTCTCTGAATCTCAAGGCAGATTCAACTCCCTTAGGTAAGCAAACACACAGCAGAGGAGACTGAAGGATACGTTCGTTTTGAGTTTTAGACGGAGATTTACACCTATTTCTGAAATGCTTGGATTTGGCTGGAAATATGCGTTTTCTGCTTCTTCACAGAAAGGGTTTAGAAACTCCTCCGAACACACATCAGTTTAACATTGTAAGTTGAACGCAGACATTGAAGGCCGTTCTGGCAGGTTGCTCCGTTTTGGTTATAGAAGCAGATATTTCTCAATACAGCGTTTACTCCCATTCACTCTGGAATATCAAAACGCAGCTCCAAAAGAAACGCGGATCTCACTCTCTTAATCTCGAGGCAGATTCAACTCCCTTAGGGAAGCGAACACACAGCAGAGCAGTCTGAAGGATACGTTCGTTTTGAGTTTTAGACGGAGATTTACAGCTATTTCTGAAATGCTTGGATTTGGCTGGAAACATGCGTTTTCTGCTTCTTTACAGAAAGGGTTTAGAAACTCCTGCAAACACCCATGAGTTTAACTCTATAAGTTGAAAGCACACATTGAAGGCGGTTCTGTTAGGTTGCTTTTATTTGGTTTTAGAAGCAGATATTTCTCAATACAGCCTTTACTCCCATTCACTCTGGAATATAAAAACTCAGCTCCTAGAAGAAACGCGCTTCTCACTCTGAATCTCAAGGCAGATTCAACTCCCTTAGGTAAGCGAACACACAGCAGAGGAGTCTGAAGGATACGTTCGTTTTGAGTATTAGACGGAGATTTACAGCTATTTCTGAAATGCTTGGATTTGGCTGGAAAAATGCGTTTTCTGCTTCTTCACAGAAAGGGTTCAGACACTCCTGCTAACACACATCATTTTGACTTTGTAAGTTGAACGCACACATTGAAGGCCGTTCTGTTAGGTTGCTCCGTTTTCGTTTTAGAAGCAGATATTTCTCAATAAGGCCTTCACTCCCATTCACTCTGGAATATCAAAACGCAGCTCCTAGAAGGAACGTGCTTCTCACTCTCTGAATCTCAAGGCAGATTCAACTCCCTTAGGTAAGCAAACACACAGCAGAGGAGACTGAAGGATACGTTCGTTTTGAGTTTTAGACGGAGATTTACACCTATTTCTGAAATGCTTGGATTTGGCTGGAAATATGCGTTTTCTGCTTCTTCACAGAAAGGGTTTAGAAACTCCTCCGAACACACATCAGTTTAACATTGTAAGTTGAACGGAGACATTGAAGGCCGTTCTGGCAGGTTGCTCCGTTTTGGTTATAGAAGCAGATATTTCTCAATACAGCGTTTTCTCCCATTCACTCTGGAATATCAAAACGCAGCTCCAAAAGAAACGCGCATCTCACTCTCTTAATCTCAAGGCAGATTCAAATCCCTTAGGGAAGCGAACACACAGCAGAGCACTCTGAAGGATACGTTCGTTTTGAGTTTTAGACGGAGATTTAGAGCTATTTCTGAAATGCTTGGATTTGGCTGGAAAAATGCGTTTTCTGCTTCTTCACAGAAAGGGTTTAGAAACTCCTGCAAACACCCATAAGTTTAACTCTATAAGTTGAAAGCACACATTGAAGGCCGTTGTGTTAGGTTGCTCCTTTTTGGTTTTAGAAGCAGATATTTCTCAATACAGCCTTTACTCCCATTCACTCTGGAATATGAAAAGTCAGCTCCTAGAAGAAACGCGCTTCTCACTCTCTGAATCTCAAGGCATATTCAACTCCCTTAGGTAAGCGAACACACAGAAAAGCAGTCTGAAGGATACGTTCGTTTTGAGTTTTAGACGGAGATTTACAGCTATTTCTGAAATGCTTGGATTTGGCTGGAAAAATGAGTTTTCTGCTTCTTCACAGAAAGGGTTTAGACACTCTTGCAAACACACATCAGTTTAACTGTAAGTTGAACGCACACATTGAAGGCCGTTCTGTTAGGTTGCTCCGTTTTGGTTTTAGAAGCAGATATCTTCAATACAGCGTTTACTCCCATCCACTCTGGAATATCAAAACGCAGCTCCTAGAAGAAACGCGCTTCTCACTCTCTGAATCTCAAGGCAGATTCAACTCCCTTAGGTAAGCGAACAGACAGAAGAGCAGTCTGAAGGATACGTTCGTTTTGAGTTTTAGACCGAGATTTACAGCTATTTCTGAAATGCTTGGATTTGGCTGGAAATGTGCGTTTTCTGCTTCTTCACAGAAAGGGTTTAGAAACATTTGCAAACACACATCAGTTTAACATTGTAAGTTGAACGCAGACATTGAAGGCCGTTCTGTTAGGTTGCTCCGTTTTGGTTATAGAAGCAGATATTTCTCAATACAGCGTTTACTCCCATCCACTCTGGAATATCAAAACGCAGCTCCTAGAAGAAACGCGCTTCTCACTCTCTGAATCTCAAGGCACATTCAACTCCCTTTGGTAAGCGAACAGACAGAAGAGCAGTTTGAAGGATACGTTCGTTTTGAGTTTTAGATGGAGATTTACAGCTATTTCTGAAATGCTTGGATTTGGCTGGAAAAATGAGTTTTCTGCTTCTTCACAGAAAGGGTTTAGACACTCCTGCAAACACACATCCGTTTAACGCTGTAAATTGAACGCACACATTGAAGGCCGTTCTGTTAGGTTGCTCCGTTTTGGTTTCAGAAGCAGATATTTTCAATACAGCGTTTACTCCCATCCACTCTGGAATATCAAAACGCAGCTCCTATAAGAAACGTGCTTCTCACTCTTTGAATCTCAAGGCAGATTCAACTCCCTTAGGTAAGCGAACAGACAGAAGAGCAGTCTGAAGGATACGTTCGTTTTGAATTGTACACCGAGATTTACAGCTACTTCTGAAATGCTTGGATTTGGCTGGAAAAATGCGTATTCTGCTTCTTCACAGAAAGGGTTTAGAAACTCCTGCAACATCAGTTTAACATTGTAAGTTGAACGCAGACATTGAAGGCCGTTCTGGTAGGTTGTTCCGTTTCGGTTATAGAAGCAGATATTTCTCAATACAGCGTTTACTCCCATTCACTCTGGAATATCAAAACGCAGCTCCTAGAAGAAACGCGCTTCTCACTCTCTGAATCTCACGGCAGATTCACCTCCCTTAGGTAAGCGAACACACAGAAGAGCAGTCTGAAGGATACGTTCGATTTGAGTTTTAGACGGAGATTTAGAGCTTTTTCTGAAATGCTTGGATTTGGCTGGAAAAATGCGTTTTCTGCTTCTTCACAGAAAAGGTTTAGAAACTCCTGCAAACACCCATGAGTTTAACTCTATAAGTTGAAAGCACACATTGAAGGCCGTTCTGTTAGGTTGCTCCTTTTTGGTTTTAGAAGCAGATATTTCTCAATACAGCCTTTACTCCCATTCACTCTGGAATATGAAAACTCAGCTCCTAGAAGAAACGCGCTTCTCTCTGAATCTCAAGGCATATTCAACTCCCTTAGGTAAGCGAACACACAGAAAAGCAGTCTGAAGGATACGTTCGTTTTGAGTTTTAGACGGAGATTTACAGCTATTTCTGAAATGCTTGGATTTGGCTGGAAAAATGCGTTTTCTGGTTCTTCACAGAAAGCGTTCAGACACTCCTGCTAACACACATCATTTTGACTTTGTAAGTTGAACGCACACATTGAAGGCCGTTCTGTTAGGTTGCTCCGTTTTGGTTTTAGAAGCAGATATTTCTCAATAAGGCGTTTACTCCCATTCACTCTGGAATATCAAAACGCAGCTCCTAGAAGGAACGTGCTTCTCACTCTCTGAATCTCAAGGCAGATTCAACTCCCTTAGGTAAGCGAACACACAGCAGGGGAGACTGAAGGATACGTTCGTTTTGAGTTTTAGACGGAGATTTACACCTATTTCTGAAATGCTTGGATTTGGCTGGAAATATGCGTATTCTGCTTCTTCACAGAAAGGGTTTAGAAACTCCTTCAAACACACATCAGTTTAACTCTGTAAGTTGAAGGCACACATTGAAGGCCGTTCTGTTTGGTTGCTCCGTTTTGGTTTTAGATGCAGATATTTCTCAATACAGCGTTTACTCCCATTCACTCTGGAATATCAAAACGCAGCTCCAAATGAAACGCGCATCTCACTCTCTTAATCTCAAGGCAGATTCAACTCCCTTAGGTAAGCGAGCACACAGCAGAGCAGTCTGAAGGATACGTTCGTTTTGAGTTTTAGACGGAGATTTACAGCTATTTCTGAAATGCTTGGATTTGGCTGGAAAAATGCGTTTTCTGCTTCTTCACAGAAAGGGTTTAGAAACTCCTGCAAACACCCATGCGTTTAACTCTATAAGTTGAAAGCACACATTGAAGGCCGTTGTGTTAGGTTGCTCCTTTTTGGTTTTAGAAGCAGATATTTCTCAATACAGCCTTTACTCCCATCCACTCTGGAATATGAAAACTCAGCTCCTAGAAGAAACGCGCTTCTCACTCTCTGAATCTCAAGGCATATTCAACTCCCTTAGGTAAGCGAACACACAGAAAAGCAGTCTGAAGGATACGTTCGTTTTGAGTTTTAGACGGAGATTTACAGCTATTTCTGAAATGCTTGGATTTGGCTGGAAAAATGAGTTTTCTGCTTCTTCACAGAAAGGGTTTAGACACTCTTGCAAACACACATCAGTTTAACTGTAAGTTGAACGCACACATTGAAGGCCGTTCTGTTAGGTTGCTCCGTTTTGGTTTTAGAAGCAGATATCTTCAATACAGCGTTTACTCCCATCCACTCTGGAATATCAAAACGCAGCTCCTAGAAGAAACGCGCTTCTCACTCTCTGAATCTCAAGGCAGATTCAACTCCCTTAGGTAAGCGAACAGACAGAAGAGCAGTCTAAAGGATACGTTCGTTTTGAGTTTTAGACCGAGATTTACAGCTATTTCTGAAATGCTTGGATTTGGCTGGAAAAATGCGTTTTCTGCTTCTTCACAGAAAGGGTCTAGAAACTCCTGCAAACACACATCAGTTTACCTCTGAAAGTTGAACGAACACATTGAAGGCCGTTCTGTTAGGTTGCTCCGTTTTGGTTTCAGAAGCAGATATTTTCAATACAGCGTTTACTCCCATCCACTCTGGAATATCAAAACGCAGCTCCAAATGAAACGCGCATCTCACTCTCTTAATCTCAAGGCAGATTCAACTCCCTTAGGTAAGCGAACACACAGAAGAGCAGTCTGAAGGATACGTTCGTTTTGAGTTTTAGACGGAGATTTACAGCTATTTCTGAAATGCTTGGATTTGGCTGGAAAAATGAGTTTTCTGCTTCTTCACAGAAAGGGTTTAGACACTCCTGCAAACACACATCCGTTTAACGCTGTAAATTGAACGCACACATTGAAGGCCGTTCTGTTAGGTTGCTCCGTTTTGGTTTCAGAAGCAGATATTTTCAATACAGCGTTTACTCCCATCCACTCTGGAATATCAAAACGCAGCTCCTATAAGAAACGCGCTTCTCACTCTCTGAATCTCAAGGCAGATTCAACTCCCTTAGGTAAGCGAACACACAGAAGAGCAGTCTGAAGGATACGTTCGTTTTGAGTTTTAGACGGAGATTTACAACTATTTCTGAAATGCTTGGATTTGGCTGGAAAAATGCGTTTTCTGCTTCTTTACAGAAAGCGTTCAGACACTCCTGCTAACACACATCATTTTAACTTTGTAAGTTGAACGCAAACATTGAAGGCCGTTCTGTTAGGTTGCTCCGTTTTGGTTTTAGAAGCAGATATTTCTCAATGAGGCGTTTATTCCCATTCACTCTGGAATATCAAAACGCAGCTCCTAGAAGGAACGTGCTTCTCACTCTCTGAATCTCAAGGCAGATTCAACTTTCTTAGGTAAGCGAACACACAGCAGATGAGACTGAAGGATACGTTCGTTTTGAGTTTTAGACGGAGATTTACACCTATTTCTGAAATGCTTGGATTTGGCTGGAAATATGCGTTTTCTGCTTCTTCACAGAAAGGGTTTAGAAACTCCTTCAAACACACATCAGTTTAACTCTGTAAGTTGAAGGCACACATTGAAGGCCGTTCTGTTTGGTTGCTCCGTTTTGGTTTTAGAAGCAGATATTTCTCAATACAGCGTTTACTCCCATTCACTCTGGAATATCAAAACGCAGCTCCAAATGAAACGCGCATCTCACTCTCTTAATCTCAAGGCAGATTCAACTCCCTTAGGTAAGCGAACACACAGAAGAGCAGTCTGAAGGATACGTTCGTTTTGAGTTTTAGACGGAGATTTACAGCTATTTCTGAAATGCTTGGATTTGGCTGGAAAATTGCGTTTTCTTCTTCTTCACAGAAAGGGTTTAGAAACTCCTGCAAACACCCATGAGTTTAACTCTATAAGTTGAAAGCACACATTGAAGGCCGTTCTGTTAGGTTGCTCCGTTTTGGTTTTAGAAGCAGATATTTTCAATACAGCGTTTACTCCCATCCACTCTGGAATATCAAAACGCAGCTCCTACAAGAAACGTGCTTCTCACTCTTTGAATCTCAAGGCAGATTCAACTCCCTTAGGTAAGCGAACAGACAGAAGAGCAGTCTGAAGGATACGTTCGTTTTGAATTGTAGACCGAGATTTACAGCTACTTCTGAAATGCTTGGATTTGTCTGGAAAAATGCGTATTCTGCTTCTTCACAGAAAGGGTTTAGAAACTCCTGCTAACACACATCAGTTTAACATTGTAAGTTGAACGCAGACATTGAAGGCCGTTCTGGTAGGTTGTTCCGTTTCGGTTATAGAAGCAGATATTTCTCAATACAGCGTTTACTCCCATTCACTCTGGAATATCAAAACGCAGCTCCTAGAAGAAACGCGCTTCTCACTCTCTGAATCTCACGGCAGATTCACCTCCCTTAGGTAAGCGAACACACAGAAGAGCAGTCTGAAGGATACGTTCGTTTTGAGTTTTAGACGGAGATTTAGAGCTTTTTCTGAAATGCTTGGATTTGGCTGGAAAAATGCGTTTTCTGCTTCTTCACAGAAAGGGTCTAGAAAGTCCTGCAAACACACATCAGTTTAACTCTGAAAGTTGAGCGCACACATTGAAGGCCGTTCTGTTAGGTTGCTCCGTTTTGGTTTTAGAAGCAGATATTTTCAATACAGCGTTTACTCCCATCCACTCTGGAATATCAAAACTCAGCTCCTAGAAGAAACGCGCTTCTCACTCTCTGAATCTCAAGGCAGATTCAACTTTCTTAGTTAAGCGAACACACAGAAGAGCAGTCTGAAGGATACGTTCGTTTTGAATTGTAGACCGAGATTTACAGCTACTTCTGAAATGCTTGGATTTGGCTGGCAAAATGGGTATCCTGCTTCTTCACAGAAAGGGTTTAGAAATTCCTGCAAACACACATCAGTTTAACATTGTAAGTTGAACGCAGACATTGAAGGCCGTTCTGGTAGGTTGCTCCATTTTGGTTATAGAAGCAGATATTTCTCAATACAGCGTTTACTCCCATTCACTCTGGAATATCAAAACGCAGCTCCTAGAAGAAACGCGCTTCTCACTCTCTGAATCTCACGGCAAATTCACCTCCCTTAGGTAAGCGAACACACAGAAGAGCAGTCTGAAGTATACGTTCGTTTTGAGTTTTAGACGGAGATTTAGAGCTATTTGTGAAATGCTTGGATTTGGCTGGAAAAATGCGTTTTCTGCTTCTTCACAGAAAGGGTTTAGAAACTCCTGCAAACACCCATGAGTTTAACTCTATAAGTTGAAAGCACACATTGAAGGCCGTTCTGTTAGGTTGCTCCTTTTTGGTTTTAGAAGCAGATATTTCTCAATACAACCTTTACTCCCATTCTCTCTGGAATATGAAAACTCAGCTCCTAGAAGAAACGCGCTTCTCACTCTCTGAATCTCAAGGCAGATTCAACTCCCTTAGGTAAGCGAACACACAGCAGATGAGACTGAAGGATACGTTCGTTTTGAGTTTTAGACGGAGATTTACAGCTATTTCTGAAATGCTTGGATTTGGCTGGAAAAATGCGTTTTCTGGTTCTTCACAGAAAGCGTTCAGACACTCCTGCTAACACACATCATTTTAACTTTGTAAGTTGAACGCACACATTGAAGGTCGTTCGGTTAGGTTGCTCCGTTTTGGTTTTAGAAGCAGATATTTCTCAATAAGGCGTTTACTCCCATTCACTCTGGAATATCAAAACGCAGCTCCTAGATGGAACGTGCTTCTCACTCTCTGAATCTCAAGGCAGATTCAACTCCATTAGGTAAGCGAACACACAGCAGAGAAGACTGAAGGATGCGTTCGTTTTGAGTTTTAGACGGAGATTTACACCTATTTCTGAAATGCTTGGATTTGGCTGGAAATATGCGTATTCTGCTTCTTCACAGAAAGGGTTTAGAAACTCCTTCAAACACACATCAGTTTAACTCTGTAAGTTGAAGGCACACATTGAAGGCCGTTCTGTTTGGTTGCTCCGTTTTGGTTTTAGATGCAGATATTTCTCAATACAGCGTTTACTCCCATTCACTCTGGAATATCAAAACGCAGCTCCAAATGAAACGCGCATCTCACTCTCTTAATCTCAAGGCAGATTCAACTCCCTTAGGTAAGCGAGCACACAGCAGAGCAGTCTGAAGGATACGTTCGTTTTGAGTTTTAGACGGAGATTTACAGCTATTTCTGAAATGCTTGGATTTGGCTGGAAAAATGCGTTTTCTGCTTCTTCACAGAAAGGGTTTAGAAACTCCTGCAAACACCCATAAGTTTAACTCTATAAGTTGAAAGCACACATTCAAGGCCGTTCTGTTAGGTTGCTCCTTTTTGGTTTTAGAAGCAGATAGTTCTCAATACAGCCTTTATTCCCATTCACTCTGGAATATGAAAACTCAGCTTCTAGAACAAACGCGCTTCTCACTCTCTGAATCTCAAGGCATATTCAACTTTCTTAGGTAAGCGAACACACAGAAAAGCAGTCTGAAGGATACGTTCGTTTTGAGTTTTAGACGGAGATTTACAGCTATTTCTGAAATGCTTGGATTTGGCTGGAAAAATGAGTTTTCTGCTTCTTCACAGAAAGGGTTTAGACACTCTTGCAAACACACATCAGTTTAACTGTAAGTTGAACGCACACATTGAAGGCCGTTCTGTTAGGTTGCTCCGTTTTGGTTTTAGAAGCAGATATTTTCAATACAGCGTTTACTCCCATCCACTTTGGAATATCAAAACGCAGCTCCTAGAAGAAACGCGCTTCTCACTCTCTGAATCTCAAGGCAGGTTCAACTCCCTTAGGTAAGCGAACAGACAGAAGAGCAGTCTGAAGGATACGTTCGTTTTGAGTTTTAGACGGAGATTTACAGCTATTTCTGAAATGCTTGGATTTGGCTGGAAAAATGCGTTTTCTGCTTCTTCACAGAAAGGGTTTAGAAACTTCTGCAAACACACATCAGTTTAACATTGTAAGTTGAACGCAGACATTGAAGGCCGTTCTGTTAGGTTGCTCCTTTTTGGTTTTAGAAGCAGATATTTCTCAATACAGCCTTTACTCCCATTCACTCTGGAATATGAAAACTCAGCTCCTAGAAGAAACGCGCTTCTCACTCTCTGAATCTCAAGGCAGATTCAACTCCCTTAGGTAAGCGAACACACAGAAGAGCAGTCTGAAGGATACGTTCGTTTTGAGTTTTAGACGGAGATTTACAGCTATTTCTGAAATGCTTGTATTTGGCTGGAAAAATGCGTTTTCTGCTTCTTCACAGAAAGGGTTCAGACACTCCTGCAAACACACATCATTTTTACTTTTTAAGTTGAACGCACACATTGAAGGCCGTTCTGTTAGGTTGCTCTGTTTTGGTTTTAGAAGCAGATATTTCTCAATAAGGCGTTTAATCCCATTCACTCTGGAATATCAAAACGCAGCTCCTAGAAGGAACGTGCTTCTCACTCTCTGAATCTCAAGGCAGATTCAACTCCCTTAGGTAAGCGAACACACAGCAGAGGAGTCTGAAGGATAAGTTCGTTTTGAGTTTTAGACGGAGATTTACACCTATTTCTGAAATGCTTCGATTTGGCTGGAAAAATGCGTTTTCTGCTTCTTCACAGAAAGGGTTTAGACACTCCTGCAAACACACATCATTTTAACTTTGTAAGTTGAACGCACACATTGAAGGCCGTTCTGTTTTGTTGCTCCGTTTTGGTTTTAGAAGCAGATATTTCTCAATACAGCCTTTACTCCCATTCACTCTGGAATATGAAAACTCAGCTCCTAGAAGAAACGCGCTTCTCACTCTCTGAATCTCAAGGCAGATTCAACTCCCTTAGGTAAGCGAACACACAGAAGTGCAGTCTGAAGAATACGTTCGTTTTGAGTTTTAGACGGAGATTTACAGCTATTTCTGAAATGCTTGGATTTGGCTGGAAAAATGCGTTTTCTGCTTCTTCACAGAAAGGGTTTAGACACTCCTGCAAACACACATCATTTTAACTTTGTAAGTTGAACGCACGCATTGAAGGCCGTTCTGTTAGGTTGCTCCGTTTTGGTTTTAGAAGCAGATATTTCTCAATAAGGCGTTTACTTTCGTTCACTCTGCAATATCAAAACGCAGCTCCTAGAAGGAACGCGCTTCTCACTCTCTGAATCTCAAGGCAGATTCAACTCCCTTAGGTAAGCGAACACACAGCAGAGGAGTCTGAAGGATACGTTGGTTTTAAGTTTTAGACGGAGATGTACACCTATTTCTGAAATGCTTGGATTTGGCTGGAAATATGCGTTTCCTGCTTCTTCACAGAAAGGGTTTAGAAACTCCTGCAAACACACATCAGTTTAACTCTGTAAGTTGAAGGCACACATTGAAGGCCGTTCTGTTTGGTTGCTTCGGTTTGGTTTTAGAAGCAGATATTTCTCGATACAGCGTTTACTCCCATTCACTCTGGAATATCAAAACGCAGCTCCAAAAGAAACGCGCATCTTACTCTCTTAATCTCAAGGCAGATTCAACTCCCTTAGGTAAGCGAACACACAGCAGAGCAGTCTGAAGGATACGTTCGTTTTGAGTTTTAGACGGAGATTTAGAGCTATTTCTGAAATGCTTGGATTAGGCTGGAAAAATGCGTTTTCTGCTTCTTCACAGAAAAGGTTTAGACACTCCTGCAAACACCCATGAGTTTAACTCTATAAGTTGAAAGCACACATTAAAGGCCGTTCTGTTAGGTTGCTCCTTTTTGGTTTTAGAAGCAGATATTTCTCAATACAGCCTTTACTCCCATTCACTCTGGAATATGAAAACTCAGCTACTAGAAGAAACGCGCTTCTCACTCTCTGAATCTCAAGGCAGATTCAACTCCCTTAGGTAAGCGAACACACAGAAGAGCAGTCTGAAGGATACGTTCGTTTTGAGTTTTAGACGGAGATTTACAGCTATTTCTGAAATGCTTGGATTTGGCTGGAAAAATGGGTTTTCTGCTTCTTTACAGAAAGGGTTTAGACACTCCTGCAAATACACATCATTTTAACTTTGTAAGTTGAACGCACACATTGAAGGACGTTCTGTTAGGTTGCTCCGTTTTGGTTTTAGAATCAGATATTTCTCAATAAGACGTTTACTCCCATTCAGTCTGGAATATCAAAACGCAGCTTCTAGAAGGAACGCGCTTCTCACTCTCTGAATCTCAAGGCAGATTCACCTCCCTTAGGTAAGCGAACACACAGAAGAGCAGTCTGAAGGATACGTTCGTTTTGAATTTTAGACGGAGATTTACACCTATTTCTGAAATGCTTGGATTTGGCTGGAAATGTGCGTTTTCTGCTTCTTCACAGAAAGGGTTTAGAAACTCCTTCAAACACACATCAGTTTAACTCTGTATGTTGAAGGCACACATTGAAGGCCGTTCTGTTTGGTTGCTCCGTTTTGGTTTTAGAAGCAGATATTTCTCAATACAGCGTTTACTCCCATTCACTCTGGAATATCAAAACGCAGCTCCAAATGAAACGCGCATCTCACTCTCTTAATCTCAAGGCAGATTCAACTCCCTTAGGTAAGCGAACACACAGAAGAGCAGTCTGAAGGATACGTTCGTTTTGAGTTTTAGACGGAGATTTAGAGCTATTTCTGAAATGCTTGGATTTGGCTGGAAAAATGCGTTTTCTTCTTCTTCACAGAAAGGGTTTAGAAACTCCTGCAAACACCCATGAGTTTAACTCTATAAGTTGAAAGCACACATTGAAGGCCGTTCTGTTAGGTTGCTCCGTTTTGGTTTTAGAAGCAGATATTTTCAATACAGCGTTTACTCCCATCCACTCTGGAATATCAAAACGCAGCTCCTACAAGAAACGTGCTTCTCACTCTTTGAATCTCAAGGCAGATTCAACTCCCTTAGGTAAGCGAACAGACAGAAGAGCAGTCTGAAGGATACGTTCGTTTTGAATTGTAGACCGAGATTTACAGCTACTTCTGAAATGCTTGGATTTGGCTGGAAAAATGCGTATTCTGCTTCTTCACAGAAAGGGTTTAGAAACTCCTGCAAACACACATCAGTTTAACATTGTAAGTTGAACGCAGACATTGAAGGCCGTTCTGGTAGGTTGTTCCGTTTCGGTTATAGAAGCAGATATTTCTCAATACAGCGTTTACTCCCATTCACTCTGGAATATCAAAACGCAGCTCCTAGAAGAAACGCGCTTCTCACTCTCTGAATCTCACGGCAGATTCACCTCCCTTAGGTAAGCGAACACACAGAAGAGCAGTCTGAAGGATACGTTCGTTTTGAGTTTTAGACGGAGATTTAGAGCTTTTTCTGAAATGCTTGGATTTGGCTGGAAAAATGCGTTTTCTGCTTCTTCACAGAAAGGGTTTAGAAACTCCTGCAAACACCCATGAGTTTAACTCTATAAGTTGAAAGCACACATTGAAGGCCGTTCTGTTAGGTTGCTCCTTTTTGGTTTTAGAAGCAGATATTTCTCAATACAGCCTTTACTCCCATTCACTCTGGAATATGAAAACTCAGCTCCTAGAAGAAACGCGCTTCTCTCTGAATCTCAAGGCATATTCAACTCCCTTAGGTAAGCGAACACACAGAAAAGCAGTCTGAAGGATACGTTCGTTTTGAGTTTTAGACGGAGATTTACAGCTATTTCTGAAATGCTTGGATTTGGCTGGAAAAATGCGTTTTCTGGTTCTTCACAGAAAGCGTTCAGACACTCCTGCTAACACACATCATTTTGACTTTGTAAGTTGAACGCACACATTGAAGGCCGTTCTGTTAGGTTGCTCCGTTTTTGTTTTAGAAGCAAATATTTCTCAATAAGGCGTTTACTCCCATTCACTCTGGAATATCAAAACGCAGCTCCTAGAAGGAACGTGCTTCTCACTCTCTGAATCTCAAGGCAGATTCAACTCCCTTAGGTAAGCGAACACACAGCAGAGGAGACTGAAGGATACGTTCGAGTTGAGTTTTAGACGGAGATTTACACCTATTTCTGAAATGCTTGGATTTGGCTGGAAATATGCGTTTTCTGCTTCTTCACAGAAAGGGTTTAGAAACTCCTTCAAACACACCTCAGTTTAACTCTGTAAGTTGAAGGCACACATTGAACGCCGTTCTGTTTGGTTGCTCCGTTTTGGTTTTAGAAGCAGATATTTCTCAATACAGCGTTTACTCCCATTCACTCTGGAATATCAAAACGCAGCTCCAAATGAAACGCGCATCTCACTCTCTTAATCTCAAGGCAGATTCAACTACCTTAGGTAAGCGAACACACAGCAGAGCAGTCTGAAGGATACGTTCGTTTAGAGTTTTAGACGGAGATTTACAGCTATTTCTGAAATGCTTGGATTTGGCTGGAAAAATGCGTTTTCTGCTTCTTCACAGAAAGGTTTTAGACACTCCTGCAAACACACATCAGTTTAACATTGTAAGTTGAACGCACACATTGAAGGTCGTTCTGTTAGGTTGCTCCGTTTTGGTTTTAGAAGCAGATATTTTCAATACAGAGTTTACTCCCATCCACTCTGGAATATCAAAACGCAGCTCCTAGAAGAAACGCGCTTCTCACTCTCTGAATCTCAAGGCAGATTCAACTCCCTTAGGTAAGCGCACAGACAGAAGAGCAGTCTGAAGGATACGTTCGTTTTGAATTTTAGACCGAGATTTTTAGCTATGTCTGAAATGCTTGGATTTTCCTGGAAAAATGCGTTTTCTGCTTCTTCACAGAAAGGGATTAGAAACTCCTGCAAACACACATCAGTTTAACATTGTAAGTTGAACGCAGACATTGAAGGCCGTTCTGGTAGGTTGCTCCGTTTTGGTTATAGAGGCAGATATTTCTCAATACAGCGTTTAGTCCCATTCACTCTGGAATATCAAAACGCAGTTACTAGAAAAAACGCGCTTCTCACTCGCTGAATTTCAAGACAGATTCAACTCCCTTAGGTAAGCGAAAACACAGCAGAGCAGTCTGAAGGATACGTTCGTTTTGAGTTTTAGATGGAGATTTATTGCTATTTCTGAAATTCTTGGATTTGGCTGGAAAAATGCGTTTTCTGCTTCTTCACAGAAAGGGTCTAGAAACTCCTGCAAACAAACATCAGTTTAACTCTGAAAGTTGAACGGACACATTGAAGGCCGTTCTGTTAGGTTGCTCCGTTTTGGTTTTAGAAGCAGATATTTTCAATACAGCGTTTACTCCCATTCACTCTGGAATATCAAAACGCAGCTCCTAGAAGGAACGTGCTTCTCTGAATCTCAAGGCAGATGCAACTCCCTTAGGTAAGCGAACACAGAGCAGAGGAGACTGAAGGATACGTTCGTATTGAGTTTTAGACGGAGATTTACACCTATTTCTGAAATGCTTGGATTTGGCTGGAAATATGCGTTTTCTGCTTCTTCACAGAAAGGGTTTAGAAACTCCTTCAAACACACATCAGTTTAACTCTGTAAGTTGAAGGCACACATTGAAGGCCGTTCTGTTTGGTTGCTCCGTTTTGGTTTTAGAAGCAGATATTTCTCAATACAGCGTTTACTCCCATTCACTCTGGAATATCAAAACGCAGCTCCAAATGAAACGCGCATCTCACTCTCTTAATCTCAAGGCAGATTCAACTCCCTTAGGTAAGCGAACACACAGCAGAGCAGTCTGAAGGATACGTTCGTTTCGAGTTTTAGACGGAGATTTACAGCTATTTCTGAAATGCTTGGATTTGGCTGGAAAAATGCGTTTTCTGCTTCTTCACAGAAAGGGTTTAGAAACTCCTGCAAACACCCATGAGTTTAAATCTATAAGTTGAAAGAACACATTGAAGGCCGTTCTGTTAGGTTGCTCCTTTTTAGTTTTAGAAGCAGATATTTCTCAATACAGCCTTTACTCCCATTCACTCTGGAATATGAAAACTCAGCTCCTAGAAGAAACGCGCTTCTCACTCTCTGAATCTCAAGGCAGATTCAACTCCCTGAGGTAAGCGAACACACAGAAGAGCAGTCTGAAGGATACGTTCGTTTTTAGTTTTAGACGGAGATTTACAGCTATTTCTGAAATGCTTGGATTTGGCTGGAAAAATGCGTTTTCTGCTTCTTCACAGAAAGGGTTTAGACACTCCTGCAAACACACATCATTTTAACTTTGTAAGTTGAACGAACACATTGAAGGACGTTCTGTTAGGTTGCTCCGTTTTTGTTTTAGAAGCAGATATTTCTCAATAAGGCGTTTACTCTCATTCAGTCTGGAATAGCAAAACGCAGCTCCTAGAAGGAACGCGCTTCTCACTCTCTGAATCTCAAGGCAGATTCACCTCCCTTAGGTAAGCGAACACACAGAAGAGCAGTCTGAAGGATACGTTCGTTTTGAGTTTTAGACGGAGATTTAGAGCTATTTCTTAAATGCTTGGATTTGGCTGGAAAAATGCCTTTTCTGCTTCTTCACAGAAAGGGTTTAGAAACTCCTGCAAACACCCATGAGTTTAACTCTATAAGTTGAAAGCACACATTGAAGGCGGTTCTGTTAGGTTGCTCCTTTTTGGTTTTAGAAGCAGATATTTCTCAATACAGCCTTTACTCCCATTCACTCTGTAATATGAAAACTCAGCTCCTAGAAGAAACGCGCTTCTCACTCTCTGAATCTCAAGG
This sequence comes from Callithrix jacchus, assembly GCF_049354715.1. Lineage (NCBI taxonomy): Eukaryota > Metazoa > Chordata > Mammalia > Primates > Cebidae > Callithrix > Callithrix jacchus. Next base: position 58,608,863 of record NC_133524.1, on the reverse strand, counting down.
CATATTCAACTCCCTTAGGTAAGCGAACACACAGAAAACCACTCTGAAGGATACGTTCGTTTTGAGTTTTAGACGGAGATTTACAGCTATTTCTGAAATGCTTGGATTTGGCTGGAAAAATGAGTTTTCTGCTTCTTCACAAAAAGGGTTTAGACACTCTTGCAAACACATATCAGTTTAACTCTGTAAGTTGAACGCACACATTGAAGGCCGTTCTGATATGTTGCTCCGTTTTGGTTTTAGAAGCAGATATTTTCAATACAGCGTTTACTCCCATCCGCTCTGGAATATCAAAACGCAGCTCCTAGAAGAAACGCCCTTCTCACTCTTTGAATCTCAAGGCAGATTCAACTCCCTTAGGTAAGCGAACACACAGAAGAGCAGTCTGAAGGATACGTTCGTTTTGAATTGTAGACCGAGATTTACAGCTACTTCTGAAATGCTTGGATTTGGCTGGAAAAATGCGTTTTCTGCTTCTTCACAGAAAGGGTTTAGAAACTCCTGCAAACACACATCAGTTTAACATTGTAAATTGAACGCAGACATTGAAGGCCGTTCTGGTAGTTTGCTTCGTTTTGGTTGTAGAAGTAGATATTTCTCAATACAGCGTTTACTCCCATTCACTCTGGAATATCAAAACGCAGCTCCTAGAAGGAACGCGCTTCTCACTCTCTGAATCTCACGGCAGATTCACCTCTCTTAGGTAAGCGAACACACAGAAGAGCAGTCTGAAGGATACGTTCGTTTTGAGTTTTAGACGGAGATTTAGAGCTATTTCTGAAATGCTTGGATTTGGCTGGAAAAATGCGTTTTCTGCTTCTTCACAGAAAGGGTTTAGAAACTCCTGCAGACACCCATGAGTTTAACTCTATAAGTTGAAAGCACACATTGAAGGCCGTTCTGTTAGGTTGCTCCTTTTTGGTTTTAGAAGCAGATATTTCTCAATACAGCCTTTACTCCCATTCACTCTTGAATATGAAAACTCAGCTCCTAGAAGAAACGCGCTTCTCACTCTCTGAATCTCAAGGCAGATTCAACTCCCTTAGGCAAGCGAACACACAGAAAAGCAGTCTGAAGGATACGTTCGTTTTGAGTTTTAGACGGAGATTTACAGCTATTTCTGAAATGCTTGGATTCGGTTGGAAAAATGCGTTTTTTGCTTCTTCACAGAAAGCGTTCAGACACTCCTCCTAACACACATCATTTTAACTTTGTAAGTTGAACGCACACATTGAAGGCCGTTCTGTTAGGTTGCTCCGTTTTGGTTTTAGAAGCAGATATTTCTCAATAAAGCGTTTACTCCCATTCACTCTGGAATATCAAAACGCAGCTCCTAGAAGGAACGTGCTTCTCACTCTCTGAATCTCAAGGCAGATTCAACTCCCTTAAGTAAGCGAACACACAGCAGAGGAGACTGAAGGATACGTTCGTTTTGAGTTTTAGACGGAGATTTACACCTATTTCTGAAATGCTTGGATTTGGCTGGAAATATGCGTTTTCTGCTTCTTCACAGAAAGGGTTTAGAAACTCCTTCAAACACCCATCAGTTTAACTCTGTAAGTTGAAGGCACACATTGAAGGCCGTTCTGTTTGGTTGCTCCGTTTTGGTTTAAGAAGCAGATATTTCTCAATACAGCGTTTACTCCCATTCACTCTGGAATATCAAAACGCAGCTCCAAATGAAACGCGCATCTCACTCTCTTAATCTCAAGGCAGATTCAACTCCCTTAGGTAAGCGAACACACAGCAGAGCAGTCTGAAGGATACGTTCGTTTTGAGTTTTAGACGGAGATTTACAGCTATTTCTGAAATGCTTGGATTTGGCTGGAAAAATGCGTTTTCTGCTTCTTCACAGAAAGGGTCTAGAAACTCCTGCAAACACATATCAGTTTAACTCTGAAAGTTGAACGCACCCATTGAAGGCCGTTCTGTTAGGTTGCTCCGTTTTGGTTTTAGAAGCAAATATTTTCAATACAGCGTTTACTCCCATCCACTCTGGAATATCAAAACGCAGCTCCTAGAAGTAACGCGCTTCTCACTCTCTGAATCTCAAGGCAGATTCAACTCCCTTAGGTAAGCGAACAGACAGCAGAGCAGTCTGAAGGATACGTTCGTTTTGAGTTTTAGATGGAGATTTACAGCTATTTCTGAAATGCTTGGATTTGGCTGGAAAAATGCGTTTTCTGCTTCTTCACAGAAAGGGTTTAGACACTCCTGCAAACACACATCAGTTTAACTCTGTAAGTTGAACGCACACATTGAAGGCCGTGCTGTTAGGTTGCTCCGTTTTGGTTTCAAAAGCAGATATTTTCAATACAGCGTTTACTCCCATCCACTCTGGAATATCAAAACGCAGCTCCTATAAGAAACGCGCTTCTCACTCTCTGAATCTCAAGGCAGATTCAACTCCCTTAGGTAAGCGAACAGACAGAAGAGCAGTCTGAAGGATACGTTCGTTTTGAGTTTTAGACCGAGATTTACAGCTATTTCTGAAATGCTTGGATTTGGCTGGAAAAATGCGTTTTCTGCTTCTTCTCAGAAATGGTTTAGAAACTCCTGCAAACACCGATGAGTTTAACTCTATAAGTTGAAAGCACACATTGAAGGCCGTTCTGTTAGGTTGCTCCTTTTTGGTTGTAGAAGCAGATATTTCTCAATACAGCCTTTATTCCCATTCACTCTGGAATATGAAAACTCAGCTCCTAGAAGAAACGCGCTTCTCACCCTCTGAATCTCAAGGCACATTCAACTCCCTTAGGTAAGCGAACACACAGAAAAGCAGTCTGAAGGATACGTTCGTTTTGAGTTTTAGACGGAGATTTACAGCTATTTCTGAAATGCTAGGATTTGGCTGGAAAAATGCGTTTTCTGCTTCTTCACAGAAAGGGTTCAGACACTCCTGCTAACACAAATCATTTTGACTTTGTAAGTTGAACGCACACATTGAAGGCCGTTCTGTTAGGTTGTTCCGTTTTGGTTTTAGAAGCAGATATTTCTCAATAAGGCCTTCACTCCCATTCACTCTGGAATATCAAAACGCAGCTCCTAGAAGAAACGTGCTTCTCACTCTCTGAATCTCAAGGCAGATTCAACTCCCTTAGGTAAGCAAACACACAGCAGAGGAGACTGAAGGATACGTTCGTTTTGAGTTTTAGACGGAGATTTACACCTATTTCTGAAATGCTTGGATTTGGCTGGAAATATGCGTTTTCTGCTTCTTCACAGAAAGGGTTTAGAAACTCCTCCGAACACACATCAGTTTAACATTGTAAGTTGAACGCAGACATTGAAGGCCGTTCTGGCAGGTTGCTCCGTTTTGGTTATAGAAGCAGATATTTCTCAATACAGCGTTTACTCCCATTCACTCTGGAATATCAAAACGCAGCTCCAAAAGAAACGCGCATCTCACTCTCTTAATCTCAAGGCAGATTCAACTCCCTTAGGTAAGCGAACACACAGAAGAGCAGTCTGAAGGATACGTTCGTTTTGAGTTTTAGACGGAGATTTACAGCTATTTCTGAAATGCTTGGATTTGGCTGGAAAAATGCGTCTTCTGCTTCTTCACAGAAAGGGTTTAGAAACTCCTGCAAACACCCATGAGTTTAACTCTATAAGTTGAAAGCACACATTGAAGGCGGTTCTGTTAGGTTGCTTTTATTTGGTTTTAGAAGCAGATATTTCTCAATACAGCCTTTACTCCCATTCACTCTGGAATATGAAAACTCAGCTCCTAGAAGAAACGCGCTTCTCACTCTCTGAATCTCAAGGCAGATTCAACTCCCTTAGGTAAGCGAACACACAGCAGAGGAGTCTGAAGGATACGTTCGTTTTGAGTTTTAGACGGAGATTTACAGCTATTTCTGAAATGCTTGGATTTGGCTGGAAAAATGCGTTTTCTGCTTCTTCACAGAAAGGGTTCAGACACTCCTGCAAACACACATCATTTTAACGTTGTAAGTTGAACGCACACATTGAAGGCCGTTCTGTTAGGTTGCTCCTTTTTGGTATTAAAAGCAGATATTTCTCAATAAGGCGTTTACACCCGTTCACTCTGGAATATCAAAACGCAGCTCCTAGAAGGAACGCGCTTCTCACTCTCTGAATCTCAAGGCAGATTCAACTTCCTTAGGTAAGCGAACACACAGCAGAGGAGTCTGAAGGATACTTTCGTTTTGAGTTTTAGACGGAGATTTACACCTATTTCTGAAATGTTTGGATTTGGCTGGAAATATGCGTTTTCTGCTTCTTCACAGAAAGGCTTTAGAAACTCCTGAAAACAACCATCAGTTTAACTCTGTAAGTTGAACGCACACATTGAAGGCCGTTCTGTTAGGTTTCTCCGTTTTGGTTTTAGAAGCAGATATTTTCAATACAGCGTTTACTCCCATCCACTCTGGAATATCAAAACGCAGCTCCTAGAAGAAATGCGCTTCTTACTCTCTGAATCTCAAGGCAGATTCAACTCCCTTAGGTAAGCGAACAGACAGAAGAGCAGTCTGAAGGATACGTTCGTTTTGAATTTTAGACCGAGATTTACAGCTATTTCTGAAATGCTTGTATTTGGCTGGAAAAATGCGTTTTCTGCTTTCTCAAAGAAAGGGTTTAGAAACTTTTGCAAACACACATAAGTTTAACATTGTAAGTTGAACGCAGACATTGAAGTCCGTTCTGGTAGGTAGTTCCGTTTTGGTTATAGAAGCAGATATTTCTCAATACAGCGTTTACTCCCATTCACTCTGGAATATCAAAACGCAGCTCCTAGAAGAAACGCGCTTCTCACTCTCTGAATCTCACGGCAGATTCACCTCCCTAGGGTAAGCGAACACACAGAAGAGCAGTCTGAAGGATTCGTTCGTTTTTAGTTTTAGACGGAGATTTACAGCTATTTCTGAAATGCTTGGATTTGGCTGGAAAAATGCGTCTTCTGCTTCTTCACAGAAAGGGTTTAGAAACTCCTGCAAACACCCATGAGTTTAACTCTATAAGTAGAAAGCACACATCGAAGGCCGTTCTGTTAGGTTGCTCCGTTTTGGTTTTAGAAGCAGATATTTCTCGATACAGTTTTTACTCCCATTCACTCTGGAATATGAAAACTCAGCTCCTAGAAGAAACGCGCTTCTCACTCAATGAATCTCAAGGCAGATTCAACTCCCTTAGGTAAGCGAACACACAGAAGAGCAGTCTGAAGGATACGTTCGTTTTGAGTTTTAGACGGAGATTTACAGCTATTTCTGAAATGCTTGGATTTGGCTGGAAAAATGCGTTTTCTGCTTCTTCACAGAAAGGGTTTAGACACTCCTGCAAACACACATCATTTTAACTTTGTAAGTTGAACGCACACATTGAAGGCCGTTCTGTTAGGTTGCTCCGTTTTGGTTTTAGAAGCAGATATTTCTCAATAAGGCGTTTACTCCCATTCACTCTGGAATATCAAAACGCAGCTCCTAGAAGGAACGCGCTTCTCACTCTCTGAATCTCAAGGCCGAATCACCTCCCTTAGGTAAGCGAACACACAGAAGAGCAGTCTGAAGGATACGTTCGTTTTGAGTTTTAGACGGAGATTTACAGCTATTTCTGAAATGCTTGGATTTGGCTGGAAAAATGCGTTTTCTGCTTCTTCACAGAAAGGGTTTAGAAACTCCTGCAAACACCCATGAGTTTAACTCTATAAGTTAAAAGCACACATTGAAGGCCGTTCTGTTAGGTTGCTCCTTTTTGGTTTTAGAAGCAGATATTTCTCAATACAGCCTTTACTCCCATTCACTCTGGAATATGAAAACTCAGCTCCTAAAAGAAACGCGATTCTCACTCTCTGAATCTCAAGGCAGATTCAACTCCCTTAGGTAAGCGAACAGACAGAAGAGCAGTCTGAAGGATACGTTCGTTTTGAGTTTTAGACGGAGATTTACAGCTATTTCTGAAATGCTTGGATTTGGCTGGAAAAATGCGTTTCCTGCTTCTTCACAGAAAGGGTTCAGACACTCCTGCTAACACACATCATTTTAACTTTGTAAGTTGAACGCACACATTGAAGGCCGTTCTGTTAGGTTGCTCCGTTTTGGTTTTAGAAGCAGATATTTCTCAATAAGGCGTTTACTCCCATTCACTCTGCAATATCAAAACGCAGCTCCTAGAAGGAACGTGCTTCTCACTCTCTGAATCTCAAGGCAGATTCAACTCCCTTAGGTAAGCGACCACACAGCAGAGGAGACTGAAGGATACGTTCGTTTTGAGTTTTAGACGGAGATTTACACCTATTTCTGAAATGCTTGGATTTGGCTGGAAATATGCGTTTTCTGCTTCTTCACAGAAAGGGTTTAGAAACTCCTTCAAACACACATCAGTTTAACTCTGTATGTTGAAGGCATACATTGAAGGCCGTTCTGTTTGGTTGCTCCGTTTTGGTTTTAGAAGCAGATATTTCTCAATACAGCGTTTACTCCCATTCACTCTGGAATATCAAAACGCAGCTCCAAATGAAACGCGCATCTCACTCTCTTAATCTCACGGCAGATTCAACTCCCTTAGGTAAGCGAACACACAGCAGAGCCGTCTGAAGGATACGTTCGTTTTGAGTTTTAGACGGAGATTTACAGCTATTTCTGAAATGCTTGGATTTGGCTGCAAAAATGAGTTTTCTGCTTCTTCACAGAAAGGGTTTAGACACTCCTGCAAACACACATCAGTTTAACTCTAAGTTGAACGCACACATTGAAGGCCGTTCTGGTAGGTTGCTCCGTTTTGGTTTTAGAAGCAGATATTTTCAATACATCGTTTACTCCCATTCACTCTGGAATATCAAAACGCAGCTCCTAGAAAAAACGCGCTTCTCACTCTCTGAATTTCAAGACTGATTCAACTCCGTTAGGTAAGCGAACTCACAGCAGAGCAGTCTGAAGGATACTTTCGTTTTGAGTTTTAGACGGAGATTTACAGCTATTTCTGAAATGCTTGGATTTGGCTGGAAAAATGCGTTTTCTGCTTCTTCACAGTAATGGTTTAGAAACTCCTGCAAACACACATGAGTTTAACTCTATAAGTTGAACGAACACATTGAAGGCCGTTCTGTTAGGTTGCTCCGTTTTGGTTTTAGAAGCAGATATTTCTCAATACAGCGTTTACTCACATTCACTCTGGAATATCAAAACGCAGCTCCAAATGAAACGCGCATCTCACTCTCTAAATCTCAAGGCAGATTCAACTTTCTTAGGTAAGCGAACACACAGCAGAGGAGTCTGAAGGATACGTTCGTTTTGAGTTTTAGACGGAGATTTACAGCTATTTCTGAAATGCTTGGATTTGGCTGTAAAAATGCGTTTTCTGCTTTTTCACAGTAATGGTTTAGAAACTCCTGCAAACACACATGAGTTTAACTCTATAAGTTGAACGAACACATCGAAGGCTGTTCTGTTAGGTTGCTCCGTTTTGGTTTTAGAAGCAGATATTTCTCAATACAGCGTTTACTCACATTCACTCTGGAATATCAAAACGCAGCTCCTAAAAGAAACGCGCTTGCCACTCTCTGAATCTCAAGGCAGATTCAACTCCCTCAGGTAAGCGAACAGACAGAAGAGCAGTCTGAAGGATACGTTCGTTTTGAATTGTAGACCGAGATTTACAGCTATTTCTGATATGCTTGGATTTGGCTGGAAAAATGCGTATTCTGCTTCTTCACAGAAAGGGTTTAGAAACTCCTGCAAACACACATCAGTTTAACATTGTAAGTTGAACGCAGACATTGAAGGCCGTTTTGGTAGGTTGCTCCGTTTTGGTTATAGAAGCAGATATTTCTCAATACAGCGTTTACTCCCTTTCACTCTGGAATATCAAAACGCAGCTCCTAGAAGAAACGCGCTTCTCACTCTCTGAATCTCACGGCAGATTCACCTCCCTTAGGTAAGCGAACACACAGAAGAGCAGTCTGAAGGATACGTTCGTTTTGAGTTTTAGACGGAGATTTAGAGCTATTTCTGAAATGCTTGGATTTGGCTGGAAAAATGCGTTTTCTGCTTCTTCACAGAAAGGGTTTAGAAACTCCTGCAAACACCCATGAGTTTAACTCTATAAGTTGAAAGCACACATTGAAGGCCGTTCTGTTTGGTTGCTCCTTTTTGGTTTTAGAAGCAGATATTTCTCAATACAGCCTTTACTCCCATTCACTCTGGAATATGAAAACTCAGCTCCTAGAAGAAACGCGCTTCTTACTCTCTGAATCTCAAGGCACATTCAACTCCCTTAGGTAAGCGAACACACAGAAAAGCAGTCTGAAGGATACGTTCGATTTGAGTTTTAGACGGAGATTTACAGCTATTTCTGAAATGCTTGGATTTGGCTGGAAAAATGCGTTTTCTGCTTCTTCACAGAAAGGGTTCAGACACTCCTGCTAACACACATCATTTTAACTTTGTAAGTTGAACGTACACATTGAAGGCCGTTCTGTTAGGTTGCTCCGTTTTGGTTATAGAAGCAGATATTTCTCAATAAGGCGTTTACTCCCATTCACTCTGGAATATCAAAACGCAGCTCCTAGAAGGAACGTGCTTCTCACTCTCTGAATCTCAAGGCAGATTCAACTCCCTTAGGTAAGCGAACACACAGCAGAGGAGACTGAAGGATACGTTCGTTTTGAGTTTTAGACGGAGATATACACCTATTTCTGAAATGCTTGGATTTGGCTGGAAATATGCGTTTTCTGCTTCTTCACAGAAAGGGTTTAGAAACTCCTTCAAACACACATCAGTTTAACTCTGTAAGTTGAAGGCACACATTGAACGCCGTTCTGTTTGGTTGCTCCGTTTTGGTTTTAGAAGCAGATATTTCTCAATACAGCGTTTACTCCCATTCACTCTGGAATATCAAAACGCAGCTCCAAATGAAACGCGCATCTCACTCTCTTAATCTCAAGGCAGATTCAACTCCCTTAGGTAAGCGAACACACAGAAAATCAGTCTGAAGAATACGTTCGTTTAGAGTTTTAGACGGAGATTTACACCTATTTCTGAAATGCTTGGATTTGGCTGGAAATATGCGTTTTCTGCTTCTTCACAGAAAGGGTTTAGAAACTCCTCCGAACACACATCAGTTTAACATTGTAAGTTGAACGCAGACATTGAAGGCCGTTCTGGCAGGTTGCTCCGTTTTGGTTATAGAAGCAGATATTTCTCAATACAGCGTTTACTCCCATTCACTCTGGAATATCAAAACGCAGCTCCAAAAGAAACGCGCATCTCACTCTCTTAATCTCAAGGCAGATTCAACTCCCTTAGGTAAGCGAACACACAGAAGAGCAGTCTGAAGGATACGTTCGTTTTGAGTTTTAGACGGAGATTTACAGCTATTTCTGAAATGCTTGGATTTGGCTGGAAAAATGCGTCTTCTGCTTCTTCACAGAAAGGGTTTAGAAACTCCTGCAAACACCCATGAGTTTAACTCTATAAGTTGAAAGCACACATTGAAGGCGGTTCTGTTAGGTTGCTTTTATTTGGTTTTAGAAGCAGATATTTCTCAATACAGCCTTTACTCCCATTCACTCTGGAATATGAAAACTCAGCTCCTAGAAGAAACGCGCTTCTCACTCTCTGAATCTCAAGGCAGATTCAACTCCCTTAGGTAAGGGAACACACAGCAGAGGAGTCTGAAGGATACGTTCGTTTTGAGTTTTAGACGGAGATTTACAGCTATTTCTGAAATGCTTGGATTTGGCTGGAAAAATGCGTTTTCTGCTTCTTCACAGAAAGGGTTCAGACACTCCTGCAAACACACATCATTTTAACGTTGTAAGTTGAACGCACACATTGAAGGCCGTTCTGTTAGGTTGCTCCTTTTTGGTATTAAAAGCAGATATTTCTCAATAAGGCGTTTATACCCGTTCACTCTGGAATATCAAAACGCAGCTCCTAGAAGGAACGCGCTTCTCACTCTCTGAATCTCAAGGCAGATTCAACTTCCTTAGGTAAGCGAACACACAGCAGAGGAGACTGAAGGATACTTTCGTTTTGAGTTTTAGACGGAGATTTACACCTATTTCTGAAATGTTTGGATTTGGCTGGAAATATGCGTTTTCTGCTTCTTCACAGAAAGGGTTTAGAAACTCCTGAAAACAACCATCAGTTTAACTCTGTAAGTTGAACGCACACATTGAAGGCCGTTCTGTTAGGTTGCTCCGTTTTGGTTTTAGAAGCAGATATTTTCAATACAGCGTTTACTCCCATCCACTCTGGAATATCAAAACGCAGCTCCTAGAAGAAACGCGCTTCTTACTCTCTGAATCTCAAGGCAGATTCAACTCCCTTAGGTAAGCGAACAGACAGAAGAGCAGTCTGAAGGATACGTTCGTTTTGAATTTTAGACCGAGATTTACAGCTATTTCTGAAATGCTTGTATTTGGCTGGAAAAATGCGTTTTCTGCTTTCTCACAGAAAGGGTTTAGAAACTTTTGCAAACACACATAAGTTTAACATTGTAAGTTGAACGCAGACATTGAAGTCCGTTCTGGTAGGTTGTTCCGTTTTGGTTATAGAAGCAGATATTTCTCAATACAGCGTTTACTCCCATTCACTCTGGAATATCAAAACGCAGCTCCTAGAAGAAACGCGCTTCTCACTCTCTGAATCTCACGGCAGATTCACCTCTCTTAGGTAAGCGAACACACAGAAGAGCAGTCTGAAGGATTCGTTCGTTTTTAGTTTTAGACGGAGATTTACAGCTATTTCTGAAATGCTTGGATTTGGCTGGAAAAATGCGTTTTCTGCTTCTTCACAGAAAGGGTTTAGAAACTCCTGCAAACACCCATGAGTTTAACTCTATAAGTAGAAAGCACACATCGAAGGCCGTTCTGTTAGGTTGCTCCGTTTTGGTTTTAGAAGCAGATATTTCTCGATACAGTTTTTACTCCCATTCACTCTGGAATATGAAAACTCAGCTCCTAGAAGAAACGCGCTTCTCACTCTCTGAATCTCAAGGCAGATTCAACTCCCTTAGGTAAGCGAACACACAGAAGAGCAGTCTGAAGGATACGTTCGTTTTGAGTTTTAGACGGAGATTTACAGCTATTTCTGAAATGCTTGGATTTGGCTGGAAAAATGCGTTTTCTGCTTCTTCACAGAAAGGGTTTAGACACTCCTGCAAACACACATCATTTTAACTTTGTAAGTTGAACGCACACATTGAAGGCCGTTCTGTTAGGTTGCTCCGTTTTGGTTTTAGAAGCAGATATTTCTCAATAAGGCGTTTACTCCCATTCACTCTGGAATATCAAAACGCAGCTCCTAGAAGGAACGCGCTTCTCACTCTCTGAATCTCAAGGCCGAATCACCTCCCTTAGGTAAGCGAACACACAGAAGAGCAGTCTGAAGGATACGTTCGTTTTGAGTTTTAGACGGAGATTTACAGCTATTTCTGAAATGCTTGGATTTGGCTGGAAAAATGCGTTTTCTGCTTCTTCACAGAAAGGGTTTAGAAACTCCTGCAAACACCCATGAGTTTAACTCTATAAGTTAAAAGCACACATTGAAGGCCGTTCTGTTAGGTTGCTCCTTTTTGGTTTTAGAAGCAGATATTTCTCAATACAGCCTTTACTCCCATTCACTCTGGAATATGAAAACTCAGCTCCTAAAAGAAACGCGATTCTCACTCTCTGAATCTCAAGGCATATTCAACTCCCTTAGGTAAGCGAACACACAGAAAAGCCGTCTGAAGAATACGTTCGTTTTGAGTTTTAGACGGAGATTTACAGCTATTTCTGAAATGCTTGGATTAGGCTGGAAAAATGAGTTTTCTGCTTCTTCACAGAAAGGGTTTAGACACTCTTGCAAACACACATCAGCTTAACTCTGTAAGTTGAACGGACACATTGAAGGCCGTTCTGTTAGGTTGCTCCGTTTTGGTTTTAGAAGCAGATATTTTCAATACAGCGTTTACTCCCATCCACTCTGGAATATCAAAACGCAGCTCCTAGAAGAAACGCGCTTCTCACTCTCTGAATCTCAAGGCAGATTCAACTCCCTTAGGTAAGCGAACAGACAGAAGAGCAGTCTGAAGGATACGTTCGTTTTGAGTTTTAGACCGAGATTTACAGCTATTTCTGAAATGCTTGGATTTGGCTGGAAAAATGTGTTTCCTGCTTCTTCACAGAAAGGGTTCAGACACTCCTGCTAACACACATCATTTTAACTTTGTAAGTTGAACGCAGACATTGAAGGCCGTTCTGTTAGGTTGCTCCGTTTTGGTTTTAGAAGCAGATATTTCTCAATAAGGCGTTTACTCCCATTCACTCTGCAATATCAAAACGCAGCTCCTAGAAGGAACGTGCTTCTCACTCTCTGAATCTCAAGGCAGATTCAACTCCCTTAGGTAAGCGACCACACAGCAGAGGAGACTGAAGGATACGTTCGTTTTGAGTTTTAGACGGAGATTTACACCTATTTCTGAAATGCTTGGATTTGGCTGGAAATATGCGTTTTCTGCTTCTTCATAGAAAGGGTTTAGAAACTCCTTCAAACACACATCAGTTTACCTCTGTATGTTGAAGGCATACATTGAAGGCCGTTCTGTTTGGTTGCTCCGTTTTGGTTTTAGAAGCAGATATTTCTCAATACAGCGTTTACTCCCTTTCACTCTGGAATATGAAAACGCAGCTCCAAATGAAACGCGCATCTCACTCTCTTAATCTCACGGCAGATTCAACTCCCTTAGGTAAGCGAACACACAGCAGAGCCGTCTGAAGGATACGTTCGTTTTGAGTTTTAGACGGAGATTTACAGCTATTTCTGAAATGCTTGGATTTGGCTGCAAAAATGAGTTTTCTGCTTCTTCACAGAAAGGGTTTAGAAACTCCTGCAAACACACATCAGTTTAACATTGTAAGTTGAACGCAGATATCGAAGGCCGTTTTGGTAGGTTGCTCCGTTTTGGTTATAGAAGCAGATATTTCTCAATACAGCGTTTACTCCCTTTCACTCTGGAATATCAAAACGCAGCTCCTAGAAGAAACGCGCTTCTCACTCTCTGAATCTCACGGCAGATTCACCTCCCTTAGGTAAGCGAACACACAGAAGAGCAGTCTGAAGGATACGTTCGTTTTGAGTTTTAGACGGAGATTTAGAGCTATTTCTGAAATGCTTGGATTTGGCTGGAAAAATGCGTTTTCTGCTTCTTCACAGAAAGGGTTTAGAAACTCCTGCAAACACCCATGAGTTTAACTCTATAAGTTGAAAGCACACATTGAAGGCCATTCTGTTTGGTTGCTCCTTTTTGGTTTTAGAAGCAGATATTTCTCAATACAGCCTTAACTCCCATTCACTCTGGAATATGAAAACTCAGCTCCTAGAAGAAACGCGCTTCTTACTCTCTGAATCTCAAGGCACATTCAACTCCCTTAGGTAAGCGAACACACAGAAAAGCAGTCTGAAGGATACGTTCGATTTGAGTTTTAGACGGAGATTTACAGCTATTTCTGAAATGCTTGGATTTGGCTGGAAAAATGAGTTTTCTGCTTCTTCACAGAAAGGGTTCAGACACTCCTGCTAACACACATCATTTTAACTTTGTAAGTTGAACGTACACATTGAAGGCCGTTCTGTTAGGTTGCTCCGTTTTGGTTTTAGAAGCAGATATTTCTCAATAAGGCGTTTACTCCCATTCACTCTGGAATATCAAAACGCAGCTCCTAGAAGGAACGTGCTTCTCACTCTCTGAATCTCAAGGCAGATTCAACTCCCTTAGGTAAGCGAACACACAGCAGAGGAGACTGAAGGATACGTTCGTTTTGAGTTTTAGACGGAGATATACACCTATATCTGAAATGCTTGGATTTGGCTGGAAATATGCGTTTTCTGCTTCTTCACAGAAAGGGTTTAGAAACTCCTTCAAACACACATCAGTTTAACTCTGTAAGTTGAAGGCACACATTGAACGCCGTTCTGTTTGGTTGCTCCGTTTTGGTTTTAGAAGCAGATATTTCTCAATACAGCGTTTACTCCCATTCACTCTGGAATATCAAAACGCAGCTCCAAATGAAACGCGCATCTCACTCTCTTAATCTCAAGGCAGATTCAACTTCCTTAGGTAAGCGAACACACAGAAAATCAGTCTGAAGGATACGTTCGTTTTGAGTTTTAGACGGAGATTTACAGCTATTTCTGAAATGCTTGGATTTGGCTGGAAAAATGCGTTTTCTGCTTCTTCACAGAAAGGTTTTAGACACTCCTGCAAACACACATCAGTTTAACATTGTAAGTTGAACGCACACATTGAAGGTCGTTCTGTTAGGTTGCTCCGTTTTGGTTTTAGAAGCAGATATTTTCAATACAGCGTTTACTCCCATCCACTCTGGAATATCAAAACGCAGCTCCTAGAAGAAACGCGCTTCTTACTCTCTGAATCTCAAGGCAGATTCAACTCCCTTAGGTAAGCGAACAGACAGAAGAGCAGTCTGAAGGATACGTTCGTTTTGAATTTTAGACCGAGATTTACAGCTATTTCTGAAATGCTTGGATTTGGCTGGAAAAATGCGTTTTCTGCTTTCTCACAGAAAGGGTTTAGAAACTTTTGCAAACACACATCAGTTTAACATTGTAAGTTGAACGCAGACATTGAAGTCCGTTCTGGTAGGTTGTTCCGTTTTGGTTATAGAAGCAGATATTTCTCAATACAGCGTTTACTCCCATTCACTCTCGAATATCAAAACGCAGCTCCTAGAAGAAACGCGCTTCTCACTCTCTGAATCTCACGGCAGATTCACCTCCCTAGGGTAAGCGAACACACAGAAGAGCAGTCTGAAGGATTCGTTCGTTTTTAGTTTTAGACGGAGATTTACAGCTATTTCTGAAATGCTTGGATTTGGCTGGAAAAATGCGTTTTCTGCTTCTTCACAGAAAGGGTTTAGAAACTCCTGCAAACACCCATGAGTTTAATTCTATAAGTAGAAAGCACACATCGAAGGCCGTTCTGTTAGGTTGCTCCGTTTTGGTTTTAGAAGCAGATATTTCTCGATACAGTTTTTACTCCCATTCACTCTGGAATATGAAAACTCAGCTCCTAGAAGAAACGCGCTTCTCACTCTCTGAATCTCAAGGCAGATTCAACTCCCTTAGGTAAGCGAACACACAGAAGAGCAGTCTGAAGGATACGTTCGTTTTGAGTTTTAGACGGAGATTTACAGCTATTTCTGAAATGCTTGGATTTGGCTGGAAAAATGCGTTTTCTGCTTCTTCACAGAAAGGGTTTAGACACTCCTGCAAACACACATCAGTTTAACTTTGTAAGTTGAACGCACACATTGAAGGCCGTTCTGTTAGGTTGCTCCGTTTTGATTTTAGAAGCAGATATTTCTCAATAAGGCGTTTACTCCCATTCACTCTGGAATATCAAAACGCAGCTCCTAGAAGGAACGCGCTTCTCACTCTCTGAATCTCAAGGCCGAATCACCTCCCTTAGGTAAGCGAACACACAGAAGAGCAGTCTGAAGGATACGTTCGTTTTGAGTTTTAGACGGAGATTTACAGCTATTTCTGAAATGCTTGGATTTGGCTGGAAAAATGCGTTTTCTGCTTCTTCACAGAAAGGGTTTAGAAACACCTGCAAACACCCATGAGTTTAACTCTATAAGTTAAAAGCACACATTGAAGGCCGTTCTGTTAGGTTGCTTCTTTTTGGTTTTAGAAGCAGATATTTCTCAATACAGCCTTTACTCCCATTCACTCTGGAATATGAAAACTCAGCTCCTAGAAGAAACGCGATTCTCACTCTCTGAATCTCAAGGCATATTCAACTCCCTTAGGTAAGCGAACACACAGAAAAGAAGTCTGAAGGATACGTTCGTTTTGAGTTTTAGACGGAGATTTACAGCTATTTCTGAAATGCTTGGATTAGGCTGGAAAAATGAGTTTTCTGCTTCTTCACAGAAAGGGTTTAGACACTCTTGCAAACACACATCAGCTTAACTCTGTAAGTTGAACGGACACATTGAAGGCCGTTCTGTTAGGTTGCTCCGTCTTGGTTTTAGAAGCAGATATTTTCAATACAGCGTTTACTCCCATCCACTCTGGAATATCAAAACGCAGCTCCTAGAAGAAACGCGCTTCTCACTCTCTTAATCTCAAGGCAGATTCAACTCCCTTAGGTAAGCGAACAGACAGAAGAGCAGTCTGAAGGATACGTTCGTTTTGAGTTTTAGACCGAGATTTACAGCTATTTCTGAAATGCTTGGATTTGGCTGGAAAAATGCGTTTCCTGCTTCTTCACAGAAAGGGTTCAGACACTCCTGCTAACACACATCATTTTAACTTTGTAAGTTGAATGCACACATTGAAGGCCGTTCTGTTAGGTTGCTCCGTTTTGGTTTTAGAAGCAGATATTTCTCAATAAGGCATTTACTCCCATTCACTCTGCAATATCAAAACGCAGCTCCTAGAAGGAACGTGCTTCTCACTCTCTGAATCTCAAGGCAGATTCAACTCCCTTAGGTAAGCGACCACACAGCAGAGGAGACTGAAGGATACGTTCGTTTTGAGTTTTAGACGGAGATTTACACCTATTTCTGAAATGCTTGGATTTGGCTGGAAATATGCGTTTTCTGCTTCTTCACAGAAAGGGTTTAGAAAGTCCTTCAAACACACATCAGTTTACCTCTGTATGTTGAAGGCATACATTGAAGGCCGTTCTGTTTGGTTGCTCCGTTTTGGTTTTAGAAGCAGATATTTCTCAATACAGCGTTTACTCCCATTCACTCTGGAATATCAAAACGCAGCTCCAAATGAAACGCGCATCTCACTCTCTTAATCTCACGGCAGATTCAACTCCCTTAGGTAAGCGAACACACAGCAGAGCCGTCTGAAGGATACGTTCGTTTTGAGTTTTAGACGGAGATTTACAGCTATTTCTGAAATGCTTGGATTTGGCTGGAAAAATGCGTTTTCTGCTTCTTCACAGAAAGGGTTTAGACACTCCTGCAAACACACATCAGTTTAACTTTGTAAGTTGAACGCACACATTGAAGGCCGTTCTGTTAGGTTGCTCCGTTTTGGTTTTAGAAGCAGATATTTCTCAATAAGGCGTTTACTCCCATTCACTCTGGAATATCAAAACGCAGCTCCTAGAAGGAACGCGCTTCTCACTCTCTGAATCTCAAGGCCGAATCACCTCCCTTAGGTAAGCGAACACACAGAAGAGCAGTCTGAAGGATACGTTCGTTTTGAGTTTTAGACGGAGATTTACAGCTATTTCTGAAATGCTTGGATTTGGCTGGAAAAATGCGTTTTCTGCTTCTTCACAGAAAGGGTTTAGAAACTCCTGCAAACACCCATGAGTTTAACTCTATAAGTTAAAAGCACACATTGAAGGCCGTTCTGTTAGGTTGCTTCTTTTTGGTTTTAGAAGCAGATATTTCTCAATACAGCCTTTACTCCCATTCACTCTGGAATATGAAAACTCAGCTCCTAGAAGAAACGCGATTCTCACTCTCTGAATCTCAAGGCATATTCAACTCCCTTAGGTAAGCGAACACACAGAAAAGAAGTTTGAAGGATACGTTCGTTTTGAGTTTTAGACGGAGATTTACAGCTATTTCTGAAATGCTTGGATTAGGCTGGAAAAATGAGTTTTCTGCTTCTTCACAGAAAGGGTTTAGACACTCTTGCAAACACACATCAGCTTAACTCTGTAAGTTGAACGGACACATTGAAGGCCGTTCTGTTAGGTTGCTCCGTTTTGGTTTTAGAAGCAGATATTTTCAATACAGCGTTAACTCCCATCCACTCTGGAATATCAAAACGCAGCTCCTAGAAGAAACGCGCTTCTCACTCTCTTAATCTCAAGGCAGATTCAACTCCCTTAGGTAAGCGAACAGACAGAAGAGCAGTCTGAAGGATACGTTCGTTTTGAGTTTTAGACCGAGATTTACAGCTATTTCTGAAATGCTTGGATTTGGCTGGAAAAATGCGTTTCCTGCTTCTTCACAGAAAGGGTTCAGACACTCCTGCTAACACACATCATTTTAACTTTGTAAGTTGAATGCACACATTGAAGGCCGTTCTGTTAGGTTGCTCCGTTTTGGTTTTAGACGCAGATATTTCTCAATAAGGCGTTTACTCCCATTCGCTCTGCAATATCAAAACGCAGCTCCTAGAAGGAACGTGCTTCTCACTCTCTGAATCTCAAGGCAGATTCAACTCCCTTAGGTAAGCGACCACACAGCAGAGGAGACTGAAGGATACGTTCGTTTTGAGTTTTAGACGGAGATTTACACCTATTTCTGAAATGCTTGGATTTGGCTGGAAATATGCGTTTTCTGCTTCTTCACAGAAAGGGTTTAGAAACTCCTTCAAACACACATCAGTTTACCTCTGTATGTTGAAGGCATACATTGAAGGCCGTTCTGTTTGGTTGCTCCGTTTTGGTTTTAGAAGCAGATATTTCTCAATACAGCGTTTACTCCCATTCACTCTGGAATATCAAAACGCAGCTCCAAATGAAACGCGCATCTCACTCTCTTAATCTCACGGCAGATTCAACTCCCTTAGGTAAGCGAACACACAGCAGAGCCGTCTGAAGGATACGTTCGTTTTGAGTTTTAGACGGAGATTTACAGCTATTTCTGAAATGCTTGGATTTGGCTGCAAAAATGAGTTTTCTGCTTCTTCACAGAAAGGGTTTAGACACTCCTGCAAACACACATCAGTTTAACTCTGTAAGTTGAACGCACACATTGAAGGCCGTTCTGGTAGGTTGCTCCGTTTTGGTTTTAGAAGCAGATATTTTCAATACATCGTTTACTCCCATTCACTCTGGAATATCAAAACGCAGCTCCTAGAAAAAACGCGCTTCTCACTCTCTGAATTTCAAGACTGATTCAACTCCGTTAGGTAAGCGAACTCACAGCAGAGCAGTCTGAAGGATACTTTCGTTTTGAGTTTTAGACGGAGATTTACAGCTATTTCTGAAATGCTTGGATTTGGCTGGAAAAATGCGTTTTCTGCTTCTTCACAGTAATGGTTTAGAAACTCCTGCAAACACACATGAGTTTAACTCTATAAGTTGAACGAACACATTGAAGGCCGTTCTGTTAGGTTGCTCCGTTTTGGTTTTAGAAGCAGATATTTCTCAATAAGGCGTTTACTCCCATTCACTCTGGAATATCAAAACGCAGCTCCTAGAAGGAACGTGCTTCTCACTCTCAGAATCTCAAGGCAGATTCAACTCCCTTAGGTAAGCGAACACACAGCAGAGGAGACTGAAGGATACGTTCGTTTTGAGTTTTAGACGGAGATATACACCTATTTCTGAAATGCTTGGATTTGGCTGAAAATATGCGTTTTCTGCTTCTTCACAGAAAGGGTTTAGAAACTCCTTCAAACACACATCAGTTTAACTCTGTAAGTTGAAGGCACACATTGAAGGCCGTTCTGTTTGGTTGCTCCGTTTTGGTTTTAGAAGCAGATATTTCTCAATACAGCGTTTACTCCCATTCACTCTGGAATATCAAAACGCAGCTCCAAATGAAACGCGCATCTCACTCTCTTAATCTCAAGGCAGATTCAACTTTCTTAGGTAAGCGAACACACACCAGAGCAGTCTGAAGGATACGTTCGTTTTGAGTTTTAGACGGAGATTTACAGCTATTTCTGAAATGCTTGGATTTGGCTGTAAAAATGCGTTTTCTGCTTCTTCACAGTAATGGTTTAGAAACTCCTGCAAACACACATGAGTTTAACTCTATAAGTTGAACGAACACATCGAAGGCTGTTCTGTTAGGTTGCTCCGTTTTGGTTTTAGAAGCAGATATTTCTCAATACAGCGTTTACTCACATTCACTCTGGAATATCAAAACGCAGCTCCTAACAGAAACGCGCTTGCCACTCTCTGAATCTCAAGGCAGATTCAACTCCCTCAGGTAAGCGAACAGACAGAAGAGCAGTCTGAAGGATACGTTCGTTTTGAATTGTAGACCGAGATTTAAAGCTATTTCTGATATGCTTGGATTTGGCTGGAAAAATGTGTATTCTGCTTCTTCACAGAAAGGGTTTAGAAACTCCTGCAAACACACATCAGTTTAACATTGTAAGTTGAACGCAGACATTGAAGGCCGTTCTGGTAGGTTGCTCCGTTTTGGTTATAGAGGCAGATATTTCTCAATACAGCGTTTACTCCCATTCACTCTGGAATATCAAAACGCAGCTACTAGAAAAAACGCGCTTCTCACTCTCTGAATTTCAAGACAGATTCAACTCCCTTAGGTAAGCGAACACACAGCAGAGCAGTCTGAAGGATACGTTCGTTTTGAGTTTTAGATGGAGATTTACAGCTATTTCTGAAATTCTTGGATTTGGCTGGAAAAATGCGTTTTCTGCTTCTTCACAGAAAGGGTCTAGAAACTCCTGCAAACAAACATCAGTTTAACTCTGAAAGTTGAACGGACACATTGAAGGCCGTTCTGTTAGGTTGGTCCTTTTTAGTTTTAGAAGCAGATATTTCTCAATACAGCCTTTACTCCCATTCACTCTGGAATATGAAAACTCAGCTCCTAGAAGAAACGCGCTTCTCACTCTCTGAATCTCAAGGCAGATTCAACTCCCTGAGGTAAGCGAACACACAGCAGAGCAGTCTGAAGGATACGTTCGTTTTGAGTTTTAGACGGAGATTTACAGCTATTTCTGAAATGCTTGGATTTGGCTAAAAAAATGCGTTTTCTGCTTTTTCACAGAAAGGTTTTAGACACTCCTGCAAACACACGTCAGTTTAACATTGTAAGTTAAACGCACACATTGAAGGTCGTTCTGTTAGGTTGCTCCGTTTTGGTTTTAGAAGCAGATATTTTCAATACAGAGTTTACTCCCATCCACTCTGGAATATCAAAACGCAGCTCCTAGAAGAAACGCGCTTCTCACTCTCTGAATCTCAAGGCAGATTCAACTCCCTTAGGTAAGCGCACAGACAGAAGAGCAGTCTGAAGGATACGTTCGTTTTGAATTTTAGACCGAGATTTTCAGCTATGTCTGAAATGCTTGGATTTTCCTGGAAAAATGCGTTTTCTGCTTCTCCACAGAAAGGGTTTAGAAACTTTTGCAAACACACATTAGTTTAACATTGTAAGTTGAACGCAGACATTGAAGGCCGTTCTGGTAGGTTGCTCCGTTTTGGTTATAGAGGCAGATATTTCTCAATACAGCGTTTACTCCCATTCACTCTGGAATATCAAAACGCAGCTACTAGAAAAAACGCGCTTCTCACTCTCTGAATTTCAAGACAGATTCAACTCCCTTAGGTAAGCGAACACACAGCAGAGCAGTCTGAAGGATACGTTCGTTTTGAGTTTTAGATTGAGATTTACAGCTATTTCTGAAATTCTTGGATTTGGCTGGAAAAATGCGTTTTCTGCTTCTTCACAGAAAGGGTCTAGAAACTCCTGCAAACAAACATCAGTTTAACTCTGAAAGTTGAACGGACACATTGAAGGCCGTTCTGTTAGGTTTCTCCTTTTTAGTTTTAGAAGCAGATATTTCTCAATACAGCCTTTACTCCCATTCACTCTGGAATATGAAAACTCAGCTCCTAGAAGAAACTCGCTTCTCACTCTCTGAATCTCAAGGCAGATTCAACTCCCTGAGGTAAGCGAACACACAGAAGAGCAGTCTACAGGATACGTTCGTTTTGAGTTTTAGACGGAGATTTACAGCTATTTCTGAAATGCTTGGATTTGGCTGGAAAAATGCGTTTTCTGCTTCTTCACAGAAAGGGTTTAGACACTCCTGCAAACACACATCATTTTAACTTTGTAAGTGGAACGAACACATTGAAGGCCGTTCTGTTAGGTTGCTCCGTTTTGGTTTTAGAAGCAGATATTTCTCAATAAGGCGTTTACTCCCATTCAGTCTGGAATAGCAAAACGCAGCTCCTAGAAGGAACGCGCTTCTCACTCTCTGAATCTCAAGGCAGATTCACCTCCCTTAGGTAAGCGAACACACAGAAGAGCAGTCTGAAGGATACGTTCGTTTTGAGTTTTAGACGGAGATTTAGAGCTATTTCTGAAATGCTTGGATTTGGCTGGAGAAATGCGTTTTCTGCTTCTTCACAGAAAGGGTTTAGAAACTCCTGCAAACACCCATGAGTTTAACTCTATAAATTGAAAGCACACATTGAAGGCCGTTCTGTTAGGTTGCTCCTTTTTGGTTTTAGAAGCAGATATTTCTCAATACAGCCTTTACTCCCATTCACTCTGTAATATGAAAACTCAGCGCCTAGAAGAAACGCGCTTCTCACTCTGAATCTCAAGGCATATTCAAATCCCTTAGGTAAGCGAACACACAGAAAAGCACTCTGAAGGATACGTTCGTTTTGAGTTTTAGACGGAGATTTACAGCTATTTCTGAAATGCTTGGATTTGGCTGGAAAAATGAGTTTTCTGCTTCTTCACAAAAAGGGTTTAGACACTCTTGCAAACACATATCAGTTTAACTCTGTAAGTTGAACGCACACATTGAAGGCCGTTCTGATAGGTTGCTCCGTTTTGGTTTTAAAAGCAGATATTTTCAATACAGCGTTTACTCCCATCCGCTCTGGAATATCAAAACGCAGCTCCTAGAAGAAACGCGCTTCTCACTCTTTGAATCTCAAGGCAGATTCAACTCCCTTAGGTAAGCGAACAGACAGAAGAGCAGTCTGAAGGATACGTTCGTTTTGAATTGTAGACCGAGATTTACAGCTACTTCTGAAATGCTTGGATTTGGCTAAAAAAATGCGTTTTCTGCTTCTTCACAGAAAGGGTTTAGAAACTCCTGAAAACACACATCAGTTTAACATTGTAAATTGAACGCAGACATTGAAGGCCGTTCTGGTAGGTTGCTCCGTTTTGGTTGTAGAAGCAGATATTTCTCAATACAGCGTTTACTCCCATTCACTCTGGAATATCAAAACGCAGCTCCTAGAAGGAACGCGCTTCTCACTCTCTGAATCTCACGGCAGATTCACCTCTCTTAGGTAAGCGAACACACAGAAGAGCAGTCTGAAGGATACGTTCGTTTTGAGTTTTAGACGGAGATTTAGAGCTATTTCTGAAATGCTTGGATTTGGCTGGAAAAATGCGTTTTCTGCTTCTTCACAGAAAGGGTTTAGAAACTCCTGCAAACACCCATGAGTTTAACTCTATAAGTTGAAAGAACACATTGAAGGCCGTTCTCTTAGGTTGCTCCTTTTTGGTTTTAGAAGCAGATATTTCTCAATACAGCCTTTACTCCCATTCACTCTGGAATATGAAAACTCAGCTCCTAGAAGAAACGCGCTTCTCACTCTCTGAATCTCAAGGCAGATTCAACTCCCTTAGGCAAGCGAACACACAGAAAAGCAGTCTGAAGGATACGTTCGTTTTGAGTTTTAGACGGAGATTTACAGCTATTTCTGAAATGCTTGGATTTGGCTGGAAAAATGCGTTTTCTGCTTCTTCACAGAAAGCGTTCAGACACTCCTGCTAACACACATCATTTTAACTTTGTAAGTTGAACGCACACATTGAAGGCCGTTCTGTTAGGTTGCTTTGTTTTGGTTTTAGAAGCAGATATTTCTCAATAAAGCGTTTACTCCCATTCACTCTGGAATATCAAAACGCAGCTCCTAGAAGGAACGTGCTTCTCACTCTCTGAATCTCAAGGCAGATTCAACTCCCTTAAGTAAGCGAACACACAGCAGAGGAGACTGAAGGATACGTTCGTTTTGAGTTTTAGACGGAGATTTACACCTATTTCTGAAATGCTTGGATTTGGCTGGAAATATGCGTTTTCTGCTTCTTCACAGAAAGGGTTTAGAAACTCCTTCAAACACCCATCAGTTTAACTCTGTAAGTTGAAGGCGTTCTGTTTGGTTGCTCCGTTTTGGTTTAAGAAGCAGATATTTCTCAATACAGCGTTTACTCCCATTCACTCTGGAATATCAAAACGCAGCTCCAAATGAAACGCGCATCTCACTCTCTTAATCTCAAGGCAGATTCAACTCCCTTAGGTAAGCGAACACACAGCAGATCAGTCTGAAGGATACGTTCGTTTTGAGTTTTAGACGGAGATTTACAGCTATTTCTGAAATGCTTGGATTTGGCTGGAAAAATGCGTTTTCTGCTTCTTCACAGAAAGGGTCTAGAAACTCCTGCAAACACATATCAGTTTAACTCTGAAAGTTGAACGCACCCATTGAAGGCCGTTCTGTTAGGTTGCTCCGTTTTGGTTTTAGAAGCAAATATTTTCAATACAGCGTTTACTCCCATCCACTCTGGAATATCAAAACGCAGCTCCTAGAAGAAACGTGCTTCTCACTCTCTGAATCTCAAGGCAGATTCAACTCCCTTAGGTAAGCGAACAGACAGCAGAGCAGTCTGAAGGATACGTTCGTTTTGAGTTTTAGATGGAGATTTACAGCTATTTCTGAAATGCTTGGATTTGTCTGGAAAAATGCGTTTTCTGCTTCTTCACAGAAAGGGTTTAGACACTCCTGCAAACACACATCAGTTTAACTCTCTAAGTTGAACGCACACATTGAAGGCCGTGCTGTTAGGTTGCTCCGTTTTGGTTTCAAAAGCAGATATTTTCAATACAGCGTTTACTCCCATCCACTCTGGAATATCAAAACGCAGCTCCTAGAAGAAACGCGCTTCTCACTCTCTGAATCTCAAGGCAGATTCAACTCCCTTAGGTAAGCGCACAGACAAAAGAGCAGTCTGAAGGATACGTTCGTTTTGAATTTTAGACCGAGATTTTCAGCTATGTCTGAAATGCTTGGATTTTCCTCGAAAAATGCGTTTTCTGCTTCTCCACAGAAAGGGTTTAGAAACTTTTGCAAACACACATCAGTTTAACATTGTAAGTTGAACGCAGACATTGAAGGCCGTTCTGGTAGGTTGCTCCGTTTTGGTTATAGAGGCAGATATTTCTCAATACAGCGTTTACTCCCATTCACTCTGGAATATCAAAACGCAGCTACTAGAAAAAACGCGCTTCTCACTCTCTGAATTTCAAGACAGATTCAACTCCCTTAGGTAAGCGAACACACAGCAGAGCAGTCTGAAGGATACGTTCGTTTTGAGTTTTAGATGGAGATTTACAGCTATTTCTGAAATTCTTGGATTTGGCTGGAAAAATGTGTTTTCTGCTTCTTCACAGAAAGGGTCTAGAAACTCCTGCAAACAAACATCAGTTTAACTCTGAAAGTTGAACGGACACATTGAAGGCCGTTCTGTTAGGTTGCTCCTTTTTAGTTTTAGAAGCAGATATTTCTCAATACAGCCTTTACTCCCATTCACTCTGGAATATGAAAACTCAGCTCCTAGAAGAAACGCGCTTCTCACTCTCTGAATCTCGAGGCAGATTCAACTCCCTGAGGTAAGCGAACACACAGAAGAGCAGTCTGAAGGATACGTTCGTTTTGAGTTTTAGACGGAGATTTACAGCTATTTCTGAAATGCTTGGATTTGGCTGGAAAAATGCGTTTTCTGCTTCTTCACAGAAAGGGTTTAGAAACTCCTGCAAACACCCATGAGTTTAACTCTATAAGTTTAAAGCACACATTGAAGGCCGTTCTGTTAGGTTGCTTCTTTTTGGTTTTAGAAGCAGATATTTCTCAATACAGCCTTTACTCCCATTCACTCTGGAATATGAAAACTCAGCTCCTAGAAGAAACGCGCTTCTCACTCTCTGAATCTCAAGGCAGATTCAACTCCCTTAGGCAAGCGAACACACAGAAAAGCAGTCTGAAAAATACGTTCGTTTTGAGTTTTAGACGGAGATTTACAGCTATTTCTGAAATGCTTGGATTTGGCTGGAAAAATGCGTTTTCTGCTTCTTTACAGAAAGCGTTCAGACACTCCTGCTAACACACATCATTTTAACTTTGTAAGTTGAACGCACACATTGAAGGCCGTTCTGTTAGGTTGCTCCGTTTTGGTTTTAGAAGCAGATATTTCTCAATAAAGCGTTTACTCCCATTCACTCTGGAATATCAAAACGCAGCTCCTAGAAGGAACGTGCTTCTCACTCTCTGAATCTCAAGGCAGATTCAACTCCCTTAAGTAAGCGAACACACAGCAGAGGAGACTGAAGGATACGTTCGTTTTGAGTTTTAGACGGAGATTTACACCTATTTCTGAAATGCTTGGATTTGGCTGGAAATATGCGTTTTCTGCTTCTTCACAGAAAGGGTTTAGAAACTCCTTCAAACACCCATCAGTTTAACTCTGTAAGTTGAAGGCACACATTGAAAGTTGTTCTGTTTGGTTGCTCCGTTTTGGTTTAAGAAGCAGATATTTCTCAATACAGCGTTTACTCCCATTCACTCTGGAATATCAAAACGCAGCTCCAAATGAAACGCGCATCTCACTCTCTTAATCTCAAGGCAGATTCAACTCCCTTAGGTAAGCGAACACACAGCAGAGCAGTCTGAAGGATACGTTCGTTTTGAGTTTTAGACGGAGATTTACAGCTATTTCTGAAATGCTTGGATTTGGCTGGAAAAATGCGTTTTCTGCTTCTTCACAGAAAGGGTCTAGAAACTCCTGCAAACACATATCAGTTTAACTCTGAAAGTTGAACGCACCCATTGAAGGCCGTTCTGTTAGGTTGCTCCGTTTTGGTTTGAGAAGCAAATATTTTCAATACAGCGTTTACTCCCATCCACTCTGGAATATCAAAACGCAGCTCCTAGAAGTAACGCGCTTCTCACTCTCTGAATGTAAAGGCAGATTCAACTCCCTTAGGTAAGCGGACAGCAGAGCAGTCTGAAGGATACGTTCGTTTTGAGTTTTAGATGGAGATTTACAGCTATTTCTGAAATGCTTGGATTTGTCTGGAAAAATGCGTTTTCTGCTTCTTCACAGAAAGGGTTTAGACACTCCTGCAAACACACATCAGTTTAACTCTGTAAGTTGAACGCACACATTGAAGGCCGTGCTGTTAGGTTGCTCCGTTTTGGTTTCAAAAGCAGATATTTTCAATACAGCGTTTACTCCCATCCACTCTGGAATATCAAAACGCAGCTCCTATAAGAAACGCGCTTCTCACTCTCTGAATCTCAAGGCAGATTCAACTCCCTTAGGTAAGCGAACAGACAGAAGAGCAGTCTTAAGGATACGTTCGTTTTGAGTTTTAGACCGAGATTTACAGCTATTTCTGAAATGCTTGGATTTGGCTGGAAAAATGCGTTTTCTGCTTCTTCTCAGAAAGGGTTTAGAAACTCCTGCAAACACCCATGAGTTTAACTCTATAAGTTGAAAGCAGACATTGAAGGCCGTTCTGTTAGGTTGCTCCGTTTTAGTTTTAGAAGCAGATATTTTCAATACAGCGTTTACTCCCATTCACTCTGGAATATCAAAACGCAGCTCCTAGAAGGAACGCGCTTCTCACTCTCTGAATCTCAAGGCAGATTCAACTCCCTTAGGTAAGCGAACAGACAGAAGAGCAGTCTGAAGGATACGTTCGTTTTGAGTTTTAGATGGAGATTTACAGCTATTTCTGAAATGCTTGGATTTGGCTGGAAAAATGAGTTTTCTGCTTCTTCACAGAAAGGGTTTAGACACTCCTGCAAACACACATCAGTTTAACATTGTGAGTTGAACGCAGACATTGAAGGCCGTTCTGGTAGGTTGCTCCGTTTTGGTTATAGAAGCAGATATTTCTCAATACAGCGTTTACTCCCATTCACTCTGGAATATCAAAACGCAGCTACTAGAAAAAACGCGCTTCTCACTCTCTGAATTTCAAGACAGATTCAACTCCCTTAGATAAGCGAACACACAGCAGAGCAGTCTGAAGGATACCTTCGTTTTGAGTTTAAACGGAGATTTACAGCTATTTCTGAAATCCGTGGATTTGGCTGGAAAAATGCGTTTTTTGCTTCTTCACAGAAAGGGTCTAGAAACTCCTGCAAACACACATCAGTTTAACTCTGAAAGTTGAACGCACACATTGAAGGTTGTTCTGTTAGGTTGCTCCGTTTTGGTTTTAGAAGCAGATATTTTCATTACAGCGTTTACTCCCATCCACTCTGGAATATCAAAACTTAGCTCCTAGAAGAAACGCGCTTCTCACTCTCTGAATCTCAAGGCAGATTCAACTCCCTTAGGTAAGCGAACACACAGAAGAGCAGTCTGAAGGATACGTTCGTTTTGAGTTTTAGATGGAGATTTACAGCTATTTCTGAAATGCTTGGATTTGTCTGGAAAAATGCGTTTTCTGCTTCTTCACAGAAAGGGTTTAGAAACTCCTGCAAACACACATCAGTTTAACTCTGTAAGTTGAACGCACACATTGAAGGCCGTTCATTTAGGTTGCTCCGTTTTGGTTTCAAAAGCAGATATTTTCAATACAGAGTTTACTCCCATCCACTCTGGAATATCAAAACGCTGCTCCTATAAGAAACGCGCTTCTCACTCTCTGAATCTCAAGGCAGATTCAACTCCCTTAGGTAAGCGAACAGACAGAAGAGCAGTCTGAAGGATACGTTCGTTTTGAGTTTTAGACCGAGATTTACAGCTATTTCTGAAATGCTTGGATTTGGCTGGAGAAATGCGTTTTCTGCTTCTTCACAGAAAGAGTTTAGAAACTCCTGCAAAAACCCATGAGTTTAACTCTATAAGTTGAAAGCACACATTGAAGGCCGTTCTGATAGGTTGCTCCGTTTTGGTTTTAGAAGCAGATATTTTCAATACAGCGTTTACTCCCATCCACTCTGGAATATCAAAACGCAGCTCCTATAAGAAACGCGCTTCTCACTCTCTGAATCTCAAGGCAGATTCAACTCCCTTAGGTAAGCGAACAGACAGAAGAGCAGTCTGAAAGATACGTTCGTTTTGAGTTTTAGACGGAGATTTACAGCTATTTCTGAAATGCTTGGATTTGGCTGGAAAAATGCGTTTTCTGGTTCTTCACAGAAAGCGTTCAGACACTCCTGCTAACACACATCATTTTGACTTTGTAAGTTGAACGCACACATTGAAGGCCGTTCTGTTAGGTTGCTCCGTTTTGGTTTTAGAAGCAGATATTTCTCAATAAGGCGTTTACTCCCATTCACTCTGGAATATCAAAACGCAGCTCCTAGAAGGAACGTGCTTCTCACTCTCTGAATCTCAAGGGAGATTCAACTTTCTTAGGTAAGCGAACACACAGCAGAGGAGACTGAAGGATACGTTCGTTTTGAGTTTTAGACAGAGATTTACACCTATTTCTGAAATGCGTGGATTTGGCTGGAAATATGCGTTTTCTTCTTCTTCACAGAAAGGGTTTAGAAACTCCTTCAAACACACATCAGTTTAACTCTGTAAGTTGAAGGCACACATTGAAGGCCGTTCTGTTTGGTTGCTCCGTTTTGGTTTTAGAAGCAGATATTTCTCAATACAGCGTTTACTCCCATTCACTCTGGAATATCAAAACGCAGCTCCAAATGAAACGCGCATCTCACTCTCTTAATCTCAAGGCAGATTCAACTCCCTTAGGTAAGCGAACACACAGCAGAGCAGTCTGAAGGATACGTTCGTTTTGAGTTTTAGACGGAGATTTACAGCTATTTCTGAAATGCTTGGATTTGGCTGGAAAAATGCGTTTTCTGCTTCTTCACAGAACGGGTTTAGAAACTCCTGCAAACACCCATGAGTTTAACTCTATAAGTTGAAAGCACACATTGAAGGCCGTTCTGTTAGGTTGCTCCTTTTTGGTTTTAGAAGCAGATATTTCTCAATACAGCCTTTACTCCCATTCACTCTGGAATATGAAAACTCAGCTCCTAGAAGAAACGCGCTTCTCACTCTCTGAATCTCAAGGCATATTCAACTCCCTTAGGTAAGCGAACACACAGCAGAGCTGTCTGAAGGATACGTTCGTTTTGAGTTTTAGACGGAGATTTACAGCTATTTCTGAAATGCTTGGATTTGGCTGGAAAAACGAGTTTTCTGCTTCTTCACAGAAAGGGTTTAGACACTCTTGCAAACACACATCAGTTTAACTCTGTAAGTTAAACGCACACAGTGAAGGCCGTTCTGATAGGTTGCTCCGTTTTGGTTTTAGAAGCAGATATTTTCAATACAGCGTTTACTCCCATCCACTCTGGAATATCAAAACGCAGCTCCTAGAAGAAACGCGCTTCTCACTCTCTGAATCTCACGGCAGATTCACCTCCCTTAGGTAAGCGAACACACAGAAGAGCAGTCTGAAGGATATGTTCGTTTTGAGTTTTTGACGGAGATTTACATCTATTTCTGAAATGCTTGGATTTGGCTGGAAACATGCGTTTTCTGCTTCTTCACAGAAAGGGTTTAGAAACTCCTTCAAACACACATCAGTTTAACTCTGTAAGTTGAAGGCACACATTGAAGGCCGTTCTGTTTGGTTGCTCCGTTTTGGTTTTAGAAGCAGATATTTCTCAATACAGCGTTTACTCCCATTCACTCTGGAATATCAAAACGCAGCTCCAAATACAACGCGCATCTCACTCTCTTAATCTCAAGGCAGATTCAACTCCCTTAGGTAAGCGAACACACAGCAGAGCAGTCTGAAGGATACGTTCGTTTTGAGTTTTAGACGGAGATTTACAGCTATTTCTGAAATGCTTGGATTTGGCTGGAAAAATGCGTTTTCTTCTTCTTCACAGAAAGGGTTTAGAAACTCCTGCAAACACCCATGAGTTTAACTCTGTAAGTTGAAAGCACACATTGAAGGCCGTTTTGTTAGGTTGCTCCGTTTTGGTTTTAGAAGCAGATATTTCTCAATAAGGCGTTTAATCCCATTCACTCTGGAATATCAAAACGCAGCTCCTAGAAGGAACGTGCTTCTCACTCTCTGAATCTCAAGGCAGATTCAACTCCCTTAGGTAAGCGAACACACAGCAGAGGAGTCTGAAGGATAAGTTCGTTTTGAGTTTTAGACGGAGATTTAAACCTATTTCTGAAATGCTTCGATTTGGCTGGAAAAATGCGTTTTCTGCTTCTTCACAGAAAGGGTTTAGACACCCCTGCAAACACACATCATTTTAACTTTGAAAGTTGAACGAACACATTGAAGGCCGTTCTGTTTTGTTGCTCCGTTTTGGTTTTAGAAGCAGATATTACTCAATACAGCCTTTACTCCTATTCACTCTGGAATATGAAAACTCAGCTCCTAGAAGAAACGCGCTTCTCACTCTCTGAATCTCAAGGCAGATTCAACTCCCTTAGGTAAGCGAACACACAGAAGAGCATTCTGAAGAATACGTTCGTTTTGAGTTTTAGACGGAGATTTACAGCTATTTCTGAAATGCTTGGATTTGGCTGGAAAAATGCGTTTTCTGCTTCTTCACAGAAAGGGTTTAGACACTCCTGCAAACACACATCATTTTACCTTTGTAGGTTGAACGCACACATTGAAGGCCGTTCTGTTAGGTTGCTCCCTTTTGGTTTTAGAAGCAGATATTTCTCAATAAGGCGTTTACTTTCGTTCACTCTGGAATATCAAAACGCAGCTCCTAGAAGGAACGCGCTTCTCACTCTCTGAATCTCAAGGCAGATTCAACTCCCTTAGGTAAGCGAACAGACAGAAGAGCAGTCTGAAGGATAAGTTCGTTTTGAGTTTTAGACCGATATTTACAGCTATTCCTGAAATGCTTGGAGTTGGCTGGAAAAATGCGTTTTCTGCTTCTTCACAGAAAGGGTTTAGAAACTCCTGCAAACACACATCAGTTTAACATTGTAAGTTGAACGCAGACATTGAAGGCCGTTCTGGTAGGTTGCTCCGTTTTGGTTATCGAAGCAGATATTTCTCAATACAGCGTTTACTCCCATTCACTCTCGAATATCAAAACGCAGCTCCAAAAGAAACGCGCATCTCACTCTCTTAATCTCAAGGCAGATTCAACTCCCTTAGGTAAGCGAACACACAGCAGAGCTGTCTGAAGGATACGTTCGTTTTGAGTTTTAGACAAAGATTTACAGCTATTTCTGAAATGCTTGGATTTGGCTGGAAATATGCGTTTTCTGCTTCTTCACAGAAAGGGTTTAGAAACTCCTGCAAACGCACATCAGTTTAACTCTGTAAGTTGAACGCACACATTGAAGGCCGTTCTGTTAGGTTGCTCCGTTTTGGTTTTAGAAGCAGATATTTTCAATACAGCGTTTACTCCCATCCACT
This sequence comes from Callithrix jacchus, assembly GCF_049354715.1. Lineage (NCBI taxonomy): Eukaryota > Metazoa > Chordata > Mammalia > Primates > Cebidae > Callithrix > Callithrix jacchus. The sequence goes on along the minus strand of NC_133524.1, from coordinate 58,576,743 downwards.
CTGGAATATCATAACGCAGCTCCTAGAAGTAACGCGCTTCTCACTCTTTGAATCTCAAGGCAGATTCAACTACCTTAGGTAAGCGAACAGACAGAAGAGCAGTCTGAAGGATACGTTCGTTTTGAATTGTAGACCGAGATTTACAGCTACTTCTGAAATGCTTGGATTTGGCTGGAGAAATGCGTTTTCTGCTTCTTCACAGAAAGGGTTTAGAAACTCCTGCAAACACACATCAGTTTAACTCTGTAAGTTGAACGCACACATTGAAGGCCGTTCTGTTATGTTGCTCCGTTTTTGTTTTAGAAGCAGATATTTCTCAATGCAGCGTTTACTCCCATTCACTCTGGAATATGAAAACGTAGCTCCTAGAAGGAACGCGCTTCTCACTCTCTGAATCTCACGGCAGATTCAACACCCTTAGGTAAGCGAACACACAGCAGAGCAGTCTGAAGGATACGTTCGTTTTGAGTTTTAGACGGAGATTTACAGCTATTTCTGAAATGCTTGGATTTGGCTGGAAAAATGCGTTTTCTATTTCTGAACAGAAAGTGTCTAGAAACTCCTGCAAACACACATCAGTTTAACTCTGTAAGTTGAACGCACACCTTGAAGGCCGTTCTGTTAGGTTGCTCCGTTTTGGTTTTAGAAGCAGATATTTTCAATACGGCGTTTACTCCCATCCACTCTGGAATATCAAAACGCAGCTCCTAGAAGAAACGCGCTTCTCACTCTCTGAATCTCAAGGCAGATTCAACTCCCTTGGGTAAGCGAACAGACAGAAGAGCAGTCTGAAGTATACGTTCGTTTTGAGTTTTAGACGGAGATTTACAGCTATTTCTGAAATGTTTGGATTTGGCTGGAAATATGGGTTTTCTGCTTCTTCACAGAAAGGGTTTAGAAACTCCTGCAAACACACATCAGTTTAACTCTGTAAGTTGAACGCAGACATTGAAGGCCGTTCTGGTTGGTTGCTCCGTTTTGGTTTTAGAAGCAGATATTTTTCAATACAGCGTTTACTCCCATTCACTCTGGAATATCAAAACGCAGCTCCAAGAAGAAACGCGCTTCTCACTCTCTGAATCTCACTGCAGATTCACCTCCCTTAGGTAAGCGAACACACAGCAGAGCAGTCTGAAGGATACGTTCGTTTTGAGTTTCAGACGGAGATTTACAGCTATTTCTGAAATGCTTGGATTTGGCTGGAAAAAAGCGTTTTCTGCTTCTTCACAGAAAGGGTCCAGAAACTCCTGCAAACACACATCAGTTTATCTCTGTAAGTTGAACGCACACGTTGAAGGCCGTTCTGTTAGGTTGCTCCGTTTTGGTTTTAGAAGCAGATATTTCTCAATACAGCGTTTACTCCCATTCACTCTGGAATATCAAAACGCAGCTCCTAGAAGACACGCGCTTCTCAGTCTCTGATCTCAAGGCAAATTCAACTCCTTTAGGTAAGCGAACACACAGCAGAGGAGTCTGAAGTATACGTTCGTTTTGAGTATTAGACGGAGATTTACAGCTATTTCTGAAATGCTTGGATTTGGCTGGAAAAATGCGTTTTCTGCTTCTTCACAGAAAGTGTCTAGAACCTCCTGAAAACACACATCAGTTTAACTCTGTAAGTTGAACGCACACATTGAAGGCCGTTCTGTTAGGTTGCTCCGTTTTGGTTTTAGAAGCAGATATTTCTCAATACAGCGTTTACTCCCATTCACTCTGGAATATCAAAACGCAGCTCCTAGAAGAAACGCGCATCTCACTCTCTGAATCTCAAGGCAGATGTAACTCCCTTAGGTAAGCGAACACACAGCAGAGCAGTCTGAAGGATACGTTCGTTTTGACTTTTAGACGGAGATTTACAGCTATTTCTGAAATGCTTGGATTTGGCTGGAAAAATGCGTTTTCTGCTTCTTCACAGAAAGTGTCTAGAAACTCCTGCAAACACACACTGAGTTTAACTCTGTAAGTTGAACGCACACATTGAAGGCCGTTCAGTTAGGTTGCTCCGTTCTGGTTTTAGAAGCAGATATTTCTCAATACAGCGTTTACTCCCATTCACTCTGGAATATCAAAACGCAGCTCCTAGAAGAAACGCGCCTCTCACTCTCTGAATCTCAAGGCCGATTCAACTCCCTTAGGTAAGCGAACACACAGCAGAGCAGTCTGAAGGATACGTTCGTTTTGAGTATTAGACGGAGATTTACAGCTATTTCTGAAATGCTTGGATTTGGCTGGAAAAATGCGTTTTCTGCTTTTTCACAGTAATGGTTTAGAAACTCCTGCAAACACACATGAGTTTAACTCTATAAGTTGAACGAACACATTGAAGGCCGTTCTGTTAGGTTGCTCCATTTTGGTTTTAGAAGCAGATGTTACTCAATACAGCGTTTACTCCCATTCGCTCGAATATCAAAACGCAGCTCCTAGAAGAAACGCGCATCTCACTCTCTGAATCTGAAGGCAGATTTAACTCCCTAAGGTAAGCGAACACAGAGCAGAGGAGTCGGAAGGATACGTTCGTTTTGAGTTTTAGACGGAGATTTACAGCTATTTCTGAAATGCTTGGATTTGGCTGGAAAAATGCGTTTTCTATTTCTGAACAGAAAGGGTCTAGAAACTCCTGCAAACACACATCAGTTTAACTTTGTAATTGAACGCACACCTTGAAGGCCGTTCTGTTAGGTTGCTCCGTTTTGGTTTTAGAAGCAGATATTTTCAATACAGGGTTTACTCCCATTCACTCTGGAGTATCAAAACGCAGCTCCTAGTAGAAACGCGCTTCTCACTCTCTGAATCTCAAGGCAGATTCAACTCCCTTAGGTATGCGAACACACAGCAGAGCAGTCTGAAGGATACGTTCGTTTTGAGTTTTAGACGGAGATTTACAGCTATTTCTGAAATGCTTGGATTTGGCTGGAAAAATGTGTTTTCTGCTGCTTCACAGAAAGGGTCTAGAAACTCCTGCAAACACACAATGAGTTTAACTCTGTAAGTTGAACGCACACATTGAAGGCCGTTCAGTTAGGTTGCTGCGTTCTGGTTTTAGAAGCAGATATTTCTCAACACAGCGTTTCCTCCCATTCACTCTGGAATATCAAAACGCAGCTCCTAGAAAAAACGCGCTTCTCACTCTCTGAATCTCAAGGCAGATTCAACTCCCTTAGGTAAGCGAACACACAGCAGAGCAGTCTGAAGGATACGTTCGTTTTGAGTATTAGACGGAGATTTACAGCTATTTCTAAAATGCTTGCATTTGGCTGGAAAAATGGGTTTTCTGCTTTTTCACAGTAATGGTTTAGAAACTCCTGCAAACACACATGAGTTTAACTCTATAAGGTGAACGAACACATTGAAGGCCGTTCTGTTAGGTTGCTCCATTTTGGTTTTAGAAGCAGATGTTACTCAATACAGCCTTTACTTTCATTCGCTCGAATATCAAAACGCAGCTCCTAGAAGAAACGCGCATCTCACTCTCTGAATCTGAAGGCAGATTTAACTTCCTAAGGTAAGCGAACACAGAGCAGAGGAGTCTGAAGGATACGTTCGTTTTGAGTTTTAGACGTAGATTTACAGCTATTTCTGAAATGCTTGGATTTGGCTGGAAAAATGCGTTTTCTGCTTCTTCACAGAAAGGGTTTAGAAACTCCTGCGAACACACATCAGTTTAACTCTGTAAGTTGAACGAACACATTGAAGGCCGTTCTGTTAGGTTGCTCCGTTTTGGTTTTAGAAGCAGATATTTTCAATACAGGGTTTACTCCCATTCACTCTGGAGTATCAAAACGCAGCTCCTAGAATAAATGCGCTTCTCACTCTGAATCTCAAGGCAGATTCAACTCCCTTAGGTAAGCGAACACACAGCAGAGCAGTCTGAAGGATAAATTCGTTTTGAGTTTCAGACGGAGATTTACAGCTCTTTCTGAAATGCTTGGATTTGGCTGGAAAAATGCGTTTTCTGCTTCTTCACAGAAATGGTGTAGAAACTCCTGCAAACACACATCAGTTTAACTCTGTAAGTTGAACGCACACATTGAAGGCCGTTCTGTTAGGTTGCTCCGTTTTGGTTTTAGATGCAGATATTTTCAATACAGCGTTTACTCCCATTCACTCTGGAATATCAAAACGCAGCTCCCAGAAGAAAGGAGCTTCTCACTCTCTGAATCTCAAGGCAGATTCAACTCCCTTAGGTAACCGAACACACAGCAGAGCAGTCTGAAGGATACGTTCGTTTTGAGTTTTAGAAGGATATTTACACCTATTTCTGAAATGCTTGTATTTGGCTGGAAAAATGCGTTTTCTGCTTCTTCACAGAAGGGGTCTAGAAATTCCTGCAAATACATCAGTTTAATTCTGTAAGTTGAACTGACACATTGAGGGCCGTTCTGTTAGGTTGCTCCGTTTTGGTTTTAGAAGCAGATATTTCTCAATACAGCGTTTACTCCCTTTCACTCTGGAATACCAAAACGCAGGTGCTAGAAGAAATGCACTTCTCACTCTCTGAATCTCAAGGCAGATTCAACACCCTTAGGTAAGCGAACACACAGAAGAGCAGTCTGAAAAATACATTCGTTTTGAGTTTTAGACGGAGATTTACAACTATTTCTGAAATGCTTGCATTTGGCTGCAAGAATGCGTTTTCTGCTTCTTCACAGAAAGTGTTTAGAAACTCCTGCAAACACACATCAGTTGAACTTTGTAAGTTGAACGCACACATTGAAGGCCGTTCTGGTAGGTTGCTCCGTTTTGGTTATAGAAGCAGATATTTCTCAATACAGCGATTACTGCCATTCACTCTGGAATATCAAAACGCAGCTCCTAGAAGAAACGCGATTCTCACTCAATGAATCTAAAGGCAGATTCAACTTTCTTAGGTAAGCGAACACACAGCAGAGCAGTCTGAAGGATACGTTCGTTTTGAGTTTTAGACGGAGATTTATAGCTATTTCTGAAATGTTTGGATTTGGCTGGAAATATGCGTTTTCTGCTTCTTCACAGAAAGGGTTTAGAAACTCCTGCAAACACACATCAGTTTAACTCTGTAAGTTGAACGAACACGTTGAAGGCCGTTCTGTTAGGTTGCTCCGTTTTGGTTTTAGAAGCAGATATTTTCAATACAGCGTTTACTCCCATTCACTCTGGAATATCAAAACGCAACTCCTAGAAGACACGCGCTTCTCACTCTCTGATCTTAAGGCAAATTCAACTCCTTTAGGTAAGCGAACACACAGAAGAGCAGTCTGAAGGATACGTTCGTTTTGAGTTTTAGACCGAGATTTACAGCTATTTCTGAAATGCTTGGATTTGGCTAAAAAAATGCGTTTTCTATTTCTTCACAGAAAGGGTTTAGACACTCCTGCAAACACACATCAGTTTAACATTGTAAGTTGAACGCAGACATTGAAGGCCGTTCTTGCAGGTTGCTCCGTTTTGGTTATAGAAGCAGATATTTCTCAATACAGCGTTTACTCCCATTCACTCTGGAATATCAAAACGCAGCTCCTAGAAGAAACGCGCATCTCACTCTCTGAATCTCAAGGCAGATGTAACTCCCTTAGGTAAGCGAACACACAGCAGAGCAGTCTGAAGGATACGTTCGTTTTGACTTTTAGACGGAGATTTACAGCTATTTCTGAAATGCTTGGATTTGGCTGGAAAAATGCGTTTTCTGCTTCTTCACAGAAAGTGTCTAGAAACTCCTGCAAACACACACTGAGTTTAACTCTGTATGTTGAACGCACACATTGAAGGCCGTTCAGTTATGTTGCTCCGTTCTGGTTTTAGAAGCAGATATTTCTCAATACAGCGTTTACTCCCATTCACTCTGGAATATCAAAACGCAGCTCCTAGAAGAAACGCGCTTCTCACTCTCTGAATCTCAAGGTTTATTCAACTCCCTTAGGTAAGCGAACACACAGCAGAGCAGTCTGAAGGATACGTTCGTTTTGAGTATTAGACGGAGATTTACAGCTATTTCTGAAATGCTTGGATTTGGCTGGAAAAATGCGTTTTCTGCTTTTTCACAGTAATGGTTTAGAAACTCCTGCAAACACACATGAGTTTAACTCTATAAGTTGAACGAACACATTGAAGGCCGTTCTGTTAAGTTTCTCCGTTTTGGTTTTAGAAGCAGATATTTCTCAATACAGCGTTTACTCCCTTTCACTCTGGAATACCAAAACGCAGGTGCTAGACGAAATGCACTTCTCACTCTCTGAATCTCAAGGCAGATTCAACTCCCTTAGGTTAGCTAACACACAGAAGAGCAGTCTGAAAAATACATTCGTTTTGAGTTTTAGACGGAGATTTACAACTATTTCTGAAATGCTTGCATTTGGCTGCAAGAATGCGTTTTCTGCTTCTTCTCAGAAAGGGTCTAGAAACTCCTGCAAATACTCGAGTTTAACTTTGTATGTTGAATGCAAACATTGAAGGCGGTTCTGTTAGGTTGCTCCGTTTTGGTTTTAGAAGCAGATATATGTCAATACAGCGTTTACTCCCATTCACTCTTTAATATCAAAACGCAGTTCCAGAAGAAACGCGCTTCTCACTCTATGAATCTCAAGGCAGATACAACTCCCTTAGGTAAGCGAAGACACAGCAGAGCAGTCTGAAGGATACGTTCGTTTTGAGTTTTAGACGGAGATTTACAGCTCTTTCTGAAATGCTTGGATTTGGCTGGAAAAATGCGTTTTCTGCTTCTTCACAGAAAGGGTCTAGAAATTCCTGCAAACACACATCAGTTTAACTCTGGAAGTTGAACGGACACATTGAAGGCCGTTCTGTTAGGATGCTGTGTTTTCGTTTTCGAAGCAGATATTTCTCAATACAGCGTTTACTCCCATTCACTCTGGAATATCAAAACGCAGCTCCTAGAAGAAACGTGCTTCTCACTCTCTGAATCTCAAGGCCGATTCAACTCCCTTAGGTAAGCGAAAACACAGCAGAGCAGTCTGAAGGATACGTACGTTTTGAGTATTAGACGGAGATTTACAGCTATTTCTGAAATGCTTGGATTTCACTGGAAAAATGCGTTTTTTGCTTCTTCACAGAAAGGGTTTAGAAACTCCTGCAAACACACATCAGTTTAACTCCATAAGTTGAAGGCACACATTGAAGGCCGTTCTGTTAGGTTGCTCCGTTTTGGTTTCAGAAGCAGATATTTTCAATACAGCGTTCACTCCCATTCACTCTAGAATATCAAAACGCAGCTCCTAGAAGAAACGCGCATCTCACTCTCTGAATCTCAAGGCAGATTCAACTCCCTTAGGTAAGCGAACACACAGAAAAGCAGTCTGAAGGATACGTTCGTTTTGAGTTTTAGACGGAGATTTCCAGCTATTTCTGAAATGCTTTGATTTGTCTGGAAAAATCCGTTTTCTGCTTCTTCACAGAAAGGGTTTAGAAACTCCTGCAAACACCCATGAGTTTAACTCTGTAAGTTGAACGCACACATTGAAGGCCGTTCTGTTAGGTTGCTCCGTTTTGGCTTTAGAAGCAGATATTTTCAATACAGCGTTTACTCCCATTCACTCTGGAATATCAAAACGCAGCTCGTAGAAGAAACGCGCATCTCACTCTCTGAATCTCAAGGCAGATTCAACTCCCTTAGGTAAGCGAACACACAGCAGAGCAGTCTGAAGGATACGTTCGTTTTGGGTTTTAGACGGAGATTTACAGCTATTTCTGAAATGCTTGGATTTGGCTGGAAAAATGCGTTTTCTGCTTCTTCACAGAAAGGGTTTAGAAACTCCTGCAAACACACATCATTTTAACTTTGTAAGTTGAACGCACACAATGAAGGCCGTTCTGTTAGGTTGCTCCCTTTTGGTTTTAGAAGCAGATATTTCTCAATAAGGCTTTTACTTTCGTTCACTCTGCAACATCAAAACGCAGCTCCTAGAAGGAACGCGCTTCTCACTCTCTGAATCTCAAGGCAGATTCAACTCCCTTAGGTAAGCGAACACACAGCAGAGGAGTCTGAAGGATACGTTCGTTTTAAGTTTTAGACGGAGATTTACACCTATTTCTGAAATGCTTGGATTTGGCTGGAAATATGCGTTTCCTGCTTCTTCACAGAAAGGGTTTAGAAACTCCTGCAAACACACATCAGTTTAACTCTGTAAGTTGAAGGCACACATTGAAGGCCGTTCTGTTTGGTTTCTCCGTTTTGGTTTTAGAAGCAGATATTTCTCAATACAGCGTTTACCTCCATTCACTCTGGAATATCAAAACGCAGCTCCAAAAGAAACGCGCATCTTACTCTCTTAATCTCAAGGCAGATTCAACTCCCTTAGGTAAGCGAACACACAGCAGAGCAGTCTGAAGGATACGTTCGTTTTGAGTTTTAGACGGAGATTTACAGCTATTTCTGAAATGCTTGGATTTGGATGGAAAAATGCGTCTTCTCCTTCTTCACAGAAAGGGTTTAGAAACTCCTGCAAACACCCATGAGTTTAACTCTATAAGTTGAAAGCACACATTGAAGGCCGTTCTGTTAGGTTGCTCCTTTTTGGTTTTAGAAGCAGATATTTCTCAATACAGACTTTATTCCCATTCACTCTGGAATATGAAAACTCAGCTCCTAGAAGAAACGCGCTTCTCACTCACTGAATCTCAAGGCACATTCAACTCCCTTAGGTAAGCGAACACACAGAAAAGCAGTCTGAAGGATACGTTCGATTTGAGTTTTAGACGGAGATTTACAGCTATTTCTGAAATGCTTGGATTTGGCTGGAAAAATGCGTTTTCTGCTTCTTCACAGAAAGGGTTCAGACACTCCTGCTAACACACATCATTTTATCTTTGTAAGTTGAACGCACACATTGAAGGCCGTTCTGTTAGGTTGCTCCGTTTTGGTTTTAGAAGCAGATATTTCTCAATAAGGCGTTTACTCCCATTCACTCTGGAATATCAAAACGCAGCTCCTAGAAGGAACGTGCTTCTCACTCTCTGAATCTCAAGGCAGATTCAACTCCCTTAGGTAAGCGAACACACAGCAGAGGAGACTGAAGGATACGTTCGTTTTGAGTTTTAGACGGAGATATACACCTATTTCTGAAATGCTTGGATTTGGCTGGAAATATGCGTTTTCTGCTTCTTCACAGAAAGGGTTTAGAAACTCCTTCAAACACACATCAGTTTAACTCTGTAAGTTGAAGGCACACATTGAACGCCGTTCTGTTTGGTTGCTCCGTTTTGGTTTTAGAAGCAGATATTTCTCAATACAGCGTTTACTCCCATTCACTCTGGAATATCAAAACGCAGCTCCAAATGAAACGCGCATCTCACTCTCTTAATCTCAAGGCAGATTCAACTCCCTTAGGTAAGCGAACACACAGCAGAGCAGTCTGAAGGATACGTTCGTTTTGAGTTTTAGACGGAGATTTACAGCTATTTCTGAAATGCTTGGATTTGGCTGGAAAAATGCGTTTTCTGCTTCTTCACAGAAAGGTTTTAGACACTCCTGCAAACACACATCAGTTTAACATTGTAAGTTGAACGCACACATTGACGGTCGTTCTGTTAGGTTGCTCCGTTTTGGTTTTAGAAGCAGATATTTTAAATACAGAGTTTACTCCCATCCACTCTGGAATATCAAAACGCAGCTCCTAGAAGAAACGCGCTTCTCACTCTCTGAATCTCAAGGCAGATTCAACTCCCTTAGGTAAGCGCACAGACAAAAGAGCAGTCTGAAGGATACGTTCGTTTTGAATTTTAGACCGAGATTTTCAGCTATGTCTGAAATGCTTGGATTTTCCTCGAAAAATGCGTTTTCTGCTTCTCCACAGAAAGGGTTTAGAAACTTTTGCAAACACACATCAGTTTAACATTGTAAGTTGAACGCAGACATTGAAGGCCGTTCTGGTAGGTTGCTCCGTTTTGGTTATAGAGGCAGATATTTCTCAATACAGCGTTTACTCCCATTCACTCTGGAATATCAAAACGCAGCTACTAGAAAAAACGCGCTTCTCACTCTCTGAATTTCAAGACAGATTCAACTCCCTTAGGTAAGCGAACACACAGCAGAGCAGTCTGAAGGATACGTTCGTTTTGAGTTTTAGATGGAGATTTACAGCTATTTCTGAAATTCTTGGATTTGGCTGGAAAAATGTGTTTTCTGCTTCTTCACAGAAAGGGTCTAGAAACTCCTGCAAACAAACATCAGTTTAACTCTGAAAGTTGAACGGACACATTGAAGGCCGTTCTGTTAGGTTGCTCCTTTTTAGTTTTAGAAGCAGATATTTCTCAATACAGCCTTTACTCCCATTCACTCTGGAATATGAAAACTCAGCTCCTAGAAGAAACGCGCTTCTCACTCTCTGAATCTCAAGGCAGATTCAACTCCCTGAGGTAAGCGAACACACAGAAGAGCAGTCTGAAGGATACGTTCGTTTTGAGTTTTAGACGGAGATTTACAGCTATTTCTGAAATGCTTGGATTTGGCTGGAAAAATGCGTTTTCTGCTTCTTCACAGAAAGGGTTTAGAAACTCCTGCAAACACCCATGAGTTTAACTCTATAAGTTTAAAGCACACATTGAAGGCCGTTCTGTTAGGTTGCTCCTTTTTGGTTTTAGAAGCAGATATTTCTCAATACAGCCTTTACTCCCATTCACTCTGGAATATGAAAACTCAGCTCCTAGAAGAAACGCGCTTCTCACTCTCTGAATCTCAAGGCAGATTCAACTCCCTTAGGCAAGCGAACACACAGAAAAGCAGTCTGAAGGATACGTTCGTTTTGAGTTTTAGACGGAGATTTACAGCTATTTCTGAAATGCTTGGATTTGGCTGGAAAAATGCGTTTTCTGCTTCTTTACAGAAAGCGTTCAGACACTCCTGCTAACACACATCATTTTAACTTTGTAAGTTGAACGCACACATTGAAGGCCGTTCTGTTAGGTTGCTCCGTTTTGGTTTTAGAAGCAGATATTTCTCAATAAAGCGTTTACTCCCATTCACTCTGGAATATCAAAACGCAGCTCCTAGAAGGAACGTGCTTCTCACTCTCTGAATCTCAAGGCAGATTCAACTCCCTTAAGTAAGCGAACACACAGCAGAGGAGACTGAAGGATACGTTGGTTTTGAGTTTTAGACGGAGATTTACACCTATTTCTGAAATGCTTGGATTTGGCTGGAAATATGCGTTTTCTGCTTCTTCACAGAAAGGGTTTAGAAACTCCTTCAAACACCCATCAGTTTAACTCTGTAAGTTGAAGGCACACATTGAAGGTTGTTCTGTTTGGTTGCTCCGTTTTGGTTTAAGAAGCAGATATTTCTCAATACAGCGTTTACTCCCATTCACTCTGGAATATCAAAACGCAGCTCCAAATGAAACGCGCATCTCACTCTCTTAATCTCAAGGCAGATTCAACTCCCTTAGGTAAGCGAACACACAGCAGAGCAGTCTGAAGGATACGTTCGTTTTGAGTTTTAGACGGAGATTTACAGCTATTTCTGAAATGCTTGGATTTGGCTGGAAAAATGCGTTTTCTGCTTCTTCACAGAAAGGGTCTAGAAACTCCTGCAAACACATATCAGTTTAACTCTGAAAGTTGAACGCACCCATTGAAGGCCGTTCTGTTAGGTTGCTCCGTTTTGGTTTGAGAAGCAAATATTTTCAATACAGCGTTTACTCCCATCCACTCTGGAATATCAAAACGCAGCTCCTAGAAGTAACGCGCTTCTCACTCTCTGAATCTCAAGGCAGATTCAACTCCCTTAGGTAAGCGAACAGACACCAGAGCAGTCTGAAGGATACGTTCGTTTTGAGTTTTAGATGGAGATTTACAGCTATTTCTGAAATGCTTGGATTTGTCTGGAAAAATGCGTTTTCTGCTTCTTCACAGAAAAAGTTTAGACACTCCTGCAAACACACATCAGTTTAACTCTGTAAGTTGAACGCACACATTGAAGGCCGTGCTGTTAGGTTGCTCCGTTTTGGTTTCAAAAGCAGATATTTTCAATACAGCGTTTACTCCCATCCACTCTGGAATATCAAAACGCAGCTCCTATAAGAAACGCGCTTCTCACTCTCTGAATCTCAAGGCAGATTCAACTCCCTTAGGTAAGCGAACAGACAGAAGAGCAGTCTTAAGGATACGTTCGTTTTGAGTTTTAGACCGAGATTTACAGCTCTTTCTGAAATGCTTGGATTTGGCTGGAAAAATGCGTTTTCTGCTTCTTCTCAGAAAGGGTTTAGAAACTCCTGCAAACACCCATGAGTTTAACTCTATAAGTTGAAAGCAGACATTGAAGGCCGTTCTGTTAGGTTGCTCCGTTTTAGTTTTAGAAGCAGATATTTTCAATACAGCGTTTACTCCCATTCACTCTGGAATATCAAAACGCAGCTCCTAGAAGGAACGCGCTTCTCACTCTCTGAATCTCAAGGCAGATTCAACTCCCTTAGGTAAGCGAACAGACAAAAGAGCAGTCTGAAGGATACGTTCGTTTTGAGTTTCAGATGGAGATTTACAGCTATTTCTGAAATGCTTGGATTTGGCTGGAAAAATGAGTTTTCTGCTTCTTCACAGAAAGGGTTTAGACACTCCTGCAAACACACATCAGTTTAACATTGTGAGTTGAACGCAGACATTGAAGGCCGTTCTGGTAGGTTGCTCCGTTTTGGTTATAGAAGCAGATATTTCTCAATACAGCGTTTACTCCCATTCACTCTGGAATTTCAAAACGCAGCTACTAGAAAAAACGCGCTTCTCACTCTCTGAATTTCAAGACAGATTCAACTCCCTTAGATAAGCGAACACACAGCAGAGCAGTCTGAAGGATACCTTCGTTTTGAGTTTAAACGGAGATTTACAGCTATTTCTGAAATCCGTGGATTTGGCTGGAAAAATGCGTTTTTTGCTTCTTCACAGAAAGGGTCTAGAAACTCCTGCAAACACACATCAGTTTAACTCTGTAAGTTGAACGCACACATTGAAGGCCGTTCATTTAGGTTGCTCCGTTTTGGTTTCAAAAGCAGATATTTTCAATACAGAGTTTACTCCCATCCACTCTGGAATATCAAAACGCAGCTCCTATAAGAAACGCGCTTCTCACTCTCTGAATCTCAAGGCAGATTCAACTCCCTTAGGTAAGCGAACAGACAGAAGAGCAGTCTGAAGGATACGTTCGTTTTGAGTTTTAGACCGAGATTTACAGCTATTTCTGAAATGCTTGGATTTGGCTGGAGAAATGCGTTTTCTGCTTCTTCACAGAAAGGGTTTAGAAACTCCTGCAAAAACCCATGAGTTTAACTCTATAAGTTGAAAGCACACATTGAAGGCCGTTCTGATAGGTTGCTCCGTTTTGGTTTTAGAAGCAGATATTTTCAATACAGCGTTTACTCCCATCCACTCTGGAATATCAAAACGCAGCTCCTATAAGAAACGCGCTTCTCACTCTCTGAATCTCAAGGCAGATTCAACTCCCTTAGGTAAGCGAACACACAGAAGAGCATTCTGAAGAATACGTTCGTTTTGAGTTTTAGACGGAGATTTACAGCTATTTCTGAAATGCTTGGATTTGGCTGGAAAAATGCGTTTTCTGCTTCTTCACAGAAAGGGTTTAGACACTCCTGCAAACACACATCATTTTACCTTTGTAGGTTGAACGCACACATTGAAGGCCGTTCTGTTAGGTTGCTCCCTTTTGGTTTTAGAAGCAGATATTTCTCAATAAGGCGTTTACTTTCGTTCACTCTGGAATATCAAAACGCAGCTCCTAGAAGGAACGCGCTTCTCACTCTCTGAATCTCAAGGCAGATTCAACTCCCTTAGGTAAGCGAACAGACAGAAGAGCAGTCTGAAGGATAAGTTCGTTTTGAGTTTTAGACCGATATTTACAGCTATTCCTGAAATGCTTGGAGTTGGCTGGAAAAATGCGTTTTCTGCTTCTTCACAGAAAGGGTTTAGAAACTCCTGCAAACACACATCAGTTTAACATTGTAAGTTGAACGCAGACATTGAAGGCCGTTCTGGTAGGTTGCTCCGTTTTGGTTATCGAAGCAGATATTTCTCAATACAACGTTTACTCCCATTCACTCTGGAATATCAAAACGCAGCTCCAAAAGAAACGCGCATCTCACTCTCTTAATCTCAAGGCAGATTCAACTCCCTTAGGTAAGCGAACACACAGCAGAGCTGTCTGAAGGATACGTTCGTTTTGAGTTTTAGACAAAGATTTACAGCTATTTCTGAAATGCTTGGATTTGGCTGGAAATATGCGTTTTCTGCTTCTTCACAGAAAGGGTTTAGAAACTCCTGCAAACGCACATCAGTTTAACTCTGTATGTTGAACGCACACATTGAAGGCCGTTCTGTTAGGTTGCTCCGTTTTGGTTTTAGAAGCAGATATTTTCAATACAGCGTTTACTCCCATCCACTCTGGAATATCATAACGCAGCTCCTAGAAGAAACGCGCTTCTCACTCTTTGAATCTCAAGGCAGATTCAACTACCTTAGGTAAGCGAACAGACAGAAGAGCAGTCTGAAGGATACGTTCGTTTTGAGTTTTAGACGGAGATTTACAGCTATTTCTGAAATGCTTGGATTTGGCTGGAAAAATGCGTTTTCTATTTCTGAACAGAAAGTGTCTAGAAACTCCTGCAAACACACATCAGTTTAACTCTGTAAGTTGAACGCACACCTTGAAGGCCGTTCTGTTAGGTTGCTCCGTTTTGGTTTTAGAAGCAGATATTTTCAATACGGCGTTTACTCCCATCCACTCTGGAATATCAAAACGCAGCTCCTAGAAGAAACGCGCTTCTCACTCTCTGAATCTCAAGGCAGATTCAACTCCCTTGGGTAAGCGAACAGACAGAAGAGCAGTCTGAAGTATACGTTCGTTTTGAGTTTTAGACGGAGATTTACAGCTATTTCTGAAATGTTTGGATTTGGCTGGAAATATGGGTTTTCTGCTTCTTCACAGAAAGTGTTTAGAAACTCCTGCAAACACACATCAGTTTAACTCTGTAAGTTGAACGCAGACATTGAAGGCCGTTCTGGTTGGTTGCTCCGTTTTGGTTTTAGAAGCAGATATTTTTCAATACAGCGTTTACTCCCATTCACTCTGGAATATCAAAACGCAGCTCCAAGAAGAAACGCGCTTCTCACTCTCTGAATCTCACTGCAGATTCACCTCCCTTAGGTAAGCGAACACACAGCAGAGCAGTCTGAAGGATACGTTCGTTTTGAGTTTCAGACGGAGATTTACAGCTATTTCTGAAATGGTTGGATTTGGCTGGAAAAAAGCGTTTTCTGCTTCTTCACAGAAGGGTCCAGAAACTCCTGCAAACACACATCAGTTTATCTCTGTAAGTTGAACGCACACGTTGAAGGCCGTTCTGTTAGGTTGCTCCGTTTTGGTTTTAGAAGCAGATATTTCTCAATACAGCGTTTACTCCCATTCACTCTGGAATATCAAAACGCAGCTCCTAGAAGACACGCGCTTCTCAGTCTCTGATCTCAAGGCAAATTCAACTCCTTTAGGTAAGCGAACACACAGCAGAGGAGTCTGAAGGATACGTTCGTTTTGAGTATTAGACGGAGATTTACAGCTATTTCTGAAATGCTTGGATTTGGCTGGAAAAAAGCGTTTTCTGCTTCTTCACAGAAAGTGTCTAGAAACTCCTGCAAACACACACTGAGTTTAACTCTGTAAGTTGAACGCACACATTGAAGGCCGTTCAGTTAGGTTGCTCCGTTCTGGTTTTAGAAGCAGATATTTCTCAATACAGCGTTTACTCCCATTCACTCTGGAATATCAAAACGCAGCTCCTAGAAGAAACGCGCCTCTCACTCTCTGAATCTCAAGGCCGATTCAACTCCCTTAGGTAAGCGAACACACAGCAGAGCAGTCTGAAGGATACGTTCGTTTTGAGTATTAGACGGAGATTTACAGCTATTTCTGAAATGCTTGGATTTGGCTGGAAAAATGCGTTTTCTGCTTTTTCACAGTAATGGTTTAGAAACTCCTGCAAACACACATGAGTTTAACTCTATAAGTTGAACGAACACATTGAAGGCCGTTGTTAGGTTGCTCCATTTTGGTTTTAGAAGCAGATGTTACTCAATACAGCGTTTACTCCCATTCGCTCGAATATCAAAACGCAGCTCCTAGAAGAAACGCGCATCTCACTCTCTGAATCTGAAGGCAGATTTAACTCCCTAAGGTAAGCGAACACAGAGCAGAGGAGTCGGAAGGATACGTTCGTTTTGAGTTTTAGACGGAGATTTACAGCTATTTCTGAAATGCTTGGATTTGGCTGGAAAAATGCGTTTTCTATTTCTGAACAGAAAGGGTCTAGAAACTCCTGCAAACACACATCAGTTTAACTTTGTAATTGAACGCACACCTTGAAGGCCGTTCTGTTAGGTTGCTCCGTTTTGGTTTTAGAAGCAGATATTTTCAATACAGGGTTTACTCCCATTCACTCTGGAGTATCAAAACGCAGCTCCTAGTAGAAACGCGCTTCTCACTCTCTGAATCTCAAGGCAGATTCAACTCCCTTAGGTAAGCGAACACACAGCAGAGCAGTCTGAAGGATACGTTCGTTTTGAGTTTTAGACGGAGATTTACAGCTATTTCTGAAATGCTTGGATTTGGCTGGAAAAATGCGTTTTCTGCTGCTTCACAGAAAGTGTCTAGAAACTCCTGCCAACACACAATGAGTTTAACTCTGTAAGTTGAACGCACACATTGAAGGCCGTTCAGTTAGGTTGCTGCGTTCTGGTTTTAGAAGCAGATATTTCTCAACACAGCGTTTACTCCCATTCACTCTGGAATATCAAAACGCAGCTCCTAGAAAAAACGCGCTTCTCACTCTCTGAATCTCAAGGCAGATTCAACTCCCTTAGGTAAGCGAACACACAGCAGAGCAGTCTGAAGGATACGTTCGTTTTGAGTATTAGACGGAGATTTACAGCTATTTCTAAAATGCTTGCATTTGGCTGGAAAAATGGGTTTTCTGCTTTTTCACAGTAATGGTTTAGAAACTCCTGCAAACACACATGAGTTTAACTCTATAAGGTGAACGAACACATTGAAGGCCGTTCTGTTAGGTTGCTCCATTTTGGTTTTAGAAGCAGATGTTACTCAATACAGCCTTTACTTTCATTCGCTCGAATATCAAAACGCAGCTCCTAGAAGAAACGCGCATCTCACTCTCTGAATCTGAAGGCAGATTTAACTTCCTAAGGTAAGCGAACACAGAGCAGAGGAGTCTGAAGGATACGTTCGTTTTGAGTTTTAGACGTAGATTTACAGCTATTTCTGAAATGCTTGGATTTGGCTGGAAAAATGCGTTTTCTGCTTCTTCACAGAAAGGGTTTAGAAACTCCTGCGAACACACATCAGTTTAACTCTGTAAGTTGAACGAACACATTGAAGGCCGTTCTGTTAGGTTGCTCCGTTTTGGTTTTAGAAGCAGATATTTTCAATACAGGGTTTACTCCCATTCACTCTGGAGTATCAAAACGCAGCTCCTAGAATAAATGCGCTTCTCACTCTGAATCTCAAGGCAGATTCAACTCCCTTAGGTAAGCGAACACACAGCAGAGCAGTCTGAAGGATAAATTCGTTTTGAGTTTTAGACGGAGATTTACAGCTCTTTCTGAAATGCTTGGATTTGGCTGGAAAAATGCGTTTTCTGCTTCTTCACAGAAATGGTGTAGAAACTCCTGCAAACACACATCAGTTTAACTCTGTAAGTTGAACGCACACATTGAAGGCCGTTCTGTTAGGTTGCTCCGTTTTGGTTTTAGAAGCAGATATTTTCAATACAGCGTTTACTCCCATTCACTCTGGAATATCAAAACGCAGCTCCCAGAAGAAAGGAGCTTCTCACTCTCTGAATCTCAAGGCAGATTCAACTCCCTTAGGTAACCGAACACACAGCAGAGCAGTCTGAAGGATACGTTCGTTTTGAGTTTTAGAAGGATATTTACACCTATTTCTGAAATGCTTGTATTTGGCTGGAAAAATGCGTTTTCTGCTTCTTCACAGAAGGGGTCTAGAAATTCCTGCAAATACATCAGTTTAATTCTGTAAGTTGAACTGACACATTGAGGGCCGTTCTGTTAGGTTGCTCCGTTTTGATATTAGAAGCAGATATTTCTCAATACAGCGTTTACTCCCATTCACTCTGGAATATCCAAACGCAGCTCCTAGAAGAAACGCGCTTCTCACTCTCTGAATCTCAAGGCCGATTCAACTCCCTTAGGTAAGCGAACACACAGCAGAGCAGTCTGAAGGATACGTTCGTTTTGAGTTTTAGACGGAGATTTACAGCTCTTTCTGAAATGCTTGGATTTGGCTGGAAAAATGCGTTTTCTGCTTCTTCAAAGAAAGGGTTTAGAAACTCCTGCAAACACACATCAGTTTAACTCTGTAAGTTGAACGCACACATTGAAAGCCGTTCTGTTAAGTTTCTCCGTTTTGGTTTTAGAAGCAGATATTTCTCAATACAGCGTTTACTCCCTTTCACTCTGGAATACCAAAACGCAGGTGCTAGAAGAAATGCACTTCTCACTCTCTGAATCTCAAGGCAGATTCAACACCCTTAGGTAAGCGAACACACAGAAGAGCAGTCTGAAAAATACATTCGTTTTGAGTTTTAGACGGAGATTTACAACTATTTCTGAAATGCTTGCATTTGGCTGCAAGAATGCGTTTTCTGCTTCTTCACAGAAAGTGTTTAGAAACTCCTGCAAACACACATCAGTTGAACTTTGTAAGTTGAACGCACACATTGAAGGCCGTTCTGGTAGGTTGCTCCGTTTTGGTTATAGAAGCAGATATTTCTCAATACAGCGATTACTGCCATTCACTCTGGAATATCAAAACGCAGCTCCTAGAAGAAACGCGATTCTCACTCAATGAATCCAAAGGCAGATTCAACTTTCTTAGGTAAGCGAACACACAGCAGAGCAGTCTGAAGGATACGTTCGTTTTGAGTTTTAGACGGAGATTTATAGCTATTTCTGAAATGTTTGGATTTGGCTGGAAATATGCGTTTTCTGCTTCTTCACAGAAAGGGTTTAGAAACTCCTGCAAACACTCATCAGTTTAACTCTGTAAGTTGAACGAACACGTTGAAGGCCGTTCTGTTAGGTTGCTCCGTTTTGGTTTTAGAAGCAGATATTTTCAATACAGCGTTTACTCCCATTCACTCTGGAATATCAAAACGCAACTCCTAGAAGACACGCGCTTCTCACTCTCTGATCTTAAGGCAAATTCAACTCCTTTAGGTAAGCGAACACACAGAAGAGCAGTCTGAAGGATACGTTCGTTTTGAGTTTTAGACCGAGATTTACAGCTATTTCTGAAATGCTTGGATTTGGCTAAAAAAATGCGTTTTCTATTTCTTCACAGAAAGGGTTTAGACACTCCTGCAAACACACAAGTTTAACTTTGTAAGTTGAATGCAAACATTGAAGGCCGTTCTGTTAGGTTGCTCCGTTTTGGTTTTAGAAGCAGATATATCTCAATACAGCGTTTACTCCCATTCACTCTTTAATATCAAAAGGCAGTTCCAGAAGAAACGCGCTTCTCACTCTCTGAATCTCAAGGCAGATTCAACTCCCTTAGGTAAGCGAACACACAGCAGAGCAGTCTGAAGGAAACGTTCGTTTTGAGTTTTAGACGGAGATTTACAGCTATTTCTGAAATGCTTGGATGTGGCTGGAAAAATGCGTTTTTTGCTTCTTCACAGAAAGGGTTTAGAAACTCCTGCAAACACACATCAGTTTAACTCTGTAAGTTGAACGCACACATTGAAGGCCGTTCTGTTAGGTTGCTCCGTTTTGGTTTTAGAAGCAGTTATTTTCAATACAGCGTTTACTCCCATTAACTCTGGAATATCAAAACGCAGCTCCTAGAAGAAAGGCGCTTCTCTCTCTCTGAATCTCAAGGCAGATTCAACTCCCGTAGGTAAGCGAACACACAGCAGAGCAGTCTGAAGGATACGTTTGTTTTGAGTATTAGACGGAGATTTACATCTATTTCTGAAATGCTTGGATTTGGCTGGAAAAATCCGTTTTCTGCTTCTTCACAGAAAGGGTCTAGAAACTCCTGCAAACACACATCAGTTTAACTCTGTAAGTTGAACGCACACATTGAAGGCCGTTCTGTTAGGTTGCTCGTTTTGGTGTTAGAAGCAGATATATCTCAATAGAGCATTTACTCCCATTCACTCTGGAATATCAAAACGCAGCTCCTAGAAGAAGCACGCTTCTCACTCTCTGAATCTCAAGGCAGATTCAACTCCCTTAGGTAAGCGAACACACAGCAGAGCAGTCTGAAGGATACGTTCGTTTTGAGTATGAGACGGAGATTTACAGCTATTTCTGAAACGCTTGGATATGGCTGGAAAAATGCGTTTTCTGCTTCTTCACAGAAAGGGTCTAGAAACTCCTGCAAATACACATGAGTTTAACTTTTTAAGTTGAATGCAAACATTGAAGGCCGTTCTGTTAGGTTGCTCCGTTTTAATTTTAGAAGCAGATATATCTCAATAGAGCGTTTACTCCCATTCACTCTGGAATATCAAAACGCAGCTCCTAGAGGAAACGCGCTTCTCACTTTATGAATCTCAAGGGAGATTCAACTCCCTTAGGTAAGCGAACACACAGCAGAGCAGTCTGAAGGATACGTTCGTTTTGAGTTTTAGACGGAGATTTACAGCTCTTTCTGAAATGCTTGGATTTGTCTGGAAAAATGCGTTTTCTGCTTCTTCACAGAAAGGGTTTAGAAACTTTTGCAAACACACATCAGTTTAACTCTGTAAGTTGAACGCACACATTTAAGGCCGTACTGTTAGGTTGCTCCGTTTTGGTTTTAGAAGCAGATATTTCTCAATACAGCGTTTATTCCCATTCACTCTGGAATATCAAAACCCAGCTCCTAGAATAAACGCGCTTTTCACTCTCTGAATTTCAAGACACATTCAACTCCCTTAGGTAAGCGAACACACAGCAGAGCAGTCTGAAGGATACGTTCGTTTTGAGTTTTAGACGGAGATTTACAGCTATTTCTGAAATGCTTGGATTTGGCTGGAAAAATGCGTTTTCTGTTTCTTCACAGAAAGGGTCTAGAAACTCGTGCAAACACACATCAGTTTACCTCTGTAAGTTGAACGCATACATTGAAGGCCGTTCTGTTAGGTTGCTCCGTTTTGGTTTTAGAAGCAGATATTTCTCAATACAGCGTTTACTCCCATTCGCTCGAATATCAAAAGGCAGCTCCTAGAAGAAACGCGCTTCTCACTCTCTGAATCTCAAGGCAGATTCAACTCCCTTAGGTAAGCGAACACACAGCAGAGCAGTCTGAAGGATACGTTTGTTTTGAGTATTAGACGGAGATTTACAGCTATTTCTGAAATGCTTGGATTTGGCTGGAAAAGTCCGTTTTCTGCTTCTTCAAAGAAAGGGTCTAGAAACTCCTGCAAACACACATCAGTTTAACTCTGTAAGTTGAACGCACACATTGAAGGCCGTTCTGTTAGGTTGCTCGTTTTGGTGTTAGAAGCAGATATATCTCAATAGAGCATTTACTCCCATTCACTCTGGAATATCAAAACGCAGCTCCTAGAAGAAGCACGCTTCTCACTCTCTGAATCTCAAGGCAGATTCAACTCCCTTAGGTAAGCGAACACACAGTAGAGCAGTCTGAAGGATACGTTCGTTTTGAGTATGAGACGGAGATTTACAGCTATTTCTAAAACGCTTGGATTTGGCTGGAAAAATGCGTTTTCTGCTTCTTCACAGAAAGGGTCTAGAAACTCCTGCAAATACACATGAGTTTAACTTTGTAAGTTGAATGCAAACATTGAAGGCCGTTCTGTTAGGTTGCTCCGTTTTAATTTTAGAAGCAGATATATCTCAATAGAGCGTTTACTCCCATTCACTCTGGAATAAAAAAACGCAGCTCCTAGAGGAAACGCGCTTCTCACTTTATGAATCTCAAGGGAGATTCAACTTTCTTAGGTAAGCGAACACACAGCAGAGCAGTCTGAAGGATACGTTCGTTTTGAGTTTTAGACGGAGATTTACAGCTCTTTCTGAAATGCTTGGATTTGGCTGGAAAAATGAGATTTTTGCTTCTTCACAAAAAGGGTTTAGAAACTCCTGCAAACACACATCAGTTTATCTCTGTAAGTTGAACGCACACATTGAAGGCCGTTCTCTTAGGTTTCTCCGTTTTGGTTTTAGAAGCAGATGTTTCTCAATACAGCGTTTATTCCCATTCACTCTGGAATATCAAAACGCAGCTCCTGGAAAAAACGCGCTTTTCACTCTCTGAATTTCAAGACACATTCAACTCCCTTAGGTAAGTGAACACACAGCAGAGCAGTCTGAAGGATACGTTCGTTTTGAGTTTTAGACGGAGATTTACAGCTATTTCTGAAATGCTTGGATTTGGCTGGAAAAATGCGTTTTCTGCTTCTTCACAGATAGGGTTTAGAAACTCCTGCAAACACACATCAGGTTACCTCTGTAAGCTGAACGCACACATTGAAGGCCGTTCTGTTAGGTTGCTCTGTTTTGGTTTTAGAAGCAGATATATCTCAATACAGAGTTTACTCCCATTCACTCTGGAATATCAAAACGTAGCTGCTAGACGAAACGTGCTTCTCACTCTCTGAATCTCAAGGCAGATTCAACTCCCTTCGGTAAGCGAACACACAGAAGAGCAGTCTGAAGCATACGTTCGTTTTGAGTTTTAGACGGAGATATACAGCTATTTCTGAAATGCTTGGATTTGGCTGGAAAGATGCGTTTTCTGCTTCTTCACAGAAAGTGTTTAGAAACTCCTGCAAACACACATGAGTTTAACTCTGTAAGTTGAACGCACACATTGAAGGCCGTTCTGTTAGGTTGCTCCGTTTTGGTTTTAGAAGCAGATATTTTCAATACAGGGTTTACTCCCATTCACTCTGGAATATCAAAACGCAGCTCGTAGAAGAAACGCGCATCTCACTCTCTGAATCTCAAGGCAGATTCAACTCCCTTAGGTAAGCGAACACACAGCAGAGCAGTCTGAAGGATACGTTCGTTTTGAGTTTTAGACGGAGATTTACAGCTCTTTCTGAAATGCTTGGATTTGCCTCGAAAAATGCGTTTTCTGCTTCTTAACAGAAAGGATCTAGAAACTACTGCAAATACACATGAGTTTAACTTTGTAAGTTGAATGCAAACATTGAAGGCCTTTCTGTTAGGTTTCTCCGTTTTGGTTTTAGAAGCAGATATATCTTAATACAGCGTTTACTCCAATTCACTCTGGAATATCAAAACGCAGCTCTTAGAAGAAACGCGCTTCTCACTCTATGAATCTCAAGGCAGATTCAACTCCCTTAGGTAAGCGAACACACAGAAGAGCATTCTGAAGAATACGTTCGTTTTGAGTTTTAGACGGAGATTTACAGCTATTTCTGAAATGCTTGGATTTGGCTGGAAAAATCCGTTTTCTGCTTCTTCACAGAAAGGGTTTAGAAACTCCTGCAAACACACATGAGTTTAACTCTATAAGTTGAACGCACACTTTGAAGGCCGTTCTTTTAGGTTGCTCCGTTTTGGTTTTAGAAGCAGATATTTCTCAATACAGCGTTTACTCCCATTCACTCTGGAATATCAAAACGCAGCTCCTAGAAAAACGCGCATCTCACTCTCTGAATCTCAAGGCAGATGTAACTTCCTTAGGTAAGCGAACACACAGCAGAGCCGTCTGAAGGATACGTTCGTTTTCAGTTTTAGACGGAGATTTACAGCTCTTTATGAAATGCTTGGATTTGGCTGGAAAAATGCGTTTTCGGCTTCTTCACAGAAAGGGTCTAGAAACTCCTGCAAATACACGTGAGTTTAACTGTGTAAGTTGAATGCAAACATTGAAGGCCGTTCTGTTAGGTTGCTCCGTTTTGGTTTTAGAAGCAGATATATCTCAATACAGCGTTTACTCCCATTCACTCTTTAATATCAAAACGCAGTTCCAGAAGAAACACGCTTCTCACTCTCTGAATCTCAAGGCAGATTCAACTCCCTTAGGTAAGCGAACACACAGCAGAGCAGTCTGAAGGATACGTTCGTTTTGAGTTTTAGACGGAGATTTACAGCTATTTCTGAAATGCTTGGATTTGGCTGAAAAAATGCGTTTTCTGCTTCTTCACAGAAAGGGTTTAGAAACTCCTGCAAACACACATGAGTTTAACTCTATAAGTTGAACGCACACATTGAAAACCGTTCTGTTAGGTTGCTCCGTTTTGGTTTTAGAAGGAGATATTTCTCAATACAGCGTTTACTCCCATTCACTTTGGAATATCAAAACGCAGCTCCTAGAAAAACGCGCATCTCGCTCTCTGAATGTCAAGGCAGATGTAACTCCCTTAGGTAAGCGAACACACAGCAGAGCAGTCTGAAGGATACGTTCGTTTTGAGTTTTAGACGGAGATTTACAGCTCTTTCTGAAATGCTTGGATTTGGCTGGAAAAATGCGTTTTCTGCCTCTTCACAGAAAGGATCTAGAAACTCCTGAAAATACACATGAGTTTACCTTTGTAAGTTGAATGAAAACATTGAAGGCCTTTATTTTAGGTTGCTTTGTTTTGGTTTTAGAAGCGAATATATCTCAATACAGCGTTTACTCCCATTCACTCTG
This sequence comes from Callithrix jacchus, assembly GCF_049354715.1. Taxonomy (NCBI): domain Eukaryota; kingdom Metazoa; phylum Chordata; class Mammalia; order Primates; family Cebidae; genus Callithrix; species Callithrix jacchus. The sequence continues at coordinate 58,552,103 of NC_133524.1, read as the reverse complement.
GAATATCAAAACGCAGCTCTTAGAAGAAACACGCTTCTCACTCTATGAATCTCAAGGCAGATTCAACTCCCTTAGGTAAGCGAACACACAGCAGAGCAGTCTGAAGGATACGTTCGTTTTGAGTTTTAGACGGAGATTTACAGCTATTTCTGAAATGCTTGGATTTGGCTGGAAAAATGCGTTTTCTGCTTCTTCACAGAAAGGGTTTAGAAACTCCTGCAAACACACATCAGTTTAACTCTGTAAGTTGAAGGCAGACATTGAAGGCCGTTCTGTTAGGTTGCTCCGTTTTGGTTTTAGAAGCAGATATTTCTCAATACAGCGTTTACTCCCATTCACTCTGGAATATCAAAACGCAGCTCCTTGAAGAAACGCGCATCTCACTCTCTGAATCTCAAGGCAGACTCAACTCCCTTAGGTAAGCGAACACACAGCAGAGCAGTCTGAAGGATACGTTCGTTTTGAGTTTTAGACGGAGATTTACAGCTATCTCGGAAATGCTTTGATTTGGCTGGAAAAATGCGTTTTCTGCTTCTTCACAGAAAGGGTTTAGAAACTCCTGCAAACACACATGAGTTTAACTGCATAAGTTGAACGCACACATTGTAGGCCGTTCTGTTAGGTTGCTCCGTTTTGGTTTTAGAAGCAGATATTTCTCAATACATCGTTTACTCCCATTCACTCTGGCATATCAAAACGCAGCTCCTAGAAAAACGCGCATCTCACTCTCTGAATCTAAATGCAGATGTAACTCCCTTAGGTAAGCGAACACACAGCAGAGCAGTCTGAAGGATACGTTCGTTTTGAGTTTTAGACGGAGATTTACAGCTCTTTCTGAAATGCTTGGATTTGGCTGCAAAAATGCGTTTTCTGCTTCTTCACAGAAAGTGTTTAGAAACTCCTGCAAATACACATGAGTTTAACTTTGTCAGTTAAATGCAAACATTGAAGGCCGTTCTGCTAGGTTGCTCCGTTTTGGTTTTAGAAGCAGATATATCTCAATACAGCGTTTACTTCCATTCACTCTGGAATATCAAAACGCAGATCTTAGAAGAAACGCGCTTCTCACTCTATGAATCTCAAGGCAGATTAAACTTCCTTAGGTAAGCGAACACACAGCAGAGCAGTCTGAAGGATACGTTCGTTTTGAGATTTAGACGGAGATTTAGAGCTATTTCTGAAACGCTTGGATTTGGCTGGAAAATTGCGTTTTCTGCTTCTTCACAGAAAGGGTTTAGAAACTCCTGCAAACACACATGAGTTTAACTCTATACGTTGAAGGCAGACATTGAAGGCCTTTTTGTTAGGTTGCTCCGTTTTGGTTTTAGAAGCAGATATTTCTCAATACAGCGTTTACTCCCATTCACTCTGGAATATCAAAACGCAGCTCCTAGAAAAACGCGCATCTCACTCTCTGAATCTCAAGGCAGATGTAACTCCCTTAGGTAAGCGAACACACAGCAGAGCAGTCTGAAGGATACGTTCGTTTTGAGTTTTAGACGGAGATTTACAGCTATTTCTGAAATGCTTGGATTTGGCTCGAAAAATGCGTTTTCTGCTTCTTCACAGAAAGGGTCTAGAAACTCCTGTAAACACACATCAGTTTACCTCTGTAAGTTGAACGCACACATTGAAGGCCGTTCTGTTAGGTTGCTCCGTTTTGGTTTTAGAAGCAGATATTTTCAATACAGGATTTACTCCCATTCACTCTGGAATATCAAAACGCAGCTCCTAGAAGAAACGCGCTTCTCACTCTGTGAATCTCAAGGCAGATTCAACTCCCTTAGGTAAGCGAACACACAGCAGAGCAGTCTGAAGGATAAGTTTGTTTTGAGTTTTAGACGGAGATTTACAGCTATTTCTGAAATGCTTGGATTTGGCTGGAAAAATGCGTTTTCTGCTTCTTCACAGAAAGGGTTTAGAAACTTTTGCAAACACACATCAGTTTAACTCTGTAAGTTGAACGCACACATTGAAGGCCGCACTGTTAGGTTGCTCCGTTTTGGTTTTAGAAGCAGATATTTCTCAATACAGCGTTTATTCCCATTCACTCTGGAATATCAAAACCCAGCTCCTAGAATAAACGCGCTTTTCACTCTCTGAATCTCAAGGCAGATGTAACTCCCTTAGGTAAGCGAACACACAGCAGAGCAGTCTGAAGGATAAGTTCGTTTTGAGTTTTAGACGGAGATTTACAGCTATTTCTGAAATGCTTGGATTTGGCTCGAAAAATGCGTTTTCTGCTTCTTCACAGAAAGGGTCTAGAAACTCCTGCAAACACACATCAGTTTACCTCTGTAAGTTGAACGCACACATTGAAGGCCGTTCTGTTAGGTTGCTCCGTTTTGGTTTTAGAAGCAGATATTTTCAATACAGCGTTTACTCCCATTCACTCTGGAATATCAAAACGCAGCTCCTAGAAGAAACCCGCATCTCACTCTCTGAATTTCAAGGCAGATTCAACTCCCTTAGGTAAGCGAACACACAGCAGAGCAGTCTGAAGGATACGTTCGTTTTGAGTTTCAGACGGAGATTTACATCTCTTTCTGAAATGCTTGGATTTGTCTGGAAAAATGCGTTGTCTGCTTCTTCATAGAAAGGGTCTAGAAACTCCTGCAAATACACATGAGATTAACTTTGTAAGTTCAATGCAAACATTGAAGGCCGTTCTGTTAAGTTGCTCCGTTTTGGTTTTAGAAGGAGATATTTTCAATACAGCGTTTATTCCCATTCACTCTGGAATATCAAAACGCAGCTGCTAGAAGAAACGTGCTTCTCACTCTCTGAATCTCAAGGCAGATTCAACTCCCTTAGGTAAGCGAACACACAGAAGAGCAGTCTGAAGCATACGTTCGTTTTGAGTTTTAGACGGAGATTTACAGCTCTTTCTGAAATGCTTGGATTTGGCTGGAAAAATGCGTTTTCTGCTTCTTCACAGAAAGGGTCTAGAAATTCCTGCAAAAACACATCAGTTTAACTCTGCAAGTTGAAAGTACACATTGAAGGCCGTTCTGTTAGGTTGCTCCGTTTTGGTTTTCGAAGCAGATATTTCTCAATTCAGCGTTTACTCCCATTCACCCTGGAATATCAAAACGCAGCTCTTAGAAGAAACGCGCTTCTCACTCTCTGAATCTCAAGGCCGATTCAACTCCCTTAGGTAAGCGAACACACAGCAGAGCAGTCTGAAGGATACCTTCGTTTTGAGTATTAGACGGAGATTTACAGCTATTTCGGAAATGCTTTGATTTGGCTGGAAAAATGCGTTTTCTGCTTCTTCACAGAAAGGGTTTAGAAACTCCTGCAAACACACATGAGTTTAACTCTATAAGTTGAACGCACACATTGTAAGCCGTTCTGTTAGGTTGCTCCGTTTTGGTTTTAGAAGCAGATATTTCTCAATACAGCGTTTACTCCCATTCACTCTGGCATATCAAAACGCAGCTCCTAGAAAAACGCGCATCTCACTCTCTGAATCTAAATGCAGATGTAACTCCCTTAGGTAAGCGAACACACAGCAGAGCAGTCTGAAGGATACGTTCGTTTTGAGTTTTAGACGGAGATTTACAGCTCTTTGTGAAATGCTTGGATTTGGCTGCAAAAATGCGTTTTCTGCTTCTTCACAGAAAGTGTTTAGAAACTCGTGCAAATACACATGAGTTTAACTTTGTCAGTTAAATGCAAACATTGAAGGCCGTTCTGTTAGGTTGCTCCGTTTTGGTTTTAGAAGCAGATATATCTCAATACAGCGTTTATTTCCATTCACTCTGGAATATCAAAACGCAGCTCTTAGAAGAAACGCGCTTCTCACTCTATGAATCTCAAGGCAGATTCAACTCCCTTAGGTAAGCGAACACACAGCAGAGCAGTCTGAAGGATACGTTCGTTTTGAGATTTAGACGGAGATTTAGAGCTATTTCTGAAACGCTTGGATTTGGCTGGAAAATTGCGTTTTCTGCTTCTTCACAGAAAGGGTTTAGAAACTCCTGCAAACACACATGAGTTTAACTCTATACGTTGAAGGTAGACATTGAAGGCCTTTTTTTTAGGTTGCTCCGTTTTGGTTTTAGAAGCAGATATTTCTCAATACAGCGTTTACTCCCATTCACTCTGGAATATCAAAACGCAGCTCCTAGAAAAACGCGCATCTCACTCTCTGAATCTCAAGGCAGATGTAACTCCCTTAGGTAAGCGAACACACAGCAGAGCAGTCTGAAGGATACGTTCGTTTTGAGTTTTAGACGGAGATTTACAGCTATTTCTGAAATGCTTGGATTTGGCTCGAAAAATGCGTTTTCTGCTTCTTCACAGAAAGGGTCTAGAAACTCCTGCAAACACACATCAGTTTACCTCTGTAAGTTGAACGCACACATTGAAGGCCGTTCTGTTAGGTTGCTCCGTTTTGGTTTTAGAAGCAGATATTTTCAATACAGGATTTACTCCCATTCACTCTGGAATATCAAAACGCAGCTCCTAGAAGAAACGCGCTTCTCACTCTGTGAATCTCAAGGCAGATTCAACTCCCTTAGGTAAGCGAACACACAGCAGAGCAGTCTGAAGGATAAGTTTGTTTTGAGTTTTAGACGGATATTTACAGCTATTTCTGAAATGCTTGGATTTGGCTGGAAAAATGCGTTTTCTGCTTCTTCACAGAAATGGTCTAGAAACTCCTGCAAACACACATCAGTTTAACTCTGTAAGTTGAACACACACATTGAAGGCCGTTCTGTTAGGTTGCTCCGTTTTGGTTTTAGAAGCAGATATTTCTCAATACAGCGTTTATTCCCATTCACTCTGGAATATCAAAACGCAGCTCGTAGAAAAACGCGCATCTCACTCTCTGAATCTCAAGGCAGACTTAACTCCCTTAGGTAAGCGAACACACAGCAGAGCAGTCTGAAGGATACGTTCGTTTTGAGTTTTAGACGGATATTTACAGCTATTTCTGAAATGCTTGTATTTGGCTGGAAAAATGCGTTTTCTGCTTATTCACAGAAAGGGTCTAGAAATTCCTGCAAACACACATCAGTTTAACTCTGTAAGTTGAACGGACACATTGAAGGCCGTTCTGTTAGGTTGCTCCGTTTTGGTTTTCGAAGCAGATATTTCTCAATACAGCGTTTACTCCCATTCACTCTGGAATATCAAAACGCAGCTCCTAGAAGAAACGCGCTTCTCACTCTCTGAATCTCAAGGCAGATTCAACTCCCTTAGGTTAGCTAACACACAGCAGAGCAGTCTGAAGGATACGTTCGTTTTGAGTTTTAGACGAGATTTACAGCTATTTCTGAAATGCTTGGATTTGGCTGGAAAAATGCGTTTTCTGCTTCTTCTCAGAAAGGGTCTAGAAACTCCTGCAAATACTCGAGTTTAACTTTGTATGTTGAATGCAAACATTGAAGGCGGTTCTGTTAGGTTGCTCCGTTTTGGTTTTAGAAGCAGATATATGTCAATACAGCGTTTACTCCCATTCACTCTTTAATATCAAAACGCAGTTCCAGAAGAAACGCGCTTCTCACTCTATGAATCTCAAGGCAGATACAACTCCCTTAGGTAAGCGAAGACACAGCAGAGCAGTCTGAAGGATACGTTCGTTTTGAGTTTTAGACGGAGATTTACAGCTCTTTCTGAAATGCTTGGATTTGGCTGGAAAAATGCGTTTTCTGCTTCTTCACAGAAAGGGTCTAGAAATTCCTGCAAACACACATCAGTTTAACTCTGTAAGTTGAACGGACACATTGAAGGCCGTTCTGTTAGGATGCTGTGTTTTCGTTTTCGAAGCAGATATTTCTCAATACAGCGTTTACTCCCATTCACTCTGGAATATCAAAACGCAGCTCCTAGAAGAAACGTGCTTCTCACTCTCTGAATCTCAAGGCCGATTCAACTCCCTTAGGTAAGCGAAAACACAGCAGAGCAGTCTGAAGGATACGTACGTTTTGAGTATTAGACGGAGATTTACAGCTATTTCTGAAATGCTTGGATTTCACTGGAAAAATGCGTTTTTTGCTTCTTCACAGAAAGGGTTTAGAAACTCCTGCAAACACACATCAGTTTAACTCCATAAGTTGAAGGCACACATTGAAGGCCGTTCTGTTAGGTTGCTCCGTTTTGGTTTCAGAAGCAGATATTTTCAATACAGCGTTCACTCCCATTCACTCTAGAATATCAAAACGCAGCTCCTAGAAGAAACGCGCATCTCACTCTCTGAATCTCAAGGCAGATTCAACTCCCTTAGGTAAGCGAAAACACAGAAAAGCAGTCTGAAGGATACGTTCGTTTTGAGTTTTAGACGGAGATTTCCAGCTATTTCTGAAATGCTTGGATTTGTCTGGAAAAATCCGTTTTCTGCTTCTTCACAGAAAGGGTTTAGAAACTCCTGCAAACACACATGAGTTTAACTCTGTAAGTTGAACGCACACATTGAAGGCCGTTCTGTTAGGTTGCTCCGTTTTGGCTTTAGAAGCAGATATTTTCAATACAGCGTTTACTCCCATTCACTCTGGAATATCAAAACGCAGCTCGTAGAAGAAACGCGCATCTCACTCTCTGAATCTCAAGGCAGATTCAACTCCCTTAGGTAAGCGAACACACAGCAGAGCAGTCTGAAGGATACGTTCGTTTTGGGTTTTAGACGGAGATTTACAACTCTTTCGGAAATGCTTGTATTTGGCTGGAAAAATGCGTTTTCTGCTTCTTCACAGAAAGGGTCTAGAAACTCCTGCAAATACACATGAGTGTAACTTTCTAAGTTGAATGCAAACATTGAAGGCCGTTCTGTTAGGTTGCTCCGTTTTGGTTTTAGAAGCAGATATTTCTCAATACAGCGTTTACTCCCATTCACTCTGGAATATCAAAACGCAGCTCCTAGAAAAACGCGCATCTCACTCTCTGAATCTCAAGGCAGATGTAACTTCCTTAGGTAAGCGAACACACAGCAGAGCAGTCTGAAGGATACGTTCGGTTTGAGTTTTAGACGGAGTTTTACAGCTATTTTTGACATGCTTGGATTTGGCTGGAAAAATGCGTTTTCTGCTTCTTCACAGAAAGGGTTTAGAAACTCCTGCAAACACACATCAGTTTACCTCTGTAAGTTGAACGCACACATTGAAGGCCGTTCTGCTAGGTTGCTCGGTTTTGGTTTTAGAAGCAGATATTTTCAATACAGCGTTTACTCCCATTCACTCTGGAATATCAAAACGCAGTTCCAGAAGAAACGCGCTTCTCACTCTCTGAATCTCAAGGCAGATTCAACTCCCTTAGGTAAGCGAACACACAGCAGAGCAGTCTGAAGGATACGTTCGTTTTGAGTTTTAGACGGAGATTTACAGCTATTTCTGAAATGCTTGGATTTGGCTGGAAAAATGCGTTTTTTGCTTCTTCACAGAAAGGGTTTAGAAACTCCTGCAAACACACATCAGTTTAACACTGTAAGTTGAACGCACACATTGAAGGCCGTTCTGTTAGGTTGCTCCGCTTTTGGTTTTAGAAGCAGTTATTTTCAATACAGCGTTTACTCCCATTAACTCTGGAATATCAAAACGCAGCTCCTAGAAGAAAGGCGCTTCTTTCTCTCCGAATCTCAAGGCAGATTCAACTCCCTTAGGTAAGCGAACACACAGCAGAGCAGTCTGAAGAATACGTTTGTTTTGAGTATTAGACGGAGATTTACATCTATTTCTGAAATGCTTGGATTTGGCTGGAAAAATCCGTTTTCTGCTTCTTCACAGAAAGGGTCTAGAAACTCCTGCAAACACACATCAGTTTAACTCTGTAAGTTGAACGCACACATTGAAGGCCGTTCTGTTAGGTTGCTCGTTTTGGTGTTAGAAGCAGATATATCTCAATAGAGCATTTACTCCCATTCAGTCTGGAATATCAAAACGCAGCTCCTAGAAGAAGCACGCTTCTCACTCTCTGAATCTCAAGGCAGATTCAACTCCCTTAGGTAAGCGAACACACAGCAGAGCAGTCTGAAGGATACGTTCGTTTTGAGTATGAGACGGAGATTTACAGCTATTTCTGAAACGCTTGGATTTGGCTGGAAAAATGCGTTTTCTGCTTCTTCACAGAAAGGGTCTAGAAACTCCTGCAAATACACATGAGTTTAACTTTGTAAGTTGAATGCAAACATTGAAGGCCGTTCTGTTAAGTTGCTCCGTTTTAATTTTAGAAGCAGATATATCTCAATAGAGCGTTTACTCCCATTCACTCTGGAATATCAAAACGCAGCTCCTAGAGGAAACGCGCTTCTCACTTTATGAATCTCAAGGGAGATTCAACTCCCTTAGGTAAGCGAACACACAGCAGAGCAGTCTGAAGGATACGTTCGTTTTGAGTTTTAGACGGAGATTTACAGCTCTTTCTGAAATGCTTGGATTTGTCTGGAAAAATGCGTTTTCTGCTTCTTCACAGAAAGGGTTTAGAAACTTTTGCAAACACACATCAGTTTAACTCTGTAAGTTGAACCCACACATTGAAGGCCGTACTGTTAGGTTGCTCCGTTTTGGTTTTCGAAGCAGATATTTCTCAATACAGCGTTTATTCCCATTCCTCTGGAATATCAAAACCCAGCTCCTAGAATAAACGCGCTTTTCACTCTCTGAATTTCAAGACACATTCAACTCCCTTAGGTAAGCGAACACACAGCAGAGCAGTCTGAAGGATACGTTCGTTTTGAGTTTTAGACGGAGATTTACAGCTATTTCTGAAATGCTTGGATTTGGCTGGAAAAATGCGTTTTCTGTTTCTTCACAGAAAGGGTCTAGAAACTCCTGCAAACACACATTAGTTTACCTCTGTATGTTGAACGCACACATTGAAGGCCGTTCTGTTAGGTTGCTCCGTTTTGGTTTTAGAAGCACATATTTCTCAATACAGCGTTTACTCCCATTCGCTCGAATATCAAAAGGCAGCTCCTAGAAGAAACGCGCTTCTCACTCTCTGAATCTCAAGGCAGATTCAACTCCCTTAGGTAAGCGAACACACAGCAGAGCAGTCTGAAGGATACGTTTGTTTTGAGTATTAGACGGAGATTTACAGCTATTTCTGAAATGCTTGGATTTGGCTGGAAAAATCCGTTTTCTGCTTCTTCACAGAAAGGGTCTAGAAACTCCTGCAAACACACATCAGTTTAACTCTGTAAGTTGAACGCACACATTGAAGGCAGTTCTGTTAGGTTGCTCGTTTTGGTGTTAGAAGCAGATATATCTCAATAGAGCATTTACTCCCATTCACTCTGGAATATCAAAACGCAGCTCCTAGAAGAAGCACGCTTCTCACTCTCTGAATCTCAAGGCAGATTCAACTCCCTTAGGTAAGCGAACACACAGTAGAGCAGTCTGAAGGATACGTTCGTTTTGAGTATGAGACGGAGATTTACAGCTATTTCTGAAACGCTTGGATTTGGCTGGAAAAATGCGTTTTCTGCTTCTTCACAGAAAGGGTCTAGAAACTCCTGCAAATACACATGAGTTTAACTTTGTAAGTTGAATGCAAACATTGAAGGCCGTTCTGTTAGGTTGCTCCGTTTTAATTTTAGAAGCAGATATATCTCAATAGAGCGTTTACTCCCATTCACTCTGGAATAAAAAAACGCAGCTCCTAGAGGAAACGCGCTTCTCACTTTATGAATCTCAAGGGAGATTCAACTCCCTTAGGTAAGCGAACACACAGCAGAGCAGTCTGAAGGATACGTTCGTTTTGAGTTTTAGACGGAGATTTACAGCTCTTTCTGAAATGCTTGGATTTAACTGGAAAAATGCGTTTTCTGCTTCTTCACAGAAAGGGTTTAGAAACTCCTGCAAACACACATCATTTTAACTCTGTAAGTTGAACGCACACATTGAAGGCCGTACTCTTAGGTTGCTCCGTTTTGGTTTTAGAAGCAGATATTTCTCAATACAGCCTTTACTCCCATTCACTCTGGAATATCAAAACGCAGCTCCTAGAAAAACGCGCATCTCACTCTCTGAATCTCAAGGCAGATGTAACTCCCTTAGGTAAGCGAACACACAGCAGAGCAGTCTGAAGGATACGTTCGTTTTGAGTTTTAGACGGAGATTTACAGCTCTTTTTGAAATGCTTGGATTTGGCTGGAAAAATGCGTTTTCTGCTTCTTCACAGAAAGGGTCTAGAAAGTCCTGCAAATACACATGAGTTTAACTTTGTAAGTAGAATGCAAACATGTAAGGCCGTTCTGTTAGGTTGCTCCGTTTTGGTTTTAGAAGCAGATGTTTCTCAATACAGCGTTTATTCCCATTCACTCTGGAATATCAAAACGCAGCTCCTAGAAAAACGCGCATCTCACTCTCTATATCTCAAGGCAGATGTAACTCCCTTAGGTAAGCGAACACACAGCAGAGCAGTCTGAAGGATACGTTCGTTTTGAGTTTTAGACGGAGATTTACAGCTCTTTCTGAAATGCTTGGATTTGGCTGGAAAAATGAGATTTTTGCTTCTTCACACAAAGGGTTTAGAAACTCCTGCAAACACACATCAGTTTATCTCTGTAAGTTGAACGCACACATTGAAGGCCGTTCTCTTAGGTTTCTCCGTTTTGGTTTTAGAAGCAGATGTTTCTCAATACAGCGTTTATTCCCATTCACTCTGGAATATCAAAACGCAGCTCCTAGAAAAAACGCGCTTTTCACTCTCTGAATTTCAAGACACATTCAACTCCCTTAGGTAAGTGAACACACAGCAGAGCAGTCTGAAGGATACGTTCGTTTTGAGTTTTAGACGGAGATTTACAGCTATTTCTGAAATGCTTGGATTTGGCTGGAAAAATGCGTTTTCTGCTTCTTCACAGATAGGGTTTAGAAACTCCTGCAAACACACGTCAGGTTACCTCTGTAAGCTGAATGCACACATTGAAGGCCGTTCTGTTAGGTTGCTCTGTTTTGGTTTTAGAAGCAGATATATCTCAATACAGAGTTTACTCCCATTCACTCTGGAATATCAAAACGTAGCTGCTAGACGAAACGTGCTTCTCACTCTCTGAATCTCAAGGCAGATTCAACTCCCTTCGGTAAGCGAACACACAGAAGAGCAGTCTGAAGCATACGTTCGTTTTGAGTTTTAGACGGAGATATACAGCTATTTCTGAAATGCTTGGATTTGGCTGGAAAGATGCGTTTTCTGCTTCTTCACAGAAAGTGTTTAGAAACTCCTGCAAACACACATGAGTTTAACTCTGTAAGTTGAACGCACACATTGAAGGCCGTTCTTTTAGGTTGCTCCGTTTTGGTTTTAGAAGCAGATATTTTCAATACAGGGTTTACTCCCATTCACTCTGGAATATCAAAACGCAGCTCGTAGAAGAAACGCGCATCTCACTCTCTGAATCTCAAGGCAGATTCAACTCCCTTAGGTAAGCGAACACACAGCAGAGCAGTCTGAAGGATACGTTCGTTGTGAGTTTTAGACGGAGATTTACAGCTCTTTCTGAAATGCTTGGATTTGCCTCGAAAAATGCGTTTTCTGCTTCTTAACAGAAATGATCTAGAAACTACTGCAAATACACATGAGTTTAACTTTGTAAGTTGAATGCAAACATTGACGGCCTTTCTGTTAGGTTTCTCCGTTTTGGTTTTAGAAGCAGATATATCTTAATACAGCGTTTACTCCAATTCACTCTGGAATATCAAAACGCAGCTCTTAGAAGAAACGCGCTTCTCACTCTATGAATCTCAAGGCAGATTCAACTCCCTTAGGTAAGCGAACACACAGCAGAGCGGTCTGAAGGATACGTTCGTTTTGAGTTTTAGACGGAGATTTACAGCTATTTCTGAAATGCTTGGATTTGGCTGGAAAAATGCGTTTTCTGCTTCTTCACAGAAAGGGTTTAGAAACTCCTGCAAACACACATCATTTTAACTCTGTAAGTTGAACGCACACATTGAAGGCCGTACTCTTAGGTTGCTCCGTTTTGGTTTTAGAAGCAGATATTTCTCAATACAGCCTTTACTCCCATTCACTCTGGAATATCAAAACGCAGCTCCTAGAAAAACGCGCATCTCACTCTCTGAATCTCAAGGCAGATGTAACTCCCTTAGGTAAGCGAACACACAGCAGAGCAGTCTGAAGGATACGTTCGTTTTGAGTTTTAGACGGAGATTTACAGCTCTTTTTGAAATGCTTGGATTTGGCTGGAAAAATGCGTTTTCTGCTTCTTCACAGAAAGGGTCTAGAAAGTCCTGCAAATACACATGAGTTTAACTTTGTAAGTAGAATGCAAACATTTAAGGCCGTTCTGTTAGGTTGCTCCGTTTTGGTTTTAGAAGCAGATGTTTCTCAATACAGCGTTTATTCCCATTCACTCTGGAATATCAAAACGCAGCTCCTAGAAAAACGCGCATCTCACTCTCTGTATCTCAAGGCAGATGTAACTCCCTTAGGTAAGCGAACACACAGCAGAGCAGTCTGAAGGATACGTTCGTTTTGAGTTTTAGACGGAGATTTACAGCTCTTTCTGAAATGCTTGGATTTGGCTGGAAAAATGAGATTTTTGCTTCTTCACACAAAGGGTTTAGAATCTCCTGCAAACACACATCAGTTTATCTCTGTAAGTTGAACGCACACATTGAAGGCCGTTCTCTTAGGTTTCTCCGTTTTGGTTTTAGAAGCAGATGTTTCTCAATACAGCGTTTATTCCCATTCACTCTGGAATATCAAAACGCAGCTCCTAGAAAAAACGCGCTTTTCACTCTCTGAATTTCAAGACACATTCAACTCCCTTAGGTAAGTGAACACACAGCAGAGCAGTCTGAAGGATACGTTCGTTTTGAGTTTTAGACGGAGATTTACAGCTATTTCTGAAATGCTTGGATTTGGCTGGAAAAATGCGTTTTCTGCTTCTTCACAGATAGGGTTTAGAAACTCCTGCAAACACACGTCAGGTTACCTCTGTAAGCTGAATGCACACATTGAAGGCCGTTCTGTTAGGTTGCTCTGTTTTGGTTTTAGAAGCAGATATATCTCAATACAGAGTTTACTCCCATTCACTCTGGAATATCAAAACGTAGCTGCTAGATGAAACGTGCTTCTCACTCTCTGAATCTCAAGGCAGATTCAACTCCCTTCGGTAAGCGAACACACAGAAGAGCAGTCTGAAGCATACGTTCGTTTTGAGTTTTAGACGGAGATATACAGCTATTTCTGAAATGCTTGGATTTGGCTGGAAAGATGCGTTTTCTGCTTCTTCACAGAAAGTGTTTAGAAACTCCTGCAAACACACATGAGTTTAACTCTGTAAGTTGAACGCACACATTGAAGGCCGTTCTGTTAGGTTGCTCCGTTTTGGTTTTAGAAGCAGATATTTTCAATACAGGGTTTACTCCCATTCACTCTGGAATATCAAAACGCAGCTCGTAGAAGAAACGCGCATCTCACTCTCTGAATCTCAAGGCAGATTCAACTCCCTTAGGTAAGCGAACACACAGCAGAGCAGTCTGAAGGATACGTTCGTTGTGAGTTTTAGACGGAGATTTACAGCTCTTTCTGAAATGCTTGGATTTGCCTCGAAAAATGCGTTTTCTGCTTCTTAACAGAAAGGATCTAGAAACTACTGCAAATACACATGAGTTTAACTTTGTAAGTTGAATGCAAACATTGACGGCCTTTCTGTTAGGTTTCTCCGTTTTGGTTTTAGAAGCAGATATATCTTAATACAGCGTTTACTCCAATTCACTCTGGAATATCAAAACGCAGCTCTTAGAAGAAACGCGCTTCTCACTCTATGAATCTCAAGGCAGATTCAACTCCCTTAGGTAAGCGAACACACAGCAGAGCGGTCTGAAGGATACGTTCGTTTTGAGTTTTAGACGGAGATTTACAGCTATTTCTGAAATGCTTGGATTTGGCTGGAAAAATGCGTTTTCTGCTTCTTCACAGAAAGAGTTTAGAAACTCCTGCAAACACACATCAGTTTAACTCTGTAAGTTGAAGGCACACATTGAAGGCCTTTCTGTTAGGTTGCTCCGTTTTGGTTTTAGAAGCAGATATTTCTCAATACAGCGTTTACTCCCATTCACTCTGGAATATCAAAACGCAGCTCCTAGAAAAACGCGCATCTCACTCTCTGAATCTCAAGGCAGATGTAACTCCCTTAGGTAAGCGAACACACAGCAGAGCAGTCTGAAGGATACGTTCGTTTTGAGTTTTAGACGGAGATTTACAGCTATTTCTGAAATGCTTGGATTTGGCTCGAAAAATGCGTTTTCTGCTTCTTCACAGAAAGGGTCTAGAAACTCCTGCAAACACACATCAGTTTACCTCTGTAAGTTGAACGCACACATTGAAGGCCGTTCTGTTAGGTTGCTCCGTTTTGGTTTTAGAAGCAGATATTTTCAATACAGGATTTACTCCAATTCACTCTGGAATATCAAAACGCAGCTCCTAGAAGAAACGCGCTTCTCACTCTGTGAATCTCAAGGCAGATTCAACTCCCTTAGGTAAGCGAACACACAGCAGAGCAGTCTGAAGGATAAGTTTGTTTTGAGTTTTAGACGGAGATTTACAGCTATTTCTGAAATGCTTGGATTTGGCTGGAAAAATGCGTTTTCTGCTTCTTCACAGAAATGGTCTAGAAACTCCTGGAAACACACATCAGTTTACCTCTGTAAGTTGAACGCACACATTGAAGGCCGTTCTGTTAGGTTGCTCCGTTTTGGTTTTAGAAGCAGATATTTTCAATACAGGATTTACTCCAATTCACTCTGGAATATCAAAACGCAGCTCCTAGAAGAAACGCGCTTCTCACTCTGTGAATCTCAAGGCAGATTCAACTCCCTTAGGTAAGCGAACACACAGCAGAGCAGTCTGAAGGATAAGTTTGTTTTGAGTTTTAGACGGAGATTTACAGCTATTTCTGAAATGCTTGGATTTGGCTGGAAAAATGCGTTTTCTGCTTCTTCACAGAAATGGTCTAGAAACTCCTGCAAACACACATCAGTTTAACTCTGTAAGTTGAACACACACATTGAAGGCCGTTCTGTTAGGTTGCTCCGTTTTGGTTTTAGAAGCAGATATTTCTCAATACAGCGTTTACTCCCATTCACTCTGGAATATCAAAACGCAGCTCCTTGAAGAAACGCGCAACTCACTCTCTGAATCTCAACGCAGACTTAACTCCCTTAGGTAAGCGAACACACAGCAGAGCAGTCTGAAGGATACGTTCGTTTTGAGTTTTAGACGGATATTTACAGCTATTTCTGAAATGCTTGTATTTGGCTGGAAAAATGCGTTTTCTGCTTCTTCACAGAAAGGGTCTAGAAACTCCTGCAAACACACATGAGTTTAACTCTGTAATTGAACGCACACATTGAAGGCCGTTCTGTTAGGTTGCTCCGTTTTCGTTTTAGAAGCAGATATTTTCAATACAGCGTTTACTCCCATTCACTCTGGAATATCAAAACGCAGCTCCTAGAAGACACGCGCTTCTCACTCTCTGAATCTCAAGGCAGATTCAACTCCCTTAGGTTAGCTAACACACAGCAGAGCAGTCTGAAGGATACGTTCGTTTTGAGTTTTAGACGAGATTTACAGCTATTTCTGAAATGCTTGGATTTGGCTCGAAAAATGCGTTTTCTGCTTCTTCTCAGAAAGGGTCTAGAAACTCCTGCAAATACTCGAGTTTAACTTTGTATGTTGAATGCAAACATTGAAGGCGGTTCTGATAGGTTGCTCCGTTTTGGTTTTAGAAGCAGATATATGTCAATACAGCGTTTACTCCCATTCACTCTTTAATATCAAAACGCAGTTCCAGAAGAAACGCGCTTCTCACTCTATGAATCTCAAGGCAGATACAACTCCCTTAGGTAAGCGAAGACACAGCAGAGCAGTCTGAAGGATACGTTCGTTTTGAGTTTTAGACGGAGATTTACAGCTCTTTCTGAAATGCTTGGATTTGGCTGGAAAAATGCGTTTTCTGCTTCTTCACAGAAAGGGTCTAGAAATTCCTGCAAACACACATCAGTTTAACTCTGTAAGTTGAACGGACACATTGAAGGCCGTTCTGTTAGGATGCTTTGTTTTCGTTTTCGAAGCAGATATTTCTCAATACAGCGTTTACTCCCATTCACTCTGGAATATCAAAACGCAGCTCCTAGAAGAAACGTGCTTCTCACTCTCTGAATCTCAAGGCCGATTCAACTCCCTTAGGTAAGCGAAAACACAGCAGAGCAGTCTGAAGGATACGTACGTTTTGAGTATTAGACGGAGATTTACAGCTATTTCTGAAATGCTTGGATTTCACTGGAAAAATGCGTTTTTTGCTTCTTCACAGAAAGGGTTTAGAAACTCCTGCAAACACACATCAGTTTAACTCCATAAGTTGAAGGCACACATTGAAGGCCGTTCTGTTAGGTTGCTCCGTTTTGGTTTCAGAAGCAGATATTTTCAATACAGCGTTCACTCCCATTCACTCTAGAATATCAAAACGCAGCTCCTAGAAGAAACGCGCATCTCACTCTCTGAATCTCAAGGCAGATGTAACTTCCTTAGGTAAGCGAACACACAGCAGAGCAGTCTGAAGGATACGTTCGTTTTGAGTTTTAGACGGAGATTTACAGCTATTTTTGACATGCTTGGATTTGGCTGGAAAAATGCGTTTTCTGCTTCTTCACAGAAAGGGTTTAGAAACTCCTGCAAACACACATCAGTTTACCTCTGTAAGTTGAACGCACACATTTAAAGCCGTTCTGCTATGTTGCTCCGTTTTGGTTTTAGAAGCAGATATTTTCAATACAGCGTTTACTCCCATTCACTCTGGAATATCAAAACGTAGCTGCTAGACGAAACGCGCTTCTCACTCTCTGAATCTCAAGGCAGATTCAACTCCCTTCGGTAAGCAAACACACAGAAGAGCAGTCTGAAGCATACGTCCGTTTTGAGTTTTAGACGGAGATTTACAGCTATTTCTTAAATGCTTGGATTTGGATGGAAAAATGCGTTTTCTGCTTTTTCACAGAAAGGGTCTAGAAACTCCTGCAAATACACAAGTTTAACTTTGTAAGTTGAATGCAAACATTGAAGGCCGTTCTGTTAGGTTGCTCCGTTTTGGTTTTAGAAGCAGATATATCTCAATACAGCGTTTACTCCCATTCACTCTTTAATATCAAAACGCAATTCCAGAAGAAACGCGCTTCTCACTCTCTGAATCTCAAGGCAGATTCAACTCCCTTAGGTAAGCGAACACACAGCAGAGCAGTCTGAAGGATACGTTCGTTTTGAGTTTTAGACGGAGATTTACAGCTATTTCTGAAATGCTTGGATGTGGCTGGAAAAATGCGTTTTTTGCTTCTTCACAGAAAGGGTTTAGAAACTCCTGCAAACACACATCAGTTTAACTCTGTAAGTTGAACGCACACATTGAAGGCCGTTCTGTTAGGTTGCTCCGTTTTGGTTTTTGAAGCAGTTATTTTCAATACAGCGTTTACTCCCATTAACTCTGGAATATCAAAACGCAGCTCCTAGAAGAAAGGCGCTTCTCTCTCTCTGAATCTCAAGGCAGATTCAACTCCCTTAGGTAAGCGAACACACAGCAGAGCAGTCTGAAGGATACGTTTGTTTTGAGTATTAGACGGAGATTTACATCTATTTCTGAAATGCTTGGATTTGGCTGGAAAAATCCGTTTTCTGCTTCTTCACAGAAAGGGTCTAGAAACTCCTGCAAACACACATCAGTTTAACTCTGTAAGTTGAACTCACACATTGAAGGCCGTTCTGTTAGGTTGCTCGTTTTGGTGTTAGAAGCAGATATATCTCAATAGAGCATTTACTCCCATTCACTCTGGAATATCAAAACGCAGCTCCTAGAAGAAGCACGCTTCTCACTCTCTGAATCTCAAGGCAGATTCAACTCCCTTAGGTAAGCGAACACACAGCAGAGCAGTCTGAAGGATACGTTCGTTTTGAGTATGAGACGGAGATTTACAGCTATTTCTGAAACGCTTGGATTTGGCTGGAAAAATGCGTTTTCTGCTTCTTCACAGAAAGGGTCTAGAAACTCCTGCAAATACACATGAGTTTAACTTTGTAAGTTGAATGCAAACATTGAAGGCCGTTCTGTTAGGTTGTTCCGTTTCAATTTTAGAAGCAGATATATCTCAATAGAGCGTTTACTCCCATTCACTCTGGAATATCAAAACGCAGCTCCTAGAGGAAACGCGCTTCTCACTTTATGAATCTCAAGGGAGATTCAACTCCCTTAGGTAAGCGAACACACAGCAGAGCAGTCTGAAGGATACGTTCGTTTTGAGTTTTAGACGGAGATTTACAGCTCTTTCTGAAATGCTTGGATTTGTCTGGAAAAATGCGTTTTCTGCTTCTTCACAGAAAGGGTTTAGAACCTTTTGCAAACACACATCAGTTTAACTCTGTAAGTTGAACGCACACATTGAAGGCCGTACTGTTAGGTTGCTCCGTTTTGGTTTTAGAAGCAGATATTTCTCAATACAGCGTTTATTCCCATTCACTCTGGAATATCAAAACCCAGCTCCTAGAATAAACGCGCTTTTCACTCTCTGAATTTCAAGACACATTCAACTCCCTTAGGTAAGCGAACACACAGCAGAGCAGTCTGAAGGATACGTTCGTTTTGAGTTTTAGACGGAGATTTACAGCTATTTCTGAAATGCTTGGATTTGGCTGGAAAAATGCGTTTTCTGCTTCTTCACAGAAAGGGTCTAGAAACTCCTGCAAACACACATCAGTTTACCTCTGTAAGTTGAACGCACACATTGAAGGCCGTTCTGTTAGGTTGCTCCGTTTTGGTTTTAGAAGCAGATATTTCTCAATACAGCGTTTACTCCCATTCGCTCGAATATCAAAAGGCAGCTCCTAGAAGAAACGCGCTTCTCACTCTCTGAATCTCAAGGCAGATTCAACTCCCTTAGGTAAGCGAACACACAGTAGAGCAGTCTGAAGGATACGTTCGTTTTGAGTATGAGACGGAGATTTACAGCTATTTCTGAAACGCTTGGATTTGGCTGGAAAAATGCGTTTTCTGCTTCTTCACAGAAAGGGTCTAGAAACTCCTGCAAATACACATGAGTTTAACTTTGTAAGTTGAATGCAAACATTGAAGGCCGTTCTGTTAGGTTGCTCCGTTTTAATTTTAGAAGCAGATATATCTCAATAGAGCGTTTACTCCCATTCACTCTGGAATAAAAAAACGCAGCTCCTAGAGGAAACGCGCTTCTCACTTTATGAATCTCAAGGGAGATTCAACTCCCTTAGGTAAGCGAACACACAGCAGAGCAGTCTGAAGGATACGTTCGTTTTGAGTTTTAGACGGAGATTTACAGCTCTTTCTGAAATGCTTGGATTTAACTGGAAAAATGCGTTTTCTGCTTCTTCACAGAAAGGGTTTAGAAACTCCTGCAAACACACATCATTTTAACTCTGTAGGTTGAACGCACACATTGAAGGCCGTACTCTTAGGTTGCTCCGTTTTGGTTTTAGAAGCAGATATTTCTCAATACATCCTTTACTCCCATTCACTCTGGAATATCAAAACGCAGCTCTTAAAAGAAACGCGCTTCTCACTCTCTGAATCTCAAGGCTGATTCAACTTTCTTAGGTAAGCGAACACACAGCAGAGCAGTCTGAAGGATACGTTCGTTTTGAGTTTTAGACGGAGATTTACAGCTCTTTTTGAAATTCTTGGATTTGGCTGGAAAAATGCGTTTTCTGCTTCTTCACAGAAAGGGTCTAGAAAGTCCTGCAAATACACATGAGTTTAACTTTGTAAGTAGAATGCAAACATTTAAGGCCGTTCTGTTAGGTTGCTCCGTTTTGGTTTTAGAAGCAGATATTTCTCAATACAGCGTTTAGTCCCATTCACTCTGGAATATCAAAACGCAGCTCTTAGAAGAAACGCGCTTCTCACTCTGTGAATCTCAAGGCAGATTCAACTCCCTTAGGTAAGCGAACACACAGCAGAGCAGTCTGAAGGATACGTTCGTTTTGAGTTTTAGACGGAGATTTACAGCTATTTCTGAAATGCTTGGATTTGGCTGGAAAAATGCGTTTTCTGCTTCTTCACAGAAAGGGTTTAGACACTCCTGCAAACACACATCATTTTAACTTTGTAAGTTGAACGCACACATTGAAGGCTGTTCTGTTAGGTTGCTCCGTTTTGGTTTTAGAAGCAGATATTTCTCAATACAGCGTTTACTCTTATTCACTCTGGAATATCAAAACGCAGCTCCTAGAAAAACGCGCATCTCACTCTCTGAATCTCAAGGCAGATTCAACTCCCTTAGGTAAGCTAACACACAGCAGAGCAGTCTGAAGGATACGTTCGTTTTGAGTTTTAGACGGAGATTTACAGCTATGTCTGAAAAGCTTGGATTTGGCTGGAAAAATGCGTTTTCTGCTTCTTCACAGAAAGGGTTTAGAAACTCCTGCAAACACACATCAGTTTAACTCTGTAAGTTGAACGCACACATTGAAGGCCGTTCTGTTAGGTTGCTCCGTTTTGGTTTTAGAAGCAGATATTTCTCAATACAGCGTTTATTCCCATTCACTCTAAAATATCAAAACGCAGCTCCTAGAAAAAGCGCGCTTTTCACTCTCTGAATTTCAAGACACATTCAACTCCCTTAGGTAAGCGAACACACAGCAGAGCAGTCTGAAGGATACGTTCGTTTTGAGTTTTAGACGGAGATTTACAGCTATTTCTGAAATGCTTTGATTTGGCTGGAAAAATACGTTTTCTGCTTCTTCACAGAAAGGGTCTAGAAAGTCCTGCAAACACACATCAGTTTACCTCTGTAAGTTGAACGCACACATTGAAGGCCGTTGTGTTAGGTTGCTCCGTTTTGGTTTTAGAAGCAGATATTTTCAATACAGCGTTTACTCCCATTCACTCTGGAATATCAAAACGTAGCTGCTAGAAGAAATGCGCTTCTCACTCTCTGAATATCAAGGCAGATTCAACTCCCTTCGGTAAGCGAACACACAGAAGAGCAGTCTGAAGCATACGTTCGTTTTGAGTTTTAGACGGAGATTTACAGCTATTTCTGAAATCCTTGGATTTGGATGGAAAAATGCGTTTTCTGCTTTTTCACAGAAAGGCTCTAGAAACTCCTGCAAATACACAAGTTTAACTTTGTAAGTTGAATGCAAACGTTGAAGTCCGTTCTGTTAGGTTGCTCTGTTTTGGTTTTAGAAGCAGATATATCTCAATACAGCGTTTACTCCCATTCACTTTTTAATATCAAACCGCAGTTCCAGAAGAAACGCGCTTCTCACTCTCTGAATCTCAAGGCAGATTCAACTCCCTTAGGTAAGCGAACACACAGCAGAGCAGTCTGCAGGATACGGTCGGTTTGAGTTTTAGACGGAGATTTACAGCTATTTCTGAAATGTTTGGATTTGTCTGGAAAATGCGTTTTCTGCTTCTCCACAGAAAGGGTTTAGAAACTCCTGCAAACACACATCAGTTTAACTCTATAAGTTGAACGCACACATTGAAGGCCGTTCTGTTAAGTTGCTCCGTTTTGGTTTTAGAAGCAGATATTTTCAATACAGCGTTTACTCCCATTCACTCTGGAATATCAAAACGCAGCTCCTAGAAGAAACCCCATCTCACTGTCTGAATCTCAAGGCAGATTCACCTCCCTTAGGTAAGCGAACACACAGCAGAGCAGTCTGAAGGATACGTTCGTTTTGAGTTTTACACGGAGATTTACAGCTATTTCTGAATTTCTTGGATTCGGCTGGAAAAATGCGTTTTCTGCTTCTTCACAGAAAGGGTTTAGAAACTCCTGCAAACACACATCAGTTTAACTCTATAAGTTGAACGCACACATTGAAAGCCGTTCTGTTAGGTTGCTCCGTTTTTGTTTTTGAAGCAGTTATTTTCAATACAGCGTTCACTCCCATTCACTCTGGAATATCAAAACGCAGCTTCTAGTAGAAACGCGCTTCTCACTCTCTGAATCTCAATGCCGATTCAACTTTCTTAGGTAAGCGAACACACAGCAGAGCAGTCCGAAACATACGTTGGTTTTGAGTATTAGACAGAGATTTACAGGTATTTCTGAAATGTTTGGATTTAGCTGGAAAAATGCGTTTTCTGCATCTTCACAGAAAGGGTTTAGAAACCCCTGCAAACACCCATGAGTATACCTCTATAAGTTGAATGCACACATTGAAGGCCGTTCTGTTGGGTTGCTCCGTTTTGGTTTTAGAAGCAGATATTTCTCAATACAGCGTTTACTCCCATTCACTCTGGAATATCAAAACGCAGCTCGTAGAAGAAACGCGCTTCTCACTCTCTGAATTTCAAGGCAGATTCAACTCCCTTAGGTAAGCGAACACACAGCAGAGCAGTCTGAAGGATACGTTCGTTTTGAGTTTTAGACGGAGATTTACAGCTATTTCTGAAATGCTTGGATTTGGCTGGAAAAATGCGTTTTCTGCTTCTTCACAGAAAGGGTCTAGAAACTCCTGCAAACACACATCAGTTTAACTCTGTACGTTGAACGCGCACATTGAAGGCCGTTCTGTTAGGTTGCTCCGTTTTGGTTTTACAAGCAGATATTTCTCAATAGAGCGTTTACTCCCATTCACTCTGGAATATCAAAACGCAGCTTCTAGAAGAAACGCGCTTCTCACTCTCTGAATCTCAATGCCGATTCAACTCCCTTAGGTAAGCGAACACACAGCAGAGCAGTCTGAAACATACGTTGGTTTTGAGTATTAGACAGAGATTTACAGGTATTTCTGAAATTTTTGGATTTAGCTGGAAAAATGCGTTTTCTTCTTCTTCACAGTAATGGTTTAGAAACTCTTGCAGACACACATGAGTTTAACTCTATAAGTTGAACGAACACATTGAAGGCCATTCTGTTAGGTTGCTCCGTTTTGGTTTTAGAAGCAGATATTTCTCAATACAGCGTTTACTCCCATTCACTCTGGAATATCAAAACGCAGCTCCTAGAAAAAACGCGCATCTCACTCTCTTAATCTCAAGGCAGATTTAACTCTTTTAGGTAAGCGAACACACAGCAGATCCGTCTGAAAGATACCATCGTTTTGAGTTTTACACGGAGACTTACAGCTATTTCTGAAATGCTTGGATTTTGCTGAAAAATGCGTTTTCTGCTTCTTCACAGAAAGGGTTTAGAAACTCCTGCAAACACACATCAGTTTAACTCTGTAAGTTGAACGCACACATTGAAGGCCGTTCTGTTAGGTTGCTCCGTTTTGGTTTTAGAAGCAGATATTTTCAATACAGCGTTTACTCCCATTCACTCTGGAATATCAACGCAGCTTCTAGAAGAAACGCGCTTCTCACTCTCTGAATCTCAATGCCGATTCAACTCCCTTAGGTAAGCGAAAACATAGCAAAACAGTTTGAAACATACGTTGGTTTGGAGTATTAGAGATTTACAGGTATTTCTGAAATGTTTGGATTTAGCTGGAAAAATTCGTTTTCTGCATCTTCACAGAAAGGGTTTAGAAACCCCTGCAAACACCCATGAGTTTACCTCTATACGTTGAAAGCACACATTGAAGGCCGTTCTGTTAGGTTGCTCCGTTTTGGTTTCAGAAGCAGATATTTCTCAATACAGCGTTTACTCCCATTCACTCTGGAATATCAAAACGCAGCTCCTAAAAGAAACGCGCTTCTCACTCTCTGAATCTCAATGCCGATTCAACTCCCTTAGGTAAGCGAACACACAGCAGAGCAGTCTGAAGGATACGTTCGTTTGAGTTTTAGGCGGAGATTTACAGCTATTTCTGAAATGCTTGGACTTGGCTGGAAAAATGCGTTTTCTCCTTCTTCACAATAATGGTTCAGAAACTCCTGCAAACACACATGAGTTTAACTGTATAAGTTGAACGAACTCTTTGAAGGCCGTTCTGTTAGGTTGCTCCGTTTTGGTTTTAGAAACAGATATTTCTCAATACAGCGTTTACTCCCATTCACTCTGGAATATCAAAACGCAGCTCCTAGAAGAAACGCGCATCTCAGTCTCTGAATCTCAAGGCAGATTTAACTCCCTTAGGTAAGCGAACACACAGCAGAGCAGTCTGAAGGATACGTTCGTTTTGAGTTTTAGACGGAGACTTACAGCTATTTCTGAAATGCTTGGAATTGGCTGGAATATGCGTTTTCTGCTTCTTCACAATAATGGTTTAGAAACTTCTGCAAACACACATGAGTTTAACTGTATAAGTTGAACGAACACATTGAAGGCCGTTCTGTTAGGTTGCTCCGTTTTGGTTTTAGAAGCAGATATTTCTCAATACAGCGTGTACCCCCATTCACTCTGGAATATCAAAACGCAGCTCCTAGAAGAAACGCGCATCTCACTCTCTGAATCTCAAGGCAGATTTAACTCCCTTAGGTAAGCGAACACACAGCAGAGCAGTCTGAAGGATACGTTCGTTCTGAGCATTAGACGGAGATTTACAGCTATTTCTGAAATTCTTGGATTTTGCTGGAAAAAGGCGTTTTCTGCTTCTTCACAGAAAGGGTCTAGAAACTGCTGCAAACACACATCAGTTTAACTCTGTAAGTTGAACGCACACATTGAAGGCCGTTCTGTTAGGTTGCTCCGTTTTGGTTTTAGAAGCAGATATTTCTCAATACAGCGTTTACTCCCATTAACTCTGGAATATCAAAACGCAGCTCCTAGAAGAAACGCGCTTCTCACTCTCTGAATCTCAAGGCAGATTTAACTCCCTTACGTAAGCGAACACACAGCATAGCAGTCTGAATGATACGTTCGTTTTGAGTATTAGACGGAGGTTTACAGCTATTTCTGAAATGCTGCGATTTGGCTGGAAAAATGCGTTTTCTGCTTCTTCACAGAAAGGGTCTAGAAACTCCGGCAAACACACATCAGTTTACCTCTGTAGGTTGAACGCACACATTGAAGGCCGTTCTGTTAAGTTGCTCCATTTTGGTTTTAGAAGCAGATATTTGTCAATACAGCGTTCACTCCCATTCACTCTGGAATATCAAAACGCAGCTCCTAGAAGAAACGCGCTTCTCACTCTCTGAATCTCAAGGCCGATTCAACTCCCCTAGGTAAGGGAACACACAGCAGGGCAGTCTGACGGATACGTTCGTTTTGAGTTTTAGACGGAGATTTACAGCTATATTTGAAATGCTTGGATTTGGCTGGAAAAATGCGTTTTCTGCTTCTTCACAGAAAGAATTTAGAAACTCCTGCAAACACACGTGAGTTTCACTCTGAAACTTGAACGCACACTTTGAAGGCCGTTCTGTTAGATTGCTCCGTTTTGGTTTTAGAAGCAGATAGTTCTCAATACAGCGTTTACTCCCATTCACTCTGGAATATCAAAACGCAGCTCCTAGAAGAAACGCGCATCTCACTCTCTAAATCTCAAGGCAGATTTAACTCCCTTAGGTAAGCGAACACACAGCAGAGCAGTCTGAAGGATACGTTCGTTTTGAGTTTTAGACGGAGACTTACAGTTATTTCTGAAATGCTTGGATTTGGCTGGAATATGCGTTTTCTGCTTCTTCACAGTAATGGTTTAGAAACTCCTGCAAACACACATCAGTTTAACTCTATAAGTTGAACGAACACATTGAAGGCCCTTCTGTTAGGTTGCTCCGTTTTGGTTTTAGAAGCAGATATTTTCAATACAGCGTTTACTCCCATTCACTCTGGAATATCAAAACGCAGCTCCTAGAAGAAACGTGCTTCTCACTTTCTGAAGAGCAAGGCAGATTCAGTTCCCTTAGTTAAGCGAACACACTGCAGAGCAGTCTGAAGGATATGTTCGTTTTGAGTTTTAGACGGAGATTTACAGCTACTTCTGAAATGCTTGGGTTTGGCTTGGAAAATGCTTTTTCTACTTCTCCACAGAAAGGGTTTAGAAACTCCTGCAAACACCCATCAGTTTAACTCTGTAAGTTGAACGCAGGTATTGAAGGACGTTCTGTTAGGTTTCTCCGTTTCGGTTTTAGAAGCAGATATTTCGAAATACAGCATTTACTCTTCTTCACTCTGGAATATCCAAACCCAGCTCCTAGAGGAAACGGGCTTCTCACTCTCTGAATCTCAAGGCAGATTCAACTTTATTAGGTAAGCGAACACACAGCAGAGCAGTCTGAAGGAGTCGTTCGTTTTGAGTTTTAGACGAAGATTTACAGCTATTTGTGAAATGCTTGGATTTGGCTGGAAGATTGCGATTTCCGCTTCTCCACAGAAAGAGTTTAAAAACTCCTGAGAACACACATCTGTTTAACTCGGTAAGTTGAATGCACACATTGAAGGCCGTTCTCTTAATTTGCTTTGTTTTGGTTTCAAAAGCAGATATTTCTCAATACAGCGTTTACTCCCATTCACTCTGGAATATCCAAACGCTGCTCCTAGAAGAAACCCGCTTCTCACTCTCTGAATCTCAAGGCAGATTCAATTCCCTTAGGCAAGCGAACACACGGCAGAGCAGTCTGAAGGATTCGTTCGTTTTGAGTTTCAGACGGAGATTTACAGCTATTTCTGAAATTCTTGGATTTGGCTGGAAAAATGCGTTTTCCGCTCCTTCACAGAAAGGGTTTACAAACTCTTGCAAAAACACATGAGTTTACCTCTGTACGTTGAACGCACACATTGAAGGCCGCTCTGTTATGTTGCTCCGTTATGGTTTTAGAAGCAGATATTTCTCAATACAGCGTTTACCCCCATTCACTCTGAAATATCAAAACGCAGCTCCTAGAAGTAACGTGCCTCTCACTCTCTGAATCTCAACGCAGATTCAACACCGTAGGAAAGTGAACACACAGCAGAGCAGTCTGAAGGATACGCTCGTTTTGAGTATTAGACGGAGATTTACAGCTATTTCTGAAATTCTTGGATTTGGCTGGAAAAATGCGTTTTCTGCTTCTTCACAGAAAGGCTTTAGAAACTCCTGCAAACACATATCAGTTTAACTCTGTAAGTTGAACGCAAACATTGAAGGCCGTTCTGTTAGGTTGCTCCGTTTTGGTTTTACAAGCAGATATTTCTCAAAACAGCCTTGACTCCCATTCACTTTGGAATATCGAAACGCAGCTCCTAGAAGAAACGCGCTTCTCACTCCCTGAATCTCAAGGCAGATTCAACTCTTTTAGGTAAGCGACGACACAGCAGAGCAGTCTGATAGATACGTTCGTTTTGAGTTTTAGACGGAGATTTACAGCTATTTCTGAAATGCTTGGATTTGTCTGGAAAAATGCGTTTTCCGCTTCTCCACAGAAAGGGTTTACAAACGCCAGCAAACACACATCAGTTTAACTCTCTAAGTTGAACGCACACATTGAAGGCCGTTCTGTTATGTTCCTCCGTTTTGGTTTTAGAAACAGGTAGTTCTCAATACAGCGTTTACTCCCTTTCACTCTGTAATAGCCAAACGCAGCTCCTAGAAGAAACGCGCTTCTCACTCTCTATATCTTAAGGCAGATTCAACACCCTGAGGTAAGCCAACACGCAGCAGAGCAGTGTGAAGGATACGTTCGTTTTGAATTTTAGACGGAGATTTACAGCTCTTTCTGAAATGCTTTGTTTTGGCAGGAAAAATGCGTTTTCCGCTTTTCCACAGAAAGGGTTTACAAAAACCTGCACACACATCAGTTTTACTCTGTAAGTTGAATGCACACATTGAAGGCCGTTCTGTTAGGTTGCTCCGTTTTGGTTTTAGAAGCAGACATTTCTCAATACAGCATTTACTGCCATTCACTCTGGAATATCTAAACGCAGCTCCTACAGGAAACGCGCTTCTCACTCTCTGAATCTCACGTCAGATTCAACTCCCTTAGGTAAGCGAACACACAGCAGAGCAGTCTGAAAGAGTCGTTCGTTTTGAATTTTAGCCGGAGATTTACAGCTATTTCTGAAATGCTTGTATTTGGCTGGAAAAATGCGTTTTCCCCTTCTTCACAGACAGGGATTACAAACATCTGAAAACACACATCAGTTTAACTCTGTAAGTTGAACGCACACATTGAAGGATTTTCTGTTAGGTTGCTGCGTTTTGGTTTGAGAAGCAGATATTTCTCAATACAGCTTTCACTCTCATTCACTCTGGAATATTCAAACGCAGCTCCTACAAGAAACGCGCCTCTCACTCTCTGAATCTCAAGGCAGATGCAACTCCCTTAGGAAAGTGCACACACTGCAGAGCAGTCTGAAGGATACCTTCATATTGAGTTTTAGACGGAGATTTACAGCTATTTCTGAAATGCTTGGATTTGGCTGGAAAAATGCGTTTTCCGTTTCTTCACAGAAAGGGTTTACAAACAAGGGCAAACACACATCAGTTTAGCTCTGTACGTTTAACGCACACATTGAAGGCTGTTCTGTTAGGTTGCTCCATTTTGGTTTCAGAAGCAGATATTTTTCAATACAGCATTACACCCATTCACTCTACAATATCCAAACGCAGGTCCCAGAAGAAAAGCTCTTCTCACTGTGAATCTCAAGGCAGATTCACCTCCCTTAGGTAAGCGAACACACAGCAGAGCAGTCTGAAGGATACGTTCGTTTTGAGTTTTAGACGGAGATTTACAGCTATTTCTGAAATGCTTGGATTTGGCTGGAAATATGCGTTTTCCGCTTCTCCACAGAAAGGGTTTACAAACCCTGCAAACACACATCAGTTTAACTCTGTACGTTGAACGCACACATTGAAGGCCGTTCTGTTAAGTTGCTCCGTTTTGGTTTTAGAAGCAGATATTTCTCAATACAGCGTTTACTCTCATTCAGTCTGGAATATACCAACGCAGCTCCTAGGAGAAACGCGCTTCTCACTCTCTGAATCTCAAGGCAGCTTCAACTCCATTAGGTAACCGAACACACAGCAGAGCAGTCTGATGGATAGGTTCGATTTGAGTTTTAGACGGAGATTTACAGCTATTTCTGAAATGCTTGAATTTAACTGGAAAAATGCGTTTTCCGCTTCTTCACAGAAAGGGTTTACAAACTCCTGCAAACATATTTCAGTTATACTCTGTAATTTGAACGCACGCATTGAAGTCCGTTCTCTTAGGTTGCTCCGTTTTGGTTCTAGAAGCAAATATTTCTCAATACAGCGTTTACTCCCATTCACTCTGGAATATCCAAACGCAGCTCCTAGAAGAAACGCGCTTCTCACTCTCTGAATCTTAAGGCAGGTTCAACATTCTTAGCTAAGCGAACACAGAGCAGAGCAGTCTGAATGATATGTTCGTTTTGAGTTTTAGACGGAGATTTACAGCTATTTCTGAAATGCTTGGATTTGGCTGGAAAAATGCGTTTTCCCCTTCTTCACATAAAGGGTTTACAAACTCCTGCAAACAGAAATCAGTTTATCTCTGTAAGCTGAACGCATACATTGAAGGCCGTTTTGTTAAGTTGCTCCGTTTTGGTTTTAGAAGCAGATATTTCTCAATACAGCGTTTACTCCCATTCACTCTGGAATATCTAAACGCAGCTCCTAGAAGAAAGGCGCTTCTCACTCTCTGAATCTCAAGGCAGATTCACCTCCCTTAGGTAAGCGAACACACAGCAGAGCAGTCTGAAAGATACCTTCGCTTTGACTTTCAGACGGATATTTACAGCTATTTCTGAAATGCTTGAATTTGGCTTGACAAATGCATATTTCCCTTCTTCGCAGAAAGGGTTTACAAACTCCTGCAAACACCCATCAGTTTAACTCTGTAAGTTGAACGCACACATTGAAGGCCGTTCTGTTAGTTTGCTCCTTTGTGGTTTTAGAAGCAGGTATTTCTCAATAGATCGTTTACTCCCATTCAGTCTGGAATATCCAAACGCAGCTCCTAGAAGAAACGTGCTTCTCACTCTCTGAATGTAAGCACAGATTCAACTCCGTTTGTTAAGTGAACACACGGCAGAGTAGTTTGAAAGATACGTTGGTTTCGTGTTTTAGAGGGAGATTTACAGCTATTTCTTAAATGCTTGGATTTGGCTGGGAATATACGTTTTCCGCTGCTTCACAGAAAGGGTTTACAAAGTAGTGTAAACACGCATCAGTTTAACTCTGTAAGGTAAATGCACACATAGAGGACCGTTTTGTTAGGTAGCTCCGTTTTGGTTTTAGAAGCAGATATTTCTTAATACAGCGTTTACTCCCTTTCACTCTGGAATAGCAAAACTCAGGTCCTAAAACAAACGTGCTTCTCACTCTCTGAATCTAAGCGCGGATTCAATTTCCTTAGTTAAGTGAACACATCGCAGAGCAGTTTGAAAGATACATTCGTTTGGTGTTTTAGACGGAGATTTACAGCTATTTCTTAAATGCTTGGATTTGGCTGGGAAAATGCGTTTTCCGCTGGTTCACAGAAAGGGTTATACAAACTGCTGCAAACACACATCATTTTAACTCTGTAAGTTGAATGGACACATTGAAGACCGTTCTGTTAGGTAGCTCCGTTTTTGTTTTAGAAGCAGATATTTCTCAATACAGCGTTTACTACCATTCACTTTGGAATATCAACACGCAGCTCCTAGAAGAAACGTGCTTTCCACTTTCTGAATCTACGCGCGGATTACACTCCCTTAGTTAAGCGAACACACGGCAGAACAGTTTGAAAGATACGTTCGTTTGGTGTTTTAGACGGAGATTTACAGCTATTTCTTAAATGCTTGGATTTGGCTGGGAAAATGCATTTTGCGCTACTTTACAGAAAGTGTTTATAAACTGCTGCAAACACACATCATTTTAACTCTGTAAGTAGAATGCACACATTGAAAACCGTTCTGTTAGGTAGCTCGGTTTTGGTTTTAGAAGCAGATATTTCTCCATACAGCGTTTACTCCCATTCACTTTGGCATATCAATACGTAGCTCCTAGGAGAAACGTGCTTCTCACACTCGGAATCCACGCGCGGATTCAACTCCCATAGTTAAGCGAACACACGGCAGAACACTTTGAAAGATACGTTCGTTTGGTGTTTTAGACGGAGATTTACAGCTATTTCTTAAATGCTTGGATTTGGCTGTGAAAATGCGTTTTCCGGTGCTTCACAGAAAAAGTTTAAAAAGTACTGCAAACACGCATCAGTTTAACTCTGTAAGGTAAATGGACACATAGAGGACCGTTTTGTTAGGTAGCTCCGTTTTGGTTTTAGAAGCAGATATTTCTCAATACAGAGTTTACTCCCATTCACTCTGGAATATCAAAACGCAGCTCCTAAAAGAAACGCGCTTCTCACTCTCTGAATCTCAAGGCAGATTCAACTCCCTTACGTAAGCAAACACACAGCAGAGCAGTCTGAAGGATACGTTCGTTTTGAGTATTAGACGGAGATTTAGAGCTATTTCTGAAATACTTGGATTTGGCTGCAAAAATGCGTTTTCTGCTTCTTCCCAGAAAGGGTCTAGAAACTCCTGCAAACACACATCTGTTTATCTCTGTAAGTTCAACGCACACATTGAGGGCCGTTCTGTTAGGTTGCTCCGTTTTGGTTTTAGAAGCAGATATTTCTCAATACAGCGTTTACTCCCATTCACTCTGGAATATCAAAACGCAGCTCCTAGAAGAAACGCGCTTCTCACTCTCTGAATCTCAAGGCAGATTCAACTCCCTTAGGTAAGTGAACAGACAGAAGAGCAGTCTGAAGGATACGTTCGTTTTGAGTTTTAGACCGAGATTTACAGCTATTTCTGAAATGCTTGGATTTGGCTGGAAATATGCGTTTTCTGCTTCTTCACAGAAAGGGTTTAGAAACTCCTGCAAACACACATCAGTTTAACATTGTAAGTTGCACGCAGACATTGAAGGCCGTTCTGGTAGGTTGCTCCGTTTTGGTTATAGAAGCAGATATTTCTCAATACAGCGTTTACTCCCATTCACTCTGGAATATCAAAACGCAGCTGCTAGAAAAAACGCGCTTCTCACTCTCTGAATCTCACGGCAGATTCACCTCCCTTAGGTAAGCGAACACACAGAAGAGCAGTCTGAAGGATACGTTCGTTTTGAGTTTTAGACGGAGATTTACAGCTATTTCTGAAATGCTTGGATTTGGCTGTAACAATGCGTTTTCTGCTTCTTCACAGAAAGGGTTTAGAAACTCCTGCAAAGACCCCTGAGTTTAACTCTGTAAGTTGAAAGCACACATTGAAGTCCGTTTTGTTAGGTTGCTCCGTTTTGGATTTAGCAGAAGATATTTCTCAATACAGCGTTTACTCCCATTCACTCTGGAATATCAAAACGCAGCTCCTAGAAGAAACGCGCATCTCACTCTCTGAATCTCAAGGCAGATGTAACTCCCTTAGGTAAGCGAACACACAGCAGAGCAGTCTGAAGGATACGTTCGTTTTGAGATTTAGACAAAGATTTACAGCTATTTCTGAAATGCTTGGATTTGGCTGGAAAAATGCGTTTTCTGCTTTTTCACAGTAATGGTTTAGAAACTCCTGCAAACACACATGAGTTTAACTCTATAAGTTGAACGCACCCCTTGAAGGCCGTTCTGTTAGGTTGCTCCGTTTTGGTTTCAGAAGCAGATATTACTCAATACAGCGTTTACTCCCATTCGCTCGAATATCAAAACGCAGCTCCTAGAAGAAACGCGCATCTCACTCTCTGAATCTCAAGGCAGATTCAACTCCCTTAGGTAAGCTAACACACAGCACAGCAGTCTGAAGGATACGTTCGTTTTGAGTTTTAGACGGAGATTTACAGCTATTTCTGAAATGCTTGGATTTGGCTGGAAAAATGCGTTTTCTGCTTCTTCACAGAGAGGGTTTACAAACTCCTGCGAACACATATCAGTTTAACTCTGTAAGTTGAACGCACACATTGAAGGCCGTTCTGTTAGGTTGTTCCGTTTTGGTTTTAGAAGCAGATATTTCTCAATACAGCGTTTACTCCCATTCACTCTGGAATATCAAAACGCAGCTCTTAGAAAAACGCGCATCTCACTCTCTGAATCTCAAGGCAGATGTAACTCCCTTAGGTAAGCGAACACACAGCAGAGCAGTCTGAAGGATACGTTCGTTTTGAGTTTTAGACGGAGATTTACAGCTATTACTGACATGCTTGGATTTGGATGGAAAAATGCGTTTTCTGCTTTTTCACAGAAAGGGTCTAGAAACTCCTGCAAATACACGAGTTTAACTTTGTAAGTTGAATGCAAACATTGAAGGCCGTTCTGTTAGGTTGCTCCGTTTTGGTTTTAGAAGCAGATATATCTCAATACAGCGTTTACTCCCATTCACTCTTTAATATCAAAACGCAGTTCCAGAAGAAACGCGCTTCTCACTCTATGAATCTCAAGGCAGATTCAACTCCCTTAGGTAAGCGAACACACAGCAGAGCAGTCTGAAGGATATGTTCGTTTTGAGTTTTAGACGGAGATTTACAGCTCTTTCTGAAATGCTTGGAATTGGCTGGAAAAGTGCGTTTTCTGCTTCTTCACAGAAAGGGTCTAGAAACTCCTGCAAACACACATCAGTTTAACTCTGTAAGTTGAACGGACACATTGAAGGCCGTTCTGTTAGGTTACTCCGTTTTGGTTTTAGAAGCAGATATTTCTCAATACAGCGTTTACTCCCATTCACTCTGGAATATCAAAACGCAGCTCCTAGAAGAAACGCGCTTCTCACTCTCTGAATCTCAAGGCAGATTCAACTCCCTTAGGTAAGCGAACACACAGCAGAGCAGTCTGAAGGATACGTTCGTTTTGAGTATTAGACGGAGATTTACAGCTATTTCTGAAATGCTTGGATTTGGCTGGAAGAATGCGTTTTTTGCTTCTTCACAGAAAGTGTTTAGAAACTCCTGCAAACACACATCAGTTTAACTCTGTAATTGAACGCACACATTGAAGGCCGTCCTGTTAGGTTGCTCCGTTTTGGAGTTAGAAGCAGATATTTTCAATACAGCGTTTACTCCCATTCACTCTGGAATATCAAAACGCAGCTCCTAGAGGAATGGAGCTTCTCACTCTCTGAATCTCAAGGCAGATTCAACTCCCTTAGGTAAGCGAACACACAGCAGAGCAGTCTGAAGGATACGTTCGTTTTGAGTTTTAGACGAGATTTACAACTATTTCTGAAATGCTTGGATTTGGCTGGAAATATGCGTCTTCTGCTTCTTCACAGAAAGGGTTTAGAAACTCCTGAAAACACATATCAGTTTAACTCTGTAAGTTGAACGCACACATTGAAGGCCGTTCTGTTAGGTTGCTCCGTTTTGGTTTTAGAAGCAGATATTTCTCAATACAGCGTTTACTCCCATTCACTCTGGAATATCAAAACGCAGCTCCTAGAAGAAACGCGCTTCTCACTCTCTGAATCTCAAGGCAGATTCAACTCCCTTAGGTAAGCGAACACACAGCAAAGCAGTCTGAAGGATACGTTCGTTTTGAGTTTTAGACCGAGATTTACAGCTCTTTCTGAAATGCTTGGATTTGGCTGGAAAAATGCGTTTTCTGCTTCTTCACAGAAAGGGTCTAGAAACTCCTGCAAACACACATCAGTTTACCTCTGTACGTTGAACGCACACATTGAAGGCCGTTCTGTTAGGTTGCTCCGTTTTGGTTTTAGAAGCAGATATTTTCAATACAGCGTTTACTCCCATTCACTCTGGAATATCAAAACGCAGCTGCTAGAAGAAACGCCCTTCTCACTCTCTGAATCTCAAGGCAGATTCAACTCCCTTAGGTAAGCGAACACACAGCAGAGCAGTCTGAAGGATACGTTCGTTTTGAGTTTTAGACGAGATTTACAGCTATTTCTGAAATGCTTGGATTTGGATGGAAAAATGCGTTTTCTGCTTCTTCACAGACAGGGTCTAGAAATTCCTGCAAACACACATCAGTTTAACTCTGTAAGTTGAACGCACACATTGAAGGCCGTTCTGTTAGGTTGCTCCGTTTTGGTTTTAGAAGCAGATATTTTCAATACAGCGTTTACTCCCATTCACTCTTGAATATCAAAACGCAGCTCCTAGAAGAAAGGAGCTTCTCACTCTCTGAATCTCAAGGCAGATTCAACTCCCTTAGGTAAGCGAACACACAGCAGAGCAGTCTGAAGGATACGTTCGTTTTGAGTTTTAGACGGAGATTTACAGCTATTTCTCAAATGCTTGGATTTGGCTGGAAATTTGCGTTTTCTGCTTCTTCACAGACAGGGTCTAGAAACTCCTGAAAACACACATGAGTTTAACTCCATAAGTTGAACGAACACATTGAAGGCCGTTCTGTTTGGTTGCTCCGTTTTGGTTTTAGAAGCAGATATTTCTCAATACAGCGTTTACTCCCATTCACTCTGGAATATCAAAACGCAGCTCCTAGAAGAAATGCGCATCTCACTCTCTGAATCTCAAGGCAGATTTAACTCACTTAGGTAAGCGAACACACAGCAGAGTAGTCTGAAGGATACGTTCGTTTTGAGTTTTAGACGGAGACTTACAGCTATTTCTGAAATGCTTGGATTTGGCTGGAATATGCGTTTTCTGCTTCTTCACGGTAATGGTTTAGAAACTCCTGCAAACACACATCAGTTTAACTCTGTAATTGAACGCACACATTGAAGGCCTTTCTGTTAGGTTGCTCCGTTTTGGTTTTAGAAGCAGATATTTTCAATACAGCGTTTACTCCCATTCACTCTGGAATATCCAAACGCAGCTCCTAGAAGAACAGCGCTCCTCACTCTCTGAATCTCAAGGCAGATTCAACTCCCTTAGGTAAGCGAACAAACAGCAGAGCAGTCTGAAGTATACGTTCGTTTTGAGTTTTAGACGGAGATTTACAGCTATTTCTGAAATGCTTGGATTTGTCTAAAAAAATGCGTTTCTCCCTTTTCACAGAAAGGGTTTACAAACACCTGCAAACACACATCAGTTCAACTGTGTACGTTCAACGCACTCATTGAAGGCCGTTCTGTTATGTTTTTCCGTTTTGGTTTTTGAATCAGATATTTCTCAATACAGCGTTTATTCCCATTCACTGTGGAATATCGGTACGCAGCGTCTAGACGAAACGCGCTTCTCACTCTCTGAATCTCAAGGCAGATTCAACACCCTTAGGTAAGCGAACACACAGCAGAGCGGTCTGAAGGATACGTTCGTTTTGAGTTCTAGACTGAGATTTACAGGTATTTCTGAAATGCTTGGATTTGGTTAGAAATATGCGTTCTTTGCTTCTTCACAAAAAGGGTTTCAAACTCCTGCAAACACACATCTGTTTATCTCAGTTAGTTCAACGGACACATTGAAGGCCGTTCCGTTAGGTTTCTCCGTTTTGGTTTTAGAAGCAGATATTTCTCAATACAGCGTTTACTCCCATTCACTCTGGAATATCCAAACGCAGCTCCTAGACGAAAAGCGGTTCTCATTCTCTGAATCTCAAGGCAGATTCAACTCCCTTAGGTAAGCGAACACACAGCAGAGCAGTCTGAAGTAGTCGTTCGTTTTGAGTTTTAGACGGAGATTTACAGCTATGTGTGAAATGCTTGTATTAGGCTGGAAAATTGCGTTTTCCGCTTTTCCACAGAAAGGGTTTACAAAAACCTGCAAACACACATCAGTTTAACTCTGTAAGTTGAATTCACACATTGAAGACCGTTCTGTTTGGTTGCTCTGTTTTGGTTTTAGAAGCAGATATTTCTCAATACAGCATTTGCTGCCATTCACTCTGGAATATCCAAACGGAGCTCCTAGAAGAAACGTGCTTCTCACTTTCTGAATAGCAAGGCAGATTCAGTTCCCTTAGTTAAGCGAACACACTGCAGAGCAGTCTGAAGGATATGTTCGTTTTGACTTTTAGACGGAGATTTACAGCTACTTCTGAAATGCTTGGGTTTGGCTTGGAAAATGCTTTTTCTACTTCTCCACAGAAAGGGTTTAGAAACTCCTGCAAACGCACATCAGTTTAACTCTGTAAGTTGAACGCAGGTATTGAAGGACGTTCTGTTAGGTTTCTCCGTTTTGGTTTTAGAAGCAGATATTTCGAAATACAGCATTTACTCTTCTTCACTCTGGAATATCCAAACCCAGCTCCTAGAGGAAACGGGCTTCTCACTCTCTGAATCTCAAGGCAGATTCAACTTTATTAGGTAAGCGAACACACAGCAGAGCAGTCTGAAAAAGTCGTTCGTTTTGAGTTTTAGACGAAGATTTACAGCTATTTGTGAAATGCTTGGATTTGGCTGGAAGATTGCGATTTCCGCTTCTCCACAGAAAGAGTTTACAAACTCCTGAGAACACACATCTGTTTAACTCGGTAAGTTGAATGCACACATTGAAGGCCGTTCTCTTAATTTGCTTGGTTTTGGTTTCAAAAGCAGATATTTCTCAATACAGCGTTTACTCCCATTCACTCTGGAATATCCAAACGCTGCTCCTAGAAGAAACCCGCTTCTCACTCTCTGAATCTCAAGGCAGATTCAATTCCCTTAGGCAAGCGAACACACGGCAGAGCAGTCTGAAGGATTCGTTCGTTTTGAGTTTCAGACGGAGATTTACAGCTATTTCTGAAATTCTTGGATTTGGCTGGAAAAATGCGTTTTCCGCTCCTTCACAGAAAGGGTTTACAAACTCTTGCAAAAAGACATCAGTTTACCTCTGTACGTTGAACGCACACATTGAAGGCCTCTCTGTTAGGTTGCTCCGTTATGGTTTTAGAAGCAGATATTTCTCAATACAGCGTTTACCCCCATTCACTCTGGAATATCAAAACGCAGCTCCTAGAAGAAACGCGCTTCTCACTCTCTATATCTTAAGGCAGATTCAACACCCTGAGGTAAGCCAACAGGCAGAAGAGCAGTCTGAAGGATACGTTCGTTTTGAATTTTAGACGGAGATTTACAGCTTTTTCTGAAGTGCTTGGTTTTGGCTGGAAAAATGCATTTTCCGCTTCTTCACAGAAAGGGTTTACAAACTCCTGCAAACACACATCAGTTCAACTCTGTAACTTCAACGCACACATTGAAGGCCGTTCTGTAAATTTGCTTGGTGTTGGTTTTAAAAGCAGATATTTCTCAATACTGCGTTTACTCCCATTCACTCTGGAATATCCAATCGCAGCTTCTAGAAGAAACGAGCTTGTCACTCCCTGAAGCAAGGCAGATTCAACTCTCTTAGGTAAGCGAACACAAAGCAGCGCAGTCTGAAGGATATGTTCGTTTTGAGTTTTAGACGGAGATTTACAGCTATTTCTGAAATTCTTGGATTTGGCTGGAAATATGCATTTACCGCTTCTCCACAGAAAATGTTTACAGACTCCTGCAAACACACATCAGTTTAACTTTTACGTTGAACGCACACATTGAAGGCCGTTCTGTTAGGTTGCTCCCTTTTGGTTTTAGAAGCAGATATATCTCAATACAGTGTTTATTCCCATTCACTCTGGAATATCCAAACACAGCTCCTAGAAGAAAAGCGCTTCTCACTCTCTGAATCTCAAGGCAGATTCAACTTTTTTAGGTAAGCGAACACACAGCAGAGAAGTCTGAAAGATACGTTGGTTTTGAGTTTTAGACGGAGATTTACAGCTATTTCTGAAATGCTTGTATTTGGCTGGAAAAATGCGTTTTCCGCTTTTCCACAGAAAGGGTTTACAAAAACCTGCACACACATCAGTTTAACTCTGTAAGTTGAATGCACACATTGAAGGCCGTTCTGTTAGGTTGCTCCGTTTTGGTTTTAGAAGCAGACATTTCTCAATACAGCATTTACTGCCATTCACTCTGGAATATCCAAACGCAGCTCCTACAGGAAACGCGCTTCTCACTCTCTGAATCTCAAGTCAGATTCAACTCCCTTAGGTAAGCGAACACACAGCAGAGCAGTCTGAAAGAGTCGTTCGTTTTGAATTTTAGCCGGAGATTTACAGCTATTTCTGAAATGCTTGTATTTGGCTGGAAAAATGCGTTTTCCCCTTCTTCACAGACAGGGATTACAAACATCTGAAAACACACATCAGTTTAACTCTGTAAGTTGAACGCACACATTGAAGGATTTTCTGTTAGGTTGCTGCGTTTTGGTTTGAGAAGCAGATATTTCTCAATACAGCTTTCACTCTCATTCACTCTGGAATATTCAAACGCAGCTCCTACAAGAAACGCGCCTCTCACTCTCTGAATCTCAAGGCAGATGCAACTCCCTTAGGAAAGTGCACACACTGCAGAGCAGTCTGAAGGATACCTTCATATTGAGTTTTAGACGGAGATTTACAGCTATTTCTGAAATGCTTGGATTTGGCTGGAAAAATGCGTTTTCCGTTTCTTCACAGAAAGGGTTTACAAACAAGGGCAAACACACATCAGTTTAGCTCTGTACGTTTAACGCACACATTGAAGGCTGTTCTGTTAGGTTGCTCCATTTTGGTTTCAGAAGCAGATATTTTTCAATACAGTATTACACCCATTCACTCTACAATATCCAAACGCAGGTCCCAGAAGAAAAGCTCTTCTCACTGTGAATCTCAAGGCAGATTCACCTCCCTTAGGTAAGCGAACACACAGCAGAGCAGTCTGAAGGATACGTTCGTTTTGAGTTTTAGACGGAGATTTACAGCTATTTCTGAAATGCTTGGATTTGGCTGGAAATATGCGTTTTCCGCTTCTCCACAGAAAGGGTTTACAAACCCTGCAAACACACATCAGTTTAACTCTGTACGTTGAACGCACACATTGAAGGCCGTTCTGTTAGGTTGCTCCGTTTTGGTTTTAGAAGCAGATATTTCTCAATACAGCGTTTACTCTCATTCAGTCTGGAATATACCAACGCAGCTCCTAGGAGAAACGCGCTTCTCACTCTCTGAATCTCAAGGCAGATTCAACTCCATTAGGTAACCGAACACACAGCAGAGCAGTCTGATGGATAGGTTCGATTTGAGTTTTAGACGGAGATTTACAGCTATTTCTGAAATGCTTGAATTTAACTGGAAAAATGCGTTTTCCGCTTCTTCACAGAAAGGGTTTACAAACTCCTGCAAACATATTTCAGTTATACTCTGTAATTTGAACGCACGCATTGAAGTCCGTTCTCTTAGGTTGCTCCGTTTTGGTTTTAGAAGCAGATATTTCTCAATACAGCGTTTACTCCCATTCACTCTGGAATATCCAAACGCAGCTCCTAGAAGAAACGCGCTTCTCACTCTCTGAATCTTAAGGCAGGTTCAACATTCTTAGCTAAGCGAACACAGAGCAGAGCAGTCTGAATGATATGTTCGTTTTGAGTTTTAGACGGAGATTTACAGCTATTTCTGAAATGCTTGGATTTGGCTGGAAAAATGCGTTTTCCCCTTCTTCACATAAAGGGTTTACAAACTCCTGCAAACAGAAATCAGTTTATCTCTGTAAGCTGAACGCATACATTGAAGGCCGTTTTGTTAAGTTGCTCCGTTTTGGTTTTAGAAGCAGATATTTCTCAATACAGCGTTTACTCCCATTCACTCTGGAATATCTAAACGCAGCTCCTAGAAGAAAGGCGCTTCTCACTCTCTGAATCTCAAGGCAGATTCAACTCCCTTAGGTAAGCGAACACACAGCAGAGCAGTCTGAAAGATACCTTCGCTTTGACTTTCAGACGGATATTTACAGCTATTTCTGAAATGCTTGAATTTGGCTGGACAAATGCATATTTCCCTTCTTCGCAGAAAGGGTTTACAAACTCCTGCAAACACCCATCAGTTTAACTCTGTAAGTTGAACGCACACATTGAAGGCCGTTCTGTTAGGTTGCTCCTTTGTGGTTTTAGAAGCAGGTATTTCTCAATAGATCGTTTACTCCCATTCAGTCTGGAATATCCGAACGCAGCTCCTAGAAGAAACATGCTTCTCACTCTCTGAATGTAAGCGCAGATTCAACTCCTTTTGTTAAGTGAACACACGGCAGAGCAGTTTGAAAGATACGTTGGTTTCGTGTTTTAGAGGGAGATTTACAGCTATTTCTTAAATGCTTGGATTTGGCTGGGAATATACGTTTTCCGCTGCTTCACAGATAGGGTTTACAAAGTAGTGTAAACACGCATCAGTTTAACTCTGTAAGGTAAATGCACACATAGAGGACCGTTTTGTTAGGTAGCTCCGTTTTGGTTTTAGAAGCAGATATTTCTTAATACAGCGTTTACTCCCATTCACTCTAATATCAAAACGCAGGTCCTAGAACAAACGTGCTTCTTCTATCTGAATCTAAGCGCGGATTCAACTCTCTTAGTTAAGCGAACACACTGTAGAGCCGGTTGAAAGATACGTTCGTTTGGTGTTTTAGACGGAGTTTTACAGCTATTTCTTTAATGCTTGGATTTGGCTGGGAAAATGCGTCTTTCGCTGCTTCACAGAAAGGGTATACAAAGTAGTGCAAACACGCATAAGTTTAACTGTGTAGAAATGCTCACATACAAGACCGTTTTGTTAGATACCTCCGTTTGGTTTCAGAAGCAGATATTTCTCAATACAGCGTTTACTCCCATTCACTCTGGAATATCAAAACGCAGCTTCTAGAAGAAACGTGCTTCTCACTCTCTGAATCTATGCGCGGATTCAACTCCCTTAGTTAAGCGAACACACCGAAGAGCAGGTTGAAAGATACGTTCATTTGGTGTTTTATACGGAGATTTACAGCTATTCCTTAAATGCTTGGATTTGGCTGGGAAAATGTGATTTGCGCTGCTTCACAGAAAGGGTTTACAAACTGCTGCAAACACACATCATTTTAACTCTGTAAGTTGAATGCACACTTTGAAGACCGTTCTGTTAGGTAGCTCCCTTTTTGTTTTAGAAGCAGATATTTCTCAATACAGCGTTTACTCCCATTCACTTTGAAATATCAAAACGCAGCTCCTAAAAGAATCGTGCTTCCCACTTTCTGAATCTACGCGCGGATTACACTCCATTAATTAAGTGCACACACGGCAGAGCAGTTTGAAAGATACGTTCGTTTGGTGTTTTAGACGGAGATTTAGAGCTATTTCTCAAATGCTTGGATTTGGCTTGGAAAATGCTTTTAGCCCTGCTTCACAGAAAGGGTTTACAAACTGCTGCAAAGACGCATCATTTTAACTCTGTAAGCTGAATGCACACATTGAAGACCGTTCTGTTAGGTAGCTCCGTTTTTGTTTTGGAAGCAGATATTTCTCAATACAGCGTTTACTCCCTTTCACTCTGGAATAGCAAAACGCAGGTCCTAGAACAAATGGGCTTCTCACTCTCTGAATCTAAGCGCGGATTCAATTCACTTAGTTAAGCGAACACACCGCAGAGCAGTTTGAATGATACGTACGTTTGGTGTTTTAGACGGAGATTTACAGCTATTTCTTAAATGCTTGAATTTCCTGGGAAAATGCGTTTTCCACTGTTTCACAGAAAGGGTATACAAAGTACTGCAAACACGCATCAGTTTAACTGTGTAGAAATGCACACATACAAGACCGTTTTGTTAGATACCTCCGTTTGGTTTTTGAAGCAGATATTTCTCAATACAGCGTTTACTCCCATTCACTCTGGATTATCAAAACGCAGGTCCTAGAAGAAACGTGCTTCTCAGTCTCTGAATCTAAGCGCGGATTCAACTCAGTTAAGCGAACACACCGCAGAGCAGTTTGAAAATACGTTCGTTTCGTGTTTTAGACGGAGATTTACAGCTATTTCTTAAATGCTTGGATTTGGCTGGGAAAATGCGTTTTGCGCCAATTCATAGAAAGGGTTTACAAAGTACCGCAAACACGCATCAGTTTAACTCTGTAAGGTAAATGCACACATAGAGGACCGCTTTGTTAAGTAGTTCCGTTTTGGTTTTAGAAGCAGATATTTCTCAATACAGCGTTTACTCCCTTTCACTCTGGAATAGCAAAACTCAGGTCCTAAAACAAACGTGCTTCTCACTCTCTGAATCTAAGCGCGGATTCAATTTCCTTAGTTAAGTGAACACACCGCAGAGCAGTTTGAAAGATACATTCGTTTGGTGTTTTAGACGGAGATTTACAGCTATTTCTTAAATGCTTGGATTTGGCTGGGAAAATGCGTTTTCCGCTGGTTCACAGAAAGGGTTATACAAACTGCTGCAAACACACATCATTTTAACTCTGTAAGTTGAATGGACACATTGAAGACCGTTCTGTTAGGTAGCTCCGTTTTTGTTTTAGAAGCAGATATTTCTCAATACAGCGTTTACTCCCATTCACTTTGGAATATCAACACGCAGCTCCTGGAAGAAACGTGCTTTCCACTTTCTGAATCTATGCGCGGATTACACTCCCTTAGTTAAGCGAACACACGGCAGAACAGTTTGAAAGATACGTTCGTTTGGTGTTTTAGACGGAGATTTACAGCTATTTCTTAAATGCTTGGATTTGGCTGGGAAAATGCATTTTGCGCTACTTTACAGAAAGTGTTTATAAACTGCTGCAAACACACATCATTTTAACTCTGTAAGTAGAATGCACACATTGAAAACCGTTCTGTTAGGTAGCTCGGTTTTGGTTTTAGAAGCAGATATTTCTCCATACAGCGTTTACTCCCATTCACTTTGGCATATCAAAACGTAGCTCCTAGAAGAAACGTGCTTCTCACACTCGGAATCCACGCGCGGATTCAACTCCCATAGTTAAGCGAACACACGGCAGAACAGTTTGAAAGATACGTTCGTTTGGTGTTTTAGACGGAGATTTACAGCTATTTCTTAAATGCTTGGATTTGGCTGTGAAAATGCGTTTTCCGGTGCTTCACAGAAAGGGTTTACAAAGTACTGCAAACACGCATCAGTTTAACTCTGTAAGGTAAATGGACACATAGAGGACCGTTTTGTTAGGTAGCTCCGTTTTGGTTTTAGAAGCAGATATCTCTCAATACAGCGTTTAATCCCCTTCCCTCTGGAGTAGCAAAACGCAGGTCCTAGAACAAACGTGCTTCTCACTCTCTGAATCTAAGCGCGGATTCAACTCCCTTAGTTAAGCGACCACACCACAGAGCACTTTGAAAGATACGTTCGTTTGGTGTTTTAGACGGAGATTTACAGCTATTTCTTAAATGCTTGGATTTGGCTGGAAAAATGCGGTTTGCGCTGCTTCACAGAAAGGGTTTCTAGCTGCTGCAAACACATCATTTTAACTCTGTAAGTTCAATGCACACTTTGAAGACCGTTCTGTTAGGTAGCTCCGTTTTGGTTTTAGAAGCAGATATTTCTCAATTTAGCGTTTACTCCCATGCACTCTGGAATATCAAAACACAGCTCCTAGAAGAAACGTGCTTCTCACTCTCTGAATCTACGCGTGGATTC
The DNA here is from genome assembly GCF_049354715.1 of Callithrix jacchus. Classification (NCBI taxonomy): domain Eukaryota; kingdom Metazoa; phylum Chordata; class Mammalia; order Primates; family Cebidae; genus Callithrix; species Callithrix jacchus. Next base: position 58,507,911 of record NC_133524.1, on the reverse strand, counting down.
AACTCCGTTAGTTAAGCGAACCCAGGGCAGAGCAGTTTGAAAGATACGTTCCTTTGGTGTTTTAGACGGAGATTTACAGGTATTACTTACATGCTTGGATTTGGCTGAAAAAATGCGTTTTCCGTTGCTTCACAGAAACGGTTTACAAACTGCTGCAAACACGCATCAGTTTACCTCTGTAAGTTGAATGCACACATTGAAGACCGTTCTCTTTGGAAGCTCCGTTTTGGTTTTAGAAGCAGATATTTCTCAATACAGCGTTTACTCCCTTTCACTCTGGAATAGCAAAACGCAGCTCCTAAAAGAAACGTGCTTCTCACTCTCTGAATCTAAGCGCAGATTCAACTCCGTTTGTTAAGCGAACACACGGCAGAGCAGTTTGAAAGATACGTTGGTTTCGTGTTTTAGAGGGAGATTTACAGCTATTTCTTAAATGCTTGGATTGGGCTGGGAATATACGTTTTCCGCTGCTTCACAGAAAGGGTTTACAAAGTAGTGTAAACACGCATCAGTTTAACTCTGTAAGGTAAATGCACACATAGAGGACCGTTTTGTTAGGTAGCTCCGTTTTGGTTTTAGAAGCAGATATTTCTTAATACAGCGTTTACTCCCATTCACTCTAATATCAAAACGCAGGTCCTAGAACAAACGTGCTTCTTCTCTCTGAATCTAAGCGCGGATTCAACTCTCTTAGTTAAGTGAACACACTGCAGAGCCGGTTGAAAGATACGTTCGTTTGGTGTTTTAGACTGAGTTTTACAGCTATTTCTTTAATGCTTGAATTTGGGTGGGAAAATGCGTTTTGCGCTGCTTCATAGAAAGGGTTTACAAAGTACCGCAAACAAGCATCAGTTTAACTCTGTAAGGTAAATGCACACATAGAGGACCGCTTTGTTAAGTAGCTCCGTTTTGGTTTTAGAAGCAGATATTACTTTTTTTTTTTTAATTTTTTATTGGATTATAGGTTTTGGGGTACATGAGCAGAGCATGCAAGACAGTTGCGTAGGTACACACATGGCAGTGTGCTTTGCTTTTCTTCTCCCCTTCACCCACATTTGGCATTTCTCCCCAGGCTATCCCTCCCCACCACCCCCTCCCACTGGCCCTCCCCTTTTCCCCCCAATAGACCCCAGTGTTTAGTACTCCCCTTTATGTGTCCATGTGTTCTCATTTTTCATCACCCACCTATGAGTGAGAATATGCGGTGTTTCATTTTCTGTTCTTGTGTCAGTTTGCTGAGGATGATGTTCTCCAGATTCATCCATGTCCCTACAAACGACACAAACTCATCATTTCTGATTGCTGCATAATATTCCATGGTGTATATGTGCCACATTTTTCCAATCCAGTCTATTGTCAATGGGCATTTGAGTTGATTCCAGGTCTTTGCTATTGTAAACAGTGCTGCAATGAACATTCGTGTACATGTGTCCTTATAGTAGAACGATTTATAGTCTTTTGGATATATAGCCAGTAATGGGGTTTCTGGGTCAAATGGAATTTCTATTTCTAAGGCCTTGAGGAATCGCCACACTGTCTTCCACAATGGTTGAACTAGTTTACACTCCCACCAACAGTGTAAAAGTGTTCCCTTTTCTCCACATCCTCTCCAGCATCTGTTGTCTCCAGATTTTTTAATGATCGCCATTCTAACTGGCGTGAGATGGTATCTCAATGTGGTTTTGGTTTGCATCTCTCTTATATCCAGTGACGATGAGCATTTTTTCATATGATTGTTGGCCTCATATATGTCTTCTTTCGTAAAGTGTCTGTTCATATCCTTCGACCACTTTTGAATGGGCTTGTTTGTTTTTTTCCTGTAAATCTGTTTGAGTACTTTGTAAATTCTGGATATCAGCCCTTTGTCAGATGGGTACACTGCAAAAATTTTTTCCCATTCTGTTGGTTGCCGATCCACTCTAGTGACTGTTTCTTTTGCCGTGCAGAAGCTGTGGAGTTTCATTAGGTCCCATTTGTCTATTTTGGCTTTTGTTGCCAATGCTTTTGGTGTTTTGTTCATGAAGTCCTTGCCTACTCCTATGTCCTGGATAGTTTTGCCTAGATTTCCTTCTAGGGTTTTTATCGTGCCAGGTCTTTAATCCATCTGGAGTTAATTTTAGTGTAAGGTGTCAGGAAGTGGTCCAGTTTCTGCTTTCTGCACATGGCTAGCCAGTTTTCCCAACACCATTTGTTAAACATGGAATCCTTGCCCCATTGCTTGTTTTTGTCAGGTTTATCGAAGATTGTATAGTTGTATGTATGTTGTGTTGCCTCCAGTGCCTCTGTTTTGTTCCATTGGTCTATATCTCTGTTTTGGTACCAGTACCATGCTGTTTTGATTACTGTAGCCTTGTAGTATAGTTTGAAATCCGGTAGTGTGATGCCCCCCGCTGTGTTCTTTTTGCTTAGAATTGACATGGCTATGCGGGCTCTCTTTTGGTTCCATATGAAGTTCATGGTGGTTTTTTCCAGTTCTGTGAAGAAAGTCAATGGTAGCTTGATGGGGATAGCATTGATTCTGTAAATTACTTTGGGCAGTATAGCCATTTTCACGATATTATTTCTTCCTAACCATGAACACGGAATGTTTCTCCATCTGTTTGTGTCCTCTCTGATTTCGTTGAGCAGTGGTTTGTAGTTCTCCTTGAAGAGGTCCCTTACGTTCCTTGTGAGTTGTATTCCAAGGTATTTTATTCTTTTTGTAGCAATTGCGAATGGCAGTTCGCTCTTGATTTGGCTTTCTTTAAGTCTGTTATTGGTGTAGACGAATGCTTGTGATTTTTGCACATTGATTTTATATCCTGAGACTTTGCTGAAGTTGTTTATCAGTTTCAGGAGTTTTTGGGCTGAGGCAATGGGGTCTTCTAGATATACTATCATGTCGTCTGCAAATAGAGACAATTTGGCTTCCACCTTTCCTATTTGAATACCCTTTATTTCTTTTTCTTGCCTGATTGCTCTGGCTAGAACTTCCAGTACTATATTGAATAGGAGTGGTGAGAGAGGGCATCCTTGTCTAGTGCCAGATTTCAAAGGGAATGCTTCCAGTTTTTGCCCATTCAGTATGATATTGGCTGTTGGTTTGTCATAAATAGCTTTTATTACTTTGAGATACGTTCCATCGATACCGAGTTTATTGAGGGTTTTTAGCATAAAGGGCTGTTGAATTTTGTCAAATGCCTTCTCTGCGTCAATTGAGATAATCGTGTGGTTTTTGTTTTTGGTTCTGTTTATGTGGTGAATTACGTTGATAGACTTGCGTATGTTGAACCAACCTTGCATCCCTGGGATGAATCCTACTTCATCATGATGAATAAGTTTTTTGATTTGCTGTTGCAATCGGCTTGCCAATATTTTATTGAAGATTTTTGGATCTATGTTCATCATGGATATTGGCCTGAAGTTTTCTTTTCTCGTTGGGTCTCTGCCGGGTTTTGGTATCAGGATGATGTTGGTCTCATAAAATGATTTGGGAAGGATTCCCTCTTTCTGGATTGTTTGAAATAGTTTTAGAAGGAATGGTACCAGCTCCTCCTTGTGTGTCTGGTAGAATTCGGCTGTGAGCCCGTCTGGACCTGGGCTTTTTTTGTGTGGTAAGCTCTTAATTGCTGCCTCAACTTCAGACCTTGTTATTGGTGTATTCATAGTTTCAGCTTCCTTCTGGTTTAGGCTTGGGAGGACACAGGAGTCCAGGAATTTATCCATTTCTTCCAGGTTTACTAGTTTATGTGCATAGAGTTGTTTGTAATATTCTCTGATGATGGTTGAATTTCTGTGGAATCTGTGGTGATTTCCCCTTTATCATTTTTTATTGCATCTATTTGGTTGTTCTCTTTTTTATTTTTAATCAATCTGGCTAGTGGTCTGTCTATTTTGTTGATCTTTTCAAAAAACCAGCTCTTGGATTTATTGATTTTTTGAAGGGTTTTTCCTGTCTCAATCTCCTTCAGCTCAGCTCTGATCTTAGTAATTTCTTGTCTTCTGCTGGGTTTTGAGTTTTTTGATCTTGCTCCTCTAGCTCTTTCAATTTTGACGATAGGGTGTCAATTTTGGATCTCTCCATTCTCCTCATATGGGCACTTATTGCTATATACTTTCCTCTAGAGACTGCTTTAAATGTGTCCCAGAAGTTCTGGCACGTTGTGTCTTCGTTCTCATTGGTTTCGAAGAACTTCTTTATTTCTGCCTTCATTTCGTTGTTTACCCAGTCAACATTCAAGAGCCAGTTGTTCAGTTTCCATGAAGCTGTGCGGTTCTGGGTCAGTTTCTGAATTCTGAGTTCTACCTTGATTTCACTATGGTCTGAGAGGCTGTTTGTTATGATTTCAGTTGTTTTGCATTTGTTGAGCAGTGCTTTACTTCCAATTATGTGGTCAATTTTAGAGTAGGTGTGATGTGGTGCTGAGAAGAATGTGTATTCTGTGGATTTGGGGTGGAGAGTTCTGTAAATGTCCACCAGGTTTGCTTGCTCCAGGTCTGAGTTCAAGCCCTGGGTATCCTTGTTGATTTTCTGTCTGGTTGATCTGTCTAGTATTGACAGTGGAGTGTTAAAGTCTCCCACTATTATTGTGTGGGAGTCTAAGTCCTTTTGTAAGTCATTAAGAACTTGCCTTATGTATCTGGGTGCTCCTGTGTTGGGTCCATATATGTTTAGGATCGTTAGCTCTTCTTGTTGTATCGATCCTTTTACCATTATGTAATGGCCTTCTTTGTCTCTTGATCTTTGTTGCTTTAAAGTCTATTTTATCAGAGATGAGAATTGCAACTCCTGCTTTTGTTTGCTTTCCATTTGCTTGGTAAATCTTCCTCCATCCCTTTATTTTGAGCCTTTGTGTATCCTTGTATGTGAGATGGGTTTCCTGGATACAGCACACTGATGGGTTTTGGATTTTTATCCAATTTGCCAGTCTGTGTCTTTTGATTGGTGCATTTAGTCCATTTACATTTAGGGTTAATATTGTTATGTGTGAATTTGATACTGCCATTTTGATGCTAAGTGGCTGTTTTGCCTGTTAGTTGTTGTAGATTCTTCATTATGTTGAAGCTCTTTAGCATTCAGTGTGATTTTGAAATGGCTGGTACTGGTTGATCCTTTCTATGTGTAGTGCCTCTTTTAGGACCTTTTGTAAAGCAGGCCTGGTGGTGACAAAATCTCTGAGTACTTGCTTGTTCGCAAAGGATTTTATTTTTCCTTCACTTCTGAAGCTCAGTTTGGCTGGATATGAAATTCTGGGTTGAAAGTTCTTTTCTTTAAGAATGTTGAATATTGGCCCCCATTCTCTTCTGGCTTGTAGTGTTTCTGCCGAGAGATCTGCTGTGAGTCTGATGGGCTTCCCTTTGTGGGTGACCCGACCTTTCTCTCTGGCTGCCCTTAGTATTTTCTCCTTTATTTCAACCCTGTTGAATCTGACGATTATGTGCCTTGGGGTTGCTCTTCTTGCAGAATATCTTTGTGGTGTTCTCTGTATTTCCTGCAATTGAGTGTTGGCTTGTCTTGCTAGGTGGGGGAAATTTTCCTGGATGATGTCCTGAAGAGTATTTTCCAGCTGGGATTCATTCTCTTCGTCCCCTTCTGGTACACCTATCAAACGTAGGTTATGTCTTTTCACATAGTCCCACATTTCTTGGAGACTTTGTTCATTCCTTTTTGCGCTTTTTTCTCTGATCTTGGTTTCTTGTTTTATTTCATTGAGTTGGTCTTCGACTTCAGATATTCTTTCTTCTGCTTCGTCAATTCGGCTATTGAAACTTGTGTTTGCTTCACGAAGTTCTCGTATTGTGTTTTTCAGCTCCTTTAATTCATTCATATTCTTCTCTAAGGTATCCATTCTTGTTATCATTTCCTCAAATCTTTTTTCAAAGTTCTTAGTTTCTTTGCATTGATTTAATACATGATCTTTTAGCTCACAAAAGTTTCTCATTATCCATCTTCTGAAGTCTAATTCCATCATTTCGTCACAGTCATTCTCTGTCCAGCTTTGCTCCCTTGCTGGTGAGGAGTTTTGGTCCTTTCTAGGAGGCGAGGTGTTCTGGTTTCGGATGTTTTCCTCCTTTTTGCGCTGGTTTCGTCCCATCTTTGTGGATTTGTCCGCTGGTCGTCTGCGTAGTTGCTGACTTTTCGTTTGGGTCTCTGAGTGGACACCCAGAATGTTGATGATGAAGTATTTCTGTTGCTTGGTTTTCCTTCTACCAGTCTAGCCCCTTCGCTGTACGACTGCTGAGGTCCGCTCCGGACCCTGCTTGTCTGGGGTGCACCTCTAGTAGCTGTGGCACAGCAAGGGATGCTACCAGTTTCTTTTTCTGCTCTCTATGTCCCAGGATGATGCCTGCCTAATGTCAGTCTTTTGGATATAGAGGGGTCAGGGAGCTGCTTGAGGAGACAGTTTGTACTTTATAGGGGTTTAATTGCTGAGCTCTGCACTCTCTTGTTTATTCAGGGCTGTTAGGCTGCTATGTTTGATTCTGCTGCAACAGAGCTCATTAAAAAACCCTTTTTTTTTCTCAAATGCTCTGTGTTGAGGGGTTTGGGCTTTATTTTTGGATGTCAGATCAGGTGTCCTGCCCAGCTCGAAGGCAGACTAGCCACTGTTTGGCTGCCGAGGCTCCGCCCTGCTGTTGTGTGATTCGCACTGTTCCTGCCGGCTCTGCTGTGGTCTCCGCCACGCCCTGCGGCGGAGTCTCTTCGTTGTAGCGTTTTGCCTCAGCAACGGCAGGCTGCGTCAGCAGTGGGCATGTATCTCAGTAGGGACGGGTTGCCTTGGCAACGGCTGGCTGCGTCAGCAATGGGCGTGTATCTCAGTTGGGGCGGGTTGCCTCGGCAATGGCTGGCTGCGTCAGCAGTGGGCGTGTATCTCAGTTGGGGCGGGTTGCCTCGGTAGTGGTGGACGCCCCTCCCCCACAGAGCGTCTCGGACCATCTGCTCGGGATAGTTTGAAATCGCGGTTTTGTTCGTCCCACTGGGTATCCCAATCCCTGCAATCCCCTGGGCTGGCCTACTGTCCAAGTCTCGTTCAGTCTCAAGTCCAGCCCTCTCAAGTCTCAGGTTGCCGGTTCATCAGGGCACCCGGACAACCGTGCCCTGTGGGGATTGCTGGGTAGGGCCGGCCGCCGCCGCCCCGGCTGCTGGCTTCACCAGGCAGACCTACTGCCTGGCGTCCCGTGTCTTTTTTATTCTTGGGAGTTTCCCCGTTCTGTGGGCAACAAAGGTCAGTCTGGAAATGCCACTCTGACTCACCGTTTGCGGATTCAACGAGAAGAGCTCCAATCATGGGTTGTTCTCACAGCGCCATCTTGAGTCCTCGATCAGAAGCAGATATTTCTAAATAAAGGGTTTACTCCCATTCACTTTAATAGCAAAACGGAGGTCCTTGAACAAACGTGCTTCTCACTCTCTGAATCTAAGCGCGGATTCAACTCCCTTAGTTAAGCGAACACACCGCAGTGCAGTTTGAAAGATACGTTCGTTTGGTGTTTTAGACGGAGATTTACAGCTATTTCTTAAATGCTTTGATTTGTCTGGAAGAATGCGTTTTGCGCTGCTTCACAGAAAGGGTTTACAAACTGCTGCAAAGACACATCATTTTAACTCTGTAAGTTGAATGCACACGTTGAAGACCGTTCTGTTAGGTAGCTCCGTTTTGGTTTTAGAAGCAGGTATTTCTTTATATAGCGTTTACTCCCATTCACTCTGGAATATGAAAACCGAGCTCCTACAAGACACGTGCTTCTAACTCTCTGAATCTAAGCACGGATTCATCTCCCTTAGTTAAGCGAAGACACAGCCAAGCAGTTTAAAGATACGTTCGTTTGGTGTTTTAGACGGAGATTTACAGCTATTTCTTAAATGCTTGGATTTGGCTGGGAAAATTCGTTTTGCCATGCTTCACAGAAAGTGTTTACAACTGCTGCAAAGACACATCATTTTACCTCTGTAAGTTGAATGCTCACATTGAAGACCGTTCTGTTATGTAGCTCCGTTTTGGTTTAAAAGCAGATATTTGTCAATACAGTGTTTACTCTCATTCACTCTGTTCAATCAAAACGCAGCTCATAGAAGAAATGTGCTTCTCACTCTCTGAATCTAAGCGCAGATTCAACTCCCTTAGTTAAGCGAATGCAAGGCAGAACAGTTTGAACGATACGTTCGTTTGGTGTTTTAGACGGGGATTTACAGCTATTTCTTAAATGCTTGGATTTGGCTGGGAAAATGCTATTTGCGCTGCTTCACAGAAAGCGTTTACAAACTGCTGCAAACACACATCATTTTAACTCTGTAAGTTGAATGCACACATTGAAGACCGTTCTGTTAGGTAGCTCGGTTTTGGTTTTAGAAGCAGATATTTCTCAATACAGCGTTTACTTTCATTTACTCTGGAATATCCAAACACACCTCCTAGAACAAACGTTCTTCTTACTTTCTGAATCGAAGCGTGGATTCAACTTTCTTAGTTGAGCGAACACACCGCAAAGCAGTTTCAAAGATACGTCCGTTTGGTGTTTTAGACGGAGATTTACAGGTATTTCTTATATGCTTGGATTTCGCTGGGAAAATGCGTTTTCCGCTGCTTCACAGAAAAGGTTTACAAAGTACTGCAAACACGTAGCAGTTTACCGCTGTAAGGTAAATGCACACATAGAAGACCGTTTTCTTAGGTAGCTCAGTTTTGGTTTTAGAAGCAGATATTTCTCAATACAGAGTTTACTCCCATTCACTCTGGAATATCAAAACTCAGCCCCTAGAAGAAACGTGCTTCTCACTCTCTGAATCTAAGCGCAAATTCAACTCTCTTAGTTAAGCGAACACACGGCAGAGCAGTTTGAAAGATACGTTCGTTTGGTGTTTTAGACCGAAATTTACAGCTATTCCTTAAATGCTTGGATTTGGATGGGAAAATGCGTTTTGCGCTGCCTCACAGAAAGGGTTTACAAACTGCTGCAAAGACACATCATTTTAAGTCTGTAAGTTGAATGCAGACATTGAAGACCGTTCTGTTAGGTAGCTCCGTTTTGGTTTTAGAAGGAGATATTTCTCAATACAGCGTTTACTCCCTTTCACTCTGGAATAGAAAAATGCAGCCCCTAGAATAAACGTGCTTCTCACTCTGAATCTAAGCGCGCATTCAACTCCCTTAATTAAGTGAACACACCGCAGAGCAGTTTGAAAGATACGTTCGTTTGGTGTTTTAGATGGAGATTTACAGCTATTTCTTAAATGCTTGTATTTGGCTGGGAAAATGCGTTGTCCGCTGCTTCAGAGAAAGGATTTACAAAGTACTGCTAACACGCATCATTTTAACTCTGTATGTTGAATGCACACATTGAAGACCCTTCTGTCAGGTAGACTCGTTTTGGTTTTAGAAGGAGATTTTTTTCAATACAAAGTTTTGTCACATTCACTCTGGAATATCAAAACGCAGCCCTTAAAAGAAACGTGCTTCTCACTATCTGAATCTATGTGCAGATTGAACTCCCTTAGTTAAGCGAACACACCATAGAGCAGTTTGAGAGACACGTTCATTTGGTATTTAGACGGAGATTTACAGCTATTTCTTAAATGCTTGGTTTGGCTGGGAAAATGTGTTTTGCGCTGCTTCACAGAAAGGGTTTACAAACTGCTACAAAGACACTTCATTTTAACTCTGTAAGTTTAATGCATACATTGAAGACCGTTCTGTTAGGTAGCTCCGTTTTGGTTTTAGAAGGAGGTATTTCTCAATACAGCGTTTATTCCCATTCACTCTGGAATATCAACATGCAGCTCCTAGAAGAAACGTCCTTCTCACTCTCTTAATCTATGCACGCATTCAACTCGCTTAGTTAAGCGAAAACACCGCAGAGCAGGTTGAAAGATACGTTTGTTTGGTGTTTTAGACGGAGATTTACAGCTATTTCTTAAATGCTTGTATTTAGCTGGGAAAAGGCGTTTTGCGCTGCTTCACAGAAATGGTTTACAAACTGCTGCAAAGACACATCATTTTAACTCTGTATGTTGAATGAACACATTGAAGACCATTCTGTCAGGAAGCACCGTTTTGGTTTTTGAAGCAGATATTTCTCAATACAGAGTTTACTCCCATTCACTCTGGAATATCAAAACGCAGCTCCTAGAAGAAACGTGCTTCTCACTCTCTGAATCTAAGCGCGGATTCAACTCCCTTAGTGAAGCCAACACACAGTAGAGCAGTTTGCAAGATACGTTCGTTTGGTTTTTCAGACCGAGATTTACGGCTATTTTTTAAATGCTTGGGTTAGGCTGGGAAAATGCGTTTTGCGCTGCTTCACAGAAAGGGTTTACAAACTGCTGAAAAGACACATCATTTTAACTCTGTAAGTTAAATACACACATTGAAGACTGTTCTGTCAGGTAGCTCCGTTTTGGTTTTAGAAGCAGATATTTCTCAATACAGCATTTACTGCCATTCCCTCTGGAATATCAAAACGCAGGTCGTAGAACAAACGCGCTTCTAACTCTCTGAATCTAAGCGCGGATTCAAGTCCCTTAGTTAAGCGAACACACTGCAGAGCAGTTTGAAAGATACGTTCGTTTGGTGTTTTAGACGGAGATTTACAGCTATTTCTTAAATGCTTGGATTTGGCTGGGAACATGCCTTTTCCGCTGCTTCACAGAAAAGGGTTTAAACTGTTGAAAACACACATCATTTTACCTCTGTAAGTTGGATGCACACATTGAAGACAGTTCTGTTAGGTAGCTCCGTATTGGTTTTAGAAGCAGATATTTCTCAATACAGCGTTTACTCCCATTCACTCTGGAATATCAAAACGGAGACCCTAGAAGAAACGTGCTTCTCACTCTCTGAATCTAAGCGCGGATTTAACTCCGTTAGTTAAGCGAACACACCGCAGAGCAGTTTGAAAGATACGTTCGTTTGGTGTTTTAGACGGAGATTTACAGCTATTTCTTAAGTGCTTGGATTTGGTTGGGAAAATGCGTTTTGCGCTGCTTCACAGAAAGGGTTTACAAACTGCTGCAAAGACACATGATTTTAACTCTGTAAGTTGAATGCACACATTGAAGACCGTTCTGTTAGGTAACTCCGTTTTGGTTTTAGAAGCAGATATTTCTCAATACAGCGTTTTCTTTCCTTCACTCTGGAATATCAAAACGCAGGTCCTAGAAGAAACGTGCTTGTCACTCTCTGAATCTACGCCCGGATTCAACTCCCTTAGTTAAGCGCACACACCACAGAGCAGTTTGAAAGATACGTTCGTTTTGTGTTTTAGACGGAGATTTACAGCTATTTCTTAAATGCTTGGATTTGGCTGGGAAATTGCGTTTTGCGCTGCTTCACAGAAAGGGTTTACAAAGTACTGCAAACACGCATCAGTTTAACTCTGTAAGGCAAATGCACACATAGAAGACCGTTTTGATAGGCAGCTTCGTTATGGTTTTAGAAGCAGATATTTCTCAATACAGTGTTTACTCCCATTCACTCTGGAATATCAAAATGCAGCCTCTAGAAGAAACGTGCTTCTCACTCTGAATCTACGCGCAGATATAACTCCGTTAGTTAAGCGAACACACCAGAGAGCAGTTTGACAGATACGTTCGTTTGGTGTTTTAGACGGAGATTTACAGCTATTTCTTAAGTGCTTGGATTTGGTTGGGAAAATGCGTTTTCCGCTGCTTCACAGAAAGGGTTTACAAACCGCTGCAAAGACATATCATTTTAACTCTGTAAGTTGAATGCACACATTGAAGACCGTTTTGTTAGGTAGATCCCTTTTGGTTTTAGAAGCAGATATTTCTCAATACAGCGTTTACTCCCATTCACTCTGGAATATCAAAACGCAGGTCCTAGAGAAAACGTGCTTCATACCCTCTGACTCTTAACACAGATTGAACTCTTTTAGTTGAACGAAAACACAGCAGAGCAGTTTGAAATATAGGTTTGTTTTGTGTTTTAGACGGAAATTTACCACTATGTCTTAAATGTATGGATATAGCTGGAAAAATCCGTTTTATGCTTCCTCACAGAAAGGCTTTACAAACTACTGCAAACACATATCAATTTAACTCTGTAAGTTGAATGTACAAAATGAAGACCGTTTTGTTACGTAACTTCGTTTCTTTTTTAGAACCAGATATTTCTCAATACAGCCTGTAATAATATTCACTCGGGAATATCCAAACGCAGCTTCCAAAACTAACGCGTTTCTAACTCCCTGAATTTAAGCACCACTTCAACTCACTTAGGTGAACCAAGAAACCGCAGAGATGTTTGCAGTATACGTTTGATGTGTGTTGTAGACGGAGATTTGCAGCTATTTCGTAGATGCTTGGATTTGGCTGGAAATATCGGTTCTCTGCTTCTTCACAGAAAGGGTTTACAAACTACTGCAAAAACACCTCAGTTAAACTTTGTAAGTTGAATGTACACATTGAATACCGGTCTGTTAGGTAGCTTCGTTTTCCTTTTAGAACCAGATATTTCTTAATAAAGCAAGTACTAGCATTCATTTGAGAATATCAAAACGCAGCTCCTAAAAGAAATGTGCTTCAAACTCTCTGAATCTAAACACAGATTCAACTCTTGTAGTTGAATGAACACACAGCAGAGTAGTTTGAAAGATACGTTTGTTTTGTGTTTTAGACAGAGATTTACAGCTATGTCTTAAATGCTTGCATTTGGCTGGAAAATACATTTTCTGCTTCTTCACAGAAAGGGTTTACAAACTACTGCAAACTCACAGCCGTTTAACTCTGTAAGTTGAAGGGAAGCATTGAAGACCATTGTGTTAGGTAGCTTTGTTTTGATTTCAGAAGCAGATATTTCTCAATACAGGGTTTACTGCCATTCACTCTGGAATATCAAAACTCAGCTCCTAGAGGAAACGTGCTTCGTACTCTCTGACTCTTAACACAGATTCAACTCTTGTAGTTGAACGAAAACACAGCAGAGCAGTTTCAAAGATAGATTTGTTCTGTGTTTTAGACGGAAATTTACCGCTATGTCTTAAATGCATGGATTTGGCTGGAAAAATCCGTTTTCTGCTTCTTCGCAGAAAGGGTTTACAAACTACTGCAAACACACATCAATTTACCTCTGTAAGTTGAATGTACACAATGAAGACCGTTCTGTTAGGTAGCTTTGTTTCTATTTTAGAACCAGATATTTCTCATTACAGCATGTAATACTGTGCACTTGGGAATATCCAAACGCAGCTCCCAAAACAAACGTGTTTCTAACTCGCTGAATCCAAGCACCACTTCAACTCTCTTAGGTGAACCAAGAAACTGCAGAGATGTTTGAAGTATACGTTTGATGTGTGTTGTAAAAGGAGATTTACAGCTATTTCGTAGATGCTAGGATTTGGCTGGAAATATCGATTTTCTGCTTCTTCAAAGAAAGGGTTTACAAACTACTGCAAACACACGTCAGTTAAACTCTGTAAGTTGAATGCACACATTGAAGACCGTTCTGTTAGGTAGCTTCATTTTTCTTTTAGAAGCAGATATTTCTCAATACAGCGTTTACTGCCATTCACTCTGAAAAATCAAAACTCAGCTCCTAGAGGAAACCTGCTTCATACTCTCTGACTCTTAACACAGATTCAACTCTTGTAGTTGAATGAAAACACGGCAGAGCAGTTTCAAAGATAGGTTTGTTCTGTGTTTTAGATGGAAATTTACCGCTATGTCTTAAATGCATGGATTTGACTGAAAAAATCCGTTTTCTGCTTCTTCACAGAAAGGGTTTACAAACTACTGCACACACACATCAATTTAACACTCCAAGTTGAATGTACACAATGAAGACTGTTCTGTTAGGTAGCTTTGTTTCTATTTTAGAACCATATATTTCTCAATACAGCATGTAATAATATTCACTCGAAAATATCCAAACGCAGCTCCCAAAACAAACGCGTTTCTAACTCGCTGAATTCGAGCACCACTTCCACTCTCTGAGGTGAACCAACAAACAGCAGAGTTGTTTAAAGTATGGTTGATGTGTGTTGTAGACGGAGATTTACAGCTATTTTGTAGATGCTTGGATTTGGCTGGAAATATCGGTTTTCTGCTTCTTCACAGAAAGGGTTTACAAACTACGGCAATCACACTTCAGTTAAACTCTGTAAGTTGAATGCACACATTGAAGACCGTTCTGTTAGGTAGCTTCGTTTTCCTTTTAGAGCCAGATATTTCTTAATAAAGCAAGTACCAGCATTCACTCGAGAATATCAAAACGCAGCTCCTTAAAGAAACGTGCTTCAAACTCTCTGAATCTAAACACAGATTCAACTCTTGTAGTTGAACGAACACACAGCAGAGCAGTTTGAAAGATACGTTTGTTTTGTGTTTTAGACAGAGATTTACAGCTATGTCTTAAATGCTTGGATTTGGCTCGAAAAATACGGTTTCTGCTTCTTCACAGAAAGGGTTTACAAACTACTGCAAACACACAGCAGTTTCACTCTGTAAGTTGGATGGATACATTGAAGACCATTGTGTTAGGTAGCTGTGTTTCGGTTTTAGAAGCAGATATTTCTCAATACAGCGTTTACTGCCATTCACTCTGGAATATCAAAACTCAGATCCTAGAGGAAACGTGTTCATACTCTGTGACTCTTAACACAGATTCAACTCTTGTAGTTGAACGAAAACACAGCAGAGCAGTTTCAAAGATAGATTTGTTCTGTGTTTTAGACGGAAATTTACCGCTATGTCTTAAATGCATGGATTTGGCTGGAAAAGTCCGTTTTCTGCTTCTTCGCAGAAAGGGTTTACAAACTACTGCAAACACACATCAATTTAACTCTGTAAGTTGAATGTACACAATGAAGACCGTTCTGCTAGGTAGCTTCGTTTCTATTTTAGAAACAGATATTTCTCAATACAGCTTGTAATACTATTCACTTGGGAATATACAAACGCAGCTTCCAAAACAAACGCGTTTCTAACTCGCTGAATCCAAGCACCACTTCAACTCTCTTAGGTGAACCAACAAACCGCAGAGTTGTTTGAAGTATACGTTTGATGTTTGTTGTAGGCAGAGATTTACAGCTACTTCATAGATGCTTGGATTTGGCTGGAAAAATCGGTTTTCTGCTTCTTCAAAGAAAGGGTTTACAAACTACTGCAAATACACAGCAGTTCAACTCTGTAAGTTGAATGCACACATTGAAGACCGTTCTGTTAGGTAGCTTCATTTTTCTTTTAGAAGCAGATATTTCTCAATACAGCGTTTACTGCCATTCACTCTGGAATATCAAAACTCAGCTCCTAGAGGAAACGTGCTTCATACTCTCTGACTCTTATTAGGGATTCAACTCTTCTAGTTGAACGAAAACACAGCAGAGCAGTTTGAAAGATATGTTTGTTTTGTGTTTTACACGGAAATTTATGGCTATGTCTTAAATATATGGACTTGGCTGGAAAAATCCGTTTTCTGCTTCTTCACAGATAAAGTTTACAAACTACTGCAAAGACACAGCAATTTAACACTGTAAGTTGAATGTACACAATGAAGACCATTCTGTTAGGTAGCTTCGTTGCTATTTTAGAACCAGAGATTTCTTAATAAAGCATGTAACACTATTCACTCGGAAATATCCATACGCAGCTCCCAAAACAAACGCGTTTCTAACTCGCTGAATTCAAGCACCACTTCAACTCTCTTAGGTGAACCAACAAACCGCAGAGTTGTTTGAAGTATACGTTTGATGTGTGTGGTAGACGGAGATTTACAACTATTTCTTAAATGCTTGAATGTGGCTGGAAAATTCGGTTTTCTGCTTCTTCACAGAAAGGGTGCACAAACTACTCCAAACACACATCAATTTAACTCTGTAAGTTGAATGCACACATTGACGACCGTTCTGTTAGGTAGCTTCGTTTGCCTTTTAGAACCAGATATTTCTTAATAAAGCATGTACTAGCATTCACTCGAGAATATCAAAACGCAGCTCCTAAAAGACACGTGCTTCAAACTCTCTAAATCTAAACACAGTTTCAACTCTTGTAGTTGAACGAACACACAGCAGAGCAGTTTGAAAGATACGATAGTTTTGTGTTCTAGACGATTTAAAGCTATGTCTCAAATGCTTGGATTTGGCTGGAAAATTCCGTTTTCTGCTTCTTCACAGAAAGGGTTTACAAACTACTGCAAACACACAGCAGTTTACCTCTGTAAGTTGAATGGACACTTTGAAGACCATTGTGTTAGGTAGCTTTGTTTTGGTTTCAGAAGCAGATATTTCTCAATACAGCGTTTACTGCCATTCACTCTGGAATATCAAAACTCAGCTCCTGGAGGAAACGTGCTTCATACTCTCTGAGTCTTAAAACATGTTCAACTCTTTTAGTTGAATGAAAACACAGCAGAGCAGTTTGAAAGATAGGTTTGTTTTGTGTGTTAGACGGAAATTTATCGCTATGTTTTAAATGCATGGATTTGGCTGGAAAAATCCGTTTTCTGCTTCTTAACAGAAAGGGTTTACAAACTAATGCAGACACACATCAATTTAACTCTGTACATTGAATGCACACATTGACGACCGTTCTGTTAGGTAGCTCCGTTTTCCTTTTAGAACCAGATATTTCTTAATAAATCATGTACTAGCATTCACTCGAGAATATCAACACACAGCTCCTAAAAGAAACGTGCTTCAAACTCTCTGAATCTAAACACCGATTCAACTCTTGTAGTTGAATGAACACACAGCAGAGCAGTTTGAAAATACGATAGTTTTGTGTTCTAGAGGATTTACAGCTATGTCTTAGATGCTTGGATTTGGCTGGAGTAATCCGTTATCTGCTTCTTCACAGAAAGGGTTTACAAACTACTGCAAACACACAGCAGTTTAACTCTGTAAGTTGAGTGGACACATTGAAGACCATTGTGTTAGGTAGCTTTGTTCTGGTTCTAGAAGCAGATATTTCTCAATACAGTGTTTACTGCCATTCACTCTGGAATATCAAAACTCAGCTCCTAGAGGAAGCATGCTTCATACTCTCTGACTCTTAACACAGATTTAACTCCTTTAGATGAACGAAAACACAGCAGAGAAGTTTGAAAGATATGTTTGTTTAGTGTTTTAGACGCAAGTATACCGCTATGTCTTAAATGTATGGATTTTCCTGGAAAAATCAGTTTTCTGCTTCTTCACAGAAAGGGTTTACAAACTACTGCAAACACACAGCAGTTTAACTCTGTAAGTTGAATGGACACATTGAAGACCATTGTGTTAGGTAGCTTTATTTTGGTTTTAGAAGCAGATATTTCTCAATCCAGCATTTACTGCCATTCACCCTGGCATATCATAGCTCAGCTCCTAGAGGAAACGTGCTTCATACTCTCTGACTCCTAAGACAAATTCAGCTCTTTCAGTTGAACGAAAACACAGCAGAGCAGTTTCAAAGATAGGTTTGTTCTGTGTTTTAGACGGAAATTTACCGCTATGTCTTAAATGCATGGATTTGGCTGGAAAAAGCCGTTTGTTGCTTCTTCACAGGAAGGGTTTACAAACTACTGCAAACACACAGCAATTTAACTCTGTAAGTTGAATGGACACATTGAAGACCATTGTGTTAGGTAGCTTTGTTTTGGTTTTAGAAGCAGATATTTCTCAATACAGCGTTTACTGCCATTCACCCTGGCATATCATAACTCAGCTTCTAGAGGAAACGTGCGTCATACTCTCTGACTCCTAAGACAAATTCAACTCTTTCAGTTGAACGAAAACATAGCAGAGGAGTTTGACAGATAGGTTGGTTTTGTGTTTTAGACCGAAATATACCGCTATGTCTTAAATGCATGGATTTGGCTGGAAAAATTCATTGTCCGCTTCTTCACAGGAAGGGTTTACAAACTACTGCACACACACATCAATTTAACTCTGTAAGTTGAATGTACACAATGAAGACCGTTCTGTTAGGTAGCTTCGTTTCTATTATAAAACCAGATATTTCTCAATACAGTATGCAATACTATTAACTCGGAAATATCCAAACGCTGCTCCGAAAACAAACGCGTTTTTAACTCGCTGAAGTCAAGCACCACTTCAACTCTCTTAGGTGAACCAAAAAACCACAGATTTGTTTGAAGCATACGTTTGATGTGTGTTGTAGACGGAGATTTACAGCTATTTCGTAAATGCTTGAATTTGGCTGGAAAAATCGGTCTTCTGCTTCTTCACAGAAAGGGTTTACAAAGTACTACAAACACATATCAGTTTAACTCTGTAAGGTGAATGCACACATTGAAGACCGTTGTGTTAGAGAGCTTCGTTTTCCTTTTATAACCAGATATTTCTTAACAAAGCATGTACTAGCATTCACTCGAGAATATCAAAACGCAGCTCCTAAAAGAAACGTTCTTCAAACTCTCTGAATCTAAACACAGATTCAACTCTTGTAATTGAACGAACACACAGCAGAGCAGTTTGCATGATACGTTTGTTTTGTGTTCTAGACGGAGATTTACAGCTATGTCTTAAATGCTTGGATTCGGCTAGAGTATTCCGTTGTCTGCTTCTTCAAAGAAAGTGTTTACAAACTACTGCAAACTCACAGAAGTTTAACTCTGTAAGTTGAATGGACACATTGAAGACCATTTTGTTACGTAGCTTTGTTTTGGTTTTAGAAACAGATATTTCTCAATACAGCGTTTACTGCCATTCACTCTGGAATATCAAAACTCAGCTCCTAGAGGAAACGTGCTTCATACTCTCTGACTCTTAACACAGATTCAACTCTTGTAGTTGAACGAAAACACAGCAGAGCAGTTTGAAAGATAGGTTTGATTTGTGGTATAGTCGGATATTTACCACTATGTCTTAAATACATGGATTTGGCTGAAAAAATCCGTATTCTGCTTCTTCACAGAAAGGGTTTACAAACTACTGCAAACACCCATCAATTTAACTCTGTAAGTTGAATGTGCACAATGAAGACCGTTCTGTTAGGTAGCTTCGTTTCTATTTTAGAACCAGATATTTCTCAATACAGCATGTAATACTATTCACTCGGGAATATCCAAACGCAGCTCCCAAAACAAACGCGTTTCTAACTCGCTGAATTTAAGCACCACTTCAACTCTCTTAGGTGAACCAACAAACCGCAGAGTTGTTTGAAGTATACGTTTGATGTGTGTTGTAGACGGAGAGTTACAGCTATTTCATAAATGCTTGGATTTGGCTGGAAAAATCGGTTTTCTGCTTCTTCAGAGAAAGGGTTTACAAACTACTGCAAACACACATTAATTTAAATCTGTAAGTTGAAGGCACCCGTTGAAAACCGTTCTGTTAGGTAGCTTCGTTTTCCTTCTAGAACCAGATATTTCTTTTTTTAAATTTTTTTATTTTTTATCTTATTATTTTTTTTATTGCATTTTAGGTTTTGGGGTACATGTGCAGAGCATGCAATACAGTTGCATAGGTACACACAGGGCAGTGTGTTTTGTTTGCTTTCTCCCCTTCACCCACATTTGGTATTTCTCCCCTGGCAATCCCTCCCCACCTCCCCCTCCCACTGGCCCTCCCCTTTTCCCCCTATAGACCCCAGTGTTTAGTACTCCCCTCTCTGTATCCATGTGTTCTCATTTTTCATCACCCGCCTATGAGTGAGAATATGCGGTGTTTCATTTTCTGTTCTTGTGTCAGTTTGCTGAGAATGACGTTCTCCAGATTCATCCATGTCCCTATAAACGACACGAACTCATCATTTCTGATTGCTGCATAATATTCCATGGTGTATATGTGCCACATTTTCCCAATCCAGTCTATCATCGATGGGCATTTGAGTTGATTCCAGGTCTTTGCTATTGTAAACAGTGCTGCAATGAACATTCGTGTGCATGTGTCCTTGTAGTAGAACGATTTATACTCCTTTGGATATATACCCAGTGATGGGATTGCTGGGTCAAATGGGATATCCATTTCTAAGGCCTTGAGGAATCGCCACACCGTCTTCCACAATGGTTGGACTAATTTACACTCCCACCAACAGTGTAAAAGTGTTCCTTTTTCTCCACATCCTCTCCAGCATCTGTTGTCTCCAGATTTTTTAATGATCGCCATTCTAACTGGCGTGAGATGGTATCTCAATGTGGTTTTGATTTGCATCTCTCTGATGACCAGTGACGATGAGCATTTTTTCATATGATTGTTGGCCTCATATATGTCTTCTTTCGTAAAGTGTCTGTTCATATCCTTTGACCACTTTTGAATGGGCTTCTTTGTTTTTTTACTGTAAATCCGTTTGAGTTCTTTGTAAATTCTGGATATCAGCCCTTTGTCAGATGGGTAAACTGCAAAAATTTTTTCCCATTCTGTTGGTTGCTGATTCACACTAGAGACTGTTTCTTTTGCTGTGCAGAAGCTGTGGAGTTTGATTAGGTCCCATTTGTCTATTTTGGCTCTTGTTGCCAATGCTTTTGGTGTTTTGTTCATGAAGTCCTTGCCTACTCCTATGTCCTGGATGGTTTTGCCTAGATTTCCTTCTAGGGTTTTTATGGTGCCAGGTCTTATGTTTAAGTCTTTAATCCATCTGGAGTTAATTTTAGTGTAAGGTGTCAGGAAGGGGTCCAGTTTCTGCTTTCTACACATGGCTAGCCAGTTTTCCCAACACCATTTGTTGAGCAGGGAGTCCTTTCCCCATTGCTTGTTTTTGTCAGGTTTATCAGAGCCTGACCAGATATTTCTTAATAAAGCATGTAGTATCATTCACTAGAGAATATCAAAACGCAGCTCCTAAAAGAAACGTGCTTCAAACTCTCTGAATCTAAACACAGTTTCAACTCTTGTAGTTGAACGAACACACAGCAGAGCAGTTTGAAAGATAAGTTTGTTTTGTGTTTTAGACGGAGATTTACAGCTATGTCTTAAATGCTTGGATTTGGCTGGAGTAATCCGTTTTCTGCTTCTTCACAGAAATGGTTTACAAACTACTGCAAACACACAGCAGTTTAACTCTGTAAGTTGAATGGACACATTAAAGACCATTGTGTTAGGTATTTTTGTTTTGGTTTTAGAAGCAGATATTTCTCAATACAGCGTTTACTGCCATTCACCCTGGCATATCATAACTCAGCCCCTAGAGGAAACGTGCTTCGTACTCTCTGACTCCTAACACAGATTCAACTCTTTCAGGTGAACGAAAACACAGCAGAGCAGTTTGAAAGATAGGTTTGTTTTGTGTTTTAGACGGAAATTTACCGCTATGACTTAAATGCATGGATTTGGCTGGAAAAATCCGTTTTCTGCTTTTTCACAGAAAGGGTTTACAAGCTACTGAAAACACACATCAATTTAACTCTGTAAGTTGAATGTACACAATGAAGGCCGTTCTGTTAGGTAGCTTCGTTTCTATTTCAGAACCAGATATTTCTCAATACAGTATGTAATAGTATTCACTCAGGAATATCCAAACGCAGCTCCCAAAACTAACGCGTTTCTAACTCGCTGAATTTAAGCACCACTTCTACTCTCTTAGGTAAACCAATAAACCGCAGAGTTGTTTGAAGCATACATTTGTTGTGTGACGGAGAGTTACAGCTATTTCGTAAATGCTTGGATTTGGCTGGAAAAATCGGTTTTCTGCTTTTTCACAGAAAGGGTTTACAAACTACTGCAAAAACACATCAATTTAACTCTGTAAGTTGAAGGCACACATTCAAGACCGTTCGGTTAGGTAGCTTCGTTTTTCTTTTAAAACCAGATAGTTCTTAATAAAGCATGTACTAGCATTCACTCGAGAATATCAAAACGCAGCTCCTAAATGAAACGTACTTCAAACTCTGAATCTAAACACAGATTCAGCTTTTGTAGTTGAACGAACACACAGCAGAGCAGTTTGAATGATACATTTGTTTTGTGTTTTATACGGAGATTTACAGCTATGTCTTAAATGCTTGGATTTGGCTGGAGTAATCCGTTGTCTGCTTCTTCAAAGAAGGGGTTTACAAACTACTGCAAACACACAGCAGTTTAACTCTGTAAGTTGAATGGACACATTGAAGACCATTGGTAGTTTTGTTTTGGTTTTAGAAGCAGATATTTCTCAATACAGCATTTACTGCCATTCACTCTGGAATATCAAAACTCAGCTCCTAGAGGAAACGTGCTTCTTACTCTCTGACTCTTAACACAGATTCAACTCTTGTAGTTGAACGAAAACACAGCAGAGCAGTTACAAAGATAGGTTTGTTCTGTGTTTTAGACGGAAATTTACCGCTATGTCTTAAATGCATGGATTTGGCTGGAAAAATCCGTTTTCTGCTTCTTCGCAGAAAGGGTTTACAAACTACTGCAAACACACATCAATTTAACTCTGTAAGCTGAATGTACACAATGAAGACCGTTCTGTTATTATCTTTGTTTCTATTTTAGAACCAGATGTTTTTCAATACAGCATGTAATATTATTCACTCGGGAATATCCAAACGCAGCTCCCAAAAGAAACGCGTTTCTAACTCGCTGAATTCAAGCACCACTTCAACTCTCTTAGGTGAACCAACAAACCGCAGAGTTGTTTGAAGTATACGTTTGATGTGTGTGGTAGACGGAGATTTACAACTATTTCGTAAATGCTTGGATTTGGCTGGAAAAATCGGTCTTCTGCTTCTTCACAGAAAGGGTTTACAAAGTACTGCAAACACATATCAGTTTAACACTATTCACTCGGGAATATCCAAATGCAGCTCCCAAAAGATACGCGTTTCTAACTCACTGAATTCAAGCACCACTTCAACTCTCTTAGGTGAACCAACAAACCGCAGAGTTGTTTGAGGCATACGTTTGATGTGTGTTGTAGACGGAGATTTACAGCTATTTCGTAAATGCTTGGATTTGGCTGGAAAAATCGGTCTTCTGCTTCTTCACAGAAAGGGTTTACAAAGTACTGCAAACACATATCAGTTTAACTCTGTAAGTTGATTGCACACATTGAAGACCGTTCTGTTAGGTACCTCCGTTTTGGTTTTAGAAGCACATATTTCTCAATACAGCATTTCTCCTCATTCACTCTGGAACATCAAAACGCAGCTCCTAGAAAAAACGTGCTTCTCACTTTCTGAATCTAAACACAGATTCAACTTCCTTAGGTTGAACGAAAACCCAGAAGAGCAGTTTGAAAGATACGTTTGTTTTGTGTTTTAGAGGAAGATTTAAAGCTATTTCCTAAATGCTTTGATTTGGCTGGGATAATCAGTTTTCTGATGTTCACAGAAAGAAATTACAAACTACTGCACACACACATCAGTGTTACTCTGTAAGTTCAGTGCACACTTTGAAGACCGTTCTGTTAGGTAGCTCCGGTTTTTTTTTAGAACCACGTATTTCTCAATACAGCATATACTCCCATTCACTCAGGAACATCAAAACGAAGGTCTCAGAAAAAAGGCGTTTCTAACTGTATGAATCTAAGCACCGCTTAAACTCTCTTAGCTGAACGAACCCACAGCAGAGTAGTATGAAGAATGCTTTTGTTTTGTGTGTAAGGCGGAGATTTACATTATTTCTTAAATGCTTAAATTTGGCTCGAAAATTCCGTTTTCTGTTTCTTCACAGAAAGAATTTACAAACTACTGCAAACACACATCAGTTTTACTCTGTAAGTTGAATGCACATATTGAAGACCATTGTGTTAGGTACCTCCGTTTTGGATCTAGAAGCAGATATTTGTCAATACAGCGTTTAATTTCATTCACTCTGTAATATAAAAACGCAGCTACTAGAAAAAACGTGCTTCTCACTCTCTGAATCTAAACACAGATTCAACTTCTTTAGTTGAACGAATACACAGCAGAGCAGATTGAAAGATGCGTTTGTTTTGTGTTTCAGACGGAGATTTACAGCTATTCTTTAATGACCTGATTTAACTGGAAAAATGCTTTTTCTGCTTCTTCACAGAAAGGGTTTAAAAACTACTCCAAACACACATCAGTTTAACTTTGTAAGTTGAATGCAGTCACTGAAGACCATTGTGTTAGGTAGCTCCGTTTTGGATCTAGAAGCAGATATTTCTCAATACAGCGTTTACTGCCATTCACTCTAGAATATCAAAACGGAGCGCCTAGAAGAAACGTGCTTCTCACTTTTTGAATCTAAACACAGATTCAACCCCTTAGTTGAACAAATACCGAGCAGAGCAGTTTGAAAGATACGTTTGTTTGGTGTTTTAGACGGAGATTTATAGCTATTTCTTAAATGCTTGGATTTGGCTGGAAATAAGTGCTTACTGCTTCTTCACAGAAAGGGTGTACAAAATGCTGCAAACACACATCAGTTTAACTCTGTAAGTTGAATGCACACGTTGAAGACCGTTCTGTTATGTAGCTCCATTTTCCTTTTATAACCAGATATTTCTCAATACAGCATGTACTCCCCTTCACTCGGGAACATCCAAACACAGCTCCCAGAAGAAACGCGTTTCTAACTCGCTGAATATAAACATCGCCTCAACTCCCATAGCTGTAAGAACCCACAACAGAGTAGTTTGAAGCATGCTTTTGTTCTGTGTTTTAACGGAAATTTACAGCTATTTCTTAAATGCTTAAATTTCGCTGGAAAATTCCGTTTTCTGCTTCTTCACAGAAAGGGTTTTGGTACCAGTACCATGCTGTTTTGATTACTGTAGCCTTGTAGTATAGTTTGAAATCCGGTAGTGTGATGCCCCCCGCTGTGTTCTTTTTGCTTAGAATTGACATGGCTATGCGGGCTCTCTTTTGGTTCCATATGAAGTTCATGGTGGTTTTTTCCAGTTCTGTGAAGAAAGTCAATGGTAGCTTGATGGGGATAGCATTGATTCTGTAAATTACTTTGGGCAGTATAGCCATTTTCACGATATTATTTCTTCCTAACCATGAACACGGAATGTTTCTCCATCTGTTTGTGTCCTCTCTGATTTCGTTGAGCAGTGGTTTGTAGTTCTCCTTGAAGAGGTCCCTTACGTTCCTTGTGAGTTGTATTCCAAGGTATTTTATTCTTTTTGTAGCAATTGCGAATGGCAGTTCGCTCTTGATTTGGCTTTCTTTAAGTCTGTTATTGGTGTAGACGAATGCTTGTGATTTTTGCACATTGATTTTATATCCTGAGACTTTGCTGAAGTTGTTTATCAGTTTCAGGAGTTTTTGGGCTGAGGCAATGGGGTCTTCTAGATATACTATCATGTCGTCTGCAAATAGAGACAATTTGGCTTCCACCTTTCCTATTTGAATACCCTTTATTTCTTTTTCTTGCCTGATTGCTCTGGCTAGAACTTCCAGTACTATATTGAATAGGAGTGGTGAGAGAGGGCATCCTTGTCTAGTGCCAGATTTCAAAGGGAATGCTTCCAGTTTTTGCCCATTCAGTATGATATTGGCTGTTGGTTTGTCATAAATAGCTTTTATTACTTTGAGATACGTTCCATCGATACCGAGTTTATTGAGGGTTTTTAGCATAAAGGGCTGTTGAATTTTGTCAAATGCCTTCTCTGCGTCAATTGAGATAATCGTGTGGTTTTTGTTTTTGGTTCTGTTTATGTGGTGAATTACGTTGATAGACTTGCGTATGTTGAACCAACCTTGCATCCCTGGGATGAATCCTACTTCATCATGATGAATAAGTTTTTTGATTTGCTGTTGCAATCGGCTTGCCAATATTTTATTGAAGATTTTTGGATCTATGTTCATCATGGATATTGGCCTGAAGTTTTCTTTTCTCGTTGGGTCTCTGCCGGGTTTTGGTATCAGGATGATGTTGGTCTCATAAAATGATTTGGGAAGGATTCCCTCTTTCTGGATTGTTTGAAATAGTTTTAGAAGGAATGGTACCAGCTCCTCCTTGTGTGTCTGGTAGAATTCGGCTGTGAGCCCGTCTGGACCTGGGCTTTTTTTGTGTGGTAAGCTCTTAATTGCTGCCTCAACTTCAGACCTTGTTATTGGTGTATTCATAGTTTCAGCTTCCTTCTGGTTTAGGCTTGGGAGGACACAGGAGTCCAGGAATTTATCCATTTCTTCCAGGTTTACTAGTTTATGTGCATAGAGTTGTTTGTAATATTCTCTGATGATGGTTGAATTTCTGTGGAATCTGTGGTGATTTCCCCTTTATCATTTTTTATTGCATCTATTTGGTTGTTCTCTTTTTTATTTTTAATCAATCTGGCTAGTGGTCTGTCTATTTTGTTGATCTTTTCAAAAAACCAGCTCTTGGATTTATTGATTTTTTGAAGGGTTTTTCCTGTCTCAATCTCCTTCAGCTCAGCTCTGATCTTAGTAATTTCTTGTCTTCTGCTGGGTTTTGAGTTTTTTGATCTTGCTCCTCTAGCTCTTTCAATTTTGACGATAGGGTGTCAATTTTGGATCTCTCCATTCTCCTCATATGGGCACTTATTGCTATATACTTTCCTCTAGAGACTGCTTTAAATGTGTCCCAGAAGTTCTGGCACGTTGTGTCTTCGTTCTCATTGGTTTCGAAGAACTTCTTTATTTCTGCCTTCATTTCGTTGTTTACCCAGTCAACATTCAAGAGCCAGTTGTTCAGTTTCCATGAAGCTGTGCGGTTCTGGGTCAGTTTCTGAATTCTGAGTTCTACCTTGATTTCACTATGGTCTGAGAGGCTGTTTGTTATGATTTCAGTTGTTTTGCATTTGTTGAGCAGTGCTTTACTTCCAATTATGTGGTCAATTTTAGAGTAGGTGTGATGTGGTGCTGAGAAGAATGTGTATTCTGTGGATTTGGGGTGGAGAGTTCTGTAAATGTCCACCAGGTTTGCTTGCTCCAGGTCTGAGTTCAAGCCCTGGGTATCCTTGTTGATTTTCTGTCTGGTTGATCTGTCTAGTATTGACAGTGGAGTGTTAAAGTCTCCCACTATTATTGTGTGGGAGTCTAAGTCCTTTTGTAAGTCATTAAGAACTTGCCTTATGTATCTGGGTGCTCCTGTGTTGGGTCCATATATGTTTAGGATCGTTAGCTCTTCTTGTTGTATCGATCCTTTTACCATTATGTAATGGCCTTCTTTGTCTCTTGATCTTTGTTGCTTTAAAGTCTATTTTATCAGAGATGAGAATTGCAACTCCTGCTTTTGTTTGCTTTCCATTTGCTTGGTAAATCTTCCTCCATCCCTTTATTTTGAGCCTTTGTGTATCCTTGTATGTGAGATGGGTTTCCTGGATACAGCACACTGATGGGTTTTGGATTTTTATCCAATTTGCCAGTCTGTGTCTTTTGATTGGTGCATTTAGTCCATTTACATTTAGGGTTAATATTGTTATGTGTGAATTTGATACTGCCATTTTGATGCTAAGTGGCTGTTTTGCCTGTTAGTTGTTGTAGATTCTTCATTATGTTGAAGCTCTTTAGCATTCAGTGTGATTTTGAAATGGCTGGTACTGGTTGATCCTTTCTATGTGTAGTGCCTCTTTTAGGACCTTTTGTAAAGCAGGCCTGGTGGTGACAAAATCTCTGAGTACTTGCTTGTTCGCAAAGGATTTTATTTTTCCTTCACTTCTGAAGCTCAGTTTGGCTGGATATGAAATTCTGGGTTGAAAGTTCTTTTCTTTAAGAATGTTGAATATTGGCCCCCATTCTCTTCTGGCTTGTAGTGTTTCTGCCGAGAGATCTGCTGTGAGTCTGATGGGCTTCCCTTTGTGGGTGACCCGACCTTTCTCTCTGGCTGCCCTTAGTATTTTCTCCTTTATTTCAACCCTGTTGAATCTGACGATTATGTGCCTTGGGGTTGCTCTTCTTGCAGAATATCTTTGTGGTGTTCTCTGTATTTCCTGCAATTGAGTGTTGGCTTGTCTTGCTAGGTGGGGGAAATTTTCCTGGATGATGTCCTGAAGAGTATTTTCCAGCTGGGATTCATTCTCTTCGTCCCCTTCTGGTACACCTATCAAACGTAGGTTATGTCTTTTCACATAGTCCCACATTTCTTGGAGACTTTGTTCATTCCTTTTTGCGCTTTTTTCTCTGATCTTGGTTTCTTGTTTTATTTCATTGAGTTGGTCTTCGACTTCAGATATTCTTTCTTCTGCTTCGTCAATTCGGCTATTGAAACTTGTGTTTGCTTCACGAAGTTCTCGTATTGTGTTTTTCAGCTCCTTTAATTCATTCATATTCTTCTCTAAGGTATCCATTCTTGTTATCATTTCCTCAAATCTTTTTTCAAAGTTCTTAGTTTCTTTGCATTGATTTAATACATGATCTTTTAGCTCACAAAAGTTTCTCATTATCCATCTTCTGAAGTCTAATTCCATCATTTCGTCACAGTCATTCTCTGTCCAGCTTTGCTCCCTTGCTGGTGAGGAGTTTTGGTCCTTTCTAGGAGGCGAGGTGTTCTGGTTTCGGATGTTTTCCTCCTTTTTGCGCTGGTTTCGTCCCATCTTTGTGGATTTGTCCGCTGGTCGTCTGCGTAGTTGCTGACTTTTCGTTTGGGTCTCTGAGTGGACACCCAGAATGTTGATGATGAAGTATTTCTGTTGCTTGGTTTTCCTTCTACCAGTCTAGCCCCTTCGCTGTACGACTGCTGAGGTCCGCTCCGGACCCTGCTTGTCTGGGGTGCACCTCTAGTAGCTGTGGCACAGCAAGGGATGCTACCAGTTTCTTTTTCTGCTCTCTATGTCCCAGGATGATGCCTGCCTAATGTCAGTCTTTTGGATATAGAGGGGTCAGGGAGCTGCTTGAGGAGACAGTTTGTACTTTATAGGGGTTTAATTGCTGAGCTCTGCACTCTCTTGTTTATTCAGGGCTGTTAGGCTGCTATGTTTGATTCTGCTGCAACAGAGCTCATTAAAAAACCCTTTTTTTTTCTCAAATGCTCTGTGTTGAGGGGTTTGGGCTTTATTTTTGGATGTCAGATCAGGTGTCCTGCCCAGCTCGAAGGCAGACTAGCCACTGTTTGGCTGCCGAGGCTCCGCCCTGCTGTTGTGTGATTCGCACTGTTCCTGCCGGCTCTGCTGTGGTCTCCGCCACGCCCTGCGGCGGAGTCTCTTCGTTGTAGCGTTTTGCCTCAGCAACGGCAGGCTGCGTCAGCAGTGGGCATGTATCTCAGTAGGGACGGGTTGCCTTGGCAACGGCTGGCTGCGTCAGCAATGGGCGTGTATCTCAGTTGGGGCGGGTTGCCTCGGCAATGGCTGGCTGCGTCAGCAGTGGGCGTGTATCTCAGTTGGGGCGGGTTGCCTCGGTAGTGGTGGACGCCCCTCCCCCACAGAGCGTCTCGGACCATCTGCTCGGGATAGTTTGAAATCGCGGTTTTGTTCGTCCCACTGGGTATCCCAATCCCTGCAATCCCCTGGGCTGGCCTACTGTCCAAGTCTCGTTCAGTCTCAAGTCCAGCCCTCTCAAGTCTCAGGTTGCCGGTTCATCAGGGCACCCGGACAACCGTGCCCTGTGGGGATTGCTGGGTAGGGCCGGCCGCCGCCGCCCCGGCTGCTGGCTTCACCAGGCAGACCTACTGCCTGGCGTCCCGTGTCTTTTTTATTCTTGGGAGTTTCCCCGTTCTGTGGGCAACAAAGGTCAGTCTGGAAATGCCACTCTGACTCACCGTTTGCGGATTCAACGAGAAGAGCTCCAATCCTGGGTTGTTCTCACAGCGCCATCTTGAGTCCTCGATCAGAAGCAGATATTTCTAAATAAAGGGTTTACTCCCATTCACTTTAATAGCAAAACGGAGGTCCTTGAACAAACGTGCTTCTCACTCTCTGAATCTAAGCGCGGATTCAACTCCCTTAGTTAAGCGAACACACCGCAGTGCAGTTTGAAAGATACGTTCGTTTGGTGTTTTAGACGGAGATTTACAGCTATTTCTTAAATGCTTTGATTTGTCTGGAAGAATGCGTTTTGCGCTGCTTCACAGAAAGGGTTTACAAACTGCTGCAAAGACACATCATTTTAACTCTGTAAGTTGAATGCACACGTTGAAGACCGTTCTGTTAGGTAGCTCCGTTTTGGTTTTAGAAGCAGGTATTTCTTTATATAGCGTTTACTCCCATTCACTCTGGAATATGAAAACCGAGCTCCTACAAGACACGTGCTTCTAACTCTCTGAATCTAAGCACGGATTCATCTCCCTTAGTTAAGCGAAGACACAGCCAAGCAGTTTAAAGATACGTTCGTTTGGTGTTTTAGACGGAGATTTACAGCTATTTCTTAAATGCTTGGATTTGGCTGGGAAAATTCGTTTTGCCATGCTTCACAGAAAGTGTTTACAACTGCTGCAAAGACACATCATTTTACCTCTGTAAGTTGAATGCTCACATTGAAGACCGTTCTGTTATGTAGCTCCGTTTTGGTTTAAAAGCAGATATTTGTCAATACAGTGTTTACTCTCATTCACTCTGTTCAATCAAAACGCAGCTCATAGAAGAAATGTGCTTCTCACTCTCTGAATCTAAGCGCAGATTCAACTCCCTTAGTTAAGCGAATGCAAGGCAGAACAGTTTGAACGATACGTTCGTTTGGTGTTTTAGACGGGGATTTACAGCTATTTCTTAAATGCTTGGATTTGGCTGGGAAAATGCTATTTGCGCTGCTTCACAGAAAGCGTTTACAAACTGCTGCAAACACACATCATTTTAACTCTGTAAGTTGAATGCACACATTGAAGACCGTTCTGTTAGGTAGCTCGGTTTTGGTTTTAGAAGCAGATATTTCTCAATACAGCGTTTACTTTCATTTACTCTGGAATATCCAAACACACCTCCTAGAACAAACGTTCTTCTTACTTTCTGAATCGAAGCGTGGATTCAACTTTCTTAGTTGAGCGAACACACCGCAAAGCAGTTTCAAAGATACGTCCGTTTGGTGTTTTAGACGGAGATTTACAGGTATTTCTTATATGCTTGGATTTCGCTGGGAAAATGCGTTTTCCGCTGCTTCACAGAAAAGGTTTACAAAGTACTGCAAACACGTAGCAGTTTACCGCTGTAAGGTAAATGCACACATAGAAGACCGTTTTCTTAGGTAGCTCAGTTTTGGTTTTAGAAGCAGATATTTCTCAATACAGAGTTTACTCCCATTCACTCTGGAATATCAAAACTCAGCCCCTAGAAGAAACGTGCTTCTCACTCTCTGAATCTAAGCGCAAATTCAACTCTCTTAGTTAAGCGAACACACGGCAGAGCAGTTTGAAAGATACGTTCGTTTGGTGTTTTAGACCGAAATTTACAGCTATTCCTTAAATGCTTGGATTTGGATGGGAAAATGCGTTTTGCGCTGCCTCACAGAAAGGGTTTACAAACTGCTGCAAAGACACATCATTTTAAGTCTGTAAGTTGAATGCAGACATTGAAGACCGTTCTGTTAGGTAGCTCCGTTTTGGTTTTAGAAGGAGATATTTCTCAATACAGCGTTTACTCCCTTTCACTCTGGAATAGAAAAATGCAGCCCCTAGAATAAACGTGCTTCTCACTCTGAATCTAAGCGCGCATTCAACTCCCTTAATTAAGTGAACACACCGCAGAGCAGTTTGAAAGATACGTTCGTTTGGTGTTTTAGATGGAGATTTACAGCTATTTCTTAAATGCTTGTATTTGGCTGGGAAAATGCGTTGTCCGCTGCTTCAGAGAAAGGATTTACAAAGTACTGCTAACACGCATCATTTTAACTCTGTATGTTGAATGCACACATTGAAGACCCTTCTGTCAGGTAGACTCGTTTTGGTTTTAGAAGGAGATTTTTTTCAATACAAAGTTTTGTCACATTCACTCTGGAATATCAAAACGCAGCCCTTAAAAGAAACGTGCTTCTCACTATCTGAATCTATGTGCAGATTGAACTCCCTTAGTTAAGCGAACACACCATAGAGCAGTTTGAGAGACACGTTCATTTGGTATTTAGACGGAGATTTACAGCTATTTCTTAAATGCTTGGTTTGGCTGGGAAAATGTGTTTTGCGCTGCTTCACAGAAAGGGTTTACAAACTGCTACAAAGACACTTCATTTTAACTCTGTAAGTTTAATGCATACATTGAAGACCGTTCTGTTAGGTAGCTCCGTTTTGGTTTTAGAAGGAGGTATTTCTCAATACAGCGTTTATTCCCATTCACTCTGGAATATCAACATGCAGCTCCTAGAAGAAACGTCCTTCTCACTCTCTTAATCTATGCACGCATTCAACTCGCTTAGTTAAGCGAAAACACCGCAGAGCAGGTTGAAAGATACGTTTGTTTGGTGTTTTAGACGGAGATTTACAGCTATTTCTTAAATGCTTGTATTTAGCTGGGAAAAGGCGTTTTGCGCTGCTTCACAGAAATGGTTTACAAACTGCTGCAAAGACACATCATTTTAACTCTGTATGTTGAATGAACACATTGAAGACCATTCTGTCAGGAAGCACCGTTTTGGTTTTTGAAGCAGATATTTCTCAATACAGAGTTTACTCCCATTCACTCTGGAATATCAAAACGCAGCTCCTAGAAGAAACGTGCTTCTCACTCTCTGAATCTAAGCGCGGATTCAACTCCCTTAGTGAAGCCAACACACAGTAGAGCAGTTTGCAAGATACGTTCGTTTGGTTTTTCAGACCGAGATTTACGGCTATTTTTTAAATGCTTGGGTTAGGCTGGGAAAATGCGTTTTGCGCTGCTTCACAGAAAGGGTTTACAAACTGCTGAAAAGACACATCATTTTAACTCTGTAAGTTAAATACACACATTGAAGACTGTTCTGTCAGGTAGCTCCGTTTTGGTTTTAGAAGCAGATATTTCTCAATACAGCATTTACTGCCATTCCCTCTGGAATATCAAAACGCAGGTCGTAGAACAAACGCGCTTCTAACTCTCTGAATCTAAGCGCGGATTCAAGTCCCTTAGTTAAGCGAACACACTGCAGAGCAGTTTGAAAGATACGTTCGTTTGGTGTTTTAGACGGAGATTTACAGCTATTTCTTAAATGCTTGGATTTGGCTGGGAACATGCCTTTTCCGCTGCTTCACAGAAAAGGTTTTAAACTGTTGAAAACACACATCATTTTACCTCTGTAAGTTGGATGCACACATTGAAGACAGTTCTGTTAGGTAGCTCCGTATTGGTTTTAGAAGCAGATATTTCTCAATACAGCGTTTACTCCCATTCACTCTGGAATATCAAAACGGAGACCCTAGAAGAAACGTGCTTCTCACTCTCTGAATCTAAGCGCGGATTTAACTCCGTTAGTTAAGCGAACACACCGCAGAGCAGTTTGAAAGATACGTTCGTTTGGTGTTTTAGACGGAGATTTACAGCTATTTCTTAAGTGCTTGGATTTGGTTGGGAAAATGCGTTTTGCGCTGCTTCACAGAAAGGGTTTACAAACTGCTGCAAAGACACATGATTTTAACTCTGTAAGTTGAATGCACACATTGAAGACCGTTCTGTTAGGTAACTCCGTTTTGGTTTTAGAAGCAGATATTTCTCAATACAGCGTTTTCTTTCCTTCACTCTGGAATATCAAAACGCAGGTCCTAGAAGAAACGTGCTTGTCACTCTCTGAATCTACGCCCGGATTCAACTCCCTTAGTTAAGCGCACACACCACAGAGCAGTTTGAAAGATACGTTCGTTTTGTGTTTTAGACGGAGATTTACAGCTATTTCTTAAATGCTTGGATTTGGCTGGGAAATTGCGTTTTGCGCTGCTTCACAGAAAGGGTTTACAAAGTACTGCAAACACGCATCAGTTTAACTCTGTAAGGCAAATGCACACATAGAAGACCGTTTTGATAGGCAGCTTCGTTATGGTTTTAGAAGCAGATATTTCTCAATACAGTGTTTACTCCCATTCACTCTGGAATATCAAAATGCAGCCTCTAGAAGAAACGTGCTTCTCACTCTGAATCTACGCGCAGATATAACTCCGTTAGTTAAGCGAACACACCAGAGAGCAGTTTGACAGATACGTTCGTTTGGTGTTTTAGACGGAGATTTACAGCTATTTCTTAAGTGCTTGGATTTGGTTGGGAAAATGCGTTTTCCGCTGCTTCACAGAAAGGGTTTACAAACCGCTGCAAAGACATATCATTTTAACTCTGTAAGTTGAATGCACACATTGAAGACCGTTTTGTTAGGTAGATCCCTTTTGGTTTTAGAAGCAGATATTTCTCAATACAGCGTTTACTCCCATTCACTCTGGAATATCAAAACGCAGGTCCTAGAGAAAACGTGCTTCATACCCTCTGACTCTTAACACAGATTGAACTCTTTTAGTTGAACGAAAACACAGCAGAGCAGTTTGAAATATAGGTTTGTTTTGTGTTTTAGACGGAAATTTACCACTATGTCTTAAATGTATGGATATAGCTGGAAAAATCCGTTTTATGCTTCCTCACAGAAAGGCTTTACAAACTACTGCAAACACATATCAATTTAACTCTGTAAGTTGAATGTACAAAATGAAGACCGTTTTGTTACGTAACTTCGTTTCTTTTTTAGAACCAGATATTTCTCAATACAGCCTGTAATAATATTCACTCGGGAATATCCAAACGCAGCTTCCAAAACTAACGCGTTTCTAACTCCCTGAATTTAAGCACCACTTCAACTCACTTAGGTGAACCAAGAAACCGCAGAGATGTTTGCAGTATACGTTTGATGTGTGTTGTAGACGGAGATTTGCAGCTATTTCGTAGATGCTTGGATTTGGCTGGAAATATCGGTTCTCTGCTTCTTCACAGAAAGGGTTTACAAACTACTGCAAAAACACCTCAGTTAAACTTTGTAAGTTGAATGTACACATTGAATACCGGTCTGTTAGGTAGCTTCGTTTTCCTTTTAGAACCAGATATTTCTTAATAAAGCAAGTACTAGCATTCATTTGAGAATATCAAAACGCAGCTCCTAAAAGAAATGTGCTTCAAACTCTCTGAATCTAAACACAGATTCAACTCTTGTAGTTGAATGAACACACAGCAGAGTAGTTTGAAAGATACGTTTGTTTTGTGTTTTAGACAGAGATTTACAGCTATGTCTTAAATGCTTGCATTTGGCTGGAAAATACATTTTCTGCTTCTTCACAGAAAGGGTTTACAAACTACTGCAAACTCACAGCCGTTTAACTCTGTAAGTTGAAGGGAAGCATTGAAGACCATTGTGTTAGGTAGCTTTGTTTTGATTTCAGAAGCAGATATTTCTCAATACAGGGTTTACTGCCATTCACTCTGGAATATCAAAACTCAGCTCCTAGAGGAAACGTGCTTCGTACTCTCTGACTCTTAACACAGATTCAACTCTTGTAGTTGAACGAAAACACAGCAGAGCAGTTTCAAAGATAGATTTGTTCTGTGTTTTAGACGGAAATTTACCGCTATGTCTTAAATGCATGGATTTGGCTGGAAAAATCCGTTTTCTGCTTCTTCGCAGAAAGGGTTTACAAACTACTGCAAACACACATCAATTTACCTCTGTAAGTTGAATGTACACAATGAAGACCGTTCTGTTAGGTAGCTTTGTTTCTATTTTAGAACCAGATATTTCTCATTACAGCATGTAATACTGTGCACTTGGGAATATCCAAACGCAGCTCCCAAAACAAACGTGTTTCTAACTCGCTGAATCCAAGCACCACTTCAACTCTCTTAGGTGAACCAAGAAACTGCAGAGATGTTTGAAGTATACGTTTGATGTGTGTTGTAAAAGGAGATTTACAGCTATTTCGTAGATGCTAGGATTTGGCTGGAAATATCGATTTTCTGCTTCTTCAAAGAAAGGGTTTACAAACTACTGCAAACACACGTCAGTTAAACTCTGTAAGTTGAATGCACACATTGAAGACCGTTCTGTTAGGTAGCTTCATTTTTCTTTTAGAAGCAGATATTTCTCAATACAGCGTTTACTGCCATTCACTCTGAAAAATCAAAACTCAGCTCCTAGAGGAAACCTGCTTCATACTCTCTGACTCTTAACACAGATTCAACTCTTGTAGTTGAATGAAAACACGGCAGAGCAGTTTCAAAGATAGGTTTGTTCTGTGTTTTAGATGGAAATTTACCGCTATGTCTTAAATGCATGGATTTGACTGAAAAAATCCGTTTTCTGCTTCTTCACAGAAAGGGTTTACAAACTACTGCACACACACATCAATTTAACACTCCAAGTTGAATGTACACAATGAAGACTGTTCTGTTAGGTAGCTTTGTTTCTATTTTAGAACCATATATTTCTCAATACAGCATGTAATAATATTCACTCGAAAATATCCAAACGCAGCTCCCAAAACAAACGCGTTTCTAACTCGCTGAATTCGAGCACCACTTCCACTCTCTGAGGTGAACCAACAAACAGCAGAGTTGTTTAAAGTATGGTTGATGTGTGTTGTAGACGGAGATTTACAGCTATTTTGTAGATGCTTGGATTTGGCTGGAAATATCGGTTTTCTGCTTCTTCACAGAAAGGGTTTACAAACTACGGCAATCACACTTCAGTTAAACTCTGTAAGTTGAATGCACACATTGAAGACCGTTCTGTTAGGTAGCTTCGTTTTCCTTTTAGAGCCAGATATTTCTTAATAAAGCAAGTACCAGCATTCACTCGAGAATATCAAAACGCAGCTCCTTAAAGAAACGTGCTTCAAACTCTCTGAATCTAAACACAGATTCAACTCTTGTAGTTGAACGAACACACAGCAGAGCAGTTTGAAAGATACGTTTGTTTTGTGTTTTAGACAGAGATTTACAGCTATGTCTTAAATGCTTGGATTTGGCTCGAAAAATACGGTTTCTGCTTCTTCACAGAAAGGGTTTACAAACTACTGCAAACACACAGCAGTTTCACTCTGTAAGTTGGATGGATACATTGAAGACCATTGTGTTAGGTAGCTGTGTTTCGGTTTTAGAAGCAGATATTTCTCAATACAGCGTTTACTGCCATTCACTCTGGAATATCAAAACTCAGATCCTAGAGGAAACGTGTTCATACTCTGTGACTCTTAACACAGATTCAACTCTTGTAGTTGAACGAAAACACAGCAGAGCAGTTTCAAAGATAGATTTGTTCTGTGTTTTAGACGGAAATTTACCGCTATGTCTTAAATGCATGGATTTGGCTGGAAAAGTCCGTTTTCTGCTTCTTCGCAGAAAGGGTTTACAAACTACTGCAAACACACATCAATTTAACTCTGTAAGTTGAATGTACACAATGAAGACCGTTCTGCTAGGTAGCTTCGTTTCTATTTTAGAAACAGATATTTCTCAATACAGCTTGTAATACTATTCACTTGGGAATATACAAACGCAGCTTCCAAAACAAACGCGTTTCTAACTCGCTGAATCCAAGCACCACTTCAACTCTCTTAGGTGAACCAACAAACCGCAGAGTTGTTTGAAGTATACGTTTGATGTTTGTTGTAGGCAGAGATTTACAGCTACTTCATAGATGCTTGGATTTGGCTGGAAAAATCGGTTTTCTGCTTCTTCAAAGAAAGGGTTTACAAACTACTGCAAATACACAGCAGTTCAACTCTGTAAGTTGAATGCACACATTGAAGACCGTTCTGTTAGGTAGCTTCATTTTTCTTTTAGAAGCAGATATTTCTCAATACAGCGTTTACTGCCATTCACTCTGGAATATCAAAACTCAGCTCCTAGAGGAAACGTGCTTCATACTCTCTGACTCTTATTAGGGATTCAACTCTTCTAGTTGAACGAAAACACAGCAGAGCAGTTTGAAAGATATGTTTGTTTTGTGTTTTACACGGAAATTTATGGCTATGTCTTAAATATATGGACTTGGCTGGAAAAATCCGTTTTCTGCTTCTTCACAGATAAAGTTTACAAACTACTGCAAAGACACAGCAATTTAACACTGTAAGTTGAATGTACACAATGAAGACCATTCTGTTAGGTAGCTTCGTTGCTATTTTAGAACCAGAGATTTCTTAATAAAGCATGTAACACTATTCACTCGGAAATATCCATACGCAGCTCCCAAAACAAACGCGTTTCTAACTCGCTGAATTCAAGCACCACTTCAACTCTCTTAGGTGAACCAACAAACCGCAGAGTTGTTTGAAGTATACGTTTGATGTGTGTGGTAGACGGAGATTTACAACTATTTCTTAAATGCTTGAATGTGGCTGGAAAATTCGGTTTTCTGCTTCTTCACAGAAAGGGTGCACAAACTACTCCAAACACACATCAATTTAACTCTGTAAGTTGAATGCACACATTGACGACCGTTCTGTTAGGTAGCTTCGTTTGCCTTTTAGAACCAGATATTTCTTAATAAAGCATGTACTAGCATTCACTCGAGAATATCAAAACGCAGCTCCTAAAAGACACGTGCTTCAAACTCTCTAAATCTAAACACAGTTTCAACTCTTGTAGTTGAACGAACACACAGCAGAGCAGTTTGAAAGATACGATAGTTTTGTGTTCTAGACGATTTAAAGCTATGTCTCAAATGCTTGGATTTGGCTGGAAAATTCCGTTTTCTGCTTCTTCACAGAAAGGGTTTACAAACTACTGCAAACACACAGCAGTTTACCTCTGTAAGTTGAATGGACACTTTGAAGACCATTGTGTTAGGTAGCTTTGTTTTGGTTTCAGAAGCAGATATTTCTCAATACAGCGTTTACTGCCATTCACTCTGGAATATCAAAACTCAGCTCCTGGAGGAAACGTGCTTCATACTCTCTGAGTCTTAAAACATGTTCAACTCTTTTAGTTGAATGAAAACACAGCAGAGCAGTTTGAAAGATAGGTTTGTTTTGTGTGTTAGACGGAAATTTATCGCTATGTTTTAAATGCATGGATTTGGCTGGAAAAATCCGTTTTCTGCTTCTTAACAGAAAGGGTTTACAAACTAATGCAGACACACATCAATTTAACTCTGTACATTGAATGCACACATTGACGACCGTTCTGTTAGGTAGCTCCGTTTTCCTTTTAGAACCAGATATTTCTTAATAAATCATGTACTAGCATTCACTCGAGAATATCAACACACAGCTCCTAAAAGAAACGTGCTTCAAACTCTCTGAATCTAAACACCGATTCAACTCTTGTAGTTGAATGAACACACAGCAGAGCAGTTTGAAAATACGATAGTTTTGTGTTCTAGAGGATTTACAGCTATGTCTTAGATGCTTGGATTTGGCTGGAGTAATCCGTTATCTGCTTCTTCACAGAAAGGGTTTACAAACTACTGCAAACACACAGCAGTTTAACTCTGTAAGTTGAGTGGACACATTGAAGACCATTGTGTTAGGTAGCTTTGTTCTGGTTCTAGAAGCAGATATTTCTCAATACAGTGTTTACTGCCATTCACTCTGGAATATCAAAACTCAGCTCCTAGAGGAAGCATGCTTCATACTCTCTGACTCTTAACACAGATTTAACTCCTTTAGATGAACGAAAACACAGCAGAGAAGTTTGAAAGATATGTTTGTTTAGTGTTTTAGACGCAAGTATACCGCTATGTCTTAAATGTATGGATTTTCCTGGAAAAATCAGTTTTCTGCTTCTTCACAGAAAGGGTTTACAAACTACTGCAAACACACAGCAGTTTAACTCTGTAAGTTGAATGGACACATTGAAGACCATTGTGTTAGGTAGCTTTATTTTGGTTTTAGAAGCAGATATTTCTCAATCCAGCATTTACTGCCATTCACCCTGG
The DNA here is from genome assembly GCF_049354715.1 of Callithrix jacchus. Taxonomy (NCBI): domain Eukaryota; kingdom Metazoa; phylum Chordata; class Mammalia; order Primates; family Cebidae; genus Callithrix; species Callithrix jacchus. Next base: position 58,468,390 of record NC_133524.1, on the reverse strand, counting down.
CATATCATAGCTCAGCTCCTAGAGGAAACGTGCTTCATACTCTCTGACTCCTAAGACAAATTCAGCTCTTTCAGTTGAACGAAAACACAGCAGAGCAGTTTCAAAGATAGGTTTGTTCTGTGTTTTAGACGGAAATTTACCGCTATGTCTTAAATGCATGGATTTGGCTGGAAAAAGCCGTTTGTTGCTTCTTCACAGGAAGGGTTTACAAACTACTGCAAACACACAGCAATTTAACTCTGTAAGTTGAATGGACACATTGAAGACCATTGTGTTAGGTAGCTTTGTTTTGGTTTTAGAAGCAGATATTTCTCAATACAGCGTTTACTGCCATTCACCCTGGCATATCATAACTCAGCTTCTAGAGGAAACGTGCGTCATACTCTCTGACTCCTAAGACAAATTCAACTCTTTCAGTTGAACGAAAACATAGCAGAGGAGTTTGACAGATAGGTTGGTTTTGTGTTTTAGACCGAAATATACCGCTATGTCTTAAATGCATGGATTTGGCTGGAAAAATTCATTGTCCGCTTCTTCACAGGAAGGGTTTACAAACTACTGCACACACACATCAATTTAACTCTGTAAGTTGAATGTACACAATGAAGACCGTTCTGTTAGGTAGCTTCGTTTCTATTATAAAACCAGATATTTCTCAATACAGTATGCAATACTATTAACTCGGAAATATCCAAACGCTGCTCCGAAAACAAACGCGTTTTTAACTCGCTGAAGTCAAGCACCACTTCAACTCTCTTAGGTGAACCAAAAAACCACAGATTTGTTTGAAGCATACGTTTGATGTGTGTTGTAGACGGAGATTTACAGCTATTTCGTAAATGCTTGAATTTGGCTGGAAAAATCGGTCTTCTGCTTCTTCACAGAAAGGGTTTACAAAGTACTACAAACACATATCAGTTTAACTCTGTAAGGTGAATGCACACATTGAAGACCGTTGTGTTAGAGAGCTTCGTTTTCCTTTTATAACCAGATATTTCTTAACAAAGCATGTACTAGCATTCACTCGAGAATATCAAAACGCAGCTCCTAAAAGAAACGTTCTTCAAACTCTCTGAATCTAAACACAGATTCAACTCTTGTAATTGAACGAACACACAGCAGAGCAGTTTGCATGATACGTTTGTTTTGTGTTCTAGACGGAGATTTACAGCTATGTCTTAAATGCTTGGATTCGGCTAGAGTATTCCGTTGTCTGCTTCTTCAAAGAAAGTGTTTACAAACTACTGCAAACTCACAGAAGTTTAACTCTGTAAGTTGAATGGACACATTGAAGACCATTTTGTTACGTAGCTTTGTTTTGGTTTTAGAAACAGATATTTCTCAATACAGCGTTTACTGCCATTCACTCTGGAATATCAAAACTCAGCTCCTAGAGGAAACGTGCTTCATACTCTCTGACTCTTAACACAGATTCAACTCTTGTAGTTGAACGAAAACACAGCAGAGCAGTTTGAAAGATAGGTTTGATTTGTGGTATAGTCGGATATTTACCACTATGTCTTAAATACATGGATTTGGCTGAAAAAATCCGTATTCTGCTTCTTCACAGAAAGGGTTTACAAACTACTGCAAACACCCATCAATTTAACTCTGTAAGTTGAATGTGCACAATGAAGACCGTTCTGTTAGGTAGCTTCGTTTCTATTTTAGAACCAGATATTTCTCAATACAGCATGTAATACTATTCACTCGGGAATATCCAAACGCAGCTCCCAAAACAAACGCGTTTCTAACTCGCTGAATTTAAGCACCACTTCAACTCTCTTAGGTGAACCAACAAACCGCAGAGTTGTTTGAAGTATACGTTTGATGTGTGTTGTAGACGGAGAGTTACAGCTATTTCATAAATGCTTGGATTTGGCTGGAAAAATCGGTTTTCTGCTTCTTCAGAGAAAGGGTTTACAAACTACTGCAAACACACATTAATTTAAATCTGTAAGTTGAAGGCACCCGTTGAAAACCGTTCTGTTAGGTAGCTTCGTTTTCCTTCTAGAACCAGATATTTCTTTTTTTAAATTTTTTTATTTTTTATCTTATTATTTTTTTTATTGCATTTTAGGTTTTGGGGTACATGTGCAGAGCATGCAATACAGTTGCATAGGTACACACAGGGCAGTGTGTTTTGTTTGCTTTCTCCCCTTCACCCACATTTGGTATTTCTCCCCTGGCAATCCCTCCCCACCTCCCCCTCCCACTGGCCCTCCCCTTTTCCCCCTATAGACCCCAGTGTTTAGTACTCCCCTCTCTGTATCCATGTGTTCTCATTTTTCATCACCCGCCTATGAGTGAGAATATGCGGTGTTTCATTTTCTGTTCTTGTGTCAGTTTGCTGAGAATGACGTTCTCCAGATTCATCCATGTCCCTATAAACGACACGAACTCATCATTTCTGATTGCTGCATAATATTCCATGGTGTATATGTGCCACATTTTCCCAATCCAGTCTATCATCGATGGGCATTTGAGTTGATTCCAGGTCTTTGCTATTGTAAACAGTGCTGCAATGAACATTCGTGTGCATGTGTCCTTGTAGTAGAACGATTTATACTCCTTTGGATATATACCCAGTGATGGGATTGCTGGGTCAAATGGGATATCCATTTCTAAGGCCTTGAGGAATCGCCACACCGTCTTCCACAATGGTTGGACTAATTTACACTCCCACCAACAGTGTAAAAGTGTTCCTTTTTCTCCACATCCTCTCCAGCATCTGTTGTCTCCAGATTTTTTAATGATCGCCATTCTAACTGGCGTGAGATGGTATCTCAATGTGGTTTTGATTTGCATCTCTCTGATGACCAGTGACGATGAGCATTTTTTCATATGATTGTTGGCCTCATATATGTCTTCTTTCGTAAAGTGTCTGTTCATATCCTTTGACCACTTTTGAATGGGCTTCTTTGTTTTTTTACTGTAAATCCGTTTGAGTTCTTTGTAAATTCTGGATATCAGCCCTTTGTCAGATGGGTAAACTGCAAAAATTTTTTCCCATTCTGTTGGTTGCTGATTCACACTAGAGACTGTTTCTTTTGCTGTGCAGAAGCTGTGGAGTTTGATTAGGTCCCATTTGTCTATTTTGGCTCTTGTTGCCAATGCTTTTGGTGTTTTGTTCATGAAGTCCTTGCCTACTCCTATGTCCTGGATGGTTTTGCCTAGATTTCCTTCTAGGGTTTTTATGGTGCCAGGTCTTATGTTTAAGTCTTTAATCCATCTGGAGTTAATTTTAGTGTAAGGTGTCAGGAAGGGGTCCAGTTTCTGCTTTCTACACATGGCTAGCCAGTTTTCCCAACACCATTTGTTGAGCAGGGAGTCCTTTCCCCATTGCTTGTTTTTGTCAGGTTTATCAGAGCCTGACCAGATATTTCTTAATAAAGCATGTAGTATCATTCACTAGAGAATATCAAAACGCAGCTCCTAAAAGAAACGTGCTTCAAACTCTCTGAATCTAAACACAGTTTCAACTCTTGTAGTTGAACGAACACACAGCAGAGCAGTTTGAAAGATAAGTTTGTTTTGTGTTTTAGACGGAGATTTACAGCTATGTCTTAAATGCTTGGATTTGGCTGGAGTAATCCGTTTTCTGCTTCTTCACAGAAATGGTTTACAAACTACTGCAAACACACAGCAGTTTAACTCTGTAAGTTGAATGGACACATTAAAGACCATTGTGTTAGGTATTTTTGTTTTGGTTTTAGAAGCAGATATTTCTCAATACAGCGTTTACTGCCATTCACCCTGGCATATCATAACTCAGCCCCTAGAGGAAACGTGCTTCGTACTCTCTGACTCCTAACACAGATTCAACTCTTTCAGGTGAACGAAAACACAGCAGAGCAGTTTGAAAGATAGGTTTGTTTTGTGTTTTAGACGGAAATTTACCGCTATGACTTAAATGCATGGATTTGGCTGGAAAAATCCGTTTTCTGCTTTTTCACAGAAAGGGTTTACAAGCTACTGAAAACACACATCAATTTAACTCTGTAAGTTGAATGTACACAATGAAGGCCGTTCTGTTAGGTAGCTTCGTTTCTATTTCAGAACCAGATATTTCTCAATACAGTATGTAATAGTATTCACTCAGGAATATCCAAACGCAGCTCCCAAAACTAACGCGTTTCTAACTCGCTGAATTTAAGCACCACTTCTACTCTCTTAGGTAAACCAATAAACCGCAGAGTTGTTTGAAGCATACATTTGTTGTGTGACGGAGAGTTACAGCTATTTCGTAAATGCTTGGATTTGGCTGGAAAAATCGGTTTTCTGCTTTTTCACAGAAAGGGTTTACAAACTACTGCAAAAACACATCAATTTAACTCTGTAAGTTGAAGGCACACATTCAAGACCGTTCGGTTAGGTAGCTTCGTTTTTCTTTTAAAACCAGATAGTTCTTAATAAAGCATGTACTAGCATTCACTCGAGAATATCAAAACGCAGCTCCTAAATGAAACGTACTTCAAACTCTGAATCTAAACACAGATTCAGCTTTTGTAGTTGAACGAACACACAGCAGAGCAGTTTGAATGATACATTTGTTTTGTGTTTTATACGGAGATTTACAGCTATGTCTTAAATGCTTGGATTTGGCTGGAGTAATCCGTTGTCTGCTTCTTCAAAGAAGGGGTTTACAAACTACTGCAAACACACAGCAGTTTAACTCTGTAAGTTGAATGGACACATTGAAGACCATTGGTAGTTTTGTTTTGGTTTTAGAAGCAGATATTTCTCAATACAGCATTTACTGCCATTCACTCTGGAATATCAAAACTCAGCTCCTAGAGGAAACGTGCTTCTTACTCTCTGACTCTTAACACAGATTCAACTCTTGTAGTTGAACGAAAACACAGCAGAGCAGTTACAAAGATAGGTTTGTTCTGTGTTTTAGACGGAAATTTACCGCTATGTCTTAAATGCATGGATTTGGCTGGAAAAATCCGTTTTCTGCTTCTTCGCAGAAAGGGTTTACAAACTACTGCAAACACACATCAATTTAACTCTGTAAGCTGAATGTACACAATGAAGACCGTTCTGTTATTATCTTTGTTTCTATTTTAGAACCAGATGTTTTTCAATACAGCATGTAATATTATTCACTCGGGAATATCCAAACGCAGCTCCCAAAAGAAACGCGTTTCTAACTCGCTGAATTCAAGCACCACTTCAACTCTCTTAGGTGAACCAACAAACCGCAGAGTTGTTTGAAGTATACGTTTGATGTGTGTGGTAGACGGAGATTTACAACTATTTCGTAAATGCTTGGATTTGGCTGGAAAAATCGGTCTTCTGCTTCTTCACAGAAAGGGTTTACAAAGTACTGCAAACACATATCAGTTTAACACTATTCACTCGGGAATATCCAAATGCAGCTCCCAAAAGATACGCGTTTCTAACTCACTGAATTCAAGCACCACTTCAACTCTCTTAGGTGAACCAACAAACCGCAGAGTTGTTTGAGGCATACGTTTGATGTGTGTTGTAGACGGAGATTTACAGCTATTTCGTAAATGCTTGGATTTGGCTGGAAAAATCGGTCTTCTGCTTCTTCACAGAAAGGGTTTACAAAGTACTGCAAACACATATCAGTTTAACTCTGTAAGTTGATTGCACACATTGAAGACCGTTCTGTTAGGTACCTCCGTTTTGGTTTTAGAAGCACATATTTCTCAATACAGCATTTCTCCTCATTCACTCTGGAACATCAAAACGCAGCTCCTAGAAAAAACGTGCTTCTCACTTTCTGAATCTAAACACAGATTCAACTTCCTTAGGTTGAACGAAAACCCAGAAGAGCAGTTTGAAAGATACGTTTGTTTTGTGTTTTAGAGGAAGATTTAAAGCTATTTCCTAAATGCTTTGATTTGGCTGGGATAATCAGTTTTCTGATGTTCACAGAAAGAAATTACAAACTACTGCACACACACATCAGTGTTACTCTGTAAGTTCAGTGCACACTTTGAAGACCGTTCTGTTAGGTAGCTCCGGTTTTTTTTTAGAACCACGTATTTCTCAATACAGCATATACTCCCATTCACTCAGGAACATCAAAACGAAGGTCTCAGAAAAAAGGCGTTTCTAACTGTATGAATCTAAGCACCGCTTAAACTCTCTTAGCTGAACGAACCCACAGCAGAGTAGTATGAAGAATGCTTTTGTTTTGTGTGTAAGGCGGAGATTTACATTATTTCTTAAATGCTTAAATTTGGCTCGAAAATTCCGTTTTCTGTTTCTTCACAGAAAGAATTTACAAACTACTGCAAACACACATCAGTTTTACTCTGTAAGTTGAATGCACATATTGAAGACCATTGTGTTAGGTACCTCCGTTTTGGATCTAGAAGCAGATATTTGTCAATACAGCGTTTAATTTCATTCACTCTGTAATATAAAAACGCAGCTACTAGAAAAAACGTGCTTCTCACTCTCTGAATCTAAACACAGATTCAACTTCTTTAGTTGAACGAATACACAGCAGAGCAGATTGAAAGATGCGTTTGTTTTGTGTTTCAGACGGAGATTTACAGCTATTCTTTAATGACCTGATTTAACTGGAAAAATGCTTTTTCTGCTTCTTCACAGAAAGGGTTTAAAAACTACTCCAAACACACATCAGTTTAACTTTGTAAGTTGAATGCAGTCACTGAAGACCATTGTGTTAGGTAGCTCCGTTTTGGATCTAGAAGCAGATATTTCTCAATACAGCGTTTACTGCCATTCACTCTAGAATATCAAAACGGAGCGCCTAGAAGAAACGTGCTTCTCACTTTTTGAATCTAAACACAGATTCAACCCCTTAGTTGAACAAATACCGAGCAGAGCAGTTTGAAAGATACGTTTGTTTGGTGTTTTAGACGGAGATTTATAGCTATTTCTTAAATGCTTGGATTTGGCTGGAAATAAGTGCTTACTGCTTCTTCACAGAAAGGGTGTACAAAATGCTGCAAACACACATCAGTTTAACTCTGTAAGTTGAATGCACACGTTGAAGACCGTTCTGTTATGTAGCTCCATTTTCCTTTTATAACCAGATATTTCTCAATACAGCATGTACTCCCCTTCACTCGGGAACATCCAAACACAGCTCCCAGAAGAAACGCGTTTCTAACTCGCTGAATATAAACATCGCCTCAACTCCCATAGCTGTAAGAACCCACAACAGAGTAGTTTGAAGCATGCTTTTGTTCTGTGTTTTAACGGAAATTTACAGCTATTTCTTAAATGCATAAATTTCGCTGGAAAATTCCGTTTTCTGCTTCTTCACAGAAAGGGTTTACAAACTACTGCAAACACACATCAGTTTTACTCTGTTAGTTGAATGCACACATTGAAGACCATTCTGTTAGGTCGTTCCGTTTTTGATCGAGAAGCAGATATTTCTCAATACAGCATTTACTGCCATTAACTCTAGAATATCAAAACGCAGCTCCTAGAAGAAATGTGCTTCTCACTGTTTGAATCTAAACACATATTCAACTTTTTTTGTTGAACGAATATATAGCAGAGCAGTTTGAAAGAGACATTTGTTTTGTGTTTTAGACGGAGATTTATAGCTATTTCTTAAATGCTTGGATTTGGCTGGAAAAATGCGTTTTCTTCTTCTTCACAGAAAGGGGTTACAAACGACTGCAAACCCACATCAGGTTATCTCTTTAAGTTGAATCGATACATTGAATACCGTTCTGTTAGGTAGCTCCATTTTCCTTTAAAAACCAGATATTTCTCAAGACAGCATGTAGACCCATTCACTCGGGAACATCCAAACGCAGCTCCCAGAAGAAACGCATTTCTAACTCGCTTAATCTAAACATTGCTTCAACTCTTTTAGATGAAAGAACCCACAGCAGAATAGTTTGAAGGATACGTTTGTTTTCTGTTTTATACGGAGATTTACAGCTATTTCTTAAATAATTGGATTTGGCTGGAAAAGTGCTTTTTCTGCTTCTTCACAGGAAGGGTTTACAAACTACTGCAAAGACACATCAGTTTATCTCTTTACGTTTAATACACGCCTTGAAGACCGTCCTGTTTGGTAGCTCAATTTTCCTTTTAGAACCAGAAATTTCTCAATACAGCATGTACTCCCATTCACTCCGGAACATCTAAACGCAGCTCCCAGAAGAAAAGCGGTTCTAACTCGCTGAATCTAAACACCACTTCAACTATCTTAGGTGAATGAACCCACAGAAGAGTAGTTTGAAGGATGCTTTTGTTTTATGTTTTAGAGGGAGATTTACAGCTATTTCTTAAATGCTTAAATTTGGCTGGAAATATGCTTTTTCTGCTTCTTAAGAGAAAGGGATTACAAACTACTGCAAACACACATCGGTTTAACTGTGTAAGATGAATGCACACATTGCAGACCACTCTGTTAAGTAGCTCCGTTTTGGATTTAGAAGCAGATACTTCAAAATACAGCGTTTACTTCCATTTACTCTGGAATATCAAAACGCATCCCCTAGAAGAAACGTGCTTCTCACTCTCCGAATCTAAACACAGATTCAACTCCTGTAGTTGAAAGAAGACACAGGAGAGCAGTTTGAAAGATACGTTTTTTTTTTGTGTTTTAAACGGAGATTTACAGCCATATCTTAAAAGTTCAGATTTGGCTGGAAAAATGCCTTTTCTGCTTCTTCACAGAAAGAGTTTACAAACTACTGCAAACACACATCAGTTTTACTCTGTAAGTTGAATGCATATATTGGAGATTATTTTATTAGGTAGCTCCGTTTTGATTTTAGAAGCAGATATTCCTCAATACAGCGTTTACTCCAATTCACTCTGGAATATGAAAACGCCGCTCCTAGAAGAAATGTGCTTCTCACTCTCTGAATCTAAACACGGATTCATCCCCCTTAGTTGAACAAGTACCCATAGAGCAGTTTGAAAAATTCATTTGTTTTGTGTTTTAGACAAAGATTTTCCGCTATTTCTTAAATGCTTGGATATGGCTGGAAAAATGCGTTTTCCGCTTCTTCACAGAAAGGTTTACAAACTACTGCAAATGCACATCAGTTTAACTTTGTAAGTTGAATGCAAATATTGAAGACCGTTTTGTTTGGTAGCTCCGTTTTCCTTTTAAAACCAGATATTTTGCAACACAGCATGTACTTTCATTCACTCGGGAAGATCCAAACGCAGATCCCAGAAGAAATGCGTTTCTCACTCGCTGAACCTAAACACCACTTCCAGTCCCTTAGCTGAACGAACCCACAGAAAAGTAGTTTGAAGGATGCTTTTGTTTTGTTTATTAGACAGAGGTTTACAGCTATTTCTCAAATGCTTAAATTTGGCTGGAAAAATTCGTTTTCTGCTTCTTCACAGAAAAGGGTTACAATCTACTGCAAAGACACATCTGGTTACCTCTGTAAGTTGAATGCATACATTGAAGACCATTCTTTTAGGTAGCTCCGTTTTGGATCTAGAAGCAGATATTTCTCAGTACAGCGTTTACTTCCATTCACTCTGGTATATCAAAATGCAGCTTTTAGAAGAAACGTGCTTCTCACTGAATCTAAACACAGTTTCAACTCCTTTAGTTTAATGAATACACAGCAGAGCAGTCTGACAGATATGTTTGATTTGTGTTTTAAATGGAGATTTACAGCTATTTCTTAACCGCTTGGATTTGGCTGGAAAAATCCGTTTTCTGCTTCTTCATCGAAAGGGTTTACAAACTACTGCAAACACAAACCAGTTTACCTCTGTAAGTTGAATGCATACGTTGAAGACCGTTCTTTTAGGTAGCTCCGTTTTCCTTTTAAGACCAGATATTTCTCAATACAGCATGTACTCCCATTCACTCAGGAACATCCATACGCAGTTCCCAGATGGAACGCGTTTCTAACTCGCTGAATCTAAATACCGTTTCAACTCCCTTTGCTGAAAGAAGCCACAGCAGAGTAGTTTGAAAGATACATTTCTTTTCTGTTTTAGACAAAGATTTATCGCTATATCTTAAATGATTTTATTTGGCTGGAAAAATGCTTTTTCTGCTTTTTCATAGAAAGCGTATACAAACTACTGCAAACACAGATTAGTTTAACTCTGTAAATTGAATGCACACACTGAAGACCATTCTGTTAGGTAGCTCCGCTTTTGATCTACAAGCAGATATTTTTCAATACGGCATTTAATTCCATTCACTCTGGAATATCAAAATGCAGCTCCTAGAATAAACGTGCATCTCACTCTCTGAATCTAAACACAGATTCAATTCCTTTAGTTGAACGAATACACAGCAGAGCAGTTTGAAAGATACGTTTGTTTTTTTAAAAAACGGAAATTTACAGCTATTTCTTAAATGCTTGGATTTGACTGGAAAAATGCGTTTTCTGCGTCTTCACAGAAAGTGTTTTCAAACTACTGGAAACACACATCAGTTTACCTCTGTACGTTGAATGCACACCTTTAAGATCATTCTGTTAGGTATCTCCTTTTTCATTTTATAACCAGATATTTCTCAATACAGCATGTACTCCCATTCACTCGGGAACATCCGAACGCAGCTCATAGAAGGAACGCGTTTCTAACTCGCTGAATCTAAACACCGCTGCAACTCTTAGCTTAACGAACCCACAGCAGGGTAGTTTGAAGGATGCTTTTGTTTTGGGTTTTAGACGGAGATTTACAGCTATTTCTATTTTTTAAAAATTTATGTTGCATTTTAGGTTTTGGGGTACATGTGCAGAACATGCAAAACAGTTGCATACTTACGCACATGGCAGTGTGTTTTGCTTTTTTCTCTCCTTCACCCACATTTGGCATTTCTCCCCAGGCTATTCGTCCCCAGCTCCCCAGCCTTGCTGGCCCTTTCCTTTTTTCCCCAATTGACTTCAGTGTTTAGTACTCTCCTCCCTGTGTCCATGTTTTCTTATTTTTCATCACCCGCCTATGAGTGAGAATATGCGGTGTTTCATTTTCTGTTCTTGTGTCAGTTTGCTGAGAATGATGTTCTCCAGATTCATCCATGTCCCTACAAATGACACGAACTCATCATTTCTGATTGCTGCACAATATTCCATGGTGTATGTGTGCCACATTTTCCCAATCCAGTCTATCACCAATGGGCATTTGGGTTGATTCCAGGTCTTTGCTATTGTAAACAGTGCTGCAATGAACATTCGTATGCATGTGTCCTTAGAGTAGAACGATTTATAGTTGTTTGGGTATATAGACAGTAATGGGATTGCTGGGTCAAATGGAATTTCTATTTCTAAGGCCTTCAGGAATCGCCACGAAGTCTTCCACAATGGTTGAACTAATTTACACTCCCACCAACAGTGTAAAAGTGTTCCTTGTTTTCCACATGCTCTCCAGCATCTGTTGTCTCCAGATTTTTTAATTATCGCCATTCTAACTGGCGTGAGATATCACAATGTGGTTTTGATTTGCATCTCTCTGATGACCAGTGATGATGAGCATTTTTTTAATATGATTGTTGGCCACATATATGTCTTCTTTTGTAAAGTGTCTGTTCATATCCTTTACCCATTTTTAAATGGGCTTGTTTGTTTTTTTTGTCTGTATATCTGTTTGAGTTCTTTGTAAATTCTGGATATCAGCCCTTTGTCAGATGGGTAAACTGCAAAAATTTTTTCCCATTCTGTTGGTTGCCGATTCACTCTAGTTACTGTTGCTTTTGCCGTGCAGAAGCTGTGGAGTTTGATTAGGTCCCATTTGTCTATTTTGGCTTTTGTTGCCAATACTTTTGATGTTTTTGTCATAAAATCCTTGCCTACTACACCTATGTCCTGGATGGTTTTGCCTAGATTTTCTTCTAGGGTTTTCATGGTGCCAGGTCTTATGTGTAAGTCTTTAATCCATCTGGAGTTAATTTTAGTGTAAGGTGTCAGGCAGGGGTCCAGTTTCTGCTTTCTGCACATGGCTAGCCAGTTTTCCCAACACCATTTATTAAACAGGGAATCCTTTCTCCATTGCTTGTTTTTGTCAGGTTTATCAAAGGTTGTATGGTGGTAGATATGTTGTGTTGCCTCCGATGCCTCTGTTTTGTTGCATTGGTTTATATCTCTGTTTTTGTACCAGTACCATATTGTTTTGATTACTGTAGCCTTGTAGTATAGTTTGAAATACGATAGTGTGATGCCCCCCGCTGTGTTCTTTTTGCTTAGAATTGACTTGGCTATGCGGGCTCTCTTTTGGTTCCATATGAAGTACATGGTGGTTTTTTCCAGTTCTGTGAAGAAAGTCAATGGTAGCTTGATGGGGATAGCGTTGATTCTGTAAATTATTTTGGGCAGTATAGCGATTTTCACGATATTCATTTTTCCTAACCATGAACATGGAATGTTTCTCCATGTGTTTGTGTCCTCTCTTATTTCCCTGAGCAGTGTTTTGTAGTTTTTCTTGAAGAGGTCCCTTACGTTCCTTGTGAGTTGTATTCCAAGGTATTTTATTCTTTTTGTAGCAATTGTGAATAGCAGTTCGTTCTTGATTTGGCTTTCTTTAAGTCTGTTTTTGGTGTAGAGGAATGCTTGTGATTTTTGCACATTGATTTTATATCCTGAGACTTTGCTGAAGTTGCTTACCAGTTTCAGGAGTGTTTGAGGCGATGGGGTCTTCTAGGTATACTATCATGTCGTCTGCAAATAGAGACAATTTGCTTCCACCTTTCCTATTTGAATACCCTTTATTTATTTTCCTTGCCTGATTGCTCTGGCTAGAACTTCCAGTACTATATTGAATAGGAGCGATGAAAAATGGCATCCTTGTCTAGTGCCGGATTTCAAAGGGAATGCTTCCAGTTTTTGCCCATTCAGTATGATATTGGCTGTTGCTTTGTCGAAAATAGCTTCTATTACTTTGAGATACGTTCCATCGATACCGAGTTTATTGAGGGTTTTTAGCATAAAGGGCTGTTGAATTATGTCGAATGCCTTCTCTGTGTCAATTGAGATAATCATGTGGTTTTTGTTTTTGGTTCTGTTTATGTGATGAATTACGTTTATGGACTTTAGTATGTTGAAGGAGACTTGCATCACAGGGATGAATTTTACTAGATAATGATGGATAAGTTTTTTAATTTGTGTTGCAATCGGCTTGCCAATATTTCATTGAAGATTTTTGCATCTATGTTCATCATGGATATTGGCCTGAAGTTTTCTTTTGTTGTTGGGTCTCTGCCGGGTTTTGGTATCAAGATGATATTGGTCTCATAAAATGATTTGAGAAGGATTCCCTTATTTTTGATTATTTGTAATAGTTTCAGAAGGAATGGTACCAACTCCTCTTTGTGTCTCTGGTAGAATTCGGCTGTGAACCCATCTGGAGTTGGGCTTTTTTTGTGTGGTAGGCTCTTAATTGCTGCCTTGACTTCTGACCTTGTTATTGGTCTATTCATAGTTTCAGATTCCTCCTGGTTTAGGCTTGAAAGGATGCAGGAGTCCAGGAATTTATCCATTTCTTCCAGGTTTACTAGTTTATGTGCATAGAGTTGCTTGTAATATTCTCTGATGATGGTTTGAATTTCTGTGGAATCTGTGGTGATTTCCCCTATATCACTTTTTATTGCATCTATTTGGTTGTTCTCTCTTTTATTTTTAATCAATCTGGCTAGTGGTCTGTCTATTTTGTTGATCTTTTCAAAAAACCAGCTCTTGGCTTTATTGATTTTTAGAAGGGATTTTCGTGTCTCAATCTCCTTCAGTTCAGCTCTGATCTTAGTTATTTCTTGTCTTCTGCTGGGTTTTGAGTTTTTTTGATCTTGCTCCTCTAGCTCTTTCAATTTTTATTGACGATAGGGTGTCAATTTTGGATCTCTGCATTCTCCTCATGTGTGCACTTATTGCTATATATTTTCCTCTAGAGATTGCTTTAAATGTGTCCCAGAGATTCAGGAATGTTGTGTCTTCATTCTCATTGGTTTCGAAGAACTTTATTTCTGCCTTTATTTCGTTGTTTATCCAGTCAACATTCAAGAGCCAGTTTTTCAATTTCCATGAAGCTGTGCAGTTCTGGGTTGGATTCTGAATTCTGAGTTCTATCTTGATTGCACTATGGTCTCAGAGACTGCTTGTTAAGATTTCAGTTGTTTTGCATTTGCTGAGGAGTGCATTACTTCCAATTATGTGGTCAGTTTTAGAGTAGGTGTGATGTGGTGCTGAGAAGAATGTATATTCTGTGGATTTGGGGTGGAGAGTTCTGTAAATGTCTATCAGGTGTGAGTTCAAGCCCTGGATATCCTTGTTGATTTTCTGTCTGGTTGATCTGTCTAATATTGACAGCGGAGTGTTAAAGTCTCCCCGTATTATGGTGTGGGAGTCTAAGTCTCTTTGTAAGTCATTAAGAAGTTGCCTTTTTAATCTGGGTGCTCCTGTATTGGGTCCATATATGTTTAGGATCGTTAGCTCTTCTCGTTTTATCGATCATTTGACCGTTATGTAATGGCCTTCTTTGTCTTTTTTTTATCTTTGTTGCTTTATTTTTTTTATTTCCTTTTATTATTGCATTTTAGGTTTTGGGGTACATGTGCAGAGCATGCAATACAGTTGCATAGGTACACGCATGGCACTGTGTTTTGTTTGGTTTCTCTCCTTCACCCACATTTGGTATTTCTCCCCTGGCCATCACTCCCCACTTCCCCCTCCCACTGGCCCTCCCCTTTGCCCCCTATAGACCCCAGAGTTTAGTACTCCCCTCTCTGTGTCCATGTGTTCCCATTTTTCATCACCCGCCTATGAGTGAGAATATACGGTGTTTCGTTTTCTGTTCTTGTGTCAGTTTGCTGAGAATGATGTTCTCCAGATTCATCCATGTCCCTACAAACCACACGAACTCATCATTTCTGATTGATGCATAATATTCCATGGTGTATATGTGCCACATTTTCCCAATCCTGTCTATCATCGATGGGCATTTGGGTTGATTCCAGGTCTTTGCTATTGTAAACAGTGCTGCAATGAACATTCGTGTCCATGTGTCCTTGTAGTAGAACGATTTATACTCCTTTGGATATATACCCAGTGATGGGATTGCTGGGTCAAATGGGATTTCTATTTCTAAGGCCTTGAGAAATCGCCACATCATCTTCCACAATGGTTGGACTAATTTACACTCCCACCAACAGTGTAAAAGTGTTCCTTTTTCTCCACATCCTCTCCAGCATCTGTTGTCTCCAGATTTTTTAATGATCGCCATTCTAACTGGCGTGAGATGGTATCTCAATGTGGTTTTGATTTGCATCTCTCTGATGACCAGTGACGATGAGCATTTTTTCATATGATTGTTGGCCTCATATATGTCTTCTTTCATAAAGTGTCTGTTCATATCCTTCGACCACTTTTGAATGGGCTTGTTTGTTTTTTTCCTGTAAATCTGTTTGAGTTCTTGGTAAATTCTGGATATCAGCCCTTTGTCAGATGGGTAAACTGCAAAAATTTTTTCCCATTCTGTTGGTTGCCGATTCACACTAGAGACTGTTTCTTTTGCTGTGCAGAAGCTGTGGAGTTTCATTAGGTCCCATTTGTCTATTTGGCTTTTGTTGCCAATGCTTTTGGTCTTTTGTTCATGAAGTCCTTGCCTACTCCTATGTCCTGGATGGTTTTGCCTAGATTTCCTTCTAGGGTTTTTATGGTGCTGGGTCTTATGTTTAAGTCTTTAATCCATCTGGAGTTAATTTTGGTGTAAGGTGTCAGGAAGGGGTCCAGTTTCTGCTTTCTACACATGGCTAGCCAGTTTTCCCAACACCATTTGTTGAACAGGGAATCCTTTCCGTATTGCTTGTTTTTGTCAGGTTTATCAAAGATTGTATGGCTATAGCTATGTTGTGTTGCCTCTGATGTCTCTGTTCTGTTCCATTGATCTACATCTCTGTTTTGGTACCAGTACCATGCTGTTTTTATTACTGTAGCCTTATAGTATAGTTTAAATCCGGTAGTGTGATGCCCCCCGCTGTGTTCTTTTTGCTTAGAATTGACTTGGCTATGCGGGCTCTCTTTTGGTTCCATATAAAGTTCAAGGTGGTTTTTTCCAGTTCTGTGAAGAAAGTCAATGTTAGCTTGATGGGGATAGTGTTGATTCTGTAAATTACTTTGGGCAGTATAGCCATTTTCACGATATTAATTCTTCCTAACCATGAACATGGAACGTTTCTCCATCTGTTTGTGTCCTCTCTGATTTCGTTGAGCAGTGGTTTGTAGTTTTCCCTGAAGAGGTCTCTTACGTTCCTTGTGAGTTGTATTCCAAGGTATTTTATTCTTTTTGTAGCAATTGTGAATGGCAGTTCGTTCTTGATTTGGCTCTCTTTTAGTCTGTTATTGGTGTAGAGGAAGGCTTGTGAATTTTGCACATTGATTTTATATCTTGAGACTTTCCTGAAGTTGCTTATCAGTTTCAGGAGTTTTTGGGCTGAGGTGATGGGGTCTTCCAGGTATATTATCATGTCGTCTGCAAATAGAGACAATTTGGCTTCCACCTTTCCTATTTGAATACCCTTTATTTCTTTTTCTTGCCTGATTGCTCTGGCTAGAACTTCCAGTACTATATTGAATAGGAGTGGTGAGAGAGGGCATCCTTGTCTAGTGCCAAATTTCAAAGGAAATGCTTCCAGTTTTTTCCCATTCAGTATGATATTAGCTGTTGGATTGTCATAAATAGCTTTTATTACTTTGAGATGCGTTCCATCGATACCGAGTTTCTTGAGGGTTTTTAGCATAAAGGGCTGTTGAATTTTGTCAAATGCCTTCTCTGCGTCAATTGAGATAATCATGTGGTTTTTGTTTTTGGTTCTGTTTATGTGGTGAATTACGTTGATAGACTTGCGTATGTTGAACCAGCCTTGCATCCCCGGGATGAATCCTACTTGATCATGATGAATAAGTTTTTTGATTTGCTGTTGCAATCGGCTTGCCAATATTTTATTGAAGATTTTTGCGTCTATGTTCATCATGGATATTGGCCTGAAGTCTTCTTTTGTTGTTGGGTCTCTGCCGGGTTTTTGTATCAGGATGATATTGGTCTCCTAGAATTATTTGGGTAGGATTCCTTCTTTTTGGATTGTTTGGAATAGTTTCAGAAGAAATGGTACCAGCTCCTCTTTGTGTGTCTGGTAGAATTCGGCTGTGAACCCGTCTGGACCTGGGCTTTTTTTTGTGTGGTAGCCTCTTAATTGCTGTCTCGACTTCAGACCTTGTTGTTGGTCTATTCATAGTTTCAGCTTCCTCCTGGTTTAGGCTTGGGAGGACACAGGAGTCCAGGAATTTATCCATTTCTTCCAGGTTTACTAGTTTATGCGCATAGAGTTGTTTGTAATATTCTCTGATGATGGTTTGAATTTCTGTGGAATCTGTGGTGACTTCCCCTTTATCATTTTTTATTGCATCTATTTGGTTGTTCTCTCTTTTCTTTTTAATCAATCTGGCTAGTGGTCTGTCTATTTTGTTGATCTTTTCAAAAAACCAGCTCTTGGATTTATTGATTTTTTTGGAGGGTTTTTCGTGTCTCAATCTCCTTCAGTTCAGCTCTGATCTTAGTTATTTCTTGTCTTCTGCTGGGTTTTGAGTTTTTTTGATCTTGCTCCTCTAGCTCTTTCAATTTTGACGATAGGGTTTCAATTTTGGATCTCTCCATTCTTCTCATATGGGCACTTATTGCTATATACTTTCCTCTAGAGACTGCTTTAAATGTGTCCCAGAGATTCTGGCATGTTGTGTCTTCGTTCTCATTGGTTTCGAAGAACTTCTTTATTTCTGCCTTCATTTCGTTGTTTATCCAGTCAACATTCAAGAGCCAGTTGTTCAGTTTCCATGAAGCTGTGCAGTTCTGGGTTGGTTTCTGAATTCTGAGTTCTAACTTGATTGCACTATGGTCTGAGAGGCTGTTTGTTATGATTTCAGTTGTTTTGCATTTGCTGAGCAGTGCTTTACTTCCAATTATGTGGTCAATTTTAGAGTAGTTATGATGTGGTGCTGAGAAGAATGTATATTCTGTGGATTTGGGGTGGAGAGTTCTGTAAATGTCTATCAGGTTTGCTTGCTCCTGGTCTGAGTTCAAGCCCTGGATAACCTTGTTGATTTTCTGTCTCGTTGATCTGTCTAATATTGACAGTGGAGTGTTAAAGTCTCCCGCTATTATTGTGTGGGAGTCTAAGTCTCTTTGTAAGTCGTAAAGAACTTGCCTTACGTATCTGGGTGCTCCTGTATTGGGTCCATATATGTTTAGGATCATTAGCTCTTCTTGTTGTATCAATCCTTTTACCATTATGTAATGGCCTTCTTTGTCTCTTTTGATCTTTGTTGCTTTAAAGTCTATTTTATCAGAGATGAGGACTGCAACTCCTGCTTTCTTTTGCTCTCCATTTTCTTGGTAAATCTTCCTCCATCCCTTTATTTTGAGCCTTTGTGTATCCTTGCATGTGAGATGGGTTTCCTGGATACAGCACACTGATGGCTTTTGGATTTTTATCCAATTTGCCAGTCTGTGTCTTTTTATTGGTGCATTTAGTCCATTTACATTTAGGGTTAATATGGTTATGTGTGAATTTGACACTGCCATTTTGATGCTAGCTGGCTGTTTTGCCCGTTAGTTGCTGTAGATTCTTCATTATGTTGATGCTCTTTAGCATTTAGTGTGATTTCGGAATGGCTGGTACTGGTTGTTCCTTTCTATGTGTAGTGCCTCTTTCAGGAGCTCTTGTAAAGCAGGGCTGGTGGTGACAAAATCTCTGAGTGCTTGCTTGTTCGCAAAGGATTTTATTTTTCCTTCACTTCTGAAGCTCAGTTTGGCTGGATATGAAATTCTGGGTGTAAAGTTCTTTTCTTTACGGATGTTGAATATTGGCCCCCACACTCTTCTGGCTTGTAGTGTTTCTGCCAAGAGATTTGCTGTGAGTCTGATGGGCTTCCCTTTGTGGGTGACCCGACCTTTCTCTCTGGCTGCCCTTAGTATTTTCTCCTTTATTTCAACCTTGTTGAATCTGACGATTATGTGCCTTGGGGTTGCTCTTCTTGCGGAATATCTCTGTGGTGTTCTCTGTATTTCCTGCATTTGAGTGTTGGCCTGTCTTGCTAGGTGGGGGAAATTTTCTTGGATAATGTCCTGCAGAGTATTTTCCAGCTTGGATTCATTCTCTTCATCATATTCTGTTACGCCTATCAAACGTAGGTTAGGTCTCTTCACATAGTTCCACATTTCTTGGAGACTTTGTTCATTCCTTTTTGCGCTTTTTTCTCTGATCTTGGCTTCTCCTTTTGTTTCATTGAGTTGATCCTCGACTTCAGATATTCTTTCTTCTGCTTGGTCCATTCGGCTATTGAAACTTGTGCATGCTTCGCGAAGTTCTCGTATTGTGTTTTTCAGCTCCTTTAATTCATTCATATTCCTCTCTAATGTATCCATTCTTGTTATCATTTCCTCAAATCTTTTTTCAAGGTTCTTAGTTTCTTTACGTTGATTTAAAACATGTTCTTTTAGCTCACAAAAGTTTCTCATTATCCACCTTCTGAAGTCCAATTCCGTCATTTCATCACAGTCATTCTCCTTCCAGCTTTGTTCCCTTGCTGGTGAGGAGTTCTGGTCCTCTCTAGGTGGCGAGGCGTTCTGGTTTCGGGTGTTTTTCTCCTTTTTGCGCTGTTTTCTTCCCATCTTTGTGGATTTATTCACCTGTCGTCTGTGTAGTTGCTGACTTTTTGATTGGATCTCTGAGTGGGCACCTAGATTGTTGATGATGGAGTATTTCTGTTACTTGGTTTTCCTTCTACCAGTCTAGCCCCTCGCTGTATGACTGCTGAGGTCCACTCCAGGCCCTGCTTGTCTGGGGTGCACCTGTAGCAGCTGCGGAACAGCAAGGGATTCTACCAGTTTCTTTTTCTGCTATGTTTGTCCCAGGATGATGTCTGCCGATTGTCAGTCTTATGGATATAGAGGGGTCAGGGAGTTGCTTGAGGAGACAGTCAGTAGGAGCTCAAGTGCTGAGCTGTGAGCTCTGTTGTTCATTCAGGGCTGCTAGGCTGCTATGTTTAGTTCTGCTGCAACCTAACTCATAAGAAAACCCCTTTTTTTTTCTCAGATGCTCTGTCTGGGGGGGGTTGGGGCTTTCCTTGTGAGTGTCCGCCCCAATGGCCTGCCCAGCTAGGAGGCAGTCTAGTCACTTTTTGCCTGCTGAGGCTCTGCCCTGCTGGTGTGAGGTTCGCCCCTTTCCTGCAGGCTTTGCCCTTCTGCTGTGGTCTCCGCCCTGTTGCCACAGGCTACGCCCTGCGGCAGAGTCTCTTTGTTGTACCGGGTTGCCTCAGCAGCGGCAGGCTGCGTCAGCAATGGGCGTGTACCTCAGTAGGGGCTGATTGCCTCGGTAATGGCTGACGCCCCTTCCCCGTGGAGCTGCACTTTAAAAAAAAAACCTATTCACCGGGAGCGTTTGGAATCGCCGTTTTGTTTGTCACACTGCGCTCCCCCAAACGCTGAGTCCCTAGGATTTCCTGGGCTGGGTCACAGTTCAAGACCCGTTCAGTCTCAAGTTCAGCCCTCTCGGGTCTTAGTTTGCCAGTTCAACAGGGCACCCGTAACAGTGCGCTTTTGTATGAAGCGCTGTGGAGCGCCTCTGCGCTCCGGCGCGGGCTGGAGCCGCACCGGCTGTCGGCTATGCCAGCGGAGACCTCTGCCTGGTGTCCCGCGTCTCTTTTATACCTGGGGATTTCCCCGTTCTGTGGGCAACTAAGATCCGTCTGGAAATGCTTCCCCGACTCACCCTCTCCGTGCGTCCAGCGAGTGCTTCAATCCTGGGTTGTTCTCCTTTGTTGCTTTAAAGTCTATTTTATCAGAGATGGGAATTGCAACTCCCGATTTTTTTGCTGTTCTTTTGTTTGGTAAATCTTCCTCCATCACTTTATTTCGAGCCTTTGTGTATCCTTGCATGTGAGATGGGTTTCCTGAATACAGCACACTGATGACTTTTGCATTTTTATCCATTTAGGTTTAATGTTGTTATGTGTGAATCTGATACTGCCATTTTGATGCCAGCTGGCTGTTTTGCCCGTTAGTTGTTGTAGATTCTTCATTATGTTGATGCTCTTTAGCATTTAGTGTGGTTTTGGAATGGCTGGTACTGGTAGTTTCTTTCTATGTGTAGTGCCTCTTTCAGGAGCTCTTGTAAAGCAGGCCTGGGGGTGACAAACTCTCTGAGTACTTGCTTGTTGGCAAAGGATTTTATTTTTCCTTCACTTATTTATAGCTATTTCTTAAATGCTTGGATTTAACTGGAAAAAATGCTTTTTATGCTTTTTCACAGAAAGAATTTACAAACTATTGCAAACACACTTCAGTTTATCTCTGTAAGCTGAATGCCCACATTGAAGACGATTCTGTTAGGTAGTTTTGTTTTGGTTTTAGAAGCAGATATATCTCAATACAGCGTTTACTTCCATTCACTCTGGAATATCAAAACACCGGTCCTAGAAAAAACGTGCTTCAAACTCTCTGAATCTAAACACAGATTCAACGCCCTTATTTGAACGAATAACCAGCAGAGCAGTTTGAAAGATACGTTTGTTTTGTGTTTTAGACGGAGATTTACAGCTATTTCTTAAATGATTGAATTTGGCTGGAAAAATGCTTTTTCTGCTTCTTCACAGAAAGGGTTTCCAAACTACTGCAAACAACATCAGTTAACTTTCTACGTTGAATGCACACTTTGAAGACCTTTCTGTTAGGTAGCTACGTTTTGGTTATAGAAGCAGATATTTCTCAATACTGCGTTTACTCCCATTCATTCTGGAATATTAAAACGCCGCTCCTAAAAGAAACGTGCTACTCACTGTCTGAATCTGAAAACAGATTCAACTCTGTTAGTCTAACGAATACGTAGCAGAGCCATTTGAAAGGTATGTTTGTTTTGTGTTTTAGACGGAGATTTAAAGCTGTTTCGTAAATGCTTGGTTTTGGGTGGAAAAATGCGTATTTTGCTTCTTCACAGAAAGGGTTTACAAACTACCGCAAACACACATTTGGTTAACTCTGTAAGTTGAATGCACACATTGTAGACCAATCTGTTATGTAGCTCCATTTTGGTTTTAGAAGCAGATATTTCTCAATACAGCGTTTACTCTCATTCACTCTGGAGAATCAAAACGCAGCTTCTAGATAAAACGTGCTTCTCACTCTCTGAATCTGAACACAGATTCAACTTTCTTAGTTGAAAGAATACCCAGCTGAGCAATTTGAAATATAAGTGTGTTTTCTGTTCTAGACGGAGATTTACAGCTATTTCTTAAATGCTTGGATTTGGCTGGATAAATGCGTTTTCTCCTTTTTCACAGAAAGGGTTTACAAACTACTGAAACACCTACCAGTTTAACTCTGTAAGTTGAATGCACACGTTGAAGACCGTTCTTTTTGGTAGCTCCATTTTCCTTTTAGAACCAGATATTTCTCAATGCAGCATGTACTCCCATTCATTCTGAAACATCCAAACGCAGCTCCCAGAAAAAACGCGTTTCTAACTCGCTGAATCTAAACACTTCTTTAACTCTTTTAGCTGAACGAACCTACAGCAGAGTAGTTTGAAGGATGCTTTTGTTTTGTGTTTTATACAAAGATTTACAGCTATTTTTTAAATGCTTAAATTTGGCTGGAAAAATTCGTTTTCTGCTTCTTCACAGAAAGGGTTTACAAACTACGGCAAACACACATCTGGTTGACTCCGTAAGTTGAATGCACACATTGAAGACCATTCTGTTAGGTAGCTCCGTTTTGGTTTTAGAAGCAGATATTTCTCAAGACACCATTTAGTCCCATTCACTCTGGAGAATCAAACGCAGCTCCTATATTAGACGTGCTTCTCATTCTCTGAATCTAAACATAAATTCAATTTCCTAAGTTGAACAAATACTTAGCTGAGCAGTTTGAAAGATACGCTTGTTTTTTGTTTTAGACGGAAATTTACAGCTGTTTCTTAAATGCTTGGATTTGGCTTGAGAATTACATTTTGTGCTTCTTCACAGAAAGGGTTTACAAACTACTGCAAAGACACATCAGTTTAACTCGGTAAGTTGAATGCACACATTGAAGACCATTCTGTTAGGTAACTCCCTTTTGGTTTTAGAAGCAAATGTTTCTCAATACAGCGTTTACTCCCATTCACTCTGGAGAATCAAAACGCAGCTACTTTGTGAAACGTGCTTCTCACTTTTTGAATCTAAACACAGATTCAACTCCCTTAGTTGAAAGAAAACCCAGCTGAGCATTTTGAAATATACGTTTGTTTTGTGTTTTGGACGGAGATTTACAGCCATTTCTCAAATGCTTGTATTTGGCTGGTAAAAATGGTTTTTCTGCTTCTTCACAGAAAGGGTTTAGAAACTACTGCAAACACACATCAGTTTAACTCTGTAAGTTGAATGCACACATTGAAGGCCGTTCTATTAGGTCACTCCGTTTTTCCTTTAGAACCAGATATTTCTCAATACAGCATGTACTTCCATTCACTCAGGAACATCCAAATGCAGCTCCCAGAAGAAACGCGTTTCTATCCTGCTGAATCTAAATCCCGCTTCAACTTTCTTAGCTGAAAGAACTCATAGCAGAGTAGTTTGAAGGATACGTTACTTTTCTTTTTTAGACAGAGATTGACAGCTATTTCTTTACATGATTGAATTTGGCTGGAACAGTGCTAGTTCTGCTTCTTCACAGAAAGGGTTTAGAAACTACTGAAAACACACCTCAGTTTAACTCTGAAGGTTGAATGCACACGTTGAAGACCATTCTGTTAGGTAGCTTCGTTTTGGTTTTCGAGGCAAATATTTCTCAATACAGTGTTTACTCCCATTCACTCTGGAGAATCAAAACGCAGCCTGTAGATAAAACGTGCTTCTCACTCTCTGTATTTAAACACAGATTCAACTCCCTTAGTTTAAAAAGTACAGAGATGAGCAGTTTGGAAGATACGTTTGTTTCTTTGTTTTAAACAAAAATTTACAGCTATTTCTTAAATGCTTGGATTAGGCTGGAAAAATGCGTTTTCTGCTTCTTCACAGAAAGGGTTTACAAACTACTGCAAACACACATCAGTTTAACTCTGTAAGTTGAATGCACACATTGACGACCGTTTCGTTAGGTAGCTCCATTTTCCTTTTATAACCAGATATTTCACAATACAGCATGTACTCCCATTCACTAGGGAACATTTAAACTCAGCTCCCAGAAGAATCGCGTTTCTAAATCGCTGAATCTAAACTCCGCTTCAACTCTCTTAGCTAAACGAACCCACAGCAGGGTAGTATGAAGGATGCTTTTGTTTTGTGTTTTAGACAGAAAGTTATAACTATTTCTTAAATGCTTAAATTTGGCTGGAAAATTTCGTTTTCTGCTTCTTCACAGAAAGGGTTTACAAACTACTGCAAACACACATCAGTTTTACGTTGTAAGTTGAATGCACACATTGAAGACCATTCTTTTAGGTAGCTCCGTTTTGTATCTAGAAGCAGATACTTCTCAAAACAGCGTTTACTTCCACTCACTCTGGAATATCAAAACGCAGGTTCTAGAAGAAACGTGCTTCTCACTCTCTGAATCTAAACACAGATTCAACTCCTTTAGGTAAACGAATGCACAGCAGAGCAGTTTAAAAGATACGTTTCTTTTGTGTTTTAGATGGAGATTTACAGCTATTTCTTAAATGATTGGATTTGGCTGGAAAAATGCATTTTCTGCTTCTTCACAGAGAGGGAATACTGCAAGCACACATCAGTTTCAATCTGTAAGTTGAATGCGCACATTGAAGACCGTTCTCTCAGGTAGCTCCATCTTCCTTTTAAAACCAGGTATTTCTCAATAGAGCATGTACTCCCATTCATTCGGGAACATCCAAACGCAGCTCCCAGAAGAAATGCGTTTCTAACTCCTGAATGTAAACACCGCTTCAACTTTCTTAGCCGAAAGAACCCACAGCAAAGTACTTTGAAGGATATGTTTCTTTTCTGTTTTAGACGGAGATTTACAGCTATTTCTTAAATGATTGGATTTGACCTGAGAAATGCATTTTCTTCTTCTTCATTGAAATAAAACGAGAAACCAAGATCAGAGAAAAAAGTGCAAAAAGGAATGAACAAAGTCTCCAAGAAATGTGGGACTATGTGAAAAGACCTAACCTACGTTTGATAAATGTACCAGAAGGGGACGAAGAGAATGAATCCAAGCTGGAAAATACTCTTCAGGACATCATCCAGGAAAACTTCCCCCACCGAGCAAGACAGGCCAACACTAAAATGCAGGAAATACAGACAACACCACAAAGATATTCTGCAAGAAGAGCAACCCCAAGGCACATAATCATCAGATTCAACAAGGTTGAAATAAAGGAGAAAATACTAAGGGCAGCCAGAGAGAAAGGTTGAGTTACCCACAAACGGAAGCCCATCAGACTCACAGCAGACCTCTCGGCAGAAACACTACAAGCCAGAAGAGAGTGGGGGTCAATATTCAACATTCTTAAAGAAAAGAACTTTCAACCCAGAATTTCATATCCAGCCAAACTGAGCTTCACAAGTGAAGGAAAAATAAAATCCTTTGTGAACAAGCAAGTACTCAGAGATTTTGTCACCACCAGGCCTGCTTTACAAGAGCTCCTAAAAGAGGCACTACACATAGAAAGGAACAACCGGTACCAGCCATTCCAAATTCACACTAAATGCTAAAGAGCATCAACATAATTAAGAATCTACAACAACTAACAGGCAAAACAGCCACTTAGCATCAAAATGGCAGTATCAAATTCACACATAACAATATTAACCCTAAATGTAAATGGACTAAATGCACCAATCAAAAGACACAGACTGGCAAATTGGATAAAAATCCAAAACCCATCAGTGTGCTGTATCCAGGAAACCCATCTCACATGCAAGGATACAAAAAGTCTCAAAATAAAGGGATGGAGGAAGATTTACCAAGCAAATGGAGAGCAAAAAAAAGCAGGAGTTGCAATTCTCATCTCTGATAAAATAGACTTTAAAGCAACAAAGATCAAAAGAGATAAAGAAGGCCATTATATAATGGTAAAAGGATCGATAAAACAAGAAGAGCTAACGATCCTAAACATATATGGACCCAATACAGGAGCACCCAGATACGTAAGGCAAGTTCTTAATGACTTACAAAGAGACTTAGACTCCCACACAATAATAGTGGGAGACTTTAACACTCCACTGTCAATATTAGACAGATGAACCAGACAGAAAATCAACAAGGATATCCAGGGCTTGAACTCAAACCTGGAGCAAGCAAACCTCATAGACATTTACAGAACTCTCCACCCAAATCCACAGAATATACATTCTTCTCAGCACCTCATCACACCTACTCATCAAAAATTGACCACATAATTGGAAGTAAAGCACTGCTCAACAAATGCAAAACAACTGAAATCATAACAAACAGCCTCTCAGACCATAGTGCAATCAAGTTAGAACTCAGAATTCAGAAACCAACCCAGAACCGCACAGCTTCATGGAAACTGAACAACTGGCTCTTGAATGTTGACTGGGTAAACAATGAAATGAAGTCAGAAATAAAGAAGTTCTTCGAAACCAATGAGAATGAAGACACAACATGCCAGAACTTCTGGGACACATTTAAAGCAGTCTCTAGAGGAAAGGATATAGCAATAAGTGCCCATATGAGGAGAATGGAGAGATCCAAAATTGACACCCTATCGTCAAAATTGAAAGAGCTAGAGGAGCAAGATCAAAAAAACTCAAAACCCAGCAGAAGACAAGAAATAACTAAGATCAGAGCTGAACTGAAGGAGATTGAGACACGAAAACCCCTTCAAAAAATCAATACATCCAAAGCTGGTTTTTTGAAAAGATCAACAAAATGGACAGACCACTAGCCAGATTGATTAAAAATAAAAGAGAGAACAACCAAATAGATGCAATAAAAAATGATAAAGGGGAAATCACCACAGATTCCACAGAAATTCAAACCATCATCAGAGAATATTACAAACAACTCTATGCACATAAACTAGTAAACCTGGAAGAAATGGATAAATTCCTGGACTCCTGTGTCCTCCCAAGCCTAAACCAGGAGGAAGCTAAAACTTTGAATAGACCAATAATAAGGTCAGAAGTCGAGGCAGCAATTAAGGGCCTACCACACAAAAAAACCCCAGGTCGGGTTCACAGCCGAATTCTACCAGACACACAAAGAGGAGCTGGTACCATTCCTTCTAAAACTATTTCAAACAATCCAAAGAGTGGGAATACTTCCCAAATCATTTTACGAGACCAACATCATTCTGATACCAAATCCTGGCAGAGACCCAACAAGAAAAGAAAACTTAAGGCCAATATCCATGATGAACATAAAGGCAAAAATCTTCAATAAAATATTGGCAAGCCGAATGCAACAGCAAATCAAAAAACTTATTCACCATGATCAAGTAGGATTCATCCCGGGGACGCAAGGCTGGTTCAACATACTCAAGTCTATCAACGTAATTCACCCCATAAACAAAACCAAAAACAAAAACCACATGATTATCTCAATTGACGCAGAGAAGGCATTTGACAAAATTCAACAGCCCTTTATGCTAAAAACCCTCAATAAACTCGGTATCGATGGAACGTATCTCAAAGTAATAAAAGCTATTTATGACAAACCAACAGCCAATATCATACTGAATGAGCACAAAGTGGAAGCATTCCCTTTGAAATCTGGCACTAGACAAGGATGCCCTCTGTCACCACTGTATTCAGTATAGTTCTGGAAGTTCTAGCCAGAACAATCAGGCAAGAAAAAGAAATAAAGGGTATTCAAATAGGAAAGGAGGAAGCCAAATTGTCTCTATTTGCAGACGACATGATAGTATACCTAGAAGACCCCATCACCTCAGCCCCAAAACTCCTGAAACTGATAAGCAACTTCAGCAAAGTATCAGGATATAAAATCAATGTGCAAAAATCACAAGCATTCGTCTACACCAATAACAGACTTAAAGAAAGCCAAATCAAGAACGAACTGCCATTCACAATTGCTACAAAAAGAATAAAATACCTTGGAATACAACTCACAAGGAACGTAAGGGACCTCTTCAAGGAGAACTACAAACCACTGCTCAACGAAATCAGAGAGGACACAAACAGATGGAGAAACATTCCGTGTTCATGGTTAGGAAGAATTAACATCGTGAAAATGGCTATACTGCCCAAAGTAATTTACAGAATCAACGCTATCCCCATCAAGCTACCATTGACTTTCTTCACAGAACTGGAAAAAACCACCATGAACTTCATATGGAACCAAAAGAGAGCCCGCATAGCCAAGTCAATTCTAAGCAAAAAGAACACAGTGGGGGGCATCACACTACCGGATTTCAAACTATACTACAAGGCTACAGTAATCAAAACAGCATGGTACTGGTACCAAAACAGAGATATAGACCAATGGAACAAAACAGAGGCACCGGAGGCAACACAACATATCTACAACTGTACAATCTTTGATTAACCTGACAAAAACAAGCAAGGGGGAAATTATTTCCTGTTTAACAAATGGTGTTGGGAAAACTGGCTAGCCATGTGCAGAAAGTAGAAACTGGACCCCTTCCTGACACCTTACACTAAAATTAACTCCAGATGGATTAAAGACTTAAACATAAGACCTGGCACCGTAAAAACCCTAGAAGGAAATCTAGGCAAAACTATCCAGGACATAGGAGTAGGCAAGGACTTCATGAACAAAACACCAAAAGCATTGGCAACAAAAGCCAAAATAGACAAATGGGACCTAATGAAACTCCACAGCTTCTGCACAGCAAAAGAAACAATCACTAGAGTGGATCGGCAACCAACAGAATGGGAAAAAATTTTTGCAGTTTACCCATCTGACAAAGGGCTGATATCCAGAATTTACAAAGAACTCAAACGGATTTACAGGAAAAAAACAAACAAGCCCATTCAAAAGTGGGCAAGGGATATGAACAGAGACTTTACGAAAGAAGACAAATATGAGGCCAACAATCATATGAAAAAATGCTCATCGTCACTGGTCATCAGAGAGATGCAAATCAAAACCACATTGAGATACCATCTGATGCCAGTTAGAATGGCGATCATTAAAAAATCTGGAGACAACAGATGCTGGAGAGAATGTGGAGAAAAAGGAACACTTTTACACTGTTGGTGGGAGTGTAAATTAGTTCAACCATTGTGGAAGACAGTGTGGCGATTCCTCAAGGCCTTAGAAATAGAAATTCCATTTGACCCAGAAACCCCATTACTGGCTATATATCCAAAAGACTATAAATCGTTCTACTATAAGGACACATGTACACGAATGTTCATTACAGCACTGTTTACAATAGCAAAGACCTGGAATCAACCCAAATGCCCATTGATAATCGACTGGATTGGAAAAATGTGGCACATATACACCATGGAATATTATGCAGCAATCAGAAATGATGAGTTTGTGTCGTTTGTAGGGACATGGATGAATCTGGAGAACGTCATCCTCAGTAAACTGACACAAGAACAGAAAATGAAACACCGCATATTCTCACTCATAGGCGGGTGATGAAAAATGAGAACACATGGACACAGAAAGGAGAGTACTAAACACTGGGGTCTATTGGGGGGAAAAGGGGAGGGCCAGTGGGAGGGGGAGGTGGGGAGGGATAGCCTGGGGAGAAATGCCAAATGTGGGTGAAGGGGAGAAGGAAAGAAAAGCACACTGCCATGTGTGTTTCTACGCAACTGTCTTGCATGCTCTGCTCATGTACCCCAAAACCTAAAATCCAATAAAAAAATTAAAAAAAAGGATAACCTAATGAGTCCCCTTCTCTCAAGAATTGGAGAAATTGAAGCTAAAAGTGGGATTTGCACAACATGGACAAAATGGGAAGAGCATAAATGAAATCTTGGATTTAAAAGCAGAAAATTAAAGAAAAACCAAAGAGAATAAAAAGGTTTTGAAAAGAAAAGAAAAAAAAAAGAGAGTGAGAAGCACGTTTCTTCTAGGAGCAGTGTTTTGATATTCCAGATTGAATGAAAGTAAAGGCTGTATTGAGAAATATCTGCTTCTAGATTCAAAACGGAGCTACCTAACAGAATGGTCTTCAACGTGTGCATTCAACTTTCAGAAGTAAACTGATATGTGTTTGCAGTAGTTTGTAATTCCTTTCTGTGAAAAAGCAGAAAACGGATATTCAAGACAAATATCAGAATTTAAGAAAAAGCTGTAAATTGCCGTCTAAAATACAAAACAAAAGCATCCTTCAAACTATTCTGTTGTGGGTTCATTCAGCTAAGAGAGTTGAACCGGTGTTTAGATTCTGCGATTTAGAAACTCGTTTCATCTGTGAGCTGCTTTTGGATATTCCCGAGTGAATGAAAGTACATGCTGTATTGACAAATATCTGGTTCTAAAAGAAAAACGGAGCTACCTAGTAGAATGGTCTTCAACGTGTCCATTCAACTTACAGAGTTAAACTGTTGTGTGTTTGCAGTAGTTTGTAAACCCTTTCTGTAAAGAAGCAGAAAACGCATTTTTCCAGCCAAATGCAAGAATTTTAAAAATGGCTTGAAATCTCTGTCTAAAAAACAAAACAAACATATCTTTAAAACTGCTCTGCTGTGTATTTGTTCAACTAAGGAAGTTGAATTTGTGTTTAGATTCAGAGAGTAAGAAGCACATTTCTTCGAAGAGGGGCATTTTGATATTCCCGAGTGAATGAAAGTAAACGCTGTATTGAGAAATATCTGCTTCTGAAACCAAAACGGAGCTACCTAACAGAATGGTCTTCAATGTTTCCATTCAACTTACAGAGTCAAACTGATGTGTGTTTGCAGTAGTTTTTAAACACTTTCTGTGAGAAAGCAGAAAAAGCATTTTTCCAGCCAAATCGAATCATTTAAGAAATAGCTGTAAATCTCTGTCTAAAACAGAAAAAAAACTTATCCTTCAAATTACTCTGCTCAGGGATATTTCAGCTAAAAGAGTTGAAGCGCTGTTTACATTCAGGAGTTAGAAACGCATTCCTTCTGGGAGCTGTGTTTGGAATCTCTGGGGTGAATGGAAGTACATGCTGTATTGAGAAATATGTGGTTCTAAAAGGGAAACGGAGCTACCTAACAGAACGGTCTTCAACGTGTGCATTCAACTTACAGAGTTAAACTCATGTGTGTTTGCAGTAGTTTGTAAACCGTGTCTGTGAAGAAGCAGAAAACGAATTTTTCCAGCCACATCCAGGAATTTAAAAAAGAGCTGTAAATCTCCCTCTAAAACACAAAACGAACGTATCTTTCAAACTCCTCAGCTGAGTATTCTTTCATCTCAGGGAGTTGAATCTGTGTTTAGATTCAGATAGTGAGAAGCACGTTTCACATAGAAGCTGCGTTTTGATTCTCCAGAGTGAATGGGAGTAAACGCTGTATTGAGAAATATCTGCATCTAAAACCAAAACGGAGATACCTAACAGAATGGTCTTCAATGTGTGCAATCAAATTACAGAGTTACCCAGATGTGTGTTTCCGGTATTTTGTAAACACTTTTTGTGAAAAAGAAGAAAACGGATTTTTCCAGCCAAATCCAAGAATTTAAGAAATAGCTTTAAATCTCCGTCTAAAACACAAAAGTATATTTCAAACCGTTCTGCTGCGTATTTGTTCAACTAAAGGAGTTGAATCTGTGTTTAGATAGAGAGAGTGAGAAGCACGGTTCCTCCAGGGGCAGCGTTTTAAAATTCCAGAGTGAATGGGAGTAAACTCTGTATTGACAAATATATGCTTCTAGATCCAAAATGGAGCTACATAACAGAGTGGTCTTCAATGTGTGCGTTCAATTTAAAAAGTTAAACTGATGTGTGTTTGCAGTAGTTTGTAAACCCTTTCTGTGAAGAAGCAGAAAACGCATTTTTTCAGCCAAATCCAAGCATTTAAGAAATAGCTTTAAATCTTAGTCTAAAACATAAAACAAACGTATCTTTTAAACTGCTCTGCAGGGTATTTGTTCAACTAACAGATTTTAATCTGTGTTTAGATTCAGAGAGTGAGAAGCACGTTTCTTCTAGGAGCGGGGTTTTGATATTCCAGAGTGAATGGGACTAAATGCTGTATTGAGAAATATCTGCTTCGAAAACCAAATCGGAGCTACCTAAAAGAATGGTCTTCAATGTGTGCATTCAACTTACAGAGTAAAGCTGATGTGTGTTTGCAGTAGTTTGTAAACCATTTCTGTGAAGAATCATTTTTTTAGCCAAATCCAAGCATTTAAGAAATAGCTTTAAATCTTAGTCTAAAATAAAAAAAAAAAACAAATTTTTTGAACTGCTCTGCTGAGTATTCGTTCAACGAAAGAAGTTGAATCTGTGCTTAGATTCAGAGAGAGGCACGTTTCTTCCAAAAGCTGCGTTTTGATATTTTAGAGTGAAAGGAAGTAAACGCTGTATTGAGAAATATCTGCTCTTATATCCAAAACGGAGCTACCTAACAGAATAGTCTTCAATGTGTGCATTCAACTTACAGAGTTAAACTCATGTGTGCTTGCAGGAGTTTGTATTTTCTTTCAGTGAAGAAGCAGAAAACGGATTATTTCCGCCAAATTTAAGCATTTAAGAAATAGCTGTAAATTTCGTATAAACACAAAACAAAAGCATTTTTTAAACTACTCTGCTATGGGTTGATTTAGCTAAGAGAGTTGTAGTGGTGTTTAGATTCAGCGAGTTAGAAATGCGTTTCTTCTGGCAGCTGCGTTTGGATGTTCTCCAGTGAATGAAAGTACATGCTGTATTGAGAAATATGTGGTTGTAAAAGGAGAATGGAGCTACCTTAGAGAACGGTCTTCAACATGTGCATTCAACGTATAGTTAAATTAATGTGGTGTTTGCAGTACTTTGTAAACTTTTACTGTGAAGAAGCAGAAAACGCATTTTCCCAGCCAAATACAAGCAATTAAGAAATAGCTGTAAATCTCCGTCTAAAACACAAAACAAACATATCTTTCAAACTGCTCTGCTGTGTATTCATTCAACTAAAGAAGTTGAATCTGTGTTTAGATTCAGAGAGTGAGAAGCACGTTTCTTCTAGGAGCTGCGTTTTGATATTCCAGAGTGATTGAGTACACGCTGTATTGAGAAATATCTGCTTCTAAGTCCAAAACGGAGCTACCTAACAGAATGGGCTTCAATGGTTACATTCAACTTACAGAGGAAAACTGATGTGTGTCTGCATTAGTTTGTAAACCCTTTCTGTGAAGAAGCAGAAAACGGATTTTTCCGGCCAAATTTAAGCATTTAAGCAATAGCTGTAAATCTCCGTCTAAAACACACACAAAAAAGCATCCTTCAAACTACTCTGCTGTGGGTTCGTTTAGCTAAGAGAGTTGAAGGGGTGTTTACATTCAGAGGGTTAGAAACGCGTTTCTTCTGGGAGCTGCGTTTGGATGTTCCCGAGTGAATTCGGGTACATGCTGTATTGACAAATATCTGGTTCTAAAAGGAAAACGGAGCTACCTAAAAGAACGGTCTTCAACGTGTGCATTCAACTTACAAAGATAAACTGGTGTGTGTTTGCAATAGTTTGTAAACCCTTTCTGTGAAGAAGCAGAAAACGCATCTTTCCAGCCAAATCCAAGCATTTAAGAAATAGCTGTAAATCTCCGTCTAAAACACAAAACAAATGTATCTTTCAAACTGCTCTGCTGGGTATTCGTTTACCTAAGGGAGTTGAATCTGTGTTCAGATTCTAAGAGTGAGAAGCACGTTTTTTCTAGGAGCAGCATATTGATATTCCAGAGTGAATGGGAGTAAAAGCTGCATTGAGAAATATCTGCTTCTAAAACCAAATATGGGTGCCTGACAGAATCGTCTTCAATGTGTACATTCAACTTACAGGGTTAAACTGATGTGTTTTTGCAGTAGTTTGTAAACCCTTTCTGTGAAGAAGCAGAAAAAGCATTTTTCCAGCCGAATACAATCATTTAAGAAATAGCTGTAGATCTCCGTCTAAAACAAAAAAGAAACGCATCCTTCTAACTACTCTGCTGTGAGTTTATTCAGCTAAGGGAGTTGAAGCGATATTTAGATTCAGCGAGTTAGAAACGCGTTTCGTCTGGGAGCTGCGTTTGGATGTTCCCGAGTGAATGGGAGTACATGCTGTATTGAGAAATATCTGGTTTATAAAAAAAACGGAGCTACCTAACAAAACGGTCTTTAATATTTGCATTCAACTTAGAGAGGTAAACTGATGTGTGTTTGCAGTGGTTTGTAAATTCTTTCTGTGAAGAAGAAGAAAATGACTTTTTTCAGCCAAATCCAAGCATTTAAGAAATAGCTGTAAATCTCCATCTAAAACACATACAAACGTATCTTTCAAACTACTCTGCTGGGTATTCGTTCA
Organism: Callithrix jacchus; assembly: GCF_049354715.1. Lineage (NCBI taxonomy): Eukaryota > Metazoa > Chordata > Mammalia > Primates > Cebidae > Callithrix > Callithrix jacchus. The sequence goes on along the minus strand of NC_133524.1, from coordinate 58,434,035 downwards.
GCTAAGGGAGTTGAGTCTGTGTTTAGATTCAGAAAGTGAGAAGGACATTCTTTCTAGGAGCGGCGTTTTGATATTCCAGAGTGAATGGGAGTAAAAGCTGTATTGAGAAATATCTGCTTCTAAAACCAAAACGGAGGTACCTTACAGAATGGTTTCAATGTGTGCATTCAACTTACAGAGTTAAACTGATGTGTGTTTGCAGTAGTTTGTAAACACTTTCTGTGAAGAAGCAGAAGAAGCATTTTTTTCAGCCAAATCCAATCATTTAAGAAATAGCTGTAAGTCTGTCTAAAACATAAAAGAAACGTATCCTTCAAACTACTCTGCTGTGGGTTTTTTCCGCTAAGGGAGTTGAAGCGGTGTTTACATTCAGAGAGTAAGAAATGCGTTTTTTCTGGAAGCTGCGTTTGGATGTTGTCGAGTGAATGGGAGTACATGCTGTATTGAGAAATATCTGGTTTTAATAGGAAAACGGAACTACCTAACAGAACAGTCTTCAATGTTTGCATTCAACTTACAGAGTTAAACTGTTGTGTGTTTGCAGTAGTTTGTAAACACTTTCTGTGAAAAAGCAGAATACGCATTTTCCCAGCCATATCTTAGCATTTTAGATATAGCTATAAATCTCCGTCTAAAACACCAAAGAAACTATCGTTCCAACTGCTCTACTGTGTATTCATTCAACTGAAAAGTTGAATCTGTTTCGATTCAGAGAGTGAGAGGCACGTTTCTTCTAGGAGCTGCGTTTTGATATTCCAGAGTGAATGGAAGTAAATGCTGTATTGAGAAATATCTGCTTCTAGATCCAAAACGGAGCTACCCAAAAGAATGGGCTTCAATGTGTGCATTGAACTTACAGAGGAAAACTGATGTGTGTCTGCAGTAGTTTGTAAACCCTTTCTGTGAAAAAGCAAAAAACGGATTTTTTCACCCAAATCCAAGAATATAAGAAATAGCTTTAACTCTCTGTCTAAAACACAAAACAAATGTATCTTTCAAACTGCTCTGCTGTGTATTCGTTCAACTAAGGGAGTTGAATCTGTGTATAGATTCAGAGATTGAGAAGCACATTTCTTCTAGGAGCCACGTTTTGATATTCCAGAGTGAATGGGAGTAAAAGTTGTATTGAGAAATATCTGCTTCTAAAATAAAAACGGAGGTACCAAACAGAATGGTCTTCAATGTGTCCATTCAACTTACAGAGTTAAACTGATGTGTGTTTGCAGTAGTTTGTAAACACTTTCTGTGAAGAAGCAGAAAAACATGTTTTCCAGCCGAATCAAATCATTTAAGAAAGAGCTGTAAATCTCCGTCTAAAACAAAAAAGAAACGTATGCTTCAAACTACTCTGCTGTGTGTTCATTCAGCTAAGGGAGTTGAATCCGTGTTTAGGTTCAGTGACTGAGAAATGCGTTTCTTCTGAAAGCTGCGTTTGGGTGTTCCTGAGTAATGGGAGTACACACAGTTTTGAGAAATATCAGATTCTAAACAAAAAACAGAGCTACCTAAAAAGGCGGTCTTCAACGTGTGCATTCAACTTACAGAGTTAAAGTTGTGTGTGTTTGCAGTAGTTTGTAAACCATTTCTGTGATGAAGCAGAAAACGGATTTTTCCCGCCAAATCCAAGCATCTAAAAAATAGCTGTAAATCTCCGTCTAAAGCACAAAACAAACGTATTTTTCAAACTGCTCTGCTGTGTATTCGTCCAACTAAAAGAGTTGAATCTGTGTTTAGATTCAGAGAGTGAGAAGCACGTTTCTTCTAGGAGCCGCGTTTTGATATTCCAGAGTGAATGGGGGTAAAATTTGTATTGAGAAATATCTGCTTCTAAAACCAAAACAGAGGTATGTAATAGAAAGGTTTTCAATGTGTGCATTCATCTTATAGAGTTAAACTGATGTGTGTTTGCAGTAGTTTGTAAACACTTTCTGTGAAGAAGCAGAAAACGCATTTTTCCAGCCAAATCCAATCATTTAAGAAATAGCTGTAAATCTCCGTCTACAACATAAAAAATCTATGTTTCAAACTACTCTGTTGTGGGTTCATTCAGCGAAGGGTGTTGCATTTGTGTTTAGGTTTAGTGACTGAGAAACGCGTTTCTTGTGGGAGCTGCGTTTGGGTGTTCCTGAGTTAATGGGAGTACATGCTTTTTTGAGAAATATCTGGTTGTAAATGAGAAACGGAGCTACCTAAAAGAACGGTCTTCAACGTGTGCATTCAACTTACCGAGTTAAACTTGTGTGTGTTAGCAGTAGTTTGTAAACCATTTCTGTGAAGAAGCAGAAAACGCATTTGTCCATTTAAATCCAAGCGTTTAAGAAATAGTTGTAAATCTCCATTAAAAACACAAAACAAACGTATCTTTCAAACTGTTCAGCTGGGTATTCTTTCAAGTAAGGGAGGTGAATTTGTGTTTAGATTCAGAGAGTGAGATGCACGTTTCATATAGGAGCTGCATTTTGATTATCACGGTGAATGAGATTAAACACTGTATCGAGAAATATTTGCTTCTAAAACCAAAATGGAGCTACCTAACTGAATGGTCTTTAATGTGTGCATTCAACTTACAGAGTTAAACTCATGTGTGTTTGCAGTAGTTTGTAAACCCTTTCTGTGAAGAAGCAGAAGAAGCATTTTTCCAGCCAAATCCAATCATTTAAGAAATAGCTGTATATCTCTCCCTTTAAAACAAAAAAGAAACGTATCCTTCAAACTACTCTGCTCTGGGTTCTTTCAGCTAAGGGCGTTGAAGCAGTGATTAGATTCAGCGAGTTAGAAAGGCGTTTCTTCTGGGAGCTGCGTTTGGGTGTTCCCTTAGAGAATGGGAGTACATGCTGTATTGAGAAATATCTGGTTTTAAAAGAAAAACGAAGCTACCTAACAGAACGGTCTTCAATGTTTGCATTCAACTTACAGAGTTAAAATTATGTGTGTTTGCAGTAGTTCGTAAACCCTTACTGTGATGAAGCAGAAAACATATTTTTCCAGCTGTAAATCTCCATTAAAAACACAAAACAAACATATCTTTCAAAGTGCTCTGCTGTGTATTCATTCAACTAAAGGAGTTGAATCTATATTTAGATTCAGAGAGTGAGAAGCACGTTTCTTCTAGGAGCTGCATTTTGATATTCCAGAGTAAATGGAAGTAAATGCTGTATTGAGAAATATCTGCTTTTAGATCCAAAACGGAGCTTCCTAACAGAATAGTCTTTAATTTGTGCATTCAACTTACAGGGTAAAATTGATGTGTGTTTGCAGTAGTTAGTAAACCCTTTCTGTGAAGGAGCAGAAAAAGCATTTTTCCAGCAGAATCCATTCATTTAAGAAATAGCTGTAAATTTTTGTCTAAAACCGAAAAGAAATGTATCCTTCAAACTACCCTTCTGTGGGTTCTTTCAGCTAAGGGAGTTGAAGCAGTGTTTACATTCCGTGAGTTAGAAACGCATTTCTTGAAGGGAGGGACTCAAGATGGTGCGGTCAGAACAACCCAGGATTGAAGCTCTTGGTGAACGTACGGAGGGTTAGTCAGGGCCGCATTTCCAGACTGATCTTTGTTGCCCACAGAACGGGGAAATTCCGAGGTATAAAAGAGACGTGAGATGCCAGGCAGAAGTTTTGGCTGGTGCAGCCGGCAGCTGGTGCAGTCGGTGGCCGGCGCTGTAGTGCAGCGGCGCTCCACAGCACTTTGAAAAAAGCGCACTGATCCGTGTTCCCTGTTGAACTGGCAATATGAGACTTGAGAGGGCAGATTGGCATATTTAGCTGACTGAACGGGACTTGGACAGTGAGCCAGGGCAGGAGATTGCAGGGAAACAGCGTTTGGGCCAGCACAGTGGGACAAACAAAATGGCGATTCCAAATGCTTTTGGTGGAGAGTTTCACTGCGGGCACAGCTGAACCCAGGACGGTGCTGCTCGGGGTGGGAGGGGCGTCCACCATTACCAAGGCAATCCGCCCCTACACGCCCATTGCTGATGCAGCCTGCCGTTGCCGAGGCAGCCTGCCAAAACAGAGAGACTCCACCGCAGGGTGTAGCCCATGGCAGCAGGGTGGAGACTGCAGCAGCAGGGCAGAGCCTGCAGCAACAGGGCGAATTTCACACCAGCAGGACGGAGCCTCGGCAGGCAAATAGTGACTAGACTGCCTCCTAGCTGGGCAGGACAGCACAACGGACACTCACAAAGGAAGCCCTAACCCCCCGAGACAGAGCATCTGAGAAAAAAAGGATTTTTTATGAGTTCTGCTGCAGCAGAATTAAACGTAGCAGCCTAACAACCCTGAATGAACAACAGAGCTCACAGCTCAGCACTTGAGCTCCTTTAAAGTACAGACTGTCTCCTCAAGCAGCTTTCTGATGCCTCTATATCCAAAAGACTGACATTTGGCAGGCATCATTCTGGGACAAACATAGCAGAAAAAGAAACTGGTAGCATCCCTCACTGTTCCGCAGCTGCTATAGGTGCACACCAGACTAGCAGGACCTGGAGTGGACCTCAGCAGTCGTACAGTGGAAGGGCTAGACTGGTAGAAGAAAAACAAAGTAACAGAAATACTTCATCATCAACAATCTGGGCGTTCACTCAGAGACCGAATTGAAAAGTCAGCAACTACACAGACGACAGGTGGATAAATCCACAAAGATGGGAAGAAACCAGCGCAGAAAAAGGAAAATACCCGAAACCAGAGCACCTCGCCTCCTAGAAAGGACCAAACTCCTCACCAGCAAGGGAACAAAGCTGGACGGAAAATGACTGTGATAAAATGATGGAATTAGACTTCAGAAGGTGGATAATGAGAAACTTTTGTGAGCTAAAACAACATGTTTCAAATCAATGCAAAAAAACTAAGAACCTTGAAAAAAGATTTGAGAAAAAAGATTCGAGGAAATGATAACAAGAATGGATAACTTAGAGAAAAATATGAATGAATTAAAGGAGCTGAAAAACACAATACGAGAAATTCACAAAGCACGCAGAAGTTTCAACAGCCAAATTGATCAAGCAGAAGAAAGAATATGAGAAGTCGAAGATCAACTCAATGAAATAAAACGAGAAACCAAGATTAGAGAAAAAAGTGCAAAAAGGCATGAAAAAAGTCTCCAAGAAAAGTGAGACTATGTGAAGAGACCTAACCTACGTTTGATAGGTGTACCAGAATGTGACAAAGAGAATAAATCCAAGCTGAAAAATACTCTTCAGAAAATTGTTCAGGAAAATTTCCCCCACCTAGCAAGACAGGCCAACACTCAAATGCAGGAAATGCAGAGAACACCACAAAGATATTCCACAAGAAGAGCAACCCCAAGGCACATAATCGTCAGATTCAACAAGGTTGAAATAAAGGAGAAAATACCAAGGGCAGCCAGAGAGAAAGGTCGGATCACCCACAAAGGGAAGCCCACCAGACTCACAGCAGATCTCTCGGCAGAAACACTACAAGCCAGAAGAGAGTGGGGGCCAATATTCGACATCCTTAAAGAAAAGAACTTTCAACCCAGAATTTCATATCCAGCCAAACTGAGCTTCACAGGTGAAAGAAAAATAAAATCCTTTGCAAACAAGCAAGTACTCAGAGAGGTTGTCACCACCAGGTCTGCTTTACAAGAGCTCCTGAAAGAGGCACTACACATAGAAAGGAACAACCACTACCAGCCATTCCAAAACCACATTAAATGCTAAAGAGCATCAACATAATGAAGAATCTACAACAACTAACGGGCAAAACAGCCAGCTAGCATGAAAACGGCAGTATCAAATTCACACATAACAATATTAACCTTAAATGTAAATGGACTAAATGCACCCAATCAAAAGACACAGACTGGCAAATTGGATAAAAATCCAAAACCCATCAGTGTGCTGTATCCGGGACAACCATCTCACATGCAAGGATACACAAAGGCGCAAAATAAAGGGATGGAGGAAGATTTACCAAGCAAATGGAGAGCAAAAAAAAAAAGCAGGAGTTGCAAATCTCATCTCTGATAAAATAGACTTTAAAGCAACAAAGATCAAAAGAGACAAAGAAGGCCATTACATAATGGTAAAAGGATACAACAAGAAGGGCTAATGATTCTAAACATATATTGACCCAAGACAGGAGCACCCAGATATGTAAGGCAAGTTTTTAATGACTTACAAAGAGACTTAGACTCCCACACAATAATAGTGGGAGACTTTAACACTCCACTGTCAATATTAGACAGATCAACCAGACAGAAAATCAACAAGGATATCCAGGGCTTGAACTCAGACCTGGAACAAGCAAACCGGATAGACATTTACAAAAGTCTCCACCCCAAATCCACAGAATATACATTCTTCTCAGCACCACATCACACCTACTCTAAAATTGACCACATAATTGGAAGTAATGCACTCCTCAGCAAATGCAACACAACTGAAATCATAACAAACAGTCTCTCAGACCATAGTGCAATCGAGTTGGAACTCAGAATTCAGAAACCACCCGAGAACCGCACAGCTTCATGGAAACTGAACAACTGGCTCTTGAATGTTGACTGGATAAACAATGAAATGAAGGCAGAGATAAAGAAGTTCTTCAAAACCAAAGACAACGAAGACACAACATGCCAGAATCTCTGGGACACATTAAAAGCAGTCCCTAGAGACAAAAATATAGCAATAAGTGCCCATATGAGGAGAATGGAGAGATGCAAAATTGACACCCTATCGTCAAAATTGAAAGAGCTAGAGGAGCAAGATCAACAAGAAGACAAGAAATAACCAGCAGAAGACAAGAAATAACCAAGATCAGAGCTGAACTGAAGGAGATAGAGACACGAAAATCCCTTCAGAAAATCAATAAATCCAAGAGCTGGTTTTTTGAAAAGATCAACAAAATAGACAGACCACTAGCCAGATTGATTAAAAAGAAAAGAGAGAACAACCAAATAGATGCAATAAAAAATGATCTAGAGGAAATCACCACAGATTCCACAGAAGTTCAATCCATCATCAGAGAATATTACAAACAGCTCTATGCACATAAACTAGTAAACCTGGAAGAAATGGATAAATTCCTGGACTCCTGTGTCCTCCCAAGCCTAAACCAGGAGGAAGCTGAAACTATGAATGGACCAATAACAAGGTCAGAAGTCGAGGCAGCAATTAAGAGCCTACCACACAAAAAAAGTCCAGGTCCAGATGGGTTAACAGCTGGATTCTACCAGACACACAAAGAGGAGCTGGTACCATTCCTTCTGAAACTATTCCAAATAACACAAAATAAGGGAATCCTTCCCAAATCATTTTATGAGACCAATATCATCCTGATACCAAAACCCGGCAGAGACCCAACAACAAAAGAAAACTTCAGGCCAATATCCATGATGAACATAGATGCAAAAATCTTCAATAAAATATTGGCAAGCCGATTGTAACAACACATCAAAAAACTTATCCACCATGATCAAGTAGGATTCATCCCGGGGATTCAAGGCTTGTTCAACATACGCAAGTCTATAAACCTAATTCACCACATAAACAGAACCAAAAACAAAAACCACACGATTATCTCAATTGACGCAGAGAAGGCATTCGACAAAATTCCACAGCATTTTATGCTAAAAACCCTCAATAAACTCGGTATCGATGGAACATATCTGAAAGTAATAAAAGCTATTTGCGACAAACCAACAGCCAATATCATACTGAATGGGCAAAAACTGGAAGGATTCCCTTTGAAATCCGGCACTAGACAAGGATACCCTCTTTCACCACTCCTATTCAATATAGTAATGGAAGTTCTAGCCAGAGCAATCAGGCAAGAAAAAAAATAAAGTGTTTTCAAATAGGAATGGTGGAAGCCAAATTGTCTCTATTTGCAGACGACATGATAGTATACCTAGAAGACCCCATCATCTCAGCTCAAAAACTCCTGAAACTGATATGCATCTTCAGCAAAGTATCAGGATATAAAATTAATGTGCAAAAATCACAAGCATTTCTCTACACCAATAAGAGACTTAAAGAGAGCCAAATCAAGAACGAACTGCCATTCACAGTTGCTACAAAAAGAATAAAATACCTAGGAATACAACTCACAGGGAACGTAAGGGACCTCTTCAAGGAGAACTACAAAACACTGCTCAACGAAATCAGAGAGGACACAAACAGATGGAGAAACATTCCATGTTCATGGTTAAGAAGAATTAATATGAAAATGGCTATACAGCCCAAAGAATCAATGCTATCCCCATCAAGCTACCATTGACTTTCTTCACAGAACTGGAAAAAACCACCATGAACTTCACGTGGAACCAAAAGAGAGCCCGCATAGCCAAGTCAATTTTAAGCAAAAAGAACACAGCGGGGGGCATCACACTACCGGATTTCAAACTATACTACAAGGCTACAGTAATCAAAACAGCATGGTACTGGTACCAAAACAGAGATATAGACCAATGGAACCAAACAGAGGCATCGGAGGAAACACAACATATCTACAACCGTACAATCTTTGATAAACCTGACAAAAACAAGCAAGGGGGAAAGGATTTCCTGTTTAATAAATGGTGTTGGAAAAACTGGCTAGCCATGTGCAGAAAGCAGAAACTGGACCCCTTCCTGACACCTTACACTAAAATTAACTCCAGATGGATTAAAGACTTAAACATAAGACCTGGCACCATAAAAACCCTAGAAGAAAATCTAGGCAAAACTATCCAGGACATAGGAGTAGGCAAGGACTTCATGAACAAAACACCAAAAGCATTGGCAACAAAAGCCAAAATAGACAAATGGGACCTAATCAAACTCCACAGCTTCTGCACGGCAAAAGAAACAGTCACTAGAGTGAATCGGCAACCAACAGAATGGGAAAAAATTTTTGCAGTTTACCCATCTGACAAAGGGCTGATATCCAGAATTTACAAAGAACTCAAACAGATTTACAGGAAAAAAACAAACAAGCCTATTCAAAAATGAGCAAAGGATATGAACAGACACTTTACAAAAGAAGACATATATGAGGCCAACAATCATATGAAAAAATACTCATCATCACTTGTCATCAGAGAGATGCAAATCAAAACCACATTGAGATACCATCTCACGCCAGTTAGAATGGCGATCATTAAAAAATCTGGAGACAACAGATGCTGGAGAGGATGTGGAGAAAAAGGAACACTTTTACACTGTTGGTAGGAGTGTAAATTAGTTCAACCATTGTGGAAGACAGTGTGGCACCTTCTCAAGACCTTAGAAATAGAAATTCCATTTCACATAGCAATCCCATTACTGGGTATATATCCAAAGGACTATAAATCGTTCTACTATAAGGACACATGCACACGAATGTTCATTGCAGCACTGTTTACAGTAGCAAAGACCTGGAATCAACACAAATGTCCATTGATGATAAACTGGATTGGGAAAATGTAGCACATATACACCATGGAATATTATGCAGCAATCAGAAATGATGAGTTTGTGTCGTTTGTAGGGACATGGATGAATATGGAGAACATTCTCATCAACCTGACACAAGAACAGAAAGTGAAATACTGCATATTCTCCCTCATAGGCGAGTGATGAAAAATGAGAACAAATGGACACAGGAAGGGGAGTACTAAACACTGGGGTCTATTGGGGGAAAAGGGGAGGGTCAGCAGGGGGTCGGAGCTGGGGAGGAATAGCCTGGGGAGAAATGCCAGATGTGGGTGAAGGGGAGAAAGAAGAGAAACACACTGCCATGGGTGTACATATGCAACTGTCTTGCATGTTCTGCACATGTATCCCAAAACCTAAAATGCAATAGAAAATAAAAAAAGAAGCAGATATTTCTTATTACAGCATATACTCCCATTGACTAAGGAGTACCCAAACGCAGTTTTACTAGAAATGTGTTTTTAACTCCTGAATTTAAAGATAGATTCAATTCACTTAGTTGAATGTAAGCTCAGCAGAGTAGAGTGAAGGATACGTTTCTTTAATGTTTTAGAGGCAGTCTTACTGGTATTTGTTATATGCTGGTATTTTGCTGGAAATTTCTCTTTTTAGATTCTTCACAGAAAGCATTTCCAAACTGCTGGATAAACACATTAGTTTAACTCTGTAAGTTGAATGCACACATTGACAACCATTCTGTTAGATAGCCCCGTTTTGGTTTTAGAAGCAGATGTTTCTGTGGACAATCTAAAAAAAACCTTTCCAGCATAATACCCGCATATAACAAATAGCAGTAAGACTACCTGTAAAACACAGAAGAAACGTACCCTTCAATCTTCTCTGCTGTGTGTTCACACAACTAAGTTGAATCTATATTTAGATTCAGGAATTAGAAACACGTTTCTAGTAGACGCTGCATTTGGGTATTACTAAGTAAATGAGAGCATATGCTGTAATGAAATACATCTGCTTCTAGAACCAAAATGGAGCTATTTATCAGAATGGTTGTCAATTTGTGCATTCAACATAAAGAGTTAAACCGATGTGTTTATGCAGAAGTTTGAAAACGCTTTCTGTGGAGAATCTAAAAACAGACATTTCCAGCAAAATACCAGCATATAACAAGTAGTAATATGACTGCCTCTAAAACACAGAAGAAACGTATCCTTCAACCTGCTCCACTGTGCGTTCATTCAACTAAGTGAGTTGACTCTATCATTAGATTCAGGAGGTAGAAACACGTTTCTAGTATAAGCTGCGTTTGCGTATTCCTGAGTGAAAGGAAGCATATGCTGTAATGAGAAATATCTGCTTCTAAAATTAAAACGGAGCTTTTTAACAGAATGGTTGTTAATGTGTGCATTCAACTTACAGAGTTAAACTGATGTGTTTATGCAGGAGTTTCAAAACGCTTTCTGTAAAGAATCTCAAAAAACACATTGCCAGCAAAATACCCGCATAACAAATAGCAGTAACACTGCCTCCAAAACACAGGAGAAATGTATCCTTCAATATGCTATTCTGTACTTTCCTTCAATTAACTGAGTTGAATTTATATTTAGATTCAGGAATTGGAAAAACGTTTCTAGTAAAACTGCTTTTAAGTATTCCTGAGGGAATGGGAGCATATGCTGTATTGGATATATCTGCTTCTAAAACCAAAACGGAGCTATCTAACAGAATGGTTGTCAATGTGTGCATTCAACTTACAGAGTTAAACTGATGAGTTTATGCAGCAGTTTGGAAACGCTTTCTGTAGAGAATTTAAAAACAGACATTTCCAGCAAAATACCCGCATATACCAATAGCAGTAAGACTGCCTATAAAACACAGACGAAACGTATCTTTTACTCTTCTCTGCTGTGCGTATATTCAACAAAGTGATTTGAATCTTTCTTTAGATTCAGGAGTTAGAAACACGTTTCCAGTAAATGTTGCATTTGCGTATTCCTGAGTGAATGAAAGTGTATGCCGTAATGAGAAATATCTGCTTCTAAAACCAAAACGGAGCTATCTAACTGAATTGTTCTCAATTTGTGCATTTAACTTACAGAGGTAAACTGATATGTTTATGCAGCAGTTTGAAGAGTTTCTGTGGAGAATCTAAAAAAAAAACATTTCCAGCAACGTACTTGCATATAACACATAGCAGTAAGACTGCCTCTAAAACACAGAAAAAAACGTATCCTTCAAACTGGTCTCTTCTGTGTTTCTTCAACTAAGTGAGATGAATCTATCTTTAGATTCAGGCGTTAGAAACACGTTTCTAGTAAAAGCTGTGTTTGGGTATTCCTGAGTGAATGGGAGTATATGCTGTAATAAGAAATATCTGTTTTTAAAACCAAAGTGGAGCTATCTAACAGAATGGTTGTCTATGTTTGCATTTTACTTACAGAGTTAAACTGATGTGTTTATTCAGCAGTTTGGAAAAGCTTTCTATGGAGTATCTAAAAACAGACATTTTCAGCAAAATACTCGCATATATCAAATAGCAATAACACTGCCTCTAAAACACAGAAGAAACGTACCATTCAGTCTCTGTTGTGCGCTTACTCAAATAAGTGAGTTGAATCTACCTTAAATTCAGATGTTAGAAACACGTTTCTAGTAAGAGCTGCATTTGGGTATTTCTCAGTGAATGAAAGTGTATGCTGTAATGAGAAATATCTGCTTCCAAAACAAAAACGGAGCTATCTAACAGAATGGTTCTCAATGTGTGGAGTCAACATTGAGAGTTAAACTGATGCGTTTATGCAACAGTTAGGAAACGCTTTCTCTGGAGAATCTAAAAACAGATATTACCAGCAAAATATCTGAATGTAATGAATACCATCAAGACTGCCTATAAAACACCGAAGAAATGTATCACTCAGTCTCCTCTGCTGTGCGTTCGTTCAACTAAGTGAGTTGAATTTATCTTTAGATTCAGAAGTTAGAAACAAGTTTCTAATAAAAGCTGCGTTTGGGTATTCCTCAGTGAATGGGAGCATATGCTCTAATAAAAAATTTCTGCTTCTAAAACCAAAGCAAAGCCATCTAACAGAATGGTTGTCAAATGTGGCCATTAGGATTACAGAGTTAAACTGATGTGTTTATGCAACAGTTTGGAAACACTTTCTTTGAAAAATCTAAAAACAAATATTTTCAGCAAAATACATGCATATTTCTGACTGAATGGGAGTATATGCTCTAATGAGAAATATCTGCTTCTGAAACCAAAATGGAGCTATCTAACAGAATGGTTGTCAATGTTTGCATTCAACTTACAGAGTTAAACTGATGTGTTTATACAGCAATTTGGAAAGAATTGCTGTGGAGAATCTAAAACGGACATTTCCAGCACAATATACGTATACAATGAATAGAAGTAAGACTACCTCTAAAACACAGAAGAAACGAATCCTTCAATCTGCTCTGCTTTGCGTTCATTCTAAAAAAGTGAGTTGAATCTGTCTTTAGATTCAAGAGTTAGAAAACCGTTTCTAGTAAAAGCTGCATTTGGGTATTACTTAGTGAATGGAAGAACATGCAGATGTTTCTAACTCCTGAATCTAAGGATAGTTTCAACTCACTTAGTTGAATAAAAACAGAGCAGCGCAGTTTGAAGGATAGGTTTCTCCTGTGTTTCAGAGGCAGTCTTACTGCTATGTTATATGCGGGTATTTTGCTGGAAATGTATGTTTTTAGATTCTACACCGAATGCGTTTCCAAACAGCTGCATAAACACATAAGTTTAACTCTGTAAGTTGAATGCAGACATTGACAACCATTCTGTTAGATAGCACCGCTTTGGTTTTGGAAGCAAATATTTCTCACTACAGCATATACTCCCATTCACTCAGTAATCGCAGAATTTACTAGAAACGTGTTTCTAAATTCTGAATCTAAAGATAGATTCAACTCACTTATTTGAATAAATGCAAAGCAGAGAAGACTGAAGGAAACGTTTCATCTGTGTTTCAGAGTCAGTCTTACTGCTATTCCTTTTATGCAAGTATTTTGCTGGAAATGTCTGTTTTTAGATTCTTCACCAAAAGTGTTTTTAAACTGCTTCATAAACACATCAGTTTAACTCTGTAAGTTGAATGCACACATTGACAACCATTCTGTTAGATAGCTCCGTTTTGGATTTAGAAGAAGATATTTCTCATTACAGCATATACTCCCATTCACTCAGGAATACTAAAACGCATCTTTTACTAGAAACGTGTTTCTAAATTCTGAATCTAACGATAGCTACAATTCACTTAATTGAACAAATACACAGCAGAGCAGATTGAAGGAAAGGTTTTTTCTGTGTGTTAGAGGCAGTCTTACTGCAATTAGTTGTATGCAGGTATATTGCTGGAAATGGCTGTTTTTAGATTCTCCACAGAAACTGTTTCTTAACTGCTGCATAAACTCAGCTGTTTAACTTTTTATAATGAATGCACACATTGAGAACCATTCTGTTAGATAGCTAAGTTTTGGTTTAAGAAGAAGATATTTCTCCTTACAGTATACACTCCCATTCACTCAGGTATATCCAAATGCACCTTTTAGTAGAAACGTGGTTCTAACTCCTGAACTAAAAATAGATTCAACTAATTTAGTTGAAAGAATGCACAGCAGAGCAGATTGAAGGATACGTTTCTTCTCTGTCTTAGAGGCAGTCTTAATGCTATTTGTTATATGCAGGTATTTTGCTGGAAATGACTGTTTTTAGATTCTCCACGGAAAGCATTTCTAAACTGCTGCATATACACATAACATTATCTCTGTAAGTGGAATGCACACATTGACAACCATTCTGTTAGATAGCTCCGTTTTGGTTTTAGAAGCAGATATTTCTCATTACAGCATATACTCTCATTCACTCAGAAATAAACCACCGCAGTTTTTACTAGAAACGTGTTTCTAACTCTTGAATGTAAAGATAATTTCAACTCAGTTAGTTGAACGAAAGCACAGCATAGCAGATTAAGGGATACATTTTTTCTGTGTTTTAGAAGCCGTCTTACTGCTATGTGTTATATCCGGGTACTTTGCTGCTAATGTCTGTTTTTAGATTCTCCACAGAAACATTTTTAAACTGCCACATAAACACGTCAGTTTAACTCTGTAAGTTGAATGTGCACATTGACAAACATTCTGTGAGGTAGCTCCGTTTTGGTTTTAGAAGCAGATATTTTTCGTTACAGCATTTACTTCCATTCGCTCAGAAATACCAAATGCAGCACTTAGAAGAAACGTGTTTCTTACTGCTGAATCTAATGATAGATTCAAATCACTTAGTTGAACGAACGCACAGCAGAGCCAGTTGCAGGATACGTTTCTTCTGTGTTTTAGAGGCTGTCTTACTGCTATTTGTTATACGCAGGTATTTTGCCTGAAATATCTGATTTTAGATTCTCCAGAGAAAGCGTTTCCAAACTGCTGCATAAACATATCAGTTTGCCTCTGGAAATTGAATGCACACATTGACAACAATTCTGTTAGATAGATTTGTTTTGATTTTAGAAGCAGATATTTCTCATTATAGCATATACTCCCATTCACTCAGGAATACCTACACTCAGCTTGTACTAGAAACATATTTCTAACTCTGAATCTAAAGATAGATTCAACTCCCATTTCTTGAGCGAGGGCATAGCAGAGCAGATTGAAGGATACGTTTCTTCTGTGTTTTAGAAACAGTCTTGCTGCAATTTGTCATATGCGGGTATTTTGCTGAAAATGTCTGCTTTTGATTTTCCACAGAAAGCGTTTTGAAATTTCTGCATAGTCACATCAGTTTAAGTTTGTAAGTTGAATTCACAGATTGACAGCCACTCTGTTAGATACATCCGTTTTTGTTTTAGATGCAGATATTTTTTATTACAGCATATATTCCATTCACTCAGAAATACCTAAATTCATCCTTTACTAGAAACGTATTTCTAACTCTGAATCTAAAGATAGATCCAACTCACTTAGTTGAATAAAAGCAGAGCAGAGCAGTTTGAAGGATACGTTTCTCCTGTGTTTCAGAGGCAGTCTTAGTGCTATTTGTTATATGCGGGTATTTTGCTGGAAATGTCTGTTTTTAAGATTCTCCACAGAAAGCGTTTCCAAACTGCTGCCTGAACACTGCCTTGTAGTATAGTTTGAAATCCGGTAGTGTGATGCCCCCAGCTGTGTTCTTTTTGCTTAGAATTGACTTGGCTATGCGGGCTCTCTTTTGGTTCCATATGAAGTTCATGGTGGTTTTTTCCAGTTCTGTGAAAAAAGTCAATGGTAGCTTGCTGGGGACAGCGTTGATTCTGTAAATTACTTTGGGCAGTATAGCCATTTTCACGATATTAATTCTTCCTAACCATAAACATGGAATGTTTCTCCACCTGTTTGTGCCGTCTCTGATATCGTTGAGCAGTGGTTTGTAGTTCTCCTTGAAGAGGTCCCTTACGTTCCTTGTGAGTTGTATTCCAAGGTATTTTATTCTTTTTGTAGCAATTGCGAATGGCAGTTCTTTCTTGATTTGGCTTTCTTTAAGTCTGTTATTGGTGTAGACGAATGCTTGTGATTTTTGCACATTGATTTTATATCCTGAGACTTTGCTGAAGCTGCTTATCAGTTTCAGGAGTTTTTGGGCTGAGGCAATGGGGTCTTCTAGGTAAACTATCATGTCGTCTGCAAATAGAGACAATTTGGCTTCTGCCTTTCCACTTTGAATACCCTTTATTTCTTTTTCTTGCCTGATTGCTCTGGCTAGGACTTCCAGTACTATATTGAGTAGGAGTGGTGAAAGAGGACATCCTTGTCTTGTGCCAGATTTCAAAGGGAATGCTTCCAGTTTTTGCCCGTTCAGTATGATATTGGCTGTTGGTTTGTCATAAATAGCTTTTATTACTTTGAGATACGTTCCATCGATACCGAGTTTATTGAGGGTTTTTAGCATAAAGGGTTGTTGAATTTTGTCAAATGCCTTCTCTGCATCAATTGAGATAATCATGTGGTTTTTGTTTTTGGTTCTGTTTATGTGGTGAATTACGTTGATAGACTTGTGTATATTGAACCAGCCTTGAATCCCCGGAATGAATCCTACTTGATCATGATGAATAAGTTTTTTGATTTGCTGTTGCAATCGGCTTGCCAATATTTTATTGAAGATTTTTGGATCTATGTTCATCATGGATATTGGCCTGAAGTTTTCTTTTGTTGTTGGGTCTCTGCCGGGTTTTGGTATCAGAATTATGTTCGTCTCGTAAAATGATTTGGGAAGGATTCCCTCTTTTTGGATTGTTTGAAATAGTTTTAGAAGGAATGGTACCAGCTCCTCTTTGTGTGTCTGGTAGAATTCGGCTGTGAACCCGTCTGGACCTGGACTTTTTTTGAGTGGTAGGCTCTTAGTTGCTGCCTCGACTTCTGACCTTGTTTTTGGTCTATTCATAGTTTCAGCTTCCTCCTGGTTTAGGCTTGGGAGGACACAGGAGTCCAGGAATTTACTCATTTCTTCCAGGTTTACTAGTTTATGTGCATAGAGTTGTTTGTAATATTCTCAGATGATGGTTTGAATTTCTGTGGAAACTGTGGTGATTTCCCCTTTATCATTTTTTATTGCATCTATTTGGTTGTTCTCTCTTTTCTTTTTAATCAATCTGGCTAGTGGTCTGTCTATTTTGTTGATCTTTTCAAAAACCAGCTCTTGGATTAATTGATATTTTGAAGTGTTTTTCGTGTCTCAATCTCCTTCAGTTCAGCTCTGATCTTAGTTATTTCTTGTCTTCTGCTGGGTTTTGAGTTTTTTTGATCTTGCTCCTCTAGCTGTTTCAATTTTGACGATAGGGTGTAAATTTTGGATCTCTCCATTCTCCTCATATGGGCACTTATTGCTATATACTTTCCTCTATAGACTGCTTTAAATGTGTCCCAGATGTTCTGGCATGTTGTGTCTTCATTCTCATTGGTTTCAAAGAACTTCTTTATTTCTGTCTTCATTTCATTGTTTATCCAGCAAACATTCAAGAGCCAGTTGTTCAGTTTCCATGAAGCTGTGCAGTTCTGGGTTGGTTTCTGTATTCTGAGTTCTAACTTGATCGCACTATGGTCTGAGAGGCTGTTTGTTATGATTTCAGATTTGCATTTGTTGAGCAGTGCTTTACTTCCAATTATGTGGTCAATTTTAGAGTAGGTGTGATATGGTGCTGAGAAGAATGTGTATTCTGTGGATTTGGGGTGGAGAGTTCTGTAAATGTCTATCAACTTTGCTTGCTCCAGGTCTGAGTTCAAGCCCTGGATATCCTTGTTGATTTTATGTCTGGTTCATCTGTCTAATATTGACAGTGGAGTGTTAAAGTCTCCCACTATTATTGTGTGGGAGTCTAAGTCTCTTTGTAAGTCATTAAGAACTTGCTTTATGTATCTAGGTGCTCCTGCATTGGGTCCATATATGTTCAGGATCGTTAGCTTCTCTTCTTGTATCAATCCTATTACCGTTATGTAATGGTCTTCTTTGTCTCTTTTGATCTTTGTTGCTTTAAAGTCTATTTTAT
The DNA here is from genome assembly GCF_049354715.1 of Callithrix jacchus. NCBI lineage: Eukaryota > Metazoa > Chordata > Mammalia > Primates > Cebidae > Callithrix > Callithrix jacchus. Next base: position 58,416,115 of record NC_133524.1, on the reverse strand, counting down.
CAGAGATGAGAATTGCAACTCCTGGTTTTTTTGCTCTCCATTTGCTTGGTAAATCTTCCTCCATCCCTTTATTTTGAGCCTTTGTGTATCCTTGCATGTGAGATGGGTTTCCTGGATACAGCACACTGATGGGTTTTGGATTTTTATCCAATTTGCCAGTCTGTGTCTTTTCATTGGTGCATTTAGTCCATTTACATTTAGGATTAATATTGTTATGTGTGAAATTGATACTGCCATTTTGATGCTAAGTGGCCGTTTTGCCCATTAGTTGTTGTAGATTCTTCATTATGTTGATGCTCTTTAGTATTTAGTGTGATTTTGGAATGGCTGGTACCGGTTGTTCCTTTCTATGTGTAGTGCTTCTTTTAGGAGCTCTTGTAAAGCAGGCCTGGTGGTGACAAAATCTCTGAGTACTTGCTTGTTCGCAAAGGATTTTATTTTTCCTTCACTTCTGAAGCTCAGTTTGGCTGGATATGAAATTCTGGGTTGAAAGTTCTTTTCTTTAAGAATGTTGAATATTGGCCCCCACTCTCTTCTGGCTTGTAGAGTTTCTGCTGAGAGATCTGCTGTGAGTCTGATGGGCTTCCCTTTGTGGGTGACCCGACCTTTCTCTTTGGCTGCCCTTAGTATTTTCTCCTTTATTTCAACCTTGTTGAATCTGACGATTATGTGCCTTGGGGTTGCTCTTCTTGAGGAATATCTTTGTGGTGTTCTCTGTATTTCCTGCATTTGAGTGTTCGCCTGTCTTTCTTGGTGGGGGAAATTTTCCTGGATGATGTCCTGAAGAGTATTTTCCAGCTGGGATTCATTCTCTTCGTCCCCTTCTGGTACACCTATCAAACGTAGGTTAGGTCTTTTCACATAGTCCCACATTTTTTGGAGACTTTGTTCATTCCTTTTTGCGCTTTTTTCTCTAATCTTGGTTTCTCGTTTTATTTCATTGAGTTGGTCTTCGACTTCAGGTATTCTTTCTTCTGCTTGGTCAATTCGGCTATTGAAACTTGTGCATGCTTCCCGACGTTCTTGTATTGTGTTTTTCAGTTCCTTTAATTCATTCATATTTCTCTCTAAGTTATCCATTTTTGTTATCATTTCCTCAAATCTTTTTTCATATCGTTTTTGAACTTCCTTAGTTTCTTTGCATTGATTTAATACATGTTCTTTTAGCTCACAAAAGTTTCTCATTATCCACCTTCTGAAGTCTAATTCCGTCATTTCATCACAGTCATTCTCCGTCCAGCTTTGTTCCCTTGCTGGTGAACAGTTTTGGTCCTTTCTAGGAGGCGAGGTTTTCTGGTTTCGGGTGTTTTCCTCCTTTTTTCGCTGGTTTCTTCCCATCTTTGTGGATTTATCCGCTTGTCTTCTGCGTAGTTGCTGACTTTTCGATTGGGTCTCTGAGTGGACACCCAGATTGTTGATGATGAAGTATTTCTGTTACTTGGTTTTCCTTCTACCCATCTTGCCCCTTTATTGTACAACTGCTGAGGTCCACTCCAGGCCCTGCTTGTCTGGGGTGCACCTCTAGCAGCTGTGACACAGTGAGGGATGCTACCAGTTTCTTTTTCTGCTATGTTTGTCCCAGGATGATGCCTGCCAAATGTCAGTCTTTTGGATATAGAGGGGTCAGGGAGCTGCTTGAGGAGACAGTCTGTACTTTATAGGAGCTCAATTGCTGAGCTGTGAGCTCTGTTTTTCATTCAGGGCTGTTAGGCTGCTATGTTTGATTCTGCTGCAACAGAGCTGATTAAAAAACCCTTTTTTCTCAATTGCTCTGTGTTGGGGTGTTCGGGCTTTATTTTTGGATGTCCGTTGAGGTTTCCTGCCCAGCTAGGAGGCAGACTAGCCACTGTTTACCTGCCGAGGCTCTGCCCTGCTCTTGTGTGGTTTGCCCTGTTGCTGCAGGCTCTGCTGTTCTGCAGTGGTCTCTGCCACCGGCTCCACCCTGCGGTGGAGTCTCTCTCTTGTAGCGGGTTGCCTAGGCAATGGCAGGCTGCGTCAGCAGTGGGCATGTATCTCAGTAGGGACGGGTTGCCTCGGCAATGGCTGGCTGCGTCAGCAATGGGCGTGTATCTCAGTTGGGGCGGGTTGCCTCTGTAGTGGTGGACGCCCCTCCCCCACAGAGCATCTCCGACCATCTGCACGGGGAGCGTTTGAAATCGTGGTTTTGTTCATTCTACTGGGCTACCCAAAACGCTCTGTCCCTGCAATCTCCTGGGCTGGCACACTGTCCACGTCTCGTTCAGTCTCAAGTCCAGCCCTCTCAAGTCTCAGGTTGCCGGTTCAACAGGGCACCCGGACAAGCGTGCCCTATGGGGAGTGCTGGGTAGGGCTGGCCGCCGCCATCCCGGCTGCCGACTTTGCCAGGCAGAGATACTGCCTGGCGTCCCACGTGTCCTTTGTACTTGGGAATTTCCCCGTTCTGTGGGCAACAAAGATCAGTCTGGAAATGCAGCTCCGACTCACCTCTCTGCAGATTCAACGAGAGCTCCAATCCTGGGTTGTTCTCACAGCGGAGATATTTCATATTACAGCATATACTCCCATTCACTCAGGAATACCTAAACTCAGCTTTTACTAGAAACGTATTTCTAACTCTGAATCTAAAGATAGATTCAACTCACATTTTTTCGAGGGAGTGCATAGCAGAGCAGATTGAAGGATACGTTTCTTTTGTGTTGTAGAAGCAGTCTTGCTGCAATGTGTTATATCCGAGTATTTTGCTTGAAATGTCTGTTTTTAGATTCTCCACAGAAAGCGTTTCCAAATTCCTGCATAGTCACATCAGTTTAAATTTGTAAGTTGAATTCACAGATTGAGAGCCACTCATTTGAGAGCCACTCTGTTAGATACCTCCGTTTTGGTTTTAGAAGCAGATATTTCTTATTGCAGCATATACTCCCATTTATTCAAGAATACCCAAACGCAGCTGTTACTAGAAAGGTGTTCCTAACTCCTGAATCTAAAGATAGATTCACCTCAGCTGAACGAACACACAGCAGAGCTGATTGAGTGATACATTCCTCCTGTGTTTTAGAGGAAGCCTTGCAGCTATGTGTTATATGTGGGTACTTTGCTGTAAATGTCTGTTTTTAGATTCTCCAAAGAAAGCGTTTCAAACTGCTGCATAAACACATCAAGTTATCTCTGCGAGTTGAATATACACACTGACAAGCATTCTCTGAGATACCTCCGTCTTGGTTTTAGAGGCCGATATTTCTCATTACAGCACATACTCCCATTCACTCAGGATCATTCAAACGCAGGTTTTACTAGAAACGTGTCTCTAACTCATGAATCTAAAGATAGATTAAACTCACTCAGTTGAACGAACGCACAGCAGAGCAGATTGAAGGATAAGTTTCTTCTGTGTTTTAGAGGCAGTCTTATTGCTATTCATTATATGCGGGTCATTTGCTGGAAATGTCTGTTTATAGATACTCCACAGAAAGATTTTCCAAGCTGCTGCATAAACACATCAGTTTAACTCTGTATGTTCACTGCACACATTAACAATTATTTTGTTAGATTGTTCCGTTTAGTTTTAGAAGAAGATATTTCTCATGACAGCATATACTCCCATTCTCTCAGGAATACTCAAATGCAGCTTTTACTAGAAACGTGTTTTTAACTCCTGAATCTGAAGATAGATTCAAGTCAGTTAGTTGAAAAAATGCACAGCATAGCAGATTCAAGAATACGTATTTTCTGTGTTTTAGAGGCAGTCTTATTGCTATTTGTTATATGCGGATATTTTGCTGGAAATGTCTCTTTTTAGATTCTTCACGAAAAGTGTTTCCAAACTGCTACATAAATGCATCAGTTTAACTCTGTCAATTGAATGCACACATCGACTACCATTCTGTTAGATAGCCCTGTTTTGGTTTCAGAAGCAGATATTTCTCATTACAGCATATACACCTATTCACTTAGGAATACCCAAATGCAGCTTCTACTAGAAACATGTTTCTTACTCCTTAATCTAAAGATAGATTCAACTTACTTAGTTGAATGTACACACACACGAGGAGAGTGAAGGATACGTTTCCTCTGTGTTTTAGAGGCAGTCTTACTGCTATTTGTTTTATGAGGGTATTTTGCTGGAAATGTCTGTTTTTAGATTCTTCACAAAGAGCATTTCCAAACTGCTGCCTAAACACATCAGTTTAACTCTGTAACTTTAACAGACACATTGACAACCGTTCTTTAAATAGCTTTCTTTTGTTTTAGAAGCAGATATTTTTTATTACAGCGTTTACTCCCATTCACTCAGGAATACCCAAATGCAGCTTTTACTAGAAACGTGTTTCTAACTTCTTAATGTAAAGATAAATTTAACTCACTTTGTTGAATGAACGCCCAGCAGAGCAGATTGAAGAATATGTCTCTGCTTTGTTTTAGAGGCACTATAACTGCTTTTTGTTATATGCGAGTATTTTGCTAGAAATGCCTGTTTTTAAATTCTCCACAGAAAGCGTTTCCAAACTGCTGCATAAACACATCAGTTTAACTCTGCAAGTTTAATACACACATTGACAACCATTCTGCTACATAGCTCCTCTTTAGATTTTGAAGCTGATATTTCTCTTTACAGCATATACTTCCATTCACTCAGGAGTATGCAAACGCAGCTTTTACTAGACACGCGTTTCTAACTCCTGAATTGAAAGATAGATTCAACCCACTTAGTTGAACAAACGCAGAGCAGAGCAGATTGAAGCATACGTTTCTTTTGTGTTTTAGAAGCAGTATTATTGTTTTTCGTTACATGCGGGTATTTTGCTGAAAGTGTCTGTTTTTCGATTCTCCACAGACAGCGTTTTCAAACTGCTGCATAAACACATCAGTTTAACTCTGTAAGTTGAATGCACACGTTGATAAGCATTCTGTTTGATTGCTTTTGGTTTGAGAAGCAGATACTTCTCATTACATCATATACTCCCATTCACTGAGGAATACCCAAACGCAGCTTTTAGTAGAAACATGTTTTTATCTCCTGAATATACACATAGATTCAACTCACTTAGTTGAACAAACGCACAGGAGAGCAGATTGAATGATATGTTTTTTCTGTGTTATAGAGTCAGTCGTACTGCTATTCATTATATGCTGGTATTTGCTGGAAATGTCTGTTTTTGGATTCTCCACAAAAAGCATTTCCAAACTGATGCATAAACACATCAGTATAACTCCGTAAGTTAAATGCACACATTGACAAACATTCTGTTAGATAGCTCCGTTTTGATTTTACAAGCAGATATTTCTTATTACAACATATACTCCCATTCACTCAGGAATACCCAAATGCAGATTTACAAGAAACGTGTTTCTAACTCCTGAATCTAAAGATAGATTCAACTCACTTAGTGAAACGAACACACAGCAGAGCAGATTGAAGGATACGTTTCTGTTATGTTTTAGAGGCAATTTTACTGCTATTCGTTATATGCGGGTATTTTGCTGGAAATATCTGTTCTTATATTGTCCACAGAAAGCATTTCCAAACTGCTGCATAAACACATCACTTTTACTTTTACTACTTGTAACTTGAATGCACACATTGACAACCATTCTGTTAGATAGCTCATCTTTAGATTTTGAAGCAGATATTTCTTATTACAACCTATACTCCCATTCACTCAGGAATACCCAAATGCAGCTTTTACTAGACATGTGATTCTAACTCCTGAATCGAAAGACAGATTCAACCCTCTTAGTTGAACCAATGCACAGCAGCGCAGATGGAAGAATACATTTCTTCTTAATTTTAGAGGCAATATTACTCCTTTTCATTATATGCGGGTATTTTACTGCAAATGTCTGTTCTTTGATTCTTCACAGAAAGCGTTTCCAAACTGCTGCATAAACATATCTGTTTAACTTTGAAAGTTTAATGCACACATTGACAACCATTCTGTTAGCTCCATTTTGGTTTTAGAAGCAGATATTTCTCATTACTGCGTATACTCCCATTCACTCAGGAATACCTAAAAGCAGATTTACGAGAATCCTGTTTTTAACTCCTGAATCTAAAGATAAATTCAACTCGGGGACTCGACTCAAGATGGCGCTGTGAGAACAACCCAGGATTGGAGCTCTCATTGTGTCCGCGGAGAGGTGAGTCTGAGCTGCATTTCCAGACTGATCTTTGTTGCCCACGGAATGGGGAAATTCCCAAGTGAAGAGGAGACGCGGGACACCAGGCAGAACCTCCGCCCGGCGAAGCCGGCAACTGGGGTGGCGGCGGCCGGCCCTACCCAGCGCTCCCCACAGGGCGCGCTTGCCCGGGTGCCCCATTGAACCGGCAACTGGAGACGTGAGAGGGCTGGACTTGAGACTGAGCTAGACTTGGACAGTAGGCCAGCCCAGGGGATTGCAGGGACAGAGCGTTAGGGGTGGCCCAGTGTGACGAACAAAACCGCAATTTCAAACAAGCCCCATGCAGACGGCCCGAGACGCTCTGAGGGGGAGGGGCATCCACCATTACCGAGGAAACCCGCCCCAACTGAGATACACGCCAATTGCTGACACAGCCAGCCGTTGCCGCGGCAACCCGTCCCTACTGAGATACACGCCCACTGCTGATGCAGACTGCCATTGCCGAGGCAACTCGTCCCTACTGAGATACACACCCACTGCTGACGCAGGCTGCCGTTGCCAAGGCAACCCGCTACAACAGAGAGACTCCACCGGAGAGCATGGAGGAGAACACAGCAGAGCCTGCAGGAACAGGGTGAATCACACAACAGCAGGGCGGAGACTCGGCAGGCAAACAGTGGCTAGTCTGCGTCCTAGCTGGGCAGGACCTCAACGGACATCCAAAAATAAAGCCCAAACCCCTCAACACAGAGCATTTGAGAAAAAAAGGGTTTTTTTAATGAGCTCTGTTGCAGCAGAATCAAACATAGCAGCCTAACAGCCCTGAATGAACAACAGAGCTCACAGCTCAGTAATTAAGCTCCTATAAAGTATAAACTGTCCCTCAAGCAGCTCCCTGACCCCTCTATATCCAAAAGACTGATATTTGGCAGGCATCATCCTGGGACAAAGATAGCAGAAAAAGAAACTGGTAGCATCCCTCGCTGTGCCACAGCTGCTAGAGGTGCACCCCAGACAAGCAGGGTCTGGAGCAGACCTCAGCAGGCGTACAGCGAAGGGGCTAGACTGGTGGAAGGAAAAACAAGCAACAGAAATACTTCATCATCAGCAGTCTGGGTGTCCACTCAGAGACCCAATCGAAAAGTCAGCAACTACGCAGACGACAAGCAGACAAATCCACAAAGATGGGAAGAAACCAGCGCAAAAAGGAGGAAAACACCCGAAACCAGAACACCTCGCTTCCTAGAAAGGACAAAACTCCTCACCAGCAAGGGAACAAAGCTGGACGGAGAATGACTGACGAAATGACGGAATTAGACTTCAGAAGATGGATAATGAGAAACTTTTGTGAGCTAAAAGATCATGTATCAAATCAATGCAAAGAAACTAAGAACCTTCAAAAAAGATATGAAAAAAGATTCGAGGAAATGATAACAAGAATGGATAACTTAGAGAGAAATATGAATGAATTAAAGGAGCTGAAAAACACAATACGAGAACTTCGCGAAGCATGCACAAGTTTCAATAGCGGAATTGACCAAGCAGAAGAAAGAATATCTGATGTCGAAGACCTACTCAATGAAATAAAACGAGAAACCAAGATCAGAGAAAAAAGCGCAAAAAGGAATGAACAAAGTCTCCAAGAAATGTGGGACTATGTGAAAAGACCTAACCTACGTTTGATAGGTGTACCAGAAGGGGACGAAGAGAATGAATCCCAGCTGGAAAATACTCTTCAGGACATCATCCAGGAAAATTTCCCCCACATAGCAAGACAGGCCAACACTCAAGTGCAGGAAATACGGAGAACACCACAAAGATATTCCGCAAGAAGAGCAACCCCAAGGCACATAATCGTCAGATTCAACAGGGTTGAAATAAAGGAGAGAATACTAAGGGCAGCCAGAGAGAACGGTCAGGTCACCCACAAAGGGAAGCCCATCAGACTCACAGCAGATCTCTCGACAGAAACACTACAAGCCAGAAGAGAGTGGGGGCCAATATTCAACATTCTTAAAGAAAAGAACTTTCAACCCAGAATTTCATATCCAGCCAAACTGAGCTTCAGAAGTGAAGGAAAAATAAAATCCTTTGTGAACAAGCAAGTACTCAGAGATTTTGTCACCACCAGGCCTGCTTTACAAGAGATCCTAAAAGAGGCACTACACATACAAAGGATCAACCGGTACTAGCCATTCCAAAATCACACTGAATGCTAAAGAGCATCAACATAACGAAGAATCTACAACAACTAACAGGCAAAACAGCCACGTAGCATCAAAATGGCAGTATCAAATTCACACATAACAATATTAACCTTAAATGTAAATGGGCTAAATGCACCAATGAAAAGACACAGACTGGCAAAATGGATAAAAATCCAAAACCCGTCAGTCTGCTGTATCCAGGAAACCCATCTCACATGCAAGGATACACAAAGGCTTAAAATAAAGGGATGGAGGAAGATTTACCAAGCTAATGGAGAGCAAAAAAAGCAGGAGTTGCAATTCTCATCTCTGATAAAATAGACTTTAAAACAACAAAGATCAAAAGAGACAAAGAAGGCCATTACATAATGGTAAAAGGATCGATACAACAAGAACAGCTAATGATCGTAAACATATATGGACCCAATGCAGGAGCACCCAGTTACATAAGGCAAGTTCTTAATGACTTGCAAAAGGGCTTAGACTCCCACACAGTAATAGTCGGAGACTTTAACACTCCACTGTCAATACTAGACAGATGAAACAGACAGAAAATCAACAAGGATATCCAGGGCTTGAACTCAGACCTGGAGCAAGCAAACCTGATAGACAATTACAGAACTCTCCACCCCAAATCCACAGAATACACATTCTTCTCAGCACCACATCACACCTACTCTAAAATTGACCACATATTTGGAAGTAAAGCACTGCTCAACAAATGCAAAACAATTGAAATCATAACAAACAGCCTCTCAGACCATAGTGCAATCAAGTTAGAACTCAGAATTCAGAAACCGTCCCAGAACTACACAGCTTCATTGAAACTGAACAACTGGCTCTTGAATGTTGACTGGGTAAACAACAAAATAAAGGCAGAAATAAAGAAGTTCTTCAAAACCAATGAGAACGAAGACACAACGTGCCAGAACCTCTGGGACACATTTAAAGCAGTCTCTAGAGGAAAGTAGATAGCAATAAGTGCCCATATGAGGAGAATGGAGAGATCCAAAATTGACACCCTATCGTCAAAATTGAAAGAGCTAGAGGAGCAAGATCAAAAAATCTCAAAACCCAGCAGAAGACAAGAAATTACTAAGATCAGAGCTGAGCTGAAGGAGATTGAGACACGAAAAACCCTTGAAAAATCAATAAATCCAAGAGCTGGTTTTTTGAAAAGATCAACACAATAGACAGACCAATAGCCAGATTGATTAAAAATAAAAGAGAGAACAACCAAATAGATGCAATAAAAAATGATAAAGGGGAAATCACCACAGATTCCACAGAAATTCAAACCATCATCAGAGAATATTACAAACAACTATATGCGCATAAACTAGTAAACCTGGAAGAAATGGATAAATTCCTGGAGTCCTGTGTCCTCCGAAGCCTAAACCAGGAGGAAGCTGAAACTATGAATAGACCAATAACGAGGTCTAAAGTTGAGGCAGCAATTAAGAGCCTACCACACAAAAAAAGCCCAGGTCCAGATGGGTTCACAGCCGAATTCTACCAGACACACAAGGAGGAGCCGGTACCATTTCTTCTAAAACTATTTCAAACAATCCAAAAAGAGGTAATCCTTCCCAAATCATTTTATGAGACCAACATCATTCTGATACCAAAACCCGGCAGAGACCCAGCGAGAAAAGAAAACTTCAGGCCAATATCCATGATGAACATAGAAGCAAAAATCTTCAATAAAATATTGGCAAGCCGATTGCAACAGCAAATCAAAAAACTTATTCATCATGATCAAGTAGGATTCATCCCGGGGATGCAAGGCTGGTTCAACATATGCAAGTCTATCAACGTAATTCACCACATAAACAGAACCAAAAACAAAAACCACATGATTATCTCAATTGACGCAGAGAAGGCATTTGACAAAATTCAACAGCCCTTTATGCTAAAAACCCTCAATAAACTCGGTATCGATGGAACGTATCTCAAAATAATAAAAGCTATTTATGACAAAACAACAGCCAATATCATACTGAATGGGCAAAAACTGGAAGCATTCCCTTTGAAATCAGGCACTAGACAAGGATGCCCTCTCTCACCACTCCTATTCAATATAGTACTGGAATTTCTAGCCAGAGCAATCAGGCAAGAAAAAGAAATAAAGTGTATTCAAATAGGAAAGGTGGAAGCCAAATTGTCTCTATTTGCAGACGACATGATAGTATACCTAGAAGACCCCATCGCCTCAGCCCAAAACTCCTGAAACTGATAAGCAACTTCAGCAAAGTCTCAGGATATAAAATCAATGTGCAAAAATCACAAGCATTCGTCTACACCAATAACAGACTTAAAGAAAGCCAAATCAAGAACGAACTGCCATTCGCAATTGCTACAAAAAGAATAAAATACCTTGGAATACAACTCACAAGGAATGTAAGGGACCTCTTCAAGGAGAACTACAAACCACTGCTCAACGAAATCAGAGAGGACACAAACAGATGGAGAAACATTCCATTTTCATGGTTAGGAAGAATATCGTGAAAATGGCTATACTGCCCAAAGTAATTTACAGAATCAACGCTATCCCCAGCAAGCTACCATTGACTTTCTTCACAGAACTGGAAAAAAACACCATGAATTTCATATGGAACCAAAAGAGAGCCTGCGTAGCCAAGTCAATTCTAAGCAAAAAGAACACAGCTGGGGGCATCACACTACCGGATTTCAAACTATACTACAAGGCTACAGTAATCAAAACAGCATGGTACTGGTACCAAAACAGAGATATCGACCAATGGAACAAAACAGAGGCACCGGAGGCAACACAACACACATACAACTATACAATCTTTGATAAACCTGACAAAAACAAGCAATGGGGAAAGGATTCCCTGTTTAACCAATGGTGTTGGGAAAACTGGCTAGCCATGTGCAGAAAGCAGAAACTGGACCCCTTCCTGACACTTTACACTAAAATTAACTCCAGATGGATTAAAGACTTAAACATAAGACCTGGCACCATAAAAACCCTAGAAGGAAATCTAGGCAAAACTATCCAGGACATAGGAGTAGGCAAGGACTTCATGAACAAAACACCAAAAGCATTGGCAACAAAAGCCAAAATAGACAAATGGGACCTAATGAAACTCCACAGCTTTTGCACGGCAAAAGAAACAGTCACTAGAGTGGATCGGCAACCAACAGAATGGGAAAAAATTTTCGCAGTCTACCCATCTGACAAAGGGCTGATATCCAGAATTTACAATGAACTCAAACGGATTTACAGGAAAAAAACAACCAAGCCCATTGAAAAGTGGGCAAAGGATATGAACAGATACTTTACGAAAGAAGACATATATGAGGCCAACAATCATATGAAAAAATGCTCATCATCACTGGTCATCAGAGAGATGCAAATCAACACCACATTGAGATACCATCTCACGCCAGTTAGAATGGCGATCATTAAAAAATCTGGAGACAACAGATGCTGGAGAGGATGTGGAGAAAAAGGAACACTTTTACACTTTTGGTGGGAGTGTAAATTAGTTCAACCATTGTGGAAGACAGTGTGGCGATTCCTCAAGGCCTTAGAAATAGAAATTCCATTTGACCCAGCAATCCCATTACTGGGTATATATCCAAAAGACTAAATCGTTCTACTATAAGGACACATGTACACGAATGTTCATTGCAGCACTGTTTACAATAGCAAAGACCTGGAATCAACCCAAATGCCCATTGATGATAGACTGGATTGGAAAAATGTGGCACATATACACCATGGAATATTATGCAGCAATCAGAAATGATGAGTTTGTGTCGTTTGTAGGGACATGGATGAATGTGGAGAACATCATCCTCAGCAAACTGACACAAGAACAGAAAATGAAACACCGCATATTCTCACCCATATGGGGGTGATGAAAAATGAGAACACATGGACAGAGAAAGGAGAGTACTAAACACTGGGGTCTGTTGGGGGGAAAAGGGGAGGGCCAGTGGGATGGGGAGGTGGGGAGGGATAGCCTGGGGAGAAATGCCAAATGTGGGTGAAGGGGAGAAGAAAAGCAAAGCACACTGCCATGTGTGTACCTACGCAACTGTCTTGCATGCTCTGCTCATGTACCCCAAAACCTAAAATCCAATAATAAATTAAGAAAAAAAGATAAATTCAACTCATGTAGTTGAATGAACGCACAGCAGAGCAGATTGAAGGATACGTTTCTTTTGTGTTTTAGATGTAGTCTTACTGCTATTTGTTATATGCGGGTATTTTGCGGGAAATTTGTTTTTAGCTTCTCACTTGAAAGCATTACCAAACTGCTACATAAGCACATCAGTTTACCTCTGTAAGTTGAATGCACACATAGACGGCCATTCTGTTAGATAGCTTCGTTTTGGTTTCAGAAGCAGATATTTCTCATTACAGCATATCTGCCCATTCACTCAAAAATGCAAAAAATGCAGATTTACTACAAACGTGTTTGTATCTCCTGATTTAAGAGAGATATTCAACTCACTTAGTTGAAAAAATGCACAGCAGAGCAGATTGAAAGATTCGTTCCTTCTGTGTTTTCGAGGCAATCTGAATGCTAGTTGTTATATGCAGTTATTTTGCTGGAAATCTCTGTTTTTAGATTCTCCACAGAATGCGTTTCCAAACTGCTGCATAAACACATCAGTTTAACTCTGTAAGTAGAATGCACACATAGACATCCATTCTGTTAGATAACTCCGCTTTCGATTTTGAAGCAGATATTTCTCTTTCCAGAATATATTCCCATTCACTCAGCAATACCCAAACACAGCTTTTACTAGAAACCTGTTTCTAACTCCTGAATCTAAAGATAGATTCAACTCACCTAGTTGAACGAATGCACAGCAGAGGAGATTGAAGGATACGTTTCTTCTGTGTTTTAGAGGCCATCATGCTGCATTTTGTTATATGTGGATATTTTGCTGGAAATGTCTCTTTTTAGATTCTCCACAGAAACCGTTTCCAAACTGCTGCATTAACACATCAGTTTAACTCTGTACGTTGAATGCACACATAGACAACCATTCTGTTAGTTAGCTCCATTCTGGTTTTAGAAGCAAATATTTCTCATTACAGCATATGCTCCCATTCACTCAGGAATACCCAAAAGCAGATTTACAAAAACGTGTTTCTAACTCCTGAATCTAAAGATAGATTCAACTCACATAGTTAAATGAATGCGCAGCAGAGCACATTAAAAAATACGTTCCTTCTGTGTTTTAGAGGCAGTCTTACTGGTATTTGTTACATGCGGGTATTTTGCTTGAAATGTCTGTTTTTAGATTCTCCACCAAAAGCACTTCCATACTACTGCATAAACACAACAGTTTAACTCTATAAGTTAAATGTGCACATTGACAACTATACTGTTAAATAGGCCCATTTCTGTTTTAGAAGCAGATATTTCTCAATCTAGCATATACTCACATTCACTCAGGAATACCCAAAGGCTGCAATTAATACAAACGTGCTTCTAACTCCTGAATCTAAAGATTCAACTCACTTAGTTGAACGAACGCACAGCAGAGCAGATTGAAGGATACGTTTCTTCTGTGTTTTAGAGGCAGTCTTACTGTTATTTGTTATATGAGGGTATTTTGCTCAAAATGACTGTTTTTAGATTTTCCACAGAAAGTTTTTCCAAACTGCTGCATAAACACATCAATATAACTCTGTAATTTGAATGCACACATTGGCAATTATACTGTTAGATAGGCCCATTTTGGTTTTAGAAGCAGATATTTCTCATTACAGCATATACTCACATTCAGTCAGTAATACCCAATCGCAGTTTTTACTAGAAACGTGTTTCTAACTTTCGAATCGAAAGATAGATTCAACTCACTTATTTGAATGAAAGCACAGCAGAGCAGATTGAAGTATACGTTTATTCTGTGTTTTAGAGGCGGTCTTACTGCTATTCGTTATATGCGGGTATTTTGCTGGAAATGTCTGTTTTATATTCTCCACAGAAAGCATTTCCAAACTGGTGCATAAACACTTCAGTTTATCTCTGTAAGTTGAATGCACACATTGAGAACTTTTCTGTTAGATGGCTGCATTTTGGTTTTAGAACCAGATATTTCTCATTACAGCATATACTCCCATTCACTCAGAAATATTCAAATGCAGCTTTTACTTGAAACGTTTTTATATCTCCTGAATCTACAGATGGCTTCAACTCAGTTGAATGAGCACACAGCAGAGCAGTTTGAAAGTTATGTTTCTTCTGTGTTTTAGAGGCAGTCTTACTTCTATTTGTTATATGCGGGTATTTTGCTCAAAATGTCTGTTTTTAGATTCTCCACAGAAATCATTTCCAAAATGCTGCACAAACACATCAGTTTAACTCTGTAAGTTGAATGCACTCATTGACAACCATTCTCCTAGATTGCTCCATCTTGGTTTTAGAACCAGATATTTCTCCTTGCAGCATCTACTCCCATTTATTTAGGAATATCCAAATGCAGCTTTTACTAGAAACATGTTTCTCACTTCTGAATCTAAATAGATTCAGCTCAGTTATTTGAATGAACGCACAGCAGAACATTTGAAAGATACATTTTTCTGTGTTTTTGAGGCAGTCTTACTGCTGTATTTTATGTGCATGAATTTTGCCAGAAATGTCTGTTTTAAGATTCTCCAGAGAAAGCATTTCTAAAATGCTGCATAAACACATCAGTTTAACTCTGTAAGTTGAATGCACACATTGAACACCATTCTGTTGGATAACTCCTTTTTGGTTTTAGAACCAGATATTTCTCATTTCAGCATATAGTTTCATTCACTCAGGAATAACCGAACACAGCTTTTA
Organism: Callithrix jacchus; assembly: GCF_049354715.1. NCBI lineage: Eukaryota > Metazoa > Chordata > Mammalia > Primates > Cebidae > Callithrix > Callithrix jacchus. The sequence continues at coordinate 58,400,991 of NC_133524.1, read as the reverse complement.
CTAGCAACCTGTTTTTACCTTCTGAATCTAAGGATAGATTCAACTCACTTAGTTGAATGGACACACAGAAGAGGAGGTTGCAGGATATGTTTCTTCTGTGTTTTAGAGGCAGTCTTACTGCTGTTTGTTATATGCTGGTATTTTGCTAGAAATGTCTGTTTATAGATTTGTGACAGAAAGCGTTTCCAAACTGCTGCATAAAAACGTCAGTATAGCTCTGTAAGTTGAATGCACACATTGACAATCATTTTTTTAGATAGCTCCGTTTTGGTTTCAAAGCCAGATGTTCCTCATTACAGTGTATAGTTCTATTCATTCAGTAATAACCAAATGCAGCTTATACTAGAAACGTGTTTCTAACTCCTGAATCTAGATAGATTCAAAACACTTATGTGAACAAACACACAGCAGAGCAGTGTGAAGGATATGTTTCTTCTGTGTTTTAGAGGCAGTCTTACTGCTGTTTGTTATATGCACTATTCTCCTTGAAATATCTGTATTTAGATTCAGCACAGAAAGCGTTTCCAAACTGGTGCATAAACACATTAACTCTGTAAGTTGAATGCAAACATTGATAACCATTCTGTTAGATAGATCCATTTTGGTTTTTGAACTAGTTATTTTTTATTACAGCACATACTCCTCTTCACTCTGGAATGTACAAACGCAGCGTTTCCAAACAACGTGTTTCTAACTCCTGAATCTAAAGATAGATTCAACTCACTGTTGAACGAACACATAGCAGAGCATTTTGAAGGATACGATTCTTCTGTGTTTTAGAGGCAGTCTTACTGCTATTTGTGATATGCGTGTATTTTGCTGGAAATATGGGTATTTAGATTCTTCACAGAAAATGTGAATGCAAACATTGATAACCATTCTGTTAGATCCGTTTTGGTTTTTGAACTAGTTATTTTTTATTACAGCACATACTCCTCTTCACTCTTGAATGTACAAATGCAGCATTTCCAAACAACGTGTTTCTAACTCCTGAATCTAAAAATAGATTCAACTCACTGTTGAACGAACACATAGCAGAGCATTTTGAAGGATACGATTCTTCTGTGTTTTAGAGGCAGTCTTACTGCTATTTGTTATATGCGTGTATTTTGCTGGAAATATGGGTATTTAGATTCTTCACAGAAAATGTTTCCAAACTGCTGCATAAACACGTCTGTTAACTCTCTTCGTTGAATGCACACATTAACAACCATTCTGGTAGATAGCTCTGTTTTGGTTTTAGAACCAGATATTTCTAATTACAGCATACACTCCCATTCACTCTGGAATGTCAAAATGCAGCTTTTATGAGAAACATGTTTCGATCTCCTGAATCTAAAAGTAGATTCAACTCACTTAGTTGAAAGAACACAGAGCAGAGCCTTTTGGAGTATACAATTCTTCCGTGTTTTAGAGGCAATCTTAATGTTATATGTTATATGTGGGTTTTTTGCTTGAAATGTCTGTTTGTAGATTCTCCACAGAAAAGGTTTCCAAAGTGCTGCATAAACACGTCAGTTTAACTCCGTAAGTTGAATGCACACATTGACAACCATTCTGTTAGATAGCTCCGTTTTGGTGTTAAAACCAGGTATTTCTCATTAGAGGATATACTCCTATTCACTCTGTAATATCCAAATGCAACTTTTACAAGAAACGTGTTTCTAACTCCTGAATCTAAAGATAGATTCAACACATTTAGTTGAATGAACACACAGCAGAACAGTTTGAATAATACGATTCTTCTGTGTTTTAGAGGCACTCTTACTGGTATTTTTATATGCGGGTATGTTGCTGCAAATGTCTTTTTAAAAATTCTCTAATGAAATTGTTTACAAACTGCTGAATAAACACCTCAGTTAAACTCTGTAGGTTGAATGCACACATTGACAATGATTCTGTTAGATAGCTTCGTTTTGGTTTTAGAACCAGATATTCTTCTAGGGCATCTATATATACTCTCATTTACTCTGGGTTATCCAAAAGCAGCTTTTACTAGAAACGTGTTTCTAACTCCTGAATCTAAAGATAGATTCAACTCACTTAGTTGAACGAACGCACAGCCGAGCAGATTGTAGAATACGTTTCTTCTGTGTTTTAGAGGCAGTCTTACTGCTATTTATTATATGCAGGTATTTTGCTGGAAATGTCTGTTTTTAGATTCTCCACAGAAAGCGTTTCCAAACTGTTGCATAAACACATCAGTTTAACTCTGTTAGTTGAATGCACACATTGACAACTCTTCTGTTAGATAGCCCCGTTTTGGTTTTAGAAGCAGATATTTCTCATTACAGCATATACTCCCATTCAGTCTGGAATACCCACAGGAGGCTTTTACTAGAAACGTGTTTCTAACTCCTGAATCTAAAGATAGATTCAACTCACTTAGCTAAACAAACTCACAGCAGAGCAGAGTAAAGGATACGTTTCTTCTGTGTTTTAGAGGCAGTCTTACTTCTATTTGTTATATGCGGGTATTTTGCTGGAAATGACTGTATTTAGATTCTCCACAGAAACAATTAACAAACTGCTGCATAAACACATCTGTTTAACGCTGCATCTTGAATGCACACATTGACAACCATGTTTTAGAACCGGATATTTCTCATTACAGCATGTACTCCCATTCACTCTGGAATATCCAAACGCAGCTTTTACATGTAATGCCTTTCTACCTCCTGCATCTAAATATAGATTCAACTCACTTTGTTGAACGCAAACACAGCAGAGCAGTTTGAAGGTATGTTTCTTCTGTCTTTTATAGGCAGTCTTATCGCTATTTGTTATATGTGGGTATTTTGCTGGAAATGTCTGGGTTTAGATTCTCCACAGAAAGCATTTCCAAACTGCTGCATAAACACATCAGTTTACCTCTGTAGGTTGAATGCACACATTGCCAATTATTCTGTTAAATAGCTCTGTTTTGGTTTTAGAACCAGATATTTCTTATTAGAGCATATACTCCCATTCCCTCTGGAATATTCCAAAGCAGCTTTTTCTAGAAACGGAAAGCAAGACAAAACAATTCCAGGCAAGGCAATTCTTGGAAAGGCCAGGAAAGGGAACTCAAGGCAATTCGAGGCAAGACAATTCCAGGCAACGCATTGCCATGAAAGGAAAGCAATGCAATTTAAAGCAGTTCCAGGAAAGTCAGTTCCAGGCAAGACAACGCAAGGCAATTCCAGGCAAGTAAAAGCAAGGCAGTGCAATTCCAGGCAGGGCAGTTTGATAAATAGTGAAACAAGGCAGGGCAAATCCAGGCAGGAAAATTTTTGATAAGGCAAGGCCTTTTCAGGCAGGACAATTCTAGGCTAGGCAATGCAAGGCAATGCAAGAAAGTTCTAGGCAAGAGAAGGCAAGGCATGGCAAAAAAGGCAAGACAAGGAAAGGCAAGGCAATTCCAGGCAAGGCAATTTTAGGCAAGGCAAGCAAGGCAAAACAAGGAAATGCAAGGCAAGGAAAGAAAACGCAAGACAAGGCTAAACAAGGGGGACCCTGGAAAGGTAATTCCAGGCAAGGCAATCCCACGCAAGACACGGTAAGTCAAGGCAATTCAAGGGAAGGCAAGGCAAGGACAAGCAATGGAAGACAAGGCAATGCCAGCCAAGGCAACTCCAGGCCAGGATATTCCAGGCAAGTTGAAGAAATGCAACTGAAGGCAATTCTAGGCAAGACAATTCCAGGCAAGGCATTCCAATGCAAGGAAATGCAAGGCAATGTAAGGCAATTTTGAGATAGTCAATTCCAGGCAAGGGAAAGCAAGGCCATGCGATTCCTGGCAGCATGATATTTGGTAAGGCAATACAAGGCAGGGCAAATCCAGGAAGGGAAATGCTAAGTAAGGAAAGGCAAGGCAATTCTAGGCAAGGCAATTCCAGTCGAGGCAAGGCAAGCCAAAGCAAGGCAATTCCAGGCAGGGCAATTCCAGGCTATGCAAAAAAAATCCAGGCAGGGCGAGGCAATTCCAGGCAAGGCAAAAAAAGGCAAGGCAAGGAAAGGAAAGGCAATTCAAGGCAATGCAATTCCAGGCAAGGTAAATCCAGGCAATGCAAGGCAAGGTAAGGCAATTCCTGGCAAGACAATTGTATGCAAGGCAATTCCATGCAATGAAAGGTAAGGCAAAGCAAAGCAGTTCCAGGAACGTAAGTTCCAGGCAAGGCAAGGCAAGGCAGTGCAATTCCAGGCCGGGCAATTTCAGGCAAGGTGAAACAAGGCAGGGCAAATCCAGGCAGGAAAATTCTGGGCAAGGAAAGGCAAGGCAAGTCAAGGCTATTTTAGGCAGGGCAATTCCAGGATAGGAAATGCAATGCAAAGCAAGAAAATTTCAGGCAGGGCAATAAAAAAAGGCAAAGCCAAAAAAACAAGGCAAGGAAAGGTGAAGCAATTTCAGGCAATGCAATTTCAGGCAATGCAATTTCAGGCAAGGAAATTTTAGGCAAGGGAAAGGAAGGAAAGGAAAGACAAAGCAAGGCCAAACAGGGCAAATGCAGAAAAGTCAATTACAGGCAAGGCAAGGCAAGGCAAGGAAAGACAAAGCAAGGCCAAACAGGGCAAATGCAGAAAAGTCAATTACAGGCAAGGCAAGGCGAGGCGAGGCGAGGCAGGGCGGGGCGGGGCGGGGCGGGGCGGGGCGGGGCGGGGAGGGGCGAGGCGAGGCGAGGCGAGGCGAGGCAAGGCAAGGCAAGGCAATTGTAGCCCAGACAAGGCTAGGCAAGGCAATTCCAGGCAAGGGAATTCCAGGCATGTCAATTCCAGGCAAAACAATTCCAAACAATTCCAGGCAAAACAATACCAATCAGGAAAATTTTAGGCAATTTCAGGCAAGGCAATTACAGGCAAGCAAATTCCAGGCAATTCCAGCAAAGGCAATTCCAAGCAATGCAATTCCAGGCAATTCCATGCAAGGCAATACCAGACAATTTCAGGCAAGACAATTTAAGAAAATTCCAGGCGAGGCAATTCAAGGCAAGGCAATTCCAGGAAATTTCAGGCATGGCAATTCCAAGCATGGAAATTCCAGGCAATCACAGGCAAGGCAATTCCTGGCAAGACGATTCCAGGCAAGGCAATTCTAGGCAATTACTGGCAAGGCAATTCTAGGCAATTGGAGGCAAGATGATTCCCGGCACGGCAAGGTTAGGCAAGGCAATTTTATTCAAGGCAATTCCAGGCAAGGAAATTCCAGGCAAGACAACTTCAGCCATGGCAGTTTCAGGCAGGCAATTCCAAAAAATTCCAGGCAAGGCAATTTCAGGCAAGGAAATTCCAGGAAATTCCAGGCAAGCCACTTCCATGCACCCAGGCAATGAAATTTCAGGCAATTCCAGGCAAGGCAATTCCAAACAATTCAAAATAAAACAATACCAGGCAGGGAAATTCCAGGCAAAATAATTCCAGACAATTTTATGCAAGGCAATTCCAGGCAAGGCAATTGCAGGAAATTCCAGGCAAAGTAATATCAGGCAAGGAAATTCATTGCAATGACATTCCAGGCGATTCTAGACAAGGCAACACCAGGAATGGGAATTCTAGAAAATTCCATGCAGGGAAACTCCAGGCAAGGCAATTCCAAGCAATTCAAAGCAAGGCAATTCCAGGCAGGGCAATTTCGGGCAATTTTAGGTATGGCAATTCCAGGCAAGGCAATTCCAGGCAAAACAACTGCAGGCAATTCCAGGCAAGGCAATTTCAGGCAATTCCAGGCAAGGTAATTACAGGTAAGACAATTCCAGCCAATTCCAGGTGAGGCAATTCCAGGCAAGCCATTTGCAGGCAATTCCAGCAAGGCAATTCCAGGTAAGGCAATTCCAGGGAATTTCAGCCAAGGCAATTCCAGGCCATTTCAGGCAAGGCAATTCCGTGCAATTCCAGGTAAGGCAATTCCAAGCAAGGAAACTCCAGACAATTCCAGGCAAGGCAATTCCAGGCAAAACTATTCCACCCAATTCCAGGCAAGGCAATTCCTGGAAATGCAATTCCAGGCATCGAGCAAGGCTATTCCAGGCAAGGCACTTTTATGCAAGGGAATTCCAGGCAATTTCAGACAAGGCAATTTCAGAAAAGGAAATTCCATGCAAGGCAATTCCAGTCAAGGGAATACCAGGTAATCCCAGACGAGGCAATTCAAGGCAAGGCATTTTCAGGCATTTCCAAAAAAAGCAATGTTAGGCAAGTCAATGCCAGTCACAGCAATTACAGGAAATTCCAGGCAAAGCAATTCAAGGCAACGCAATTCCTGGGAAGGAATTTGCAGGCAATTCCAAGGAAGACAATTCCAGGCAAGGCAACTCCATGCAATTCTAGGCAATTCCAGGCAATTCCAGTCATGGTAATTACAGGCAAAATAATTCCAGGCAAATGCAGGCAAGGCAAGTCCATGCATGGCAACTCCAGGCAAGACAATTTCAGGCAAGGCAATTCTAGGCAATTCCAGGGAAGGTAACTTTATTCAAGGCAATTTCAGGCAGTTCCACGCATGGCAATTCCAGGCAAAATAATTCTTCGCTATGCAATTCCAGGCAATTCCAGAGGGGGCAAGGAAATTTTAGAAAATTCCAGGCCGGAAAATTTCAGGCAAGGCAATTCCAGGCAATTCCAAGCAAGGCAATTTCAGGCAATTCCAGGCAATGCAAATCCCGGCAAAACAATTTCAGACTAGGCATGTCCACGCAATTCCAGGTAGGGCCATTATATGCAAGGCAACTTTTGGCAATTCCAACCGAGGCAATTTCAGGCAAGGAAATTCCAGGCAAGGCACTTCAAGGCAATTCCAGCAAGGAAATTCCAGGGAAGGAAATTCCAGGCAAGAGAATTTCAAGAAAGGCAATTTCATGCAAGGCAAAACAAGACAAAGCAAGGCATGGAAAGGCATTTTCAGGTAAGACAATTCCATGCCAGGCAACTCCAAGCAAGGCAAGGCAAGGGAGGCAATCGCAGGTCAGGCAAAGCTAGGCAAAGCAATTCCAGGCAAGGCAATTCCAGGCAAGGCAATTCCAGACATGGCAATTTCAGGCAAGGCAATTCCAGGCTAGGCAATTCCAGGAAATTCCAGGCAAGGCAATTCCAGGCAACCAGGCATGAAAATTCCAGACAATTATAGGCAAGGCAATTCCAAACAATTCCAGGCAAAACAATACCAGGCGAAGAAATTCCAGGTAATTCCAGGCAAGGCAATTTTAGGCAAGCAAATACCAAGCAATTCAAGCAAAGGCAATTTCAGGCAAAGCAATTCCAGCAATTCCATGCAAGGCAATTAAAGGCAAGGCAATTCCAGCCAATTCCAGGAAAGACAATTCCAGGCAAGGCAATTCCTGAGAATTCCAGGAAAGGCAATTCCAGGTAAAACAATTCCAGAGAATTCCAGGCAAGGCAATTCCATGAATGGTAATTTCAGGCAATTTCAACGAAGGCAATTCCAGAAAAAAAATTCCAGGCAATTTCACCTAAGGCAATTCCAGGCAATTCGAAGCAAGATAATTCCAGGCAAGGCAAGGCTCAGCAAGGCAATTCCAGTCAAGGCAATTCCAGGCAAGGGAATTCCCGGCAAGACAATTTCAGGAATGGCAATTCCAGACAAGGCAATTCCAGGCAATTTCAGGACATAGTATTTCATGCAAGGCTATTCCAGGCAATTCCAGGCAAGGCAATTAAAGACAAGCAATTACACTTAACGCAATTCCAGGCAATTTCATGCAATTCCAGGCATTAAAATTCCAGGCAAGGTAATTTCAGGCAATTCCAGGTAATTCCAGGCAAGGCAATTCCAGGCAAGGCAATTCCAGGCCAGGCAATTCCAGGCAAGACAAGCCTAGGCAAGCCATTTTCTGGCAAGAAAATCCCAGGTAAGGTAATTTCACACAAGACAATTCCAAGCAAGGCAATTTCAAACCAGGCTATTCCAGGCAAGGCAATTTCAGGCAAGGAAATTATAGTCAAGGCAATTATACAGAAATCCGAACAATTGTAGGCAAGGCAATGCCAGGAAAGTCAAGGGATGTCAAGGCAATACCAGTCAACACAATTCCAGGCAATACAAAAAAAGGAAAAGCAATTTCAGGCAACGCAATTCCAGGCAAGGCAATTCCAGTCAAGGCAAGGCAAGACAAAACAATTTCGGGCCAGGCAATTCCAGGTAATGCAATTCCACGCAAGGGAAGCCTAGGCAAGGCAATTCCAGTTGAGGCAAATCCAGGCAAAGCAATTCAAGAAAAGGCAATTCCAGGCAATGAAATTCCAGCCAATTCCATGCAAGGCAATTCCAGGCAAGGGAAGGCAAGACTAGGCAATTCCAGTCAAGGTAATTCAAGGCAAGGGATTTCCAGGCAAGGCAATTTCAGGCAAGGAAATTCCAGGCAAGGGAAATCCAGACAACTCCAGGCCACGCAATTTCAGAAAATTTCAGGCAAGTCAATAAGGCAAGGCAATTTCATGCACCCAGCCAAGGAAATTCCAGGCAATTCCAGTCAAGGCAATTCCAAACAATTCCAGGTAAAATAATAGCAGGCAGGAAATCTCCAGGCAATTCCAGGCAAGGGAATTTAAGGCAAGCAAATTCTAGGCAATTCCAGCAAAGGCAATTCCAGGCGAGGCAACTCCAGGCAATTCCAGGCTAGGCAATTCCAGGCAATTTCTATCATGGCAATTCCTGGCAAGGCAATACCAGGCAAGGCAATTTCAGGAAATTACAGGCAAGGTAATTCCATGCATGGCAATTCCAGGCAATTCCAGACAAGGCAATTCCAAACAAGGCAATTCCAGGCAAGGCAACCCCTTGCAAGGCAATTCCAGGCAATAAAATTTCTTACAATGCAATTCCAGGCGATTAAAGACAAGGCAATTCTCGGAAATTCACAGCAAGGAAATATCAGGCATGGCAACTCAAGGCAATTCCAGGCATGGCAATTCAAGGCAAGGCAATTCCACACCATTGCAGGCAAGACAATTCCTGGCATCACAATTCCAGGCAATTCCAGAAAAGGTAATATTATGTAAGGCAATTCCAGGAAAGGCAATTCGAGGCAAGCAAATTCCAGGCAATTCCAGCAAAGGCAATTCCAGGCAAAACAATTCCAGGTAATATCATGCAAGGCAATTCCAGGGAAGGCAATCCCAGGCAATTCCAGGCAAGTTAATGCCAGGGAAGGCAATTCCAGGCAAGACAATTCCATGCATGGCAATTTCAGGCAATATCAAAGAAGGCAATTTTAGGCAAGGCAATTCCAGGACATGGTATTCCATGCAAGGCTATTCCAGGCAATTCCAGGCAGGGCAATTAAAAACAAGGCTATTACAGTTAAGGCAATTCCGGGCAATTCCATGCAATTCCAGGAATTAAAATTCTAGGCAAGGCAATTTCAGGCAATTCCAGATAATTCTAGGCAAGGCAATTCCAGGTAAGGCAATTCAAGGCAAGGCAATTCCATGCTAGGCAAAGAAAGCCAAGGCAATTCCAGGCCAGGCAATTCCAGGCAATAAAATTCCAGGCAAGGCAAGTCTAGGCAAGTTATTTCCCAGTAAGGAAATCCCAGGCAAGGCAATTTCACGAAAGACAATTCCAAGCAAGGCAATTCCAGGCAAGGCAGTTCCAGGCAAGGCAAGTAAAGTCAAGGCAATTATAGGAAAATCCAGGTAATTCTAGTCAAGGCAATTACAGGCAAGGCAATGCCAGGGAAGGCAAGGCAAAGCAAAACAATACCAGTGAAAAAAATTTGAGGCAAGACAAGGAAAGGAAAAGCAATTCCAGGCAAAGCAATTCCAGGCAAGGAGATTCCAGTCAAGGCAAGGCAAGGCAAAACTATTTAAGGCCAGGAAATTCCAGGTAAAGCAATTCCAGGCAAGGGAAGCCTAGGCAAGGCAATTCCAGTCAAGGCAAATCCAGGCAAAGCAATTCAAGGAAAGAAAATTACAGGAAAGGCAATTCCAGGCAAGGCAATTTCAGGAAATTCCAGGCAAGGCAATTTCAGGCAAGGCAACTCCAGGCAATTCCATGCAATGCAATTCCAGGCAAGGGAAGGCTAGGCTAGGCAATTCCAGTCAAGGTAATTCAAGGCAAGAAAATTCCAGGCAAGGCAATTTTAGGCAGGGAAATTGCAGGCAAAAGAATTCCAGACAGTTCCAGGCCAGGCAATTCCAGGCAAGTCAATAAGGCAAGGCAATTCCATGCACCCAGGCAAGGAAATTTCAGGCAATTCCAGGCAAGGCAATTCCAAACAATTCCAGGTAAAATAATACCAGGAAAAACATTTCCAGGCAATTCCTGGCAAGGCAATTTAAGGCAAGCAAATTCCAGGCAATTCCAGCAAAGGCAATCTCAGGCAAGGCAACTCCAGGTAATTCCAGTCTAGGCAATTCCAGGCAATTTTTATCATGGCAATTTCTGGCAAGGCAATTCCAGGCATGGCAATTCCAGGCAAGGCAATTCCAGGCAATTCCATGCAAGGCAATTTCATGCATGGCAATTCCAGGCAATTCCAGACTAGGCAATTCTAGGCAAGGCAATTCCAGGCAAGGCAATTCCAAACAATTCCAGGTAAAATAATACCAGGAAAAACATTTCCAGGCAATTCCTGGCAAGGCAATTTAAGGCAAGCAAATTCCAGGCAATTCCAGCAAAGGCAATCTCAGGCAAGGCAACTCCGGGTAATTCCAGTCTAGGCAATTCCAGACAATTTTTATCATGGCAATTTCTGGCAAGGCAATTCCAGACAATTTTTATCATGGCAATTTCTGGCAAGGCAATTCCAGGCACGGCAATTACAGGCAAGGCAATTCCAGGCAATTCCATGCAAGGCAATTTCATGCATGGCAATTCCAGACTAGGCAATTCTAGGCAAGGCAATTCCAGGCAAGGCAACTCCTTGCAAGGCAATTCCAGGATATTCCAGGCAAGGCAATTCCAGGCAATAAAATTCCTCACAATGCAATTCCAGGCGATTAGAGCCAAGGCAATTCCGGGCAATTCACGACAAGGAAATTTCAGGCATGGCAAATCCAGGCAATTCCAGGCAATTTCTATTATGGCAATTTCTGGCAAGGAAATTCCAGGCAATGCAATTCCAGGCAAGGCAATTCCAGGCAATTCCAGGCAAGGCGACTCCATGCAAAGCAATTCCAGGCAATAAAATTCCTCACAATGCAATTCCAGGCTATTAGAGACAAGGCAATTCAAGGGAATTCACGGCAAGGAAATTTCAGGCAAGGCAACTCCAGGTAATTCCAGGCATGGCAATTCAAGGCAAGGCAATTCCACACAATTCCAGGATAGGCAATTCCTGGCATCACAATTCCAGGCAATTCCAGACAAGGCAATATTATGTAAGGCAGTTCCAGGCAAGCAAATTCCAGGCAATTCCAGCAAAGGCAATTTCAGGCAAAACAATTCCAGGTAATGTCATGCAAGGCAATTCCAGGCAATTCCAGACAAGTTAATGACAGGGAAGGCAATTCCAGGCAATACCAGGCAAGGCAATTCCAGGCAAGGCAATTCCAGGCATGGCTATTTCAGGCAATACCAAAGAAGGCAATTATAATCAAGGCAAATCCAGGCAATTACAAGACATGGTATTTCATTCAAGGCTATTCCAGGCAATTCCAGGCAAGGCAATTAAAGAAAAGGCGATTATAGTTAAGGCAATTCCAGGCAATTACAGAAATTAAAATTCCAGGCAAAACAATTTCAGGAAATTCCAGGTAATTCCAGGCAAGGAAATTCCAGGTAAGGCAATTCAAAGCAAGGCAATTCCAGACAAGGGAAAGAAAGCCAAGGCAATTCCAGGCAAGGCAATTCCAGAAAATTGCAATTCCAGGCAATGCAATTCCAGGCAAGGCAAGCCTAGGGAAGTCATTTCCCAGCAAGAAAATGCCAGGCAAGGCAATTTCACGCAAGACAATTCCAAGCAAGGCAATTTCATGCAAGACAATTCCAAGCAAGGCAATTCAAGGCAAGGCAATTCCAGGCAAAACAGTTCCAGGCAAGGCTAGTTCAGTCAAGGCAATTATAGGGAAATTCAGGCAATTCTATTGAAGACAATTGCAGGCAAGGCAATGCCAGAAAAGGCAAGGCAAAGCAAAACAATACCAGTGAAAACATTTCCAGGCAAGACAAGGAAAAGAAAAGCAATTCCAGGCAACGCAATTTCAGGCAAGGCAATTTCAGGCAAGGCAAGGCAAAACAAAACAATTTCTGGCCACGCAATTCCAGGTAATGCAATTCCAGGCAAGGGAAGCCTAGGCAAGGCAATTCCAGTCAAGGCAAATCCACGCAAAGCAATTCAAGGAAAGGCAATTCCAGGCAAGGGAAGCCTAGGCAATGCAATTCCAGGCAATTCCAGGCAAGGCAATTTCAGGCAAAAGAAGGCTAGGCAAGGCAATTCCAGTCAAGGTAATTCAAGGCAAGGGAATTAAAGGCAAGGCAATTTCAGGCAAGGGAATTCCAGGCAAAAGAATTCCAGAGAATTCCAGGCCAGGCAATTCCAAACAAGGCAATTCCAGAAAATTCCAGGCAAGTCAATTAGGCAAGGCAATTCCATGCACCCAGGCAAGAAAATTCCAGGCAATTCCATACAATTCCAGGTAAAATAATACCAGACAGAAAAATTCCGAGAAACACCAGGAAAGGCAATTCAAAACAAGGAAATTCCAGGTAATTTCAGCAAAGGCAATTCCAGGCAAGGCAACTCCAGGCAATTCCAGGCAAGGCAATTCCAGACTAGGCAATTCAAGGCAAGGCAATTGCAGGCAATTCCAGGGAAGGCAACTTTATGCAAGGCAATTTCAGGCAATTCCAGGCAGTAAAATTCCTCTCAATGCAATTCCAGGCTATTAGAGACAAGGCAATTCCGGGAAATTCACGGCCAGGAAATTCCAGGAAAGGTAACTCCAGGCAATTCCAGGCATGGCAATTCCACGGAATTGCAGGCAAGGCAATATTTGGCATCACAATTCCAGGCAATTCCAGACAAGGCAATTCCAGGCAAGAAAATTCCAGACAATTTCAGTAAAGTCAATTTCTGGCAAGGCAGTTCCAAGCAAGGCAACTCTGGGCAAGGTAATTCCAAAAAATTCTAGGCAAGGGAATACCAGGCAATACCAGGCAAGGAAAGGCAAGGGAAAGCAATTCCAGGCAACACAATTCCTGGCAAGGCAATTCCAGGCAAGGCAAGGCAAGGCAAGGCAATTTCAGTCAAGGCAAATCCAGGCAAAGCAATTCAAGGCAAGGCAATTACAGGCAAAGCAATTCAAGGCAAGGCAATTCCAGGCAATTCCAGGCAAGGCAATTCCAGGCAATTTCAGGCAAGGCAATTTCAGGCAATTTCTCTAATGGCAATTCCAGGCAATTCCAGGCAAGGCATTTATTTTAGGCAAAAAAACTTTTCCAGGCTAGGCAACGCAAGTTAAGGAAAGGCAATTCCAGGAAAATCAAGGCCAAAAATACAATTCGACGCAAAGCAATTTCAGATAACTCAAGGCAAAGCAGTACCATGCAATTCCAGGAAAGTCAATTCCAACTAAAACAATTCCAGGCAAGGCAAGTCCAGGCTAGGCAACTCAAGGGAAGGCAATTACAGTCAAGGCAATTCCAGGCAATTCCATGCAATTACAGGCCAGGCTATTCCAGGCAAGACAATTTCAGGCAAAATATGGCAAGGAAAGGCAATTTTAGGTAAGTCAATTCCAGGCCAGGCAATTTCATGCAAGACAAGGCAAAGCAAGGTAATTCCAGGCCAGGCAATTCCAGGCAGTGCAATTTCAGGAAAGGCAAGGCTAGGGAAGGCAATTCCAGTCAAAACAAATCCAAGCAAGGGAATTCCAGGCAAGGGAACTCCAGGCAAGGCAATTTAAGACAAGGCAATTCCAGGCAAGGCAATTCTAGGAAATTCCTGCCAAGGCAATTCCAGACCAGGCAATTCCAGGCACCAAGGCAAAAAAATTCCAGGGAATTAAAGGCAAGGCAATTCCAAACAATTTCAGGCAAAACAATACCAGGCAGGGAAATTTTAGGCAATTCCATGGAAAGCAACTCCAGGCAAGCAAATTTTAGTCAATTACAGCAAAGGAAACTCCAGGCAAGGCAATTTGAGGTGATTCCATCAAGGCAATTCCAGGCAAGGGAATTCCAGGCAATTCCAGGCAAAGCAATTGCAGGCAATTCAATTCCAGGCAAAGCAAGGCATAGAAAGGCAATTCTAGTCTAGTCTAGGCTAGGCTAGGCTAGGCAAGGCAAGGCAATCCCAGGCAAGGCAAGGCAATTCCAGGTAAGTCAAAGCAACAAAAACCAGGCAAGGCAATTCCAGGCAAGGCAATTTCAGGCAAGGCAAGGCAAGGCAGGGCAATTTCATGCGAGGCCATTCGAGGCAATTTGAGGCAATGCAGGGCAAGGCAAGGCAGGAGAATTTCAGGCAAGACAATTCCAGGCAAGGCAAGGCAAGGCAAGGTAGGGCAATTCCAGGCAATGCAATTCCCGGCAATGCTGCCCAATTCAAGGCAAAGCAAGGCAATTCCAGGCAACACAATTTCAGGCAAGGCAAGGAAGGGCAATTCCAAGCAAGGCAAGGCAAGGCCCTTCCAGGCAAGGCAAGGCAGGAAATTCGAGGCAAGAAAAGATAAGGCAAGGCAGAATAACTCCAGGAAAAGAAATTTGAGGAAAGTCAATGCAAAACGGTTCCAGGCAAGGCAAGAATAGGCAAGGCAAAACAAGGCAAGGCAAGACAGGGAAATTCCAGCCAAGGCAATTGCAGGCAAGGTAAGAAAATTCCAGGAAGGCAATTTCAGTCAAGTCAAGGCTAGGAAATTTCAGGCAAGGCAAGGCAAGGCAAGGCAATTCCAGGCAATGCAATTCCAGGTAATGTAACACAAGGCAAGGTAGGGCAATTTCAGGAAAGGGGATTCAAGGCAAGGCCAGGCAAGGCAATGCATGGCAATCCCAGAAACAACAACTCCAGGCAATGCAGCGCAATGCAAGGCAATTCCACGCAAGGCAAGACAAAGAAACACAAGGAAATTTCAGGCAAGGCACTTCCAGTGAAGGCAAGACAAGGCAAGGCAAAAAATTCCAGGCAATGCAAGGCAAGGCAAGGCACGGAAAAGGAAAGCAAGGGAAGGCAATTTCAGGGAAGGCAATTCCAGGCAAGGCAAGTGAACACAAGGCAAGGCCACGCAATACCAGTCAAGGCAAGGCAAGGCAAGGCAAAACAAAGCAAGGCAATTTCGGACAAGGCAATTCTGGGCAAGGCAAGCCAAGGAAATTTCAGGCAAGTCAAATCCAGACAAGGCAAGGCAAAGCAATGCAATCCCAGGCAAGGCAATCCCAGGCAAGGCAAGGTAATTCCATGTAAGGCAAGGCAAGGAAAAACTAGGCAAGGCAATTCCAGGCAAAGCAATTCCAGGCAAGGCAGGGCAAGGCAAGGCAAGACAGTGCAATTTCAGGCAAGGCAATTCGAGGTAATTTGAGGCAATGCAAGGCAACGCAAGGCAGGAGAATTCCAGGCAAGACAATTCCAGACAAAGCAAGACAAGGCAAGGTAGGGCAATTGCAGGCAATGCAATTCCACGCAATGCTGCCCAAGGCAAGGCAAGGCAAGGAAATTTCAGGCAAGGCAAGGCAAGGAAAGGCAAGGCAGGGCAATTCCAGGCAAGGCAAGGCAGGGAAATTCGAGGCAATAAAAGGTAAGGAAAGGCAGAATAACTCCAGGATAAGAATTTCGAGGAAAGGCAATGCAAGACAGTTCCAGGCAAGGCAAGAATATGCAAGGCAAGGCAAGGTAAGGCAAGACAGGGCAATTCCATCCAAGGCAATCGCAGGCAAGGTAAGGAAATTCCAGGAAGGCAATTCTAGGCAAGTCAAGGCAAGGAAATTTCAGGCAAGGCAATTCCAGGCAATGCAATTCCATGTAATGTAAGACAAGGCAATATCAGGAAAGGCGATTCAAGGCAAGGCCAGGCAAGGCAATGCAGGGCAATCCCAGAAACGACAACTCCAGGCAATGCAGCACAATGCAAGGCAATTCCAGGGAAGGCAATTCCACCCAAGGCAAGAGAAAGAAACACAAGGAAATTTCAGTCAAGGCACTTCCAGTCATGGCAAGACAAGGCAAGACAAAACAATTTCAGACAATGCAAGACAAGGCAAGGAAAGGAAAGGGAAGGCAAGGGAAGGCAATTCCAGGCAAGGAAATTCCAGGCAAGGCAATTCCAGATAAGGCAAGGCAAGGCAAATAAAAACCAGGCAAGAAAATTCCAGGCAAGGCTATTCCAGGCAAGGCAATTCCAGGCAAGACAAAAAAAGGCTTGGCAAGTCAATTCCAGGCAAGGCAAATCCAGGCAAGGTAATTCCAGGCAAGGTAAGGCAATGGAAGACAGGGCAATTCCAGGCAAGACCGAACTATTTCAGGCAAGGCAAGGCAAGGCAAGGCAAGGCAAGGCAGGGCAGGGCAGGGCAGGGCAGGGCAGGGCAGGGCAGGGCAGGGCAGGGCAGGGCAGGGCAGGGCAGGGCAGGGCAGGGCAAGGCAATTTCAGCCAAGGCAAGTGAACACAAGGCAAGGCCATGCAATTCCAGGCAAGGCAAGTGAACACAAGGCAAGGCCATGCAATTCCAGGCAAGGCAAGAAAAGGCAAGGCAATTCCAGACAAATCAAGGCAAGTTAAGAAAGGCTATTCCAGGTAAGGCAATTCCAGAAAAGGCAAGGCAATTCCAGGCAAGACAATTCCAGGCTAAGCAAGGCAATTCCAGGCAAGGGAATTTTAGCCGAGCAAGGCAGTTCAAGGCAAGGCAATTACAGGCAAGGCAATTACAGGTAAGGCAAAGCAAAGGAAGGCAGGACAATTCCAGCAAGGCAATTTGAGGCAATGCAAGGCAAGGTAAGGCAGGGCAATTTCAGGCAAGGCAATTCCAGGCAAGGCAAAGCAAGGCAAGACAGGGCAATTTCAGGTAAGGTAAAGCAATGCAGGGCAAGGCAATTCCAGGCAAGGCAATACCAGGCAAGGCAAGGCAAGGAAAGGCAAGGCAAAACTATTCTATGCAAGGCAATTCCAGGCATCGCAATGCAAAGTAAGGCAAGGCAATTCCAGGCAAGGCAGGGCAGGGCAAGTCAAGGCAAGGAAAGGCAAGACACTTCCAGCAAGGCGAGGCAGGGCAATTCTAGGCAAGAATAGGTAAGGCAAGGCAGGCAAAGAAATTCGAGGCAAGGCAATGCAAGGCAGTTCTAGGCAAGGCAAGAATAGGCAAGGCAATGCAAGGCAGTTCTAGGCAAGGCAAGAATAGGCAAGGCAAAACAAGGTTAGGCAATGCAAGGCAACTCCAGGCAAAAAAAATTCAAGGCAAGGCAAGGCAAGGCAGTTCCTGGCAAGGCAAGAATAGGCAAGGCAAGGCAACACAGGACAATTCTTGGCAAGACAATTGCAGGCACGGTAAGGCAATTCCTGCAAGGCAATTCCAGGCAAATCAAGTCAAGGAAATTTCAGGCAAGGCAAGGCAATTTCAGGCAATGCCATTCCAAGTAATGTAAGACAAGACAAGGTAGGGCAATTTCAGGCAAGGTGATTCGAGGCAAGGCAAGGCAAGGCAAGGCAATGCAGGGCAATCCCAGGGAAGGCAATTCCAGTCAAGGCAGGGCAATGCAAGACAATTACATGCAAGGCAAGGCAAAGCAACACAAGGAAATTCTAGGCAAGGCACTTCCAGTCAGGACAAGACAAGGCAAGGCAAAATAATTCCAGGCAATGCAAGGCAAGGCAAGGCAAGGCAAGGGAAGGGAAGTCAAGGCAAGGCAATTCCAGGCCAGGCAATTCCAGGCCAGACAAGTGAACACAAGGCAAGGCCACGCAATTCCAGGCAAGGCTATACCAGGCAAGCAAGGCAAGGCAAAACAAAGCAAGGCAATTCTGGGCAAGGCAATTCCAGGCAAGGCATGGCAAGGAAAAACAAGGCAATTTCAGGAAATACAAGGCAAAGCAAGACAAGGTAATTCCAGGCAAGGAATTCCAGGCAAAGCAAGGATAGGCAAGGCAAAGAAAGGCAAGGAAAGGCAACTCCAGACAAGGCAATTCCAGGCAAGGCACGGTACGTCTAGGCAAGGCAATTCAAGGCAAGGCAATTCCAGGCCAGGCAAGTGAACACAAGGCAAGGCCACGCAATTCCAGGCAAGGCTATACCAGGCAAGCAAGGCAAGGCAAAACAAAGCAAGGCAATTCTGGGCAAGGCAATTCCAGGCAAGGCAAGGCAAGGAAAAACAAGGCAATTTCAGAAAACGCAAGGCAAGGCAAGACAAGGTAATTCCAGGCAAGGAATTCCAGGCAAAGCAAGGATAGGCAAGGCAAAGAAAGGCAAGGAAAGGCAACTCCAGACAAGGCAATTCCAGGCAAGGTACAGCAAGTCTAGGCAAAGCTATTCAAGGCAAGGCAAGGCACGGCAATGCTAAGCAAGGCAATTCCAGGCAATTCCAGGCAAGGCAATTCCAGGCAAGGCAAGGCAAGTCAAGACAATCCCAGGCAAGGCAATTCCAGGCAAGGCAAGGCAAGGCAATTCCAGGCAAGGCAAGGCAATTCCAGGCAAGGCAAGGCAATTCCAGGAAAGGCAAGGCAAAAGGCAAGGCAAAAGGCAAGGCAAAAGGCAAGGCAAGGCAATTCCAGACAAGGCAAGGCAAAAGGCAACAAGGCAAGGCAATTCCAGGCAAGGCAAGGCAAGGCAAAAGGAAAGGCAAAAGGCATGACAAGGCAATTCCAGGCAAGGCAAGGCAAAAGGCAAGGCAAAAGGCAAGGCAAGGCAATTCCAGGCAAGGCAAGGCAAAAGGAAAGGCAAGGCAATTCCAGGCAAGGCAAGGCAAAAGGCAAAGCAAAAGGCAAGGCAAGGCAATTCCAGGCAAGGCAAGGCAAAAGGAAAGGCAAGGCAATTCCTTCCCTTGCTTGGAATTGCCTTGCCTGGGATTGACTTGCCTTGTCTTGTCTTGCCTTGTCTTGCCTTGCCTGGGATTGCCTTGCCTTGCCTGAGATTGTCTTGCTTTGCCTTGCCTTTCTTGAGATTGCCTTGCCTTGCCTTGCCTGACATTGAGTTGCCTGGAATTGCCCTGTCTTTCATTGCCTTGCCTTGCCCGGAATTTGCTTGCCTGAAATTGCCTTGCCTTGCCTAGCCTTTCCTTCTTTTGCCTGGATTTGCCTTGCCTGGAATTGACTTGCCTTGCCTGAAATTGCCTTGTCTGGAATAGCCTTGCCTTGCCTTGCCTTGCCTGGAATTGCCTTGTCTTGCTTTTTCTTGCCTTCCCTTGCCTGAAATTTTGTCGCCTGTAATTGTCTTGACGTGCCTTGCCTTTCCTTGTTTTACCTGGAATTGCCTTTCTCTGGAATTGCCTTGCCTTGTTTTGTCTTGTCTTGTCTTGCCTTGCCTTAGCTGGAATTGTCTTGCTTAGCATTACCTTGCCTTGCCTTGAATTGCCTTGCCTGGAATCGCCTTGCCTAGCCTTGCCATAGCTTGCCTGGAATTGCCTGTTCTGGAGTTGCCTTGCCTTGCCTTGCTTTATAGCCATGAATTGTTACCCATGGTGCATTGCCTTTCCTTAACATAATGCCCATGGTGCCTTGTCTTGCCTTGCTTTAACGTGGTGCCTATGGTGACTTGCCTTACCATGGTGTCTATGGTTTTCTGAGGTGCCTTGCCTTACCATGGTTTCAATGGTCCCTTGTCATGCCTTGCCTTGCCTAACCATGTTGTCCATGCACCTTTTTTTTAAGATGGGGTTTCACCATGTTGGTTAGGCTGGTCTTGAACTCCCGACCTCAGGTGATCTGCCCACCTTGGCTTCTAAAGTGCTTGGGTTATAAGCATGACACACCACGCCTGGTCCCATGGTGCCTTTCGTTGCCTTGCCTTGCCTTACCATAATGCTTAAGGTGCCTTGCCTTCCCTTGCCTTGCCATACCTTACATTACCATGTGCCGATGGTCCTTACCTTGCCTTGCCTTGCCATACCATGGTGCCCATGAAGCCTAGGCACTATGGGAACCTTGGATAGGCAAGAAAAGCAGTATGGGCACCATCTTAAAGAAAGGAAATGCAAGTAACCATGAACATATGCTTAGGGGAGGCAAGGCAAGACATCATTGGTACCATGGTAAGGAAAGTCACAAAGAAAAAAGGCACCATGGGCACCATGGCAAGGCAAGAAAAAGCATGGCAATGCATCATCAGAACTATGGTACAGCCAGGCAAGACAAGGCAAGGCACCATGGGAAACATGGAAAGGCAAAGCAAGGCAAGGGAAGGCCCAGTGGGCACCATTGTAGGGCAAGGCAAGGCAATGCACCATGGGCACCATGTTAAGGCAAGTCATGGCAAGGACAGACAACATGGGCACCATAGCAAGGCAAAGCGACAAAAGGCATATTGAGAACCATGGTAAGGCAAAGGAAGGCAAGGCAAGCATGGCATGATGGGCAAGGTGTTAATGCAAGTTAAGGCAAGGCACCATGAGGACCATAGTTAGGCAAGACCAAGCAAGGCAGGGCACCATCAGCACCATGGTAAGGAAAGGCAAGACACCCTAGGCACAATAGAAAGGGAAGGAATTATGGGCACCATTGTATGGCAAATAAAGGGAAGTTAAGACACCCTGAGCACCAAGCTACTGCAAGGTAAGGCAAGTCAAGGCACCATGGGCATCATGGTAAGGCAAGAAAAAGCAAGGCAAGGCACCATGAACAGAAAGGTAAGGCAAGGCAAGGTAAGGCAAAACACCATGGGCACAATTGTAAGGCAAGGCAAGGAAAGGCAAGGCACCATGAGCACCATGGTAAGGCCAGGCAAGGCACAGTGGACACCATGGTAAGGTAAGGCATGACAAGGCAAGGCAACATGGAAACATGGTAAGACAATGGAAGGCAATGCAAGGAACCATGGGCACCATGGCAATGCAAGGCAAGGCATGTCAAGACATGACACCATGAGCACATTGGTAAGGCAACACAATGCAGGGCATCATGGGCACCATGGTAACGTATGGCAACACAAGCTAAGGCAACATTGGCACCATGGTAAAACATGGCAATTATAGGAACCATAAGTACAATTGTAAGGCAAGGCAAGGCATTATGGTAAGCCAATAAAGGCAAATCAAGGCCTCATGGACACCACTTTAATTCAAGGCAAGTAAAGACAAGTCACCTGGTACACCATGGTTAGGCAAGACAAGGAAAGGCAAGGGACCTGAGGCCCCATGGAAAGGCAAGGGACCTGAGACCCCATGGAAAGGCAAGGTAAGCAAGGTACTATGGACACTATGCTAAACAAGGCAAGACAATGCAAAGTAAGGCAATGCACCATGGACACTATAGTAAGGCAAGGCAATAGAAGTCAAGGCAAGGCATCATGGGCAACACGGTAAGGCAAGGCAAGGCAATACAAGGCAACAGGGCACCCTAGTAAGGCAAGGAAAGACAAGGCAAAAGAATGTATCATGGGTCACATGGTAAGGCAATGCAAAGCAAGGCAAGCCAAGGCAACATGACACTTTGATAATGCAAGGCAAGGCAAGTTAAGCCACAGTAGACAAGACAGTAAGGCTGGCTAGGCAAGGCAATGCACCAGGGGCACCATGGTAAGACAAAGCAAGAAACAATGAGCCTCATGCTAAGGCAAGGCACAATGGGCACTATGGTAGGGCAAGGCATAGCAAGGAAAGGCAACATGGACAACACGGTAAGGCAAGGGAAGGCAATGCAAGGTACCACTGACACCATGGCAAGGCAATTCAAGGCACAATGAGCACGATGGTAAGGCAAATCAAGGCAAGAGAAGGCAAGGAAATTCAAGGTACTTTGGGCACCATGGTAAGGGAAGAAAGGCAAGGCATCAAGGGCATCATGGTAAGGCAAGGCAAAGCATTATGGGCACCATGGTAAAGCAAGACAAGGTAAGGCAAGGCACCATGGGCACCATGGTAAGGCATGCAAAATAAGGATTCAAGGGCATTTTGTTATTGCAAGGCATGACAAGGCAATGTACTATGTGTGGTATGAGCACCATGGAAAGGCAAGGCAAGTCACTAGGGGTACCATGATAAGGCAAGGCAAGAAACCATTACACCATGGTAGGGCAAGGCAAGGTAAAGCCATGCAAAGCACCATGGGCACCATGTTAACTGAAGGAAAGACACAGCACCATGGGCACTATGGTAAGGCAAGTTAAGGCAAGGTAAGGCACAATGGGTACAATGGTAAGGCAAGGGAAGAAAATGAAAGGAAAGGCAAGACACGTCAAGGTACCATGGGTACCATGATTAGGCAAGGTAAGGCAAGGCAAAACACATTAGACACCATGGTAAAGCTGGGAAAGAGAAGGTAAGGCATCATGGGGACCATGGAAAGACAAGGGAAGGCAAGGCATGGCACCATGGGCACCATGGTAAGATCTGGCAAGGCAAGGCACCATGGGCACAATGGTAAGATAAGACAAGGCAACAGGTGCATCATGGTAAGGCAAGGGAAGGCAAAGCAAAGCACCATTGGCACAATGGTAAGACATGGCAAGGAAAGGCAAGGCACCATGAGCAGCATGACAAAGCATGACAAAGCAAGGCAAGGCACAATTGGCACTATGACAAGCAAGGCAAGGCACCAAAGGCACCATGGGCACCATGGCATGGCAAGGCAAGGCAACACAAGGAATGGTAGACATCATCAGCACCATGGTACGTCAAGGCAATGAAAGGCAAAACATCATAAGTACCATGGTAAGTCAAAGCAAGGCAAGCCAATAAAATTCAAAATGGGAACTGTGGTTAGGCAATGCAAGGCAAGGAAAGGAACCATGGGTACCATGGTAAGACAATGTAAGGCAATGCAAGTCACATTGGGCACTGTGGTAAGGCAAGGCAAAGCAGTATGGGCACCATGTTAAAGCAAGGGAATGGAAGACAAGGCAAGTTCCCATGTGCATATGGTAAGGCACAGCAAGGCAAGTTATCATGGGTACCATGGTAAAGTAAATCAATGATGAAAAAGGCACCATGGGGACCATGATATGGCAAGACATGGCACAGTAAGACAAAGCACCATGGGCAGCATGATATAGTAAAGCAAGGAAAGGCAAGTCCTAATGAGCACCATGGTTGGGCAAGGCAAGGCAAGGCAATGCAATGCACCATGGTCAACACGTTAAGGCAAGGCATGGCAAGGCCAGCCAACATGGGAACCATGGTAAAGCAAAGCCATGTAAGGCATCAGGGCACCATGGTATGGCAAAGCTAGGCAGGGCAAGACAAATATGGCACCATGAGCTTACATGTTAAGGCAAGGCAAGGCACCATGGGCAACATAGTTAAGCAAGACAAAGCAAGGCACCATGGGCACCAGGGTAAGTCAACCAAGGCAAGGCATGGCACCATGGACACCACGGTAAGTCAAGGAAGGGCAAGTCAAGGGACAAAGGGCACCATGGTTATGAGAAGCAAGGCAAGGAAAGAACAGCAATGCACCATGGACACAATGGTAAGGCAAGTCTTGGCAAAGCAACTCTCCATGGACATTATGGTAAGGCAAGGCAAGGCAGTGTGGACATCATGGTAAGGCAAAGTAAGGCAAAGAACCATGGGTAGAATGCTAAGGCAGGCCAAGGCAGGGCAGCATGGGCATCATGGTAAAGCCAGGCAAAGCAAAAAATGCAAGGCAACATGACACCATAGTAAGGCAAGATTCGGCAAGGCAAGGCATCATGGGCACCATGGTAAGCCTAGGCAAGGCTAGGCAAGTCAAAGGAAGGCAAGGCATCATGGGCACCATGATAAGGCAAGACAAGGCAAAGCCATGTACATTGGCATCATGGTATGGCAAGTCAAAGCTAGGCATCATTGACATCATGGTAAGGCAAGGCTATGTAAGGCAAGGCACCATGGGCACCATGGTAATGCAACGCAATTAAAGGCAAGGCACCTGGATCACCATGGTAAGGTAAAAGGCAAGGCAAGGCACAATGAGCACCATCATAAGGCAAGGGAAGGTAAAATGGGCAGCATGGTAAGGCAAGGCAAAGCAAGACAAGGCAACATGGGCCAAATGGTAAGACAGTGGAAAGAAAGTCAAGGTAGCATGGGCACCATGGCAAGGCAAGGCAAGTCAAGGCACCATGGGCACCATGGAAATACAAGACAAGTTAAGGGAAGGAAAGGCAAGGCACCATGGTAACCAAGGTAAGGCAAGGCAAGGCAAAGTAGGGCACCATGGGCTGCATGGTAAGCACATAAAAGCAAGGCAAGCCACCATGGACACCATGGTAAGACAAGGAAAGCTGAGGCAAGGAAAAACAAGGCAAGGCATCATGGGTATGATAGTCTGGCAGGAAAAGCAAAACATGGCACTATGGGCACCATGGTAAGTCAAGGGAAGGCAAAGCAAGGTACCATGGGCACTATGATAAGGCAAAAAAGCAAAGGCACCATGAAAACAATGCTAAGGCAAGGCACAGCACCATGGGCAACAAGGTATGACGAGGAAAGGTAAAGCAAGGCACCATGGGCACAGTGGTAAGGCAAGGCTAGGCATCATGGGCACAGTGTAAGGCTGGGCTTGTAAAGGCAAGGCAAGACAATGAAAGTCACCATGGGCAGCGTGGACACCATGGTAAGGCAAGGCAAGCAGAACAAGGCAAGACAAGCAAGGCTAGGCACCATGTGCACCATGATAAGAAAAGACAATGCAAGGCAAGTCACCATGGGCCCCATGGAAATTCAAGACAAGGCAAGGCACCATGGGCACCATGGTAAGGCAAAGAATGTCAAGCTAAAGGAAGTCATCATGGGCAACATGTTAAGGTAAGGAATAAGAAGGCAAGGCACTATGGGCACCATGGGAATGCAAGGCAAGGCAAGAAAAGGCATCATGAGCACCGGGGTAAGGCAAGGAAAGGTAAGCTACAATAGCCACCAATGCAAGAACAGGCAATACAAGGCACCATGGGCACCATAGTAAGGCAAGGCAAGGCACCATTGGCACAACAGTAAAGGAAGACAAGGCACTCTAAGCCAATATGGGCACCATAGTAAAACAAGACAACATGAGTACAATGGTAATACAAGGCAAGGCACCATAGGCACCATGGTAAACTAAGACAAGGAAAGCAAGGCACCTGAAACACAATAGTAAGGAAGAAGCCTAGACACTATGGACACCATAGCAATGCAAGGCAAGTTAAGGCAATTCACCATGGGCACCATGGAAAGGCAAGAATAGTTAAGGTATTGCAAGGCACCATGGGCACCATGGTAAGGCAGGTAAGGCAATGCAAGGCATTAGGGCACAATAGGAGTGCAAGGCAAGGCAAGGCAAGGCAACATGTGCACCATTGTAAGGCAAGGCAATGCAAGACAAGGGTACGCACCATGAGTCCCATGGTAAGGCAATGCAAGGTAAAGCAAATCATGGCACCATGGGCATTATGGTAAGTCAAAACAAGGCACGGCAAGGAACCATGGGCAGCATGGTACATCAAGGCATGGCAAGGAAAGGGAAGGTAACATGGGCACCATGGTAAGGCAAGGCAAAGTGAGGGAAGGCAATGCAGAATGAGCACCACGGTAAGGCAAGGAAACGTGAGGGAAGCATCTTGGGCACCACGGTAAGGCAAGGCAAGGCAAGGCACCATGAATACTATGGTTGGACAATGTAAGGTAAGTGAAGGCACCATGGTCACCATGGTTATGCAAGAAAAGGCAAGACAAGACACCTTGGGAACCAATATAAAGCAAGGTTAGGCAAGGCACCAATGGCACCATGGTAAGGCAACATAAGGGAAGGTAAGTCACCATGAGCACCATTGTTTGGCATGGGAATGTAAGGCAATGTAAGGCACCATGGGCACCATGATATACGGCATGGCAAGTCACCATTGGAACCATAGTTTGCCATAGAAATGTAAGACAACACAAGGCACCAAGGGCAATATGATAAGGCACAGCAAGTGAAGGCAAGACAAGAAACCATGGGTAACATGGTAAGGCAAGGCATAGCACCAAAGGCAACAAGGTAATTCAAGGCAAGGCAAGGTACTATAAGCACTATGGTAAGGCAAGGCAATGCAAGATAAGTCATCATTGGCATCATGATAAGGCAAGGCAAATCAATGCATAGCACCATTGGCAGCATAGGCACTATTGTAAAGCAAGGCAAGAGATCATGCACACCATGGTAAGCATGGCAAGACAAGGAAAACCAAGGCACCATAGGCAGTATGGTAATGTAAGGCAAGTCACCATGGGCAACATGGTAAGGCAAGGCAAGTCACCATGGGCACCATGGTAATGCAAGGCAAGGCAGCACAGGCATCATCGTAAGGTGAGACATGGCCTCCCAAGGAAAGGCAATATGGGCATCATTGTAAAGCAAGGCAATGCATAAAAAGACATTATGGCTAGCATGGTAAGGCAAGGTAAAGAAAGGCAAGACACTACTGAAACCATGGTAGGGCAATACATGACAAGGCAAGGCAAGGAAAGGCACAATGGGCACCATGGGAAGGCAAGGCATGGCAAAATAAAGCACTATGGACTCCATGCAAGACAAGCCAAGGCAAGGCAAGGACCATGGGCACCATGCTAAGGCAAGGCAAGGCACCATGAGCAGCATGGGCATTATGGTAAGGCAAGGCAAAGCAAGGTAAGGCAAAGCAATGCACCATGTGCTCCGTGATAAGGCAAGGCAAAGCAAGGTATGGCACCATGGGCACCATGGTAAGGCATGGCATGACAAGGCAACACAAGACACCATGGGAACCATGGTAAAGTAAGGCAAGGCAAGGCAAGGCAAAGCAAAACACCATTAGCACCACAGTAAGGCAAAGCAAGGCAAGCCAAGGCAATGTGCCACGGGCAGCAAGGTAAGGCAAGGCAAGGCAAGACACAATGGGCACCATTGCAACACAAGACAAGGGAAACGTATGCACTGTGGGCACCATAGTAAGGCAAGGCAAGTAAAGGCAAAGCACCATGGGCACCAAGGTAAAGCCATGGAATGCAAGGCAAGGCAAGTTACCATATGCATATGGTTAGGCAAGAAAAGCCAAAGCATCATGGGCACCATGGTAAGACAAGGGGAGGCACCATGGGCACCCATTCAAGGCAAGGCAAAGGATTGAATGAAGGGCAACCTGGTAAGGCAAGACAAGGCAAGGTAAGGCACTGTGGGCACCATGGGAAGGCAAGGCAAAGCAAGGCAAGGCAAGGCATTGCACTATGGGCATCATGGTAAGGCAATGCAAGGAAAGGCACAATGGGCACCATGGTAAAGCAAGGCAAGGCAATGCAAAAAAGGACATCATGGGCAGCATGTTAAGGGAATGCAAGGCAAGTTACCATGGGCACCATGGTAAGGCAAGGCATTTCAAGGCAACTTAACACAAGACACCACAGGCTCCAGGGTAATGCAAGGCAAGGCACTATGAATACCATGTTAAAGCAAAGCAAGGCATGGTAAAGCACCGTGGGCACCATGATACAGCAAGGCAAGGCAAGGTAAGGCAAGGCAGGATTGGCACTATGATAAGGCAAGGGAAGACAAGGCAAAATGGGAACCATGGTAAAGCAAGATAAGGCAAGGCAAGGCACTTTGTGCATCTTGGAAAGTCAAGGAAAGGTCAGGCTAGGCAAGGCAAGACACCATAAGCACCATGGTAAGTCAAGGCAATGCAAGGCAAGACACCGTGGGCACCATTGTAAGACAAGACATGAAAAAGAAAACACCATGGCAACCATGGTAAGGCAAGGCAAGGCAACATGGGCACAACAGTAAGGCAAGGCAAGGCAAAACAAGGCATCATGGCCATTATGGTAAGGCAAGGCAAGACAAGGCACTTTGGTCACCATGGTAAACAAGGCAAGGCATGAAACAGTAAGACAGTGCACCATGGGAACCATGGTAAGGAAAGACAAAAGAAGGCAAAGCAATGTATGATAGGCACCATGGTAAGGCAAGCCAAATCAAGGCAAGGCACCGGGGCTCCATGGTAAGGCAAGGTAATGCACCATTGGCAGCATCGCAAGGCAAGGCAAAATAAGACACCATGGGCACCATGGTAAGGCAAGTATATGGAAGGAAAAACCACATAGGTAGCATGACAAGGTGAGGCAATGAAAGGTTAGGTAAGGCAAGACACCATGAGCAGCATCGTAAGGCAAGGAAAGGCAAGGTAAGACACGATAGGCACTATGGCAAGGGAAAGCAAGGCATGGCAAGGCACGATGGGCACAGTGGTAGGCAAGACAAAGTGGACAAGGCAAGGCAAAGAAAGGTGCCATGGACACAATGGTAAGTCATGGGAAGGAAATGCAAAGCACCATTTACAGCATGGGCACCATGGTAAGGCATGGTAAAGCAAGGCAAGAAACCATGGGTACCTGATAAAGCAAGGCAAGGGAAGAAAAGGCATCATCGGCACCAAGGGCACCATGGTAAGGTAAGTCAAAGCAAGGGAAGGCAAGGAACCATGGGCAGCATAAAAGACAAGACAATGTATGGCACCATGATCACCATGGTAAGACAAGGCAAGGCACAATGGGCACAATGGTAAGGCAAGGCAAGGCAAGGCAGAGAACCATGGACACCATGTTATATTATGGCAAATCATCACAAGGCAACATTGGCACCATGGTGAGAAAAGTCAAAGCAAGGCAGGGCAAGACACAGCGCTATGGCCACCATGGTAAGGCAATGCAAGACAAGACACAATGCACACAATGGTAAGGGAAGAAATGGAAAGTTACCATGGACACCATGGTAAAGAAGACAAGGCAAGGTAAGGCAAGGCAAGACACCATGGGCACTATTGTAAGCAAGGGAAAGCAGTGCAAGGCACCATGGGCAACATGGGCACCATGGTATGGCAAGGGAAGGCAAATAAAGTAAAGGCAAGGCAAAGAATTATGGTCACCATGGTAAGGCAAAGGAAGGAAAGGGAAGACACCTGGGGCACCATGTTAAGGCAAGGCAAGACAAGGTACCATGGGCACCATGGTAAGGCAAGGCAAGGTACCATGAGCATCATGGTAAGGCATGGCAAGGAAAGGCACCATGTACACCATAATAGGGCAAGGCAAGGGAAGGCAGCACAGGCACCCTGTTGAGGCAAGGTACCAAGGTACCATGGGCACCATGGTAAGGCAAGGCAAAGCACCAGTAACACCATGGAGAGGTATGGAATGGCAAGGCACCATCTTCATCATAATAGGACAAGGCAAGGAAAGGAAACATTGGCACCATGTTAAGGTAAGTCAAGGCAAGCAGTCACCATGGGCAACAGGCTAAGGCCAGACAAGGCAAAGTACTTTGGGCACCATGGTAAGACAAGGCAATTCAATGCAAGGCATCACGGGCACTATGTTAAGGCAAGGCAAGGCATAGAAAGGCACCACAGGATCCATGGCATGGTGAGGCAAGATAAGGCAAGGAACAATGGGCACCGTGGTAGGGAATGTCGAAGCAACACAAGGTACTTTGTGCACCTTTGTAAGGCAAGGCAAGGCCAGGCAAGGAAAGACAAGACACTGTGGGCACCATATTTAGCCAAGGCAAAGCAAGACAAGACACTGTGGGGACCATGGTAAGGCAAGGAAAGTACCATGGGATCTATGTTAAGGCAAGGAAAGGCAAGTCCCATGGGCTGCATGGGAATGATGGTAAGGCAAGGCAAAGCAAGGTAAGGCAAGACAACACACCATGGCCTCCATGATAAGGCTTGGCAAGGCAAGATGAGGCACCATGTGCACCATTGTATGGCAAGGCAAGGCACCATGGGCATTGTGTTAGAGCAAGGCATGGCAAGGCAAGACAAGACACCATGGGCACCATGGAAGGCAAAGCAAGGCAAGGCACCAGGGACACCATTATAATGCAATGAAAGGCAAGGCAGCACAGTCACCATGCTAAGGAAAGGAAAGGCACCATTGGCACCATGGTAAACAAAGGCAAAGCAAGGCAAGACATTTTGTGAAACATCATAAAGCAAGGCAAGGCACTATGTGTAACATCTTAAGGCATGACAAGGCAAAGAAAGGTTTTATGTCTTTGATTCACAAGAGGGTTCAGGAGTTTGAATATGTTAATGGGTGCTTGAGCATGCCTGAACTGGCTGGAGTATAGGATATGAAAAATGTCTCAGCCAGGGTAACCCTCCCCAGATTCCTACACTCTCCATTTTAGGGGACATGGAGCCCAACACTCCTGCACCTGCCCCATCTGCTGAAGATGGGATAAAAATAGAGGAAAATAGCCTCAAAGAAGAGCACATGGAGAAAAGGAGATTAAACCTGCAGCCCTTGGGACTACCACTGAGTGTACACAGACCCCTACCTCTGCCTCAGAGGATGAAAAGGTCATTGTTGAACACCCCGAGGGTGAGGAGAAAGTGGAAAAGTCAGAGATGAAGGAGAGAACAGAGGAACCTATTAAGACAGATCCCAAAGGCGTTGCTGATGTAGAGAAGGTGGAGGAGAAGTCAGCAATAGATCTGACCCCTATTGTAGTAGAAGACAAAAAAGAGAAGAAAAAAAGAAGAGAAAAAAGAGGTGATGCTTCCGAATGAAGAGACCCCAAGGATCTGAATGATGAGAAACAGAAGGAAAATATCAAACAGCATTTCATGTTCAACATTGCAGATGGTCATTTTCCTGATTTGCACTCCCTTTGGCAGAATAAAGAATGGGCAGCCACAGTTACCAAGAAGACTTATGAGATCCAGCATCAACAGCATGACTACTGGCTGCTAGCTGATATCATAAACCATGGCTAAGCCCAGTGGCAAGACATCCAGAATGACCCACTCTATGCCATCCTCAATGAGCCTTTCAAGGGTGAAATGAACCATGGCAATTTCTTAGAGATCAAGAATGAATTTCTAGCTCAGAGGTTCAAGCTCTTAGAACAGGCTCTGGTGATTGAGGAACAGCTGTGCTGGGATGCTTACTTGAACATGTCAGAAGACCCTTTTCACCCTTTCATGGCCCTGAACACCTGCTTAGCTGAGGTGGAGTGCTTGGCAGAAAATCATCAGCACCAGTCCAAGGAGTCAATGGCAGGAAACAAGCCAGAAAATGCAGTCCTCTACAAAGTTCTGAAACAGCTGGAAGAACTGCTGAGTGACATGAAAGCCAGTGTGACTTGACTCCCAGCTACCATTGCCCGAATTTGCCCAGTTGCTGTGAGCTTACAGATGTCAGAATGTAACATTCTCAGCCTCCTGGCAGATCGGGCACCCGAGCCTACCCCACAGCAGGTAGGATTTAAAATATATGCGTGCGTGTGTGTGTGTGTGTGTGTGTGTGTGTGTGTGTGTGTGTGTGTGTGTAGATATATATATAATTGCATTTTAAATTCTGGGGTACATGTAAAGAACATGCAGGATTGTTACATAGGTACGCACATGGCAAACGTGGTTTGCTGCCTCCATCTCCATTGCCTATATCTGGCATTTCTCTCCATGTTATCCCTCCCCAACTCTCTACACCCCACTATCTCTCCCCTACTCCCCCCAAAGGGGGTATGTTCTCTTCCCTGTGTTCTCATTGTTCAATACCCGCCTATGAGTGAGAACATGCGGTGTTTGATTTTCTGTTCTTGTATCAGTTTGCTGAGAATTATGGTTTCCAGGTTCATCCATGACCCTAGAAAGGACAAAAACTCATTGATTTTTATGGCTGCATAGTATTCCATAGTATATATGTGCCACATTTTCCCTGTGCAGTCTATCATTAATGGGCATTTCGGTTGGTTCCAAGTCTTTGTTATTGTAAACAGTGCTGCAATGAACATACGAGTGCATGTGTCCTTACAACAGAACGATTTATAATCCTTTGGATATATAACCAGTAATGGGATTGCTGGGTCAAAGGGAATTTCTATTTTTAGGTCCTTGAGGAATTGCCACACTGTCTTCCATAATGGTTGAACTAATTTACACTCCAACCAACAATATAAAAGTTTTTCTATTTCTCCACATCCTCTCCAGCATCTGCTGTCTCCAGATTTTTTAATGATTGCCATTCTAACTGGTGTGAGATGGTATCTCAATGTAATTTTGTTTTGCATTTCTCTAATGACCAGTGATGATGAGCATTTTTTCATGTTTGTTGGCCTCATATATGTCTTCTTTTGAAAAGTGTCTGTTCATATACTTCACCCACTTTTGAATGGGCTTATTTGATTTTTTCTTGTAAATCTGTTTTAGTTCTTTGTAGATTTTGGATATAAATCCTTTGTCAGATGGGTAGATTGCAAAAAATTTTTCTCATTCTGTTGGTTACCGGTTGATTCTAATGATTGATTCCTTTGCTGTGCAGAAGCTCTGAGTTTAATTAGATCCCATTTGTCTATTTTGGCTTTTGTTGCCAATGCTTTTGGTGTTTTGGTCATGAAGTCCTTGCCTATGCCTATGTCCTGCATGGTTTTGCCTAGGTTTTCTTCTAAGGTTTTTATGGTGTTAGGTCTTATGATTAAGTCTCTAATCCATCTGGAGGTAATTTTAATGTAAGGTCTCAAGAAGGAGTCCAGTTTCTCTTTTCTGCACATAGCTAGCCAGTTTTTCCAACACCATGTATTAAACACCGAATCATTTCCGCATTGCTTGCTTTGTCAAGTTTATCAAAGATCAGATGGCAGTAGATGTATGGCGTTGCCTCCAAGGCCTCTGTTCTGCTCCATTGGTCTGTATCTCTGTTTTGGGACAAATGTCATGTTGTTTTGATTACTGTAGCCTTGTAGTATAGTTTGAATCAGGTAGAGTAATGCGTCCAGCTTGGTTCCTCTTGCTTAGAATTGACTTGGATATGTGGGCTCTCTTTTGGTTCCATATGAAGTTTAAAGTGGTTTTCTCCAGTTCTGTGAAGAAGGTCATTGGTAGCTTGATGGAGATAGCATTGAATCTGTAAATTACTTTGGGCTGTATGGCCACTTTCATGATATTGATTCTTCCTAAACATGAGCACGGAATATTTCTCCATCTGTTTGTGTCCTCTCTTATTTCGTTGAGCAGTGATATGTAGTTCTCCTTGAAGGGGTCCTTTACATCCTTTATTAGTTGTATTCCTAGGTATTTTATTATCTTTGTAGCAATTGAGAATGACAGTTCATTCTTGAATTGGCTCTCTTTAAGTCTGTTATTGATGTATAGGAATGCTTGTGTCTTTTGCATATTGATTTTGTATCTTGAAGCTTTGCTGAATTTGCTTATCAGTTTAAGGAGATGTTCGGCTGAGATGATAGGGTCTTTTAAATATACAATCATGTCATCTGCAAATAGAGACAATTTGACTTCCTCCTTTCCTAATTGAATACGCTTTCTTTCTTTTTCTTGCCTGATTGCTCTGGCTAGAACTTCCAATACTATATTGAATAGGAGTGGTGAAAGAGGGCATCGCTGTCTAGTACCAGATTTCAAAGGGAATGCTTCCAGTTTTTGCCCATTCAGTATGATATTGGCTGTGGGTTTGTCATAAATAGCTTTTATTATTTTCAGATAAGTTTTGTCAATACCCAGTTTACTGAGAGTTTTCAGCATAAAGAGCTGTTGAATTTTGTCAAAGGCCTTCTCTGCATCTATTGAGATAATCATGTGGTCTTTGTCTTTGTTTATATTAATGTGGGGAATTACACTTATAGACTTGCATATATTGAACCAGGCTTGCATTCCTAGGATGAAGCCTACTTGATCGTGGTGGATAAGCTTTTTGAAGTGCTGCTGCAATTGGTTTGCCAGTATTTTATTGAAGATTTTTGCATCGACGTTCATCGTGGATATTGGCCTATAGTTTTCCTTTTCTGTAGAGCCTCTGCTGGGTTTTGGTATCAGGATGATGTTGGTCTCATAAAATGATTTGGGGAGATTTTTCTCTTTTTGTATTGTTTGGAATAGTTTCAAAAGAAGTGGTACCATCTCCTCTTTGTATGTCTGGTAGAATTTGGCTGTGAACACATCTGGACCTGGTAAGCTATTAATTGCTGCCTCAACTTCAGCCCTTGTTATTGATCTATTCAGGGTTTTGACTTCTTCCTGGTTTAGGCTTCAGAGGTTGTAAGTGTCCAGGAATTTATCAATTTCTTCCAGGTTTACTGTTTATGTGCATAGAGTTGTTTGTAGTAATCTCTGATGGTGGTCTGTCTTTCTGTGAAATCTGTGATGATATCCCCTTTATCATTTTTATTGCATCTATTTGATTATTCTCTCTTTTCCTTTTTATTCATCTGGCTGGTGACCTATCTATTTTGTTGATCTTTTCAAAAAACCGGCTCCTGGATTAATTGATTTTTTGAAGGGTTTTTGTGTCTCTCTCTTTCAGTTCTGCTCTGATCATAGTTATTTCTTCTCTTCTGCTAGGTTTGGAGTTTTTAAATCTTGCTCCTCTAGCTCTTTCAATTTTGATGATAGGATGTTTATTTTAGATCGTTCCTTCTTCTCATGTGGGCATTTATTCCTATAAATTTTGTTCTAGACACTGCCTTAAATGTGTCCCAGAGATTCTGGTAAGTTATGTCTTCATTCTTGTCGGTTTTGAAGAACATCTTTATTTCTGCCTTCATTTCATTGTTTATCCAGTCAACATTCAATAGCTAGTTTTTCGGTTTCCATAAAGTTGTATGGTTCTGACTTAGTTTCTGAATTCTGAGTTCTAATTTGATTGCGCTGTGGTCTGAGAGACTGTTTGTTATGATTTCCATTTTTTGCATTTGCTAAGTAGTGATTTACTTTCAATTGTGTGGTCAGTTTCAGAGTAGGTGTGATGTGATGCTGAGAAGAGTGTATATTCTGCCAATTTGGGGTAGAGAGTTCTGTAAATATCTATTAGGTTTGTTTGGTCCAGGTCTGAGTTCCAGTCCTGGATATTCCTGTTAATTTTCTGTCTCGTTGATCTGTCTAATACTGACAGTGGAGCATTAAAGTCTCCCACTAATATTGTGTGGGAGTCTAAGTCTCTTTGTAAGTCATTAAGAACTTGCTTATGTATCTGGGTGCTCCTGTATTGGGTGGGTATATATTTATGATTGTTAACTCTTCCTGTTGCATTGATCCTTTTACCATTATGTAATGTCCTCTTTGTATCTTTGTTGTTTTAAAGTCTATTTTATCAGAGACTAAAATTGCCACTCCTGATTTTTTTCCCTCTCCATTTGCTTGGTAGATCTTCCTCCATTTCTTTATTTTGAGCTTATGTGTATCCTTGCATGTGAGATGGGTTTCCTGGATACAGCCCACAGATGGGTTTTGAGTTTTTATCCAATTTGCCAATCTGTGTCTTTTGATTGAGGCATTTAGCCAATTTAAATTTAAGGTTAATATCGTTATGTGTGAATTTGATTCTGCCATTTTGATGCTAGCTGGCTGTTTTGCCCATTATTTGACACAGTTTCTGTATTGTGTCAATGCTCTTTACCATTTGGTACATTTTGTAGTGGCTGTTACTGATTGTTCCTTTCTGTGTTTAGTGCTTCTTCCAGGAGCTTTTATAAAGCAGGCCTGGTGGTGATAACATTTCTGAGCAATTTCTTGTTCATAAAGGGTTTTATTTCTCCTTAGTGTGTGAAGCTTAGTTTGGCTGGTTATGAAATTGTACGTTGAAAGTTATTTTCTTTAAGGATGTTGAATATTGGCCCCCACTCTCTTCTGGCTTTACGGTTTCTGCTGAGAGATCTGCTTTTAGTCTGATGGGCTTCCCTTTGTGAGTAACCCAACCTTTTTCTCTGGCTGTCCTTAGCATTTTTTCCTTCATTTCAACCCAGGTGAATCTGACAATTATGTGCCTTGGGTTGCTCTTGTTGAGAAATGTCTTTGTGGTGTTCTCTGTGTTTCCTGGACTTTAATGTTGGCCTGCCTTGTTAGGCTGAGGAAGTTCTCCTAGATAATATCCTGAAGAGTGTTTTCCACCTTGGATTCATTCTCTCTGTCACATTCAGGTACACCTGAAAAATGTAGATTAGTCTTTTAACATAATTCCAAATTTCTTGGAGGCTTTGTTCATTTATTTTTTCCCTTTTTTCTCTAATCTTGCCTCCTGCTTTATTTCATTTAGTTGATCTTCGATCTCTGATATCCTTTCTTTTACTTTGTCGATATGGTTATTGAAACTTATGTATTCTCTTTTGTGGTATCCGCTGATGGAGGAGGAGACAACAAAGAGAAAGAAGATAGTGTTATCCACTACAATAATAAGGCCATTGGTTGGCCTCTGAGCCATAACCAAGCAGGACAGAATGAGCACCATGGTAAGGAAAGGCAAGGCAAGGCACCATGGTAAGACAAGGGAAGATCAGAAAAGTCACTATGGGCACCATGGTAAGACAAGACAAGGCGCCATAAAATAAATGGCATGTCAAGACAAGGCACCATGGTAATGTGAGTGAAGGCAAGGTACCATGGGCACAATGGTAAGGGAAGGCAAGACAAGTCAAGGCAAAGCACCATGGATAACAAGGAAATGGAAGGTAAGGCACCATGGGCACCATGGTAAGCCAAGGCAAGAAACATTGAGCACCAGGGTAAGGCAAGGTAAGTCACCATAGGCACCACGGTCAGGCAAGGCAAGGCTTGGCAAGGTACCTTGGGCACCATTGCAAGGCTAAGCAAGTCACCACGAGCTCCATGGTTAAACAAGGTTAGCCACCATGAATACCATCTTTAAGCCAAAAAGACAAGGCAAGGAAAGGCCCAATGGGCACGATGGCAAGGCAAGGCAAGGCAAGACAAAGGACTCCAAGCACCATGGCAAGTCAAAGCAAAGCACTATGGGCACAATGGTAAGAAAAAGCAAGGCAATGCAAGGCACCATTGGCATCATGGTAAGGCAAGGCATGGCACTATGGGCAAAATTGTAAGGGAAGGCAAGGTAAAGGATCATGGGCAACATTTTAAGGCAAGGAGAGACAAGGCACCATGGGCACCATGTTTAAGGCACCATGAACACCATAATAAAGTAAGACAAGGCAATGCAAGGCACCATGATCATCATGGTAAGGCAAGGCAAGGTGAGGCAAGGCAACACCCCCCAGTGAGGCAAGGCAAAACAAGGAAGGACAATCAAGGAAACGTTGGCACCACAGTAAGGCAAGGCAGTGAAAGGCAAGGCAAGACCCCACGATGAGGCAAGGCAAGCTAGGAACCATGGGCAACAGGGTAAGGCATGGTAGGGATTGACACTAATAACACTATGGTAAGGCAAGGCAATTCAAGTTAACCAAGGCACCATGGACACTGTGGCAAGGCAATTCAAGGCTTGGCAAGACAAGGCAATTAAAGTCAAGTAACCAAGGCAACACAAGATGAGCCACAATGGGCACCATGATAAGGCAAGGCAAGGCAAAAATAGACACCATGGGCAGATGATAAGGCAAGGCAAGGAAAAGCACCTTGGTCAACAAGGTAAGGCATAGCAAGGCAATGAAAGTAAGGCATCATCAGCACAATGGTAAGGCAAGGCAAGGCAAGGCAAGACACCATGGGCACCATGATAAGGCAAGGCAAGGCACCATGGACACAAAGTTGAGGCAAGGCAAGACAAAGGAAGACACAGCTGGGACCATGGTAATGCATGGCAAGACAAGGCAAGGCACCATATGCACCATGGCAAAGGCAAGGAAAGGCAAGTCACAATGGACACCATATCAAGGCAATACTAGACAAGACAAGGCAATTAAAATCAAGGATCAAAGAACACCAAGGAAAGGGAAGATAAGCAAAGAAAGTCAAGACAAGGTACCATGGGTAGCTCAAGAACTTGCCGAGTTCTTCTTGGGTACCTTGTCTCCGACAAAGCAAGACACTATGGGCCCCATGGTAAGGCAAGGCAAGGCAAATCAAAGCAATTCACCATGGGCACCATAATAAGGCAAGGCAACATAAGCCACAATGTGCATCATGATAAGGCATGGCTAGGCATGTCAAGGGAATGCACCATGGGCACCTTGTTAAGGCAAGGCAGGGCAATGGAAGACACCATGGTCATCATGGTAAGAAAAGGCTAGGCAAGGCCCCATGTGAAAAATTGTAAGGTATGGCCATGCAAGGCAAGGAAAAGAGAGGCACCATGATGAGGCAAGACAAGCCAAGACAAGGGACTGCAAGGCAGCATGGACACCATGAGAAGGCAAGGCAAAACAAGGCATGGTATAATGGGCATCATGGTAAGGCAAGACAAGACAAAAAAAGTCACCGTGGCCGCCATAGTAAAGCAAGGGAAGGCATGGCAAGGCACCATGGGCACTATGGTATGGCAAGGCAAGGCAACTTAAGGCAAGGCAATGCACCATGGGCACCATGGTAGGACAAGTCAAGGCAATGAAATCAAGGAATGATGAGCACAATGTTAAGACAAGGCAAGGCAAGAAAAGGCAAGGCAAAGCAAAGAACAGCACCATGGGCATCATGATAAGGCAAGGCAAGAAAATGCACCATGGGCACCCTGATAAGGCAAAGCAAGGCAAGGCTAGAATTATGAGAATCATGGTAAGGCAAGGCAAGGCACCATGTTTATCATGGCAAAGAAAGGCTAGAACTATGGACATCATGGTAAGGCAAGGCAAGGCACCTTATGCATCATGGCAAGGCAAGGAAAGGTACCATGGGCACTGTGGTAAGACAAGGAAAAACAAGGTAAGGCAAGGCACCATTAATACAAGGGTAAGGCAAGGAAAGACATGTCAAGGCACCATGGGCAGTATGGTACAGCAAGGGAAAGCAAGGCAAGGCACCATGGGTACAAGGGTGAGGCAAAGCAAGGCAAGGCACCATGGGCACTGTGGTACAGCAAGTCAAGGCAAGTCAAGACATGACACTATGGGCACCATGGGAAGGCAAGTAAAGCAAGGAAAGACACCGTGGGTAGGTTTATAAGGCAATGCAAGACAAGGAAAGTCACCATGGGCACCACTGTTTTGCAAAGCAAAACCAGAAATGGGAAGGCACTATGGGCACCAAAGTAAGGCAAGGAAAGTCATGGCACTATGAGCAACACAATTAAATAGGGAAAGACAAGTTGAGGCAAGGCCACATGGGAACCATGGTAAGGCACAGCAAAGCACAGGAAGGTAAGGCACCATTGGTAACATGTTAAGAAATTAAAATGTAAGGCAAGACACAATGGGCACCATGGTAAGGCAAGGCAAGGCACCCTGGGCATCATGGCAATTCATGGCAAGGCAAGCAAGGCACAATGGGCACCTTGGCATGGCAAAGCAAGGCAAGGCATGGCAACATGGAGACTATGGCAAGACAAGACAAGGCAAGACAATGCAACATGTGCATCATGATAACACAAGGCAAAACAAGGCAAAGCAAGACATTATGAGCACCATGGTAATGCAAGGAAAGGCCTGGCAACACGGGCCCATGATAAGCAAGGGAAAACAAGGCAAAAGAAGAAAAGGCAATGCACCACAGGCACCATGATAAGGAAAGAAAAGTCAAGGTAATGCAAGATATGGCACCATGGTCACCATGGTAATGCAAGTGAGGCAAGGTAAGACAAGGCACTATGGGCACCATGGTAATGGCACACAAGGTAAGGCAAGGAAAGTCACCTTAGGTACCATGGTAAGGCAAGGCAAGGCACCATAAGCACCCTGTTAAGGCAAAGCAAGGTGCCATGGGCACTATGGTAAGGCAAGGCACAGCAAAGCAAGGCAAGTCAAGTCACGGCACCATGCTCACCATGGCAAAGCAAGGCAAGACAAGAAACAATGGGCACCATGTTATGGCAATGCAAGGCAAGCCAACATGGGGACCATGGTAAGGCATGTCAAGGCAAGGCAAAGCACCATGGGCCCTATGGTTAGGCAAGGTAAGTCAAGGCCAGGCAAGGTACCATGGGCACCAAGGTAAGGCAAGGCTAGGCAAAGCACCATGGCACCATAGTTAGGCAAGGCAACACACGGCAAGCCAAGTCACCATGGGCAACATAGTGCAGAAGGCAAGGCCAGTCAAGGAACCATCAGCAGCATGATAAAGCTAGGCAAGGCAAGGAAAGACAAATCAAGGAAAGCCACTGTGAGCACCAAGGTAAGACAAGGCAAAGCAATATAAGGCACTGTGGCCACCATGGTAAGGCAAGGCAGTGGAAGGCAAGACATCATTGGCCCCATGGTCAAGCTAGGTGAGGAAGGGCAAATCACCATGGGCACCAAGGTAAGGCAAAGCTAGACAACGCACCATGGCACCATGGTTAGGCAAGGAAAGGCAAGGCACCAAGGGGAATGTGGTAAGGAAAGCAACGGAAGTCACGGCACCATGGACAGCATGGTAAGGATAGGAAAGGAAAAGACAGACGAGTCAAAGAAAGGCAACATGGGCACCAAGGTAAGGCAAAGCAAAGCAATTTAAGGCACCATAAGCACCATGGTTAGGCAAAG
Source organism: Callithrix jacchus (assembly GCF_049354715.1). Taxonomy (NCBI): domain Eukaryota; kingdom Metazoa; phylum Chordata; class Mammalia; order Primates; family Cebidae; genus Callithrix; species Callithrix jacchus. The sequence goes on along the minus strand of NC_133524.1, from coordinate 58,360,635 downwards.
TAGGATAAGGGAAGGCAACCTGAGCACCATGGTAAAACAAGGCCAGGGAAGCCGAGGCCCTATTGCCACCATGATAAGGCAATGAAAGACAAGGCAAGGCACGGCAAGACATCACTGGACCCAAGTTCAGACTAGTTAATGAAGCACAGATCATTATGGGCACCATAGTAAGGCAAGGCAAGGCACATCCAGTCACCATTCACAACATGGTAGGACATGGCAAGGGACCAGGGTCACCACAGTAAAAAAAGGCAAGGCACCATTGACACTATTGTAAGGCAAGGCAAAGAACCATTGGCACCTTTATAGAGCCAAGGCAAGACACCATGGACGCCATAATAAGGGAAGGCAAGGCACCATTGGAACCATGGTAAGGCAAGGCAAATCACTATTGCTATCATGGTACAGTAAGGCAAGGCACCATGGGCACCAATGGTAAGTCAAGGCAAAGCATGGTACCATGGTTACCATGGTAAGGCAAGGCAAGGCACCATGGACATCATGGTAAGGCAAAGCAAGGTAAAATAAGGCAAGGCAAGACACTATGGACATTATCATAGGGAAGGCTAGGCACCATGTGCCCCATGGTAAGGTAAGGCAAGGCAAGGCAATGCAATAAAAGAAACCATGGGGACTATGATATGGGAAGGCAAGGCAAGGCACCATGGGCACAATGGGCACTATAGTAAAGCAAGGAAAGGCAAGGTGAGTTACAATGGACACAATGGAAGGGCAAGGCGAGGCACAGCAAGGCAAGGCAAGGCACACTGGGAACCATGAGAAGTCGAGGGAAGGCAAGGCAGCATGGGCATCATGGTAAGACAAGGCAAGGCAAGGCACCATGGGCACTATGGTAACACAAGCCAAGGCAACATGGCGCCGTGGAATGGCAAGGAAAGGCGCCATGCACATTATGGTAAGGCATGGCTATGCGCCATGGGAACTAGCATAAGGCAAGGCAAGGCACCATGGGAACTAGGGTAAGGAAAATCTAGAGATGGCACCAATTTCACCATGGTAAGGCAATGCAAGGAAAGGCACCATGGAAAACATGGAAAGAACAGAGAAGGCAAGGCAAGGCACCATAGACAACATGGTTAGGCAAGGCCATATTGTAATGCAAGGTAAGGCAAGCAAGATCACTATAAGCACCATGCTAAGGAAAGGCAAGACAAAGCAAGGCAATTCACCATGTGCACCATGGTAAAGCAAGGCAAGGCAACCCAAGGCAAGGCACAATGGGTGGCACAGTAAGACATGGCAAGGCACCACGGACACCATGCTATGGCAATGCAAGGCAAGGAATCATGGGAACAATGATGAGGGAAAGAAATGTACCATGAGGACCCTGGTAAAGCAAGGCAAGGCAAGGCACCATGGATCACAAGGTAAAGCAAGGCACAGAAAGACACCAAGAGCACCATGGTAATGCAAGAAAGGGCACCATGTGCATTAAGGTAATTCAAGGCAATACAAGGCAAGACAAAGCACCATGGTAAGGCAAGGGAAGGCAAGGAAAAGCAATGGACTATTGGCACCATGGTAAGGCAAGAAAAGTCACAATGGGCACCATGATAGTGCAAGGCAAGGCAAGGAAAAGCACGACAGGCACCACTGGAAGGTAAGGAATACAAGGCACAGCAAGGCATCACGGTCATTATGGTAAGGCACTGCAAGAAAACTTGAGCACCATGGTAAAGTAAGGCAAAGCAAGGCAAGACAAGGAGACATGGGTACCCTGGTAAGGCCAGGAAAGGCAAGGTAACACAAGGCACCCTGGGAGCCATGGTGAGGAAGAGACTGCAAGGCAACTGAAGACAGAAGGAGAACGTGGTAAAGCAAAAAAAGGCAGGGCAAGGAACCATGGGATACATTATAAGGCATGACAAGGCACCATGGGCACCATGATAAGGCAAGTCAAGGCAAGGCAAGGCACAATGGGCACTATAGTAAGGGAAGGCAAGTCACTATAGGCACGATGGTTATGCAAGGAAAAGCAAGGGAAAGAATCAATGGAACAATGGTAATTCAAGGAAACATACCATGGGGACTATGGTAAGGTAAGGAAGGCAAGCAAAGGCACCATGGAAAATAAAGTCACCATGTGCACCATGGTAGTGCAAGGCAAGACAAAGAAAGGCACCATGGGCACAATGTTAAGGCAAGGCAAGTCACTATGGGCAATATGATGAGGCAAGGCAAGGCACAATAGGCACAATGGTAAGGAAAGGAAAGGCACCATGGGCACCATGGTAAGGCAAGACAAGTCACCATGGGCACCATAGTAAGGCAAGGCAAGAAAAAAAGGCAAGGCAACACAAGGCACCATGGGAAGCAGGGGCACCATGGTAAGGCAAGGCAAAGCATGTCACCATGAATACCATGATAAGGCAAGGCAAGGCAAAACAAAACAACATGGACCCCGTGGTAAGGCAAGGAAAATCAACATGGGCAACATGGAAAGGCATGGCAAGGCAATGCAAGTCACCATATGCACCATGGTAAGGCAAGGGAAGGTAAGATCAAGCAAAGCACCACGAGAAACATAGTTAGGCAAGGCAAGGCAAGGCACCATGGGCACCATGGGAAGGCAAGGCAAGGCACCATTGCACCATGGGAAGGCAAGACAAGACAAGCCACAATGTTCACAATGGAAAGACAAGACAAATCAATGAACCATGGGCATCATCGTAGTGCAAGGCAATGCAAGGCAAGAAAAGGCACCATGGGCACCAAGGTAAGCAAGGCAAGACAAGGCACTATGGGCACCATGTTAAGGCAAGGCAAGTCAAGTCAGGGGAAAACAGGGCACCATGGGTACCATAAAATGGCAAAGCAAGGCAAGGAAAGACAAGAAGCCATGGCCACCTGGTAAAGCAAGACAAGGCAAGGTAAGGCAAGTCACCAATGGCACCAGGGTAAATCCAGACAAGGCAAGGCAGCATGGGCATCATGGTAAGGCAAGGCAAGACAAGGCACCATGGGTACCATGGTAAGACAAGTTAAGGCAAGGTAACATGGGCAGCATGGTAAAACAAGGAAAGCCAACACACCATGGGCACCAAGGTAAGGTAGGGCAAGGCAAGGCAAGGCACCATGGGCACCATGGTTAGGCAAATGAAGGCAAGGCATGGCACCATGGGAACCATGGAAAGACAAAGCAAGGCAAGGCAAGTGAAGGCACATGGACACACTATTAAGGCAAGTGAAGGCAAGGAAAGCAGGGCAAAAGAATGCACCATTGGCACCAAGGTAAGACAAGGCAAGGCAAGATAAGGCACCATGCACACCATGGTAATGTAAGGCAAGGCAAGGTACGAAGCCATGGGCATCATGGCAAAGCAAGTCAGGGAAGGGCACCATGGGCATGCTAGTAAGGCAAGCCAAGACAAGGAATGGCATCATGGGCACCATGTTAAGGCAAGACAAGGCAAGGCAAGTCACAATGGCACCATAATAGTAAGACAAGGCAAGGCACTATGTACATTATTTAAATCAAGGCAAGGCACCAAGTGCAACATGATAATTCAAGGCAAGGCAAAGTAAAGCACCATGGGCACCATGGTAAGGCAAGGCAAGTCATGGCATGTCACATTTGGCAGCATGATAAGTCAAGGCAAGGCACCATAGGCACAATGGTAAGGCAGTACAAGGCACCATGGGTACCATGGTAAGGCAAGGAAATGCAAGGAAAGGCAAGGCAACTCAAGGCACCATGGGAAGCATGGGCACCATGGTAAGGCAAGGCAAAGCAAGGCAAGGCGAGGCAAGGCACGTCATCATGGGCAACATGATAAGGCAAGGCAAGGCAATACAAGTAACCATGGACAACATAATAAGGCAAGGCAAGGCAAAGCAAGGCACTGTGGGCACCATGGGAAGGAAAGGAAAGGCAAGACAAGGTAAAGCAAGGCACTAATGGCACCAGGATAAATCAAAGCAAGGCAAGGCACCATGGGCACCAAGGCAAGGCAAGGCAAAGCACCATGGGCAGCATGGTAAGGCAAGGCAAGCCAAGACACCATGGGCACCAAGATTAGGCAAGGCAAGGCAAGGAACCATTGGCACGATGGTTAGGCAAATGAGGGCAAGGCACCATGGGCACCATGGAAAGGCAAAGCAAGGAAAGGCAAGGCAAGCGAAGGCACCATGGGCACCATGGAAAGGCAAAGCAAGGAAAGGCAAGGCAAGTGAAAGCACCATGGGCACCCCGGTAGGGCAAGTGTAGGAAAGGAAAGCAAGGCAAGGTAATGCACTATGGGCGCCAAGTTAAGGCAAGGCAAGACAAGATAAGGCACCATGTGCACCATGGTAAGGTAAGGCAAGGCAAGGTAAGAAACCATGGGCATCATGGTAAGGCAAGGCAAGAAAAGGCACCATGGACACCCTGATAAGGCAAGTCAAGGCAAGGCATGTCACTATGGGCACTATGTTAAGGTAAGACAAGAAAGACAAATCAAGGCATCATGTACACCATGTTAAAGGAAGGCAAGGCAAAGCAAAGCATCATGGGAACCATAGTAATTTAAGGCAACGTACCACGGGAAAGATGGTAAGGTAAGGCAAGGCAATCAAAGGCACCATATGAAGCATGGTAAGGCAAGGCAAAACACCATGGGCACCATGGTAATGCAACTCATGTCAAGGCAAGGCAAGGCAACATGATAACCATGGTAAGGAAGGCAAGGCAAGACAAAGCAAGGAACCATGGGCACAGCAAGGCAAGAAAGCCACCATGGGCAAGGCATGGCACCATGTGCAACATGGTAAGCCATGGAAAGGCCAGGCACAATGGAAACTGTAAGGCATGGCAAGGTAAGTCAAGGCAAGGCATGGCAAGGCATGGCAAAGCACCATAAGTGTTATGGTGAGGCAAGGCTCAGCAAGGAAAAGGAAGGTATAATGGGCAACATGGTAAGGCAAAGAAAAACAACACAAGGCAACATGGGCATCATGGTAAGGCAAGGAAAGGCAAAGCACCATGGCACCATGGTAAGGCAAGGCAAGGGAAGGCACCATAATCACCATGGTAAAGGAAGGCTAGGCAAGGCAAGGCACCAAGGAATCATAGCAAGGCAAGGCAAGTTAGGCAAGTCACCATGGAAATTATGGTAAGACATGGCAAGGCAATGCAAGGCACCATGGGCACCACGGTAAGGCAATGCAAGGCAAGCAAAGACAGGGAAGGCAAGGCAAAGCAAGGAAAGACAAGGCAAGGCAAGTCACAATACCACAACCATGGTATGGCAAGGCAAGGAAAGGCACCATGGGCACTATGATAAGGCAAGACAATTCAGGGCACAGCAAGGCAAAATGGGCATCATGGTAAGTCATGGCAATATATCATCATCCCCTTGGTAATGTAAGGCAAGGTCAGACAAGGCATCATGGGTACCATGGTAAGGCAAGGCAAGGCGAGGTAATGCATGGCACCATGGGAACCATGGTAAAGAAAGGCAAGTCAGTGGAAGTCAAGGCACCAGGGTACCATGGTAAGGTAAGGCAAGGCAAGGCACTGCAAGGCACCATGGGCACCATGGTAAGTTATGGCAAGGCACCATGGGCAACATGGTAAGATAAGGCAAGGAATGGCACCTTGGGCACCATGGTAAGGCAAGGTAAGTCACATGAGCACCATGGTAAGTCAAGGCAAGGAAAGATAAGGCACTATTGGCACCATATTAAGGCATGGCAAGGCACCATGGACACCATAGTAAAGCAAGGTAAGTGAAGTGAAGGCAAGGCAAGGCACCATCGTCACCATGTTAAGGAAAAGCTAGGCACCATAGGCAACATGGTAAGCCAAGGCAAGACAAGGCCCCAGGGGCACCATGGCAAAGTAAGGAAAGGCAGGGTCAGTCACCATAAGCACCATGGTAAGGTATGGCAATGCAAGGAAAAGCACACTGGCAGCATGGTAATGCAGGGCAATGTGCCATGGGCACCATGATAAGCTAAGGTAAGGCAAGGTACCATGGCCGTGATCATAAGGCAAGGCAAGGTTAGCCAAGGTAAGGCAAGGCAAGGCAAGGGAAGGTAGGATGGGTAACATGGTAAGGCAAAGCAAAACAATGCAAGACACCATGGGCATCATGGTAAGGCAAGGCAAGGCCAGGCACCATGGTAAATCTAGACAAGGAAAGAAACCATGTGCACAATGGTAAGAAAAGGCAAGGGAAAATAAGGTAAGGCAAGGCAAAGCAAGGCACCATGGTCACCATGGTAATGCAAAGCAAGACAAGGCAATGCACCATAGAAATCATGGCAAGGCAAGGCAAGACACCATGGGCAGGATAGTAGAACAAGAAATTATGGGCACAATGTCTTACCATGGTGCCCATTGTGATTAGCCTTGTCTTGCCTTGATTTATCATGATACCCATGGTTTCTTGCCTTGCCTTACCATGGTGTCCATGGTGCCTTGCCTTGCCTTGCCTTGCATTAACATGGTGACCATGGTGCCTTGCTTTGCCTTGCCTTGCCTTACCATGATGTCCATGGTGCCTTGTCTTGCCAAGCCTTGCTTTTCAGGGTGCCCATGTTGCCTTCCTTTCCTTTGCCTTGCCTTACCAGGGTGCCCATGGTGCTTTGACATGCCTTGCCTTGCTTTCCCATGGCGAAATTGTCACCTTTCCTTTCCTTGCTTTGCCTTGCCTTCCTTTACATGGTGCCCACAGTGCCTTTTCCTGACTTTCCTTGCCTTACCATGGTGCTCATGGTTTCTTGGGTTGTCTCGCTTTACTGTGGTGCCCATGGAGCCTTATCATGTGTTGTCTTGCCTTTCCATTGTGCTCATGGTGCCTTTTCTTGACTTCCCATACCATGGTGCACATGGTGCCTTGCCTTGCATTAACTTGTTTCACCATGTTGCCCATGTTTGCTATGTCTTTGCATACCATGTTGCCTTTTCTTGCCTTGCCTTGCCTTATCAAGGTGGCCATGGTGCCTTGGTGCCTTGCTTTGCCTTTTCTTGCCTTACTTGCTTTGCCTTGCATTACCATAACGTCCATGGAGTCTTGCCTTGCTAATACTTGCCTTACCTTGGTGCCCATGATGCATTACCTTGATTTCCTTCCCTTGCATCTCATTATCATGGTGCCTGAGGTACGTTGTCTTGCCTTGCTTTTCCTTTACTTTACTTACTATGATATTCATCATTCCTTACCTTGCCATACCTTTCCATTGTGCCCAGGATGCCATGACTTTAATTGCTTTGTCTTCCCCAGCCTTACATTGCCTTGCCATTGTTTTCATGGTCCATGCCTTGCTTTGCATTTTCTGCCATACCATTGATCCCATGTGCCTTCCCGTGCCTGGCCTTACCATGTGGTGCATGTTGCCTTGCCTTGGCTTGCCTTGCCTTACCATGGTGCCCATGGTGTCTTGCCTTGCCTTGGTGGCCTTACCATGGTGCCCATGGGGCCTTTCCTTGCCTTGACTTGCCATACCATGGTGCCCATGATGCCTTACCGTACTATGGTGCCCATGGTTCCTTGCCTTGACTTGCCTTACCAAGATGCCCATGGCGTCTTCCCTTTCTTCGACTTGCCTTAACATGGTGCCTTTGGTGCCATGCTTGCCTTGCCTTGCTTTGCCTTATCATGTGTCCAGGGTGCCTTGCATTGCTTTGCCTTACCATGGTGCCCATGTTGGCTTGGCTTGCTTTGCCGTGCCTTGCCTTAATATGTTGACCATGGTGCATTGCATTGCCTTCTCTTGGCCTACTATGGTGCCCATTGGCCCTTGCTTTGCCTTACCATGCTGCCCAGGGTGCCTTGCCTTGCTGCACATTGCCTTGATTTCAGTGGTTCCCATGGTGCTTTGCCTAGCTTTCCCTTGCCTATAATGGTGCACATGGTGACTTGCTTCTGCTTGACTTGCCTTACCGTGGTGCACATAATGCCTTGCATTAGTTACCTAACCATGCTTCCATGGTGACTTGCCTTGCATTGCATTCAATTTCTTTAACATGGTGCCGTTGATGTCTTGCCTGTCATTACCATGGTGCCCATAGTGCCTAGGCTTGCCTTGCCTTACCATGGTACACATAATGCCTTGCCTTGACTTGCCTTAAGTTGGTGCCCAGGGTGCCTTGACTTGCTTTGCCTAGACTTACCATGGTGCAAAAGGTGCTTTGTTTTGCCTTGCCTTGCCATACCTTGGTGCACAGTTTTCATTTCCTTGCCTTGCCTGGCCCTCCCATGGTGTCCATGGCAAATTTAGTTGGATTGCTTTGCTTTGCCATACCATGGTCTTTATGGTATATTTCCTTTCCTTGCCTTGTCCTACAATGGTGCCCATTGGCCCATATATTGCCTTGCCTTGTCATGGTGCTCATGGTGCCTTGCCTTTTATACCTTGTTTTGCCTTGACTTATGGTACCCAAGCTGCCTATGGTGCCTTGCCTTTCCTTGCCATGGCTTAGAATTATGCCTATGGTGCCTTGCTTTGCTTTCCCTTGCCTTACCGTGGTGCCCATGGTGCCATACACTATCTTGTCTTGCCTTGCCATTCTGCCCAAGGTGCCTGGCCTTGCCTTACCATGGTGCCCATAGTTCTTCTGCCTTGCCTTGCCTTACCATGGTGTCGATGGTGCCTTACCTTGCCTTTCCTTCATTTACCATGGCGCCCATGGTGCCTTGTCTTGCCTTACCTTTCATTGACGTGCCTTTCCTTTCATTGCCTTACCTTTTCGTGGTACCCATGGTGACTTGCCTTGCCTTGACTTGCCAACACTTATCTTATCTTACCATTGTGCCCAAGGTGCCCTACAATGTCTTGCCTTGCTTATTGTAGTTTCAATGGTGCCTTGCCTTATCTTGTCTTACCATGGTAACCTTTGTGACTTGCTCTGCCATGCCCTGCTTGCCTTATCATGGCTCCCATGGTGCCTTTCCTTTCCTTTCTTTCCCTTACCATGGTGCACATGGAGCTTTGTCTTGCCTTTCCTTGCCTTCCTCTATGATAGTGCACATGGTGCCTTGCCTTGCCTTACCATAATGTCCATTGTGACTTTCCTTGCCTTACCGTAATGCCCATAGTGCCTTTGCTTGCTGTGTCTTGTATTGCCATATGCCTTTAGTGTCTTGCATTGCCATGCCTTACCATGGTTCCTATGGTGCTTTTCCTTACCTTCCTTTTCCTTGCCTTGCCTTGCCATTGTGACCATGGTGCCTTGCTTTGGCTTGCCTTGTCATGGTGCCCATGGTGCCTTACCTTGCCAGGCCTTGCCTTACCATGTTGCCCATTATGCCTTAACATTATCCTCATGATGGCTTGCCTTGCCTTACCATGGTGTCCATGGTGCATTGCCTTGCCTTGCCTTACTGTCTTTCCCAGGGTGCCTTAACCAGCCTTGTCTTGCATTACCATGGTGTTCATGGTGTCTCGCCTAGCCCATGCTGCCCATGGTGCATTCGCTTGCCTTGAATTGCCTTACTATGTTGCCCCAATGCCTTGTCTTGTTTTGCCTTACCTTGGTTCCCATGGTGCCATACCTTGCCTTGTTTTGTCTTACCTTACCGTGGTGCCCATGGTGCATTGCCTTACATTGCATTGCTTTGCTTTGTTTACCTTGGTGCCCATGGTGTTTTGCCTTGCCTTGCCACCTCTTGCCTTACCATTGTGCCCTGGGTGCCTTCCTTTTCCTTGCCTTGCCTTACCATTGTGCTCATGGTTCTTTGCCTTGCTTTGTTTTACTGTGCTGACCATGTCTACTTAGCTTGCGTTGCCATACATTACCTTGGTGCCCATGTTGCCTTGCATTGCCTTGCCTTAGCATTTTGCCCATGGTGTCTTAACTTGAGTTGCCTTGCCTTGACTTACCGTGGTGTTGATGGTGCCTATCATTGCCTTCCCTTGCCTTGCCAGGCCATGCCTTGTCTTGCTATGGTGCCCATGGTGCCTTGACCTTCCTTACCATGATGCTCATGGTGCTTTGCCTGACCTGAGCTTTCATTGCCTTGCCTTATCATTATACCCATGGTGCCTATCATTGCCTTCCCTTGCCTTGCCAGGCCATGCCTTGTCTTGCTATGGTGCCCATGGTGCCTTGACCTTCCTTACCATGATGCTCATGGTGCTTTGCCTGACCTGAGCTTTCATTGCCTTGCCTTATCATTATACCCATGGTGCCTTGCCTTGCCTTGTCATGCCTTTCCTTTTCTTTCCATTGTGCCCATGGTACCCTATGCTGCCTTGCCTTGCTTACCATGGTTCCCATGGTGCCTAGCCTTGCCTTGCCTTAGCATGGTGCCCACAGTGTCTTGTCTTGCCTTCCTTACCATGCTGCCAGTGGTGCCTTGTCTTGTCTTGCTTAGCCTTGGCATTTTGCCCATGGTGTCTTTCCTTGCCTTATCTTGCCATAACATGGTGCTCATGGTGCCTTGCCTTGCCATAGTTTGCCTTACTATGATGCCTGTGGTGCCTTGCCTTGTCTTGCATTACTGTGGTGCTCATGGTACCTTCCTTTGCCTTGCTTTCCCATGCTTTCCATGATGCATTGCCTTGCTTGACTTGCTTTGCCTTGACATGCTGACATGCTGCCCATGGTGCCCTACCTTGCCTTGTTTTGTCTTACAATGTTGCCCATTGTACCTTGCCTGATCTTTTCATGTTGCTCATGTTGCATTGCCTTTCCCTATTATTGTGACCATTGAGCATGGCTTTTCCTTGCTTTGCCTTACCATGGTGACCATGGTGCCTTGCCTTGCCTTATCATTGTGCTCATAGTGCCTTGCTTTCTCTTCTTTGCATTGTCTGAACATGGTGTGCATAATGTATTGTATTACCTTGTATTGCCTTGCCTTGTTAACCATGGTGACCATAGTGCCTTTCTTGCCTTTCCTTTCCTTACTGTTGTGTCCAGGGTGTTTTAACTTGCCTTGCCTTGTATTACCATAGTGTTCATAGTGCCTTGTTTGCATTGCCTTGCCTTACCATACCATGACGACCATGGTGCATTCGCTTGCCTTGCCTTCCCTTACCATGCTGTCCTGTTGCCTTTTTTCTTTCCTTTCCTTACAATGGTTCCCATGGTGCCATACCTTGCCTTGTTTTCTCTTGCTTTACCATGGTGCCCATGGTGCATTGCCTTACCTTGCCTTGCCTTGCCCTACCTTGTTTATCATGGTGCCCATAGTGCCTAGCCTTGCTTTCCTTTGCCTTACAATGGTTCTCTGAGTGCATTTCCTTTCCTTGCCTTGACTTACCATGGTTCCAGTGGTGTTTGCCTTGCCTTGCCTTGGCTTCTCATGTTGCCCATAGTGCCTTGCCTTGCCTTACCATTGTGCTCATAGTGCCTTGAATTGTCTTGTTTTACCATGGTGACCATGTTGCCTTAGCTTGCCATGCCTTACCATACAATGGTGCCCATTTTGCCTTGTTTTGCCTAGCCTTGCCATGTTACCCATATTGCTTTGCCTAGCCTTGCCATGTTACCCATATTGCTTTGCCTTGCCCTACAATACTGCCAATGTTTCCTAGCCTTGCCTTGCCTTGCATTATCATGGTGTCCATTGTGTCTTGCCTTCCTATGGTGCCCATGGTGCCTTGCAATGACTTGCCTTCCCATGGTGCCCACGGTGCCTTGTGATGCCTTGCCTTCCTATGGTGCCCATGGTACTTTGTCTCGTCTTATCATGTTGCCCATGGTGCCTTGTCTTTTCTTGCCTTGCCTTGCCTTACCATGGTCTACATTATGCCTTTCCTTGCCTTGCCATGTCTTCTCATGTAACCTATGGTGATTTGTGTTGCCTTGCCTTACATAGTATCCATGGTGCCTTGCTTTTCCTTGCCTTGTCTTACCATTTTGCCCATTGTGTCTTGCTTTGCCTTGTGTTGATTTGCCTTGCCTTACCATGGTGGCCATGCTGCCAGTGGTGCCTTGCATTGCCTTCCCTTTCTTTTCCTTGCCTTGCCTCACAATTATGCACAAGATGCCTTGCCTTGCCTTACCATTGTGCCCATGGTGCCTTGCTTGCCTTCTTTGCCATACCAAGGTGCACATGGTGCCTTGCCTTGCCAAAGTGACCATGGTGCCTCCCCTTGCTTTATTTTGGTGCCCATGGTGCTTGTCTTGCCTTACAATGGTGCCCATAGTGCCAGGCATTGCTGTGCCTTACCTTGTCTTACCATGGTTACCATAATTTCTTGCCTTGCCATAGGTTGGTGCCCATGGTGCCTTTCCTATCCTTGTCTTATCTTACCATAATGCCAATGATGCTTTGCCTTGCCTTACCTTGCATTATCATGATGCCCATGGTGCCCTGCCTTTCATTGCCTTGAATTACTGTGGTGCCCATGTTGCCTTGCTTGCGTTACCTAACCATAGTGCCCATGGTGCCTTGCTTGCATTGCTTTAACATGATGCCCATCGTGCATTGCTTTGCCCTGCCTTGTCTTACCACGGTGTTTATGGTCCCTTGCCTTGCCTTAGCATGGTGCCCATGGTGCCTGGCCTCACATTAATATGATGCCCATAGTGCCATGTCTTGCCATATCTTGCCTTCCATGGTGCTCATGGTACCTGGAATTCCTTTTTCTTTTCTTGCCATGGTGCCAATTGTAGCTTCCTTTGAGTTTCCTGCCATACAGTGGTGTCCAGGGTGCCTTGCTTTACATTGCTTGCCTAACCATTGTGCCCATTGTGCCTTGTTTTGCCCAGCTTTGCCATGGTGCTCATCGTGCCTTACCTTGACATGTGTTATCATGGTGTTCTTCGTGCCTTGCCTTGTCTTGGCTTGCCTTACCAGGCTACCCATGGTACCTTGCCTTGTGTTACTATGACACCCATAGTGCCTTGCCTTGCCTTGCCTTACCATGAGCTCAAGGTGCCTTGCCTTGCCTTACTATGGTGTCCATGGTGTCTTATCTTGCCTAGCCTTGCCTAGCTGCCTTGCCTTCCCTTGCCTTGCCCTGCCATAGCATGGTGCCCATGGTGACTTGTCTTTCCTTTCCTTGACTTGGATTGCCCATGGTGCTTTGTCTTGCCTTAACCTCCCATGGTATCTATGATGCCTTGCCTTGCTTCGCAGTGCCTGCCATGCCATGCTTTTTTTTTTTACCGTGGTGCCCATAGTTCCTGGACTATGGTGTTTGCCTTGCCTTGCCTTTACCTGGACTATGGTGCTTTACCTTGCCTTGCCTTACTTTGCCTTGCCTTTTCTTCCTCTGTCTTGCCTTACCATGGTGCCCATGGTGTCTTGCCTGCCTTGTCTTACAATTGTGCCCATGGTGCCTTGATTTGCATTGCCTTGCTTTGCCTTACCATGGTGCCCATGATGCCTTTCCTTGTCTTACCATAGTGCCCACTGAGTCTTCCTTTGCCTGTACCCTTGCCTTCATTAGCATTTTACCCAGGTGACTTTCCTTGCATTTCCTTGCTCTGTCCTACCTTACCATGATGCCCATGTTGCCTTGCCATGCCTTACCTTCTTTACCACAATGTCCATGGTGCACAAACTTGCATTACCTTTCATTACCATGGTGTCTATGGTACCTTGCCTTGAATTGCCATATCTTACCATTGAGCCCATCATGCCTTGCCTTTTCTGGCTTTACTTTGCCTATCATAGTGCCCATTGTGCCTTGCCTTGCCTTGCTTTACCATTGTGTCCATGGTGCCTTGCCTTGCCTTGCCATTCCGTGGTGCCAATGGTGCCTTGCCTTGACTTGCCTCACTGTGGTGTCAATGGTGCCTTTACTTCCGTTGCCCTTCCATTCTATGCTGCCCATGGTGACTTGCCTTGACTTGCCTTACCATGGTGTTCGTGGTGCCTTTATTTCCATTGCCCTTCCATTCCATGTTACCCTTGGCGCCTTGCCTTGCCTTGCATAAGAACAGTGCCCATGGTGTATTTCCTTGTCTAGCCTTGCCTCTCCATGGTGCCCATGGTGCCTTGTCTTGCCTTTCAATACCATGGTGCCCAAGGTGCCCTGCTTTGCCTTGCCTTGCCTTACCATAGTGCCCATGGCCCCTTGCATTCCCTTACCTTGCCTTGTATTTCATAGCATTGCCTTACCAAGGTGTCAATAATGCATTGCCTTGCTATGCCTTGTCTAACAATGTTGAACAAGGTGACTTGCCTTGCCTTACTATGGTGCCAATGGTGCCCTGCCTTACCTTACCATGGTGCTTATAGTGCCTTGCATTGCCTCGCCTTGCCTTTCCTTACCATGGTGCCCATGGTGGCTTGTATTTCCTTGCCTTGCCTCGACTTACCTTACTTTACCTTGGTACCCATGTTGCCTAACCTTTCCTAGCCTTCCCATACCATCATGCCAATGATGCCTTGCCTTGTTCTGTTTTCCCTAACTGTGGTGACCATGGTGGCTTGCCTTGCCTTCCCATGGTGCCCATGGTCCCTTGCCTTGTCTTACCATGTTTCCCATGGTGGCTTCCCTTGCATTGCCTAACCAAGGTGAACCTGGTTCCTTATTTTGCCTTGCCTTGAATTACCGTGATGCCCAAGGTTCCTTTCCTTGTCTTGCATTTTCTTACCATTATGCCCATGGTGCATTGCCTTGGCTTGCCTTGCCATATCATTGTGCCCATGATGACTTGTTTTCCCTTGACTTAACATGGAATTATTTCTTGCCTTACCTTACCATGATGCCTTGCCTTGCCATATCTTGGCTTGGCTTACCTTGCCTTGCCTTATCAAGGTGCTCAGGGTGGCTTGCCTTGACTGTCTTGCCATGATGCCCATGGTGCCTTACATTTCCTTGCCTTGCTTTACCATGGTGCCTTGACTTGCTTATCCATGCCTTGACTTGCCATGGTGCCAATGTTTCCTTGCATTGAGTTTTCCTTTCTTACATTGTTTCCCAGGTTGCATTATCTTGTCATGTCTTGCTTTACCATGGTGCCTATTGTGTCTTACCTTGCCTTATGATTGTGCTCATGGTGCCTTTCCTTGACTTCCTTTGCCTTACCATGGTGCCTCGGGTGCCTTGTCTTTCCTTTCCTTGCCTTACTCTGGTGCCCATGATACCTTGCCTTGCCTTATCATTGTGCTCATGATGCCCTGCCTTGCCTTGTTTTACCTTGGTGTTCATATTGCCTTAGCTTGTATTTCCTTATTTTACCATACTGCTGATGGTGCATGGCCTTTCCTTGACTTACCATGATGCCCATGTTGCCTCGCCTTGTCTTGCCTTACCATCATGCCCATGGTGCCTTGCCTTGCCTTGCCTTGTCTTACCATGGTGTACATTATGCCATGCAAGGCCCCTGGTGCCTTGCCTTGCCTTACCTTGCATTCCCATTATGCCCATGGTGTCTTCCCTTGTCTTGCCTTGCTTTGCCCTATCATGGTGCCCATGGTGCCTTGTCTTGCCTTGCCTTCTCATTTTGCCCATAGTGCCTTACCTTGTATTGACTTGCCTTACCATGATGCCCAAGTTGCCTTGCCTTATCTTTCCTTATTATGGTGCCCATGGTGCCTTGTCTTACCTTGTATTTCCTTACAAGAGTGCCAATGATGCCTTGCCTGGCCTTGCCTTACCATTGAGCTCATGGTTCCTTGCCTTGCCTTGTTTTACCATGGTGCCCATATTGCCTTAGCTTGTGTTGCCTTATCTTACCATAGTGTCAATGGTGCGTGGACTTGCCTTGCCTTACCATGGTGCTCAGGGTGTCTGTTTCTGCCTTGCCTTTCCTTGCCTTACTATGGTGCCCATCATGCCTTGTCTTGCCATGCCTTGCCATGGTGCCCTTGGTGCCATACAGTGCGTCACCTTGCCTTGCTGTGCCTTCCCTTACCATGGTGCCCATGGTGTCTTGCCTTGCCTTACCTTGCCTTTACCTACCATGGTGCTTATGGTGCCACTTCTTTCCCTGCCTTACCTTACCATGGTGCCCATGGTGTCTTGCCTTTTCTTGCCTTCACTTACTTTTCCCTGCCTTACCATGGTGCCAATGATGCTTTGCATTGATTTGCCTTGCATTGATTACTGTGGTGCCCATGGTGCCTTGCCTTGCCTTGCCTTGAGTTGTGTTGTCCTACCACAGTGCCCATGGTGCCTTGTCTTTTCTTAACAGGGTGCTCTGCTGCATTGCTTTGCCTTGCCTTGCCATGATGCCCATGATACCTTGTTTTGCCTTACCTTGCCATGGTGCGTTGCCTTGCTTTGCCTTTCCTTACCATGGTGCCCATAGTGCCTAGGCTTGATTTGTCTTACCATGATGCCCATGGTGCCTTGCCATGCCTTGCCATGCCTTGCATTGCCTTACCAAGGTGCCCATGGTTCCTTGCCTTGCCTTACTGTGCCACCCATGGAGCCCTCTGCCTACATGCTGTGCGTCACCTAATCATGATGTATATGGTGTGTGTCCTTGCCTTGCTTTAACAAGGTGCCCATGGTGCATTGCCTTGGCTTGCCTTGCCTTATCATTGTGCCATTGGTGCCTTTTCTTGCCTTGCCCTAACATGGCTCCCATGGGCCTTGCATTGCCTTTCTTCTGCTTAACTTGCCTTATATTACCATGGTGTCCATGGTGGCTTGCATTGCCTTGATTTGTCTTAACATGCTGCACATGGTGCCTCAAAAAGTACCCATGGGACTTTGCCTAACCTTGCCTTACCATGACTTGCCTTGCCTTGACTTACCTTCCCTTGACATGCCTTGCCTTACAATGGCACCCATGGTGCTTTGCCTTGCCTGGCCTAGCCTTGCCTTGTTTAACCATGGTGCCTTGATTTGCTGTGCCTTGTCTGGCTTACGATTGTGCCAATTTTGCATTACCTTCCCTTGTCTTTTCTTGCCTTACCATGGTGTCCATGGTGCCTTGAGTTTTCTTGCTTTACCTTTCCATTGAACCCATGGTACCATGCTTGCCTTGCCTTCCTTTGCCTTACATGGTGCCCAGTGTGCCTTGCCTTGTATTACCATGATGCACATGTTGCCTAGCCTTGCTGTACCTTTCTTTAGGATTATGCCCATGATTCCTTGCCTTGTCTTGCATTGCCTTTCATTGTCATGGTGCCCATTTTGCCTTGGATTGTTTTGCCTTGCCTTACTATGTTGCCAGTTATAACTTTTCTTGCCTTGTCTTGCCTTTCATGGTGCCTATGGTGGCTTGTTTTGCTTTGTCTTCCCTTGCCTTATCATGCTGCTCATGGTGCAAAAGCTTACCTTATCATGGTGACCATGGTTGGTTGACTTGCCTCCTCATGCTTTGCCTTACCATGGTGTCCATGGTACCTTTCCTTGCCTACTGGGGGCCCAGGGTGACTTACATGCCTTGCCTTGCCTTATCGTGATGCCCATGGTGGTTGCCCTTGCCTTACTGTGGAGCCCATGGCGCCTTGCCTTGCCTTACCATAATTACCATGGTGCCTTGCTTTGCTTTACCTTGGTGCCCATGGTGTCTTGCCTTGCCTAGCCTTACCATTTTGCCCATGGTGCTTTGCCTTGCCTTATGATGGTGGCCATGGTTTCTTGTCTTGCCTTGCCTTACCATGGTTCGCATGGTGCTTTGCCTTGACTTGCCTTATCATTTTGCCCATGATGTCTTCCCGTACCTTACCATTTTACCCATAGTGCCTTGTTGTGCCTTGCCATGCCTTACAATGGTATTCTGGTGCATTGCCTTGCCTTACAATGCCTTGCCTTAACATAGTTCCCAAAGTGCCTTTTGTTATCTTGCCTTGCCTTGTCTTGCCATGGTACCAATGATGCTTAGTCTTGCCTTGCCTGGTTTTACTTTACCATTGTGCCCATGTTGCCCTGTCACTATTTTCCATGATGCCCCTGGTGTCTTGCAGTGCCTTGCTTTGTTTAACTTCCCATGGTGTCAATGATCCCATTCCTTGACATGCCATTCACTTCCATGATGCCCATGGTGCTTTGCTTCGACTTATCCTGGTGCCCATGGTGCCTAGCATTGCCTTGCCTTGCTTTAAAGAGGTGCCCATGATGTGTGAACTTGCCTTATCATTGTGCCCATAATGCCTTGCTTACCTTGCCTTGTTTGCCTTACCATGGTGTCCATGGTGCCTTACCTTGCTTACCACTGTGCCAAAGGTGTCTTGCATTGCCTTACCATGGTGCCAGTGTTGCCCTTCCTTGCCTTACTATGGTGACCATGGAGACTTTCAATGCTTTATCATGGTTCCCATTGTTTCTTGTCTTGTTTTACCATGGTGCCCATGGTGCCTAGACTTACCTTAAATTACCAGTGTTTAAGGTGCTTTGCCTTGCCTTGCCTCACACTGGTGCCCATGTTTCCTTGCCTTGCCTTGCCTTATAATAATGCTCATTGTGCCATACCTAGCCTTGCCTTACTCTGGTGCCCATGATGCCTTGCATTATCTTGCCTTAACATGGTGCCCATGGTGGCTTGCATTGCCGTGCCTTGACATACCATGGTGCCCATGGTGCCTTCCCTTACCTTGCCTTACAATACCATGGTGCTCATGGCGCCTTGCCTTACTTCTGGTTTCTTGACCTCGCCATGGTGTTCATAGTGCCTTTCCATCCCTACCATGGCGCCCAGGGTGCCTGTCCTTGCCTTACCTTGACTTACCATGGTGCCTTTCCTTGCCTTACCAAGGAGCTGATGGTTTCTTGCCTTATTATGGTTCCCATGGTAACTTGCCATTTTTTAACATGGTGCCTTGCCTTACCTTGCCTTATCATGGTGCCCATGTTGACTTGCCTTGCCTTCCCACAGTGCCCATGGTGTATTACCTTGCCTTACCATGTTGGTCATTGTGCCTTACCTTGCCTTGTCTTTCCTTGCCATGGTATCCATGGTGCATTCACATGCCTTGCTTTGCCTTTCCATGCTGCAAATTGTGCCTTGCCTTACCTTGTCTGGCTCTGCCTTAACATGGTGCCCATTGTCCTTTGTCTTGCCTTGAGTTACCATGGTGCCTTGCCATGCCTTATCATGTTGCCCGTGGTGCCTTGCCTTGCCTTACCATGGTGTCCTTGGTGTCTTGCCTTGCCTTGTCATACCATGGTGCCTATAATGCCTTTTCTTTTTTTGCCTTACCATGGTGCCAATAATGCCTCGACTTACATGGCCTCACCTTACCATGGTGCCCAATTGTCTTGCCTTGCCTTGCCATACAAAGTCTTAATTTACCAGGGTGCCCATGGTGCTTTGACATGCCTTGCCTTGCTTTCCCATGGCAACTTTGTCGCCTTTCCTTTCCTTGCTTTGCCTTGTCTTCCTTTACATGGTGCCCACAGTGCCTTTTCCTGACTTTCCTTGCTTTACCATGGTGCTCATGGTTCCTTGGGTTGTCTCGCTTTACTGTGGTGCCCACGGAGAGTTATCATGCACTGTCTTGCCTTTCCATTGTGCCCATGGTGCCTTCTCTTGACTTCCCTTACCATGGTGCCCATGGTGCCTTGCCTTGCCTTATTTTACCATGGTGCCTATTTTCCCTTGCCTTGTCTTGCCTTGCCTTAACTTACCATGGTGCCTATGTTTCCTTACCTTCCCTTGCCTTACCGTGGTGCCCATGGTGCCTTTTATTGACTTGGCCTGCATTGCTTTACATTACAATGGAGCTCATGGTGCCTTGACTTGCCTTGCTTTTCTGTACCATGGTGTGAAAGTACATTCCCTTCCCATGCTTTACAGCACACGCCTTCCCTTGTCTTGCATTACCATGGTGCCAGTGGTGCCTTTCCTTGTCTTGCCTTACCTTGCTTTGCTTTGCATTTCCACACCTTGCCTTGCTTTGCCTTACCATGGTGAATATGATGACTTACCTTGCCATACCTTGCCTTACCATGGTGCCAATTGTACTTTTCCTTGCCTTGCCATGTTTATCTTACAATGATACCCATGGTTTATTGCCCTGCCTTGCCTTATCATGGTGCCCATTATGAATTTCCTTGCCTTGCCATGCTTTATTGTTAACATGGTGTCCAATGTGCCTTGCCTTGCCTTCCCATGATGCTCATGGCGCCCTGCATTGCCTTGCCTTAACACTTTGCCCATGGAGCCTTGACTTGACTTTACCTTCACTGCCTTTGCCTTGCTATTGTGCCATATATTGTCTTCCTTTGCCTTATCATGGTGCCCATGTTGCCATGCCTTGCCTTACCATGGTGCCCATTGTGCCATGCCTTGCCATGCCATGTTGCTCATGATCTCTTTCCTGGCCTTGTCTTATATTACCATGGTGCCCATTATGCTTTGTCTTGACATGTCTTGCCTTACATTGGTGTCCATAGTTCCTTGCCTTACCTTTTCTTGCCTTACCATGGTGCCCATGATGCCTTGCCTTGCCTTCCCTTGCCTTACTATTGTGACCAGTTTACTTTAACATGACTTACCTTGCATTACCATGGTGCTCATGGTGACATGGCTTGCCTTGCCTTATCATGCTCCCCATGGCGTATTCCTTTGTCTTGCCTTGCCTTATCATGGTGTCCATGGTGTCTTCCCTTACCTTGATTTGCCTATCCGTACTATGGTGCCCATGGTGCATTGCCTTCCCTTGACTTCCCTTGTCTTGTTTACCATGGTGCCCATAGTGCTTTTCCTTTCCTTGACTTTCCATGCCTTAACATGGTGCCCTGTGTGCCTTGCTTTTCCTTGACTTACCTTATCATGGTGCCCATGGTGCCTTGCCTTTCCATAGCATTTTGCTCATGATGGCTTGCTGTGCCTATTTTTTACCATGGTGCGCATGTTGCATTAGCTTTCCTTTCCATACCTTACCACAGTGCTCATATTGCTTAGCCTTGTTTTGCTTTACAGTGTTGCCCATGGTGCCTTGCCTTTCCTTGGTTGTGTCCATGGTGACTTGCCATGCCATGACTTACCATGGTACACATGGTGACTTGCTTTGCTTGCCATGCCTAACCATGGTGCACATGGTGCCTTTGCTTGCCTTACCTTAGTGCCCATGTTACCTTGTTTGACTTACCTTGCCTTGCCTTGTATTACCATATTGCCCATGGTGCCTTTCCTTGCATTACCTTGCTCTTCTTGCCTTTCCTTGCCTTACCACGGTGCCCATGTTGCCTTGCACTGCCTTGCCTTGCCATGGCACCTTTTCTTTCCTTCCCTTGTCTTACTATGGTGCATGTGATGCCTTGCATTACAGTGCCTTGCCTTGCCTTACCATAGTTTCCATGGTAACTTGCCTAGCCTTTACATGGTGCCCATGGTGCATTGCCATGCCTTCAACTGCCATGCCAAACCATGGTGCCCATGTTGAATTGCCTACCCTTTGCTTGCCTTGTCTTGATTTATTATGTTGCCCATGGTGCCTTGCCTTGCCTTGTTGTACCATGGTGCCCACAATGCCTTGTCTTACCCTGTCTGGCATTACCATGAGGGGCTTTGTGCCTTCCATTGCCTTACCATGGGGCCCATTGTGCCTTGCCTTACCATGGTACCTATGTTGTCTTTTACTGCCTTGACTTCCCTTGCCTTACCATGGTGCCCTTTAACTGGCTCCACTTGCCATGTTTTCGATGCTGTCTTACTTTTCCTTGCCTTACTTTGCCTTACCATTGTGCCCATGTGCCTTGCCTTACATTGCTTTCTCATGCCTTACCTTGGTGCCCATTGTGCGACGTTTAACCTTGTCTTACCATTTTGCCCATGGTGTTTTGCTTTGCATTACCATGATGCCGATTGTGTCTTGCTTTGCCTTGCCTTTCCATGGTTCCAATGATGCCATGCCTTGCCATGCCTTGCCTTGCTGTGCCTAGAGATACCATAGTTCTCATAGTGTCTTGCCTTACCTTGCCTTTCCTACCATGGTGATTATGGTACCTTGCATGGTCTTGTCTTGCCTTACCAAGGTGCCCATGGTGCCTTGTCTTGCTTTTCCTTGTCTTGCTTGTCCATGGTGTCTTGCCTTTCCTTGCCTTACCATGGTGCTCATATTGCCTGCCTTCCCAAGTTTCGCCTTACCATACCATGGTGTCCATGTTGCCTTGCCTTTCCATCATTACCTGCTTTTCTTGCCTTTCCTTGTCTTACCATGGTGCCCATGCTGCCTTGCACTGCCTTGCCTTGCCGTGGCGCCTTTCCCTTCCTTCCCTTGTCTTACTATGGTGCACGTGGTGCCTTGCATTACAGTGCCTTGCCTTGCCTTATCATAGTTTCCACGGTAACTTGCCTAGCCTTTACATGGTGCCCATGGTGCCTTGCCTTACCTTACATTGCCTTGCCAAACCATGGTGCCCATGTTGAATTGTGCTTTTCAATTCACCATGTGAACATGGTGCTTTTCCTTGTTTCACCTTGCCTTACCATGGTGGTCATGGTGGCATGTCTTGCCTGGCCTTGCTGTACCATAGTGCTCATGGTGCCTTGTGTTGCCTTACATTGCCATGCCTAACAATTATGCCCATGGTGCCTTGTGTTTCCATGCATTGCAATGTCTTAGAAAGGTGCCCATGATGCCTTGCCTTGTCTTACCATGGTCCCATAGTGCCTTGAATTGCCTTGCCTTGCCTTATCATGGCCCCCATAGTGCCTTGTTTTGCCTTTCCTTGCCTTATTTTCTCTTACCATTCTGCCCATGGTACATTGCCTTACCTTTCCTTGGCTTACCAAAGTGACCATGACATCTTTTCTTGCCTTGCCTTGCTTTTCCTTACCATGTTTCCCATTGTGGCTTGCCTTACCATGCCTTGCCTAGCCTTACTATGATTCCCATGGAGTCTTTCCTTGCCTTGCCTTATGATGGTACACATGGTGCCTTGCCTTGTCTTGCCTTGACTTATCCTGGTGCTTATACTGCCTTACATGGCCTTGCCTTCCATTAACACATTGTTCATGGTGCCTTGACTTCCCTTACCTTACCAAGTTTCCATAGTACCTTGCCTGATATTCCTTTACCTTGCCTTAACAAGGTGTATATGATGCCTTGTCTTGCCTTGCCATGCCTTGCATTGCCTTGCCATGGTGGCTATCATGCCTTGCATTGATGTGCTTAGCCCTATCATGCCTTGCATTATTGTGGTGACCAAGATGTCTTGCCTTACTGTGGTGACCATGCTACCTTGTCTTCCCTTGCCTTGTTATGCGTTTCCTTACCATAGTTTCCATGATGCATTAACATGCCTTGCCTTGCCTACCACGATGCCTACAGTACTTTTCTGTGCCTGGCCTTGCCAGGCTTTCCATGGTGCCCATGCTCCCTTTGCCTTGTCCAGCCTTGTTTTTCCTTGCCATTGTGCCCATGGTGCATTGCCATGCCTTCAACTGCCTTGCCTGACCTTGACTTACCATGTTGCCCATGGTGCCTTTCATTGTCTTACTTTGCCTTACCATGGTGCCCATGGTGCCTTGCCTTGATTTGTCTTGACATACCATAGTTCTCATGCTGCCTATTCTGTCTTACCATGCCTTTCCAAGGTTTCCCATGGAGTCTTCTCTTGCTGTGCCTTGTCTGACCATGGTGCCTTGCCTTGTTTTGCCTTGATTTACCATAATGCCAGTGGTTCCTTGCCTTGAATTATTTTTTCCTGTCTTACAATGCTGCTAATGGTGTCCTAACTCGCCTTGCCTTACCATGATGCTTATAGTTCCTTGCCTCATTTTATCTTAACATGGTGCCCATAATGCATTGCATTGCCTTGCCTTGCCTTTCCATGGTGTCCAACGGGCCTTACCTTGCCTTGTCATGCCTTACTATGGTGCCCATGGTGCGTAGCCTTGCTTTGCTTGGCCTTAACATGGTGCCCTTGGTGTGTTGACTTTCCTTGCTTTCCTTTGTATTACCATGGTGCTAATGGTGCCTTTCCTTGCCTTACCATGATACCATGGTGACTTGCCTTGCCTTTCTTTGCTTTTCCGTGGTGCCCATGGTGACTTGCATTACCATGGTGCCCATGATGCCCTGGCTTGTCTGGCCTTTCTGTGCCATGGTGTACATGGTGACTTGCCATTCCTTGCTTTCCTTACCATGGTGCCCATGGTGTCTTGCCTTGCTTTTCTTCGTTTTGTCATCTCTTACCATTGTGTCCATGATGACTTGCCTTGCCTTTCCTTGCCATACCATGGTGCCTTGCCTTAACATGGTACCCATGGAGCCTGGTCTTGCCTTGTCTTGCCTTGCCATACCATTGTGCTTTGCCTTGCCTTACCATGGTGCCATGGTGAATTATCTTGAATTTGCTTTCCTTGTCTTACCATGTTGCCCATAGTGTGATGACTTTCCTTGATTATTATGGTTCCCTTGGTGACTTGCCTTGCCTTGCCTTGTTTCTTGTTCTGATCATGGTGCCTTGCCTTGACTTGCCTCACCTTATTACATTGACCATAGTAACTTGCCTTGTCTTGCCTTACCATGGTGCCAATGTTGCCTTGCATTGCCTTACAATAGTGCCCATGGTGCCTTGCCCTGCCTTGCTTTTCTTTGCCTTGAGTTAACATGGTGCCCATGGTTCCTTGCCTTGGCTTTCCTTTCCTTCACTTATTTTGAAGCCCATGGTGCCATGCATTGCCTTGCTTTGGCCTTTACTTGATTTACCATGGTGCACATGATACTTGCCCTGACTTTCTGTGAATTGCATTACCATGGTGGCCATGGTGCCTTGGGCACTTTGGAATGGCAAGTCAAGTCAAGGAAATGCATGGCACCATGGGCACCATGGACACCATGGAAAGTCAAGTCTAGGCATGGAAAGGCACCATGGACACCATGGTAATCTAAGACAATGCAATATGGGCAAAATGGTAAGGCAAGGCAAGGCAACTCAAGACAGCAAGAAACGGTGTTAAGGCAAGGAAAAATGTGGCAAAGCACCACTTGGTTCGGGTATGACATGGCAAAGCACCATGGAATCCATTGTAAAGCAAGACATGGCAAGGGAAGGGATGGCACCATGGGCACCATGGTAAGGAAAGGAAAGTCAAGGGAAGGCAAGGTGCCATGTGAACCAAGGTAAGGCAAAGCAAAGCAAAGTACCATGGGAATCATGGTAAGGAATGGCAAGGCATGGCAAGGCAAGGCACCACGTGCACTATGGCAAGGCAAGGCAAGGAAGGAAAGGCACCTTAGGCACCATGGTCAGGCAAGGCAACGTAAGGAATAATGGCCATGATGGTAAGGCAAGACACCATGGGCCCAATGGTAAGGCAAGGCAAGGCACCATAAGCACTGTAGTAAGGCAAGCAATGCAAGGCAAGACAAGTAAAGACAGCAGGGGACCATAGTAAGGCAAGGCTCATGGCAGGGCAAAAATGCCACCATGGTAAGGCAAGGAAGACACTAAGCTGACAAGGTAAGGCAAGGCAAGGAAAGGCACAATTGACACGATAATAAGGCAATGCAAAGTAAGTCACCATGGGTTCCATGGTAAGGCAAATGTAGGCAAGGCAAGATTAGGCACCATGGGCCCCATGATAAGGAAAGGCAAAGCACCATGGATACCATGGCAAGGAAAACAGTGCAAGAAAGATAAGCCAGGGCACCATGGGCAACATGGAAGGGCAAGGGCAGGTACAATGGGCAGCATGGTAAGTCAAGGAAAAGCAACACAAGGCAAGGCACCATAATCAAGATGCTCAGGCAATTCAAGGCAAGGCAAACTACTAAGGTCAGCATGGTAAAGCAAGACAAAACAAACCAATGCACCATGGGCACATTGGTAAAGCAAGGCAAGGCACCATATGGACCATGGTGAGCCAAGGTGAGGAAATGCAAGGTCTGATAGGCATCATGGTAAGAAAAAGCAAGGCAAGGCACCATGTGCACTATGGTATGCCAAGGCAAGACAGGGAATCATGGAATCCATGGTACCTCAATGCAAGGCAAGGCAAGGCATTGCATCATGGGAACCACCATAATGCATGGAGAGTCACCATAGGAATCACAGTAGTGAAGGGAAGGCACAGCAAGGCACCATAGGCATGATGGTAAGGCAAGGCAAGGCATGGAATGTCAGGGCACCAAGGGCACCATGGTAAAATACAGGAAGGCACTATGGGCATGATGGTAAGGCAAGGCAAGGCAAAGCACCATGGATACAATGGCAAGGCAAGAAAAGGCAAGGTAAGCCAGGTACTGTGGGCACCATAATAAGGGAAGTCAAGGAAATGCACATCAAGGCACAAAGAAATGATAGTAGGGGAAGGCAAGGCATGGCCATGCACCATTGGCACCAAAGTAAGGCATAGTAAGACACCATGATCAACATGGTAATGCAAGAAATGGCAAGATAAGGCATGGCACCGAAGTCACCATGATAATTCAAGGAAAGTCAAGGCAAGGCAATGCAAGGCACCATGGGAACCATAATAAGGAATGTCAAGGCATGGCACCATGGGAACCGTGGAAAGGCATGGCAATGCATGGCAAGGCAAAGCATCATGGGCACCATGGTGAGGCAAAGCAAAGCCTGGTAAGTCTCCATGGGCATCATGCTATGACAATGACATGCTCAGCAAGGAACCATGAGCACCATGGTAAGAAAAGGCAAGGCAAGGCACCATGTGCACTATGGAAATTAAATGCAAGGCTAGACACCAGGTGCATAATGGTAAGACAAGGCAAGGAAAGGCTGCATATGCACCATGTTAAGATAAGGCAAGGCACCATAAGCACCATGGTAAGGCACGGCAACTCAAGGCAAGGCAAATCAAGGAACCAGGGGACCATGGTAAGACATGACAAGTCATGGCAGTGTACCATTGGCGCCATGGTAAGGCACGGCAACACAGCATGGGACCGAGGTAAGGCAAGACAAGACACAATGGACACCCTGGTAAGTCAAGGCAAGGTAAGGCACATAGGGCACCTTGGTTAGGCAAAGATAGGCAAGGCCAGGCAAGGCACCATGGGCAAAACGGAAAGGTAATATTAAGCAAGGCATCATGACACCCATGGTAAGGTAACACAAGGCAAGGCACTATAAAGACCATGGTAAAGCAAGGCAAGGCATCATGGGAACCATGGTAAGGAAAGTGAAGGTACAATGGGCAAAACAGTAAGGCAAGGCAAGGCAAATAAATGCAGTAAGGGCACCGTGATAAGGCAAGGCAAGGCAGCATGGACACCATGGTAAGACAAAGCAAGGCAAGGAAGATAAGAGAAGTCACCATGAGCAGGATGGTATGACAAAGCTGGGCACCATGGTAAGCTAAGGCAAGGCAACACAAAGCAAGAAAACAGGAAACATGGTTAGGCAAGTCAAGGCAAGGCAAGGTACCATGGGCACTATGATAAGAAAAGGCAAAACATCACAATGCACCATGGGCACCTTGGTAAGGGAAGGCAGGGAATGAAATCCCGGCATTATGAGCATCTTGATAAGTCAAGACAGGGCACATGGGCACCATGATTAGAAAGACATGGCAAGGCATTGCAAGGCACCGCTGGCACCATATTTAAACAAGGCAAGGTAATGCAAGGTGAAGCAATGTACTATGGGCACCATGGTAAGACAAGGTGTCAAGGCAAGCCATGGCAAGAAAAGACAAGACAAAGAACCATGGTTATCCGGTGAGGCAAGGCAGGACAAGGACAGGTATGATGGGCACAACAGTAAGTAAAAGCAAAACAGGGCAAGGCACCATAGGTGCCATGGTAAGACAGGACAAGGCAATGCAAGGCCCCATTGGAAACATGGTAAGGCAAGGTAATGTACAATGGGTACCATGGTAAGGCAAGGCAAGGCAATTCAACCACCATGGGCCCTATGATAAGGCAAAGCAAGTCACCATGGTAAGGCAAGGCAAGGCACCTAGGGCACCATGGACAAGGAAGGTAGGCAAGGCAAGGAAAGGCACCATGGGCATCATGGTAAGAAAAGTCAAGGCAAAGCAAAGCACGGCACTGTGGGAACCATGGTAAGGCAAGGCAAGGCACCATGGGATCCATGGTATACCAAGGTAAGGAACAGCAAGGCAAGACACCATGTGCACTATGGGAAGGCAAGTTAAGGGATTACACTGTGGGCAACAGGGTATGGCATGGCAAGGCAAATCAATGCAAGGCACCATTGCATCATGGTAAAGCAAGGCAAGGCGAAGCAAAGCAAGGCATTGGGGCAGCAAGGTAAGGCACCATTGGCATCATGTTAAGGTAAGGCAAGTGACCATGGGCACCATGAAATGGCAATGCCAGGCAAGGCAAGGAACAATTTCCCCTCATATAAGAGAGGGCAAGCAAAGCAGAGCAAGGCATCATGGGAACATGGTTAGGAAAGACAATGCAAGGCAAGGAACCATGGGAACAATGGTAACTCAAGTCAAAACAAGCCAATGCCCCACAGGCACCTTGGTAAGACAAAGCAAGGCAAGACACCATGTACACCATGTTAATGCCAGACAAGGCAACGCACTATGGGGAATATGGTGATGCAAGATAAAGCAAGGTATGATGGTCACCACGGTAAGGGAAAGCAAAACAAGGCAAGACACCATGGGTAATGCAAGACAAGGAAAAGCAAGTAATCATGGGCACTGTGTTAAAGCAAGGCAAGGCAACACAAAGCACCAAGGGCACCATGGTAAGCCAAAGCAAGGCAAGGCAAGCATGGCATCGTGATAAGGCAAGGCAAAGCAAGACACTAAGGGCACCATGGTAGGTCAAGAGAACACAAGGCAAGGCAAGGCACCATGGCACCAAGCGCATGGTAAGACAAGGCAAGGAAATGAACCATGGGTATGATGGTAACGTAAGACAAGTTATGGGAAGCCAAGGCAAGGCAAAACATCATGTGTGCCATTGTGATGCAAGACAGGCCAAGACCAGGTAAAATGGGCCTCATGGTTAAGCAAAACAAAACAAGGCACAGCACCATGGGTGCCATGATAAGACAACTCAAGGCAAGGCAAGGCACCAAGGGAGCCATGGAAAGGTAATGCAATGTACCATGTTAAGGCAAGGAAAGGAAAAGCAAGCAAAGGCATCATGGGCACCATCTTAAGACAAGGCAAGGCACCATGGGTACCATGGTAGTGATAAGAAAGGCACCCAAAGGCACCAAGGGCACCACAGCACTGCATGGCAAGGTATGGAACAGCACAGCATCAAGGACACTGAGGTAAGACACGGAAAGACACCATGGGCACCACAGTAAGGCAACGCAAGGCATGGCAAGGCAAATCACTATGGGTACCATGGTAAGGAAAGTAAAGCCAAGGCAACACAAGGTACCAGGGGGATCATGGTAAGGCAAGGCAAAGCAAGGCATGTCAAGGCACCAAGAAACGATGGAAAGGTAAGTCAATGCATGGCAAGGCACCATTGGCTCCAAGGTAACGCATGGCAAGGCACCATGTGCACCATGGTAAAGCTAGGCATAGCAAGGCAACGCTTGTCACAATGGGCAACATGGTAATTAAAACTCAAGAGAAGGCAAGGCACCATGGGAACTATTGTAAGGCAAATCCAATCAAGGTACCATGGGAACCAGGGTAAGGCAAATCAAGGCATGGTATGGGAAGGCACTATGGGCATCATGGTAAGGCAAGGGAAGGCACCATGGTATGGTAAGGCAAGGCAACACAATGCACCATGGGCAGTATGACAAGGCAAGGCAAAGCAAGGCAACACGGACACCATAGTAAGGCAAGGCAAGGAAATGCAAGCACAATGGGCACCATGGAAAGGCAACACCAGGCAACACAAAGCATTATGGGCTTTGTGGTAAAGCAAGCAAGGCAAAGGAAAGGCAAGACATCATGGACATGGTGGTAAGGCAAGGCAAGTAACCATGGGTACCATGAAAGGCAAGACAATGCAAGACAAGGCAAGTAAAAGCACCAGGGGACCATGGTAAGGCAAGGCAAGGCACAACAATGCACCATTGGCACCATGGAAAGGCACGGCAAGACACCATGGGCATCAAGGTAAGGCGTGGCAAGGCACAATGAAAACCCTGGTAAGGCAAGGCCAGGTAAGGCACCACGGGCACCATGGTAAGGCAAGGGTAGGCAAGGCAAGGCAAGAAACTATGGGCACAAGGGTAATTCAAGGCTAGGCAAGGCACCTTGGGTACCATGGTAAGGCAAGGCAAGGCTAGGCACCATGGGGACCATGGTAATGCAAGTCAAGGCACCATGGGTACCATGGTTAGGCAAGGAAAGGCACCATGAGCACCATAGTAAAGACGGGCAAGGAATCATGCACACAGTGGTATGGCAAGTCATGGCTTGGCACCATGGGCACCATGGCAAGGCATGGCAAGGCACTATGGGCACCATGGTAAGGCAAGACGAGGCAAGGCAAGGCAGGCAAGGCACCATACTTACCAATGTAAGGCAAGGCAAAGCAAGAAAACGCAAGGCACCATGAGCACCATGGTGATGCAAGGCCAGGAAAGGCAAGGCACAAGTTAACCATGGTAAGGCATGAAATGACGTGGCAAGGCAACATGGGCACCATGGTAAGGCACTGCAAGGCATCATGGGCAGCATGGAAAGAAAAGGCAAGGCAAGAAAAGGTAAAGCACCATGATCACTATGGTAAAGAAAGGCAAACAAGGCAAGGCACCATATGCAACATGGTAGGGCAAGGGAAGGTATGACAAATTAGGGCAACAAGGTCCCTGGGCTAAGGCAAGGGTAGGCATGTCACCATGGCACCATGGTAATTTAAGGCAAGACAACATGGGCAATATTGTAAGCAAGGCAATCCAAGGCACCATGGGAAACATAGTGAGGCAAGGCAAGGCAAGGCATGGCACTATGGGCACCGGGGTAAGGTGTAGCAAGGCACCTTGTGCATCATGGAAAGGCAAGGTGGGGAATGATGAAAACCATAGTAAAGCAAGACAAGGCATTATCAGAAACATAGTATGGCAAGGCAAGCCACTGTGGGCACCTTGGTAAGTCAAGGCAAAGAATGATGTGAAATTGTACCATGGTAAGGAAAGGCAAGAAATGGCACCATGAATACCATGGGCGCCATGGTAAGGCAAGGTAGGGCAAGGCAAGGCATTATTAGCACCATGGTAAGACAAGGGAAGGTAAGGCATGGCAAAACACGTGGACACCATAATAAGGAACGGCAAGGCAGCAAGAGCATCATGGTAAGGCAAGGCAAGGCACCACGGACAACATGGTAAGGCAAAGCAAGCCAATGCACAGCAAGGCACAACAGGCACCCTGGTAAGGCAAAGCTAGGCACCATGAAAAACATGGCAAGGCAAGGAGATGCAAAGCAATTCAAGGCTAGTCACCATGGGCACCAATAGAAGGGTAGGTAAGGCAATGAAAGGGAAGGCACCAGGAACACCATAGTAAGGCAAGGAAAGTCATCATGTGCACCATGGTAAGGTGAGTCAAGGCAAAACAACACAAGTCACCATGGGAAACAGAGTAAATCAGGCAAGGGACCGTGGACAACATGGTAAGGCAAGGCAAGGTAAGGCACCATAAGAAACATGGTGTGGCAAGATAAGAAACATGGTGTGGCAAGATAACGTACCTTTGGCACAATGTTAAGGCAAGGCAAGCAAAGGCACCATGGGCACCATAGTAAGGCAAAATAAGGCAACATGGAAAAGCAAGGCAAGGTAAGGCAAAGCATCATTGGCACCATGGTAAAGCAAGGGAAGTTAAGGCATGACAAGGAACCATGGGGACCATGGTAAGGCAAGGTACCATGGGCATTATGGTACTGCAAGGCAAGGGAAGGCAAGGCAGCATAGGCACCATGGTAATGCATTGGAACACAATGCAAGGTACAATGGGAACCATGGCAAGGAAATGCAAGGCAAGTGAAGGCAGGTCAAGGAACAATGGGCACCATAATAAGGCAAAACAGGGCAAGGCAAGGTGAAGCACCATGGTCACCAAGGTAAGGAAAGGCAAGGCAACAGGTTAGGCCATGCAAGGCAAGTCAAGTCAATGCCAGGCACCATGGGCACTATGGTAAAGCAAAGCAAGGCACCATGAGCACCATGGTAGTACACAGCAAGGCAAGGAAAGACACCGTGGGTAACAATGTATGACAAGGCCAGGCATGGCACAGCAATGCACATAGGGCACCTTGGTAAGAAATGGTAAGGCACCATGAGTATAATGGTAAGGCAAGTCAAGGTAACACAATACACTATGTATACTATGGTAGGCAAGGCAATGCAATGCAATCACCAGGGTACCATGGTAAGGCAAAGAAAGACACAGCAGGGCACCATGGGCACCATGGTAATGCAAGAAAAGGCAAGGTACCATGGGGAACATGGAAAGTAAGGTGAGGCAAGGCAAGGAACCATGGGAACCAGGGTAAGACAAGGCAAGCAAGTCACCATGGGTACCATGGTAAGTTAAGTCAAGGCAGGGCACCATGGGAACCATGGTAAAGCATTGCAAGTCTCCATGGGCACCATGGTAACACAAGGGAAGGCATCATAGGCACTGCTGTAAGGCATTGCAAGGCACCATTGGCACCGTGGTAGGAAAAGTAAGGCACCATGGACACGAATGTAAGGCAAGCAAGGCAATGCAAGGAATGGCAAGGTGCTATGTAAGGCAAACAATGCAAGGCAAGGAAAGGCACCATGGGAACCATCGTAAGGCAAGGCAAGGCATTTTGGGCATTATGGTAAGGAAAGTCCAGACAGCATGGGCACCATTTTAAGGCATGGTAAGGCAAGGCAAGCCACCATGGGCACTATGAACATGCAAGGAAAGGTGAGGAAAGGCACCCTGGCAACATGGGAATATAAAAAAGGCAAGGCACAGCAAGGAGCCACAGACACCATGGAAAATTTCAGCAAGGCAACATGGACACAGTGATAAAGTAAGGCAAGGTAAGGAAAGGAAAAACATCGTGGGTATCAAAGTAAGACAAGGGAAGGCAAGGTAATATAAGGCACCATGGGAACCATGGTAAGACAAGGAATGCCAAGGCATGTCAAGGCACCAGGGTACCATGGTAAGGCAAGGCAAGTCAAAACAAAGCAGAATGGGCACCATGGTAAGGCAAGGGAAAGAACCATGAGCACCATGGGAAGGCAAAGAAAGGCACAATGAGCATTATGATAAGGCAAGTTATGGCAAGGCAAGGCAGCATGGGCAACATGTTAACAAATGGGAAGTCAATGCAATGCACCATGGGAAGCATGGCAAGGAAACTCAAGGCAAGTAAAGGCAAGTCAAGAAACCATAGGCACGATGAAAAGCAAGGCAAGGCAAGGCAAGCTAATGCATAGTAAGAAAATTCAAGGCAAGGCCCACATGATGGGAACCATGGTAAGGCAAGGCAAGGGAAAACACCATGGTCATAATGGTAAAACAAGGCAAGGCAGAGAACCATGAGCACAATGGTAATTCAACAGAAGTCAAGTCAAGGCAGCATGGGCAACATGTTAAGGCAAGGCAAGTCTAGACACCATGGGGACAACAGTAAGAAAAGACAAGGAAAGACAATGTACAACATGCACCATGGTAATGGAAGGCAAGGCAAGGCAAGTCACCATAGGCACCATGGTAATGAAAGACAAAGAAATGCAAGCCAAGGCACCATGGCTAGCACAGGCACCATGGCTAGCACAGGCACCATGGCTAGCACAAGCACCATGGTAAGACAAGGCAGAGCAAGGCAAAGCAAGGCAAGGCACCATTGTAAACCAAGGCAATGAAAGGAAAGGCAAGGCACCATGGTCACCATGGTTTGTCAAGGTAAGGCAAGGAAAAGCAAGACACTGCACCTTGGACTCGAAGGTAAGGCAAGGCAATGCGCCATGGTCAACATGGTTAGGAAAGGCATGGTAAGGCAAAGCAAGGCACCATGGACACCATGATAATGCAAGGCAAGGCAGAGAAAGGCACCATGGACACCATGGTAAGGCAAGGCAAGGAAAGGCACTATGGGCATGATGGTAAACAAGGCAAGGCAATGCTAGATAAGGCAATGTACCATGTGGAGCATGGTAAGTCCAGGCAAAGAGAGACAAAGCAAAGCAACATGGGTAGCATGGTAACTCAAGGCAAGGCAAGGCAAGGCACCAAGAACAATACAGTAAAGCAAGGCAAGTCAAGTTAAGGAACCATGAACACCATATTAATGTAAGGCAAGGCAAGGCAAGGCAAAATGAGCACCATGTTAAGACCAAGCAAGGCACAATGGGCACCATGATAATGCAAGGCATGACAAGGCAAGACAGCATGGGCAACATGGTAATGAATGGGAAGGCAATGCAAGGCACCAAGGGAACCATGGCAAGGCAAGGAAAGGCAAATGAAAGCAAATCAAGGAAAAATAGGCACCATGGTAAAGCAAGGCAAGGCAAGGCAAGGCAAGGAAAGGCAAAGCAGCATGATCATCAAGATAAGGCAAGGCAAGGCACAATGGCTAGCACCAACACCTTGGTAAGATATGGCAGAGCATGGCAAAGCAAGACAAGTCACCACAGGCACCATTGTAAATGAGGGAAGGAAAGACAAGGCAAGACACAATGGTGACCATGGTTCTGCAAAGCAAGACAAGGCAAGATGCTGCACAATGGGCACTATGGTAAGGCTAAGCAAGGCAAGAGAAGGCACCACGTGCCTCATGGTTAGGTAAGGCAAGGAATGGCAAGATGAGGCTCAATAGGCACCAAGGTAAGGCAAGGCAAGGCACCATGCACACCATTGTAAGGCAAGGTTAGGCAAAATAAGGCACCATGTGCATTATGGTATGGCAAGGAAAGGTAATCCTGGGCACTATGGGCACCATGATAAGACAAGGCAAGGCAATGCACCATAGTCACCATGATAAGGAAAGACAAGGTAAGGCAACGCAAGGCACCATGGAACAACATGGTAAGGCAAGGCAAGGCAGGGGAATGCAACATGTGTGCCATTGTAAGGCAATGGAAGTCAAGGTATCATGGGCATAATGGTCAGTTAAAGTAAGGCAAGGCAAGGTGCCATGAACACCATGGTGAGGCAAGGGAAGACAAGTCAAAGCACCATAGTCACCAGGGTAAATCAAGGCAATGCAAGGCACTGTGGGCAACACAGCAAGACAAGGCAAGGCACCATGGGCACAATTGTATGCAGTGGCAAAGCACCATGGGCACCAGGATAAATAAAGGCAAGGCAAAACCCTGTGGGCACCATGGTAAGGCAAAGAAAGGAAAGGCATCATGGTCACCATAATAAGGCAAGGCAAGGAACCATAAACATCTTATTAGGGAAAGGCAAGGCAAGTCACCACTGGCACCATGGAAAGGCAAGGCAGGGCAGACAATGCAAGGCAAAGTGATCACCACAGTAAGGCAAGGCAACATGGACACCATGGTAAGATTAGGCAAAGCAAGGCAAGGCAACCATAGTAAGGGAAGGAAAGTCAAGGTAAGGCGCCATGCGGACCATAGAAATGTAAGGCAAGACCAGGAATATTTGGCACCACGATAAGGTAATTCAAGACAAGTCAAGGCATGGTAAGACAAGGCACCAAGGGCACCATGGTAAGGCAATGCAAGGCAAGGCTTTATGAGCAGAATGACTACGTAAGGCAAGGCAAGGCAAGGCACCATAATCCCCATGGTTAAACAAGGCATGGCAATGCCAAGCACCATGGGCACCATGGTAATGCAAAGCAAGGCAAGGCGTGGAACCATGGATACCATGGTCAGGCAAGGCAAGGTAAGGCAAGGATACATGGGCACCAAAGTAGGGCAAGGCAAGGAAGGCAATGCAAGGTACAGTGGGCACCAAGATAAGGCAAGGCACCATAGTTGCCATGTTAAGGCAAGACAACTTGGGCACAATGGAAGGCAAGGCACCATTGGCACCATGGTAAAGCAAAGCAAGGCAGGCAAGCAAGGCACAGTGGGAACAAAGATAAAGAAAGGTAAGGTGAGGTAAGGCCATTGGCACCATGTCAAGGCAAGGCAAGGCAGCATTGCAACAATGATAAGGCAATGCCAGGTGAGGCAAGGCACCATAAGCACTATGGTAAGGTAAAACAAGGCAAGGAAAATGGGCACCATGGTAAGAAAGGCAAGATAAGACAGTGACCCATGGGTACCATGGTTAAACATGGCAAGGCAAAGCAAGGCAAGCCACTATGTGTAACATGAACATGCAAGACAAGGGAAGGCACCGTAGACACTATCATATGGCATCCTAAGGCATGACAAGGGACCTTTGACAAGGCAAGTCAAGGCACCATAGGAACCACGGGAAGGCAAGGCAAGGCAGAGCAATTCACATGGGCACCATGGTTAGGCAAACAAGGCAAGCAAGGCACCATGGGCACCATGGTAATGCAAAGCAAGGCAAGACAAGGCACCATGAGCTCACCAGCACAATGTTAAGGCAAAGCAAGGTAAGGCAGCACAGGCACCATGATAAGACAAGGGAAGGCAAAACTAAGAAAGGAGCCATACGCACCATGTCAAAGCACAGCAAGACATAGCAAGACATTTTGGGCACCATGTTAAGGCATGCAAGGCAAGGCAATGCACCATTGGTAGCCTAGTAAGTGAAGGCAAGGCATGGAAAAGAAACAAAGGGCACCATGGGCATCATGGTAAGAAAAGGAAAGGCAAGTCAACATGGGCACTGTGGCATGGCAAGGGAGGGCAAGGCAAGAAACCATGGTAAATCATGGCAAAGCAATAAGGGCACCATGGTAAAGCAAGGCAATGCAAGGAAGGGCACCATGGGCACAAATGCAAGGCAAGGCCAGGCACCATGGGCACCATTGTAAGGAAATGTAAGGCAAGATGAGCACCATGATAAGGCAATGCAAGACACCATGGACATCATGGTAATGTAAGGCAAGGTACCTTACATTACCATCATGGTAAGACAAGGCAAGACAAACACCATGGGCACAATGGTATGGCAAAGCAAAGCAATGTAATGCAAACCCAGGCAACATAGGAACCATGGTAAGGCAAGATAAGGCAAGGCAAGGCACCATGAACACCATATTAAGGCAAGGCAAGGTAAGAGACTCTGGGAACCAAAGTAAAACAGAGCTTAGCTACCATGGACACAACGGTAAGGGAAGGTATGGCATGGTAAGAAAAAGACATCATGGAGACCATGACAAGGTAAAGCAAGGCAACATGGGAAAAATTTTAAGGCAAGGCAAGGCCAGACAAAATAGTAAGCCAAAATAGTAAGGCAAGACAAAGCAAGGCAAAGCACCATCAACACCATGGCAGGCAAAGCAAGGCAAGGAAAGGCACCATGGGTACCATGGTAAGGCACGGACACGCAAGGCAAGGCATCATGGGCACTATGGTATAGCAAGTAAATGCAAGGCAAGGCAAGGAAAGGCAAAGCACAGTGGAAACCATGGTGAGGCAAGGCAAGGCATGACAAAATGGGCACCATGATAAGGAAAGGAAAGGTAAGACAAGGCACCTTGGGCACTATGGTAGGTCAAGCGAAGGCACTATGAGTACAATGGTTAGGTAAGGCAAGGCATGTCACCATGGGTACCATGGTAAGACAAAGCAATGGAAAGCAAGAGAATGCAAGGCATCATATGCACCATGGGAAGGCAAGGTTATGCAAGGCAAAGCACTATGAACACCATAGTAAAGCAAGGCAAGGAATGACAAGGTACCATGGACCTCATGATAAGGCAAGGCAAGGTAAGGCAAGTCACCATGGGCACCATTGTAAGGCAAGGCAAGGTAAGGAAAGGCACTGCAAGGTAAGAAAAGGCACTTGATTTACCTGGTATAGCAAGGCAAGGAATGACAAGGCAACATGGACCTCATGATAAGGCAAGGCAAAGTAATTAAAGGCACCATGGGCACCATGGTACAGCAACACATCACAAACATGGGAAGGCAAGGTAAGGCAAGTCACCATGGGCACTGTGGTAAGGCAAGACAAGGTAAAGTACATTGGGCACCAAAATAAGCCAAAGCAGGGCAAGGAAGGCAAGGCAGGGCATTATTGGCACCATGGTAAGGGAAGGCAAGAAAAGGCAAGACACCATGGGCATCAAGGTAAGGCAAAGGAAGGCAAAGCACCATGGACACCAAGGTAAGATAAGGCAAAACAAGGCAAGGCACTATGGGCACTATGGTACTGATGGCCAATGCAAGGCAAGACAGGGCACTATGGGCACTATGGTAAAGTAAGGCAAGGCTAGGAAACATGGGCACCTTGGTGACACTATTCAAGCAAAGCAAGGCAAGGCATGGAAAGGTTATTCAAGGCACCATGGGCACAATGGTAAGGCCAGGTAAGGCAAAGAATTATAGGCACTATGAAAAGGCAAAGCAGGGCACCATGGGCACCATAGTAAGGCAAGGCAAAACAACGCAAGCACCACGGACACCAGGGTACAACAAGACAAAGTAAGGCAAGAAAAGGCACTATGGGCAACACGGTAAGGCATGGTAGGCCAAGGAACCATGGAACAATGGTAAGGCAAGGTAAGGCACCATGGGCACCATGGTAATTCAAAGCAAGACAAGTCAAGGCACCATAGTCACCATGGTACAGCAAGACCAGGCAAGGCAAGACAAGGCACCATGGTTACCATGCTAAGGAAAGGCACGGAACCATGGACATCATGGTAGTGCAAGACAAGGAAAGGCAAGGCACCCGGGACATCATGATAAGGCAAGGCAGGTCCAGGCACCATGGATACCCTGGTAAGGCAAGGCAAGGCAAGACGCCATGGGCGCCATGGTAGGGCAAG
This sequence comes from Callithrix jacchus, assembly GCF_049354715.1. Taxonomy (NCBI): domain Eukaryota; kingdom Metazoa; phylum Chordata; class Mammalia; order Primates; family Cebidae; genus Callithrix; species Callithrix jacchus. Next base: position 58,322,086 of record NC_133524.1, on the reverse strand, counting down.
GCAAGTCAAGTAAGGAAACATGGGCACCATGGTAAGGCGGGGGAAAATGAGGCATGGAAAGCACCATGGGCACCATGGTAAAAAATAATGCAAGACAGTATTGGCACAATGGAAAAGCAAGGCAAGGCAATATACCATTGACACCAAGGTAGGGCAAGACAAGGCAAAAAAAAGGAACAAAAATCATTATGGGCACCAAAGTAAGAAAAGAAAAGGAAAGGCACCATGGGAAATGTTGTAAGTCAATTCAGGGGAAGGCAAGGCACCATCAGCCCACTTGTAAGGCAAAAAATGTCTAGGAACCATGGGCACCATGATAAGGAAAGGCAAGATCCATGGGGAATAAGGTCAGGCATTGCAAGTCATTATGGGCACCATAGTAAAACAATGTTAACCACAATGGACACCATGATAAACCAAGGCAAGGCAAGTCAAAGAACTCATCATGGGCACAATGGCAAGGCAAGGCTAATAGGCATCATATTAAGGCAAGGCAAGGCAAGGCAATGCACCATGGGCACCATGTTAAGGCAAGACAGCTCACCACAGAAAAATTGGTAAGCCATGACTAAGAAAGCACCACAATGGGCAGCATGGTAGGGAAAAATGGGCACCATGGTAAGGCAAGGCAAGGCAAAGCAAGGCACCATGGGCACAACGGTAACGTAAGACAAGGCATCATGTGCACAATGATAAGGCAAGGGAAGTCAAGGCAATGCAAGGTACCTTGGGCATCATGGGGACAATGGTAAGGCAAAGCAAACAAGACAAAGCAAGGCAAGTAACAATGAACAACATAAGACAAAGCAAGACAAAATAAGGCATCATGGGAACCATGTAAGTCAAAGAAAGGCAAGGAAAATCACAATGGGAAACATGGGAAGGCATGGCAATGAAAAGCAAGGCAATGTGGGCACAACAGTAATAAAGGACAGGGCAAGGCAACATGGGCACCATGGGAAACAACACAAGATAAGTCAAGGCAATGCACCATGGGCACCATGGTAGGCCAAGGTAAGCCAAGACAAGGCACCATGGGCACCATGGTAATGCAAGGCAAAGCAAATTGTGCACTATGGTAATGTAAAACAAGGCTAGCTAAGGCAACATGGGCACCATAATATAACAAAGGAAGGCAAGGCACCATGAACACAATGGTGAAACAAGGCAAGGCAAGGCACTATGGGCACCATGGTAAGCCAAGAAAGGCAAGGCACAATGGACACCAGAGTAAGGCAAGGAAAGAAAAGGCACCCAGGGCACCATGGTAAGGCAAGGGAAGGCAAGGGAAGGCAAGGGAAGGCAAGATACCATGGACACCATAGTATACAAGGCAATACAAGGCAAGGTAGCGCCATGCACCATGGGCACCATGGTAAGACAACAAAAAAAAAGGCAAAGCAAGGCACTATGGGCACCATGGTAAGGCAAGGCAATTAAAGACAAGGCAACAGGACACCATATGAAAACAAGGAAAGTCAAGAAAATGCACCATGGGCAGCATGGTAAGATGAGAAAAGGCAATGCAAGGCAAGGCACCATTAACATCATGGTAATGCATGGCAAGGCAAGTTATGGCACCCTGGGCACCATGGTAAGGCAAGGCAAGGCACCATGGGCACAGTGACAAGAAAAGGCAAGGCAAGGCCAGGCACCATGGACACCATGGTAAGGCAAGGCAAAGCAAAGCACAATGCTCAACATGGTAAGGTAAGGCAAGGCAAGGCAAGGCACCAAGAGCACCATGGTTAGGCAAGGCAAGACACAATGTGTACCATAGTAAGGCAAAGCATGACAAGGTAATGCAAGATGGGTACCAGGGAAAAGTAAGGCAAAGCAAGTCAAGTCAAGGCACCATGGGCACAATTATAAGACAAGGCAATGCAGGGCACCACGGGCACCTTGGTAAGGTTAGGCAATGAAAGCTAAGGCAACATGGGAACCATGGTAAAACAAGGTGATGTAAGGCACCACAAGCACAATAGTAAGGCAAGGCAAGGCACCATGGGCACTATGGTAAGCCAAGGCAAGGTAAGGCAAGACACCATGGGCACCATGATACCAGAAGGCAAAGAAAGGCAAGCGACCTGTGGCACTATGGTAAGGCAAAGCAAGGTAAGACAAAGCAAAATGGGCACTATGGTAAGGCATAGCAAGGCAATGCAAGGCACCGTGAGCACCATGGTAAAGAAAGGCAAGGTATGATGGGCACCATGGTAAGGCAAAGCAAGGCAAGTCAAAGCACAATGGGCCTCATGGTAAGGCAAGGCAAGTCAAGGCATTATGGACACCACATTAAAGCAAGTCAAGGCAAGGCAAAGCAGAGTGGGCCCTATGGTAAAGCAAGGCAAGGCAATGCAAGGCACCATAAGCTCCATGGTAAGTCAAGGCAATGCAATTCACCATGTGCACCATCATAATGAAAGACAAGACAAGGCACCATGGGCAGCATTGTAAGGCAAGCCAAAGCAAAGCAAGACACCATGCCACCATGTTAAGGCAAAGTAAGGTATGGGAAGGCACTATGGGCAACATGGTAAGGCAAAGGAACACAAGCTAAGGTGCCATGGGCAGAATAGCAAGGCAAGGCAAGGCAAGACAAGACAAGGCACAATTAGCAACATGGTAGGACAAGGCATGGCCAGTCACCATGTGGGCACCATGGTAAGACAAGGCAAAGCAAGGCACCGTGGAAACCACAATAAGCAAGGCAAGGCAGTGTAAGGCATTATAGGTACAATGATAAAGCAAGGAAAGAAAATAATGACAAAGAAAGTCAAAACAAGGAAATGCAAAGCAAGGAAAGGCAAAGCAAGTCACCATGGGTACCATGGTAAGGCAAGGCAATGAAAGAAAGGTAAGGCCAAGCAAGGTATCATGGCTACCATGGTAAGGCAATGAAAGGCAAGGCAAGGCAAGGCGAGACACCATGGCATGATAGGCAAGGCAAGGCAAGGCGCCATGAGCAACATGATTAGGCAAGGTGAGGCACCATGGGCACAATGGTAAGGTAAGGCAAGGCATGGCACCATGGGCACCATGGTAAGGCAAGGCAAGGCAAAGCACAATGATAAGAGGAGGAAAGGCATTATGTGCACAATGGTAAAGATAGGCAAGGCAATGAATGTCAAGTCAATGCAGCATGGGAACAATAATAAGGCAAGGCAAAGCAAGGCAAGGCAAGGCAAGTTACATTGGGCACCATGATAAGACAAGGCAAAGCATAACAAGGCACAGTAGGCACCATATTAACCCAGGCAAGGAAAAGCAAATCACCATGGGCAACATGGAAAAGCCATGGCAAAAAAAAGAAAGGCAGCATGGGCACCAGAGTAAGGCATGGCATGGCAAGGCAAGAAAAGGCAAGGCACCATAGGCATCATGGTAAAAAAAAGGCAAGGCAATGCATCATTGGCACCATGGTAAGGCCAGGGAAAGCAAGGCACAATTGACACCATGGTAAGGCAAGGAAAGGCAACATGGTAGGGCAAGGCAATGCAAGACAATGCACCATGAGCACCATGGTAAAGAAGGGGATGCAAAATGGGCACTATAGTAAGGAAAGGAAAAGCAAGCTATGGCAACATGGGCACCATAATAAAACAAAGCAAGGCATGGAATTATGATCACAATGGTAAGGCAAGGCAAAGCACTATGGGCACCATGGTAAGGCAAGGCAAGGCAAGACAAGCCACCATGAGCACCATGGTAAGGCAAGGAAAGGAAAGGCACCTGGGGCACCATGGTAAGGCAAGGGAAGGCAAGGGGAGGCAAGGCACTATGGGAACCATGGTAAACAAGGCAAGGGAATGCAAGGAAAGGCAATGCACAATGGGCATCATGGTAAGGAAAGAAAAAACAAGGCAAGGCAAGGCACCATCAGCACACTGGTAAGGAAAGGCAATTTAAGTAATGATAACATGGGAACGTATTAATGCAAGGAAAGTCAAGGGAATGCACAATGGACAGAATGGCAAGCAAGGCAATGTATGTCAAGGCACCATTAAAACCAGGATAATGAAAGACAGAATAAGTAAAGGCACCCTATGCACCATGATAAGGCAAGGCAAGGCAAAACAGGAAACCATGGACGCCAGGGTAAGGAATGTAAAGGCAAGGCAAGACACCATGGACACCTAGGTAAGGCAAGACAAGGCAAGGCAAGGCGCCATGGTAAGGCAAAGCAAGGCAAGAAACCATGAGCACCAATATAAGTCAAGGCAAGACACAATGGGCACCTTAGTAAGGAAAAGCATGGCAAGGCAACACAACATGGGCACCATGGCAAACCAAGGCAAGTCAATTCAAGGCACCATGAGCACAATGGCAAGACAAGGCAAGACAGGGCACCATGGACACCATGGTAACATAAGGAAAGACAAGCTAAGGCAACATGGGAACTATGGTAAGACAAGGCAAAGTAAGAAACAATGAGCACACTGGTAAGGCAAGACAAGGCACAATGGGCCCCATGGTAAGGAAAAGCATGGAAAGTCAAGGCACTCTGGTTAGGCAAGGGAAGACAAGGAAAGGCAAGGCACTATGGGCACCATGGTAAAGCAAGGCAAGGTCAGGCAACACACCATTGGCACCATGGTAATGCAAGACAAGGTAAGGAAAAGCAAGGCAAAATGGGCACCATGGTAAGGCAAGACAAGGAACCATGGGCAACACTGTAAGGCTAGGCAAGGCAAGGCAAGGCACCATAGAAATCAGAGTAGGACAAGGCAAGGCACCATGGGCACCATGGGAAGTCAAGGCAATGCTATGCAAGTCACCTGGGCCACAGTGGTAAGGTAAGGCAAGGGAAGGTAAGTCACCACGTGCACAATAGTAGGGTAAGAAAAGGCAAAGAAAGGAAAGGGAAAGCACCATGAGCACCAGGGTAAGGTAAGGGAAGTGAAGGCTCCGTGAACACAACGGTACAGCAAGGCAATGAAAGGCATCATGAGCATCATGGTAAGTCAAGGCAAGACACTGTGGGCTCCATGGTAAGGCAAGGGAAGGCAACAGAAGACAACAGAAGGCAAGGAACCAAGAACAGCCTGGTAAGGCAAGGAAAGGCCAGAAAAGACACTATTGGCACCTTGGTAAGGCAAGCAAAGGCATGGCATGCCATGGCAAGGCAAAACACCATGTGCACCATAATAAGGCAAGTTAAAGCAATGCAAGGAAACATGGGCACCATTGTAAGGCAAGGCAAGGTGAGGCACTATGAGGACCATGGCTAGGCAAGGTAAGGCAAGACAAGGTACCATGGTCACAATAGTAAGGCAAGGCAAATCAATGAAAGCTACCATGGACACCATAGTAATGCAAGTCAAGGGAAGGCAGGGCACAGTGGGCACCATGGTAAGGCAAGGCAAAGTAAGGCCAGGAACCATGGGCACCATAGTATGGAAATTCCAAAGAAAGCAAGGCAAGGCACCATGGTAAGGCAATGCAAGGCAAGACAGAATGGCACCAAGGTAAGGCAAGGCAAGGCAAAGCACTATGGGAACCATGTGAAGGAAAGGCTAGGAAAGGCATAACAAGGTAAGCTAGGTATCATGGTATGGTAAGGCAAGTCAAGGCAAGGCAAGCCACTATGGTAACCATGGTAAGGCAAGGTAAATCAATGAAAGACACCATGGTCACCATGGTAAGGCAAGGGAATTCAAGGCAAGGCACCATGGGAACCATGGTAAGGCAAGGCAAGGCAAAATGCGCATCATGATAAGGCAATGCAAGGCAAGGCAAGGTGACGCAAGGCACAATGGGGACCATGGTAAGTCAAGGCAATGCAAAACAAGGAACTGTGGGTACCATAGTAATGCATGGAAAGCCAAGGCAAGGCACGGGAAAGCAAGGCAAGGTTAGGTAAGGCACGGCAACATGAGCACCATGGTAAGGGTAGCCTAGGAAAGACAAGGCACCATAGGTAACTTGGTTAGGCTAGACAAGGCAAGGGTAGGCAACGGAAGTCAAGGACCTATGGGTACCATGTGAAGGCAAGGCAGGACAAAGGAAGGCACCATGGGCACCATGGTAAGGAAAGGCAAGGCAAGGCAAAGCACCATGGGCATCATGGTAAAGTAAGGCAAGGCAAAGTAAGGCACCATGGGCACCATGGTAAGAAAAGGAAAGGCAAGGCAAAGCATCATGGGCACCATGGTAAGGCAAGGCAAGGCACCATGTTCACTATGGTAAGGCAAGGCAAGGCACCATGAACACCATTTTAAGGCAAGGCAAGGCACCATGGACACAATGGTAAGTCAACGTAAGGAAAGACAAGGCACCATGTGCACCATGGTAAGGTAAAGCAAGGCAAGCAAGGCCACATCAGCACCACAATAAGGCAAAACAGAGAAAGGCAAGGCACCCTGTGAAACATGGTAAGGCAGGGCAAGGCAAGAAAGGCACCATGGGGACTATGGTAAGGCAAGATAAGGTAGCATGGCAACCATGCTAAGGCAAAAGAAGGCAAGGAAATGCAAGCCACAATGGGCACCAGGGTAACAAAGCAAGGTAAGGCAAGGCAAGGCAAGAAAACTCAAGAAAAGGTAAGGCAAGTAACCTTGGGCACCCTGGTAAGGCAATGTAAGGCAACATAAGGCAACGAAAGGCACCTTGGGCACAATGGTAATGCAAAAAAAGGCAAGACAAGACACCATGGACATCATCGTAAGACAAGGCAAGGCAAGGCATGACATGGCACCGTGGGAACCATGGTAAGGTGATGCAAGGCAAGGCATCATGTGCACATCATAGGGCAAGGAAAGGATGGTCAAGTTACTATGGGTTTCATTGTAAGGCAAGTCAAGGTAAAGAAGGCATGATGGTCACCATGATAAGGCAAGGCAAGACAATTTCTCATGTGCACCACGGTAAGGCAAGGTAAGGCAATGCACCACGGGCCCCATAGTAAGGCACAGCAAGGCAAGACAAGGCACCATGGAAAACAACATAAGGCAAGGCAAATCAAGATAATTCAAGGCAATGCAACATGGAGGCCATAGAAAAGCTAGGAAAGGCAGGGCAAGTAACAATGGGCACCATGGTTATGCAAGGCAAGGCATGGCAAGGGAAGGCAAGGCAAGGCATCATGGGCACCAAGGTAACACAAGGCAAGGGAAGCCAATAAAATATGGGCACCATTATAAGGGAAGGCAAGGCAAGGCAAGACAAAGCACCATGAGCAGCATGGGCACCATGAAAAGAGAAGGCAAAGTAAGACAACACAAGGCACCATGTACATCATGGTAATGCAAGGCCAGGCAAGACAAGGCACCATGGGCATCATGGTAAGGAAAGGCAAGGAAAGACAAGACACCCTGGGCATTATGATAAGGCAAGGCAAGGCAAGGTAAGGTGCCATGGACATAATGGAAAGGCAAGGAGAGGAAAGGCATGACACCGTGGGCACCATGGTAAGGAATGATAAGGCAAGGCAAGGTAAATCAAGGCACTGTGGACACCATGGTAAAACAGGGCAAAGCAAGGCAATGAACAATGGGCACCACAATATGTCCAGGCAAAATAAAGCAAGGCAGGACATCATGGTCACCAAGGTAAGGCAAGGAAGGGCAGGGTAACATGGGTCCCATGGTAAGGCAGGCAAAGGTAAAGAAAGGCAAAGAAAGGAAAGGCACCAGGTGCACCATGGTAAGGCAAGGCAAGGAAAGGGAAGACACCATGGGCAGCATGGTAAGGCAAGGCAAGGCCAAGCAAGACAACTTGGGCCCATGGAAATGCAAAGCAAGGCAAGGCAAACAAGGCACCATTGGCAGCATCGGCAGCATGCGAAGGCAAGGCAAAGCAAGGCAAGGCAAAGCAAGGCAAGGCAAGACAAGAAACCATGTGCACCATGGTAATGCAATGCAAGGCAAGGCAACACACCATGGGTACTTCGATAAGCAAGGCAAGGCAGTGCAAATTATGAAGGTCACCATGGAAAAGCAAGGAAAGGCAAGGAAATTCAAGGTAAAGCAAGGCATGTCATCATGTGTACTATGGTAAGGCATGACTAGGAAAGCTAAAACAAGGCAAGACACCATGGGCACTATGGAAAAAGAAGGCCAAGCAAGGCACCATGGGCAGCATGGCAGGCAAGACAAGACAGTGCAAGGCAATATGGGCACCATGATAAGGCAAGGGAAGATAAGAAATTTCAAGACAAGGCAAGACCAGACACAGTGGGTATCTTAGGAAGGCAAGGTAAGAAAAGGCAAGACACCCAGAGAACCATGGTAAGACAAGGCAAAGCAAGATACCATGGGCACCCTGGTAAGGCAAAGCAAGGCAATGCACCCTGGGCACCATTGTAAGACATGGTAAGGCAAGGAAAGGTTCCATGGGCACCATGGTAAGGCAAGTCAAGTCAAGGCAGCCCAGGCACCATGATAAGGTAAGGCAAAGTAAAGAAAGGCACCATGGGTTCCTTGGTAAATGAATACAAGGCAAATGAAGATAGTATGATCAACATAATAAGGCAAGACAATGCAAGGCACCATGGGAACCATGTTAGGGCAATACAAGGCAAGAGAAAGAGTGGCAAGGTATCATGAGCACCATGGTAAGGAAAGGTAAGGGAAAGCACCATGGGAAACATAGCAAGGTAAGGCAAGGCCACACAAGGCTCCATGGGCACCATAGTAAGATAAGGCAAGGCACCATGGGCTAAATTGTAAAGCAAGGCAAGGCACGGTACCATGGGCATCATGGTAAGGAAAGGAAAGGTAAGACAGCCTGGGCTCCATGGTAAGGCATGCCAAGGCAAGGCAAGACAAGGCCATCAAGGGCACCATGGTAAGGGAAAGAAAGGCATCATGGACAAAATGGTAAGGCAAGGCCAGGCAAGGCAGGGAATAATAGGTGATATTTTAAGGCAAGGCAAGGCAAGGCAAGGCAAGTTATCATGTGAACAATGGTAAGGCAAGTCAAAGCATGGCACCATGAACACCATCTTAACGCAAAGCAAGGCACCATGGGCACCGTGATAAGGCAAAGCAAGTCAAGCAAGGGCACATCAGCACCACAGTAAGGCAAGATAATGAAAGGCAAGGCACCCTGGGCCCCATGGTAACGGATGGCAAGGCAAGGCACCATGGGTCCATGGTAAGGCAAGGCAAGGTAAGATGGAAACCATGCTAAGGCAGGGCAAGGCATGGAAATGCAAGGTACAATGGGCACCATGGTAACCAAGGCAAGGTAAGGCAAGGCACCATGGGCACCATGGTAAGGCAAGGCAAGGAAACTCAAGAAAGGGCATGGCAAGAGTTCTTGGGCACCCTGGTAAGGCAACACAAAGGAAGGTAAGTCAAGGAAAGGTACCATGGGCACAATGGTAATGCAAAGAAAGGCAAGGCAAGGTACCATAGACACCATCAAAATGCAAGGCAAGGCAAGGCATGGCACCATGGGAACCATAGTAAGGTAAGGCAACATGGGCACTAGGATAAGGCAAGGAAAGGCAAGTCAAGTAACCATGGGTACCATGGTAAGGCAATGCAAGGCAAACAAGGCATGATGGGCACCATGGTAAGGCAAGGTAAGTCAGTGCACCATGTGCCCCATATTAATCCATGGCAAGGCAAGACAAGGCACAAAGGACTGCACTGGCATCAATATAAGTCAAGGCAATGCAACATGGGCCCCATGGAAAAGCAAGGAAAGGCAAGGCAAGTGACTATTGGCACCATGGTTACTCAAGGCAAAGCAAGGCAAGGGATGACAAGGCAACTCATCATGGGCACCATGAAAAGGGAAGGCAAGGCAAGGCAAAGCACCATGGGCAGCATGGGCACCATGGTAAAGAAGGCAAAGCAAGGCAAGGCAAGGCACTAGTGAACCATTGTTATGCAAGGCAAGACAAGGCACTATGGGCATCATGCTAAGGCAAGGCGAGACAGGCTGGGCACCATGATAAGGCAAGGCAAGACAAGGAAAGACTCCATGGGCACCATGGTAAGGCAAGGCAAGTAAAGGCATGACACTGTGGGCCCCATGGTAAGGAAAGCCAAGGCAAGGGAAATCAAGGCACTATGGGCACTATAGTGCCTATATTACATCCACCATGGTAAAACAAGGCAAGGCAAGGCAAGACAAGGCAGTGCACCATGGGCATAATAATAAGGCAAGGACAGGAAATGAACCATGTGGATCATTGTAAAACAAGGCAAGGAAAGGGAAGATACCATGGGCAGCATTGTAAGGCAAGGCAGGGCAAACTAAGGCACACTGGACCCCATGGTAGGGCATGACAAGGCAAGGCAAGATAAGCAAGGCAAACTGGACACCATGTAAAGTCAAGGCATGTCAATGCATGGCAACTTGGGCACCATGGTAAGGGATGACAAGTCAAGGAAAGGCAAGGCATCATGGGCATCAAGTTAAAGCAAGGCAAGGAAAGACAAGGCAAGGCAATGCTCCATGATCACCACAGTATGGCAAGGCAAGACACCATGGAACCACAGTAAGGCAAGGCAAATGAGGGCAATGCAATGCACAATGGGCACCATCCTAAGGCAAGCAACATGGTAAACAAGGGAGGGCAGTGCAAGGAATAATGGACACCTTGGTAAAGCAAGGCAAGGCAAGGAAAGTCAAGGAACAGCAATGAAAGGAACTTCCTGCAGCATGGGAATGCAAGGCAAGGCACGGTAAGGTAAGGCAAGGCACAATGGGCCGAAAGTTAACGCATGAAAACGTAAGGCAAGGCATGATGGGCCCATGATCAGGCAAAGCAAATCAAGACAGGACACCATGGGCACCATGATAATACAAGGCAAGGCAAGGCGTCAAGGGCAATGTGGTAAGGCAAAAAAGGCAAGGCAAGGTACCTTGGGTACCATGGCAAGGCAATGCAAGGGAAAGAAAAAATGATGGGCATCATGGTAAGGCAAGGCAAGACAAGACCTCATGTCAACCATCATAAGGCAAGGTAAGGCAGTGAACTGTGGGCCTTAGTAAGACATGTCAAGGCAAGACAAGGCACCCTGGGCAGCATGGGAACTATTGAATGGCAAGACAAATCAAGGGAATGCAAGGCAATGCACCATGGGGGCTATGGTAAGACAAGGCAAAGCAAGGCAAGTCACTATTGGCATCATGGTTTTGCAAGATACTACAAGGCAAGGGAAGGCAAGGCAAGGCACCATCGGAATCATGGTAAGGCAAGGCAAGCAAGGCACCATGGACACCATGGTAATGCAAGGCATGGCAAGGCAAAGCACCATGTGCCATATAGGCACCATGATAAGGAATGGCAAAGCAAGGCAACCAAGGTAAGGCACCTTGGGCACCACGGTAAGGCAAGGCAAGTCTCCATGGACACAATGGAAAGGCAAAGCAATGCAAGGCACCATGAGCAGCATGGTAAAGCAAGGCATGGCAAGTAAAGTCAAAGCACCATGGGCAGCATGAGCACCATGGTAAGGTAAGGCCAAGCAAAGAAAGGCAAGGCAAGGCACAATTGACACAATGGTAAGCCAAGGCAAGGCAAGGCACTATGGGCAATATGGTACAGCAAGGCAAGATATGGCACCATGGGCAGAATGGTAAGGCAAGGCAAGGCAAGGCACCATGGGCACCATGGTTTGGCAAGTTAAAGTTAGGCCACTCAAGGCATGATGGGCACCATTTTAAGACAAGGAAGGGCAAGGAAACATGGGCACCATGGTAAGGCAAGGCAAGGCAAGACTCAATGGGCCCCATGTTAAAGCAAAGCGAGGCCAGGCAAGGAACCCAGGGCACATTTGTATGGCATGGAAAGGCAAGACAAGGGAAGCAATGAAATTTTTGCACCATGGTAATACAACCAAGACATAGTAACGCAAGTCACCTTGGTCACCATAGTAAGGCAAGGGAATGCAAGTCAAGACAAGGCAAGGCAGGCCACCATGGGCACCATGGTAAGGCAAAGCAAGGCAAGGCAAGAAAAAGCAGGACAATGCACCATGGGCACCATTGTACAGCAAGGCAAGGCAAGACAAGACACCATAAGCCTCATGGTAAGAAAAGGTAAAGTAAGGCAAGGCAATTCACCATGGGCACCATGGTAAGGCAATGCACAGGAAGGAATGGCAAGGCAAGGCACAATGGGCACCATGGTAAGGGTAGGCAAGGCATGGCACTATGTGCATCATTGTAAGGCATGGGAAGGAAAGGCAAGATACAACACCATGGTCCAAATGATATGGTAAGACAAGGAAAGGTGCCATGGACAACATGATAAGGCAAGGTCAGGCAACTAAAGACACCAGGGTCATCATGGTAATGAAAGGCAAGGTAATGCAAGGCACTATGGGCACCATGATAAGGGAATGAATGAAAACGCACCATGGGCAACATGATAAGGCAAGGAAAGGAAAGAGTAGGCAACACACCATAGGCACCATTGTTAGGCAAGGCAAGATAAGGCAAGGCACCATGGGCACCTTGGAAAACCAAAGTCATGTTACTATGAAAACCATGGAAAGACAAGGAAGGCAAGGCAATGCAAGGCAACATGGGAAGCATGGTAAGGCAATACAAGGCAAGGCACAACAATCACCAAGGTAAGGCAAGGCAAGGAAAGGTAAGGCACCCTGTGAACCATGGTAAGTCAAGGCATGGCAAGACAAGCCACCATGGGCGCCATGGTAAGGCAAGGAAATGCAATACAAGACAAGGTACCATGGATGCCAAGGTAAGACTGGGTAAAAAATGGTAAAGCACAATGGGAATCATGATAAAGCTAGGAAAGGCAAAGCATGATGGGCACCATGGTAAGCTAAGGTAAGGCACAATGGGCACCATGGTAATGCAAGGCATGGGAAGATAAAGCAACATGAGCAACATAGTAAGGCAAGGGAAGGCAATGCAAGGCACCATGGGCACCATGAAATGAGAAGGCAAGGCAAGGCAAGTCAGTGCATCATGGGCACCATGGTAAAACAATGCAAGAAAAGGAAAGGCAAGGCATGTCACCATGGACACCAAGGTAAAGGCAAGGCAAGGTAAGACACCATGGGCACCTAGGTAAGGCAAAGTAAGGCAAGGCAAGGGAATGCAAGGCACCGTGAACGCCATGATGTGACATATCAAGGCAAGGCAAGGCAACATGTGCTCCATGGTAAGGCAAGTTAAATCAGGGCATCATGGGCACAATGGTAAGGCAAGGCAAGACAAGGCAAGGAACCATGTGCATTTTGTAAAGGTAAGACAATGTCAGGCACCATGGGAACAATTGTAAGGCAAGACAAGGCAAGGCACCATAGGCACCTGGATAATACAAGCAAAGAAAGGCAAGGTCAGACACCATGGACAGCTTTGGCAACATGGTAAGGCATGGAGGAGCAAGGCAAGGCACCAGGTGCACCATGGTAATGCAAGGCAAGTCAACTAAATGTAAAGCTAGGCACCATTGTCATGATGGTTCAGTAGGGCAAGGCAAGCCTAGGCACTATGGGCACCAAGGTAAAGCAAAGCAAGTCAAGGCTATGCACCATGGGCACCATGAGAAGGCAAGGCAAAGTAAGGAAAAGCAACGCACCATGGGCATTATGGCAAGGCAAGGAAAGACAAGGCAAGGCACCATGTGCACCATTGTAAGGTTAGACAAGGCAAGGCAAGACACCATGTGCATCATGGTAGTTCAACGCAATGCAAGGCAAGGCCCAATGAGCATCATGGTTGGTGAAGGAAAATATAGGCAACACACTTTGGTCACTATGGTAAGGCAATTTAAGGCAACATGGGCACCGTGTTATGGCTAGACAAGGCAAAGAAAAAAAAGGAAAGGCACTATGAGCACCATGGTAAGGTAAGGGAAGGGAAGGCACCACACACACCATAGTATGGCAAGGCAAGGCAAGGCAAGGTAAGTCACCAGAGGCACCAGTGGAAGGCAAGGCAAGACAAGGCACTTTGGTGACCATGATAAGGTAAGGCAAGACACAATAGGAATAATGATAAGGCAAGGCAAGGCACTATGAGTACCATGGTAATGCAAGACAAGGCAAAACAAGGCGGGCAAGACACCATGGGCACAATGGTAACACAAGGTGAAGAAATACAAGGCACCATGAGCACCATGCTCAGGCAAGGCAAGGCAAGGCACTATGAGCATCATGGTTAGGTAACGCAAGGCAAGGCAATGCACCATGATCACCGTGGTAAGACAAGGCAAGGAAATGAAAAAATATAGTAATGGAAGGTAAGGCAAGGCAAGGCACGATGGGCACAATGATAAGGAAAGGAACCATTGGTACCATAGTAGGGCAAGGCAAAACAAGGCAAGGCAAGGCAAGGCAAGGCACCATAATAAGGTAAGGTAAGGCAGGCAAGGCAAGACACAGTGGGCACCAAGGTAAGGCAAGTAAAGGGAAGGCGCTATGTGCACCATGTTAATGCAAGGCAATGCAAGGCAAAACAAGGTACCCTGGGTAGCCTGTTAAGGCAAAGGAAGGCAAGGAAATGCAAGAAACCATGTGAGCTATTGTAAGGCAAGGCAAGTACTTTTGTAAGGCAAGAACTATTGAAAGGCAAGGGCATTATGATAAGGCAAGGCAAGGCAAGTCAAGGCACCATGAGACACATGGGCATGCAAGACAAGGCAAGACACCATGGGCACAATGATGAGGCAAGGCAAGACACTATGGGCATCATAGAAAGGCAAAGAGAGGCAAGTCACCATGGGAAGCATGGGAAGGCAAGGCAAGGGAAGGCACCACAGGCCTCATGGATAGGCAAGGCAAGAGATTGCTAGGCAACATGGGCATCATGGGAAGACAAGGCAAGTCAAGGGAAGGCACCACGGGAAACATGGTAAGGCAAGGCAAAGCAAGGCAAGACATCATGAGCACCATGGAAGGCAGTTAAAGGAAAGGAAATGCACCATTGGCACTATGTTGGGTCAAGGCAAGGTAAGGTGGCATGGGAACCATGATATGGCAAGGCAAGAAAAGGCAACATGGGCAACATGATAAAGAATCACAAAGCAAGGAAAGTCATTATCAGCACCATATTAAAGCAGGGCAAGGTAGCCACAGTTGGCACCATGTTATGGCAAGGGATCAAGAAAAGGAAAGGCACCATGGGCACTATGGTATGGAAAGCTAAGACAAGGTCACATGGGCAACATGGTAGGCAAGGGAGGGCAAGGTATTGCACCATGGACAACATGGTAAGTCAAGACAAGTCACCATTGGCATCATGGTAAAGCAAGGCAAGTAAAGGCAAGGCACTATGGGCAACAATGTAAGGCAAGGGAAGGCAAGGCATTATAGGCACTGTGAAAAGGCAAGGCAAGACAACATGGGCACCATGAAAAGGCAAAGAAATCACCATGGCACCACGTTAAGGCAAGATAAGTCAACATAGGCACCATAGTAAGGCAATGCAAGGCAAGGCAAGCACCGTGGAAAACATTGTAAGGCACAGCAAGACACCATGGGCACCATGGTAATGTAAAGTTTAGCCACTGTGGACACCATGGCAAAGCAAGGCAAGACAATGTAAGGAAAGGCACCAAGGGCACCATGGTAAGGAAAGACATAGTAAGGCAAGGCACAATGGACACCATGGTAAGGCAGGGCAAGGCAATTCAGTGCACCATAGGCACCATGGTAAGGCAAGGGTAGGAAAGGAAAGGCAACTTGTGCCTTGTGCACTATGCACCATGATTAGTCGAGAAGGGAAGGCAAGGCAGCATGGTCACCATGGTAAGGGAAGGAATGGTAATGCAATGCAACATAAGCAGCATGGTAATGCAAGGCAAGGCAAGCCATGGCATCTTGGGCACCAAGGTATAGCAATGGCAAGTTAGGGCAAGGATCCATGGGCACTAGCAATGCAAGACAAAGCAAGGCAAGGCATTATAGGCAACATGTTAAGGCAAGGCAAGGCAAAACAGGGACCCTGGGTACCATGGTATGACAAAGCACTGCAAGGCAAGGCAAAGCACCATGGGAACCACGGTAAAGCAAGACAAGGCAAGGTCATGTACCATGGACACCATGGTAACACAAGACCTGGCAAGGCATGGCACCATGGGCACCATGATAAATCAATGCAAGGAAAAGCAAGGTAAGGAAAGGCACCATGGGCACCATAGTAAGTCAGGGAAAGGCAAGGAACCATGGGCACTATGGTAAGTCAAAGCATGGCAAGGCTCAATGGTCAACGTGGGATGGCTAGGGAAGGCAATGCAAGGCACCACAAGCACCATTTTTAGGCACAGTAATGCAGGGCAAGGCACCATGGGCTCTACCGTAAAGCAAGGGAAGGGAAGGAACCATGGGCATCATGATAACATAAGGCAAGGCAAGAAACCATGGGCACCATGTAAGGCAAGGCAAGATACTATGAGCACCATGGAAGGCAAGTCAATGCAAGGCAAGGCACCATAAGCACTATGGTAGGTCAAGGCAATTTAGGGTGGCATGGGAACCATGGTAAGGCAAAGCAAGGAAAGGAACCGTGGGCACCATGGTAACACAAGCTAATCAAGTCAAAGCAAGGTGCCATGGGCACCCTGTTAATGCAATGATAGGCATGGTAAGGCAAGAAATGAAAGGCAAGGCACTAGGGGACAATGGATAGGCAAGGCAAGGTACCATGGGCACCATGGTACAGCAAGACAAGGGAAGGCAAGACAAGGCACCATGGGCATCATGGTAACACAAGGCTTATCAAAGCAAGGCAATTCACCATGAGCACTATGATAAGGCAAGGCATAGAAAGGACCATAGGCAACATGGTAAGCCAAGGCAAGGCAAGGCAATGAAAGGCACAATGGACAGCATGGTAAGGCAAGGCAAGAGAAGCATAGGCATTATGGGCACCCTGTTATTGCAATGATAGGCAAGGCCAGACATCATGGGCACCATGGTAAGGCTAGAAAGCAAAGGCAAGGCAAGGCACATTGGTAAGGCAAGGAAAGGCACCACAGGCAACAGGGCAAGGCAAGGTAGGGCAATGTAAGACAAAATGGTATGACAAGTCAAGGCAAGGCACCATTGGCAAAATTGTAAAGCAAGGCCAGGCAAGTCACCATGGGAACAATTGTAAGCCAAGGCAAGCCAAGGCACATCAAGGCAAGTCAAGGAATCATGGGCACCTTGGTAAGGGAAGGCAAGTCAAGGCAAGGCACCATAAAAACATGGTAAAGAAAGGCAAGGTAAAAAAAGAAAAGGCACTATGGCCGCCATGGTAAGGCAAGGCACAACAAGGAAAAGCAAGGCAAGGCATGACACCATGGGCACCATGGCAAGGCATGAGCACCATGGTAAGTCAAGGGAGGGAATGTAAAAAAAGACAGAGGGGCACCCTGAAAAGGCAAGATAATGCAAGTCTAGGCACTATGGACATCATGGTAATGCAAGGCAAGGCAACATGGGCACCAAGATAAGACAAGGTAGAGAAAGGCAACATCAGCACCATGGTTAGGCCAAGGGAGGCAAGGCACCATGGGTACGTTGGTAAGGCAAGGCAGGGAAGAGCAATGCAAACAAGGAACCATGGGACCATGGTTAGGCAAGGTAATACAAGGTAAGGCATCATGGGCACTATGGCAAGGAAATGAAATGCAAGGCAAGGAAAATGGGAACCATGGTAAGGCAGGGCATGGGACAGCAAGGCAAGGCACCATGTGTACCATGGTAAGATAAGGTTAGGCAAGGTAAGGCACCATGGGCAACATGATAAGGCAAGGCAATGCAAAGCACCATGGGCACCATAGCAATACAGGGCAAGCCAATAAAAGGCAAGACACAATGGGAACCATTGTAAAACAAGGCAGGGCCAGGTAAGGGAAGGAAAGACACCATGGAACCCATGGTCATGCAAGGCAACCCAATCCACCAGGGGCAGCATGATAAGGCAAGGCACCATGGGCACCATGGTAAGGCAAGGCAAGGCAAGGCACCAAGGGTACAATGGCAAGGCAATGCAAGGCAAAGTACCATGAGCACCATGGTTAAACAAGACATGCCTTTGCACCATGGGCACCATGGTAAGGCAAGGCAAGGCAAGGCAAGGCAAGACACCATGGGCAGCATGCTAGGTTAAGGGAAGGCACCATTGGCACCACGGAAAGGCAAGGCAAGGCACTGTGGGTAGCAACAGTACCATGATAATGCAAGACAAAGCAAGGGAATGTAAGGCAAGGCACAATGGGCATCATGGTAAGTCAGGGCAAGTAAAGGACAGGCACTGTGGGTACCATCATAAAGCAAAGCAAGGCAAGGCAAGGCACCAAGGGAACCATGGAAGTACAAGGCAAGTCATCACGGGCACCAAGGTAACAAATGGCAAGTCGAGGCATGTGAAAGCACCACGGGCACACTGCTAAGACAAGAAAAGGAAAGGAAAGGCATCATGGGCACCATGGTAATGCAAGGCAGCACAAGGCATCATGGACAGCATTGTAAGGCAAGGGAAGACAAAGAGCAGCACCAAGTACACCACGTTAAGGCAGGGAAAGCAAGGTAAGGCACCATGAACACCATGATAATGCAAGGGAAGACAAGCTATAGAACCATGGGCACAATGGCACAAGGAAAGGTAATGCGAGACAAGACTAGGCACCATGGGCACAATGGTAAGGCACAGCAAGGCAATGAAAGACAAGGCACCCTGGGCACCATGGTAAGGCAAGGCAAGGCAAACACTATGGGCACCAGGATAAGGCAAGGCAAATCACCATGGACACAATGGTAAGAAATGCAAGGTAACACAAGTCACCATGGGTATGATGGTTAGGAAAGGCAAAGCAAGGAAAGGCACTATGAACACAATGTTAAGGCAAGAGAAAGCAAGGAAAGGAATCTTGGACATCATAGGAATTCAAGGCAAGGCAATGCAATGCACCATTGGCAACATGGTAAGGCAAGGTAAGGCACCATGTGCACTATGAAAAGGCACGACAAGTTATGGCAAAACATGGCAACATGGACACCATGTTAAGACAAGGCAAGGCAGGGATAGGACCATGGGCATTATGGTAATACAAGGCAATGCAAGGCAAGGTAAGGCAAGACACCATGAGCACCAGAGTAATGGAAGGCATGGTAAGTCGAGGCACAATGGACACTAAGGGAAGGCAAGGCAAGGCAAGCCTAGGCACTGTGGGCACCATGTTAAATAAAGGAAAGGAAAGGCACCAAGGGCACCATTGTAAGGCGAGGCCAGGCAAGACACAGCTAGGCATTATAGGCACTATGGTTAGGCAAGGCAAGCCAAGGCACCATGGGCAGAATGGAAAGGCAGGGCAAGGCACAGCAAGGCACCATTGACACCATAGTAAGGAAAGGGAAGGCAAGGCATAATGGAGACAATAGTAAGGCAAAGCAAGACAAAGCACCATGGGCACCATGGTAAGGCATGGGAAAGCAAGGCATCTTGGGCACCATGGTAAGCCAGAGCAAGTCACCATGGCAACAACAGTAAGGCAAAGCACAGCAAGGAAAGGAACTATGGGTATCATGGTATATAGCAAAACAAAACAAGGCAAGAAAAGGTACCATGGGCACCATGGAAAAGAAAGGCAAGGCAAGGCACCATGGGTACTGTGGTAACACAAGGCTAAGCAAGGTAAGGAAAGTCACCATGAGCACTATAATAAGGCAAGGCATGGAAAGGCAAGGCAAGGTACCAAGGGCACTATGGTAAGGCAAGAACAGTCAAGGCAATGTAAGGCACAGTGGGCAACATGGTAAGGCAAGGCGAGGGACCCTTAGACACTATGACATGCTGTCAATTCAATGATAAGCAAGGCAATGCAACTTGGGCCACATGGAAAGGCAAGCAAGAAAAGACTAGGTAAGGATAGGCACCAGGGGAACATGGTTAGGCAAAGCAAGGAAAGACAAGGCGCCATGGCATCATGGTAAAGCAAGGCAAGGAAAGAAAAGGCGGCATGGTCAACATAGTAAGTCACAGCAAGGCTATGCAAGGCACCATGGGCAACATGGTAAGGCAAGGCATGGCAAGGCACCAAGGGTACCATGATATGGTATGACAAGGCATAGCACCAGGGGACTGTAGTTAGGCATGGCAAGGCAAGACAAGACACAATGGGAAACATAATAAGGCAAGGCAGGGCAATGCAAGGCACCATGGAAACCATGGTAACACAAGGCAAGGCAAGGCCCCATGGGCCCCATGGTAAAACAAGGCACGGCAAGGTAAGGCAAGGAAAGGCCCCATAGGACCCATGGTAATGCAAGTAAAGGCAAGGCAAGACACCATTGGAACAATGGTAAGGCAAGGCAAGGCAACACGGGCAGCATAGGCCAAATGATAAAGCAAGGCAATGCAAGGGAAGGCAATGCAAGGCACAATGGGCACCAAGGTGAGGCAAAACAAGACACAGAAGACACCATAGGCACCATGGTAAAGTAAGGCAAGGCAACTTGTGCACCATGGTAAGACAAGGCAAGGTGCTGTGAGCACCATGGTAAGACAAGGCAAGGCAAGGCACTATGGGCAGGATGTAAGGCAAGGCAAGGCAAAGAAAGGCACCATGGAACCATGTTTAGGAAAGTTAAGGCCAGAGAAGGTATAATGGGCACCATGGTAAGGCAAAAGAAGACAAGCTAAGGAAGCATGGGCACAATGGCAAGGCAAGGCAAGACTATGTACTGTTGGTACAATGGTAACATACAACAAACCAAGGAAAGAAAAGGAAAGTCAAAGCATCATAGGCATCATGATAAGGCAAGAAAAGTAAAGGCAAGTCACTATGTGCTCCATTGTAAGGTAAGGCAAGGTAAGGCACTATGGGCAACATGGTAAGGCAAGGCAAAGCACCATGGACACCATGGTAAAAAAAGGAAAGGCAATGCCAGGCACCATGGGCATGATAGTAAGGAAAGGCAAAGCAAGGCAAGGCACCATAGGCACACTGTTAAGACAAGACAAGGAAAGGCAAGGCACCATGGGTAATATAATAATTCAAGGCAAGACTAGGCAATGCACCTTTGGCACCATGGGTGCCATAGTAATTCAAAGCAAGTCAAGGCAAGTCACCATGAGCAGTATGGTAGGAAAGGCAAGCAAGAAAATGCAAAGCAACATAGGCAGCATGGGCACCATGGTAAGGCCAGGCAATGGAAAGCAAAGCAAGGCAAGGCACCATGGGCAACATGGTAGGCAAGGCAATGTAAGGCACCATGGGCACTATGGGATGGCAAGGTAAGGCATGGCAAGGAACAGCACCATAGACACCGTGATAAAGCAAGGCAGAGCAAGCACCATGGGGAAGCCAAGACAATGCAAGATAAGGCACCATGGTCATCATGGTAAGGCAAGGCAAGATATGGCAAGACACCATGTGCACCATAGCAACAGAAGGTATGACAGGGCATAGCACCATAAACACCATGGAAAAACAAGGTAAGGCAAGCCTAGGCACTATGGAAACAATGATAAGGCAATGCAAGGCAAGTTACTATGGGCACCATGGTAATGCAAGGCCAGGCAAGGCATGGGATGGCACCATAAACACCATGGTTAGGCAAGGCAAGGCAAGGCACCATGGGCACCAAGGAATGCCAAGGCAAGGTAAGGCAAGGCATCATTTGCACCATAAGACAAGGGAAAACAAGGCATCATGGGCACAAAAGTAAAGCAAGGCAAAACAAGGCAAGGCATCATGGGAAACATGGTAAGACATGGGAAGGCAAGGCACCATGGTAAAGCAAGACAAGGCAAGGCACCATGGGCACCATTATAAGGCAACTCAAGGCAAGGCAAAGCACAATGTGCACCATGGTAACACAGGGCAAACGAAGGCAAGGCAAGGCACCATGGGCACTATGATAAAGCATGGCATGGAAAGGCAAGGAGGGCACCATGGGCACCATGATAAGGCATGGCAAGACATGGCAATGCAAGGCACAATGGGTAACATGGTAAGGCAAGGTAAGGGAAGCCTAGGCATTATGGGCACCCTGTTAATGCAATGATAGGCAAGGCAAGGAATCTCTGGCACCATGGTAAGGCAAGGGAAGAAAAGGCAACACAGCAGGGAACCATGATTAGGCAAAGCAGCAGGGAACCATGGTTAGGCAAGGAAAGAAGCAGGCAAGGCATCATTGGCAACATGGTAAGGCAAAGCAAGGCAACGCAAGGAATCAAGGGCAACATGGTAAGGCAAGACAAATCACGGCATGGTAAGGCACCATGGTAAGGAAAGGCAAGGAAAGGCATCATGGGCAACAGGATAAGGCAAGGCAAGGTAAGACAAGGCACCATAGGCACCATGGTAAAACAAGACAAGGAAAGGTAAGGCAAGTAAAGGCACCATTGGCCCCATGGTAAAGCAAGGCAAGACAAGGCACCATCGGCACCACAGTAAGACAAGGCAAGGCAAGGCAAGGCACCATAGGCAGCACAGACAACATGGTAACACATGGCAAAGCAAGAGAAGGCAAGGCAAGACACAATGGGCCCCATAGTAAGGCAAGACCAGACAAAAAAAGGCACCAAGGGAACCATGGTAAGGCACGGCCAGGTAGGGCAAGACACCATGGGCACCATGGTAAGGCAAGGCAAGGTAGGACAACATGGACTCCTTGATAACATAAGGCAAGGCTAGGCAAGGCACCATGGGCACCGTGATAAGGAAAAGCAAGGGAACCAAAGCCACATGGGCACCACGGTAAGGCAAGGCAATGAAAGGCAAAGCACCTTAGCCACCATATTATGGGAAGACAAGGCAAGGCAAGGCAATGCACCATGGGCACCATGGTAAGCCAAGGCACCATGGGCACCATGCAAAGGCAAGGCAAGGGATGGCCAGTCAAGACACAATTTACACCATTGCATGGCAATGCAATGCAAGTCATGATGGGCACCATGGTAAGCAAGGCAAGTCAATGCAACACACCATGAGCAACATGGTAAGGCAAAGAGGAAAGGGAAAGGAAAGGGAAAGGAAAGGAAGGGAAGGGAAGGGAAGGGAAGGGAAGGGAAAGGAAGGGAAGGGAAGGGAAGAGAGGGGAGGGGAGGGGAGGGGAGGGGAGGGGAGGGAAAGCAAGGAACCATGGGTACTAGTGTAAGTCAAGGGAAGTCACCTTGGGCTAAATGGTAAGGCAAGGCAAGGCAAGGCATCATGGGCACCATGGTAAGTCAAGGCAAGGGAAGGCGTGACACCTTGGGCACCATGGTAAGTCAAGGAAAGGAAAGGCATCCTTGGAACCACGTTAAGGTATGGCAGGGCAAGACATGGTAACATGGGAACCATGGTAATGCAACACAAGTAAAGGCATGGCAAGGCACCATGGGCATCATAGGAAACATGGCAATGCAATGCATTATGGTCACCACGGTAAGGCAAGGCAGAACAAGGCAAGAAAAGGCACCATGGGCACAATGGTAATGCAAGGAAAGGCAAGGCACCCTGGTCCCATGGTAAGGCAGGATAAAACATGAGAAAGCAAAAAAAAGGCAAGGCACCATGGGCACTATGATAAGGCAAGACAAGATAAGGAAATGAAAGACATAGCACCATGGGCACCTTGGTAATGCAAGGTAAGATAAGGCACCATGGGCAACATGGCAATGCAATGTAAGGCAAGGCAAGGCAAGGCACCATGAGTACCATGGTAAGGCAAGGCATGGATGGCAAGGCAAGTTACCAAAAGCCCCATGGTAAGGCAAGGCAAGGTAAGGCAAAGCATGGCACCAGGGGCACCATGTTAAGGGAAGGCACAGAAAGGCAGGGCAAGGCAAGTCACATCACCATGGGAACCATGGTAGGGCAAGACAAAGCATGATGGGCACCATGGTATGATAAGGGAAGGCAAGGCAAAAAAGACACCATGGGAACCATGGTAAGGCAATGTAAGACAAGGCACCAAGGCATGGCAAGGCAAAACAAGGCAAGGCACCATGGACAGCATGGTAGGGCAAGGCAAGACAATGCACCAAGGGCAAGATGGCAATGCAAGGCAAGACAAGGCAAGGCACTGTGGGAACCATGGTAAGGCAAGGCAAGGAATAGCACTATGGGCACCATTTTAAGGCAAGGCAAGGCTCCATGGGCGATATTGTTAGGCATAGAAAAGTAAGTCATGGCAAAGAACCATGGACACCATGGTAAGGCATGGCAAGCCACCATGGAAACCCTGGTAAGAAAACGCAATACAAGGCAGGGCACTATGGTAATCATAATAAATAAGAAAAGGCAATGCAAGGCACCATGGGCACAGTGGTAAGGCAAGGCAAGGAAAGACAAGGCAAGGCACTGTGTGCACCATGGTAAGGAAAAGCAAGACACGTTAACTCAAGGCAAGGCAATATGGGCAGCACAGAAGGGCGAGTAAAGCAATGCAAGTCTAGGCACCATGGGCAGAATGGTAAGGCAAGGCAAGGAAAGAGAAGGCAAGGCAACACACCATGGTCACCATCATAAGGCCAGGCAAGACAAGTCAACAGAAGACATAGCACAATGGGCAACATGGTAAGGGAAAGAAAGGGAAGGCGCAGCAAGGCACTCTGGGCACTATGTGAACAATTGTAAGGCAAGGCAAGGCAGCGCAACTCACCATAGGCATCATGGTAAAACAAGGCAAGTCAAGGCATGGCACCATGGGCACTATGGTAATGCAAAGAAAGGAAAGTCAAGGCAAAGCATTATGGGCAGCATGGGCACCATGGTAAGGCAAGGCAAAGCAAGGGAAAGCAAGGCAAGACACCATGGGCACCATGGTAAGACAAGACAAGGCAAGGCACTGTAGGAACCATGGTAAGGCAAAGCAAGCCAAGCAAGGCCACATGGGCACCACGGCAAGGAATGGCAATGAAAGTCAACAAACCATAGGCACTATGGTAAGGCAAGACAAGGCAAGGCAATAAAAGGCACACTGGGCACCATGGTAAGGCAAAGCAAGGCACCATGAAAACCATGGTAAGGCAAGGTAAGGCACTACCAGGCAAGGCACAATGGACACTATAGTAAGGCATGTCAAGGCAAAACAAGTCACCGTGGGTAGCATAAGCAAGGCAAGGCAGTGAAAAGCACCAAGGGCAACATGGTAATGCAAGGTAAGGTAGAGAAAGTCAAGGAAAGTCAAGGGAAAAACTATTAGCACCATAGTACTCCAAGGCAAGTCACCATGGGCTAAATTAAGTCAAGGCAAGGCATCATGGGCACCATGGTAAGGCAAGGGAAGGCAAGGCAGCATGGGCACCATGGTAGGGAACAGCAAGGCAAGGCAATGCACTCTGGCCACCATGGTATGGCAAGGCAAGACACCATGTGGAAAATGGTAAGGCAAGGCAAAGCAAGGCATCATGGGCACCATGGTATGGCAAGGAAAAGCAAGACAAGGCATGGTACAGTGGTCACCAATGTAAGACAAGGAAAGGCAATGAACCATAGGCACCATGGTAAGACAGGTAAAGGCAAGGCACCATGGACACCATTGTAGTCCAAGGCAAGGGAAAGCAACGCACTTTGGGTACCAAGGTAAGGAAAGGCCAGGGAAAGCAAGACACCATGGGCACCATGTTAAGGGAAGGCAATGCAAGGCAAGGCACCTTGGGCAGCCTACTAAGGCATGGCAAGGCAAGCAAGGTACCATGGGCACCATGGTAAAGCAAGGCAAAGTCATGCATGGCATGGCACCATGGTAAGGCAAGGGAAGGAAAGGCACCATGGGCCTCATGGTAAAATAAGGCAAGTCAAGGCAATGCATCATTGGCACCATGCTAATGCAAGGCAAAACAAGGCAAGGCATCATTGGCACCATGGTAATGCATGGAAAGGCTGGTCCTGTGGGTCCATGGGAAGACGGGGAAAACATGGCAAAGCAAGGAAATGCAAGGCACCATGGGCATCATGATAAGGCAAGGCAAGGCATATCACAATGGGCACCATTGAAATGCAAGCAAGGCAATGTAAGAGAAGGCACTATAGACACCATCAGAATACAAGGCAAGGCAAGCCACCAAAAGCAACATGATAAGGCAAGGCAAGGGAAGGGAAGGCAAAACAACATGAACATAATAGTAAGGGAAGGCACAGAAAGGCAAGTCAAGGCAAGTCATGGCACCAGGGGCACCATGGAAAGGAAAGGAAGACAAAGCACGTTGAGCACCATGGTAAGGCAAGGCACCAAGGGCACCAAGGTAAGGTAAGGCAAGGCAAGGCACAATGGGCATTATGGTAAGGCAAGGCAAGGAAAGGCAACAGACCCAGGGCAATATGGTAATGTAAGGCAAGGCAAGACACTATGGGAAGCACTGTAAGCAAGGCAAGGAAAAGCATGATTGGAACCACTGTAAGGAAAGGCAAGGCACCATGTGCACCGTTGTAGGCATGGTAATGTAATTCAAGGCAAGGCACCTTTGGCACTATGGTAAGTCACATCAAGGCAACAAGAGAACTCTGGTAAGGTAAGGCAAGTCAAGGCACCATGGGCACAATGGTAATGCAAGGCAAGGCAAGTCAAAACCCCTTGGGCACCAGGTTAAAGCAATGTAAGGCAAGGCAAAACCCCACCATGGTAAGACAAGAGAAAGCAAGGCAAGGCAAGCAAGGCAAGGCAAGGCACTATGGGCACCATTTTAAGGTAAGGCAAGGCAAGGCACAAGGGATTACACAGCAAGGCAAGGAAGACAATGCAGTGCAACATATGCACCATGATAAGGCAAGGCAAGTAATGACACATTCGCAGCATGGTAAGGTAAGGCAAGGCAAGGCAAGACACTATGGACACCAGGATAAGGCATGACAAAGAAAGGAAAGTTACAATGGGCACCAAGGTAAGGTAAGGCAATGCACCATGGGCACCTTGGTAAGGTAAAGCAAGGCAAGGCACCACGGACACCACGGTAATTTAAGGAAAGTCAGGAAAAGTCATTGTGGGCACCATGCAAAGGAAGACAAGGCCAAGCAAGTAAAGGCAAGGCAACAAAATTCCCATGGTAAGGCAAGGCAAGACATGTCAAAGCACCATGTGCACTCTGGTAAGTCAAGACTAGGCAAGGCAAGGTGCCATGGACACCATGCTGAGCAAGGCCATTCAAGGCCTGGCAAGGCACTATGGGCAAAATAATAAGGCAGGGCAAGGCAGGGCCAGGCAAAATGGACACATTGGTAAAGCAAGACTAGCTAAGGCAATGCAGGGTAAGAAGCCATGGGCATCATGGTAGGGCAAGGTAAGCCACAGAAAGACTCCATGTAACCCTGGTAAGGCAAGGCAAGGCAAGGCGCCATGGGCACCCAGGTAAGGCAAGGCAAGGCAGGCATACACCATGGGCAACATGGAAGTGGAAGGCAAGTTAAGACAAGGCAAGACAGCTTTCTATGGGCACAACGTTAAGGCAAGGCAACACAAGGCAAGGCAATGCAAAGCACCATGGGCACCATAGTAAGGCAAGGCAAGGCAAGCCAAGGCACCATAGGCACCATGATAAGACAAGGCAAGGCAAGGGATGACACATTGGCACCATGGTAAGGTAAGGCAAAGCAAGGCAAGGCACCATGGTATGGCATGGCAAAAAAAAGGAAAGGCACAATGGGCACCAAGGTAAGGCAAGGCAAGGCACCATGGATATGATGGTAAGGCAAGGCAAGTTAAGTTAAGGCAAGGCAAGGCAAAGCACAATAAGTATGATGGTGAGGCAAGGCTAGGGAAGGAAAGTGAAAGTCCGATGGGCAAAATGGAGAGGACAAGCAAAACAACTTAAGGCACCATGGGCATCAAGGTAAGGCAAGGCAAGCCACCATGGGCACCATGGTAAGACATGAATAGGCAAGACACTATATTCACCGTGGTAAGGAAAGGCAAGGTAAGGCAAGGCAAGACAAGGCAAGGAACCATGGATACAATAATTAGACAAGGCAAGGCAAGAGAAGGCAAGACAAGGTAAGCACAATGGGTACTATCGTAATGCAAGGGAAGGCAAGGCAAAAAAATGACACCATGGGCACCAAGGTAAGGCAAGATAAGGCAAGGCACCAAGGGCACCAAGGTAAGGCAAGGCAAGGCAAGGCAAGGCACAATGGGCATTATCGTAAGGCAAGGCAATGAAGGGCAATGGACCCAGGGCAACATGATAATGTAAGGCAAGGCAAGACAGTATGGGAACCATTGTAAGCAAAGCAAGGAAAAGCACCATGAGCAAGGAACCATGTGTACCATTGTAGCCATGGCAATGTAATTCATGGCAAGGCAACATGGGCACCATGGTAACGCATGGCAAGGCAACAATGGAACTCTGGTAAGGCAAGGCAAAGCAAGTCACCATGGACAGGATGGTAAGGCAAGGCATGTTTAGCGAAGGCAAAACAAGGCAAGGCGAGGTAAGGCACCATAAGTATCATGGTGAGGCAAGTCTAGGCATGACAAAGGAAGGTACGATGGGAAACAAGGTAAGGCAAAGGCAAAACAATGTAAGAGACAATGGGCATCATGGTAAGGGAAGGCAACACAAGGCACCATGGGCATAATGGTAAGGCAAGGCAAGGCACCATGGGCACCATGATAAGGCAAGACAAGGTAAGACTCCATGGGCACCATGGAAAGGCAAATCAAGATAAGGGAAGGCGCCATTGGGATCATTGGAAACAATGCAAGGCAAGGTATGGCAAGTAACCATTGGTACAATGGTAAGGCAAGGCAAGTTACCATGAGCACAATGCCTTACCATGCCTTATCATGGTGTCCATGGTCACTTGCCTTGCCTTGCCTTGCCTTGCCATGGTGCTCGTGGTTCTTTGCATTGCCTTACCATTGTGGCCATCGTGCCTGCCTTGCTTTACCTTGCCTTGCGTTACCATTGTACACACGATGACTGTTTTTGCCTTTCCTTTTTTTACAATGGTGTCTAAAGTGCCTTGTCTTGCCTTGCCTGGCCTTACCAGGGTGCCCATGTTGCATTGCCTTCCCATGGCTTGACTTGCCTTGTGTTACAATGGTGTACATGGTGCCAGGCTTTGCCTTGCCTTGCCTCACAATGGTGACCAAAGTGCCTTGTCTTGCCTTGCCTGGCCTTAACAGGTTGTCCATGTAGCATTGCCTTCCCTTGGCTTGGCTTGCCTTGCCATGGTTCCCATGTTGCCTTGCCTTGCCTTGCCTTACCATGATGCCCTTGGTGCTAAGTCTTGCCTTCCATAACCATGATCCACATGGTGCCTTGCCTTGCATTGCCTTGTTTTACCATGGTGCCCATGGTGCATTACTTTGCATTGTCATGCCATACTACTGTGCCCATGGTGCCTTTTCCTGCCTTCTAGCCTAACCATGGTGCCCATGATGCCCTGCCTTTCCTTTCCTTGCCTTGCAATGGTTCCCATGATGCCTTGCTTTGTCTTGCCTTATCAAGATGCCCATGATGCTTTGTCGTGCCTTGATGTGCCATGTCTGCCTTTCCTTTCCTTTCCTTACCATGGTGCCCAAAATTCCTTACCTTGTCTTGCCTTGGGGCCCATTATACCTTGCCTTTTTTAGCAATGCCTTGCCTTATCGTGTCTTGCCTTGTCTTACCATGGTGCCCACAGTGCCTTGCCTTGCCTTAACACGGTTCTTTTGGCACACTGCTTTGTCTTGCTTAACCATGGTGCTCATGATTCCTTGCCTTTCCTTGCTTTACCATGGTGCCCATGGTGCCTTGCAATGCCTTGCCTTGCCTAGCCCTGCCTTACCATTGTGACCATGATGGCCTTTCTTGCATACCTTGCCTTGTGTTGCCTTATTATGATGCCCATGGTGCCTTGCCTTACCTTGGTGCCCATCGTGCCTAGCATTGCCTTGCCTAGACTTGCCATAGGCTTATGCTACCTTGCCTTGGCTTGCCTTGTCTTACCATGGTGCCAATGGTGCCTAGCCTTGCCTTTATTTGCTTTACCATGGTGCTCATGGTGCCTTGCCTTGCCTTACCCTAATGTTCATGGTCCTTGCCTTGCCTTGGCTTACCATGGTGCCCCTGGTTGCTTTCTTCGCCTTGACATGCCTCACCTTACAATGGTGCCCATGGTGCATAGCCTTGAATTATCATGGTGCCCATGGTATGTTGCCTTTCCTTGGCTTTACCTGACCTACCATGGTGCCCCTAGTACCTTGCTAATTCTTGCATTGCCATAGTGCACATGGTGCTTTGCCTTACCATTGTGCCAATGTTGCCTTGCCTTGTTTTGCATTACCATGGTGCCAAGGGTGGCTTGCTTTACATTGCCTTGCCTTACCATGGTGCCTTGCCTTGATAACCTTACCATGGTGCCAATGTATCACTCCTTGCCTTGCCTTGCCTTGCCTAACCATGTTGCCTATGTTGCCTTTTCATACCTTGCCTTATCTTGCCTTACCATGGTGTCCATGATGCCTTGTGTTGCCATGCCTTCCCTTACTATGGAGTCCATAGTGCCTAGACTTGCCTTGAATTGTCTTCCCATTATGCCCACAGTACCTCTCCTTCCCTTGCTTTCCTTTACTATGGTGCTCATGGTGCCTTGTCTTGCCTTTCCATGGTATCCATCGTGCCTTGCCTTGCCTTGGCTTACCTTGGTGCAGATGGTGTCTTTCCTTGCCTTGTCTTGCCTTACCATGGTGCCCACGGTGCCTTCTCTAGCCTTGCCTTGTTGTACCTTGCTTGCCTTAGCATGATGCCCATGGTACCTTGCCATGCCTTACCTTGGTGCCAATGGTGGCTTGCAGTGACTTGCCTGGCCTTACCATTTTTTCCTGGTGCCTTGCCTTGCCTTGTCTTGCCTTTCCTTACCATGGTGCCCATGGTACCTTTTGTTACTTTGCCTTGCCTTACCATGCTGTCCATGATGCCTTGCCTTGAATTACTATGGTGCCCATAGTGACTTGCATTGCTTTGCCATGCCTTGCCTAACCATGGTGCCCATGATGCCCTTCTTTGCCTTTACATGTTGTCCATGGTGCCTTGCCTTTCATTGCCATATCTCCTTTTACCATGGTGATCATGGTGCCTTGCCTTGAGTGGCTTTGCCTTGCCTTGCCTAACCATGATGTATATGGTTCCTAGCTTTGCCTTCCCATGGTGCCCATGGTGCTTTGCCTTGCCTTGCTTTTCCATGCCATGTTGTTCATGGTGACTTGTCTTGCCATACCACAGTGCCCCTGATGCATTTCCTTGCTTTCCTTTGCCTTACCGTGATGCCTATGGTGCCTTGCCTTACCTTACCATAGTGCCCATGGTGCCTCACATTCCTTAATCATGGTTCCCATGGTCCTTGATTTCCTATACCATGGTGCCCTCTGTGCCTTGCCTTGCCTTACCATGGTTCTTATGGTGTCTTGCCTGGTCTTACCAAGGTCCTCATGGTGCCTTGCCTTTCCTTGCCTTACCATGGTGCCTATGGTGCCTTGCCTTGCCTTTCTTTGTTTACCATGCTGTCCATGGTGGCTTGCCTTGCGTTTCCTTACTATAATGTCATGGGGCCTTGCCTGGCCTTACCTAGCCTTGCCTTAACCTGGTGCGCATGGTGCCTTGCCTTGTCTTACTTTTCCTTGACTTACCATGGTGCCCTTGGTGCCTTTCCTTCCCTTTCCTTGCCTTACCATGCTGCCCATGGTGCCTTGCCATGCCTTAATATGTTGCCTATGGTGCCTCTCCATGCCTTTCCTTGCCTTACCATGGTCCCCTGTAGAATTGACTTGCCTTAATGTACCTTGCCTTACCATGATAAGCATGATGCGTTGGTTTGACTTGCCTTGTCATGCCTTATCGTGGTGCCCATGGTACTTTTTGGGGCCTTACCATGGTTTCCATGGTGTCATACCATGCTATTCCTTGCCTTGTCTTACCATAGTTTCCATGGTGCATTGCCAAGCTTTACAAAGGTGCTTACGGTGCCTTTGCTTGACCTTTTTTCTCTTGCCACACCATGGTGTCCATGATTGCTTGCCTGACCTTACAATGGTGACAATGGTGCCTTTGCCTGCCTTTCCTTGCCTTGAGTTACCATGGTACCCATAGTACGTTTTTATGAATTACCATGGTTCCCATGGTGCCTTTCCTTGCCTTGACTTGTGTTACCATGGTGTCTTGCATTGTTTTGCTTTGCCTTACCATGGTGCCCATCGTACCTTGCCTTGTCATGCCTTACCATGGTACCAATGGGGCTATGCCTTTTCTTGCCTTACCATGGTACATTCCCTTGCCTTGCGTTATGATGGTTCTCATAGTGTATTGCCTTGTTTTGCCTTGCCTTACCATGGTGCTCATGGTGCATTTCCTTACCTTTCATTGCTTAACCATGGTGCCATGTTGTCTTCACTTACTTAACCTTGATGCCCTTGGTTCCTTGCTTTCCTTTACCATGGTGCCCATTGTACATTGCCTTGAATTGCCTTACCATAATGCCCATGGTGCCTTCACTTGCCTTGGCTTACCATTGTGCTGATTGTGAATTGCCTTGCTTTGTCAAGCCATGGTGCCCACAGTGCCATGCATGCCTTACCATGGTGCCAATTTTGCCTTGCCATGCATGCATGCAGTGCCTTACCATGTTCCCCTGGTGCCTTGACATGCTTTGCCTTGCATTGCCTTACCTTACCATGATGCCCATAGTACCTTTCCTTGCTTTACTGTAGTGCCCATGGTGCCTTGCCTTGCCTTGCATTACTATGATGCCCTTGTTGCCTTGCCTTGCCTTGCTTTCCCATTGTGCCAATGGTGACTTGCCATGTCTTACCATAACATGGTGCCCATAGTGCCTTACTTTGCTGTGCCTTGCCTTGCAGTACCATTGTTCTCATGTGCCTTGCCTTGTCTTGCCTTGCATTGTCTTACCATGGTAAGCATGGTGCCTTGCCTTGATCTGCCTTGCCTTGCCTTCCCATGGTGCCCATGGTGCCCTGTTGTGCTTTACCATGGTGCCAAAAGTGCACTGCCCATGGTGCATTGTCTTGTTTTGCCTTGGCTTACCATGGTGCCCATGGTACCTTGCCTTGCCTTGATTTGGCTACCCATGTTTCCAATAATTCCTTGCCTTGCTTTGCCTTGCCTTCCCTTACGTTGGTGCCCATGTTGCCTTGCATTGCTTTACCATGGTTCCCATGGTGCCTTGCCTTGCCTGCCCTTTCCATGCTGCCCAATGTGACTTGCCTTGGCTTACCATGCTGCCCATGATGCCTGCCTTGCCTTACAATGGTGCCATCCTTTCCTTGTCTTACTTTGCTTTGCCTACTCTTCCATTATCTGGTGCCCATGGTGCCTTGGCTTACCTTCCTAGCATTGTCTTGCCTTACCATGGTGTCCATGGTGTCTTCCCTTGCCTTACCACGATACCTGTAGTGCATTTCCTTGCCTTCCTTTGATTTACTATGATGCCTATGGTGCCTTCAATTGCCTAACCATAGAGCCCATGGTGCCTTGCCTTGCTTTATCATGGTCCCCATGGTGCCTTGCCTTGTCTTCCCTTTCCATGCTGCCCATGGTGCCTTGCCTTGGCTTACATGTTGCCCATGCTGCCTTGCCTTGCCTTGCCCTAACATGATGTCCATTGTGCCATGCTTTCTTTGCCTTCCTTTGCCTTGCCTTACCACGATGCCCATGTTACTTTGCCTTGTTTTGCTTTGCCTTACCATGGTGTCCATCGTACCTTGCCTTGTCTTGTTTTGTCTCAACCTGTTACCCATGGTGCTTTGTTTTCCATTGCCTTAACATGGTGCTCATTGTACCTTACTGTGCCTTGACTTGCCTAGCCATGTTGCCCATGGTGCCTTTCCTTGCTTTGCCTTTCCTATTCTTACCGTGGTGCCAATGGTGCCTAGTCTTGCCTTTCCATGGCACCCATGATGCCCATAATGCCTTCCCTTGCCTTGTCTTACCTTACCTTGGTGCCCATAGTGCGTAGCATTGACCTGCCTTGTGTTGCCTTACCATATTTCCCTGGTGCCTTGCTTTGCTTTGCCTTACCATGGTTGCCATGGTGCCTTGACATGAGATCACTTTTCTTGCCTTAACATGGTGTCCTTGAATTAACATGGCATCCATAATGCCATACCTTGCCTTGCCATGCCTTGCTTTACCATGGTGTTCATGGTGCCTCCTTTTAGTGACTCACCTTAGTGTCAATGGTGCCTTCCCATGCCTTGCCTTGCATTGCCATCGTTTCCTGGTACACTGACTTGCCTTGCCTTGTCTTGCCTTACCATGGTGTTCATGGAACCTTGCATAAACTTGCCTTGACTTGCCTCACCATGGTGCCTGTGGTGCCTTGCCTTGCCTGATCTCATAATGGTGCCCATGGTGACTTGCCATGCCATACCATGATGCTCATGGTGCCATTCCATTCCATGCTTTGCCTTCCCTTACCATGGTGCTCAGGTGCCTTTCTGTGTCTTCCCCTTTACTACCATGGGGCCCATGGTGCCTTGACTTGCCTTAGAATGTTGCCCACGGTGGTTTTGTGTGCCTTTTCTTGCCTTGCCTTACCATGGTACCCATGGTATGTTGCTTTTCCTTACCATGGTGTCTTGCCACCCCTTGCCTTACCATGGCTCCCATGGTGCCTTGCGTTGCTTTGCTTTGCCTTATCATGCTGCCCATCCTACCTGGCCTTGTCCTGCCTTTCCTCCCCATGTTAGCCATGGTGCTTTGCCTTTCCTTGTCTTGCCTTGACTTAACTTGCCTTACCATGGTGCCCACAGTGCATTGCCTTGCCTTGCCTTACCATGCCATGAATTACCATGGTGCATTCCCTTACCTTGCTTTGCCATACCATGTTGCCCATAGTGCCCATGCTTGCCTTGTCTCACCTTGCTTTTCCTTACCATGGTGCCCAGGGTGCCATACCTTGCCTTGCCTTGCCATGGAGCCCATGGCACCTTTACTTGACTTGCATTGCTTGCCCATGGCAGCCATGATTCTTTGCCTTGCCTTACCTTGCCTTACCATGGTGCTTATGGTGTGTTTCCTTGTTTTGCTTTTCCTTACCACGGTGCCCATCATATCTTGCTATTTCTTGCCTTGCCTCACCATACTACCCATGGTAATTTGCATTGCTTTTTCTTAACATGTTGCACGTGGTGCTTTGCCTTGCTTTCTTTGATTTACCATGTTGCTCATGGTGTATTGCTTTCTTTTGCCCTTCCTAACCATGCCGCCCATGGTGACTTGCCTTGCTTTGCCTTGCCTTGACTTACAATTGTGCCATGCCCTGCCTTACAATGTTGTCCGTGGTGCATTGCCTTGCTTTGCAATGTCTTACAATGATGCCCATGATGTGTTTCCTTTCCTTTCCTTTCCTTACCATGGTGCCTATCATGCCTTTCCCTGCCTTGCCTTTATTAACCATGTTGTTAATCATGACTAACCTTCTTTTACCTATGATGAGAATAGTGATTGGCTTTACATTACCATGGTGCCCATGGTGCCTTGATTTGCATTGCCTTGCCTTACCATGGTGTCAATGGTGACTTGCCTTGCCTTGACTTATGATAGTACCTATGATGCCTTGTCTTGCCTTGCCTTCTTTCACCATGGTGCCCATGGTGCCTTATCTTGACTTGCCTTGCCTTACCATGGTGCCCATTGTTCCTTGCCTTGCCATGGTGCACATGGTGACTTGCCTTGCCTAGCCTTACAACTTATCCCTTGGTGCCTTGCATTGCTTTACCATGGTGCCCATAGCGCCTTGTCTGGCTTTGCCTTAGCGTACCATGATGCTCATGTTTCCTTGACTTTACTTTCTTTGCCATGGTGCGCATGGTGCTTTGCCATTGCTTTCCTTACATTTTCTTCCCCTAGGATGGTGCTCATGGTGACTGACCTTGCCTTACCTTATTATGTTGCCATAATTTTATGTCTTAACTTGCTTTGGTTTATCATGGTGTCCATGGTGTCTTTCCTTGCCTTACCTTGTCTTACATGGTGCCCATGCTGCCTTGAATTGACTTGCCTTCCCATGATGTCCATGGTGCCTTGCCTTTATTTGCAATGCCTTCTAGGTTGCCCATGATGTCACTCCCTGCCTGGCCTTGCCTTTCTCTAATATGGTGCCCACAGTGCCTTGCCTTGCCTTACTATGGTGCCTAAAATGCTTTGCCTTGACTTAACTTACCTAAGCATGGTTCCCATGCTGCCTTGCCTTGCCTTACCCGGGTGCCCATGGTACCTTGCCTTAACTTGCCTTGACTTCTATGTTGACCATGGTGCCATGCCCTGCCTTGACTTGCCTTGCTATAACATGGTGCCCTTGGTGCCTTTCCTTACCTTGCCTTACCTTACCGTGGTGCCCACAGTGCCTTGCCTTGACTTAACTTGCCTTGCCATTTTGGCCATAGTGCCTTGCCTTGCCTTCCCTTGGTGACCAACATACCCTGCCTTGCCTTGCCTAGCATTAACATGGGGACCATGTTTCCTCACCTTGCCTCGCCTTTCCCTGGTGTCC
Source organism: Callithrix jacchus (assembly GCF_049354715.1). Classification (NCBI taxonomy): domain Eukaryota; kingdom Metazoa; phylum Chordata; class Mammalia; order Primates; family Cebidae; genus Callithrix; species Callithrix jacchus. Next base: position 58,285,749 of record NC_133524.1, on the reverse strand, counting down.
AGGGTGCCTTGCCTTGCCTTCTCATGTTGTTCATGATGCCTTCCCTTGCCTTGCCTTACCATGGTGCCCATGGCACCTTCCCTTGCCTTACCTGGCCTTACCATGGTGACCTGGGTACTTTGCCTTTCCTTGCCTTGCCTTTTCATGGTGCCCATGGTGCCTTGCCTTTCCTTGCCTTGATTTTCCTTGAATTCCCTTGAGTTACCACGGTTTCTGTGGTGCCTTGCACTGTCTTGACTTTCTTATCAGAGTGCCCATGGTGTCTTTCCTTACCATACTTTGGCTTGCCTTGCCTTACCATGGTGCCCATGATGATTTGCCTTGCCTTCCCTTACCAAAGTGACCATGATGTCTTCTTTCACGATGCCCTGACTTGCCTTACCATGGTGCCCAACTTGCCTTGGCCAGTATGGACTTACCATGTTGCACATAGTGCTCTGTCTTGCCTTGCCTTGCCTTGCCAGGGTGTCCATGGTACCCTGCCTTGCTTTACCTTGATCTACCATGATGCCCATGGTTCCATGCCTTCCCCTGCCTTGCCTTACCATCATGCCAATGGTGCCTTCTTTTGTCTTATCATGGTGAACACGGTGTCTTGCATTGCCTTGTCTTCTGTTACCTTGGTAACCATGGTGCCTTGCCTTGCCTTGCCTTGACTTACCTTACCATGGTTCACATGGTTCCTTGCCTTTCATTGCCTTGCCCTACTATGATGCCAATGATACCTTGATTGCCTTGCTATTCCTTGCCTAACCATGTTGCCCATTGTGCCTTTCACTGCCTCACCTTGCATTACCATAGTGCCCATGTTGCCTTGTATTGCCCTTCCTTGCCTAACCTTGCCTTGCCTTATTTCACCATGGTGCCCATGGTGCTTTGCCTTGCATTACCATGGTGCCCATGCTGTCTTGCATTTCATGGCTTTGCCTTACCATGAGGACCATGGTGCCTTTCCTTGCTTTGACTTAACATGGTGCCCATGGAGCAAGGTCTTCCCTTGCCTTTACATTGTGCACATAGAATCTTGCCTTGCCTTGCCTTGCCTTGCCTCACCTTGGCGATGACGTTGACTTGCCTTGCATGCCTTGCCTTCCCTTACTATGGTGCCTATGTTTCCTTGCCTTGCTTTTCTTTACCATGGTTCCCATGGTGTCTTACATTGCCTTGCATTACCATGGTGCACATGATGCCTTGCATTGAGTTGACTTGCCTTACTATGGTGCCCATGATGCCTTACCTTGCCATGCCTTGCTTTGTGTTGCTGTTCCATGATGCCCATGGTGCCTTGCCTTGCCTTTTCTTACCATGGTGCCCATTATATTTTCCCTTGCCTTGAATTGCCTTGTCTAACCATGTTGCCCATGGTGCTTTGTGTTACCATGGTACCTATGGTGCCTTTGTTTGCCTTGCCTTTCCATTGTGCCCTTGGTGACTTGCATTGCTTTACCATGTTGTCCATGGTGCCTTGCCTTGCCCTACCATGGTGCCCATGGAGCCTTGATTAGCCTTGTATTACCATGGGGCCCATGGAGCCTTGATTAGCCTTGTATTACCATGGGGACCATGGTGCTTATCCTTGCCTTACTTTGCCTTGCCTTGTTTTTAACATGGTGCCTATAGGACCTTGCCTTGCCATGCCTTGCATTAGCATGTTGCACATGGTGCCTCACATTGCCTTTTCATGCCTAACCTTGCCTTGGCTTGTTTCACCATTGTACCAATGGTGGCTTGCCTTGCCTAGGCTTGCATTGCCATGGTGCCCATAGTGCCTTGCACTGCCTTGCCTTGCCTTATTATGGTGTGCCTTGTGCCTTGCCTTGCCTTGTATTACCTTGCTTTTCCATGGTGCCCAAATGCCTAGCCTTGCAGTACCTTGCCTTGCCTTACAGTGGTTCCCATATTGTCATGCATTTCCTTGTCTTACCGGTGCCAATGGTGCCTTGTGTTGCCTTGCCTTGCCTAACCATAGTCCCATAGTACCTTGTCTTCCCTTTCCTTGCCTTGCATTACCATGGTGCCCATGATGCCTTTTCTTACCTAGCATTGCCTTAATATTTTGCCCAATGTGCTTTGCATTGTCTTTACTCTACTTGATTTAACATGCTGCTCATGGTGTTTTGCCTTGCCTTGTGTTACCATGCTGCCCATGGTGCCTGGCCGGGCCTTGCTCTACCATGGTGCCAATGGTGCCTTGCCTTGCCTTACCCTTCTATGGTGCCCATGGTGCCTTGCCTTGCCATTTATGGCCTTATCATTGTGCCCAGGATGCTTTGCCTTGCCTTTTCTTGCCTTTCCATGGTGCCCATGGTGCCTTGTGTTGCCTTGTCTTATCTTACCATTGTGCCCATTATGGTTTGCCTTACCTTACCATGGTTCCCATAGTGCTTTGCCATGTCTTGCCTTGTTTTACCATCATGAGCACAGTAATTTGCCTTGCCTTGCCTTACAATGGTGCCAATGTGCCTTGTCTTTTCTTGCCTTGCCATAACTTGATGCCTTTTTTTTCCTTATTTTGCCATGCTTTACCATTGTGTCCATGATGCCTTGAGTTGCCTTGCCTTGCTTTGCCATTGTGCCCATGGTGCTTTGCCTTGTCTTCCCCTGCCTTGCCAAGGGGCACATGGTTCCTTGCCTTGACTAAACTTGCCTTAACTTGGTGCTCAAAGTGCCTTGCCTTGCCATGCCTTGCTTTTCCATGCTGCCCATGGAGCCTTGCCTTGACTTTCATTATGATGTTCCTATAGTGCCTTGCCTTTCCCTGCCTTGTGTGCCCATGGTGCATTGCCTTGCCCTGCCTTGCTTTGTTTTGACTTTTCATAGTACTCTTCATGCCTTGTCTTGCCTTCCCTTATTTAATCATGGTACCCATGGTGCCTACCTTGCCTTCCCTTGCATTATGATGGTGCCCATGATGCCTTGCATTGTCTTGCCTAATTATGGTGCCCATGGTGCCTTAACTAGCCTTAGCTTGCTGTTCCATGGTACTTATGGTGCCTTGCCTTGCGTTACCATGGTTCCCAATTCTCCATGTCTTGCTTTGTCCTACCATGGTGCTGATGGTGCCTTGCCCTGACTTGACTTGCCGAACCATGGTTTCATGGTTTGTTTCCTTTCCCTTCCTTGCCTTAACATGGTAACCATGATGCCTACCCTTACCTAGCATTGTGTAACATGGTCCCCATTGTGCCTTGAATTGCATTGCTTTGCCTTGACTTACCATGGTGACCATGGTGCATTGCTTTGCCTTTCCTTATCTTGCCATGAAATGGTGCCCATTGTATCTTGCCTTGCCTTGCTTTTCTTTTTACTACCATGGTGCCAATGGTGCCTTGCTTTTGTGCATTACCATGGTGACCATGCTGCTTAGTATTGTCTTGCCTTGCCTTGCCTACCATGGTATCTGTGGTGCCTTTCCTTGTTTTGCCATGCCTTACCATGTTGCCCATATTTCATTCATTATCCTTGCCTCGCCTTCCCTTACCCTGGTTCCCATGGCAAATTGCCTTAGCTTGCCTTCTTTTCCTTACCATGGTGCTTAAGGTGTTTTGTCTTGCCTTGCTTTACCTAGGTGCCCATGGGGCCTTGTGTTGCCTCACCATTCCTTGCCATAGTACGGGGCACATGGAGCCTGGCTTTGCCTTGCCTTGTCATGGTGCTCATGGTGACTTGTTTTGCCTTGTCTTGCCATGCTTTGCCTTACCATAATGCCCATGCTGCCCATGGTGCCTTGCATTCCAAGGATTTCCTTACCATTGTGCCCATGGTGTCTTGGCTTTGCTTGCCATGCCTTACCATGGTGAAAATGGTAAATTGTCTTGCCTTGCCATTGTGCCCATGATGCCTTGTTGCCTTGCCTTGAGTTATCATGGTGCCCATAATGCCTTACTTTGCCTTGCTTTTCCTTACCATTGTGCCAATTGTGCCTGGCCTAACTTTTCCTTACAATGTTTCCTTGGCTTGTCTTGCCTTACAATAATGCCCATGGTTCATTTCCTGGACTTACCATGGTGTCCATGGTGCCTTGCCTTGTCATGCGTTGCATTACTTGATGCCCTCGTTGCCTTGCCTTGTCTTACCATGTTGCTCCTGGTGCCTTTCCTTTCCTTGCCTTGCCTTACCATGCTGCCCATAACGCCTTGCATTACCTTACCATTGTGCCCTTGGTTCCTTGTCATGCCTTGATTTACCATCATGTCCATAGTGCCTTGCTGTTCCTTCCCTTGCCTTCTCTTGCCTTAGTTTGGTGCCCATAGTGCCTTGCATTGCCTTACCACGGTGCTTATGGTGCCTTGATTTCCTTGCCTTGCCTAGCCTTGCCTTTCCTTGCCATGATGCCCACAGTGCCTTGCCTTGCCTTGTCTTACTATTGTGCTCATAGTGTCTTTTGTTGCCTCACCTTCTCTTGCCTGACTATAGTGCCCATAGTGCCTTTCCTTGCATTGCCTAGTCATGTTGAGCAAGGTGCTTTGACTTTAATTGCCTTGTCTTGCATAAACTTTGCTTGCCTTGCAATGGTGTCCAAGGTGCCTTATATTACCTTGCATTGTCTTACCTTACCATGGTGCCCTTGTGACTTCCTTTGCCATTCCTTGCCTTACAATGTTGCCCACAGTGACTTGCCTTGCCCTGTCCTGCCATACAAAGGTCGTACCATGCTGCCAATGGTGGCTTGAGTTGCCTTGCCTTGCCTTACCATGATGCCCATGGTGATTGTCTTGCTTTGTCTTTCCTTGTCTTGAAATGCTTAACATTGTGCTCATGGTCCATTACTTTGCCTTGCTTTGCCTTGCCATTGGGCCTATGACGCCTTGCCTAGTCTTCCCTTGCCTTACCATGGTGCCCATGGTGCCTAACCTTACCTTGCATTACCTTGCCTTACCATGGTTCCCATGATGCTTATCCTTGCCTTGCCTTACCATGGTGCCCTTGGTGACTTCCCTTTCCTTGGATTGCCTTACGATGATGCCCAGGATGGCTTACCTTGTCCTGTCTTGCCATACAATGGTCTTACAATGCTGTCAATGGTGCCTTGAGTTGCCTTGCCTTGCCTTACCATGATGCCCATGGTGACTTGTCTTCCTTGTCTTGCCTTGTCTTGAAATGCTTTAACATTGTGCTCATGGTCCATTACCTTGCCTTGCCTTGCCTTGCCATTGGGCCTATGATACCTTGCCTAGTCTTCTGTTGCCTTACCATGGTGCCCGTGGTGCCTTGCCTTGAATTACCTCACCTTAGCATGGTTGTAAAGGTGCCTTGCTTTGTGTTGACTTGCCTTACCTTGCTGCCCATGCTGTCTTGCCTTGCCTTGCATTACCGTGGTACCAATGGTGCCTTGCCTTGCTTTGGTACACATGATGTATTGCATTGCCTTGCCTTGCTTTGCCTTGCCTTACAATGATGCCCATGTTGCCCATGATATCTTACATTGCCTGGCCTTGCTTTACAATGCTGCCCATATTGCCTTGCCTTTCCTTGAATAACCATTGTGCCCATGGTACCTTGCCTTACCTTACCATTGTGCCTATTGGGCATGGCTTTGCCTTGCCTAGTCTTACGATGTCTAGCTTTGCCTTGCTTTGCCTTATCTTGTTCCCCATTGTGCCTAGTCTTGCCTGGCCTTAGAAAGGTACTCATGGTGCTTTGCCTTGTCTTGCCTTACCATGGTGTCTTCCCTTTCCTTACCTTGCCTTTCCATGGTGCCCATGCTGCCTTTACCTTGCCTTGCCTTACCATTGCACCCATGGTGCCTTGCCTTACCCTACCATGGCACCCATGGTGCCTTGCTTTGCCTTGCCTTGCCTTACCATGGTTTCCATGGTGTTTAGCCTTGGAAGCACAAAGGTGCCCTTTGTGTCTTGCTTTGCTTAACCTTGACTTACTGTGTTGCCCATGGTGTCTTACCTTCCCTTGCCTGTCCTTGCTTTGCCATACCAAGGGGCCCAAGGTATCTTGCCTTTTTCTGCCTTGCCTTACCATGGTATCCATTGTTCCTTGCCTTGTTTGTCTTATGTGGACTAACCATGGTGCCCATGGTGCCTTGCTTTGCCTTTCCTTCAATTGCCTTATCATGGCACCCATATTGCCTGGCCTAGCCATGCCTTGCTTTGCCTTACCATGGTTCCCAGAGTGCCTTGCCTTGCCTTACCATGGTGACCATGGTGACTTGCCTTGCTTTGCCTTTCCTTAACATGGTGCCCATAATGTCTTTCTTTGCTTTGCCTTGTCTTACCGTGGTGTGAATGATGCCTTGACTACCCATGACTTGCCTTTACTTGCTTTATCTTTGGGATCTTGGTACCTTGCCTTGCCTTACCATGGTGACCAGGCCTTAGTGAAGTGGTCACAATGGTAAGGCAAGTGACCTTCTCTTGCCTTGCCTTACCATGAGGCCCATGGTGCTTTTTCTTTCCTTATCTTGCCTTGCCTTGATTTACCATGGTGCCCATGGTGCCTTGCTTTGCTTTGCCTTGCCTTGCCTTGCATTACCATGTTGCCCATGGTGCCTTGCATTGCCTTGCCTTACCATGGTATGCATGGTGACTTGCCTTGCCTTGCCTTTGATTGCCTTATAATTGTGGTCATGGGGTTTTGCCTTAGCATGCCTTAGCGTGGTGCCCATGTTGCCTTTACTTGCCTTGCCTAACCATGGAGCCCATGATGGTGCCTTTCTTCACCTTATTTGCATTGCCTCATTTTACCATGGTGTCCAGTGTACCTTACCTTTCCAGGGTTCCCATGTTGGCTTGCCTTGCCATGCCTTGTCTTGCATACCATGGTTTCCATTCTGCCTTGCCTTGCATACCCTTGCCTTACGCTGATGCCCAGGGTATTTTGCCTTGTGTTCCCTTGTCTAACCATGCTCACATGTTGCCTTGTTTTGCCTTACTTGTCTTGCCTTACTATGTTACCCATAATGCCTTAATTTCTGTTGCCCTACCATGGTGCCCATGGTGCCTTACCTTGCCTTACCATGTTGCCTATGGTGCCTTGCATTGACTTGCCTTACCATGGTGCCCATGGTGTCTCGCCTTGCTTTCCTTGCCTAAACATGGTGCCCATGGTTTGTTGCCTTGCTTTGCCTGGACTTTCCTGGCCTTAGCATGGTGCCCAAGGGGCCATGCCTTGCCTTATCTTACCATGGTACGCATGGTGATTTGCCTTGCCTTGCCTTTGATTGCCCTATAATTGTGGTTATGTGGTTTTGTGTTGCCTTGTTTTGTCGTGCCTTAGCATGTTGCCCATGGTGACTTTACTTGCCTTGCCTAACCATGGAGTCCATGGTGCCTTACCTTGCCTTACTATGCCTTGCCTCGTTTGTGCCTTGCCTTGCCTGGACTTTCATTTTCATCGTGCACATGATTCCTTGCATTGCCTTGCCTTGCGTTTTTATGGTGCCTTGGGGTCCTTGCCTCAATTTGCCTGACCGTGGTTCCCATTTTGCCTTGCCTTACCATGGTGCCAATGATGTCTTGCCTTGCCTTGTTTTGCCTAATGATGGCCCCAGGCATTTCCTTGCCTTGACTTACCAAGGTGCCCATTATGCCTTCCATTGCCTGGCATTGCCTTAACATGGTGTCCATTGTGCCTTGCATTGTCTTTCCCTGACTTGACTTATCATGGTGCATTGCCCTGCCTTTCCATGCCTTGCCTTATGATGGTGCCCACTTGTCTTGTCTTGCTTTGGCTAAATTTACCATGGTACCCATGTTGCTTTGCTTTCCCTTGCCTTACCATGTTGCTCATGGTGCCTCACCTTTCCTTGTCTTACCATGAGACCCATGGTGCCTTGCTTAACCTTGACTTGCCTTATCATGGTGTCCACAGTGCTTTGCTTTGCCTTGACTAACCATAGTACCTTTTGAGACTTGCCTTACATGGCCTTACCGTTAATGGCCTTACCATGGCTCACATTTTGTTTTCCCTTGCCTTGCCTTACCGTGGTGTCCTTTGTCCTTTTCTTTGCCTTGTGTTGCATTTACCATGGTGTCCATAGTGCGTAGGCTTGCCTTGCCTTGCCTACCCATGGTGTTCACGGTGCCTCGCCATGCCTTGCCTTGCCTTGTGTCACTATGTTGCCCATGATGATTTGCCTTGCCTTTACTTGCCTTGTCTTACCATGGTGCCCATGGTGCCTTGCCTTAAATTGCATAGGCTTACCATTGTACCCATGGTGTGCCTTACCTTTCTGTAACATGGTATCTATGGTGTCATGACTTGCCTTCTTTGCTTTGCCATTCCATAGTGCACATGGTGCCTTTGCTTTTCTTGCATTGCCATGGTACTCATGGTGCTTTCCTTGCCTGCCTTTATTTCCCTTAACTTATTGTGGTGCCTGTGTTTCCTATGGTGCTTTCCCTTGCCTTGCCTTGCCTTGCCTTACCATGCTGCCCATGGTGCTTGTGTTGCCTTTCCATTTCTTTTTTTTTAATCTGTCTTTCTTTTTTATTGCATTTTAGCTTTGGGGGTAAATGTGAAGAACATGCAAGATTGTCGCATAGGTACACACATGGCAGTGTGATTTGCTGCCTTCCACCCCTTCACCTATATCTGGCATTTCTCCCCATGTTATCTCTCCCCAACTCCTCACACCCCGCTGTCCTTCACCTATTTCCCCCCAACAAACCCTAGTGTGTGATGCTCCCCTCCCTGTGTCCATGTGTTCTCATTGTTTCACACCCACCTATGAGTGAGAACATGTGGTGTTTGATTTTCTGTTCTTGTGTCAGTTTGCTGACAATGATGATTTCCAGGTTCATCCATGTCCCTACAAAGGACATGAACTCATCATTTTTGATGGCTGCATAATATTCCATGGTGTATATGTGCCACATTTTCCCTATGCAATCTATTATTGATGGGCATTTGGATTGGTTCCAGGTCTTTGCTATTGTAAACTATGCTGCAATGAACATGTGTGTGCATGTGACCTTATAGTAGAACGATTTATAATCCTTTGAATATATACCAAGTAAAGGAATTGCTGGGTAAAATGGAATTTCTCATTCTAGGTCCTTGAGGAATTGCCACACTGTCTTCCACAATGGTTGAACTAATTTACACTCCGACCAATCGTGTAAAAGTGTTCCTATTTCTCCACATTATCTCCAGCAGCTGTGGTCTCCAGATTTTTTAAATAATCACTATTTTAACTGGCGTGAGATGGTATCTCAATGTAGTTTTCATTTGCATTTCTCTAATGACCATTGATGATTGCATTTTTTCATATGTTTGTAGGCCTCATGTATGTCTTCTTTTGTCAAGTGTCTGTTCATATACTTCACCACTTTTGAATGAGCTTGTTTGCTTTTTTTTGTAAATCTGTTTTAGTTCTTTGTAAATTCAGTATATCAGCCTTTTGTCAGATGGGTAGACTGCAAAAATGTTTTCCCATTCTGTTGGTTGTCTATTCACTCTAATGACTGTTTCTTTTGCCGTGCAGAAGCTGTGCAGTTTGATTAGCTCACATTTGTTTGTTTTGGCTTTTGTTGCCAATGTTTTTTGTGTTTTGGTCATGAAGTCTTTGCCCACACCTATGTCCTGAATGTTTTTGCCTAGAATTTCTTCTAGGGTTTTTATGGTGTTAGGTTTATGTTTAAGTTTTTAATACATCTGGAATTAATTTTAGTGTAAGGTGTTAGGAAGGGGTCCAGTTTCTCCTTTCTGACATGGCCAGCCAGTTTTCACAACACAATTTATTAAACAGGGAATCCTTTCCCCATTGCTTGTTTTTGTCAGGTTTGTCAAAATTCGGATGGTTGTAGATATGTTGTGTTGCCTCCAAGGCCTCTGTTCTGTTCCATTGGCCTATATCGCTTTTTTGGTACCAGCACCATGCTGTTTTAATTACTGTAGCCTTGTCATATAGTTTAAAGTCCGGTAGTGTGATGCCTCCCGCTTTGTTCTTTTTGCTTAGAATTGACTTGGCTATGTGGGCTCTCTTTTGGATCCATATGAAGTTTAAGGTGGTTTTTTCCAGTTCTGTGAAGAAGGTCATTGGTAGATTGATGGTGATAGCATTGAATCTGTAAATCACTTTGGGCGGTATGGCCATTTTCACAATATTGATTCTTCCTAACCATGAACATGGAATGTTTCTCCATCTGTTTGTGTCCTCTCTTATTTTGTTGAGCAGTTGTTTGTAGTTCTCTTTGAAGAGGTCCTTTACATTCCTTGTTAGTTGTATTCCTAGGTATTTTATTTTCTTTGTAGCAATTGTGATTGGCAGTTCGTTCATGATTTGACTCTCTTGATGTCTATTATTAGTGTGTAGGAATGCTTGTGATTTTTGCACACGGATTTTGTATCCTGAGATTTTGCTGAAGTTGCTCATCAGTTTCAGGAGATTTTGGGCTGAGATGATTGGGTCTTCTAGATATACAATCATGTCATCTGCAAAGAGAGACAATTTGACTTCCTCCTTTCCTATTCGAATACACTTTATTTTTTTTTTTCTGATTGCTCTGTCTAGAACTTCCAGTACTATCTTGAATAGGAGTGGTGAGAGAGGTCATCCTTGTCTAGTGCTAGATTACAAAGGGAATGCTTCCAGTTTTTCCATGCAGTATAATGGCAGTTGGTTTCTCGTAATTAGCTTTTATTATTTTGAGATACGTTCCATCAATACCAAGTTTATTGAGGGTTTTTAGCATAAAGCACTGTTGAATTTTGTCCAATGCCTTCTCTGCATCAATTGAGATAATCATGTGGTTTTTTTTTGGTTCTGTGTATGTGGTGAATTACGTTTATAGACTTGTGTATGTTGAACCAGCCTTGCATCCCCGGGATGAATCCTACTTGATCATGGTGGATAAGCTTTTTGATGTGCTGTTGCAATCGGCTTGCCAGTACTTTATTGAAGATTTTTGCATCTATGTTCATCATGGATATTGGCCTGAAGTTTTCTTTTCTTGTTGGGTCTCTGCCAGGTTTTGGTATCAGGATGATGTTGGACTTATAAAATGATTTGGGAAGGATTCCCTCTTTTTGGATTATTTGGAATACTTTCAGAAGGAACAGTAACAGTTCCTCTTTGTCTGTCTGGTAGAATTTGGCTGTGACGCCATCTAGACCTGGGCTTTTTTTGTGTGTGGTAGGCTCTTAATTGCTGCCACAACTTCAGATGTCGTTATTGGTCGATTCAGGGTTTTGACTTCTTCCTGGTTTAGGCTTGAGAGGATGCAAATGCCCAGGAATTTATCCATATCTTCCAGGATTACTAGTGTATGTGCATAGAGTTGTTTGTAATATTCTCTGATGATGGTTTGAATTTCTGTGGAATCTGTGGTGATTTCCCCTTTATTGTTTTTTATTGCATCTATTTGGTTATTCTCTCTTTTCTTTTTTATTAATCTGGCTAGTGGTCTATTTTTTTGAATTTTGTAAAAAAAAACCAGCTCTTAAATTTATTGATTTTTTTGAAGGGGCTTTCGTGTCTCTATCTCCTTCAGTTCTGCTCTGATCTTAGTTATTTCTTGTCTTCTGCTAGGTTTTGAGTTTTTTGATCTTGCTCCTCTGGCTCTTTCAATTTTGATGATAGGGTGTCCATTTTGAATCTCTCCACTCTTCTCATGTGGGCACTTATTGGTATATATTTTCCTCTAGAGACTGCTTTAAATGTGTCCCAGAGAGTCTGGGAAGTTGTGTCTTCATTCTCATTGGTTTCAAAGAACTTCTTTATTTCTGCCTTCATTTCCTTGTTTATCCAGTCAGCATTCAAGAGCCAGTTGTTCAGTTTCCATGAAGTTGTGTGGTTCTGAGTTAGTTTCTGAATTCTGAGTTCTAACTTGATTGCACTGTGGTCTGAGAGACTGTTTGTAATGATTTCAGTTGCTTTGCATTTGCAAAGGAGTGATTTATTTCCAATTACGTGGTCAATTTTAGAGTAGGTGTGATGTGGTGCTGAGAAGAATGCATATTCTGTAAATTTGGGGTGGAGAGTTCTGTAAATGTCTATCAGGTTTACTTGTTCCAGGTCTGAGTTCAAGTCCTACATATCCTTGTTAATTTTCTGTCTGGTTGATCTGTCTAATATTGACAGTGGAGTGTTAAAGTCTCCCACTATTATTGTGTGGGAGTCTAAGTCTCTTTGTAAGTCATTAAGAACGTGCCTTATATATCTGGGTGCTTCTGCATTGGGTCCATATATATTTAGGATCGTTAGCTCTTCTTGTTGCATTGATCCTTTTACCATTATGTAATGTCCTTCTTTGTCTCTTTTCATCTTTGTTGCTTTAAAGTCTTTTTTATCAGAGATGAGAATTGCAACTCCTGCTTTTTTTTTCTCTCCATTTGCTTGGTAAATCTTCCTCCATCCCTTTATTTTGAGCCTTTATGTATCCTCACATGTGAGATGGCTTTCCTGGATACAGCACACCAATGGGTTTTGGCTTTTTATCCAATTTGCCAGTCTGTGTCTTTTGATTGGGGTATTTAGCCCATTTACATTTAGGGTTACTTTTGTTATGTGTGAATTTGATACTGCCATTTTGATGCTACCTGGCTGTTTTGCTCATTAGTTGATGCAGATTCTTCATTTTGTTGATGCTCTTTAGCATTTGGTATGTTTGGAGTGGCTGGTACTGGTTGTTCCTTTCTATGTGTAGTGCCTCTTTCAGGAACTCTTGTAAAGCAGGCCTGGTGGCGACAAAATCTCTGAGTGCTTGCTTGTTCGCAAAGGATTTTATTTTTCCTTCACTTATGAAGCTTAGTTTGGCTGGATATGAAATTCTGGGTTAGAGTTCTTTTCTTTAAGAATGTTGAATATTGGCCCCCACTCTCTTCTGACTTGTAGGGTTTCTGCTGAGAGATCTGCTGTGAGTCTGATGGGCTTCCGTTTGTGGGTAACCCAATCTTTTTGTCTGGCCGCCCTTAGCATTTTCTCCTTCATTTCAACCCTGTTGAATCTGATGATTATGTGCCTTGGGGTTGCTCTTCTTGTGAAATATCTTTCTGGTGTTCTCTGTATTTCCTTGACTTGAATATTGGCCTGCCTTACTAGGTTGGGGACATTTTCCTGGATAATATCCTGAAGAGTATTTTCCAGCTTGGATTCGTTCTCTTTGTCACATTCAGGTACACCTATCAAACGTAGATTAAGTCTCTTCACATACTCCCACACTTCTGGAGACTTTGTTCATTCCTTTTTACACTTTTTTCTCTAATCTTACCTTCTCATTTTATTTCATTGAGTTGGTCTTTGACCTCTGATATCCTTTCTTCTGCTTGGTCAATTCGGCTGTTGAAACTTGTGCATGCTTCATGAAATTCTTGTGTTGTGTTTTTCAGCTCCATCAATTCACTCATATTTCCCTCTAAGTTGTTCATTCTTGTTATCCTTTCATTAAATCTTTTTTCAAGGTTCTTGGTTTCTTTGCATTGAATTAGAACATGTTCTTTTAGCTCACGGAAGTTTCTCATTACCCACCTTCTGAAGTCTGATTCTGTCATTTCGTCACACTCATTCTCCATCCAGCTTTGTTCCCTTGCTGGTGAGGAGTTGTGATCCCTTGTAGGAGGAGAGATGTGTCAGTTTTGGGTGTTTTTCTCCTTTTTGCGCTGGTTTATTCCCATCTTTGTGGATTTATCCACCTGTTGTCTGTGTAGTTGCTGATTTTCCAATTGGGTCTCTGAGTGCATGTCCAGGTTGTTGATATGAAGTTATTTCTGTTTCTTAGTTTTTCTTCTAACAGTCTGGTCCATTTGCTTTAGGACTGCTGAGGTCCAATCCAGGCCCTGCTTGCCTGGGGGTCACCTGCAGCAGCTGCAGAACAGTAAGTGTTGCTACCAGTTTCTTCTTCTGCTTTGTCCCAGAGTGATGCACTCCAAATGTCAGTCTTATCAGTCCTTTATGAGATGACTCTTTGGATATACAGGGGTCAGGGAGCTGCTTCAGGAGACAGTCTGTTCTTTATAGGAGCTCAAGTGCTGAACTGTGAGCTCCATTGTTCATTCAGAGCTGCTAGGCAGGTACATTTAGGTCTGCTGCAGCAGAACTCATAAATCCCCTTTTTTCCCCCAGGTGCTCTGTCCTGGGGAGTTAGGGCTTTATTTATGAGTGTCTGTTGTGCTGCTCCCATTTTTTAGGGCTGTCCTGCCCAGCAAGGAGGCAGCCTTGTCACTGCCTGAAGAGGCTTTGTTCAGCTGCTATGGTGTCCGACCTCCTGCTGGCTCTGCCCTGCTGTCATGTGTATTTCCCTGCAGTCCTGTTTATATGGGTGTGGTTAGAACTGCCTCAGCAATGTTGTCCCGCCTCTGTAATGGCAGACTCTCTCTGTTATGTTGGTTGCCTTGGCAATGGCGGGCTGCGTCAGCAATGACAGACTTCCACCGTATGGGTGGAGAGTCTCGGTAATGGCAGACGCCCCTCCCCCACAGAGCTGGACCATCCCAGGTTTAGCTGTGCTTGCCATGAAACTCTCAACCCCAAGCGTTTCCAATTGCTGTTGTTTTTTGTTTGTTTTTGTGGCCGTGAGACCCACTGAGCCTGATCACCTGGCTCCCTGCCTCAGACCCCTTTTTTTTAACTTGAACGGTTGACTGTCTCCCAGGTGTTCCAGTCACCTGCTGAAAGGGCACCGGGACCTGTGTGATTTTCCATGCAGCAACCCACTGCGCTGGCTGAAACAACGTCACTACCCGGGAATCTTCTGGCCTGGCTTTATGTTTCATTCCCATTTAAACAGATGAATGAGCTAATCTGCCTTTCTGGATCTCCAGTTGCCAGTTTAACAGGGCTACCAGACCAGTGTATTTTGTATGGAGAGCCGCTGTGCTGTGGCACTGGCCAAAACAGCTGCGCTGGTGACCTGTGGGGCTCCTCCACCTGGGAATCTCCTGGTCTGTGGGCAATAAACATCCATCTGGAAATGCAGTGTCCACTCACCCTCTGTGCTTTCACTGGGAGCTGCAATCCTGAGCTGCTCCTACAGTGCCATCTTGAATCTTCTCTGCTCACAGAAGTTTCTTATTACCCACCTTCTGAAGCCTGATCCTGTCAATTCATCACACTCATTCTCCAACCAGCCTTCTTCCCTTGCTGGTGAGGAATTGTGATCACTTGTAGGAGGAGAGGCATTCTGGTTTTGGGTGTTTTCATCCTTTTTGCACTGGTTTCTTCCCAGGTTTGTGGATTTTTCCACCTGTTGTCTTTGTAGTTGTTGACTTTCAGATTGGATCTCTCAGTGGATGACCAGTTTGTTGATGATGAAGTTATTTCTTTCTGTTTCTTAGTTTTCCTTCCAACACTCTGGTACCTCTGCTGTAGGACTGCTGAGGTCCACTCCAGGCCCTGCTTGCCTGGGGATCACCTGCAGCAGCTGCAGAACTGTAAGGGTTGCTGCCAGTTTCTTCTGCTGCTATCTTTGTCCCACAAGGATACACACCGGATGTCAGTCTGAGCTCTCCTTTATGAGGTGACTCTTTGGATATATGGGGGTCAGGGAGCTGCTTGAGGAGACAGTCGGTCCTTTATAGGAGCTCAAGTGCTGAGCTGAGCTCCGTTCTTCATTCAGAGCTGCTGCACAGGTATGTTTAAGTCTGCTGCAGCAGAACTCATAAACACCCCCCCTTTTTATTAAGTGCTCTATCCCAGGGTATTAGGGATTTATTTATTAGTTTTTGTTGTGCTGCTGCCTTTGTTCAGAGCTGCCTTGCCCAGGTGGAGACAGCCTAGTCACTGTCTGCCTGCAGAGGCTTTGCTGAGCTGCTGTGGGCTCCACCCAGCTGCCGTGTGAACTTCCCTGCAGTCTTCTTCATACAGGTGTAGTTAGAACTGCCTAGGCAATGGCAACCCAATATTTTTGAACTGTTTCTGTAATGGCGGGCTGCCTCAGCAATTGCAAACTACCTCCGTAGTGGTGGACTGCCTCGGTAATGACAGACGTGCCTCCCCCACATAGCTGGACCATCCCAGGTTCAACTATGCTTGATATGAAACTCTCAATCCAGAGCGTTTCTGATTGCTGTTTTTTTTGTTGGAGTAGGACCAGCCGAGCCTGATCATCTGGCTCCCTGCCTCAGAGCCCCTTTTTTTTTTCCAGTTGAAGGGTCAACTGTCTCCCAGATGTTCCAGTCGCCTGTTGAGAAGGCACCAGGATCTGTGTGATTTCCCATGCAGTGACCCACTGCACCAGCTGAAGCAGTGGTGCTGAGATTTGTGGTGCTTTTTTGCCCAGGAATCTCCTGGCCTGGCTCTCTCTTTCAGTCTCCTTTTTAATCAGCTGAGTGGGTGACTCTGTCTTCCCGGAGCTCCAATAGCTAGCTAAAATGGCACCTGGACCCGTGTATTTTGTATGGAAAACTGCTGCACTGGGGCACTGGTAAAACAGCTGTGCCAGCCAAAACAGCCACCAGCCACAACAGCCACGCTTGCAAACTGTGGGGCTCCTCAGCCTGGGAATCTCCTGGTCCATGGGCAATTAAAATCTGTCTGGAAATGTGGCGTCCACTCACCCTCTGCACTTTCACTGGGAGCTGCAAACCTGAGCTGCTCCTAATAGGCCATGATGGATCCAGCCCTGATACTTTGCATTATTTGGCATTCCTTGGCCTATGGCTGCATAACTGTACTGAATAATTTTGCCAGTGAAGTGAGTTCCTTCATCTCTGGATAAGGAAGCTGAGATACCCTGGGGTGAGGGAAGACTTTCTCTAAAAGTACTTTAACTGCAGTGGCCTAAAAGAAAAGGATACTGGCTATCTGGAAAACAGGCATGTGATGACCAATAGATATTGATAACCTTGAGAGATGATAATTTGTATAAAATCTATTTGCCAGTGTAGATGAGACCATGAGGACAAGGCTTTCATTCATGTCCAAACTTTACAGTCTCCTTAGCTCTGCTTTTGGTAGATGAGACATGTAAAAGTGATCTGTTCTGTAATCAAAGTAAAACTTTCCCACTAGTGTTTAGAAACAATATTATGAAAGTATTTCCCTTGCTGTAGGTCATTTTTTAAAGGATACAAAACAGATTTGGGGTAACAGCCTGTGGAGGAACCAAAGGACTGTCTAGATGTCGCCAGAGTTTGTCTAGATAACATACTCATCTTATTTTTAATTAGCCTTCTCTATATCTGTTGCTAACATTTGCTTTACCTTGAATTCCTTAAATAAGGACTCTCATGGGAGTTATGTACCATGAGAGCTAGTAAGGTTTTATCAGTGGGGTTGGATGGGCTTTGTTTTGCAGCTAGTTTTATGTTTGTCAACAAGTAAATTACCCTAAATTCGTGTATTTTGTTTAAAGGTGTGTCTGCTATCAGTATAGAGATTAATCTTGTTGTCTTGGAATAAGTGACAAACTTATGTTAGAAAATAGATTTGGCTACCTTAGCTGATTTGGCTTCTGTAAATTGACAAATTTTATTTTAATTATACTTTAACTTCTGGGGTACACGTGTAGAACATGCAGGTTTGTTACATAGGTATACACATGGTATGGTGGTTTGCTGCACCCCATCAACCCATCATCTACATTAGGTATTTCTCCTAATGCTAAATTGACTACTTTTGATGGCCAAATATAATCTATAATGACATAGGCAGCCTAGAATATACCTCAGGTTTTCAAAGATAGGATCTATCTATAGATAGTGAAAGACAGAGGACAAGTAAGGGTTTTTCAAATATCTAGGTGAGGAAGAGACAGAGACTGAGTGGCAGGTCTACAATTGTTGGGTTGTTAATTAATAAGAAGTAGAAGAGCGGCAAGCTTAGAGGTTTAGCATTTATAAAGAGCAATGTTGAGAGGTGGTAGTGGCAAAATTTGGTAGGAGGTAAATTTGAGTGGAGAAATGTTGAATTATCTTAGTGAGAAATGGAATTGGGACATCATCAGGTATATAAGAGTGTAAGATAGTTTCATTAATCATGCCAGCAGTAGCTTGAATGGGTTGGAAGCTGTGGTGACTGCCCATAGGCAAGGAGCCACAGGAGAATCCTGCAGGAAGTGCATGTGTGTGGATAATCTCCATCTTAGGGGATGTTTTGGCAGCATGTACATATACAGAAGGTGCAGTAAGCTTAGAGGAGGAGATGGCAGGTGTTTCATGGGTGGTGGTAGGACTCAGATTGTGGAAGGTTATGATACATGCATGCAGAATGCAGCCATCTTAGGGGAAGGATAGGAGAGTGGCATCAATGTAAGATTACATCATCCAGTAAAGGGTTTCATGAAAGATGATATGTTTGAGTATAAATACAGCCTAAAGTAAGACATTGCAGGAGGTTCACATGTAGAAGGCACAGTTGGTCTAATGTTACTTTCCACAGGAAGTGGATGAGTGGAGGGAAAATCGAGCTTACTGCAGCAGGCATCAGAAAGTGCATGAGTGAGGAAAGCACTCTACCTACAGAAGGAATTAGCAAGTGATGCATGAGTAGAGAATGCAGCCAATCTAAGTATTGTTTGATAGGAAGTTCATGGGTAGAATAATGAAACTGGCCCCTTATACCTTTATATCACAACGTTCCCCCAAGTTAACTCAATATTGATTACAGATTCAAATGTGAGATCAGAAACTATGAAACAATTGGAAGAAAACAAAAGAGAAACACTACATGACATTGATTAGACAATGATTTTTTGGATTTTACCCCAAATGTGCAGACAACAAAAGCAAAAATAGACAAACGGGAATACATCAGACTAAAATAGTTCTGCACAGCACGGAAAACAATTATAAAAATTTATCTCCAAAAAGGATTGGGAGAAAATATTTGAAACCATACATTTGATAAGGGGTTCATATTCAATTTATATCAAACACAAACAACTATAGCAATAAAAAAACTAAAATTAAAAAATGGGTAAAGAACCTTAACAGACATTTCTTAGAAGAAGACATATAAATGGCCAACAGATGATATATTAAAAAATACTCAGCATCACTAATCATTAGGGAAATTATAATTAAAACCACAATGATATGTGTCTCATACCTGTCAGAATGGCTATTATCAAAATGATGAAAGGTAACAAGTGTTGGTGAGGATGTAGAGTAAAGAGAACACTTGTACACTATGTTGGAATGTAAATTAGTACAGTCATTATGGAAAACCATATGGAGTTTCTTCAATAAAAGCTAAAAATAGAATACAATATAACCCAACAATCCCACTTCTAGATACTAACCCAAAAGATTTGAAATCAGTTTGTCAAAGAGATATCTAAACTCCCATGTTTACTGCAGCCCTGTTCAAAACAGTCAAATTACCGAAGCAACTTAAGTGCCTATCAACAGATGAATGGATAAGGAAAATGTGGTATGCACATGTGTCACTGAATGATAGAGACACATTCTGAGATGTGTTGTTAGGTGATTTTGTTGTTGTGTGACCATATCATAGAGTGTACTTACACAAACCTAGATGGTATTGCCTGCTACACAACCAAACTATATGGTATAGCCTATTTCTCCTAGGCTACATACCTGTACATCACATTACTGTACTGAATATTGTAGGTAATTGTAATACAATAATAAGTATTTGTGTAGCTAAACATACCCATATTATAGAAAAGGTAACGTTACACTAAAATGTTAAGAGGGACAACACAACATCACTAGGAAATAGAAAATTTTCAGCTCCATTATAATTTTATGAAACCACTGTCATATATGTGGTCTATCATTGACAAAAACACCATTATGTGGCATATAACTGTATGCATACACAATGAAATGCTTTTCAGCCTTAAACTAGATGGAAATTCTGGTATTTGAAACAACATGGAGAAAAGAAAAAATTAAAAAAAAAAGAAACAACATGGGTAGAATTAGAGAACAGTATGCTAAGTGAAATAAACCAGTAACAGAATGATAAATACAGCATATTCTAACTTAAATGTGCACTCTAAAACAAATTCACAGAAGCAGACTGAAGAATGGTGGTTACAGAGGTTGGAAATTGTGGAAATTGAGGAGATGATGGTCAACAGATATAAAGTCTAAGTTCACTTGGAGTGCAGGTTTGTTACATAGGTGTACACATGCCATGGTGGTTTGCTGCACCCCATCAGCCTGCCATCTACATTAGATATTTCTCCTAATGCTAAGGACAACTTTCAATGGCCAAATGCAGTCTGTAATGACATAGGCAGCCTAAAATATACCTCATGTTTTCAAAGATAGGATCAATCTATAGATAGTGAAAGATAGAGGATAAGTAGGGGTGTTTCAAATATTTGGATGAGGAAGGGACAGAGACTGAGTGCCAGTTCTGCAATTGTTGGATTGTTCATTAATAAGAGGCAGAAGAGTGGCAAGCTTAGAGGTTTAGCATCAACAGTGCCTATCAACAGATGAATGGATAAGGAAAATATGGTATGCACATTTAACTTAGCTAACTTTATAAGTTAACTAAGTTTAAAAAAAGAGTAACATTTTTGAGATTTATTGCACAGCATGGTGTATATAGTTAATAGTAGCCTCTTGTATATTTCAAAATTATTAAAGAGTAAGTTTTAAATGTTCTCAGAGCAAAAATGATAGTATTTGAGGTTATAGATATGTTTAAAAGCTTGATTTAATTATTTCACATTGTATTTATAAATTATAACCTCACTTTGTTCCCCATAAATACATAAAATTATAAATTATCAATTTATAATAAAAATTATATAGGTGAAGGTACTTCCCAGGTTAGGTAAAATTATATATATAATTATAATTATAAAAGTAATTTTATATATATTTATAATTATATAAATATATATATATATATAATGTTATCTCACCCAAAATGGACATGGCAGGAGCTGCACAGGTAGAAGGAGTATCCAGGCTATAACAGTATTCTGCAGATAATGCAGGCCAGAGGATGAAATCTAAAAAAGGAAGGACATGGCAGGTGGTACATGGGTTTATGATGAAACTAGATTTGTAAAAAACTTGGAAAGATGTGCTTGGGTGAAGGGCGAAGTCAACTTAATGGAAGACCAGGCAGAAAGTACACAGTTGTAAGGAGCTTCAAGTTCAGAAAAGAACAAGGAAAACATTCATGAATAGAGAGGGCAACCATTCCAGGGAGTGTGTGAGTAAAGGAGGAATTCAGTATGCAGGAAGATCAGGGAGGTAATACATTTGTGGTGAAAACAGTGAGCTTAGATGTTAATCTTTTGGGTTCTCTGGGCCACACTGAAAGAAGTAGAATTGTCTTGTGGCTCATATAAAAGATACTAACACTGGTGATAGCTGATGAGATTTTAAAAATTGTAACAAAAATGATGTTTTAAGAAAGTTTACAAATTTGTGTTGGGCTTCATTCAAAGTGATTCTGGGCCATATGTGGCATGCACACCATGAGTTGGAAGCTTGGCTTAAAGTAAAAGTAAGACATGGCAGAACGTGTAAGGTTGCAGAAGCCATCACATCTGGAAAAGGATTTGGGAGGAGATGCATTACTGTGAAGGGTACAGCCAGCCCACCATAGGACAGAGCAAAAGAAGCCAGGGTGGGGGACACAGTCTGCTTATAGGAAAACCAGGAAGAAATGAACAGTGGAAAGGTCACTGAACATATAAAAAGACATGGTAGCAGTGCATGGATGTTAAATGCAGCCAGTCTAAAGAAATAAAAGCAGCAGATGCATGGGTCAATTTTCAGCCAGCATAGGGGGATTATGCCAGGAGATGCATGGATTGAAAGTGCAGCCAGGCTACAGTAGGACCAAGTAGAATATGCATCATTGGAGGCTGCAGCCAGCCTGTGTCAGAAACCAGCAGGAGGTGCATGGGACCAGTAAACATCCAGGCTAAGTGAGATGTTGGCAATTGGCACAAGAGAAGAAGGAACATTCAGCCTATCACAGAAACAAGTTCATGATTAATGGGTGAAAGAAACATCTAACCAAATAGTAGACCAGAAGGTAGTGCATGGGTGAAGGGATAAACTAACCTGGTAGAAGACCAGGCAGTAGGTGTAAGAGTGGAGGTTATATTCAGCATAGGGAAGGGAACAGAAAGTATAGAAGTGAAGCATACAGTTAGCTTGAGGGAGGTAAATGAGTGTAGAAAGGATTCAAGCTAGATGAGTATTCTGATGAAGGCATATGATCTGAGGGGACAGCCAGAATGTATGGAACATGACTGGTGGTGCATGAGTTATGGGTGCAGCAACCCTTGGGAGGATCTGGCAGGAGGTTGGGAATGAAGGCAGCCTAGGGTAAAACTAGGCAGAAAATGCATAAGCGTCAAGAGCTTCATGCCTAGGGAAGGACTAGGATGACTTTCATGAATGAAGGAGAAAGCCACCAAAGGAGATTCTAGCAGTAAGTACATAAGTGAGAGGTATTCAGATTAGGGGAGGATTTGTGAGAAGATTCATTAAAAGTTGAAACCAGCTTCAGGAAGGATATGTGAAAATGTCCATGGGTAGCAAAGGCATCAAACCTATGGTAGGAATCAGGATGAAGTGCATTATTGCACGGAGTAGCCAGCCTAGGGCAGGGCATTTTAATAGCTGTGTGTGTGTAAAATGCAGCCAGCCTCGGGGAAGATAATCAAGAAGTGAATGGTGGATAGGTCATCCATATATGAAAGGACATAGTGTAAAATGCAGCCAGCTTAGGGAACTACCAGCAGAAAGTACATGGGTGAGGTCTCAACTAGCACAGAGAAGGTTATGTCAGGAAGTGCATGGGTGGAAGGTATAGCCAAGCTATCATAAAATGGGTAGAATGTGTGTGGTTGGAAGGTAAAATCCACCAAGAGGTTCATGTTAAGAGGAAAATTCCAGAGTAAATGAGGTCTCAGCAAGAGGTGCAAAGGAGAAGGAACATACAGTCTATGGTAGGACAGAGTGGTCAGATAATGGGTGGAGGAAACGTCCAGCCAGAGACAAGACCAGAAGTTTATGAGTGGAGGGTTCAGTCAGTCTAAAAGCATGTCAGGGCGTGTATATGCAGGCTACAGCCATATTAGGAGAGGAATTAAAAGATGATATACAGGTGGAGGGTGCAAACCACCAAGGGGTTGACCTGGTTGGAAGTGCATAGTGTGAAAAGAAAATAATATCTCAGGAACTCAAATTCGCTATATCAAAGGAAAAAGTTAAGCTTGGGAACTGAGTCATCCAAAATTCTGCCTTCCTATTGTTCCTAAACAGATAGCTGCAAAGAAAGAAGGCCACATATCTCCCCAGGTAGCTTCACTCACAAACTTCTTACAAGGAAATTCCTTGTGGGCCCCAAAATCTTTACCCTAAAATAGAGTTCTGTTTAATTTCACCCTAACAATGTGAATTAACAGCTTATCTTCATGTGTATGAGACAAAGGCAAGACTAGAAATCATCCCTCTACCCACCTTGACAGAAATACATATTTGACTTCTTCCTCTACTCTGTGTACTTTATATTCTCTAAAATACAGATATAAAGAACACCAGACAAATGCATGATTAACCATTCTTTCTCTTCTGCCTCCTATTTCCCTTTTAAATACTGAAATCTTCAACACCCTCTTTGGAAAGAGCATGGACCACAGATCTTACTGTGACTTTTGTCTTTTTATCCTGGGTGTGTTCTCAACCTTGGCAAAATAAACCTCTAAATTGATTGAGACCTGTTTTAGACACTTTTTGGTATACACTGGGAAGAGGAAACATCCAACAAAAAGGAGGTAGTTGCTAAAATGCATGCGTGGAGAAAATATTCAGTCAATAGTAGGATCAGGTGGGCAGTTCATTGCTAGATAGAGAATCCAGGCTAATGGGGTAAATGGCAGCAGTTGCAGTACAGGAAAGGGAAGCAAGCCTAGGGGAAAACCTGCAGAAAGTGCCTGCATAAAATATGCAGTGAGAACCACCAAGAAGTGCATGAGCACATGTGGGAAAATCATGAGTAGGTTCAAGTATGGAGGGTTCAGAAGTCCTAGGGGAGATTAGGCAGAAGATGCATTAGTAGAGGGAGCATACAGTCTAATGGTGGACACAGTGGGAAGTTAAAGGTTTGTGGAAGTATTCCATTTTCTAAAAAACCAGTAGATGTGAGTCAGAGGAGGGAGCAGAGGGTTCATGGGAAGAGTTGGCATTCAGCCTAAGGTAGAATTTGTAAAAATTACATGCATACAGCAAGCAGCAAATCCATACAAGGACCCAGTGGGTACTATATATGTAAAGGATGCACCCACGTTATGAGAGGAATCAAAAAGATTAACAAACATGTAGAATACAGCCAGAAGAACTGGCTAAATGTGCATGGTAAAGGAGGCATCCAACCAAGGTGGGGAATCTGTGGGTTTATATATGCAGGGTGCAGCAGGAATAAGATAGGATTAAGCAGACAGTGCAAGGGTGGAGAATAGACTCAATCTAGGGGGAAAAGTTTTCAGATGGTGTTTGGTTGGAGAGTGAAACTGGCCAAAGAGAGGTGCATAGGTGGAAGAAACATGTAGCCCAAAAAACTAATATGGGAATAAGCACATGGCTGAAGAGAGCATCCACCTTAGGGGTAGTCTTGGCAGGAGTTTCATGGATGAAGTATTCAGTGAGTAGATGGACAGATATGGCTATAAACTTATGAGTAGTGGAGCAGCCAGTATAGGGTAGGACCTAGCAGGAAATACCTGAGTCAAGGTTGCAGCCAAATTTAAGGACAGGGCAGAAGGCGCATATGTGAAGGGGACATCTAGCTTAGGAGTGACACTAAAGGATATGTAGAATGTACAGTCTTGAGAAGCAGTCACCAGGAAGTACATAGGTCAAATGAACATCTTTCTTAGAGTTGGACATAGTCAGAGCTGCATGGGTGCAGCCAACCTAGGAAGGACCTGGCAGAAAGTACACCAATGCAGTATAACCAGTCTAGTGAAGGGCCTAGCAGGAACTGAATTATGGAGTGTTCATCTAGCCTGGAAAAAACACTAGGCAGAAAATACGTGAATGGAAGGAGCAGAGAGCAGAGGTTAGGACATTGCCATAAATTCCTAAGTGTAGAAAACATCTAGTGTAGGGTAAGATTCAGCAGGAAATGTGTGGGTGGAAGAGCCATTCCACCTAAGATAGGACTCAGCAGAAGGTTTGTTGGTGAAAGGTCCCACCAGCCTAGCAGAGGACACAGTAAAATGTTGAGTTTTAAAGACTTTCTATCCTTGGGGAGAAGTAGGAGGAGATATATTAATAGAGGAGGGTGCATCCATTGTAAAGTAGAATTTGGCAGGAGAGATGTATTGTTGGAGGGAGCATGGGAGGTTAAGCATGGTTGGGGATGCATGACTGGTGTTGCATGGTGTAGGGTGGACCCAGCCTAGGGGTCATTCCATCAGTACGTGCATAGTAGAAAGGAGAATCAAGCAGGAAATATATTAGAGGAAGCAGTCAGGTTAGAAGAGGGCTTCATAGAAAGTTCATTAGTAAGTGGTTATACTGGCCCAAGGGAGCATCTGGCAAGTAGTTCGTAGTTGAAGCATACAGTCAGCCTAGGAGACAATATAACAGGAGGTGAATAAGTGGAGGGAGAATCCATTCAAAGAAAACTCAGCAGGAGTGGTGTAGCATTATTCTAGAGGATAAACTGACAAGACATGCATGGGAAGAAGTTGTATCCAGACTGAGGGAGAAGTAAGAAGAATGGGTCTTAGTGCTGAAAACAGCACTAAGGATCCAGAAGGAGGATCCAGAAGGAAGTGCATGAGTATCAGATGCAATAAGTCTCAAGGATGATTCGTAAGGAGATGAAAAGATGGAAGTTTCAGCCTTTAATTTTGAATAATTAATAATCAAATATATTACTACAATGTGGAGGTAGGAAAATTTTACATCCTCACACAATCAGAACTGAAGGTGTTTCCACATTACAGACATGCAGACATACAGGAATGGAGAAATAGAGCAGTTAATTTCCATTTTACAAATGTCAGCCATGATTCAAGAGTAAACACAGAAACAGTAAAAACGCCTGGTACAGATATCCAATAGTTGTTTCCTTCCCAGAGAGCATGAAATTCTTCATTGCTTTGAGCTGAAAAATAGACAGACAGAACACTGACACAACAGATTCTGTGGTTTCTCTCACTGAAAAAAGAACAGATCTCTACAAACTATCAATCTATTTAGAAAATATCCAAATGTTCAGATCATAAAACAAATTCTCGTCACATGCCCAAGCAAATGCACTTTTAGGTATATACACAAGACAATCAAAGACATGTGTTTATACAAAAACTTGCACACAAATGCTTATAGCAGCATTACTTATAATACCCCAAAGGTGAAAACAACCCTAATGCCCATCAACTAAGGAATTGATTTTAAAACTGTGATTTATGCATATCATGGTCTATTTTATAGCCATAAAAATGAATAAAGGACTGATACAAACTATAATGTGAATGAACCTTGAAACATATTAAATGAAGGAAACCTTTTTTTTTTTGAGACAGAGTTTCCCTCTTGTTGCCCAGGCTGGAGTGCAGTGGCACCATCTCGGCTCACCATAACCTCCACCTTCCGAGTTCAAGCAATTCTCCTGCCTCAGCCTCCTGAGTAGTTGGGATTACAGGCATGTGCCACCACACCTGGCTAATTTTGTATTTTTTTAGTAGAGACAGGGTTTCTCCACGTTGGTCAGGCTGGTCTCAAACTCCCGACCTCAGGTGATCTCCCTGCCTTAGCCTCCCAAAGCGCTGAGATTGCAGGTGTGAGCCACCACAGCCGGCCAAGAAGCCAGATTTCAAAAGGCCACATATTGTGTTGTACTGTTTATATAAAATGACTACAATAGGCAAATCCATAAAGATAAAACATAGGTAAATATTTGCCAGAGGCTTGTGGGGAGATGGGAATAGGAGTGGCTGCTTAACATTCTGGAATCTGATAGGGATGAGATAATAATGAATGTAGTGTAGACACTAAATTGTATACTTCAAATGGTTAAATGGATAAATTTTATGTTATGTAAACTTAGTTAAAAAGTAAAGTAAATACAAAGCCAAAAACTAAATTCCCAACCATGATTTTCAACAATGGGAGTAACTTATTGGCTATAAAATAAGCCAAAAACAAAACAAAACAAAAGTGAACCAAAAATAAAACATTAAATTAGCATAGAGGAAAAAACAAATTATAAAAACAGAGTCAACAAAGTACTATTGGTAAATTGGATTCACATAGAAGAGACAGTACAACACATGTTAGGCTTTAAACTTGCATGTGTGTGGTGCACTTCTGTCATCAAAGTTTACATGGTTCTAGCCAGTAAATCAATTGGACATATCAGTGTGTCCTTCAAAACAAGTAAAAATAATTATCAAGGCTGTAAAATCCTGACACACAAATGTGAACACGTTAAAATATTTATCACATAAGAAAGTTGGCAGATATAACCAATAAAATGGAGAATACAAAGTACAAAAACCAGCATACAGATAAGGAGTACTGAGATGAATATGTCAACGGAGGCAAAACTGGTTTGATTACTGTTGTGTGTATTGGTGGGGGGAGACTGAGCCTACTGTTGAGGTCTCTATAGGTTGAGCATGTCTCTCAGTTACCTATAACATACAATTGGATGTAAAAGAGCTTAAAGACAATGCAAGACTAGAATCAGATAGATAACATGGAGTTGTATCCTATGAACAAGGAAAAGATTTTCATTGAAACACACAGTTTTTGCTAGAATGTCAAAATCGGGTAGATAGTTGGCATTCCCTTAAAAAGAAGTTCCCGTTACTAGGGTGACCAGGGTCCTCTCATGGGCTTTTCTAGGCTGAGGCCTGCTCAGGACCCAATGGACACTAATGACGTCACAAAGTGGAGGTTGTCACAAAGGAAACTCCTGACCAATGAGGGGCTGGAGCATGAGGTACAGTGGGCGGTGTTAAGCACTAGTACATTGAGAGGCTCAGGCCAGCAGGAAAAACAAGCTGTGCCAATCCGGGCAAACCCCAGAAAACATCATGGCTGGAAAGAAAAGCATTTGCAGCTCCTGTAAGCCTAGGAGACAGCGCAGTTCCCGTTCCAGCAGAGCAGAGCTGCACATTCCCGTCAGTCGCGTGGAACACTCCCTCTGAGAAAGTCAGTATGCCCAGCGCCTGAGCTCAACAACACCTGTCTTCCTGGCTGGTGTTCTGGAGTACCTGACAGCCAACATCCTGGAGCAGGCGGGCCAGGAGGCCGAGAACAGCTGCAGGGTGTGTATCACCCCAGAACACGTGCAGAGGGCACTGCAAAAGGATGAACAGCTTAGATGGATCTTGGAGCTGGAAGTTGACACCCCATCTCAGGTATAAAAAGTGTCCCAACTCGAGGAGGAAGAGAAGGAGGGAGAGTTCCTTAGCTTTGGAGAGGAGGAGAAGAAAGACAAGGGTCCCTGAGTTTCAGAGAGGAGAAGATGGATGGGGCGAGTTCCTGAGTTTTAGAGAGGAAGAGATGAAGGAAGGAGGATTACTGAGTTTCAGAGCCATGCAGGACTTCATCAGCAACCTCTTCCAGCTGCCAAAATTCCCATCTATGAAAGACCCCAGGCTGCTTCCATCTTCCCAAGCTATTAAACTGGGTAAATCCATGACAGCGCTTCTGACTCCTCTCAATTTCCATCACTTTGTGTGGGAGGTGTCTGTGAGACATCTAGGAGAAGCTATTCCTAGAGAGTTGAAGGAGTGGAAGGGGTGGCCAGTGTGGGGAGTGTTTGAATCCGTGATTTTAGAGGGGGCAGTTTTCAATGGTGATGGTGAGGGCACTGATCCTGGTGGGAGGAACTGGCTGGGGTAGACACAGAGACTTCCTCATTGCCTCCGACAGGAAGGCCTTGTGAGGCCAGGGAGTTGGCTGGGGGCCTCCGAGGCTTGTTGAATTCCCAGCCTTATGCTGGGGCCTGGGGTGGAGCTGCAGTCTCTCACTGAGGCGCGGGAGGCTTTATTCAGGATAGCAAAGGTCTGAAGTCAGAGTGCGGTGGTCACAGGGGTGGGTGGAGAGGGTGCACACTGGCTGGCATGAACTTAATGGGACAGGGACTTTACATGGAGATTGAGGAATGAGTGAGAAACCATCATGAAAAATGCATAAAATAAATGATGGCCTGCTGGATTGCATTTCTTATTTCTTTGTACCCTACCTCATTATGAAAGAGGACTTGAGACAGGGATTCTCAGCTAGTGCTGTGAATATACTTTTCTGTCCTCTTTTCAGGACACTCGTAAAACAAATCATGAGATTATATAAAACCTATGATCTGGCCTAAGATGGGCAATTCAAGAAATTTTTAATGGTTAATTATTAATGAATTGGCTTAATGATAAATGTATTTTATTTAAAACATGATTAACAATCTCATTTTAAATTAAATACCTATTCATTATAATTACCATAATATGCATAAAGCACCAAAGAATTATCAGTGACTGAATATATGTTTTAAGAGGTACAGAAATAATTCTGTCCCAAGTGATCGCTTCTAAAGCACATGCAATCTTTTTCAAAACTTCCTGCTCTGTGCTTAGTTTAAAAAAGGTGTCACATCAGGTGTCATAGCAATCTGTCCCCTTGCCTGTTAGTGTCTACATTTTAGGTTTTCACCTGTTCCTTGGGTCCTTGGGGGGCATAGTCCGCTGCCTGCTGGTGTTTCACAGATGGTTGGTCAGAGGCTGCCCAGCCGGCTTCAACAATGGGAGCTGAAGGCCTGGTTTCAGATCCCAGTTCACCACCTTCTGGCCATGTGATACTGGACTTTCAATTCCTCCCTCTGAGCAGGTCTACTTGTGTGTAAAATGGGAGTAATAAGAGTTCCTCCATATGTGTGTTTCTCTGAGATTGAGCCCAGTTGTGCCTGTAAACTGCTGCTCCACACAGTGCTTGCACAAGGTCACCCTTAATAAACAGCTACATCTGTCTCCTTCCCTAACAGCAGACATGCAAGTAGGCTTCCCCAGGGTGCAGTGGGCCTGGTTCTCAGGTGACCGATGGGCACATCGGCCAGTGGCTGTGAGTACCATATCCTGCTAAGCCCCATGGAGAGACAGGAGTGTGCCCCACAGAAGAAGGAGACAGGGGCAGAGGGACGAATCAGGCAGTCCCCACTGCGGTATCTCCTATGCTCCTCCTACCTAGTGACTCGATCTCTCTCTGCTTCTGTCTAAGGAGAAGGACCTAGCTTTGCCTTTGGCTAATTCAGAGGAGTGTCCTGAGAAGGAAGGAAATAGTGTTGGGGCTGTCATTAGGGCCATTTGAGAGGTGTGGTTATCTGAATCCCAGAAGACTTTCTTGCCACATGATGCCTACTGAACCTTATATTCCCGAGGAACTCATTGTCAAGATGCCCATCCCACCACTGTGTGATTCCTTATGGGGAGCTGTAGAGTATTTCCAGCCTTAGCCCAGGTCACCACTTTCTCTCCTGTGCATTTGAGCAGCAAGCAGGCCTCTCTCCAGCAGTTGCAGGTGGGAAATCACCTTCAGCTGATCCCTTCATGGCAACAGCAGAGCTCCCTCTGCTTGCCCAAGTGAAATATCTTTGTGTTCAGGGTATGGGTTTCTGCTAGTTCAGTGTCCTCCAGTCAGAAGTGGTGCCTCTAGGATGGGTAATGGCCAAAAACTGATCTTTTTCCTCAAATGTTGACATGTTGGCTAAGTAGCTGTCTGATATTTAAAAACTGCTGATGTTGCTTACAGTTGTGGTTTATGGTAGAACTAGACATAATGTCCTGGGTACTTCACTGGAATGAACATCTGGGATCTTCATTCAAGGCAGGAGAAGCCATAGTAGGTTGGTGGCCCATGGAGGGTGAGTCCCTCTGTGTAGTCAGGTGGTCACCTTACAGTTTATGCCGTCATCAACAATAACTATTACTGTGACCCCATAATGACCCAGGCTTCTGGGCTCTTTCAGACTCTGTTTCATGTCTGAGGTAGAGTTTGGAGGTTGACCTTGTATGAGTCCCTGTTGCAAGCCCTCTGCAGAGTCAAGGGGCATGGGACAGTCAGCAGGAGTGACTGCCATCCCTTTAAGAATTATGCTCAACTGTGCTTGTGGGTTTCACAGGAAACACAGGGGCCACAGCCAGCATAGCATCAGGCTAATGCAGCACCCTGCCAGATCCCCCTTCCACATGTGTAAGGAATCCTAAACCCAGGGGAGGCAGGGAGATGGAGAGAATTGCTGTCATTGGAAAGGCATGAGCCCACCCAGGTTTGGACCTTGTGTGCATTTCTAACAGGTGGGAGGGAAATGTGAGAAAGGAATCCCTGCGGCCTGTGCCCTGTGGACAGAACAGCATTTGTGGCCAGTGTCCTATTAAGATTGGGAAAACTAACACCCAAGTGAGCAAGGAAAGAGGCTGGGGTGACTATGGCTGCCACCCAGGCCACTGATCACAAGCAGTGTCAGGGCTGGCAGGGGCCAGACTTGGGTAAAGATGCAGAAAGTGTGAGGAAAGATGAGCACCAGGGTTGAGCCAGGAGGCAGGGGACTTGGAGAGTAATGGTGACTTGATCTTGGCGTGAATACAAGGCCTGGCTACCAGATTGGCCTCCCAGAGAGAACATCTTTTACAACAGAAGCATTCTGAAGGTCCAGATCTCCTGGTCCTTGTATGTGACAGATATTGCGCATGTATTCTGATGTAGATGGCAGGACTCTTTATTTATTTATTTATTTTTTGACACAGAGTTTTGCTCTTGTTGCCCAGGCTGTAATGCAATGGCATGATCTCTGCTCACCACAACCTCTACCTCCTGGGTTCAAGTTATTCTCCTTTCTCAGCCTCCTGAGTAGCTGGGATTACAGGCATGTGCCACCATGCCCAGCTAGTTTTGTAGTTTTAGTAGAGATGGGACTTCTCTATGTTGGTCAGGCTGGTCTCAAACTGCCAAACTCAGGTGATCTGCCTGCCTCGGCCTCCCAAAGTGCTGGGATTACAGGTGTGAAAGACTCTTCACAAAAGTCTTTGGAACCCTAAAATAGGATTCAAGTAAAAGAAAATATCAGCAGGTGGATCACGAGGTCAAGAGATCGAGACCATCTTGGTCAACATGGTGAAACCCCATCTCTACTAAAAATACAAAAAATTAGCTGGGCATAGTGGTGCATGCCTGTAATCCCAGCTACTCAGGAGGCTGAGGCAGGAGAATTGCCTGAACCCAGGAGGCGGAGGTTGCGGTGAGCTGAGATCACGCCATTGCACTCCAGCCTGGGTAACAAGAGCGAAACTCCATCTGAAGAAAAAAAACAAAAAAACCAAAATACTGCTAAAAAAGTTGCTAATTACAAACTGCTAAGTCACATACCTAAGCTGGACAATAGGTTTGCTAATCTGACACAGACATTACTAGTATCCATTTTTACAGATGTGGCCACCATGATTCAAAGATGTTAATGACTCAAAGTCACATGATGAGTATGTATAGTACAGTGGGGGCAAGAGCCCAGCCTTCTTTACCTGTTGTTTTGCTCTTTCTTCTATTCTGTCCTGAGAAGTGAATCTTGAGGAAAAAAAATTAATGTTTTCCTCTAGAAAACAGAAACCAGTCTTCAGCACTAAGATGTTAGGGTCTATTGGATATCTAGTAAAGCAGCTAAATAACTTGTTCTCAATTACCTTCATTTCTGTTTTATTTGGTGAAGGCTGGGTAGGCTAGGTTTAAAAAAAACTGATTGTATGAAACTACTTAACTACTTCTCAACTAAGGTGTTTGTGAGGACTGCCTCTGTTCACTGTCATGGTCTTAAAGGTGATTATGTATCATCAGAAGCTTCTGTTAACTGAAGTGTGTAGCAGAGACTGTTCTTCAAAGTACAGTTACTGGGGGTACTGCCTTTTTCCTCAAAGTTGTCAAATTGTCTTTTGTCATCGAAGACAAGAACTCTCATTTTTATCTGATTGCAGAGCCTTTTGGGAAGCATCAGAGTAAAGCAAAAAAATTATCTGGAGATGACAAGCTTTAACAGCTCATTAGTAATAACAATAAATAAACCAAAATATTTTAACACAGTGCTATCCATAAATTGAAAGAACAAATCTTTGTGAGATTCCAGGAATTACATGGAAAACCACAAAGAGAGTTTTAAATGTTAGAGATACTGTGAAAATTTAATTCTTTATATCATTTTTTATAGAGAACTTAATTGGAAACATAAAATTAAAAAGTTGACTGGAGATTTATGCATTTGAGATGGGCAGAATTCAACAGTAGGTTTGTGGATAGAGGAAACATCCAGACTAGGTGTAAACTCCTAAAGGAGGGATTGGTAACTAGTGCATGGTTGGAGGTTGTAGCCCGTCTAAGGGGGCATAGCAGGAAGTGCATATTTAAAGGGATCCTCCAGCTTTGGGAAGGATATAGCAAGAAATATATGAGTGAAAATATTATATAGCTTAGGGAAAATAATCAGCAGGAGATGCACGTTTGGTGGAAGGAATCTATGGGAGGACTTGATGAGAAATCCATGGGTCAAGTGAGCACACAACCCAGAGAAGAACATTGGATTGAATGTATAGGTAGAAAAAACATCCAGCTTAGGGAAAAAACCACTTCAGCAGGAAGTGTGTAAACTTAGAAGACAGTTGCGCATTTGGTGCTATAAGTTGAGGTTGCAGCATGTCTAGAAGAGAAATTATCAGACGGTATGTCAGTGGAGGGAGAATCCATGGTGGAAAAGGTCTTAGGAGAGAGTACGTTATTGGAGGACACAGCAAATCTAGAGGAATTTCTGGAAGAAGGTATATTGTTGGAAGGGGCATCCAGCCTAGGAAAGGACTCTGAAGCAGTTTCACTAGTGGAAAGTGCATACGGTCTAAGAAAAGGGTTTGTAGGTAGAGGAAAAAGGTTTATAGGTGGAGAATGTAGCCAGTTTAAGTAAGACATAACTGGTGGCACATGGGGAGAGTGGGTATCAAGGATGGGGGAAGAATGTGCAAGAGTATCATGAATATATGGAACATTTAGCCCCGATGAGGACTCAGAAGAGGTTTTATGAAAAAGGATGGAGTCACTCTAGGGAGTCTTCTGAGGAGGTTATTGTGTAGAGGTAGCAATCAGCCTAAAAAAGAAATCAAAAGGATCTTCATGGATGAATAATGCAGCCAACAAAGGGGAGGGATTCAGCAAGTCGTGAATGGGTCAAGATAGCATCTAGCTCATGAGAAGAGAAAGCAGGAGGTATGTGGTGATGGGAGTATACAGCCTAGGAGAAAAACACACAGGAGTTGCATGAATGGAGAATGCAACCAGTCTATAGAGGGACCCAGTATCAGATTCAGTAGTGGTGAGTACAGCTGGCTTTAGGGAAAGCCCAGCAGTACTTCAGGAATGGAGGAAGCATTCACAGGAAAGAAAGAACTGCCAACAAGTAAATATTTAGATGAAAAATTGTAAATCTCTCCTAAGAGAACACATAGTAGAAGGATCACCCAGTGAAGGGAGGAACCTACGTTAGGTGTGTGGTTGAAGCAAGTGGAAACCCTAGGGAATGACATGACAAGTAGTGGAGGGATGATTGGAGGGATGTAGCCAAAACAGGGAAGGAATTAGCTGAAGGGGCAAAGATGAATGATATGAGCCTGTTGCCTGATCTGACAGAGAGTGAATGGCTAGAGGGCAAAGTCAGCCTGTGGCATTGCATGGCAAGATGTGTACAGATGGAAGGGGAGGAAGTCAGCCTGTGGCATCACATGGCAAGAAGTGTATAGATGGAAAGTGCAGCAAGGCTGTAAGAGGCTCTTTATGGTTGGAGTATTCATCAAATCTCGGGGTGGACTTGGCAAAGGGAAATGGATGGAGTGTACATCAAGTCTAGTAGAAAGTGGATAAATGAAGTTTGCATTGGGCCTAGGGTGGGATCTAGCAGGAAGTTCAGGAGTGGAGTTAACATCCAGCATTAGTTAAGACTTTGGAGAAGGGGCATTAATGGGTAATACAGACAGCTTGAGGAGGAAATGGCATAGATTGCATAGATTGAGAGTATAGTCAGTTTAGGTGAGTAATTTGCAAAAGTTACATTCATTTACAGAGCATCCAGACTAAAGGAAAGCTTAGCAGAAGATGCATGGGAGGGGAGGGGAGGGGAGAATCTCACAGAAAGTGTATGGCCAGCAGCAACATCCTTTTACTCTCTCTGCTTCTCCATGTGAGTCACCCTGTGTGGCTCTGTGCAACATGTCATGCCTCTTGTCCTCAAGGGAACTGTGAGTAATAAATACTTCTTTCAAAGGCAGTTGTCTTCGTGTCTACCATCTTGCCATATCTAATTATGATAAAACATATCTTGAGTACGTTTTTAAACAATTTTTCCATTGAACAGGGTGGTTTGGTGGTTGATGAGGATGATACACCTTTAGACTGCTCTTGGCTTACTAACTGAATCCAACAAAGAGTAAATGCTGTCTGGAATGGCACTGTTGTCTTGTATTTTAGCAGCTGCCACATTGTATTGTGAGTGTCAGGTACTGCTCTGATTCTCCAATATAAATTATGGTAGAGCTCAAAAAGCCAAGTCCTCCCTGAGCAACTGTCCTTAGAGTGCTGCAGTCAGAGTAAAGTGCTGCAGTTGACTTCTTATGTATTTACAATGTCCCCAGAAATGCCTATGGTAACTGGCTGTTGTACTATGTGAAGGTTGTTCAGAAGGGCCAATAGTGTGAAATAGTGTATTGCCAGACCAACAGCTCTGATTTTAGAAACAAGCATAAAAACAAATCAAGCAGTGCCACAGTTGCCCTCATGGAGGTAGACTCTAACCCTGGGGAGATTGACTGGGACACCTTAGAACAGGAGGCTGCCACCTATAGGCAGGGCCACAACACCAAAATACTGCCACAAGTAGTAAACAACCAAAGGATAAAAACCACCTGCAAGGCCAGGTGCGGTGGCTCAAGCCTGTAATCCCAGCACTTTGGAAGGCCGAGGCAGGTGGATCACGAGGTCAAGAGATCAAGACCATCCTGGTCAACATGGTGAAACCCCGTCTCTACTAAAAATACAAAAATTAGCTGGGCATGGTGGTGCGTGCCTGTAATCCCAGCTACTCAGGAGGCTGAGGCAGGAGAATTGCCTGAATCCAGGAGGCAGAGGTTGCGGTGAGCCGAGATCACGCCATTGCACTCTAGCCTGGGTAACAAGAGGGAAACTCCATCTCAAAAAAACAAAAACAAAAACAAAAACAAAAATAAAACCACCTGCAGTATCTGCACATGTACTCCAGAACTTAAAGTATAAATACATACATACATACATACACCATAAAAATATCACTGGGAAGAGGAGTGAATAGGAAAACAAGGCAGAGACAGAATTGGGACCTTTTCCTAATAATATGAAGTTAGCACCTGTTGAGACACTATAGGACTCTAAAACATCATCCCCAGACAAACGTATGTATTAGCAAATTAGAGACATGGGTATCTCTCGTGGAAAAAAAATAATCCCAGCACTCTGGGAGGCTGAAGCAGGAGGATCACTTAAGGCCAGGAGTTCGAGACCAGACTGGATAGCATAGAGACCCTATCTCTACAAAAAAAGTTTCAAAATTGAAAAAAATATGCCCATGGTTTTTGGATGTTGAATTGAATTTTCTTGGTTTTTTTTAAAGGCTGAATAGGCCAGGCGTGGTGGCTCACACCTGTAATCCCAGCACTTTGGGAGGCCTACGCGGGTGGATCAACTGAGTTGAGGAGTTTGAGATCAGCTTGGCCAATGTGGTGAAACCCCATCTCTACCAAAAACACAAAAATTAGCTGGGTGTGGTGGCTCAGGCCTATAATACCAGCTACTCAGCAGGCTCTTGAAACCAGGAGGCAGAAGTTGAAATGAGGCAAAATCGCATTTTGTACTCCAGCCTGGGAAACAAGAGCAAAACTTCTTCTCCCCCACAAAAAAAAGGCTGAATAATATTCCACTCTTTGAATATGCTATATTTTCTTTATCCACTCATCCACAATGGACATTTGGGTTGCTTCCACATCTTACGTGTTGTGAATAATGCTGCAGTGAATATGAGCATGCCAATATCTCTTAGAGATTCTGTTTGAATTGTTTTGAATATATGCTCAGGAGTAGGATTGCTAGACTATATGGGAATTCTATTTTTATGAGGAATTTCCAAGTAGTTACACCATTTTACACACTCAGTAGAGGACGAGGGTTGGAATTTCTCCACATCCTCACCAAAACTTACTGTTTTCTGTTTGTTTTTAATAGTGGCAGTTCTAATGAGTGTGTGGTGATAGCTTATTGTGGTTTTGATTTGCATTTCTCTAATAATTTGCGATGATGTGCATCTTTTCATACGTCTTCTTTCGAAACATGTTTATTCAATGTTATGTCTTCTTTTTTAATGAACCATGTTTGGATTCCTGTGATAAGAGACACATTTATATCAAAAAGCCATAGTGTGGTAGTAGTTAGGGACAAAAGGGCTTGAGAAAAACAAGATATAGTTGGTAATGTCAAAGTGATTTTTAAAGCATAAACTATTTAACACCTGAAAGTTCACGGTATGCCTTATTTTATAAACAATAAAATATATAAAGCAAAACTGAGAAATTCAAGGAGAAACTAGAAAGTATAGAGTTGTTGTGGAAGAGTCAGACCTTCTTTGTCATCAGTTCTATGAAAGACAGATTGTGTAAACCAAAAAAACAGTAGAATTGTTAAGTGGAGCAGACAGAAACAGACCAAACTCTGTGAACAGGGTCACATCTTTTTTTCAAGTGCGACCAAACGAGAGTGATCTCATGTTTTCTCACTCCTTAAAAGGTGGCAGTTAGTTATTTCATCACTGAGTGTTGATACAATAGGGTGACACACTGACCATAAGCTCCTCTCTCCAAAAAGTTTGTTGAATTATAATTTTGCAGAAAAATTTATGGCCATATTTGACTTTTAACACTAGAAATGTATAATATTAACACTAGAAAATTATAATGTTGAGTTTAAATTCTTATTTTGTAACCAGTGTTTGTAACTAATCCATGCTGCTATCGAACTCTTGGTCTATGATTTAAATTGCCAAAATATAATTTTTATTTCTAAAAATATTTCCAATATTGAATAAGCTTGTTTATTATATATGCTTTTAAATAGATTATGTTAAATTATTGTTACATATGCTTTTGCCTGTCTAACTGAAAATCACTGATTTAGGGCCTCATGCAGCAAACCAAAGCAAAATAAGACTTAAGTAGTGGTTGTTTTACTTAAAATATATTTCATTTCAAAGCATTAGGGATCACCTGTGTACTGTATCATAATGGTGTTGTAGGATATTTGAATCCGAGTAAGACAAAGTTATCCTCCAGAGCCTTATCTTTTCATAGAACCAGACAAATATATCAATAATTCTTAAGATAAGTAGACTGATAAGTATTATTATAGAAGCATAAAGTTTATTTAATTTGGAGACAGAGTTTCATTCTGTCACCCAGTCTGGAGTGCAGTGGTGCAATCTTGGCTCACTGCCACCTCCACCTCCTGGGTTCAAGCAATTCTTGTGGATCAGCCTCCCAAGTAGCTGAGATTACAGGTGTGTGCCACCACACCCATCTATTTTTTGTATTTTTAGTAGAGATGGGGTTCACCATGTGGTCCAGGCTGGTCTCAAACTCCTGACCTCAAGTGATCTGCCTGCCTCAGCCTGCCAAAGTGCTGGGATTGCAGCCATCACGCCCAGCCTTAGAAGCAAACTTTAGAATAAAGTTATTTTACTGTTTCCTATTCTAGCCTTTACTCCAAGGAAACAAAAAAGTGTTGTCTTATTGTCTTTCAATGTTGTTTTATTGCTTTGGTCAGTGGGGCAAATGTTGACATTTATTAATATGAAAAGTTCTTATACACAAGATTTTAATAGACTGTTTATCATAAAGATTGAGAAATACTCAAGATTCATATTCATCATAAAATTGAAGGTATAATTTTTATTACTGCTTTTGCTTAGAATTCTGATATATCACATGTTAAGGACAACTTGGAAAAAACTGGGCTCCATGTCATTGCTACAAATGTGTTTTTTGAAGAATACTTTCTAGGTTTTGTTATAAAACTACCCAAACATCTTGGTTCAGATTTTTGGGGGAGAAAATGGTAATGTCATTTTGCAAATGACAGAAACAGAATTAATACAAGTAAACAAGACATTCTCTTGGTCCATTTTTGTTAGGGATAAAGATGTACAGTTGTAGGTTATTTGAATGTTTCTTCTGTGCCAGAGGAATTTTATGTAACAGTAGGAAGCTCTTTTGGAGGCAGACGTGATTACTCTTACCAGAATGACTTGCTGTCTAAGACAGTGGAAAAATGCTTTTTTTAAGTGTATTTCAGGGTTTATAAACCCATGTTTCTTGGTTTATGAAAATAGGCATCCACACAGTTAACAGGGCTAGGTTCTCTGTTAATTTTGAGAGTCACTAGATGTTATCTTATGCCAATTGCATCCTTCCTACCTATCTTGAGGACTTTTGTGGTTAATACACATGCTATATTCACTGGTATGAAACAGGTGTTTATACAGAGTGTAAAAAATGTAATACCTTAAAATTTGCATTCTTTCTGCAAATATTCTGAGAGCTGTTTTTAATGCCATCTCTCTCTCTCTCTGTTTTTAAGCTCTGCTTGTGATAATGTCAACAAAGTTTGAGTAGCTATCAAGAAAATCAGCCCCTTTGAGCACCAGACCTACTTACTGCCAGAGAACCATGAGGGAGATAAAAATCTTACTGCACTTCAGACATGAGAACATCATTGGAATCAATGACATTATTTGAGACTCGACCATCAAGGAAATGAAAGATGTTTATCCTTTTTGGGCAACTAGCCAATTTTACTGTTTGGTAACCTTGTTGAGTAAATAGAACTTGAAATTTCCTGAACTGAAAGGAAAAGTGCATTAAACATGCTAAAGGGAAAATCGTGATTTTCTTGCCCTTACTCCTTAAGTCTAGTTATGGAAAAATCTTTGTTAACTCCACTTCTGGTCATTGTTTTTATATCCAAGGGATGGTTTGTTGTGACAATGAAAAGGAAAAGGAAAGATCAGTAGTAGACCAAGTAAGAGGGTTCCCTGGCTATCTACCTGGTGAAATCAGGACTGTCTTAATCTTAGAGTCAGGTCACCACCTCTTTAGGTCTCAGTTTCCCCACCTTTAAAATGAAGGAACTGGTTGTCATGACCTTTAAGTTCGACGAAGCTCTGAAATTATGTGATTAACTATGACTAACGTTGAGAAATCTGGACTGAGCAGGTCTAGAGAATGCTTCTTGGGTAAAGGCTACATTCAAAAGATAGAGAGGTTAAGTACATTGAAGAGAATCTGCCATAAGGGACAGGGTTAGGCTGGTACAGCACTCCTACCAGCTTACCCAATTTGTATTCTGCCCCTCCAGGGAAGAGCAGCTCACTGTCTCTAGGCAACCCTTTCCATTTTTAAATAGCTCTGTTAATAAGTTGTAGTGATATTTGAAGTGAAATGCCTCCTGGTCGTGATTTACTTTTTGCTATATAAACAAACCTCTCTCAGATGACAAATTTTAAAATTATGTTTTCTTTGAATCCCTTGCTATGCCTCCTCTAGCATAAATCTATAGGAGACAGAGAATAGTATTTACACAGAAGTGAATAAAAGAAATGCAGAGGCCATGGTGGGTGGCTCACACCTGTGGTCCCAGCAATTTGGGAGGCTGAGGCGCATGGATCACTTGAGGTCAGGAGTTCGAGAGCAGCCTGGTCAACATGGTGAAACCCAATCTCTACTAAAAAATCCAAAATGTGGCCGAGCATGGTGGTGGGCACCTGTAATCCCAGCTACTCAGGAGGCTGAGAAAGAATTGCTTGAAACCAGGATGCAGAGGTTGCAGTGAGCTGAGATCATTGTACTCCAGCCTGGGCAACAAGAGCAAGACGGGTTTAGGTAGTTGGATACATGACCAGGCAAGAAAATAATTGGAGCAGAACTAGCACAAACCCCTTCTTAGTACACCTTGCCCATAGTCTTGTTTATTTAAGATATTTTTAATTTTTTGAGACAGAGTTTCACTCTTTTTGCCTGTTGTCCAGGCTGGAGTGCAATGAGCCAGTATTGGCTCACTGCAGCCTCTGCCTCCAGAGTACTAGTGATTCTTTGCCTCAGCCTCCCGAGTAGCTGTGATTACAGGCACCTGCCACCATGCCAGCATCATTTGTTTTTGCATTTTTAGTAGAGATTGGGCTTCACTATGTTGGCCAGGCTGGTCTCAAACTACTGACCTCAGGTGGTCTGCCTGCCTCAGCCTCCCAAAGTGCTGGGATTGTAGGCGTGAGCCTCTGTGCCTGGCTACTTAGGATCTTAATAGTAATGAAAGAGTCAAGATAACAGACTTAAGGTTGGATGATTTACTAGTAAGAGTATGTTTCTTGGCCTGTATTTCTGGAATTCTTATAGTTGGCTTTTGAGGGGCTTGGTAGAGGAGTGGGGGGGCAACAAGAAGGAAGAGAATAGTGACATTACAGGTTACTGGACCAAACAGAAGAGGGAGTATGTGCTACATACAGGGCACCAATCTTTCCAACAAACCTTGGAGAAGGGCTTCCTTGTTTGTGTACAATTTAGAAAACAAAGAGGTTGAGACTTAAGATTGACCAGTATTTCCATAACAGCCTGTTTCAGATCTCAGTCTAGGGCCATAGCTGCATCAGTCAGATATAATGCTATAATGCCTGCCATCTCACAGGACCTAAAAGGATTAGCGACTTCAGATTCCTTTCATGAAGGAAACCAAGTTTTCCTTAGTTTTTTCTTTCCTTTAAGGGCCTCGTGGTGTAATAATGGACTGTTTGGGGAGATAAACAAGAAAGAATGCATTTTTGTTTTCAATGCTTTGCTAAATGTGACCAGCAAATTGCTGTTTCACCTTGTTTATATTAAAATTACACCAGAAATACCCCAAAACTTTTTTTTGAGACTGTCTCACTTTGTGACCCAGATTGTAGTGCGGTGGCATGATCTTGGGCTCACTGCAGCCTCTGCCTCCCAGGTTAAAATGATTCTTCTGCCTCAGCCTTTCTAGTAACTGGCATTATAGGCATGTGCCACCATGCCTGGCTAATTTTTGTGTTTTTAGTAGAGATGGGGCTTCACCATGTTGGCCAGGCTGATCTCAAACTCCTGACGTCAGGTATTCCACCTGCCTCACCCTCCCAAAGTGTTGGGATTACAGGCATGAGCCAGCATACCTGGCCCCAAAACACTTGTATGCCAAAAAGGCTATAAAAGGGTGGTAATCCTCTTCTTCCTTTCTTATCCCATTGTTCCTTTCTCCCCAAAGATAGCTTTTTTTAAGACAAGGTCTTAGTATTTTGCCCTGGCTTGTCTGGACCTCTTTGGCCTAAGCAATCCTCCTTTCTCAGCCTTCCAAAGTGTTGGGATTACACACGTGGGCTGCTGCACCACACTGAGATAACTACTACAACAAATTGGTGGCCAGATGTGGTAACTCACACCTGTAATCCTAGCACTTTGGGAGGTCAAGGTGGGCAGATCACCTGAGGTCAGGAATTTGAGACCAGCCTGGCCTACATGGCAAAACTCCATCTCTACTACAAATACAAAAATTGGCTGGAAATGGTGGCATGTGCCTGTAATCCCAACTACAAGGGAGGCTGAGGAAGAATTGCTTGGGGTTGTTTAATGTGCCTGTAATCCCAGCTACATGAGAGGAGAATTGCTTGAAACCAGGAGGCAGAGGTTGCAGTGAGCCAAGATGAGGCCGCTGCACACGAGCCTGGGTGACAGAGCCAGACTCTGTATCAAAAAACAACAACAACCACAACAACAAATTAGTGTATTTTCTCCCAAAGTACTTTATATGTTCTTACATACATGTGTACTTTTATACTTTACATAGGTAAACAGTATCGTATATGTTATGTTAGTTTGAAAATCATCTGTTAGTGATATTTTTCTTCAATAAATTTTATTCAAAAGATAGAAAGCAGCAGAAAACATATCTTCACTGAATTTAATACCTAATAAGGCATTCCAACTAAATAAGAAAATCCCAAATCCTTTACCGTTCTTAGCGTTCTCCTGAAAATGTGCAGCATTTACATAATTCCATTTTAATAGGTGTCACAGGTAAACTAGGAGAGAAATTTATGAATGTCTTAGATATGATGGAGTGATGTGGATTCAGTGTATTAAAATGCACAGGAATTCAAGAAGACCTAAATAAATGGGAAGACATCCCATATCCATGGATCATAAGACTTAATACTGTTAAGATGGCAGTATTCCCCAAATTGATCTGCACATTTAGTATTATCCCTATTAAAGCCCCAGCAGTTTTTTCATGAAGAAATTGACAGGCTGATTCTAAAATTCAAATGGAAACTCACATGGACTACTGA
This sequence comes from Callithrix jacchus, assembly GCF_049354715.1. Classification (NCBI taxonomy): domain Eukaryota; kingdom Metazoa; phylum Chordata; class Mammalia; order Primates; family Cebidae; genus Callithrix; species Callithrix jacchus. The sequence continues at coordinate 58,242,446 of NC_133524.1, read as the reverse complement.
TATACTTCCTGATTTCAAAATTTACTGCAAAGCACAGTAATCAAGACTCTGCTACTGGCATAAGAATAGACATACAGGTCAGTGGAATAGAAGTGAGAGTCAGTAAATAAACCCATATGTCTCTGGTCAATTGATTTTTTGACAAGGATACCGGGATCATTCATTGGGGAAAGAATAGTCTTTTCAACAAATGAATTTGGGACAACTGAATAGCCACATACAAAAACATGAAAACATTAACTCAAAATGGCCAGGTGCAGTGGTTCGAGCCTGTAATCACAGCACTTTGGAAGGCCAAGGCAGATGGATTGCCTGAGTTCTGGAGTTCAACACTAGCCTGGGCAACATAGCAAAACCCCATCCCTACCAAAAAAAAAAAATTATCTGGGCATAGTGCCTGTGGTCCCAGCTTCTCAGGAGGCTGTGTGGGAGGACTGCTTGAGCCTGGGAGGTGAAAGTTGCAGTGAGCAGAGATCACACTGCTGCACTCCGACTGGGTTGACAGAGTGAGATTCCATCTCAAAACAAAAAAAGAAACTCAAAATTGATTGAAGAATGAAATTTAAAAGCTAAAACTTTGGGCTGGGCATGGTGACTCATGCCTGTAATCCCAGTACTTTGGGAGGCTGAGGCGGGCAGATCACGAGATCAGGAGATCAAGACCATACTGGCTAACATGCTGAAACCCCATGGCTACTAAAAGTACAAAAAATTAGCCAGGTGTGGTGGCATGCACCTGTAGTCCCAGCTACTCAGGAGGCTGAGGCAGGAGAATTGCTTGAACGCAACAGGCAGAGGTTGCAGTGAGCCAATATCACGCCACTGCACTCCAGCCTTGACAGTGCAAGACTATCTAAAAGCAAATAAACAAACAAACAAAAACAGGCCTAGGGCTTATGGTGGATATTATGTAGACAGAGAGCTCAATGGCTGGAGTTAGTTGAGTCCACATAGAAAACAGCCCATGGAGGAGTCACCAGAGAATCAGGTTGCTATTGGCTCCTTTTGTCAATGCAGAGACAGTGTCAAAAGACAGGTGAATTGTTCAAGGCCAGAAGAAAGCACTGGTAAAGGGGACAGGATCTTTCTGAATTATTGAGGCACACTCAACTATGGGATAGCTAAGCAGAGATTGACATCCAGGTAGACTACAAGTATTTGAAGATCTCTTGAACTTGTCCTTTTTCCCATTTTTATGATCTGAATTCAGGTGTTGATCATCTCATAGCTGACTTAATGCAGTAAGCCTCTAGATTAGTCCCTGCTTTTCAGGCTACTTCTATACTCTGGCCTGTCTTTATTAACATGTCTTTCTCTTGCACTAGTTCTCCAGGGTCCAAAGAAGTAAAATTGTAGGGGGCAGATACATTATAATTATATTGTATAAATGTTGGAGCCTGGCAGGATCCCTGGCCCCACACCACAGTGTTAGAAGGCCAGATGATGAAAGGCCAATAGATGCTTGAGACCAGAGGAAAATAAGAAACTATGTTTCATTTGTTTGTTTGTTTGTTTGTTTTGTTTTTGAGATGGTGTCAGAGTCTTCCCCCAGGCTGGAGTTCAGTGGCACGATTTCAGCTCACTGCAACCTCCACCTCCCAGGTTCAAGCAAATCTCTGCCTCAGCCTCCCGAGTAGCTGGGATTACTGGCGCCTGTCACCACATTCGTCTAATTTTTGTATTTTTGATAGAGACAGGGTTTCACCATCTTTGCCAGGCTGGTCTTGAACTCCTGACCTTGTGATTCCCCCTCTTCAGGCTCTCAAAGTGTTGGGATTACAGGCCTGAGCCACTGCGCTCAGCTGAAACTATGTCTATTTAAAAAATAAAGTATTCTTCAGTATATGAAACTTTTTTAAAAAAGCTTTGAGTGTAGTCTGACTACCTGAAAGGAGAAAGAAGTGAGATGAATCTTTGTAAACACTTATATTCGTAGACTTAGTCTATGAAAGTAGAGTCTGAGAACTAGAAGGCCAGTGCAGATCCTCACAGCAGTCCTGATAGCTCCAGCAGGACAGGCTGAGAAAAGGATACTCTTTGGTTTTGATGACTTTACTCAGAATAGTTTTTGTCACTTCATCTAATTGAGATTATTTTGTGCTAAGCAGATAATGAAAGGCAGGGATGCCTCTTAAAGTGTGTCCTATAAAAATTTCTTCAGCTTGCATCCTGGTCTCTAACATGTTGATTATTTTCAGGTTGTTGGGAAAATTAAATAATAATGAATTTGTAGAATGCCCAGTAAAGTATCTGCCACCTAGTAATGGTAGCAGTTACTTAGTATCATTATTATTGCTATTGCCTAATTTTTGTGATGTTTTGTTATGAAAGGTTGGAATTTCTAAAATGTTATCTCATTGTTTCTCTTAGATCTGTGACTTTGTTTTGGCCCATGTTGCAGATCCAGACCATGATCACACAGGGTTCCTGACAGAATATGTGGTCACACGTTGGTACAGGACTCCAGAAATTATGTTGAACTTTAAGGTAAGGACTAAGTTTGCCTAAACAGAAAACCAGGAAGAGAACTTTCTGGATGCATTGCAGTAAGCCATAAGTCTCCCTCTCCAGTCTCTGTTTCTACTTGTTGAGAGTTGGCCTATCTGGCCAGAGCCAAGGTGTTGTCTTATTATTATTATTTTTTGAGACTGGGTCTTACACCCAGGCCGAAGGGCGGCGGCACCATTGTTGACAATCTCAACCTCTCAGCTTCAAATCATCCTCGCCGCATCAACCTCCAGAGTAGTCAGGACTGCAGAGGGTACCACTATGCCTGGCTAATTTTTTAATTTTTTTTGTAGAAGTGGGGGATCTTCCTATGTTGCCCAGGCTTGTCTTGAACTCCTAAGCTCAAGGGATTCACCCACCTCAGCCCCCTCAAAGTGCGGGGCTTACCTGGCTTTGAGGTGCTGTCTAAATTTTGTTCAGCAATGAACTTCTGGGCCCTAGGGTTCAGCCTGTCTACCTCAGCTGGTATAGTGCTGACTGTTGTAGAATAGGAAGGGGTATGCCTCTCCAATCACTGTTACCATAAATGATCTGTGTCCCATTCCTTGGACAACTGTCCTGAAGTCCTGCCTATGGCTGTCACTGTCAGGTGCAGGCTGGGTTTGCTGTAGAGGTTATTCAGTAATGGGTATTTCTGTGCACATGGACCAGGGCTGTTCTGTAAAGGTCAAATTTATCTGATAATAAAGAATGTCTCTTTGGCAGAATTATATTTTAATTTGTTGTACTTGACGAAAACATAAGTGTGGACAGAATAAGAACTGCTGTGGATTCTTTAGAAATTATATGATTTTTGTGGTTTCCTGCTTCCAAATGAAGTGCCTTCCTCTGCATCTGTGAGTGGCTGTAGTGCATCCAGGTCTCATCCACACTCAGCTAGCAAGGTCTGTGTCTTGGTCATAAGAAACGGTTGAATAAGTTTACAAAATCCCAAAAAAGTGAAGTGTGACATTTTTTGTTAGATTTATGAGCCAGAAGGCAAAAATTGAGGACTGCTATGGAGATTGAGATTCAGTATTTTACTGTCATTTGCAAATAAAATATGAATAAGATGTGAAAATCTAGCAGTTAAGTGGGCCTGACATACTACCTTTTTCTAGTATCTCAAGGTTATAAGATTCTTAAACACGGTTCCATCTGCTATAATGTGAGGATACTTGAAGAAAAGCAATAAAAAAAGACATTGGATCTTGTATCTAGGGCCCAGGAACAAGAATAGTCCTGAGAGGCTTAATGGAAATGAAAGAACAGTTCTAATTAGCTCATAGGCTTCTTTCTCTTCCTCCATCATTTATGAGTACAGATAAGCTATTAGATTTTTTTCATAAGGAGATGGAATTTGGTTAAAGCATTTAGTTTTTCTTGATATCCCACATTTGTTCAGTTTAATTATAGAAGTAAAATCTTATTAACATAAATTCCATTATAAAGAAGGATTTGGTGTTTAACAGATGTTTCAGAGAGGAAAATGTGATGGTGATTCTCTATAATTCTGTATCACAAATAATCCCACACAACAGGTTCTTTCTCTGACTGGCCATGTGACAGCCATTCTAAGCAAGGAGCATTGGCATGTAAGTTCTCAGCACCAGTTGTAAAGGGAGCTCTGGTGTGCCTTTGTCCTGGTGTGGCTTCTTGGTCTTGCAGTCTCCATTCTCACTTAGATGCTCCCACTCTCTTCACTTCTCGATCACCCTCCAGGGAGAAGTAGCCAGAGAGAATGTTTTTCAAGATGTCCAGCTTTTCCTTCTACTTGCAGAGTCACCAAAGTGAAAATTCAGTTTCCATTTTTTGCTACTTGCAATACCTGAGAATGTTACTTCTAGCAGTTATCTTCATTTTGTTCATTTTTATTAATGTAGAAAATTACCAAACTCATACAGAAATTGAGAGTAGAGTGAACACCCATATGCCCCTGTCCTTGGTTCTCCAGCTATTAACAGCTTGCTATATTTTTAACCCTCCTTCCCTCTCTTACTTTTTTCCTTTCTCTCTTTCTTTTTTCTTCTGTCTCTTCTCTTTTGTCAGACCATGTGACACTTCATTAACATACACCACTCCACTCCTAGACCTTTTGGGGCATACTAATTCTCCTTACAATGAAGGTGCCTTTAGAAGAAGGGTGTTCTTCTCACAGCAAGAGTACTCTTAGCCATACATGAAATGATCAGCATTAATTCCATGACATTCCATCCCCCCAAAAAGTCTAGGTAACTCTGAACCACCATGCCCAGCTAAACTTTGTATTTTTTTTTTTAGATACAGGGTTTTGCCATGTTGATCAGGTTGGTCTCAAACTCCTGGGCTCAAGTGATCCATCCACCTCAGCCTCCCAAATTGCTGGGATCACAGCCATGAGCCACCACCCCTGGGCAAGATCCCTTTACATTTGTTAAAAATTATCAAGGACCAGCTGAGTGCAGTAGCTCATGCCTGTACTCCCAGCAATTTCGGAGGCTGAGGTGGGTGGATTACTTGAGCCCAGGAATTTGAGACCAGCCTGATCAACATGGCAAAACCCTGTCTCTACAAAAAAGTCTCCCAGCATTCTGGGGGGCTGAGGTAGGTGGTTCAGTTGAACCCAGGGTTTTGAGACCAGCCTGGCCAACATGGAGAAACCCTGCGTATACTACAAATACAAAACTTCTCTGGGCGTGGTGGCACATGCCTGTAATCCCAGCTACTTTGAAGCTGAGGCAGGAGAATCGCTTGAACCCATATGTGGAGGTTGCAGTGTGCCAAGATTGTGCCACAGTACTCCAACCTGGGTGACAGAGTGAGACTCTGTCTCAAAAAAAAATTATTAAAGACCTACACACATTTTTTATTTATGTAGGTTATATCTATTGTTATTTACAGTATGAAACTTTAAATGTATTAATTTTTAAATACTAAACCCACTACGTGTTACATAAGCTTTATGTTTTTCATAATAAATTTATTTTCTACAATAAAAACATTTTAGGGCCCAAGCATGGTGGCTCACCCCTGTAATCCCAGCACTTTGGGAGGCCGAGACAGGTGGATCACAAGGTCAGGAGTTACAGACCAGTCTGGCCAACATGGCAAAACCCTGTGTCTACTAAAAATACAAAAATTAGCCAGGAGGGGTGGTGGTTGCCTGTATTCCCAGCTACCCAGGAGGCTGAGGCAGGAGAATTGCTTGAACCTGGGTGGCTGAATTTGCAGTGAGCTGAGATTGTGACATTGCACTCCAGCCTGGGCGACAGAGAGAGACTCTGTCTCCAAAGAAAAAATTTAGTGAGGCCAGGCATGAGCCATCATGTGTAATCCCACCATGTGGGAGGCCAAAACAGGAGGATCAACAGGAGTTTGAAACCAGCCGTGGTTACATAGTGAAACTCTGTGTGTACAAAAAATTTTAATATCAGCTGGGTGTGGTCGCATGCACCTATAGTCTCAGCCACTCAAGGGTCTGAGATGGGAAGATTTCCTGAGCCCAGAAGATTGAGGGTGCAGTGTACCATGATCACACCACTGCAGTCCAGCCTGGGTGACAGGGTGAGACTCTGTCTTTAAAAAAATAAAACAACAACAACAAAACTTTTAGTGAGAAGAGTGGCATTGTTTTTATTTTTGCAAGTCTCATTTATGTCTGGCTTAAAGACATTAAATCCAGTTGGATTCTCATCTGGTTTGGCATTCAGTCTGTCAAATAGGCTGTTTTGATTTAAGTTAATGAGGAAAACTCTTCACACAGGTATGTAGCTGGAAAAAGGAGAATTTTAGTAGTCTTTTTAGCTACTTGTGGCTGTTCTTTGATACTACCCCCAATTTGAACAAGTGGTAGTTTCTTAAAGGTTAATTGCAATGTGGAATTTGAAATCATATCAGTGAACTGTTTATGCTATTTTGTTAAAATCCATTGATCTACTTGCACTCATACTCATGCATGATTTTGCAACATATTTGGGAAATACTGGTTCACTGAGTCACACAGATATTTCAAATGTCACATTTCATGTACAAATCATCACTCATCATACCTCATCTGGAAAAGTCTCTTTTACACTTGTGACTGAAAAGGATGAAAACATCTTAGTAGTATAATAAATGTACTGTGACCTCTCAGATCTTCTAGAGGGAAACCACAGAGGTTTCTGGATCACTCTTGGAGAACTGCCAGATGGAACTTCTAAATACCCTGTGCCCCAGATTCAGGCTCATAGATTTTTAAACTTTTGCCCCATTTGCTGTATCATTCTTTATGTGCATGCGTGTGGACATGCCCATGCACTCGGAGTCATCTGAGAGTAAATTGTAGATATGCCCCTTTAACTTGTTTCAGTATGTATTTCCTTCAAATCATTGCTCTGTTTTTCCCTGGGGACATTTGGCAATGTTTAGAGACAGTTTTGGTTGTGGCAATGAGAGGTAAGGGGTGTTTCTTCTATCAAGAGGCCAGAGGTGCTGCTAAAAATCCTAAAATGTACAGAACAGCCCTCCACACAGAAACTTACCCTGCCCAAAATGTCAGTCATACTGAGATTGAAAAACCCTGCCTTAAGAGTATTCTCTGACATGACCACAGTACAGTTTTCAAAATCAAGAAACTTAACACCGATTTAATATCTAATGCACAGTTTATATTCACATTTTGGATATTATCCCAATAAATTTTGAACCACACCCCACCCAAACCACACCACCCACCTGGGTACAAGTTCACATGTTGTACTGTCGTGGGTTTTGTTTGCTTGCTTGTTTTAAGACGGGTTCTCAGGCCAGGCCCAGTGGCTAACACCTGTAATCCCAGCACTTTGGGTGGCTGAGGCAGGTGGATCACATGAGGTCAGGCGTTCAAGACCAGCTTGGCCAACATGGTGAAACCCTATCTCTGCTAAAAATCCAAAAACTTACCTGGGCATAGTGGCAGGCACCTGTAATTATAGCTACTCGGGAGGGTGAAGCAGGAGAGTTGCTTGAACCTGAAAGGCAGAGGTTGCATGAGCCAAGATTGCATCATTGCACTCCAGCCTGGGCAATAAGAGTGAAATTTTATCTCAAACAACAACAACAACAAAAAAGATGAGTTCTCACTTTGTCACCCAGGATATGGTGCAGTGGCATGATCTCGGCTCACTGCAACCTCTGCCTCCTGGGCTTAAGTGATCCTCCCACCTTAGCCTCCCAACTATCTGAGACTACAGGCATATGCTATGGCTCCTGGCTTATTTATTTATTTATTATGTATTTTTTGTGGAGACGGGTTGTTGTACTTCTTTAGTCTCCTTTAAGAGTGCAGATAAGCTATTTTGTAGAATGCCCCTTAGTTTTGTGTCATGTATTTTTTACATGAATACCAGAAAAGCAGTGTTTTGCTTCTCACTTCATTGTATTAGAAGGCATTTCTGGAGCCAGGCATGGTACCTCATGCCAGTAATCCCAGCACTTTGGGAGGCTGAAGCTGGAGGATCATTTGATACCAGGAGTTTGAGACCAGCCTGAGCGAATAGTGAGACCCCATCTATACAAAAACTTTAAAAATTAGTCAGGTGTGGTGATGCATGCCTGTGGCTCCAACTACTTAGGAGGTTGAGGTGGGAGGATCACCTGAGCTCAGGAACTTGAATCTGTAAGTGAGCCATGATTACACAATTGTACTTCAGCCTGGGTGACAGAATAATGACACCATGTTTTAATTTTTCAAATGTCAGCTTATAATCCTTGGAGAAATGTCTTTTTTGCACCATTGTTATGATTCAGACAGGATCCTTTAAGGTTTTTTTTTAATTTTTAGAGATCGGGTTTCACTCTGTCACCTAGGCTGGAATGCATTGCCTCAGTCATACCTCACTGCAGCCTCAGATCCCTGGGCTCAAGTAATCCTCCCACCTCAGCTTCCTGAATAACTGAGCTGCAGGTGTGAGCCAACGTGTCTGGCAAATTAAAAAAATAATAATTAGATAATACCTACTGTTGTTGAGGACATGAGGAAATGCATTTTCTTTCACATCTGCTATTAGGACTGTAAAACAATGCAACTGCACTCATAGCTCACTGCAGCTTCAAGCTTCTGGCCTCAAGCTGTGCTTTCACCTCGGCCCCCCAAAGTATCCTCCCATGACTTCTAAAAGGATTTTTTTAATAAAATATATTCCTTAAAAATGAATAGAAAAGGAAGATGATTTTTTTTTTCTTAGATGGAGTCTTCCTGTCGCCCAGGCAAGAGTGCAGTGGTGCAATCTTGGCTTACTACAACCTCTGCCTCCTGAATTCAGGCAGTTCTCCTGCCTTAGCCTGCTGAGTAGCTGGGACTACAGGTGCCTGCCACCATGTCTAGCTAATTTTTGTAGTTTTAGTAGAGATGGGGTTCCACCATGCTGACCAGGCTGGTCTTGAACTCCTGTTATCAGATGATCAGCCCACCTCTGCCTCCCAAAGTGCTAGGATTACAGGCATGAGCCACTGTGCCCAGTTGAGAATATTTTTTAAAGAGGTTGGTAAAATATACTAGAGCTAGCACACACTCCCCGCAAGCCAGAAATCAAGGATTTTAGACCATTTTTCTTTTTCCAATTCCAATTTATGACAATTCTGAATCTGTGTCTCAAATTGTTTCAAAAAAGGACTGATATATACTTTGGAAATTCTCATTTAACAAGTCAATCGACTTTGTTGTTGTTTTGCGATGAGTCTCACTCTGTCACCCAGGCTGGAGTGCGGTGGTGAGATCTTGGCTCACTGCAACCTCCACCTCCTGTGTTCAAGCAATTCTCCTGCCTCAGCCTCCCGAGTAGCTGGGACTACAGGTGCACGCTGCCACACCTGGCTAATTTTTTGTATTTTAGTAGAGATGAGGTTTGTTTGTTTGAGATGGAGTCTCGCTCCATTGTCAGGTTGGAGTGCAATGGCACGATCTCAGCTCACTGCAACCTCCAACTCCCTGGTTCAAGTGATTCTCCAGCCTCAAACTCCCAAGTGGCTGGGATTACAGGCATGTGGCACCACACCCAGCTAATTTATATATTTTTAGTAAAGATTGAGTTTCACCATGTTGGCCAGGATGGTCTTGATCTCTTAACCTCATGATCTGCCTGCCTTGGCCCCCAAAGTTCTGGGATTACGGATGTGAGCCACTGCACCTGGCTGGTTATTTTGGTTTTAATTTCATGGTACTCCATTTATCTTGACCTGTTTTTTTTTTTAAATACTCAATGTTCTGTTTTGAATAAGAATTTGGTATTTTCTAAGATTGGGTCCTGCTTCATGGGCTAAATATATTTTGAAGGAGTAAATTTTGGCTGTAGCAGTTTATTCCTTTTCTCATCCTTTTTCCCTCACAGGATTTTTTTGTTTGTTTCTTTGTTTTAGAGACAGGGTAATGCTGTGCTGCCCAGGCTGGTCTTGTATTCTTGGCCTGAAGTTGTTGAGGATTACCGGCATGAGCCACCACACCAGCTTCCACTAGAGGGAAAACAAACAAACAAAAACAAAACTTTGTCTATTCTCTTTTGAGACTAACTGATCTTTGTTGATGTCTGGAAGTCAAGAGTTGATGGTTTTAAAGATGGACGTGTTGGACAAAGAAGATATAGGATCTGCTGCTCTTCCTTCTTCTTCCAAAGATGGCAGGGAAATGGTTCAGAGGCAGTGGCTGGGTCCGTTGTCTGTCTTGTTGCCTAGTTTTTCTTGATATCCATCTGCTTCAGGACTCTAAATTTTGTTTTTTCAACGTCTGTTGTTTGTGACTGTTTCTGAGCCTGGTGTATCTGTTTCGTTTTCTCTACATCTCAATGTTTTGGTTTTATTGATTTCATCTTTGCACTTCTTTTTCAGTTTCAGCTCTGTCAACATTTCTGCCCATCTGTACCAATCTGGGTCTGTCTCTGAATGCAAATGTCTGTCTCGAGCGTTTCAACCCACCACCCCCTAATCCCTTACTCTGCTTTGTTTTTCTTTTTGAGATAGAGTCTTGCTCTGTTGCCCAGCCTGGAGTGCAGTGATGCAGCTCATGGCAACCTCCTCCTCTCAGTTTCAAGTGGTTCTCCTCCCTCAGCCTCCTGCATAGCCGGGATTACAGGTGCCCACTATCAGGCCTGGCTAATTTTTGTATTACTATTTTTTCTTTTTCCTAGTCGGAGTCTTGCTGTGTTGCCCAGGCTGGAGTGCAGTGGTGCGATCTCGGCTCCCGGGTTCAAGCAATTCTCCTGCTTCAGTCTCCTGGGTAGCTGGGATGACAGGCGCCTACCACTGTGCCCAGTTGATTTTTATATTTTTAGTAGATGCGGAGTTTCACCATGTTGGCCAGGCTGGTCTTGAACTCCTGATCTCGTTATCTGCCTGCCTCGGCCTCCCAAAGTGCTGGGATGACAAGCCCGGTGAAGAACCAATCTGCAGGCACGCTGCTTGGCTCCGCCCCGGCACCCTCCTCCGCCGCGCTGGGCTCAGGATCCACAACACCGCGGCCCTCCAGTCAGTCTGGCAGGCAGGCGGGCAGTCAACTGGAGTCTCGTGGGGTCTTCAGCTCTCCCGCGCGGTGTCTTCCTTCTCCCTGTCAGCTGCGGCAGCTGCACTGGAGGCGGCACGGTCCCTTCGAGAGGGACCGCAGGAGCTGAAAGGCAGCTCAGAGTTTGGAGCCCAGTGCGGCGACCCGGCAGCCAACAGGGCGGTGGCGGAGGCAGGGGCTGCGGAGGGCGCGTGGCGCAGATGATCCAGGGGCAAGTGTTAGCTGTGGGACTGCACCGCACCAACCGCTGGTACATCCTGGTGGGCGCCTACGACACCGCGTAGTGTGGTGCGTGTCCGTGCCTGGGCTCCTGGTCCCCCCGTTGCCGGGGGCGTAGAGGACACAGCCTAGGTCTCGCCTGTGCCTTGGCCTCAGGCGCCCGGCGACCTTGAACCCGGACTTCAATGTGGTCCGCGTGCCGAGTTTTGAGGGGGGGGCGTTCAGGTTTAAATGTAGTTCCGGCACTTCCCCGGCCAGCGGTCGCTTGGGAAGGGGCACAGGATGTGGCGCGTAGCGCGGAGGTCAGGACCTGGGGACCACTTCCCCAGTTGCGGCTCGGCCTTTCAAGTCTAGACCCTGGGGAAGGTAAGGGGAGTGCCACCACCCCTCAATTTGCTAGCGTCATGGCCTTTTTTGTTTGACTTTCGATTGTAAAACTGGTGCTTGTCTGTGTTGGCAGCTGAGGTCCTGAAAGCCATTTGCTTCCAGGTGTGTGCAGAGCACCGAAATAATCATTTTTTCCCTCCTCCTGCAAATGTGAACGGCTTTGATTAAATATCCTCAGTGATGCTAATCGTCGGCTCAGCACAGGTTTTCTAAAATGTATTACTAACACCAGTGTTGGTGGGATCTTTCTGTCTTGAAGGTTTTGCTTTTAAGTGGATTTTAATATCGTACTGTTGGCGTTTAAGGAAGGATAAACCAGCACCACTCTTGCTTTATTAAAGATCCGCTTAGAGTTGGGCCTAATTTGACTTTTTTTTAGCCCCCAGATGTTTTCTCGCAATTGCTATGGACTTTCCTGTTAATGATTTAGTGGTCAATATGTATGCAACCTTAATGGAGTTCTTGCAGAATCACATGTAGGCTCCCTCATCTTGAGTTAGGTCCCTTAGAAAAGTGAAATGTTGGTGTCGTATTGTTTTTATTAGAGCAAACTAGCTGTATGTAGCATTTTGTGCTGGTGAAGACTGCTGGTGGAAGTAGATTCCCTTAAATCTGAATCTTGTGAATGTGTCTTTTGTGTTGACTGAAGGAAGTAAACTAATGTATTGAGCACTTTGTAGCAGGTACTGGGCCACACACATTATTTCATTTTATATGAACAGCCACATTGAAAGAGGAAAGGATGGCGTTATTTCTTTTTTCAGGTGAGAAAGTTATTTCAAGGTGAAGCTAATTCTCAAAGTCATAGAACTAAAGTTACACTTAAGTTTGTAGACTGAAATTCTACTTCACACACCACAACTCTTTCCAACTGTTTTTAGAAAAACACCCTGCTTTCCTTAGTGTAATTAATAATTGCAGAATTTTGTTCATTGCAATGTATAAATTATAAAGTATGTTTCAGAAATGTATTAAAATTTCAATCATAATTTTGGAAATACCATAGAAGGCATATTTTACCAAGTATTGTAACTAGATAGAAAGATTACTTAAAATTGTTTTTTAAAGAACTTTAATTGAACCTTTAATATTTTTACTTTCTTTAGGAGCAAAATGAGGATTATCACTGTGAAAATTAATATGAACTCACAGGCTTAGGAGCAAAGGGAGAATTTAAATTAGGTGGAGCCTAAAAGAAATAAGGCCCTAAAAAGCAATGAAGAAATAATAGCATCATCTCTCTACCATACATCTCATTCTTGTTGCTCTCATTGGGAATTGTGCCAATGAACCTGTCTCATTATGACAGGCTCAGAATTTCCCATCACATCCTTTGGCCCTTTTAACAAAATTAACTTTAAAAAACTTTTTTAAGTTTAGGACATGCCAATTGAAAAGGTACCCCCATCTGGTAAGATTTCCTCTATCTGATAAAGATTTTTAATAGTCTGAACAACAATTTCTTTCACTGCTGTAGGCTTATTTGAGCTTCTGACTCAATTTGAAATTCTAAATCCTCTTATTTTGATTTTCCTTTCCTAAGTGAAATAGAAATACAAATATAATTGGAATTTGAATCCTAGATCCAGATTATAGCCTTTTATCAGGTTGATGACATACCCTGCTATTAAGCTTCTCCACTGCACATTATTAGCATTTAATAAATATTGGCTAACAGTGCTGGGTCTATGGAGGGCTTGCTGAAATATTCACTAGTATTTGAATAGTGATCTTTTAAAAAATGCTTCCAGAAAGATTTATGGATTTCTAGCCATTTTGTAGCTTTTCCCACCCTCCATTTCCTTCTCAGTTCATTAGGAATTGTGACTATTTTGTTAAAATCCCTTTCTTAATCATTATGAAGAGAATGTAAATATGAAGAGTGGGGTTTGAGTTGGGCCTTTAAGAGTGGGTGTGATTTTGATATGCAGCTAATAGGAGTAAGTGACAGCTTGAGCTGTGGAATCTAATCCTGCAAATGTACTTAGGTGGCAAACTGTAGAGGATTCCAAAGGCAAAGCTAAGTTTGGATGTACATCTGTTTAGTGGAAGAAGCATTTTTTAATTTATTTATGTATTTTTTTGAGATGGAGTCTTGCCTCTGTCACCCAGGCTGGATTTGGTGAGTGGCATAATCTTGGCTCACTCCAACTTCCACCTCTGGGGTTCAAGTGGTTCTCCTGCCTCAGCCTCCTGAGTAGCTGGGACTACAGGCACATGCCAGCATGCCTGGCTGATTTTTTTGTATTTTTGTAGAGACATTTTTGTATTTTGTAGAAATGCTTTTGTATTTTTGTAGACAGTAGCCGCCATGACAAGGTGAGGCTGTAACACCAGCACTCACTGCATCCTGTTTTAGGCTTTTTTGGCTTGGCCTGCCCAGCTGCTCCCTGCTCAGCTAGAGGAGGAAAAGAAGGAGCCACCAGCTGGACCCTGGAGGCTGGATCCTGCAGATGGCCTGACTCTGTGGCTCACCTTGCTGTGGTTGGTGGCCACGAAGGAGACTTCAGCTCAACTGGAGCCATAGAAGGGCACCTGGGGTGGCCAAGTGGTAGGAGCCTCATAGGGTGGGCTGGTACAGTAGCAGTGGTTGTATTGGTGGGTGCACTAGTGGTGGCAGCAACAGCAAGTCTGGTGGCCACGAAGGGGGAATAGGAGCACTGCAGGTCCCTTCCTAGCCTGGGATGGGGAGGAAATTGCAGGTGCTATACCATGGGCCTTGGCTGGAGACCATGAAGGGGGAATAGGAGCACTGCAGGGCCCTTTCTTGCCTGGGGTGGGGAGGAAATTGCAGGTGCTGTACCATGGGCCTCAGTGGCAGTGGTGAAGGTGCAGCCAGGGCAAGGAGGAGCGTTCCCCCTTCTCCTGAAGAATCTGGAGGGTCCTTTCCTGTTGGCACCTGAGCCAGGCGAGTGTGGCAGCATTGTCTCACTCTTAACAAGTTTAGAGAGTGACTGTGTATTTTCTTTTTTTAAAAAAACTTTTTATTGCATTTTAGGTTTTGAGGTACATGTGCAGAACATGCAAGACAGTTGCATAGGTACACACATGGCAGTGTGCTTTTCTTCCTTTCTCCCCTTCACCCACATTTGGCATTTCTCCCCAGGCTATCCCTCCACAGCTCCCCTCCCACTGGCCCTCCCCTTTTCCCCCCAATAGACCCCAGTGTTTAGTACTCCCCTCCCTATGTCCATGTGTTCTCATTTTTCATTGCCCACCTATGAGTGAGAATATGCGGTATTTCATTTTCTGTTCTTGTGTCAGTTTGCTGAGAATGATGTTCTCCAGATTCATCCATGTCCCTACAAATGACACAAACTCATCATTTCTGATTGCTGCATAATATTCCATGGTGTATATGTGCCACATTTTCCCAATCCAGTCTGTGTATTTTCTATTTGTTTTTGTTGTGATAGTCCTGGACTTTTTAAAATTCCATGAATTGAGGAGGAAAAATATCATAATAGGTGGATTTGTTGTTATTGTTGAGACAGAGTCTTACTCTGTCACAGGCTGGAGTGCAGTGGTGTGATCTTGGCTCACTGCAACTTCTGTCTTCCAGGTTTAAGCTATTCTCCTACCTCTGTCTCCTGAGAAGCTGGGATAACAGTTGAATTAATCAGCCATTAACATCTGGTGACTTGTTTTGTAAAATTATGTTTAGTTTTGCCTGTTCACATTTCATCCATAAAACACAAACAAGATACATTTTCCCACATAAGAATGTAAGTGATATAAGACTTTTAAACACACTATTGGAATATACATGATTACATGCTTCAGTGAACTAAAACTTGCATCTGTGATCTTTATTTTGCAACACTCTGAAGTAACATTACAGTCTTTTCAGTGTGCTGTGTCATTTATGTCCTTTTTTTTTTTTAAGATGGGGTTTCACCATGATGGCCAGTCTGGTTTTGAACTCCTGACATCAGATGATCCACCCACCTCAGCCTCCAAAAGTGCTAGGATTACAGGCCTGAGCCACCACGCCCGACTATGTCCCTTTTTTTATCCTAGGAATCCTTTATTACCATTGAGCATATGAAAATTGAAACAGATGCATAGCTTCTCACCATTGAGCCCATCAGTGGGGAAACTTAAGATTTTCATGTGTCTGTTGGATGTAAAAGCTTCTCAGGAAACCTCACAGTTTACCTTTCCTGTTATTTACCATTTGTAAACTAAGGCTCAGTGATATAAAATATAACACATTCTGTACTGTGGCATAATCGCAGCTTAGGTTTTCATATTCAAGACAACAGAGGTATAGCTGAAAATGTATAAACACTTATTATGCCTCAAGATCTCTTTGTTGGTTTATTTGTGGCATTTTCAAGCAGCTGACTTGGGGCTAAAGCATCTTTCTGGCATCAGTATTTCTAAGTTGCCTTTAAGCTGAATAAATATTTGGTTTTTATATTTAATTGCTTCTATGTGAAATGCTGCAATTTAAAAAGAAATTACACATATGTAGTATAGCATTTTACACTAAATAATAGTGAATGGCAGTTCACTGGCCCAAGAGGTATTGTTTTTCAGGTATTCTGCTCTGTGTCATCAGATGAATGGCCTGGCATTCATCTGGAAAGGCTTGCAGTTAGGGATTCACAGTGATGCTGGTTGGATATCTCCAGACTCTACATATAGCACTTTAGGATAGGGTGCATCACAGGTTACACTAGAAGTTGCCTGTGAAATTAGACCTAAACCATGTGGAACTGGATCCCTTGTGCACAAAGCTCTCTGTATCATCCAAATCCTGCTGAACTCTTAAAGAAGAACAGTTTTACTCTTTTCACACGCAAGATTTCCCCACCGCCCAATTACTTGTACCTCTTTTTTTTCTTGACTGTTATGTTTTACTTGACCCTGGAGTCTTATTTTGTACTCTTACCTTTGCATGGGAGTATACCTTATTTTGCCAATTATACTATCAGTTTATTAAAAGCAGAAATAGTTACTCATACCTGAAAATTTGTACTGACAGTGTAGCTGTGAATAAGTTAAGAAAATATACTCAAAGCAAGAAATCAAAGAAAGTATATTTAAATCAAAGCAAATTCTATTTCCAAATGGCAATAAAGCATGTGTTACATATGATTGTTGCATGAAAGTGTTTCAGTAGTCAAGATTAGATTGTACACTGGTGAATAAGCAAGAGTTCTTTTTTCATTTTCATCTCCCAATTCAACCAGTTATGTGGATTCTTTTTTCTATTCATGCATGCCACATAGAGACCTATGTTGTAAATTATTTTGTCAGAATGAAAGCCTGCCAGATTAAATTCTTTCTTCTCTTCTTGCTGTACTTGATACTGATCTCTTGTTCATTTTTGATAATATGTTTGATTATTTATGTTTTTATTGCTTTTAGTGTCAGAGATGGCATTGCATTCCCAGTTCTGTGTGCTCCTGTTTGGCTCCTGAACTCAGCTGGAGAAATGTGTCAATTTCAACTGGTGAAGTACTAAGAGAAAGCTACACAAAAGGCAGCAAGGTATTAGTAAGTGTACCTCTGATATTTTAACCGCCTCTGACTTTTCCATGTAATGGACTAATAGTAGTCCCTGTCAGAGCTACATTTGAAAGGAAAAAAAGAACTTGAAGTCAAAAGTTGTTGATTAATTCATGGTGTTATTTTGTGTTTACTCAGCTCATTTATGTAGACTTGTAAATTAGTAATTTTTGAACTATTCATTAATTCATTGCCTACATATCAGCAAACAAGTTTTCTTAATAAAGAATCTGGTGGCTGGACACAGTGGTTTCCACCTGTAATCTCAGCACATTGGGAGGGCAAGGTGGGAGGATTGCTTGAGGTGGGGAGTCTAAGATTAGCCTGGGCAGCATAGCAAGATCTCATCTCTACAAAAAGTGAAAATATTGGCTGGGCATGGTAGCTCACTTATTCTTGTAGTTCAAGGTACTCAAGAGCCTGAGGTAGGAGGATCACTTGAATCCAGGAGTTTGAGGCTGCAGTGAGCCATGGTCCTAATACCTGCTCTCCAGTCTGGGGGACAGACCAAGACACCATCTCTCAACAAAAGAAATCTAGAGGATTCAGTGGAATGTGGAAGTGCATGTGTGCATAGGTGTGCTCAAGAATATGTTGAAGATTACACCTCAGAATGAAGGTCACTTTTATAAAGATCTCTCCATGTCTTAGATTTGATTCTTAAATAATATTCTTACATATTTAACATGTAAGAATATTATTTAAAGGAAGAATCAAATGTAAAATGTCCATTGAGGATGAGGCAATAGAAACTTTACTATGGTGTCTGCACTCTGAACATTGTGTGGGGCTGTTGCCCAGCCATGATCTTGGAGGAATGCCACTAAAGTGGCCAGTCTGATTTTAACTTCTTTGTATGAGGGGCCTCTGAGAAAAATGTCATCAGTGTAATGCCACAGGGCACAAAGGTCCTGAAACACATGTTTAAGTTCTGCAGCTGGGCTACTGATATAGTATGTGGGCAGTCTGATAAATGTGTATGGACTCTCTTCAAAAGTATAAGCAGATGGGAACTCCTCTGGTTCGGGAATAGCACAGAAATATATTGGCCAAATCTGCTGCAAAATGTTGTCCTATAGTCCTTTGATTGCCATTTACTAACCGAACTATGTTCGTGGTTTGGACCTTGATGGGGAGGGTAGCTGGACATTAGGTTTCTATGATCAATAGTTTGTGTTATTTGTAAGAGGTTTAAGTACTGTCCAAATGGGAGAATTGAAAGAGTGTGTTATATGCTTAATAACTCTTATCTCTAAAAGATATTTTATAATGAACCAAAGCCCCCCAGTTTCAAGGCCCAGGTGGTGCTATGGTATATGAACCCCCTCACTGGCTATAGAAAACATGCCAGTTCCCATTTGACTTGTCCTGCCAGGAGGGCCAGGAATATGGATTTGTTCTATATAGAGTTTTGGCAGGTTATTATGGCCATGCCTAAAATGGGATGTGAGAAAGAGAAGGGAGCCACTACAATTAGTAGATTTTAAAAATGATGCCCACTGTTACCTCAGTGGTGATATGTTTGCTCATGACTGGTTGGCCAGAGTTTTCAGAAAGCAATGGGTTACCTGTCGTTTGGGTGCTTTGGGTTCCTAAAAATGACTATGATTTGTGCTCCAGGGTCTCTAAGGATATAATTGAGTATTGCTGGTTAGGTCTGTTCCAATGAATGGTCACTAATGTATATGGACAGTTGCGTTTTGGAGGAGGGACGTGAGCCAGGGCACTTCCAAGTTTCTAGGATAGGGACTGGGGAGGCTGCTGTTTCTGGAGGTCTGCAAAAAGGTCAAGATGAGCCTTGCTGATGGGTCTTGAGTTGCAGTGGTACTAGGGATGTTGTGGCTATCTTGTCCGTCCCATGTGAGTCAGGACTCTTGGAAGGCCTTGGCCAGCATACATAAATTACCTCTGATCTGACCCATGTTGAGATGACTTCACATGCCAAAGCTATGGAGCTGCCAGTAGAGGATTTTTTTTCCAATTATTTCTCCTTTCTGTGAAGAGGTGAGCAGATGACTTCCTGCATTCAGAGTGTTGCCTGTGTGGTGGTGAACGATAAGGAGCATTCAGTTCCCATCTGCCTTTCTGGAAATGGCAAGGCTGTGGGTTGTAGGGACCCAAGCCTCTACTGGAACCCATGAGCAGACAGTGTTTCAGCTTTTCTGGCTTCTCTGGCTTCTCTTGCATAGCAGCCTAAGGCATCCATTGTTGGACCATGTCAGTGGTTTCTATGAACGAGAAAGTGAGACTTCCCTGGTAGGTTTTGAGTGGTGGGGTTCCAGGGTGGGGTGAGGGTAGCAGCTCCTTTTTTTTTTTTTTTGAGACAGAGTCTCACTCTGTTACCCAGGCTGGAGTGCAGTGGCATGATCTTGGCTTACTGCAACCTCTGCCTCCCAAGTTCAAGCAATTCCCTGCCTCAGCCCCTGGAGTAGCTGGGATTACAGCTGCCCACCACTGCACCCAGCTAATATTTGTATTTTTAGTAGAGACAGGGTTTCACCATCTTGCCCAGGCTGGTCTTGAACTCCTGACCTCATGATCCACCCACCTCTGCCTTCCAAAGTGCTGAGATTACAGGTGTGAATGCCTGGTTGGGAAAATTTCTTGGCTTTTGCTCTAAGGTGCTTCCTGTGGTTTCGAGATAGTGGTGGGGTCTGTAGGGGAATGGTACTTAGCAAAATGATTGACCCATTGCACAATGCCTGTCAACAGGGCAGAAGTCCAGACCTTGCAAAGGTTTTTCACTTTCCTGATGCCTTCAGCACAATCAAGGTGAAGAAGTTGTAAGCCTTTCACCAAGCTGTAAAGACCCATATGAAAAGAGGCAGTGCCTCATTTTTGGCAGTCAGTTTCTCATCACTCTCCGCTGTGAACCTGTCTTCATCCGTGTCCTTGATGCTATGACTCCTACACTGATGGAAGCATGTTATAAAGTGGATACTCTTCTTGTGGTTACCAGACAAATTTTTCTCTATCTTAGAGGTTTTTAGCAAATTACGTGTTTTGGGGTCTCTGGCTAGCCCCACCAGTTGACCCAATTTTGCTACCATGAACTGCATGCTCAGACCCCATCCCTGAAAGTTTTTATAACCAATTATTTTCCCTTTTTTCTTTGTTTTGCATCAACTTCTATAGGAAATGTTGGATTTCCACCATGGTGTAGTTATGTGTCTCCACCTTTCATTCTTCCTGGGCATCTTTAGAAATTTTTGGTTGTCAGCTGGTGACTAGGAATCCCTGGGGAGGAGGTGGATCCTCTGCCCTACCTCATAGGGTGCTACTTTCTACTCAAGAGCATTACAATCAACCTCTGAGGGGTCTCAGTCAGCATCCACTAGAGGAAGGGAGGTAGGGGTTGCTGGCGTGGCACCAAAGGCAGAGGTACTTAGGATGGCAGAGTGAGATCTTTGGCCCTTGGCATGTTGGCAGGATGTAGGGATAGGAGCATGCAGCCATGTGAGCAAATGTCAGAGAAGAACTGAAGAAGTTTCTGCCTCCTCCAGAGACGTAGAGGGAGCTGAGCCACATGTTCAGGATTACCACAGTTAACCATCATTTTGTGACCCCCTCATCATGTGTAAACCCCTTGGTATCCCCGAAGGTCAGCATGCAAGGATCTTCCAGAAGCAAGGAAGGCGGCAGCAGAGAAGGTGCTTGCCTCAGCCATACTTACTCTTGTGAGGCGTTGTGAGGACTCAGGTGTGAAGTTACCCCCCTCATGGGTCAGGGTTAAGTCATTTACTGTTTCCACCTGGCTCCACTCACGGACACTGAGAGCTTAGTGTCACATCCACTCCAAGTCTCTAGGGGGGAATTGTTGTTCCCCTGGAAATTGGTAGTCTACATTTCTACCACTGACTAGGTGAAAGTGGAGCTCCACTGTCCAGACCTGCTCACTCTGGCTCAATGCCAGGACTTTGCAACATACAGCCAGTACAGCCCTGAGCACTCCCAAGACCCCAGGTCACTAGACCAGAGTACTTAGCTGAAGGCAACACACTCTCAAGTATTGGGTTCAGGGACCTGATCCCAGCAAGGGCGTTGATAGCATGCTGGAAAACTTGCCTGTACTGGGACTGGCCCTCCATGGCTTTAGGGGAGTTCAGAAGGTCTGAGTATTGTCTCCAGCCACTGCAATTTCAGGAGAATCCTGAAAACAACACCATGCAACAGCAGTATGTAGTAGCACAAAACAGCATGATTTAATACTGGCAAACTGTAGTGCCATCTCACACCCATTGGGCCGTCTGGTATAGAACGTCAGTAAGCCATTTGCACAAAACAGATATTGGAACAACATCCAAGCTGAGGCCAAAAACCTGCCAACTAAACTAATTATTGAAACATTTTGGGTTTCTCTTTTCACTTGGCTAGCAGCTGTTACAGGCAGCCACTAGAGGCCCAGACAGAAGAGCAACAGCAGGTAATGCACCTACATGACATTCTCAGGTGGTCTTATCAGCAGGGGTTGGATTGTGGTCATGGCTTCAGTGACAACCACAGTGTGAGAGTTTAAAAGTTTTGATAACTTACAGATCCTTAAGTTGTGCAGGGCCACCACCACAGCAGATAGGCAGCAGTCCTGCATTCTAGGTCTCCTGTAGGAACAGCAGCCATGTATAATACAGGAATATCCTCCTATTTAATGACTGTTTGGGATTGGATGACTTAATTTATGGATAGGAAGAATCAATATTGTTAAAATGTTCATCCCACCTAAAGCAATGTGTAGATTCAATGTTATTACTGCGTATCTACCAATGACATTTTATAAAGAACTAGAAAAACCATTTTACAATTCATATTGAAGCAAAAAAGAGCCTGAATAGCCAAGGCAATCCTGACAAAAAAGAACAAACCTAGAGGCATTGTATTACTCGACTTCAAACTATTCTACAGGGCTAAAGTAATCAAAACAGTGTGATACTGGTACAAAAATAAACAATAGACTAATGGTCCAGAATCAGAATGGAGAGCCCAGATATAACATCACATACCTATGACCTTCTGATTATCAACAAAACTGACAAAAAAAATAACAATGGGGAAAGAAGGACTTTCTATTGAATAAATAACTGGATACTGGAATACCTGGCTAGCTGTGTGCAGAAGATTGAAACTGGATACCTTCCTTACACCATATATAAAAATTCACTCAAGATGGATTAAAGAGTTAAATGTAAAACCCAAAACTGAAAACTCTGGAAGACAACCCAGGCAATACCATCCTGGACATAAGAATGGGCAAAGCTTTTATGACAAAGATGCCAAAAGCAATCACAACAAAAGCAAAAATTGACAAATAATATCTAATTAAACTGAAGAGCTTCTGCACAGTAAAGGAAACTCTCAACAGAGTTCACAGACAGTGGGAGAAAATATTTGTGAACTATACATCTGTCAAAGGTCTAACATCTAGCATGAATAAGGAACTTAAATGTATAAGAAAAAGCAAAATCCCCATTAGAAAGTGGGCAAAGGATGTAAAAAGACACTTTTGTAAGGAAGATATACATGCAGCCAACAAGCATATAAAAAGATCTCAACATTACTTATTATCACAGAAATTCAAATCAAAACCACAATGAGATACCATCTCACACCAGTCAGAATAGCTGTTATTGAAAAGTCAAAAAATAATATGTTTTCAAGGTTGTGAAGAAATGTTAACACTTATACACTCTTGGTGGGAGTATAAGCTAGTTCAACCATTGTGGAAAGCAGTATGGCAATTCCTCATAGAGCTGAAAACAGAATTTCAATTCAACCCAGCAATCCTATTTCTGGGTATATACCCAAGGGATTATAAATTATCCTACCAAAAAGACACATGTACATGAATGTTCGTTGCAGCCCTATTTACAATTGCAAAGACATGGAATTTACCTAAATGCCCAATATTGATAGATTAGATAAGTAAAATGTAATGCATGTACATCATGGAATACTATGCAGCCATAAAAAGGAGATCATGTCTTTTGCAGGAACATGGATGGAGCTGAAGGCCATTATCCTTAGCAAACTAACACAGGAACAGAGAGTCAAATACCACATACTCTCACTTATAATTAAGTGGGAGTTAACTGATGAGAACTCATGAACACAAAGAAATAACAGACAGTACTTAGGGTTGAAGGTGGGAGAAAGGAGAAGATCAGGAAGAGTAATTATTGGGTACTAGCCTTAGTACCTGGGTGATGAAGTAATCTGTACAACAAACCCGTGTGACACAGTTTACCTAACGAACCTGCACACACACCCCCAAGCCCAATGTTTTTTTCTAAAAACTAGTGCTTTCTTCCTCTACTACCCAGATAGTAATCTAGTAGAAATGGATAAGTTTCTAAGACCATACAATCACAAAGGCTGGATCATGAAAATACATAAAATCTGAACAGACCAATAATGTGTAAGGAGATTGGATTAGTAATAAAAATTTATTAATTAGCAACAAAAGCCTGGGACCAGATGACCTCACTAAGCAATGAACTTTAACAGATAAAGTGAAAGACTTGTATACAGAAAAAGTATAAATATTGATTAAAGGAATAAAACACAAGAATAAATGAAAAGACTTCTCATGTTCATGGGTGGGAAGACTTACCATTGTTAAAGTGCCCATGCTGTGCAAAACAACCTGCAGACTTTATGCTAGCTCCTTCAAATGTTCAATGACTGTTTTACACCAAATTAGAAAAAATACCATTGATATGGAACATGAAAAGCACACAAATACTGGCTCTCTGTAACTCCTGTTTGACAGATAGCCAAACCTGTGCACCAACAGCCCTATTTCGGAGACACTATGCAGAAAGTGAAGGCCAGACAAAAAGGATATGACTGTTAGGTACCTAGTCATCAGAGATGCCTTAACACTGAAAAAGTGGGTATTGTCATTATCAATGACCTCTTCCTTGATCCCAGTAACATGGAGTGCAGGTTCCAATAGGGTTCTATCCATGGCAAGTTCCATGCTACCATTAAGTCTGAGACTAGGAAGCTTGTCATCAATGGCAATCTCATTCCCATCTTTCAGAAGAGAGATCTTATCAAAATCAAAGGGAATGATGCTTATGAAACCCATAGCCATCTTCACTACCATGAAGAAATCTGGAGTTTACTTAGAGGGGGGTTTGAAAAAGGTTACCATCTTGGCCTCTCCTGCTGATTTGCCCATGTTTGTGATGGGCACAAACCATGAGAAGTACAAAAACATCCTCAAGGTTATCAGCAGTGCATTCTGCATCACCATCTGCTTAGCCCCCCAATGAGGTTATTCATTACAACTTCGACATCATGAAGAAACTCATGTCCACAGTCCATGCCATCACTGCCATCCAGAATACTGTGGTTAGACCCTCTAGAAAACTAGTGTCATGGTCACAGTGCTCTGCAGAACATTGTTCCTGCATCTGGTGGCACTGCCAAGGCTGCTATGGCTAAGGTCATCCCTGAGATAAGTAAGAAGCTCCTTGGCATGGCCTTCTGTGTTCTCCCATGGATCTGTCAGTCATGGGTCTGACCTGCCATCTGGAGAAACCTGCTAAATATGCTATCAAGAAGGTGGTAAAACAAGGTTTAGAGAGATCCCTCAAGCGTATCTTGGGCTTCGCTGACTTTAATGATGACACCCAATCTTTCACTTTTGATACTGGTGTTGGCATTTTATTTGATGACCACTTTGCCAGTGAATTTGGCTACAACAGGGTAGTGTATCTTCTGGTTCACATGGTCTCCATGGATTAAGAACCCCCAGTCCCCCAGCCCCAAGAAGAGCATGAGAGATCCTTAGCTGTTGAGAAGTTCCTGGACCACTCATCCTCCATCATCCTAAGTCCTCAACACAGTTTCAAAGCCAGTCCCCCTGAAGAGGAAGGGGCTTAGGGAGCCCCACCTTGTCATGTACCAGTGAATTCCACTGTACTCAAGGGAAAAGAAAACGAGGTGGCCAAAGCAGTTCTGAGAAAGAACAAAATGTTGTAGACATTACATTTTTTTGATTTTGAAACATGTTACAAGCTACAGTAATCAAACTTGCATGTACAAGCATAAAAATATACATATAATAAACAATGAAACAGAAGGAAGTCACTAGAAATAACCTATGTAGATAGACAACAAATATTTCAAAAGGGCAGGGGTACAAACAATTACAATGTGGAAATAAAACTTTCTTTTATCAAATATACAGAAATGAATACACATGATAAAGAATAGTATCTACATGCTAAAGGAGGAAACTGTGCCTTTATCTTAGACCATCCACTACAAAAAAAATAAAAATTTATTAAAGATTTAAAAAGATTTAATTTAGAAAATTTGTTTTCTTAGTATATTGTGATATTTAAATGTGGCCAAGTGCGGTGGCTCACGCCTGTAATCCCAACACTTTGGGAGGCTGAGGCAGGTGGATCACGAGGTCAGGAGATCAAGACAATCCTGGCCAATATGGTGAAACCCTGTTTCTACTAAAAATATAAAAATTAGCTGGGCGTGGTGGCATGCACCTGTAGTCCCAGCTACTCAGGAGGCTGAGGCATGGGAATCGCTTGAACTTGGGAGGTGGAGGTTGCAGTGAGCCAAGATTGTTGTCACTGCACTCCAACCTGGGTGACAGAGCGAGACTTCATTTAAAAAAAATATATTTGAATGTAAGACCTGAAATGAGAAACCTTTTTTAAAGGTTTTTCTCTAGAAGTTTCTAGGCGTGGGTCTTGACAGTAATTTACTGAGTATGTCACAAAAGTAGAGACATGCAAAACTAAACATGAGACTATGTCAAACTGAAAACCTTCACAGCAAAGAAACCAATGAAGGAATTGAAAAGCTTTTTAACAAATATCCAAAATACCTAAGGAACTGGTCTTAATAAATAGGAAAAAATGAAATAAAACAGAAAACGTCAAAAAGCCCACAGATAAGCAGATTTATAACTGGGCAGTGGAGTTGAAAAGCATTTTAACAAATGTCCAACATACCTAAGGAAATTGTATAAATAGGAAAATAAAAACAAAAGAAAAAAACATCAAGAAGCCCACAAATAAGCAGATGTATAAATGGGCAATTGATTTGAATAGACATTTAGCCAAAGAAGACATCCAGTTGGCCAAAAGGCAAATGAAAGGTGCTTAACATCACTGATTATCAGGAAAATGGAAATCAGAACCACCACAAGTGGTTTAGACCATAGCAGCATGCATGAAAGTTTTTAGGCCTCCAGTTGCTGGGAGTGGCTGAGGAGAATGGGGAGTGTTTGTCTGTATTTGGGAGAGTCAAGTCTCAACAAGAACCAGTGTGTTCTGGACATGCGTGGGCCCTGGAGTGTGCATGGCTGGATGCCTTGTCTACCTCTGCCTTAATGCATGACACCATTGTGTGGTCCATCAGAGGGGCAGGCGGCTTTCAAAGGGATTGGGAAGTGGTTAATGCAGCTTGTGGGGGTTGGTTTGTTCACCCGTGGATGATAGCAAAAGTGGGTTGGCTTCCCAAAAACTTTTACCATTAACCTGTTCTGCTGCAAGTCTAGACCCAGGCCAGGGTCCCAAGGCATCTTGGCAGCCCACAGCTTCTTAGCAAGTACATGTTCAGTTGGATACCCCAGCCCAGCCTGGGTCATCTCTACCTTCTGCCTCTTGGGCTATAGCTCATCTCTGTACACTGAGCCATTATCCTGTGGTGAGCAAGACCCCATTCTTGAACTTCAGTGTCTTTCCCTGAAGCACGCAATCAAGTTGGTGACTGGTAGGGGCCAAGGAGCCACATCTCACAGTGACCCACTGCCTGAACAAGGACCAGAGGCCTATGGAACACATGACTGTCAGGTTTCTCTCATTTGATGACTCATATGGCTTTCTAGCTTGCAGCATATTTAACCTCCTCTGAGCAGTGAAGATGAGACATCTTCTGGTCATTTTCCCTGGTATACAGAGTCCAACTGGAGTTCTCCACACCCCAGTCCATCCCTATCTAATCCCCCCACCTGTCCAGTCTTACCTGGAGTTCAGTTATAAGACCCTTTTGATCCCTTATCCTGTCCCTGTAATAGAAAAGTCATTTTATTCAATGAAATGGCAACCCACATCTAACGGAGAGATGGTTTAGTCTGCCATACACTGGGGCAGTGACCAGTGATTTGGACTTTGTGGCATAGATGGAATTTTCCAGGTTCTCTAGATGGTAGGCAGAGGCCTCACTTTTTAAGAAACTCCCCTACTCCACCCCTGCCAATGAGGACATTGATTGAGGATATTTCTTTCAGTTTTAAGTAAAAGAAATTGTTTCTTGATGTTTAATTTTAGGTAAGGAAACCAGCTCCTGCATATCAGGGTGGTGGTGTTTGGGCTGAGACAGGTCTAGACAGCACTGCCTGAAAATGGACTCAAGGATGTAACTGTGGAAGGACCCTGGGATGGTTTCTGCTCTTCTCTCTGCAAATTCCCTGGACAGAGATTCTGTTAGTCACTATGGTGTGTGTGTGGTGTGTGTGTGTGTGTGTGTGTGTGGTGTGTGGTGTGTGTGTGTGGGTGTGTGTGTGTGGGTGTGTGTTCATCACTTGTTTTATTTTCATTGTTTTTCTGCATGAAGCCTGCAGACTTGCCAAAAAAGCAGAGCCGAAGAGTACACTCCAGGGCCTGAGACCTTCTGTGGTATTTGCTTGGGACTGATGTGTACCTGCAGACTGTGTGATGGGGTTCAGGGCCAAGGAACACTAGTTTCTGTGCCCTGTTTCTGTATTAAAAAGACATTTCATTCAACTGGATAACAGGCCAAGTCTGGTGGAGAAAAGGTCTACTCTGCCATAGGATAGGAAGCAGCCTTCAGTTTAGAACACTGATGTATATTTGGAAATTTCCAGGACCTCTAGTTGCTGGTAGAGGCCCAGAAGGTATGGCACATTTGTCTGCAGATGAGAGTGGGGGTTCTGTGATCTCCTACATTATTTTGGCCACGTGTTTACCCTTGAGTTTGCAGGGTTGGATGTCCTGATTGACTATGCCATAGGAGGGTGTAAGAGGGCGAGGGTGACACAACTATAGGTTGTGGAGATGTTGTTCACAGGGAGCCTCCCTGTTACCTGTGACAAGAGGAAAAAGTTAAATGCTTGAGGGTAGGAACAAAAGTCTACAGAATCTATTGTTCTCAGTTTATCTCCCATCCTAGTCCAATTATGGCCTAACATCCTTAGCTACTGATCATGGAGGAGACTGCACATTTGTGATCATGTGGCCTTGGATGTTGACAGATTCAGATTGGTGCCCCAGGCATCTGTGTCTGTAACTGCAGCTTCAACAGGCTCAGGACCAAGCTAAAGAACCTCCAAGCTTCCTCCAGTTTCCTGGTGCATGCACGAGTAATATACTCCCCTGGCCTTGGTCTTTCTTGCCTCTTCTTGCCAGTTGGGTCAAATCTAGCTTATTAAGCAGGGTTTTCCAAGCTTTGATAGAACTGGCTCAGACCAGTTGGAGACTTTCGAAATGGGCTATGTGATAGTTATAGATTTGTAAAGATATAGTATTATTTTAGAGTAGTTTTGAGGGTATGGCAAAATAGAGTGCAGAGTACAGAGATCTCATATGCCCTAAATTTTTGCACACTCTCTGGTTACTCCACTTACAACCTCCTACACCAGAGTAGAATATTTATTATAGTCAGTGAACTTACATTGGCAAATCATCATCACCCAGAGTGATACTCTTGGTGGCACACATTCTAAGGGTTTGGATAATTGTATAATGAGGCTGAAATGTATGATGAATGTATCATTATAACTGCTATGTTAGCCTGCAGTATATTTTCAGTACTGTAATAATCTTGTGCCCTATTGCTCTATTTATTCTTTCTTTTCCTAACCACTGGAAACCACCAGTCTTCACAGTCTCCATAGTTTTGCATTTTTCTGAATGTTATGTTCTTGAAATTATAGAGTAGATAACTTTCCAGATTGGCTTCTTTCAGTTAGTAATATGCATTTAAGATTCCTCAATGTCTTCTGATAGCTCAATAGCTAATTTCTTCTTACAGGTAATTAATATTTTATTTTCTAAATATACCACAGTATATTTATCAGTTAAGCTACTGAAGGATGTCTTGGTTCCTCCTAAGTTTTGGCAGCTATTTTTAAAAGCTGCCATAAACATCTGTTTGCAGGTTTCTGTGTGGACATACACTTTCTGGTCATTTGGATAAAGACTCAGGGAGTGGAACTGCTGGATTACATAGTAAGAGTATGTATAGTTTTGGAAGAAACTGCCCATATTAGGAGAGTCTTTATGAAGGTAGAGGAGATCATGTTGACATACTGAAGAATCAATCTAGTGAAGGAGGTAGAAACTGAGGATCCAGAAAAAATGATGTCATCATGAGAGCTGCTAAAAGATACAATTAGGCACTTTGCAACATTAAGAAGTATATTTGAGCATTCAGAAATTTAGAAACCAGGCAGCCCCACACTGCAAACAGCTCAGAGCTCCAACAGAGAGGCTTAGGGAGAGTGGTGGAAGACTTTTGTATGGTGAATGTGGAAGAAAAAGAAAATACTTGATTGGGTAAAGTGGAGCAGTGGCTTCATTTGGATCATTAGAGTGGAAAGTTCAATGTTAGTTGGTGGTTTCTGATTGGTTACGCTTAAGTTTCCTTTTATTATTTACACTGAGTCAAGTTTTGGTTTGTTTAAGGAGGAATTGAGCATACTGGAGCCACCTCAGCCTCATGGCCATCTGTTGATTTGATTATTTTAAACAGAGATCATTTTGAAAATATCTGTTGCCCTGGTGGTAGTGCAGTTGTGTGATCACGGCTCACTGCACCCTCACTCTTCCAGGCTCAGGAGATCCTCCCATCAGTGCTCCCCACCCAGAGTAGCTGGGACTACAGGCATGTGCCACCACACCACCATGCTCAGCTAATTGTATTTGTTTTAGAGATGGGGTTTTCCTAACTTGCCTAGGCTTATTTCAAAGTCCTGGGCTCATATAATCTCGCATTGGTCTCTCCAAGTGCTAGAATTACAGGCTGTCTAAATCTTTTATCTCAGATTTGCCTTTTGACAAAGGCAGGGGTACTTTTTCTGACATGATGAGGCAGAGGAAGATGAGGTGGGTGCATTCAGTGCATATTATTTTCTTAGGAGATGGGAAGATAATCTGCTCTTGCCTAATGGGATACATTTTCTCCTTGAATAATTTAGCAAGACATCAGTTGAGAGAAGTTGAATAAAAGTTAGAATATAGAAAACATTGGGTATACATGTTGGCTTTCTAAAGAAATGATGTCATTGGAGAAACAAAACTTTTATTGATTTCTGGAAATATTTAGGGCCAATTTGTTGTGTAAGTAATTTGAATTTATGATGATACCTCTGAAAACTTTTTGATATTTTTCTGGTTAAGCTGAGTGGTGTCATTGAGGAAACACAAAGTGGGGCTCATCCAGGGATGAGATTTTGCCAGAGAAAGGATGAGCAGCAAGTCAGGGAGCTTAAGGTAGTTATGAAAAAGTGACTAAAATTGCTTAGGTAGAAGGAGACAGATTGGATTTTTGTGTGTTTGGTATTTGGGAGAAGAAGGGTGTGGGTGTGTACATGAGATGTGTTGTTTATTCTCTTACGATATCAAAATTAGGGGATTAATGGACTATAGTTCTGGACATGGTGGAAAACTCTTAAAGTGGAAGTATTGGGGCAAGTGCTCTGACGGGCTAGGCTGGTGCATTCAGTTTCTTCACCTGGAAATCAGTAGAATGTTAGCAGTTCAGAATCAAACCTTGTTAAGAACAGGTGGAAAAAAGAAAGTCCCTCACAGCAACTGACACCATAATCAAGACAGAATGTTTTCTGAATAAATGGAGTTACCTGCTTTCAGACCCAGGTGGTAGTTATTGTCTGCCCTGATAATATGTGATAATAATTTGTGATCCTGATGTCTTAAAATGGGGTTACTCATCTCCAGTAGAATTAAGTCCACAGTGAAGTTGTCCCCTCATTCCCAAAGACATAAACATACATGAATGAACTGAAATGATAACAACTACTGCTGTCTGGGATCATGAGCAACCTGAAATGAACTAATAGGAAGTAAAAGATGACTGAGAAAATAAGATTGACCCATCTGCAGAGGATTATAAAACCAGCAAAGACAAGGTCTTGTCTAAGATGCCTTCAGAAGCTTTGTCCATGAGAACTTTACGGACTTATCCAGACCTGGTGGCTGCTGCTGGGATCTCTGCCCAAAAAGAGCATCTAACCAGCATCCAAAGAGCTTCTGGACCCACTGGACTCTTCTGGAGTTACATTGATCTGCAGAGCCATCGCTGTCATTTTTTTACTTCCTTTATTACTGCCTGTGTGTATAACGATAACTGCATAATTGAAACCATTGCCTCTTGATGTGTAATTGGCTGCCATGTCATTGTGAAAGCTCACAGCTTTAGTCAGTGTCAGCACAGCTAGGCAGCTTGCACCTAATGCACATATCAGCGGGTGTAGTCTACCAGCACCTAATGACTCAGATACTTTAACAGTCACTAATGAGTATATCTCCAAGGAATAATCCAACAACACATGACTGGTCTGACTCAAGGTAACTATACGTCCAATCCAGGGTTATACTGAGTGAACATCTGCCAACCAGAGGTCATTCCCCCTGCCTGCCATTGAGCAGTTCAAAAGTGACTGGTGTAAGCAGATGTGAATGCACTTGCTCAACTCACTATTTGCCTCTTCTGGGGGGATCATACTCAGGATCTAGGTCATTGTGCCTTATTGGAGTCCTACACATTTCAATTGCAAATTATGTTTGAAAATTAAATTACTATGTTGCTATTAATTCACAAAACATTTTTTAAAATTGCAATTCCAGAGCCCATATTAACATCCAGTGACTTGTAGAAAGCAATAGAGAAATGTATTAGGCAAAACATTCTGGCAAAGACCAGTCTGATACTGGCCTGATTACCCAACCTCAGGCATTGGTCACATTAACTTGCAGAGCCAAGAAAAATAAAAACTACAGCCTTGTTACTCAAGACATTAGGAACTATCAATTTAGATAGATGAAAGGTTTTACCTAACAAAATATTACAACATCATCCTGAAGAATATGTCCCTCTTCCAGAGAACCCAGGAGGTTATAATGACCCCTGGAAAGAGTGACCAGCAATAACAGTGAAAATTACATAGGTACATGAGTGCAGAAATCCAAGATGATCTCTCTGAGAGAGATACAAGATGGCTGATCGCTAACAGCTCGGGATTGTAGCTCCCAGCGAAAGCGCAGAGAACGAGAGGATGCCACACTTTCAGATGAATCTTCATCACTCACGGACCAGAAGATTTCCAGTGGGGGAGCCCCACGGGTAGCCAGCGTGACTCTTGTGGCCGGCACAGCAGTTTTGCCGGCACCTCAGCGTGGCAGCTCTTCGTGCAGAGCAAACGGACTGGTTCCCCTACTGACTGATGCTTGGAGCTCCAGGAAGGCAGAGCCGCTTGTTATGGACTCAAGAAGGAAGCCAGACTGGAGATTCCCAGGAAGAAGAGCACCATCAGTCTTATCGCTGCTATTTTGGCCTGTGCAGTGGGTTGCTCGGATTCCAGCACTGGGAATCAATAAACTGGACATCCACTCAAAAACCTAATTAGAAAGGTGGTAATTGTAAAGAAGACAGATGGATAAATTCATAATAAAGGGAAGAAACTAGCCTAAAAAGGCTGAGAATACCCAAAATCAGAAGCCCTCTTCCTCTCCAGGGGATTGCAGTTCCTCATCAGCAATGGAACAAGCCATGATGGAAAAGGACTGTGTTCCATTGTCTGAAGTAGGCTTCAGAAGGTTGATGATGAGAAACTTCTGGGAGTTAAAAGAACTTGTTCTAACCCAATGTAAAGAAACTAAGAACTTTGAAGAAAGGTTTGAGGAAATGATAAAAAGAATAGACAATATAGAGAGGAATATAAATGAACTAACGGAGTTGAAAAATACAACACGAGAACTTAGTGAAATATGCACAAGTTTGAATAGCCAAATTGATCAAGCAGAAGAAAGGATATCAGAGGTCGAAGACCAACTTAATGAAATAAAACAAGAAGACAAGAATAGAGAAAAAAGGATGAAAAAGAATGAGCAAAGTCTCCAAGAAATATGGGACTATGTGAAAAGACCTAATCTACGTTTGATAGGTGTACCTAAATGTGCTGGAGGGAAGGAATCCAAGCTGGAAAATATTCTTCAGGATACTATCCAGGAAAATTTTCCTAATCTAGCAAAGCAGGACACTATTCAACCCCACGTAATACAGAGAACACCACAAAGATATTCCTCAAGAAGAGCAACCCCAAGGCACATAATCGTTAGATTCACCAGGGTTGAAATGAAGGAGAAAATACTAAGGGCAGCCAGAGAGAAAGGTCAGGTTACCCACAAAGGGAAGCCTATTAGACTTACAGCAGATCTCTCAGTGGAAACCCTACAAGCCAGAAGAGAGTGGGGGCCAATATTCAATATCATTAAAGAACAGAACTTTCAGCCCAGAATTTCATATCCTGCCAAACTAAGCTTCGCAATTGAAGGAAAAATAAAATCTTTTATGAACAAACAAGTACTCAGAGATTTTATTACCACCAGGCCTGCTTTACAAGAACTTCTTAAAGAAGCATTACACACAGAAAGGAACAACCAGTATTAGCCTTTCTAAAAATATACCAAAAAGTAAAGAACATGAACATAAAGAAGAATTTACATCAACGAATGGATAAAATAGCCAATTAACATCAAATGGCAGTAACCCTAAATTTAAATTGACTAAATCCCCCAATCAAAAGATACAGCCAAAACCTAATGGTATACTACATCCAGACCCATTTTATATCCAAAGATACACAAAGACTCAAAACGAAGTGATGGAGAAAGATTTACCAACCAAATGGAGAGCAAAAAGAAATAAACAAAAAGCAGGAGTTGCAATTATCGCATTTGATAAAATAGATTTCAAAGCAACAAAGATACAGTGGTAAAAGGATCAATGCAACAATAAGAGCTAACGATCCTAACACCCAGATACATAAGACCCATAAAGAGATTTAGACTCCACGGACAGAAAATGAATAACGATATCCAGGACTTGAACTCAGATCCAGAACAAGTAAATTTAATAAATATTTCTAGAGCTCTCCACTTTAAATACACAAAACATACATTCTCCACTTTAAATACACAAAACATTGATTGGCCATTATTAATACCCATTTTTAGAATAAAGCTACATTCCCGTTATCTCTCCCTCTTTTTCTTCCTTTTTCTTCCTCTCCTTCTCTCCTTTTTTTCTGTCAAAAAAAAACAACCAAACAAAATCAATCAGCTAAGCCAGTCTTGAATTCCTGACCCACAGAACCTGTGAGATAATAAATATTTGTTGCTTTAAGCTGAGGAAAAAAATATATATAATCTCTACTGAAAATAAGTTTTAAACTAGGCAAGATTTACAGGATATACATAGAACTTTTGCTCACAAAGTCAAATAACATGTACAAATTACATATGGTTTAGGAGTTAATGGTGGTAAATCCATTATGCTTACAGGAAGTGAAGTAGGACAAATGACTGGAATAGCAAATAACTCCAGGATTAATGATGAATTAATTGCTAGAGCACAAAATATCCAAGATGGTCCTGATTTGTGATGAGGATGGGTAACAGAAGTTGGATGAGACAATACCCAAACATGATTCCCAGGTTTACCTAAACTAAACAATGGAAAATTGTAGACGATACCATTAAGATATCCCAAGAATATGGAAGATTATTATTCACTTCTGATGGGACG
The DNA here is from genome assembly GCF_049354715.1 of Callithrix jacchus. Classification (NCBI taxonomy): domain Eukaryota; kingdom Metazoa; phylum Chordata; class Mammalia; order Primates; family Cebidae; genus Callithrix; species Callithrix jacchus. The sequence continues at coordinate 58,207,531 of NC_133524.1, read as the reverse complement.
GGACTTTATAGGACACCTGAAAAAATTCCCATGAAAAACTCCTTTTCAAAATGTCAAGTGATGACATCCAAGATGAAACCAGTGAGCAACAGCATTCACGTAATAAACTGTACAACCCTGATCTCTTGATTTTATTAAAATGTTTCTTGTCTCTAAACCAAAGTTTCATTTTATAATTTAATTTTTCTCATTTTTCCTGTCAGCTTAAGAAAAAATCACTACAAACTTTTTGTATGTCTTTCATATATGCTTACAAAGGGTTGTAAAATTTTATTGTGATTATTCTTGCTTTAAGCCAAAACTTCCCTAATCTTTCTTTAGAGACTGTGACATAGCATGCTAGTTCTTTTTTTTATATCCAATTGTTTCTTCTTGTATTCATTACCCTAGCTATATGATTATGTCTTTTGAAACTCCTCTGCCACTAGATATGGCCATGTAAGTAAGTTTTAAGCCAATAATTTGTAAGCATTGTGCTATGAGTGCCTTCTAAAAAACCTTCCTCCTTTTTTTTATTTTACTGTCTGTAACGAAGATCCAATAGCTGGAGATCAATAGCCATCCTAGATAATGCAGACAGGTGTGATGGGCAACACAATCTGTTAACTTCCTTATTGAAAGATAAGTTTTACAAGAATAAGAACCTTATTCATGTTGGTCCAAGCAATATCCCCAACACTTACACACAGTGTACAGCATGTTTGCTAAGAGCTCAGGTGTTAAACGGGTATTGAATGAATCCATGAATTAATTAGTTTACTCTGGAATCATAAATAAACAAGGTCTCAGCTCATTTCACAGAATCAGATTCTTGATTAATTCAAATCACACTACTCTAATTTGTTTGTCTTTGCTCTCTCAGACTTGCCAATGTCATGGAAGCATAGGATTTTTTCTTAATGTGCTTCAATATTGGTTTCAACCAAAATGTTTTAAAATCTGTTTTCATAACAATGCTTCCCAATATTTTTGTTTTTAGGAAGTTTAAAATTTTGTAATTTTTAAAGTCATGGATATCTGTTTTTGCATGTGTCTGTTGTTAAGTGCAGGCACTATTTTGTAACTTTAAATAGACATCATCTCAAGTCTGGAAGAATTATCCAAAATGATATCTCATGACATTTCTATGTCTTCAGACACTATTAACACAGATTGTAGCCATTAGATCTTGAGGATTTTACTAAATATTGGTTACTGAAATGGAACTTTCTTGAATTCTTTTTTCCTTTCACTGTGGTTTCCAGCATTTTAACATCACCAATTTTTGTCCTCAAACTTAAATATTTTCAACAAAACTAGATATGAATCATCCCTCATTCCCTGATTTTTCAAATGGTCCTTTGCTTCGTATGATAATGATTCTTGCTGGTCCTTTTTGTAGTTAGTTATGTTAGAGTTTGTAAATATTCACCCATTTTACAATTGCATATAATTTTCTTCTTAATTATTTTTCCTCTTCACCTAAAGTTGTTGTTATTTCCACTAACTCTTTGTGGAAAAAATTAAACCCATTTTTTACTTTTTGGATATACTTATTTATAAATGAACTTGATTTTTGCTTAAATTGCTTTTCAGGTTACCCACTTTTAGGAAAGACATTATTTGGGTTTTGTTTAGTGTATCAATCTTTTTTCTTTTTTGGTTAGGTGTATCGAGAAGTGTAGACTTTTCTATACATAGTATCCTTTTTACCACACTAGTTTTTTGAAAAGTCTATTAAAATAAAGATAATCAGAAGATCTCTTTCTAAACCTCTCTTCTACCGGAAATTTTTCTACAGTCATATGGTCCTTTCTCCCTTCTTGCTTTTGTAGGAGTCTGAAGCTAATCTGTCCCTGATCTGGATTGCATACACCTGTCCCTTTTGGGGGCCCTTGTGCATTTATTTTTCCTTCTCTTCTAATTTCAAAAATGTGTTTTCTCTGTTGGCTCTTCCCCTTTAACATAGAAGTATACTCACCCCTTTTGTCGAATCATGGAATGAAAGGCTTTCTTTACCATGCGTCTTCCTATAATTACTACTACATCTCTCTTTTCAGCCAGATACTTGGGAAGAGAAGCACTCAGTTTATGTCATTGTTTTCTCAACTCTAGTTTACTACTTTACCCACTGTGTGACATCCAACTCACTATCACACACACAAGCCCAGTCACTAAGTTACCATAGTCAATTTGTAGCTTTTCTTCTCTCCTGGCAAAATTTGACTCTGTGTGTTGAGGTAATACATATTGAGTATCTATTGACCAGGCCCTGATCTAGGTGCTGCTGTTACAGAAATGAAAAGCAGACATCATCTCCTTTCTAGTGATTCACAGGAGCAGCTGTTGCTGATTCGTACGCAGGTCCCTTGACTGCTGGTGCTCACTTTTGCGAGCTTCACTTAATGCTATGTAAATCACCCTATTCTCCAGGTCTTCTTTCCACTTCTCCTTACTATACACTTCTCACAGCAATCACTTCCACACCAGTGGCTTCAGTTGCTTTCTCTATTGTTGGAGGACAATAGAGTTTTAAATGTTTTGCTTCATGTATTAGCTTTATTTTATATAAGATGCTTCATTTACTATAACCTTAGATTCAGGGTTGAAAGCAATAAATGAAAAAAATGATAGTCTTAGCATGTAAATTTTAGGAAATTTCCCCAGTTACTCTTAAAAGTTTGATTTAGTATTTGTGTTATTTTTGAAAAGATATGTTGGGATGTCACAAATGAATTTACCCTACAGAGATTTATATTTAACTTTTGACCAGAGAATTCCATTCTAATGTGACACTGAGAATTACAAACTGTCTTTTCCTTTTTACCTATTTCTCTTTCTACATTCTCTGCCAGGTGGAAGGCGCCGCTACATACCCAGTCTGCCCCAGCAGAGCCTTTGCAGCTCTGTTTTCCCTCTACTTCCCCTTTCACATCTCATGACCAAGCACTTCCTATTCTATCTCCCAAATGATCACAAAACATTTTTCCTCTGCTTTTGTCACTCCCACTGCCTTTTAGCATTACTCTTCCTTTAGACTAAAGTCTCTTAATCGGTCTTGTTGCTTCCTTCAGTTCTTCCTTATTATACAAACCACTACACACACATCTGACAGAGACTCCTTACCTTTGTATTGTTAAATGACTCAAATTCTCAGAATAAGATTAAAACCACCCCAGCATCAAATTTGGGGTCAAATAAAGGTGGGTTTGTATTCCAGGTTCATACACTGTCCAGTGTGGTCTTATAAACTGAACTCCTTAAGCCTTTGTTTGTGTATCTACCTACACTCACTGATAGTTGGGACTGTTTCACACATACAATGCCTGGCATGTAGAAGGGACTTAACCATGTTGAATAAAGGAGAGGCAAAATATTGTTCTGGCTGGGAGCAGTGGCTCATGCCTGTAATTCCAGCTTGTTGGAGGCTAAGGCAGGTGGATCACTCGAGGTCAGGAGTTTAAGATCAGCCTGGCCAACATGGTGAAACCCCATCTCTACTAAAAGCACACAAATTAGCCAAACGTGGTGGTGGGCTCCTGTAATCCTAGCTACTTGGGAGGCTAAGGCACTTGAATGAAAATCACTTGAACCCAGGAGGCGGAGGTTCCAGTGTGCCAAGATTGTGCCACTGCCTGGGTAACAAAGCAAGACTCCATCAGAAAAAAAAATCATAATTTGTTCTTTTAAGAATATACTATTTGGAGAGAGGAGAAGACGATGCTATAGGAGCAACTCAGGATTGCAGCTACCAGTGAAAGTGCAGAGGGTGAGTGGACGCTGCATTTCCAGATGGATCTTCATTGCCCACCAGACCAGGAGAGTCCCAGGTATAGCAGCCACAAGGGCCGCCAGCGCAGCTGTTTTGGCTGGTGTGGCCGTTTCAGCCGGCACTGCAGAGCAGCGGCACTCCACACAAAATACACTGGTCTGGTTGCCCTGTTAAACTGGCAATTTGAAATTTGGGAAGGCAGATTAGCACATTTATCTGATTAAACGGGACTTAAACAATAAGCCAGGTCAGGAGATTCCCAGGCAGTGATGTTGTTTGAGCCGGCACAGTGGGACGCTGCATGGCAAATCACACAGATCCTGGTGCCCTTTCAGCAGGTGACTGAAAAACCTGGGAGAGAGTCAACCATTCAACTTAAAATAACAAAAGGGCTCTGAGTCAGGGAGCCAGGTGATCAGGCTCTGTGGGTCCCACCCCCACAAAAACAAACAAAACAGCAATTGGAAATGCTCAGAGTTGAGAGTTTCACAGCAAGCACAGCTGAACGCAGAGTGGTGCAGCGTGGTGGGGGAGGGGCGTCCGCCGTTACCAAGGCACTCTGTCCCTACTGAGGTACTCTCCCATTGCTGACACAGCCTGCCATTACTGAGGCAACCCACCATAACAGAGAGAGTCTGTCATTACAGAGGCGAGCCACCATCACCATGGCAGTTCTCACCACACCCATATAAACAGGACTGCAGGGAATTACATATGGCAGCAGGATGGAGCCCACAGCAGCAGGGCGGAGCCTACGGCAACAGGGCAGAGCCCATGGCAGCAGGGCAGAACCCACAGCAGCAAGGCAGAGCCTCAGCAGGCAGGCAGTTACTAGACTGCCTCCTTGCTGGGAAGGACAGTGCAACAGATACTCATAAATAAAGCCCTAACTCCCTGGGACAGAGCATCTGAGAAAAAAAGGGGCTTTTTGAGTTCTGCTGCAGCAGACTTAAATGTACCTGCCTAGCAGCCGTGAATGAACAACAGAGCTCACACCTCACCACTTCAGCTCCTATAAAGTACAGACTGTCTCCTTAAGCAGCTCACTGACCCCCGTATATCTGAACAGTCACCTCACAAAGGAATGATCAGACTGACATTTGACGGGCATCATTCTGGGACAAAGATAGCAGAAGAAGAAACTGGTACCAACCCTCACTGTTCTGCAGCTGCTACATGTGTTCCCCAGGCAAGCAGGGACTGGAGTGGATCTCAGCAGTCTTACAGCAGAGGGGCTAGACTGTTAGAAGGAAAACTAAGAAACAGAAATACTTCATCATCAACAATCTGGATGTCCACTCAGAGACCCAATCAAAAAGTAAGCCACTACTCAGATGACAGGTGGATAAATCCATAAAGATGGGAAGAAACCAGCACAATAAGGAGGAAGGCACCCAAAACTGGAACACCTTGCCTCCTACAGGGGCTCACAATCCCTCACCAGCAAGGGAACAAAGCTGGACGGAGAATGAGTGTGATGAAATGACAGAATCAGACTTCAGAAGGTGGGTAATGAGAAACTTCCGTGAGCTAAAAGAACACGTTCTAACTCAATGCAAAGAAACTAAAAACATTGAAAAAAGATTTGAGGAAATGATAAGAAGAATGGACAACTTAGAGAGGAATATGAGTGAATTGATGGAGCTGAAAAACACAACATGAGAACTTCATGAAGCATGCAAAAGTCTCAGCAGCTGAATTGACCAAGCAGAAGAAAGGATATCAGAGGTCGAAGATAAGCTCAATGAAATAAAACGAGAAGGCAAGATTAGAGAAAAAAGCGCAAAAAGAATGAACAAGTCTCCAAGAAATGTGGAACAATGTGAAGAGATCTAATCTACGTTTGATAGGTGTACCTGAATGTGACGAAGAGAATGAAGCCAAGCTGGAAAATACTCTTCAGGATATTCTTCAGGAACACTTTCCCAACCTAGCAAGGCAGGACAATATTCAACTCCAGGTAATACAGAGAACACCACAAAGATATTCCTCAAGAAGGGCAACCCCAAGGCATATAATCACTAGATTCACCAGGGTTGAAACAAAGGAGAAAATACTAAGGGCAGCCAGAGAGAAAGGTCAGGTCACCCACAAAGGGAAGCCCATCAGACTCACAGCAGATCTCTCAGCAGAAACACTACAAGCCGGAAGAGAGTGGGGGCCAATATTCAACATACTTAAAGAAAAGAACTTTCAACCCAGAATTTCATATCCAGCCAAACTGAGCTTCATAAGTGAAGGAAAAATAAAATCCTTTGCGAACAAGCAAATATTCAGATATTTTGTCACCACCAGGCCTGCTTTACAAGAGCTCCTGAAAGAGGCACTACACATAGAAAGGAACAACCAGTACCAGAAACTCCAAAAACATACCAAATGCTAAAGAGCATCAACAAAATGAAGAATCTGCATCAACCAATGGGCAAAGCAGCCAGCTAGCATCAAAATGGCAATATCAAATTCACACATAACAATAGTAACCCTAAATGTAAATGGGCTAAATGCCCCAATCAAAAGACACAGACTGGCAAATTGGATAAAAAGCCAAAACCTATTGGTGTGCTGTATCCACGAAACCCATCTCACATGCAAGGATACATGAAGGCTCAAAATAAAGGCATGGAGGAAAATTTACCAAGCAAATGGAGAGCAAAAAAAAAAAAAAAAAACAAAAAAAAACAGGAGTTGCAATTCTCGTCTCTGACAAAATAGACTTTAAAGCAACAAAGATGAAAAGAGACAAAGAAGGACATTACATAATGGTTAAAGTATCGATACAACAAGAAGAGCTAACGATCCTAAATATATATGGACCCAATACAGGAGCACCCAGATACAAAAAGCAGGTTCTTAACGAATTCAGAAATGAACTCAGAGCCGCACACCTTCATGGAAACTGAACAATTGGCTCTTGAATGTTCAGTTCATGGAAACTGAACAACTGGCTCTATGCACATAAACTAGTAAACCTGGAAGAAATGGATAAATTCCTGGACACTCGTGTCCTTCCAAGCCTAAACCAGGAGGAAGCCAAAACTATGAATAGACCAAAAACAAGGTCTGAAGTTGAGGCAGCAATTAAGAGCCTACCACACAAAGCCCAGGTCCAGATGGGTTCACAGCCAAATTCTACCAGACACAAAGAGGAATTTTTACCATTCCTTCTGAAACTATTCCAAATAATCCAAAAAGAGGGAATCCTTCCCAAATAGTTTTATGAGACCAATATCATCCTGATACGAAAACCCGGCAGAGACTCAACAAGAAAAGAAAACTTCAGGCCAATATCCATGATGAACATAGACGCAAAAATCTTCAATAAAATACTGGCAAGCCGATTGCAACAGCACATCAAAAAGCTTATCCACCATGATCAAGTAGGATTCATCCCGGGGATGCAAAGCTGGTTCAACATATGCAAGTCTATAAATGTAATTCACCACATAAACAGAACCAAAAACAAAAACCACATGATTATCTCAATTGATGCAGAGAAGGCCTTTGACAACATTCAACAGTCCTTTTTGCTATAAACCCTTAATAAACTCGGGATCGATGGAACGTATCTCAAAATAATAAAAGCTATTTATAACAAACCAACAGCCAATATCATACTGAATGGGCAAAACCTGGAATCCATCCCTTTGAAATGTGGCAATAGACAAGGATGCCCGCTCTCACCACTCCTATTCAATATAGTACTGGAAGTTCTAGCAAGAGCAATCAGACAAGAAAAGGAAATAAAGGGTATTCAGATAGGAAAGGAGGAAGCCAAATTGTCTCTATTTGCATAGGACATAATTGTATATCTAGAAGACCCCATCGTCTCAGCCCAAAATTTCCTGAAACTGATAAGCAACTTCGGCAAAGTCTTAGGATACAAAATGAAGGTGCAAAAATTACAAAAACCCTATACACCAATAACAGACTGAAATGCAGCCAAATCAAGAACAAGCTGCCATTCACAATTGCTGCAAAGAGAATAAAATACCTAGGAATACAACTAACAAGGAATGTAAAGGACATCTTCAAGGAGAACTACAAACCACTGCTCAATGAAATAAGAGAGGACACAAACAGATGGAGAAACATTCCATGTTCATGGTTAGGAAGAATTAATATCGTGAAAATGGCTATACTGCCCAAAGTAATTTACAGACTCAATGCTATTCCCATCAAGCTACCAATGACCTTCTTCACAGAACTGGAAAAAACCACCTTAAACTTCATATGGAACCAAAAGAGAGCCCGCATAGCCAAGTCAATTCTAAGCAAAAAGAACACAGCAGGAGGCATCACACTACCAGACTTCAGACTATACTACAAGGCTACAGTAATCAAAACAGCATGGTACTGGTACCAAAACAGAGATATAGATCAATGGAACAGAACAGAGGCATCGGAGGCAACACAGCATACCTACTACCATACAATCTTTGATAAACCTGACAAAAAAAAGCAATGGGGAAAGGATTCCCTGTTTAATAAATGGTGTTGGGAAAACTGGCTAGTTATGTGCAGAAAGCAGAAACTGGACCCCTTCCTGACACTAAAATTAACTCCAGATAGATTAAAGACTTAAACATAAGATCTAGCACCATAAAAACCATAGAAAAAAATTTAGGCAAAATCATTCAGGACATAGGAGTCGGCAAGGACTTGAAGCCTAAAACACCAAAAGCATTGGCAACAAAAGCCAAAATAGACAAATGGTACCTAATCTAACTCCACAGCTTCTGCACAGCAAAAGAAACAGTCATTAGAGTGAATCAGCAACCATCAGAATGGGAAAAAATTTTGCAGTTTACCCATCTGACAAAGGGCTGATATCCAGAATTTACAAAGAAGTAAAACAGATTTACAAGAAAGAAATAAACAAGCCAATTCAAAAATGGGCAAAGGATATGAACAGACACTTTACAAAAGAAGACATACATGAGGCCAACAAAGCTATGAAATAACGCTCATCATCACTTGTCATTAGAGAAATGCCAATCAAAACTACATTGAGATACCATCTCATGCCAGTTAGAATGGCGATCATTTAAAAATCTGGAGACAACCAATGCTGGAGAGGATGTCGAGAAATAGGAACACCTTTACACTGTTGGTGGGACTGTAAATTAGTTCAATCATTGTGTAAGACAATGTGCCAATTCCTCAAGGCCTTAGAAATAGAAATTCCATTTGACCCAGCAATCCCATTACTGGGTATATATCCAAAGGACTATAAATCATTCTACTATGAGGACACATTCCCATGAATGTTCATTGCAGCACCGTTTACAATAGCAAAGACCTGGAACCAACCCAAATGCCCATCGATGATAGACTGGACTGGGAGAATGTGGCACATATACACCGTGGAATATTATGCAGCAATCAAAAATGATGAGTTTGTGCCCTTTGTCGGGACATGGATGAATCTGGAGAACATCATTCTCAGCAAACTGACACAAGAACAGAAGATGAAATACCGCATATTCTCACTCATAGGTGGGTGAGAAAAAATGAGAATACATGGACACAGGGAAGGGGGTACTACACACTGGGGTCTATTGCGGGAATAGGGGAGGGAAAGCGGAGGGGGGGAGCTGGGGAGGGATAGCATGGGGAGAAATGCCAGATGTGGGTGAAGGGGAGGAAGACAGCAAATCACACTGCTATGTGTGTACCTATGCAACTATCTTGCATGTCCTACACATGTACCCCAAAACCTAAAATGCAATTTAAAAAAAAGAATCAACACCAAGGTAACATTGAAGAAGAACAGGGAGCCCCATCTCTTAAATAAAAACACTTACTGAAAAATAAAATATAATAAAATAAATTCAGAAATGAAAACAAAAAATAAATAAGTAAATAAATAAATAAATAAAAATATACTAATCTACAATGTCACTTCCTCTCCAAGCTTGACTTCTACCTTTACTTTCTGATACAATTTGTCTTTGTCCCCACCCAAATCTCATCTTGAATTGTAATCCCCATAATCCCCAGCTGTTGAGAGAGGGGCCTGGTGTTAGGCAATTGGATCATGGGGGCAGGTTTCCTCATGCTGTTCTTGTAATATTCAATGAGTCCTCATGAGATCTTCTGGGATTTTTGTTTTGTTTTTGGGATAGAGTTTCACTCTGTTTCCCAGGCTGGAGTGCAGTGGCCCAATCTCAGCTCACTGTAGCCTCAGTCTCCAGAGTAGCTGGGATTACAGGCATGTGCCACTACTCCCAGCTAATTTTTGTATTTTTTGTAGAGACATGTTTTCCCCATGTTAGCCAGGCTGTTCTTGAACTCCTGACCTCAGGTGATCCACCCCCTTCAGCCTTCTAAAGTGCTAGGATTACAGGCATTAGCCACCATGCCCAGCCGAGATGTGATGGTTTTATACCTGTTTGACAGTTGCTCCTTCACATGCTCACATTCTCTGGGTGGCCACCATGTAGGACGTGCCTGCTTCCTTGTCTGCTATGATTGTAAGTTTACTGAGGCCTCCCCAGCCATGCAGAACTGTGAGTCAATTAAACCTTTTTCCTTTATAAATTACCCAACCTGAGGTATTTATGTCAGTTTGAAGATTGACTAATACGTTTTCTGGTAACCATGCTTGAAGATTTAGGGAATTCAGAGTATCCGGGATCAAACTGTGGACCCACCCTGAGCAGTCATGTGACTTTGGGGAGGTTACTTATCTTATCTATTTCAACTTCTATAAAATCTGTAAAATGAGATTGGTTCTGAGGGTCAAATGAGCATAGCACAGTGGAGACAGTCGCAGGCACATACTGTTTGCCAGATGTTGACTATTTATCTTCATTGAATTAGGACTGTGGTACCCCACTTTATGGCTCTTGATTTTGTATGACAAAATCATACTTAGTGCTTTTTTTTAAAATTGCATTTTAGGTTTTGGGGTACATGTGCAGAACGTGCAAGATAGTTACATAGGTACACACATGGCAGTGTGTTTTGCTGACTTCCTCCCCTTCACCCACATTTGGCATTTCTCCCCAGGCAATCCCTCCCCAGTTCCCGCCCCATTCCCCCAATAGACCCCAGTGTGTAGTACTCCCTTCCCTGTGTCCATGTATTCTCATTTTTTCTCACCCGCCTATGAGTGAGAATATGCGGTATTTCATCTTCTGTTCTTGTGTCAGTTTGCTGAGAATGATGTTCTCCAGATTCATCCATGTCCCGACAAAGGGCACAAACTCATCATTTTTGATTGCTGCATAATATTCCACGGTGTATATGTGCCACATTCTCCCAGTCCAGTCTATCATCGATGGGCATTTGGGTTGGTTCCAGGTCTTTGCTATTGTAAACAGTGCTGCAATGAACATTCGTGGGAATGTGTCCTCATAGAATGATTTGTAGTCCTTTGGACATATACCCAGTAATGGGATTGGTGGGTCAAATGGAATTTCTGAAATAAAATCAGTAAGTCCCTGCCATGGAGGGAAGAAAAGAGGAGAAAAGGGAGTTGGTAAGTTTCAGCATTTCAGAGCTTGGAGAGGACAATTCTATGTTATGGAGAAGAAAGTGGAGATAGGATGGGTCCTATGGTGCGGTTTAAGACACACAGCCATAACTCTTTATTGAGAGTATAGCTAGGGTTCTAGGGATTGCTGTGGTCAAGTTGCAGACAAAAACTACTCACTGGAAGACAGGAGTATTTAGTTACAAAAGCAGTCAACAATTCAAGGGTATCTAAATTCGGTCAGCAAATAAAAGTTGTTCCTCAGATCACATCGAAGATGGCACTGTGAGAACAACCCAGGATTGAAGCTCTCGCTGGATGCACGGAGTGGGTGAGTCGGGGAAGCATTTCCAGATGGATCTTAGTTGCCCACAGAACGGGGAAATTCCCAGGTATAAAAGAGACGCGGGACGCCAGGCAGAGGTCTCCGCTGGTGTAGCTGGCAGCCGGTGCGGCTCCGGCCAACGTTGGAGCGCAGAGGCGCTCCACAGCGCTCCATACAAAAGCGCACTGTTAGGGGTGCCCTGTTGAACTGGCAAACTAAGACCCAAGAGGGCTGAACTTGAGACTGAACGCGTCTTGAACTGTGACCCAGCCCAGGAAATCCCAGGGACTCAGCTTTTGGGGGAGCGCAGTGTGACAAACATAACGGCGATTCCAAACGCTCCCGGTGAACAGGTTTTTTTTTTAAAGTGCAGCTCCGCGGGGGAGGGGCGTCAGCCATTACCAAGGCAATCAGCCCCTACTGAGGTACACGCCCATTGCTGACGCAGCCTGCCGCTGCCGAGGCAACCAGGTACAACAGAGAGACTCCGCTGCAGGTCGTAGCCAGAGGCAACAGGGCGGAGACCACAGCAGAAAGGCGGAGCCTGCAGGAAAAGGGCGAACCTCACACCAGCAGGGTGGAGCCTCGGCAGGCAAAAAGTGACTAGACTGCCTCCTAGCTGGGCAGGACAGTGAGGCGGACACTCACAAGGAAAGCCACAACCCCCCCCAGACAGAGTATCTGAGGAAAAAAAAGGGGTTTTCTTACGAGTTAGGTTGCAGCAGAACTAAACATAGCAGCCTAGCAGCCCTGAATGAACAACAGAGCTCACAGCTCAGCAATTGAGCTCCTATAAAGTACAGACTATCTCCTCAAGCAACTCCCTGACCACTCTATATCCATAAGACTGACATTCGGCAAACATCATCCTGGGACAAAGATAGCAGAAAAAGAAACTGGTAGCATCCCTCGCTGTTCCGCAGCCGCTACAGGTGCACCCCAGACAAGCAGGGCCTGGAGTGGACCTCAGCAGTCGTACAGCGAAGGGGCTAGAGTGGTAGAAGGAAAACCAAGTAACAGAAATACTCCATCATCAACAATCTGGGTGTCCACTCAGAGAGCCAATCAAAAAGTCAGTAACTACACAGACGACAGGTGGATAAATCCACAACGATGGGAAGAAACCAGTGCAAAAAGGAGGAAAACACCTGAAACCAGAACACCTCGCCTCCTAGAAAGGACCAAAACTCTTCACCAGCAAGGGAACAAAGCTGGACGGAGAATGACTGTGATGAAATGACGGAATTAGACTTCAGAAGGTGGATAATGAGAAACTTTTGTGAGCTAAAAGAACATGTTTTAAATCAACGTAAAGAAACTAAGAACCTTGAAAAAAGATTTGAAAAAAGATTTGAGGAAATGATAACAAGAATGGATACCTTAGAGAGGAATATGAATGAATTAAAGGAGCTGAAAAACACAACACGAGAACTTCGTGAAACATGCACAAGTTTCAATAGCTGAATTGACCAAGCAGAAGAAAGAATATCAGAAGTCGAGGATCAACTCAATGAAATAAAACGAGAAACCAAGATCAGAGAAAAAAGCGCAAAAAGGAATGAACAAAGTCTCCAAGAAATGTGGGACTATGTGAAGAGACCTAACCTACATTTGATAGGCATACCAGAATGTGATGAAGAGAATGAATCAAAGCTGGAAAATACTCTGCAGGACATCATCCAGGAAAATTTCCCCCACCTAGCAAGACAGGCCAACACTCAAAGGCCGGAAATACAGAGAACACGACAGAGATATTCCGCAAGAAGAGCAACCCCAAGGCACATAATCGTCAGATTCGACAAGGTTGAAATAAAGGAGAAAATACTAAGGGCAGCCAGAGAGAAAGGTCGGGTAACCCACAAAGGGAAGCCCATCAGACTCACAGCAGATCTCTCGGCAGAAACTCTACAAGCCAGAAGAGAGTGGGGGCCAATATTCAACATCCTTAAAGAAAAGAACTTTCAACCCAGAATTTCATATCCAGCCAAACTGAGCTTCAGAAGTGAAGGAAAAATAAAATCCTTTGTGAACAAGCAAGCACTCAGAGATATTGTCACCACCAGCCCTGCTTTACAAGAGCTCCTGAAAGAGGCACTACACATAGAAAGGAACAACCAGTACCAGCCATTCCAAAATCACACTAAATGCTAAAGAGCATCAACATAATGAAGAATCTACAACAACTAATGGGCAAAACAGCCAGCTAGCATCAAAATGGCAGTGTCAAATTCACACATAACAATATTAACCCTAAATGTAAATGGACTAAATGCACCAATCAAAAGACACAGACTGGCAATTGGATAAAAATCCAAAACCCAGCAGTGTGCTGTATCCAGGAAACCCATCTCACATGCAAGGATACACAAAGGCTCAAAATAAAGGGATGGAGGAAGATTTACCAAGCAAATGGAGAGCAAAAGAAAGCAGGAGTTGCAATCCTCATCTCTGATAAAATAGACTTTAAAGCAACAAAGATCAAAAGAGACAAAGAAGGCCATTACATAATGGTAAAAGGATCGATAAAACAAGAAGAGCTAACGATCCTAAACATATATGGACACAATACAGGAGCACCCAGATACATAAGGCAAGTTCTTAACGACTTACAAAGAGACTTAGACTCCCACACAATAATAGTGGGAGACTTTAACACTCCACTCTCAATATTAGACAGATCAACCAGACAGAAAATCAACAAGGATATCCAGGGCTTGAACTCAGACCTGGAGCAAGCAAACCTGATACACATTTACAGAACTCTCCACCCCAAATCCACAGAATATACATTCTTCTCAGCACCACATCATACCTACTCTAAAATTGACCACATAATTGGAAGTAAAGCACTGCTCAGCAAATGCAAAACAACTGAAATCATAACAAACAGCCTCTCAGACCATAGTGCAATCAAGTTAGAACTCAGAATTCAGAAAACAACCCAGAACCACACAGCTTCATGGAAACTGATCAACTGGCTCCTGAATGTTGACTGGGTAAACAATGAAATGAAGGCAGAAATAAAGAAGTTCTTCGAAACCAATGAGAACGAAGACACAACATGCCAGAATCTCTGGGACACATTTAAAGCAGTCTCTAGAGGAAAGTATATAGCAATAAGTGCCCATATGAGAAGAATGGAGAGATCCAAAATTGACACCCTATCGTCAAAATTGAAAGAGCTAGAGGAGCAAGATCAAAAAACTCAAAACCCAGCAGAAGGCAAGAAATAACTAAGATCAGAGCTGAACTGAAGGAGATTGAGACACTCAAAACCCTCCAAAAAATCAATAAATCCAAGAGCTGGTTTTTTGAAAAGATCAACAAAATAGGCAGACCACTAGCCAGATTGATTAAAAAGAAAAGAGAGAACAACCAAATAGATGCAATAAAAAATGATAAAGGGGAAATCACCACAGATTCCACAGAAATTCAAACCATCATCAGAGAATATTACAAACAACTCTATGCACATAAACTAGTAAACCTGGAAGAAATGGATAAATTCCTGGACTCCTGTGTCCTCCCAAGCTTAAACCAGGAGGAAGCTGAAACTATGAATAGACCAATAACAAGGTCTGAAGTTGAGGCAGCAATTAAGAGCCTACCACACAAAAAAGCCCAGGTCCAGACGGGTTCACAGCCGAATTCTACCAGACACACAAAGAGGAGCTGGTACCATTTCTTCTGAAACTATTCCAAATAATCCAAAAAGAAGGAATCCTACCCAAATTATTCTACGAGACCAATATCATCCTGATACCAAAACCCGGCAGAGACCCAACAAGAAAAGAAAACTTCAGGCCAATATCCATGATGAACATAGATGCAAAAATCTTCAATAAAATATTGGCAAGCCGATTGCAACAGCAAATCAAAAAACTTATTCATCATGATGAAGTAGGATTCATCCCAGGGATGCAAGGCTGGTTCAACATACGCAAGTCTATAAACGTAATTCACCACATAAACAGAACCGAAAACAAAAACCACATGATTATCTCAACTGATGCAGAGAAGGCATTTGACAAAATTCAACAGCCCTTTATGCTAAAAACCCTCAATAAACTCGGTATCGATGGAACGTATCTCAAAGTAATAAAAGCTATTTATGACAAACCAACAGCCAATATCATACTGAATGGGCAAAAACTGGAAGCATTCCCTTTGAAATCCGGCACTAGACAAGGATGCCCTCTGTCACCACTCCTATTCAGTATAGTACTGGAATTTCTAGCCACAGCAATCAGGCAAGAAAAAGAAATAAAGGGTATTCAAATAGGAAAGGTGGAAGCCAAATTGTCTTTATTTGCAGACGACATGATAGTATACCTAGAAGACCCCATCGCCTCAGCCCAAAAACTCCTGAAACTGATAAGCAACTTCAGCAAAGTCTCAGGATATAAAATCAATGTGCAAAAATCACAAGCCTTCCTCTACACCAATAACAGACTTAAAGAGAGCCAAATCAAGAACGAACTGCCATTCACAATTTCTACAAAAAGAATAAAATACCTTGGAATACAACTCACAAGGAAAGTAAGGGACCTCGTCAGGGAAAACTACAAACCACTGCTCAACGAAATCTGAGAGGACACAAACAGATGGAGAAACATTCCATGTTCATGGTTAGGAAGAATTAATATCGTGAAAATGGCTATACTGCCCAAAGTAATTTACAGAATCAACGCTATCCCCATCAAGCTACCATTGACTTTCTTCACAGAACTTGAAAAAACCACCGTTAACTTGATATGGAACCAAAAGAGAGCCCGCATAGCCAAGTCAATTCTAAGCAAAAAGAACACAGTGGGGGGCATCACACTACCGGATTTCAAACTATACTATAAGGGTACAGTAATCAAAACAGCATGGTACTGGTACCAAAACAGAGATATAGATCAATGGAACAGAACAGAGGCATCAGAGGCAACACAACATAGCTACAACCATTCAATGTTTGATAAACCTGACCAAAACAAGCAATGGGGAAAGGACTCCCTGTTCAACAAATGGTGTTCGGAAAACTGGCTAGCCATGTGTAGAAAGCAGAAGTTGGACCCCTTCCTGACACCTTACACTAAAATTAACTCCAGATGGATTAAAGACTTAAACATAAGACCCGGCACCATAAAAACCCTAGAAGGAAATCTAGGCAAAACCATCCAGGACATAGAAGTAGGCAAGGACTTCATGAACAAAACACCAAAAGCATTGACAACATAAGCCAAAATACACAAATGGGACCTAATGAAACTCCACAGCTTCTGCACAGCAAAAGAAACCGTCTCTAGTGTGAATCGGCAACCAACAGAATGGGAAAAAATTTTTGCAGTTTACCCATCTGACAAAGGGCTGATATCCAGAATTTACAAAGAACTCAAACAGATCTACAGGAAAAAAACAAACAAACTCATTCAAAATTGGGCAAAGGATATGAACAGAAACTTTACGAAAGAAGACATATATGAGGCCAACAACCATATGAATAAATGCTCATCGTCACTGGTCATCAGAGAGATGCAAATCAAAACCACATTGAGATACCATCTCACGCCAGTTAGAATGGCGATCATTAAAAAATCTGGAGACAACAGATGCTGGAGAGGATGTGGAGAAAAAGGAACACTTTTACACTGTTGGTGGGAGTGTAAATTAGTCCAACCATTGTGGAAGACGGTGTGGCGATTCCTCAAGGCCTTAGAAATAGAAATCCCATTTGACCCAGCAATCCCATTACTGGGTATATACCCAAAGGACTATCAATCGTTCTACTACAAGGACACATGCACACGAATGTTCATTGCAGCACTGTTTACAATAGCAAAGACCTGGAATCAACCCAAATGCCCATTAATGATAGACTGGACAGGGAAAATATGGCACATATACACCATGGAATATTATGCAGCAATCAGAAATGATTAGTTTGTGTCGTTTGTAGGGACATGGATGAATCTGGAGAACATCATTCTCAGCCAACTGACACAAGAACAGAAAATGAAACACCGCATATTCTCACTCATAGGTGGGTGATGAAAAATGAGAACACATGGACACAGAGAGGGGAGTACTAAACACTGCAGTCTGTAGGTGGAAAAGGGGAGGGCCAGTGGGAGGGGGAGGTGGGGAGGGATAGCCAGGGGAGAAATACCAAATGTGGGTGAAGGGGAGAAAGCAAACAAAACACACTGCCCTGTGTGTACCTATGCACCTGTATTGCATGCTCTGCACATGTACCCCAAAACCTAAAATGCAATAAAAAGAAAAAAAAAAGTTGTTCCTCTTGGTTGCTAATGGGACCCACTCTACCAACTGAGGCTTTGTTCAGAATTCATAGGGGAAGATGGCTTCAAGTAAGAAACCATTCTTTGCTTTTCTTAGGAGGAAAAAGCTCATGAAGCTGATAATAAATGAAAACCTTAGTTCCACTGGCACTGAACTAGGGGTCAGGAGAGTGGCAACATCATAAGCCACAGGGTGGGGCAGCCCAAGCAGGAGCATTCTGAGCTGTGGGGGAAGGGGGGCAGCCAGGGTGGGTCATTGTGACACACATGCCTTGGCTCCCACCTGGGCCAATGGGCTTCAGTTTGTAGGTGACTGCAGAAGGAGGTGGGTCCTCCCTCTGTACTCTCTTCAGAAGGTTGTTTCTCTCAGCGCTTGTTGGGTTCACAACCTATTAAATAAGCCAGCTGGTCTATACCCTCCCAGACAAGTCAACTCAGGGGAGGCGGCAGGGTGAGAGCCTTGGCCTGAGGCCCTGCTGGGGCTGGGCTGTGGGGTGGGCAGCGAGGAGCAGACAAGTGCAAGTGCAGAATAGCCTCCACCTAGGGCAGTGGGAGTACGTGGTCAAAGCTGTGAGCAGAGGCACAGGTGGTGGCAGACAGGAGTAGAGGCACATCATGGGGTACACACTGACCTGTTGTGTGCAGTGCCCCAGGGCCAGCACCTGTTTGGAACAGCACCAGGGGTCAGCATGTCTTTATGTGTTGGAGATCTATGAGGCAGCATCTGGGGACATGATGGCAGGAGTGCCGATGGCTCCCAAGATAAAGCCTGCTAAAGTGACTTTTGAAGTTGGTAAGGGCCTCCACTTGGAACAGCACCAGGGCTCAGTGTGTCCCTATGAGTCAGAGATCTATGAGGCAGCTGGGGACAGGATGGAAGGAGCACTGATGGCTCCCATGGTAGAGCCTGCTAAGATGACTTTTGAAGTTGGTGAGGGCCTTCACCTGGAACAGCACCAGGGGTTGGTGTATTCCTATTAGTCTGAGATCTATGAGGCAGCAGCTGGGGACACAATGGCAGGAGCACCGGTGGCTCATACTGTAGAGTCCACTAAGGTGACTTTCGAAGTTGGTGAGGGCCTCCATGTGCACCATATCTGTGATGGGGAGATGCTTGAAGGTAAGGAGGTGACAGGTACCCTTTGCTCACCTCTGGCTGCTGCTGTCCTCAAGGTTCCCTGGGAGGCATCCCCTACTTCGAACTCATTTCTGCCTATAGCCAGCTTTCCCAGGGCTGGCCAGGAACAAAGGCTGGCTCTGCCTTGCATCCCATACCTTAGTCTTTCTCCACAGAGTCCAGTCAGTTTCATTTCTCCTCCCCTCCCAAATGCCCAGTTCTTCCTCATCTCATTCTCCCAGGCTGGCATGGGACCATTTATGGCTCTTCTTGTCTGTAGCTCTATTTATTGTCCTGTGGGACTTTGTTGACACTTCTTTGAAATATCTCCCTTTTCGTGATAAAAACTTAAATACCCCAACTTTCCAGTACCCATCTCATTCTTTCTTTGTACCTATCCAGATGGTACATAAGTGAAGGAGCCAGGAAAGTGACTAATTGTTTCCTTTGTTAAATTAGCTGAATCTCAGGACAACTCATACTCAAATACTTGGGGATTTCTTATATAAATTCAGAATGGAGATTGCCATGGGAGAGACTATATGGTATTCTTAATGGGGTGCTTTAAGTCATGTGATAGAAGCTGCTTAGTTTCTTGTAATTATAATTTGAATGCAGAAGGAAAGAGAATGGAGGTTGGGTAAAATAATTGTGAAAGGTGTGAAATGTCACAGCTAGGACTGTAGAAAAATGGGTGCAGGTCGGGGACTGTTTTCCCCAAAAGAGTTTACCTATGAGGCTCTGATTACTTTAAAGTTCTTACTTTAACACAAAATGTGTCTTCAGATTTATTCTAGTGACTTAACAAATGTTATTTACCTCCTCGTTCTAAAAGAGATGTGGGGATGTTTGTGGTAAAAACTTCCAGACATGAAATGTAAATGTAGGCTTGTAATGTGTGCATTGTGGCACTGTTTACAATAGCAAAGACTTGGAACCAAACCAAATGCCCATCAATGATAGACTGGATAAAGAAAATGTGGCACATATATACCATGGAATACTATGTAGCCATAAAAAAGGATGAGTTCATGTCCTTTGCAGAGACATGGATGAAGCTGGAAACCATTATTCTCAGCAAAGTGACACAAGAACAGAAAACCAAATGCCACATGTTCTCACTCATAGGTGGGTGTTAAACAGTGAGAACACAGGGACACAGGGAGGGGAACATTACACATTGGTGTCTGTTGGGGCTGGGGGTTAGGGGAAGGATAGCAGGGAATGAGGAGGTTGGGGATGGATAACATTGGGAGAAATACCTAATGTAGATAATGGGGAGATGGAGGCAGCAAACCACCATGGCATCTATTTTCCTATGTAACAATCCTGCAAGATCTGCATATGTACCCCAGAACTTAAAGTATAATGGAGAAAAAATGAAGGTTAAAATGCCAGACCTTGCCTGTGTAAGTGTTTGTTGCCAGGCTCCCATTTTGTCATTTTACCTCCTGACAGTAGCATCTTGTTCAAAGATAAGAAAGTTGGAGGTTTTTCAGTCTCTACACTGCTGGGAGAGGAAGGGGGATGAGAGTGCATAGAAAAGAGAAAACAGTTGCTCTGTCTCTAAAATTTTGCAAAGAGATAACTCTAAGTATAAATAATTCTGGATAATAATATGGTTCTTTAATAAAAAATAAAAATTTCAAGATAAAAAAGATTATATCATAAAGATATTAAATCCAGTTGGCTCATTGGTTTCATTTAAATGCCAGAGATTTCATTACTATAGAGGAAATGTCCTATATAGCTCTTCTATTTAAACTTTGGTTGAACTTTTAATTTTTTCAGAGGTAGGATGATTAAGACTCAAGATGAGTGTGGCTTTGTAACTTGGAAGTACTATACTCATTTTTCATGATATTTAAGGATCTCTTTAGAATAAACAAATATATTATGTGAATTAATTGATTATGCCTTTATACACAAAACATAAGTACTTATGTAAACTTATACTCTGCTTGGTGGTGTGGGGAAAGCCTCTGAGTGATTTTAAACACAATTTAATAGATGGATAGTGTTGGATGAGAGCCCCAAAAAAGGTTCTTTATTGTCATTCTTTAAGATTACAACACAGCTTATGTATGTCTCTTCTGGCCCTTTCCAATAAAAAAAAGGCTTGTGTGGATGTTCTCCCTATGTATTGCTAATGAAGAAATAAAGACTTAGAGATCTCATATGACTGTGGAAGCCAGCTACTCAACAGAAGTAAGGTTCTGTCCTCAGAATGACATGGAAGTGACAGATATGGTGAATTTACTTTTTTTTTAGTTTTAAAACTCCAGAATAAATCTTATATTTTGCCTGTAAAATAGACCTGGCTTTTAAAACGTACTGTCATATTGATTTATGTTATGCAAACTTGATTTTACACAACTCAAAGCCAACATTTATGTCTTCATTAAAAAAAAGGGAGAGTCTCACTATGTTACTCATGCTGGCCTGAAATTCCTGACCTGGGTTCAAGGGATTTTCCCATCTCAACCTCCTGAGTAGCTGGGACTACAAGTGTGTGCCATCTTGCCTGTCTCCATCTTATGTCTATACATTCATTTCAATGAATAAGAATAAAAGTAGAGGTAATGAAATAGCCTAAATGCAGCAGTTGAATAAACGAGTTGATAAATTTTTGTAAACGATCACATCTTTTTTTCTTTTCTCCCTCTATAGATACAGCTTTGGAGTCCAATCCTGGCCAACCAGAGGCAAGTACAATATACCTGAGGAAGTCTCCAACAGATGGTGAGACATTATTGTTTTTCCACCCAGAAAAAGAGTGAAAACTCTTGTTTGATTGGATATATTATAGAAAGTATTTAGAAAAATTCATATTGGTTTAAATTTTTCAACTTTACACATATTCACTTGTCTTATTTTAAAATGTAATATGCTTTCCTTTAGTTGTTACCGTCTTAGTGAAAACATGTAAACTTTTTGTTTATACATTTTGCCATCTTTTTATCAATACAATTTGTCATGTGCTGGAAAGGTCATAGATTTATCTTTCTTTATCATTCTTTGTTCCTTTTCCCTTGCTTCAAGGGGTAAATAAATTTTAAAGATGAATGATAGAACTTAGACTTCAGCTTGGTTTTTATTTAAGAAATAAAAAAACACAGTTGTTCATCATCAGGGATTGAATCTGTGAATTTGGGCTTCCTCTTATACAGTCCTCTGACCACATACATTTATCACATCCAGGTTTATGCTACTCACAACTTTTAAGTTATTAACCTTTTCATTTGATGTAATGTAAATTCAAACATGCCCTACTCCTGCTTTTTTCCTCAATGTTATGTTAAATCCTTACTTAGTTGCTTAAAAGCCATACACAGGCAAGTTTTCCAGTTGATTTAAACAGCAAGCATACAAGTGAGGGTTCTATAATGATATGTGAAGTAATGCAGCAGAGTAAAATATGGGGGGTTTATAACCTTTGTTTTTCTAGTTTGAGTAGGCTTTGCCTGTCTTGAGTCAGTTATTTCTGGTTAGAATTTGTGTTTATTTTTGCATTACTATAAAGAGATACCTAAGGCTGTGTAATTTATAATAAAAAGAGATTTAATTGGCTCATAGATATCCAGGCTGGACAAATATGGCTTCAACATCTGCTTCTGGTGAGGGCCTCAGCAAGCTTACAATCATGATGAAAGGCGAAGGGGAAGCAAGTGGTTCCACACAATGAGAGAGGGAGTCGAAAGTGGTAGGGGGGAGATACAACCCTCTTTTAAACCCACAGAATGACAATTTGCTTATTATTATGGGGATGAGACTAAGCCATTCATAAGGAATACACCGCTATTACCCAAACACCCAACACCTCTCCCTAGGCCCTATCTCCAACATTAAGGGTCACATTTTAACATGAAATTTGGAGGAGGAACATAGCCAAACCGTATCAGAATTGTATTTCCCAGTTCCTTTCAGAGCCATGGGCTTCTCATGCCTGGAGAACACGGAAATGGTAAAAAAAAAAAGCTATGCCATGTCCCTCACTCTTCAGTGGTAAGAATGTTTACAGCATCAAAGGTGGAGGCGGTATAGGAAACAAAGCATGGCCCAAGTCCCTCTTGGAGGTTTTAGTATTCTGACCTTTTTATTTTTTTAATGATTTTAGAAAAAATAATGAAGAACATATTCTTCATTTTTTCTCTGAAATAGTTCTGACATCTGAGCCCTTCTGTACTTCTAGATTTTCTTTTTTCCTAGCCTATGTTAGTTTATTCAGCCAAATGCAGTAAGTAGCCTCTGAGTGGTCTGGTTGCTTTCACATTCATTATTTTTTTTTAGCGTGAAGCTAATTTTCTTACTATATGTGTTTGCCTGTTTTCTAACAGCTATTTTACCCCCAAGTGTAGCATTTATCACATGGCTTTCAAAGATATTTTTCATCTACTGAAAAACATCTGTTCCCTTTTTCTGGCAAGGGGGTAGGCAATTTTCTTTGGGCTTTTGTCATCCTAGTTCAATATAGAGTGGTTTTCCCTAGATATGCATGATGTCTGCTTTTCTGTTCTGTCTCCTGAAAGTCATTTGTGATCTTACATAACTGCCGTCTTGTGTGAGGTGGCCTGAGTCCTAGATTCTTTGTTTCCTTCTGTCTTGTTATCCTCTCTAGTTGTACTTGAACACATTTTCCTGGGTGGAGATGTTTAGAGATCTGGCCAGTCTTAAAATTCTTCCTCTTTGATAGAGAGTAACCTCTAGGTTGAATCTAAATTTATGGTTCTGAAGACATTTTGCAATTGTGCTCTCATTACACTGTTGTTCTTGAATCTATTGTGATTGTGTGATACATTATTTATAACCAAATTTTATGTATCTGTGGAAGCTTTTTAGGAGATTCTCTCTTTCTGAGATTCTGAAATTTCATAATAACAGCTTGGTGGGGATTTTTTTTATTTTATTAAGGCTATTAAGTCTGCAGACTGTCTCCTTGAGAATATTTTTATTTTCTTTGTTTTTTCTGATAGTCTTGTTATTCCGACACTAGGTTGCTTAGACCAATATACCTTCATTGGTTTTTAATTTTTTCCCCATCTACTTTTTTCAGTTTGTCTTTTTATTCTACTTCTGGGATATTCTGTGACTGTTGAAATTTATGTTTATGAGAGTGTTTTAAGATTTTTTTTAAAGTTATTGCTCCTGATTTTGACTGGTCCCATGAATTCCTTTTTTTCTGTTGCTTTGATCTCTTTTGTTGGAGGCTCCTCTCCAATGTGTGGTGGCCCCTGGCTTTCTTTATTTGGAAGCAGGACATCTGTTAACTGATAGCACTAAGTGTGAGGTTTTGGAAGCTGAACTAGCTTTTCATTTGGGGGACCTCAGTGTATTATCTGGGGATCTTTATGTGAGACATTTTAGTTTCTTCTGAGAAAGATCTCCCAATTTTCTGCCTGGGAAGTAAAAGCATGGCTACTTCCTTTCCAAAAGCAGAGTCAGGGGAGAAAGTTTGAGTTCCATTTTTGGTGTACAGTTTTTATTACATCTCAGGTTTAAACCATGGTATCTGAGCTAGAAAGTCTCTGGTTTGATATATGTAGAGAACACACATCTAAGTTTTTTATCAGATGGGAGGACAGGTGGACTTGGGGCTCTGGTTAGAGATTTTCAACTGACCTTGCTGGCTATTGTTTTACATTTTATTCTGCTTTCCAAAGTGCCATTTGCCTGTAAGTTCACAACCTGCCTTTCATTCTATGAGACAAACTGGCTCGCTTCTTTTCCAGTCAGTTTCTGTAGGCACCAAAGTTGTGCTTCCATATTATTTACCACTCCTTTATCTATCTACTTTTTATGTCTCAGGATTTATTAAAAATTATCTGTTTCATATACAATACAGTACCTTAAATGGTATTATGTTACTTAAAGGTAGACTGTAGGTTGGGCGTGGTGGCTCATGCCTGTAATCCCAATATTTTGGGAGTCTGAGGTGTGAGGATCCCTTGAATGCAGGAGTTCAAGATGAGTCTGGACAACATAGTGAGACCTGGTCTCTTCCAAAATTTTTTAAATAGCTGGGTATGGTGGTACCTGCCCATAGTCCCAACTAGTCAGCAGGCTAAGGTGGGAGGATCACCTCGGCACAGAAGTTCCAGGTTGCAGTGAGCTGAGATTGCAGCACTACACTCCAACCCAGGCAAGAGAGCAAGATCTTGTGGAGGGAAGAAAAAAAGAAAGAACTTGGGCAAAAGGGCAAGACCTATGGGAAACAAAAGAAAATGTAGGATATATTAAGTTAAAGGTGCTTACTGTAAACCCTGGAGCCATTACAAAATAAAACAAAGTAAGGTCAAATAGAGATATGATAAATAAGATAAATAAACTGCTAGGGAAGTTAAAATAGATACAATAAAATTAGAAAAAAAAATAAAATCCTTTAAAAAGCTCCATTTGCTTCTATTTTCCTAGTTACACAAAGGAGGCAAAGTGTGAAAAAGAATAGATCATGTTTCTCTAAGGATGTATGTCAGGTATTTGTGGAATAGAGGTGGTGCAGGAGGGTGAGAATGTGTGCCCTGTGTTGCTAAAGCTGTGGGTGTCTTCTTTAAAAAAAAATCCAGAAATGTGGATCTGTTCATTCAATCATTCATTCATTCATTCATTGATGTAAAATCTGGTTTCTAAAGTGTTCAGCTTGATGACTGATATATGTATGCTTCACCATCACAGTCAAACTCACATTTCTGTCGCCTCGCAGAGTTGCCCTCTTTTGTGTGTGTGGTAAGAACACGCGGTGGCTCATGCCTGTAATCCCAGCACATTGGGAGGCTGAGATGGGTGGATCACAAGGTCAAGAGATCGAGACCATCCTGGTCAACATGGTGAAACCACGTCTCTACTAAAAATACAAAAAACTAGCTAGGCATGGTGGTGCATGCCTGTAGTCCCAGATACTCAGGAGGCTGAGGGAGGAGAATTTCCTGAACCCAGGAGATGGAGGTTGCAGTGAGCCGAGATCGCACCATTGCACTCCAGCCTGGGTAACAAGAGCGAAACTCCATCTCAAAAAAAAAAAAAAAGAACACATAAGATCTACCATCTTACTGTAGTGTTGTTAGCTACACTCACAGTGTTGTACAGGAGCTCTCCAGAAATTACTCATCTTGTGTAACTGAAATTTTGTATCCTTTGACCAACAACTGCCCATCTCTCCTTCCTCCAGCCCCTGGCAACCACTGTATACCCAGAAATCCCATTTCTGGGGATATAGCCAAAGGAAATAAAATGAATATCTAAAAAAAATATCTGCACTCTTATGTCCATTTTGGCATTTTTATAGTAGACAAGTAATGGAAACAACCTAAATGCCTGTTATTGGATAACTGGATAAAGAAATCTATCTATCTATCTATCTATCTATCTATCTATCTAGACACAACAGAATATTATTTAGCATTAATAAAGAAAAAATTCCTGCCATTTTTGACAACATGGATGGACAACATGCTTGGTGAAATAAGCCATGCACAGAAAGACAAATAGCACACAATCTTACTTATATGATGACACTGCATTCATGTTTCAGCCACTGCATCCACACCCACACCCACAAACACAAACACAGCCCCTCATCTCAGTTTCTGCCCCTGACTGTGATACAGGGTTGGTGTTCTCTGAATATATGTTCCATTCATGCTTCCCTACCTCCAGCTGTTATAGGCTGTCACACTGAAAATGAAATTCCTATCAAGACTGGTCCAACTCCGAGGCTGTGTGGAACTAGTGTGTCTTCTATTGTCTTCTGTAATAATCATAACATTGCTTAGTTTCATTCACTAAAGCAAAAATGCTAATGAAACAAATGGTAATTCAACTGACAGCCCATTATTTCTCAGTATGAATACAGAATTCCATAGTAAAACAAAAATTATTGAAACAGTAATAAGGACTCTTCTAGCAATGTGAGTTTCTATAAGGTTCTGATAATTATTATGATTTCACTATCCCCTCAGGGCAGTCCATCTAGCATGAGGCTATTTTATGGTACATAAATACTAGGAGGAGAGAGTAGGATACCATTTCATCACAGGGAAGAGAAAAAAATTTAAGCAACATGCTTAAATATAATGTTAAAGCATGACTCTAACCTAATTTTCACATGTGCAATAAAATGTGCTGTGTGACACAGAACTGATAAAGAATGTACCAAAAAATATGGAAGTTTTACATTATAACTCATCAAAATAATATATTCACTTATAGTTGATGTTTCTTGTATTATTAAGAATGAATGTCTGTAACTCACTAATACAAGTCATCCCGTTTATCTGCATATTTTTTGCAAACATATACTGAATGACTTTGTGTGACAAGCTGTGAAGTTTCAAATTTACCAATTTCTCAAACTCTTTGATTTGCATTATGCTATTTAATCCTGCAAGAAGAGTAGCTGTTGTTGGTATTTCTAAGCCAAGAATTCCAACACCTAATAGGTGAAAATTATATTAAGCTGGTCATAAAACCATATTGTTAACTTTTTAAAATTTAATAACTACCAAGGAATTTCACCTTAGTGATGCAACTTTCGAGAAATTAGAAAATGAAGAAATGCATGCGTTCAATGATTTATTTTAGAATTCTAAAAGTCTTTCAAATGAGCATCTTAATTCATATTTTGTGAAGAACCACTGGAAACAGTTATGTAATAGTGTGTCTAAACATGTATTCAGAGTAACCCTTCCTGCACATTTGCATATTTATCTCCTGTTCCTGGAATAGATTTACCAGTTTCTTTTTCAGAAAATTTCTAAATTTTTGGAATGTGCAGAAGTACTAGTAGGTAACTTAGATTTGAAATACACTATATTAGATACAATTGGAAAAATGAGATGGAGTTATACTCTGTTGCCCAGGCTGGAGTGCAGTGGCATAATCTTGGCTCACTGCAACCTCCGCATCCCAGGTTAAAACAATTCTTGTGCCTCAGCCTCCCGAGCAGCTGGGACTACAGGCACCCACCACCACACCTGGCTAATTTTTATATTTTTGGTGGAGACAGGGTTTCCCCATGTAGACCAGGCTGGTCTCAAATTCCTGACCTCAGGTGATCCATCTGCCTCAGCCTCCCAAAGTGCTAGGACCACAGTCGTGAGCCACTGGGCCCAGCCTACATGGAGAGTTTTTTTTTTAATGATGTTAGAGCCACTGCAGGATACCATCAGAGGACCACTGCAGCCAGTTCCACCTCTAGGCAAACCCTGAAGATCCCTGAGTGGCCACTGACAAGGGGGAGAGAACAGGTATGGGGCTCAGCAGAGACTAACTGTCTGTCTAAAGGAAGAGGCAGAAATTCTACTCCCTGGATCTTAGAGATCTGTTTATGGGTCTGTATCTGCCTGCTAGCCAGCTGCTTGGGGGCCTTGGAGTCTTATTCCTCTCCTAGGACCTGGCCTTTACAGACAGAGGGGGTGCTGGGAACTAGTGCAATGAACAGATGGCACCCAGGATACCTGTGGATCTTCAGCAAGGAGGTGGCTGGGAGCCCAGGGAAATAAAACCACTGCCTAGGGTGACCCACAGGCAAGTTGGTGGCTGAACCAGTATTAGCACCTGAGTGCCCAACACAGCCTGGCCCTCTCTCCTGGGATATCTGTGTCTGGGCCCATGGGAGGAGGCCCCTCCACTGCTCAGGCACACTGAGTGATTTCTTTAGGGGGTAATTTGTTCATTTGTTTTCTCTCTTCCTCCCTCTCTTTCTGAGAAATCTGATTTTAACTATGAGAGCTGAGCCATTTTAGGATCAGGTTGCCACATTTGGCAAATAAAAATAAAAAATGCTGTGTTGAATTTGAATTTCAGATAAACAACAAATAATTCTTGAGTTTAATCATGTTTCATACAATATGTAAGCATAACTTAAACGAAAATAATCATTTGTTGTTTATCTGAAATTCACATTTGACTAGGCTTCTCATATTTTATTTGACAACCCCACTTTAGGAGCCATGATTCTGTTAACAATTACTTTTTGTTTTCAGAGATGGAGTCACTCTGTCACCCAGGCTGGAGTGCAGTGGCATGATCTTAGCTCACTGCAAACTCCACCTCCCAGGTTCAAGTTATTCTCCCACCTCAGCCTCACAAGTAGTTGGGACCACAGGTATGTGCAAACACACCCAGCTAATTTTTGTATTTTGGGTAGGCTGGATTTCACCATGTTAACAGGCAGGTCTCAAACACCTGACTTCAAATGATCCACCACCTGCATCAGCCTCCCAAAGTGCTGGGTTGTGTCAGCCACTGCGACCAAGCAATTGTACTTGGTCTCTGTGCAGAAGCTGCAAAGAGAAGACTTTTACTGGGTCAAAGTGGAGGAGGGGCACAGGAGTCAGTCCTGGTTTGTTAAAAGGTGAAAGAACATCTAGAGGACAGGAATTTCAAATCAGACTGGGCAACATAGCAAGACCCCATTCCTATAAAAATAAAAATTAGCCGGGCATGGTAGTGTGTGTGCCTGTGGTCCCGGCTACTCGGGAGGCTGAGGCAGGAGAATCATGGATCACTTGAACCTGGGAGGTCAATGCTGCAGTGAGCTCTGATTTTGCCACTGCACCCCCACCTGGGTGATAGAGCAAGACCCTGTCTCTAAAAACAGAAAAAAATAAAAAGAAAGAAAGAGAAAGAGAAGAAACAAATCCTTCTCTCTGCTGGCTCCCCCAGAACCTAGCTGAGTCCTGCAAAACTAACCCATTGCCATTTCCCTCTACCTTCTCTCCTTTGACCAATCTCCATGGATCTATGTTTGGTCCCAGCCTGTCTGAGTTTCCAAGAACAGAAGCAATCCCAGCACCCGCTGCAAGATGTTGAGAGATAAATGAGGAAGCCATTCAGACAGCCAGAAAGACAAGAAACCTCTGGCTGCATTGACAGGAAATAGGAACAGGGAGACAGAAGCATTGGAAGGGGTTTGGGTCAGCAGCACTGTGGTCCCCACCCCCATCCCCACCACATGGCTTCACAGGGCAGGCACCATGAAGGCTCTGAGCAGTGAAGAGCTGCTGATCAAGGAGACATGGATCACGTGCAAGTTCAGCAGCATGGTTTTGTTTTTTATTGGGCTGCACACACCTGGCTCCTGTGTGCCCCAGTCCAGCTTGGCTGCATGTAAGGTGGGATCCATCCACTATCCCAGAGCCCCAGAGCAAGGCAGGTAACTGGGCTCTCATGAGAGCTAGGGCATACCTCTGGGGATCCTGGGGCCAGCGCCACATACCTCAGCTGTCACCCCACTCTTCTGCTGAGCTGCACCTGCCCTCTGGGCCTCATGTCTCTAGGCAGGGCCCTGCTGGTCTTCTGGATGCCTTTTGCATTAGCTGATGGAACTTGGGCATAACCCTTTGCATTAAGGAATTTGGAGCAACTCTGAAGCTTGTGGCCTGGGCTCAAACTGCAGAACTCCACCAAACCTTCCATGTCCTCAGTCTCCCCAGACTTGGAACTGCCACATTGTGTAGTACCCACCCATCACTGGGGCCCAATGACAATAGGTAATGCTAGCATTCTGTTGGAGTCCTGTTTTTTTCTTTTCTTTTTTTTCCAGACATTGTCTCACTCTGTAGCCCAAGCTGGAGTGCAAATAGTACCATCTTGGCTCACTGCAACCTCTTCGTATTTTTAGTAGAGACAGGGTTCTGCCACTGGGAGGCGAGGCAGGAGGATTGCTTGAACACGGGAGGTTGCAGTGAGCCAAGATCACACCACTGCACTCCAGCCTGGGCAAACAGAGAGAAAGACTCTATCTCAAAAAGTTAATTAATTAATTAAAAAAATAGAAACCTCATAATCTCTCCATTGTCTCTAATCTTATCCTTTGATATTGACTATAATGTTAATGCAAGGTATGTATTCTTCAACATCTTTATACTCATGTAACTGATCACACATACACATGTAATTTTTCTCCCTTTTCACCTTTATTTATTTTTATAAAACTGAGTCTTGCTCTGCGGTTCAGGCTGGAGTGCAGTGCCACAATCATAGCTCATGGCACCTCTACCTGCTGTGTTCAAGCAATCCTCCTTACCTCAGCCTCTGGAGTAGTTGGGACCACAGGCATGAACCACAATGTCTGGCTAATTTTCTTTTTAAATGAAAATGGAGTATATGGTGATCAGCCAGGATTGCATTCAGCCCCTGCAAACAGTGGCTTAAATAAGAGATGAGTTTCACTTTTCTTGGGTGACAACAGCTCAGGGTTGGGGGTACAGGCTGTGGCGGCTGCTAAAACACATTCTTCTTATGTTCCCTCTTTCCACAGTGTGACTTTGGTCCCCATGGTCATAGATGGCTTCTGGCCTCTAGTCACTGAGTACATGGTCCAGGCAGGAAGAAGAGAGAAGAAAAAGGGTAACAGACATGTATCAGCCAACTGATTCAAAGCACAATATGTGCTATGGGAAAACAATAGTTGGCTGGGTATGGTGGCTCATGCTTGTAATCCCAGTGCTTTGGGAGGCTAAAGCAGGAGGACTGCTTGAGGTTAGGAGTTCAAGGCTGCAGTGAGCTATGCTCACACCACTGCACTACAGCCTGGGTGACAGAATTAAACCTTGTCTGAAAAGAAATAAACCCAAAAAATCTCACTGATTTTTGCCTGGTTAGAAATGTAATATGTGCTAAATTTTAGAAAAATGTAAAAACACAGAAAAGTAAAAGGATAAAATAAAAACATCCGACCAGGCGTGGTGGCTCATGCCTGTAATCCCAGCACTTTGGGAGGCCGAGGTGGGCAGATCACAAGGTCAGGAGATTGAGACCATCCTGGCCAACATGGTGAAACCCCGTCTATACTAAAAATACAAAAATTAGCTGGGCATGGTGGCATGTGCTTATAATCCAAGCTACTCAGGAGGCTGAGGCAGGAGAATTGTCTGAACTCAGGAGGTGGAGGTTTCAGCGAGCCGAGATTGCACCACTGCACTCCAGTCTGGCGCCTGGCGAAGGAGTGAGACTCTGTCTCAAAAAAAAAAAAAAAAAATCCATAACCCCACTCCTGCAACAACTACTACTGTTTTTTTTTCTCTTGAGATGTAATCTTGCTCTGTTGCCTAGGATGAAGTGAGGTGGCTCAATCTCAGCTCACTGCAACCTCTGTCTCCTGGGTTCAAGCAATTCTCCTGCCTCAGTCACCCAAGTAGCTGGTACTACAGGCGAGTACCACCATACCTGGCTATTTTTTATTTTTAGTAGAGATGGGGTTTCACCATTTTGGCAAGGCTGGTCTCGAACTCCTGACCTCAGGTGATCCACTCTCTTTGGCCTCCCAAAGTGCTGGAATTACAGGCATGAGCCACTGCGCCCAGCAACTACTTATATTTTTACACTCTCCTCCACTCTTTTTTCTATGCTTTCATTTTTTGAGATGAAATCTTGCTTTTTTGCCAAGGCTGGAGTACAATGGCTCAATCTCAGATCACTGAAACCTCTGCCTCCCAGGGTCAAAAAATTCTCATGCCTTATCCTCTAGAATGGCTGGAATTATAGGCATGCACCACCAGGCCTGGCTAGTTTTTGTATTTTAAAATAATTATTTATTTATGTATTTTTTGAGACAGAATCTCACTCTGTTGCCCAGGCTGGAGTTCAGTGGCCCAATCTCGGTTCACTGCAGCCTCTGCCTCCCAGGTTCAACCGATTCTCCTCCCTCAGCTTCCTGAGTAGCTGGGACTACATGCACGGCTGATCTTTGTATTTTTAGTACAGATGGGTTTTCACCTTTTTGGCCAGGGTGGTCTCAAACTCCTGATCTCAGGTGATCTCCCCACCTCGTCCTCTCAAAGTGCTGGAATTACAGATGTGAGGCACCGTGCCTGGCCTAATTTCTGTATTTTTAGTAGAGATAGGCGTTCGACATGTTGGCCAGGCTGGTCTAGAATTCCCGACCTCAGGTGATCTGCCTGCCTCGGCCTCCTAAATTGCTGGGATTACAGGTGTGAGCCACCACTGCTGGCCTCTTTTATGAATATTGTATTAGGTAGGATGCTTTTGTCGATAACAAAAACTACTCAAACAGAGTAAAATTAAAAGAAAGCTGTAATGATGAATGATCACAGGAAGCAGGAAACCTACAGGCAGCCAGGTGTCAGGGCTGATGGAGCTCAGTGACATTCTAAAGGACCCAAGTGGGATGGGAGTGGAGGCTCATGCCTATATTACCAGCACTTTGGGAGGTCAAGGCAAGAGGATCACTTGAGGCAGGAATTTGAGAGCAGCCTGGGCAACATAGCAAGACCTCATCTCTAAAGAAAAATAAAAAGAGTAAAAGGAGGCTGAGTAGTCAACCAATAGTGTTTGCTACAAAAATATGTTTGGTTTCGATACAATTTTGTAACCTTGTTGTTTTAACTAAGCATCATATTATGAACATATTCTTTGTTGATTAAATTTTTAAAAAATAAATAACATAATATTCCAGATAGATATGCCACAATTTACTTTCTGTTTTTTCTTTTAAAATTTTTTTTATGGAGGTAGGGTCTCTATGTTGCCCAGGTTGAAGTGCAGTGGCAGGATCATAGCTCATTGCAGCCTGGAACACCTGGGCTCAAGCAATTCTTCCACCCCAGCCTCCTGAGTAGCTGGGATTACAAGAGTATGCCACCACACCTGGCTAATTTTTTTTAATAGAGACAGGGTCTTGCTCTGTTGCCCAGGCTGGTATTGAACTCTTGACCTCAAGCAATCCTCCCACCTTGGCCTCCCAAACTGCTGGGATTACAGGTGTGGCCACTGTACCCAGGCACAATCAATTTTAGAAAATTTCATCACATCAGAAAGAAACCCTGTCCTCTTTAGTACTCATACCTCATTTTCCCCAGCCCTGGCTGGTTTAAACTCCTGGCCTCAAGAGATTCTCCCAGTTTGGCCTCTTAATTATATCTTCTTTCCTTCCTTTCCCTCCTTCCTTCCTTCCTTCCTTCCTTCCTTCCTTCCTTCCTTCCTTCCTTCCTTCCTTCCTTCCTTCTTTCCTCCTTCCTTCTTTTCCCCCTCCCTCCCTCCCTTTTCCTCCCTCCCTCCCTCCCTCTCTCCCTCTATTCCTTCCTTCCTTCCCTCCCTCCCTCTCTCTCTTGCTCCTTCCTTCCTTCCTTCCTTCCTTCCTTCCTTCCTTCCTTCCTTCCTTCCTTCCTTCCTTCCTATATTGTGCCACTGCACTTCAGCCTGGGTTACAGAGCAAGACTCCATCTCAAGAAAAAAAAATATTACTGGTTTTTGGTTAGTTTTAAGTCAGAGGCATTCATTAATAAGAAATCTTCAAATGTGAATGTTCCAGAAATACACTTGATGACATCTCAGTTATCAAGAATAATTTTCTCTAGCTGGGCTCTGTGGCTCACACCTGTAATCCCTCTTTGGGAGATTGAGGCGGGTGGGTCACTTGAGGTCAAAAGTTTGAAACCACCCTGGTCAACATGGTGAAACCCTGTTTCTATTAAAACCACAAAAATTAGTCAGGTATGGTGGTGGGCACCTGTAATTCTAGCTATTCCATAGGCTGAGGCAGGAGAATCACTTGAACCCAGGAGGCAGAGTTTGCAGTGAGCCAAGATCATGCCACTGCACTCGAACCTGAGCAACGACGGAGAGATATCTCAAAAAAAATTTTTTTAAATAATTTTCTCTTACTCTGGACAATAGATACAGTGGCTCATGCCTGTAATGTTAGCACTTCGGGAGGCCAAGGTGTATGGATTGCTTGAGGCTACGAGTTTGAGACCAGCAGAATTGTAACCTGGTAAAAACCCACGCTAGAAAAAATACAAAAAAATTAGCCTGATGTAGAGGTGGGCACTTGTAGTCCCAGCTAGTCAGGACAGTGAGGTGGGAGGATCACTTGAGCCCAGGAGGCTGAGGCTTCAGTGAGCCGTGACTCTACCACTTCCCTGCAGCCTGAGCAACAGAACAAGACTGTGTCTCACACAAAAAAAGATTATCTAGTATTACCTTTCTCTGTGAAATATCTATGTACATTTGAACTGTACTCAGAATTTTTCAAAATAATCCTTAATTTAAACAAACTGTACTCGTCGCTTTTTGGCCTTTTGGCTAAGATCAAGTGTGAAACAAACTATTCTGTAGATCAGGCACAATGGCCTGTAATCCCAACACTTTGGGAGGCTAAGAAGGGAGAATTGCTTAAGCTCAGGAGTTTGAGACCAGCCTGGCAACATAATAAAATCCTGTATTTGCAAGAAATACAAAAATTAGCTAGGCATAGTGGCTCATGCCTGTGGTCTCAGCTGCTTGGGAGGCTGAGGTGAGAGGATTGCTTGAGTCCGGGAGGTGGATGTTGCAGTGAGCCAAGATCAAGCCACTGCACTCCAGCCTAGTTAATAGAGTGAGACTCTGTCTCACAAAATATAAATAAATAAATAAATAAATAAATGTACACTGAACTTCTTCAAAAAACAGGAGCCTTCTGCTGCGCTGCCTTGGAAACTAAGGGAATGTTACTGGTATCAAAACTCTGGCTGCTATGGGCCAGGTATTTTCCTATTAGGAATCACTCATCCACTAGTCCTAAGGCCACACTGTGTATCTGTAGCACCTTTATTATATCATCATAACCACATCTATGACCCATCATAACTTTTAATTCATACTCTGTGCCGGCAAAGTTCTTGTATTTGACCATTATCCCTATTTACAAAGCCATTCACTATTGGCTATGTGCCCTGACTTACACCTGTAATCCTAGCACCTTGGGAGTCTGAAGCAGGCAGATCACTTGAGGTCAGGTGTTCGAGGCAAGCCCAGACTACATGGTGATTCATCTCTACTAAAAATACAAAAATTAGCTGGGTATGGTGGTGCATTCCTATAATCTCAGCTACTGAGGAGGCTGAGGCAGGGGAATGGCTTGAACCTAGGAGACAAAGGTTGTAGTGAGCTGAGGTTGTGCCACTGCACTCTAGCCTGGGTGACAGAGTGAAACTTTATCTAATAAAAACAAAAAAGAAAACGCAATCCACTATTAATTAGGTCTTTCAAAGCCACAAAATCTTCATGAGCTCCTGTAGACCATACAACAAATATTTTTTTCTTAATTATGGTTAACTACATGTAAAATTTACCATCTTAATCATTTCTAAGTGTACAGTTTAGTAGCTTTAAGTACATTTACACTATTGTGCAACTAACCCTCAGAACTCATTTCATCTTGCAAAACTGCAACTCCATACCTATTGAACAAACCCCATCCTCCTTCCCGTCACCCCTTGGCAATCACTAGATACTTTCTGTCTCTATGAATGTGACTACTCTAGGTGTTTTCTATATAAGTGGAATCATATATTATTTGTCTTTTTGTGCAAGCAAATAATTTTTTTGTTTCATGTTTTGTTTTGTTTTTTTAAGATACAGAGAGGGGATCTCGTTCTGTTACCCAGGCTGTAGTGCAGTCATGGAATCATAGCTTACAGCAGCCTCAATCTCCTGAGCTCAAGTGGTCCTCCCACCTTAGGCTCCAAAGTAGCTGAGACTACAGATACACAGCACCATGCCCAGCTCATTTTTCAAAACTTTGTGTAGCAATGGGATCTCATTATGTTGCCCAGACTGGTCTCAAATGCCTGGCCTCAAGCAATCCTCTCACCTCAACCTCCAAAGTGTTGGGATTACAGGTGTGAGCCATCATGCTCAGCCAGCAAATATTTTTAACTGTAATTGTGTGGCATCAAACTCACAGCCAGAAGGCAGGAATCTGAAAATTCAAAGCTTGGTAATAAGTATGTAAAACACATGCACACAAATACACACGTTCACACATGCATACACACATTTACACATATACACACACACTTCCTATAGAACTGAGATCAAGACAAAATCCAACTGTGGGGGCCACTGAAGGCCTGTTTTGGAAAATGGCTGCTCCAGCTTTTTTCATCTGGATGAGCAGAAGAGAAAGACACACTTGTGGACCGGGTGTGGTGGCTCATGTCTGTAATCCCAGAACTTTGGAAGGCCGAGGTGGGTGGATCACAAGGTCCAGAGATGGAGACCATCCTGGCAAACATGTTGAAACCCCATCTCTACTAAAACTACACAAATTAGCTGGGGGTGGTGGTGCATGCCTGTAGTCCCAGCTTCTTGAGAGGCTGAGGCATAAGAATCACTTGAACCTAGGAGGCAGAGTTTGCAGTGAGCCAAGATCACACAACTGCACTCCAGCCTGGCGACAGAGCAAGATTCTGTCCAAAAAAACACCACATTTTTGTGACACATGCCTGTAATCCCAGCTACTTTGGAGTCTGAGGCAGAAGAATTGCTTGAACCTGGGAGGGGGAGGTTGCAGTGAGCCAAGATCACACCATTGCACTCCAGCCTGGACAACAAGAATGAAACTCTATCTCAAAACACACAAAAAATTATTCAGGGAGAGAGATCCAAGATGGCTGATCGCTAGCAGCTCAAGATTGTGGCTCCCAGTGAAAGCACAGAGAATGAGAGGACGCCACACCTTCAGACGAATTTTTGTTGCTAATGGACCAGGAGATTCCCAGCAGAGGAGCCCCACGGGTCGCTAGCATGACTTGTGGCTGGCACAGCAGTTTTGCCGGTGTCTTGGCATGGCAGTTAATGGTGCAGAGTGAGCAGGACTGGTTCCCCTTTTGGCCAACGTTTGGAGCTCTGGGATGGCAGAGTCGCCTATTCAGCTGATTGAGGGACGGACTCAAGAAGCAAGCCTGACTAGAGATTCCTGGGCAGAAAAGCACCACCAATCTTAACACTGCTGTTTTGGCCAGGGCATTGGGTTGCTCAGATTCCGGCACTGGTGAATCAATAAATTGGACGCCCACTCAGAAACCTAATTAGAAAGGTGGTAATTACAAAGGTGACAGAAGAAACCAGCCTAAAAAGTCTGAGAATACCCAAAATCAGAACGACTCTCCCTGTTCAGGGGATCACAGTTCCTCTTCAGCAATGGAACAAGGCCTGATGGAGAATGACTGTGTTCCATTAACAGAAGAAGGCTTCAGAAGGTGGATGGTAAGAAACTTCTGGGAGTTAAAAGAACTTGTTCTAACCCAATGCAAAGAAACTAAGAACTTTGAAAAAAGGTTTGATGAAATGCTAACAAGAATAGACAATATAGAGAGGAATATGAATGAATTAATGGAGTTGCAAAACACAACACGAGAACTTCGTGAAGTATGCACAAGTTTTAACAGCCGAATTGATCAAGCAGAATAAAAGCTATCAGAGGTTGAAGACAAACTTAATGAAATAAAACAAGAAAACAAGAATAGAGCAAAAAGGATAAAAAGGAATGAGCAAAGTCTCTAAGAAATACGGGACTATGTGAAAAGACCTAATCTACGTTTGATAGGTGTACCTGAATGCAACGAAAAGAATGAATCCAAGCTGGAAAATACTCTTCAGGATATTATTCAGGAACACTTTCCAAACCTAGCAAGGCAGGACAATATTCAACTCCAGGTAATACAGAGAACACCACAAAGATATTCCTCAAGAAGAGCAACCCCAAGGCACATAATCATTAGATTCACCAGGGTTGAAATGAAGGAGAAAATACTAAGGGCAGTCAGAGAGAAAGATCAGGTTACCTACAAAGGGAAGCCCATCAGACTCACAGCAGATCTCTCAGCAGAAACCCTACAAGCCAGAAGAGAATAGGGGCCAATATTCAACATCCTTAAAGAAAAGAACTTTCAACCCAGAATTTCATATCCAGCCAAACTAAGCTTCACAACTGAAGGAAAAATAAAATCTTTTGTGAACAAGCAAGTACTCAGAGATTTCATTACCATCAGGCCTGCTTTACAAGAGCTTCTTAAAGAAGCATTACACATAGAAAGGAACAACCAGTATTAGTCTTTCTAAAAATATACCAAAAACTAAAGAGCATCAATATAATGGGATTTACATCAACTAATGGGCAAAACAGCCAGCTAACATCAAATGGCAGTAATCCTAAATTTAAATCGACTAAATTCCTCAATCAAAAATACAGCCAAAACCCATCGGTATGTTGTATCCAGACCCATCTTACATGCAAGGATACCTAAAGACTCAAAACAAAGGGATGGAGAAAGATTTACCAACCAAATGGAGAGCAAAAATAAATAAATAAATAAAAAGCAGGAGTTGCAATTCTCGCTTCTGATAAAATAGATTTTAAAGCAACAAAGATCAAAAGAGGACATAATGGTAAAAGGACCAATGCAACAAGAAGAGGTAATGATCCTAAATATATACGCACCCAATACAGGATACATAAGACTTATAAAGAGACCTAGACTCCCACACAATAATAGTGGGAGACTTCAACATCAGCATTAGATAGATCAACAAGACAGAAAATTAATAAGGATATCCAGGACTTGAACTTAGATCCGGAACAAGTAAACTTAATAAACATTTACAGAGCTCTCCACTTTAAATACACAAAATATACACTTTTATCAGTACCACATCACACCTACTCACAGGTTTAAATGAAATATTGGTTGGCCATTATTAAGCACAATTATTGACATAAAAGAGGTTTTGAATAACCATTTTCAGACTGCATTCTAGCCTGGGCAATAAAGCAACACTCCTGTTCTCTCTCCCTCTTCCTCTTTCTTCCTCTTCTTCATTCCTTTTTGTTTGTTTCTTTCTTTCTCTCTCTCTTTCTTTTTTTTTCTTTCTAAAAAAATAAATAAAATAAAGGAGGTTTGTAAGGGGCAGGATGTGGGAGGCAGATTTGGTGTGCAGAACAGAGTTGAACTCCATCTCTTCTGTTCTTGAGATATTTTACTAATCCTGCTGTCATAGTAGAGTGAGTGTAGAATTGGTCATTCAAACTGGGACAATTTTAAGGTTGAAAGAATATGCTATTTAGTCATATTACATTGGAACAATGAACTTAGATCAAGTGTCCCTGGCATACCGGAGTGTATGGCCACTGTTATGTGCTGAATTATGCCACCCTCACTCAAATTTATATATTGCTGTCCCAATCCTCAGTACTTTAGGATATGCCAGCATTTGGAATAAGGCCTTTAAAGAGATGACTATGTTAAACTGAGGCTAAGATGGACCCTAATCCAATCTGACTAGTGTCCTTTTACAAAGAGGCAGTTTGGACACACAGAGATACCAGGGATGTGTGCACCAAATAAAAAAAAATTTATTCAGGCCTGGTGGTAGGTGCCTGTAATCCAAGCTACTTAGGAGGCTGAGGCAGAATTGCTTGAACCCAGGAGGTGGAGGTTGCAATAAGCTGAGATTGTGCCCCTGCACTCCAGCCTGGGCGACAGAGTGAGACATGCTTGAGGCCACTGGAAAGGGTCAAGGTCTTTCAAGTTCAAGTATGGACCTGCAGATAGGGTTCTCACAGCATGATGTGGAGCTGAAACAGGAAGTGAAACCAGATTAAACCCAGGGCTGGCATGTGCAAAGGAGGCCTTGGTGCTCAGAGCACCAGCCTGGGAATTTCACACAAGACTTCTAGTTCTGCAGGTTTGGCTTTGAGGATTTCTCCTGTGCTTTACTAGTTGTCTACACATTGGTGCCAACTGGCGAAGGGTCAAGGTGGGCTGGATCCTGGAGGAACCAGTAACAGGTGCCCTGAGGACTGTGACAGGAAGTTAACTAGGAAAAACTTTTTACTGCAAGCAGGTCAGTGATTGCCAGGGCCTGGAATGGTGGGCTGGGAGGAAAATTAACTAATGTAGAGGGGCACAGGAAACTTTCTAGAACAATGGAAGTGTTTTATATATATATATACATATGTATATATATATATATAACTATATGTATATATAACTATATGTATATATAACTATATATATATATATATATATATATATATATATATATATATATATAGTTTTGTTTTGTTTTTTTACGGAGTCTTTCACTATCACCCAGGCTGGAGTGCAGTGTCATGATCTCGGCTCACTGCAACCTCTGTCTCCTGGGTTCAAATGATTCTCTGGCCTCAGCCTTCTGAGTAGCTGGGATTACAGGGCTGCGCCACCATGTCTGGCTAATTTTTGCATTTTTAGTAGAGATAGTGTTCCACCATGTTGGTTGGTCTTGAACTTCTGACCTCAGATGATCTGCCCTCTTCTACCTCCCAAAATGCTGGGATTACAGGCACAAGCCACTGCACCCAGCCCCATATCTTGATCAAGATGAGAGTGACATGGGTGAGTGAAAATATTTGCTATGGTTCCTTTAAGTAAACACATAAAAACAAATGCATTTTATTCTGTGTAAATAAAATACTTGAATAGAGGGTTTTTATTCTTCCGTTTTATTTTGTTTTAAAGGAGCAGCTTAGTCCAGCTTCCCTGAGTGGGTGTTGTAATTTTGTCTGGAAGGAAGCAGAGGCTGGAATGACAGGCATCTTGGCCAACATGTTCAGCATGAAACAGTCAAGTGACACAGAGGGCCCATTGTAATCAGACCACAGACTCTCCAGAAAGAGATGCCCCTTCCCCTGTGCCTCGGCCAGCACTGGCTGTTTTCCATTTCCTCTGCACCCTGCGCACCTTGACACAGCAGATCTCTGCACCAGCCCTTCTCTTTGCCTCCATTACCCCCATCCCCCACCTTCACCAGGAAAGTTCTATGCATTGTTCAAAGCCTGATTGAAATGTCCCCTCTGGGCTTTTTTTTTGAGACAGAGTCTCGATCTGTTGCCCAGGCTGGAGTACAGTGGTGTTGTCTCAGCTCACTGCAACCTCTGCCTGTCAGGTTCAAGTGACTCTCCTGCCTCAGCCTCCTGAGTAGCTGAGACTACAGGCATGTGTCAACAGGCCAGGCTAATTGTTGTATTTTTAGTAGAGGCAGGGTTTCACCATATTGCCAGGCTGGTCTCTAACTCCTGACCTCAAGTGATCCACTGGCCTCAGCCTCCCAAAGTGTTGGTATTAAAGGCATGAGTCACCACGCTAGGCCTCTGGGCTCTTATGACAGATGTCCTAGTCAGACTGCGTTACGACCTGTCTACAACTCTGTTACCCCCACAAATCTGTAAACATTTTTTGTTGTTGTTGAGAAGGCGTCTCACTCTATCTCCAGAGCTGGAGTACAGTGGCTCGATCTCAGCTCACTGAAACCTCTGTCTCCCAGGTTCAAGTGATTCTCCTGCCTCAGCTTCCCTAGTAGCTGGGACTACAGGCACCCACCACCACGCCCGGCTAATTTCTGTATTTTTATTAAAGATGTAGTTTTGCCATGTTTGCCAAGGTGGTCTCAAACTCCTGACCTCAGGTGGTTTGCCCACTTTGGCCTCTCAAAGTGTTTGTATTATAGGCATGAGCTACCACGCCTGGCCTCTGGGCTCTTATGACAGATGCCCAGTAAGACTGTGGTGTAACCACAGACTGTGTTCACAACTCTGTCTCCTGACAAGTCTGTAAACTTCTTGAGGTCAAGAACACTAATATTTTTATCTCTGAATCCCCAAAGCACCTAGCTCGTTCCCTAAAACACAGCAATAAAACATTCCTTGCATGCTTGTCAAGCAATGGGGTCAGCCTTTTAAATGCTTTATTGATTGATTGATTGATTGATTGAGACAGAATCTCTCTCTCATCCAGGCTGCAGTGCAGTGGTGTGATCATAGCTCACAGCAGCCTCGAAATCCTGCACTCAAGCAGTCCTTTTGCCTCAGCCTCCTGAGTAGTTGGAGCCACAGGCGTGTGTCTCCAAACCCAGCTAACTTAAAAATTTATTTTTTGCAGATGTGAGGTCTCCCTGTGTGGCCCAGGCTGGTCTCAAACTACTGGGCCTAAGCAATCCTGCCATCTCAGTCTCCCTAAATGTAGGGATTACAGGCATGAGCCACTGGGACCAGCTATTTTTTTAAATTTTATTTTATTTTATTTTATAGAGATGGGGTCTTGCTATTTTGCTTGGGCTCCTGTGAAATTCCTGACCTCGAGTGATCCTCCTGCCTTGGCTTCCTAAAGTGCTGGGATTATAAGTGTGAGCCACCATGCCTGGGCAACTCAAATGCCCTTTACCTTCAGTCATTCAGTCAACAAACACCAATACTTGCTCTGCACTAAGCATGCCCCAGGCCAATGAATGAGGCTCAGTTCCTGCCCTTAGTGAGGTTTTATAAGAGGAAAACTCACAAACAATTGGCTTTTTAGATGGAAACATGAATGAATGAATGAATGAATGAGCGAGTGAATACAAGCTGCCTTTCCTCTCCACTGCTCTGTGTGATCATGCAGTATGTGTGGCAGGTGCCTATCAAGTCCCCGTTCCACTGTCCACTCTGGAGAGTCCTAATCCACGACACCTTAGCATATCTCATAGACAGCCAGCTATGGATCTAACTTTCATTGGGCCAATGGATTTATACTTTTTTGGTGGGTTTATAGTCACAGCTGTGTTTCTGTATTTTATTTTATTATATTATATTTTTATTTTTTAGACAGAGCCCAGGCTGGAGTGCAGTGGTGTAATCTCAGCTCACTGCAACTTCTGCCTCCTGGGTTCAAGTGATTCTCGTGCTTCAACTTCCTGAGTAGCTGGGACACTTGCCTAATTTTTGTATCTTTAGTAGAGATGGGATTTCACCATGTTGTCCAGGCTGGTCTCAAATTCCAGACGTCAGAGTGATTCACCTGCCTTTGCCTCCCAAAGTGGTGGGATTGCAGACATGAGCCATCACACCCAGCTTGTTTCTGTATTTTATTATCTAAATCTAGTGGATTTTATTAACTAGGCTTATGTTAAGGGCTGGATGCAGTGGCTCATCCCAGCACTTTGGGAGGCTGAGGTGGGGGGATCACCTGAGGCCAGAAGTTAAAGACCAATCTGGCCAATGAGGCAAAACCTCATCTCTATGCACCACTGCACTGCAGTTGAGGAAACAGAGTCAAACTCCATCTCAAAAATAAAACAAAAACAAGGCTTATGTTGGCACTGCTTGCATTTTTTTTTGAGACAGGGTCTCACTCTATCACTCAGGCTGGAGTGCAGTGGCATGATCTCAGCTCACTGAAACCTCAAACTCGGCTCAAATGATCCTCCCACCACAACCTCCTGAGTAGCCGGGAATACAGGAGTGTACCAATACCTAAATAATTTAAAAAATATTTTGTAGATATCAGGGTCTCACTATCTTGCCCAGGCTGGTGTTGAAATCCTGGCCTCAAGTGATTCTCCTGCATTGGCCTCCCAACGTGCTGGTATTACTAGTGCACCCAAATTGGTATTACAAATGCACCCAAGCCTCCGTTTTCACTTAAATTTGCATTTGGAGTACATAACCTCCATATACGTGAGTAACCACCATTCATGTGGGTGAAGAACCAAACAAGATTTCCTGTCAACTTCTTCTTTTTTGGAGACTGAGTTTCACACTTATTGCCCATGTAAGAGTGCAATGGTGAGGTCTTGGCTCATGCCAACTTCCGCCTCCCAGATTCAAGCAAGTCTCCTGCCTCAGCCTCCTGAGAAGCTGTGATTACAGGTGCCTACCACCACGCCTGGCTAATTTTTGTATTTTTAGTAGAGACAGGGTTTCACCATGTTGGCCGGGCTAAAAAATATATTTTTTAATTAAAAAATTTACCTGTGACCCAACAATTCTATGCCTAGGTATATATTGAGAAGGAAAAAAAGGGGGTACTCAAA
Source organism: Callithrix jacchus (assembly GCF_049354715.1). Lineage (NCBI taxonomy): Eukaryota > Metazoa > Chordata > Mammalia > Primates > Cebidae > Callithrix > Callithrix jacchus. The sequence goes on along the minus strand of NC_133524.1, from coordinate 58,162,963 downwards.
AAGATACTACTTGAACACTCATGTTCATAGCAGCATTGTTCAGAATAGCCAAAAGGTGGAAATGACTGAAGTGTCCATCAACAGATGAATTGATAAACAAAATGTGATATGTACAGACAGGCATGGTGGCTCATGCCTATAATTCCAGCGCTTTAGAAGGCCAAGGTAAGTGGATCACCTGAGCTTAGAAATTGGAGACAAACCTGGCCAACATGGTGAAACCCCATCTCTACTAAAAATATAAAAATTAGCTGGGCGTGGTGGCCTGTGCCTGTAATCCCAGCTACTCAGGAGGCTGAGGCAGAAGAATCACTTGAACCCTGGAGGTGGAGGTTGCAGTGAGCTGAGATCATGCCATTGCACTTTAGCCTGGGTGACAGAGCAACACTCCATCTCAAAAAAAAAAAAGTTAAAAGGGTAAATTTCATGCAAAAAGGAAAACAAGTCCACATGAAATGGGGAATCTTTTTTCTTCAACTAGTTAGAGTGAGATTAAATTAAAGGGAATCCTTTTTACCATCCATTCCAGTGTCCTTTGTTTGGGCACTGAGGCAGTCTGGCTGGCTCAACAGGACTGAGATGGGGATTAGAGAGGCTAACTCATGCTAACCAAACTTCTGCAGACTGAATTATAAAACTAGAGCACCCTTCTCCGTATGCACAGTTTGTAAGGGGAAACAGAATTGCCAGCTGGACTTAACAGAGCTTTTGTTCTAAGCTGTTGATGTTCCTTCTGTCCGCAAACTGCATGCATGGAAATCCCCATGGGGCGGCAGCTGCCCAGGGAAAGGATTGCATTAAGATTTAGCAGTGTCACAGTCCTGTCCCAGACCTCCTCAGCCAGTACTGGGGTACCCTCCAGAACACTCCCTCGCCCCTCATACTTCTGGGAATTCAGAACCAGTGGGGAAGGGCAGGGCTCTGAGAGTAGGTGGAGAAGGATTTCTGCCACCTGGAAACTGAGGGCTTGGAGCTGTAGGGGAAGTAACCACCAACTGTGCTGCTAGGGATCCCTGGGAGGTGGCTGTTCAGAGGAGGGCAGTGGTGGGGGAAGGTGTCCAGAGGCCAACACAGGTGCAAGGGCTTGGGGCCCAGAGGGACAGCCCTAAAGCCACCATGAAAAGGACAACCCCAGACAGCCAGGAGGACACAGGAGAGAGAAAAAATCAAATCTGGTGTTAGAGAGAGAGTATGTGTCCAGAGGGACAGCCCTAAAGCAACCATGAAAAGGACAACCCCAGACAGACAGGAGGACACAGGAAAGAGAAAAAAACAAATCTGGTGTTAGAGAGAGAGAGAGAGAGAGAGAGAGAGAGAGAGAGAGAGAGAGAGAGAGAGAGAGAGAGAGAGTCTAATTATTGGAGTGGGGATAGCATTTCTCACTATTGATTTTTAACACCGAAACATTAAAAAAAAATTTGTACTCCAGCCTGGATGACAGAGCGAGACTCTTTCAAAGGAAAAAAAAAAACAGAAAGAAAAAAAATAGGTAAGTTTCACTATGTAAAACTGAAACTTCCATATAACAGGCCAGATGTGATGGCTCACTCCTGTAATCCCAGCACTTTGGGAGGCCAAGGTGGGTGGATCACCCAAGGTGAGGAAGTCAGGAGTTCGAGACCAACCTGGCAAACATGGTGAAACTTCTTCGCTACTACAAAAATACAAAAAGTAGCTGGACATGATGGTGGGCATCTGTAAACCCAGCTATTCAGGAGGCTGAGGCAGGAGAATCACTTGAACCTAAGAGTTTTCTGTGAGCCAGGATTATGCCACTGCACTATAGCCTGGGCTACAGAATGAGACTCTGTCTAACCAAAAAACAGGCCATGAAAAGTCAAAAGACAAAAAGCTACACATAACAAAACAAAAGGCATTTTTAAAGACAGAGTCTTTTTCTGTCACCCAGAATTGAGTGCAGTAGTGTAACCTCAGCTCACTGCAGCCTCTGCCTCTCAGGCTCAAGTGATTCTCCTGCCTCAGCCTCCAAAGTAGCTGGGATTACAAGCATGTACTATCACACCCAGCTAATTTTGTATTTTTAGTAGAGACAGGGTTTCACAAGGCTGCTCGCATGCTCCTGACCTCAGGTGATCGTCATCTGCCTGCCTTAGCCTCCCAAACTGCTGGAATTACCAGTGTGAATCACTGCATCAGACCTTTCTTTTTGCATTTATAAAGCACTTATACAAAAAACCTAGGCAGAGCATGATGGCTCGCACCTGTAATCCCAGCATTTTGGGAAGACTAAGGCAAGCAGATCACCTGAGGTTGGGAGTTCGAGACCAGACTGACCAACATGGAAAAATCATGTCTCTACTAAAAATACAAAATTAGCCAGGTGTGGTGGCACATGCCCATAATCTCAGCTATTCAGGAGACTAAGGCAGGAGGATCACTTAAACCTGGAAGGCAGAGGTTTTGGTGAGCTGAGATCAAGTCATTGCACTCCTGCCTGAGCAACAAGAGCAAAACTCTGTCTCAAAAAAAAAAAGCAAAAGCTTAATTTTTTTTGAAATTTGTTATTGCATTTTAGGTTTGGGGGTACATGTGCAGAACATGCAAGACAGTTGCATAGGTACACACATGGCAGTGTGTTTTGCTTCCTTTCTCCCCTTCATTCACATTTGGCATTTCTCCCCAGGCTATAGCTCCCCAGCTCCCCCTCCACTGGCCCTCCCCTTTTCCCCCCAATAGACCCCAGTGTTTAGTACTCCCCTCCCTGTGTCCATGTGTTCTCATTTTTCATCACCCACCTATGAGTGAGAATATGCGGTGTTTCATTTTCTGTTCTTGCATCACTTTGCTGAGAATGATGTTCTCCAGATTCATCCATGTCCCTACAAACGACACAAACTCATCATTTCTGATTGCTGCATAATATTCCATGGTGTATATGTGCCACATTTTCCCAATCCAGTCTATCATCAATGGGCATTTGGGTTGATTCCAGGTCTTTGCTATTGTAAACAATGTTGCAATGAATATTCGTGTGCATGTGTCCTTATAGTAGAACGATTTATAGTTTTTTGGATATACACCCAGTAATGGGATTGCTGGGTCAAATGGAATTTCTATTTCTAAGGCCTTGAGAAATCGCCACACTGTCTTCCACAATGGTTGAACTAATTTACACTCCCACCAACAGTGTAAAAGTGTTCCTTTTTCTTCACAGCCTCTCCAGCATATGTTGTTGACAAATTTTTTAATGATCGCCATTCTAACTGGCGTGAGATGGTATCTCAATGTGGTTTTGATTTGCATCTCTCTGATGCCCAGTGATGATGAGCATTTTTTCATATGATTGTTGGCCTCATATATGTCTTCGTTTGTAAAGCGTCTGTTCATATCCTTTCCCCATTTTTGAATGTGCTTGTTTGTTTTTTTTCCTGTAAATCTGTTTGAGTTCTTTGTAAATTCTGGATATCAGTCCTTTGTCAGATGGGTAAACTGCAAAAATTTTTTCCCATTCTGTTGGTTGCCAATTCACCCTAGTGACTTTTGCCGTGCAGAAACTGTGGAGTTTGATTAGGTCCCACTTGTCTATTTTGGCTTTTGTTGCCAATGCTTTTGGTGTTTTGTTCATGAAGTCCTTGCCTACTCCTATGTCCTGGATGATTTTGCCTAGATTTTCTTCTAGGGTTTTTATGGTGCCAGGTCTTATGTTTAACTCTTTAATTCATCTGGAGTTAATTTTAGTATAAGGTTTCAGGAAGGGGTCCAGTTTCTGCTTTCTGCACATGGCTAGCCAGTTCTCCCAACACCATTTATTAAACAGGGAATCCTTTCCCCATTGCTTGTTTTTGTCAGGTTTATCAAAGATTGTATGGTTGTAGATATGTTGTGTTGCCTCCGATGCCTCTGTTCTGTTCCATTGGTCTATATCTCTGTTTTGGTACCAGTACCATGCTGTTTTGATTACTGTAGCCTTGTAGTATAGTTTGAAATCCGGTAGTGTGATGCCCCCCACTGTGTTCTTTTTGCTTAGAATTGACTTGGCTATGCAGGCTCTCTTTTGGTTCCATATGAAGTTCATGGTGGATTTTTCCAATTCTGTGAAGAAAGCCAATGGTAGACTGATGGGGATACCGTTGGTTCTGTAAATTACTTTGGGCAGTATAGCCATTTTCACGATATTGATTCTTCCTAACCATGAACATGGAATGTTTCCCCATCTGTTTGTGTCGTCTCTTATTTCATTGAGCAGTGGTTTGTAGTTTTCCTTGAAGAGGTTCCTTATGTTCCTTGTGAGTTGTTTTCCTAGGTATTTTATTCTTTTTGTAGCAATTGTGAATGGCAGTTAGTTCTTGATTTGGCTTTCCTTAAGTCTGTTATTGGTGTAGAGGAAGGCTTGTGATTTTTGCACATTGATTTTATATCCTGAGACTTTGCTGAAGTTGCTTATCAGTTTCAGGAGTTTTTGGGCTGAGGCGATGGGGTCTTCTAGGTATACTATCATGTCGTCTGCAAATAGAGACAATTTGGCTTCCACCTTTCCTATTTGAATACCCTTTATTTCTTTTTCTTGCCTGATTGCTCTGGCTAGAACTTCCAGTAATATATTCAATAGGAGTGGTGAAAGAGGGCATTTTTGTCTAGTGCCGGATTTCAAAGTAGAATGCTTCCAGTTTTTGCCCATTCAGAATGATATTGGCTGTTGGTTTGTCGTAAATAGCTTTTATAACTTTGAGATACGTTCCATCGATACCGAGTTTATTGAGGGTTTTTAGCATAAAGGGCTGCTGAATTTTGTGAAATGCCTTCTCTGCATCAATTGAGATAATCATGTGGTTTTTCTTTTTTGTTCTGTTAATGTGGTGAAACAGTTCTCATCTTAGTTATTTCTTGTCCTCTTCTAGGTTTTGAGTTTTTTTTATCTTGCTCCTCTAGCTCTTTCAATTTTGATGATAGGCTGTCAATTTTGGATCTCTCCATTCTCCTCATATGGGCACTTATTGCTATATATTTTCCTCTAGAGACTGCTTTAAATGTGTCCCAGAGGTTCTGGCACGTTGTGTCTTCATTCTCATTGGTTTCGAAGAACTTCTTTATTTCTGCCTTCATTTCGTTGTTTACCCAGTCAACATTCAAGAGCCAGTTGTTCAGTTTCCATGAAGCTGTGCGGTTCTGGGTCGGTTTCTGAATTCTGAGTTCTAACTTGATTGCACTATGGTCTGAGAGACTGTTTGTTATGATTTCAGTTGTTTTCCATTTGCTGAGGAGTTCTTTACTTCCAATTATGTGGTCAATTTTAGAATAGGTGTGATGTGGTGCTGAGAAGAATGTATATTCTGTGGATTTGGGGTGGAGAGTTCTGTAAATGTGTATCAGGTTTGCTTGCTCCAGGTCTGAGTTCAAGCCCTGGATATCCTTGTTGATTTTCTGTCTGGTTGATCTGTCTAATATTGACAGTGGAGTGTTAAAGTCTCCCACTATTATTGTGTGGGAGTCTAAGTCTCTTTGTAAGTCATTAAGAACTTGCCTTATGTATCTGGGTGGTCCTGTATTGGGTCCATATATGTTTAGGATCGTTATCTTGTCTTGTTGTATCTATCATTTTACCATTATGTAATGGCCATTTTTTTCTCTTTTGATCTTTGTTGCTTTAAAGTCTTTTTTATCAGAGATGAGAATTGCAACTCCTGCTTTTTTTTGCTCTCCATTTGCTTGGTAAATCTTCCTCCATCCCTTTATTTTGAGCCTTTGTGTGTCCTTGCATGTGAGACGGGTTTCCTGGATACAATACACTGATGGGTTTTGGTTTTTATCCAATTTGCCAGTCTGTTTCTTTTGATTGGTGCATTTAGTCCATGTACATTTAGGATTAATATTGTTATGTGTGAATTTGATACTGCCATTTTGATGCTAGCTGGCTGTTTTGCCCATTAGTTGATGTAGATTCTTCATTATGTTGATGCTCTTTAGCATTTAGTGTGATTTTGGAATGGCTGGTACTGGTTGTTCCTTTCTATGTGTAGTGCCTCTTTCAGGAGCTCTTGTAAAGCAGGCCTGGTGGTGACAAAATCTCTGAGTACTTGCTTGTTCGCGAAGGATTTTATTTTTCCTTCACTTACGAAGCTCAGTTTGGCTGGATATGAAATTCTTGGTTGAAAGTTCTTTTCTTCAAGAATGTTGAATATTGGCCCCCACTCTCTTCTGGCTTGTAGAGTTTCTGCCAAGAGATCTGCTGTGAGTCTAATGGGCTTCCCTTTGTGGGTGACCCGACCTTTCTCTCTGGCTGCCCTTAGTATTTTCTCCTTTATTTCAACCCTGTTGAATCTGACGATTATGTGCCTTGGGGTAGCTCTTCTTGCAGAATATCTTTGTGGTGTTCTCTGAATTTTCTGTATTTGAGTGTTGGCCTGCATTGCTAGTTGAGCAAAATTTTCCTGGATAATATCTTGAAGAGTATTTTCCAGCTGGGATTCATTCTTTTTGTCACATTCTGGTACACCTATCAAACGTAGGTTCGGTCTCTTCACATAGTCCCACATTTCTTGGAGACTTTATTCATTGATTTTTGCGCTTTTTTTCTCTAATCTTGGTTTCTCATTTTATTTCATTGAGTTGACCTTCGACTTCTGATATTCTTTCTTCTGCTTGGTCAATTCGGCTGTTGAAACTTGTGCCAGCTTAGAAAAGTTCTCGTATTGTGTTTTTCAGCTCCTTTAATTCATTCATATTCCTGTCTAAGTTATCCATTCTTTTTATCGTTTACTCGAATCTTTTTTCAAGGTTCTTAGTTTCTTTGCATTGATTTAAAACATGTTGCTTTAGCTCACAATAATTTCTCATTATTCACCTTCTGAATTCTAATTCCGTCATTTTGTCACAGTCCTTCTTCGTCCAGCTTTGTTCCCTTGCTGGTGAGGAGTTTTGGTCTTTTCTAGGAGGCGAGGTATTCTGGTTTTGGGTGTTTTCCTCCTTTTTGCGCTGGTTTCTTCCCATCTTTGTGGATTTATCCACCTGTCATCTGTGTAGTTGCTGACTTTTCAATTGGGTCTCTGAGTGGACGCCCAGATTGTTGATGATGAAGTATTTTTGTTACTTGGTTTTCCTTCTACCAGTCTAGCCCCTCCACTGTACGACTGCTGAGGTCCACTTCAGGCCCTGCTTGTCTGGGTTGCACCTATAGCAGCTGCAGAACAGTGAGGGATGCTACAAGTTTCTATTTCTGCTATCTTTGTCCCAGAATGATGCCTGCCAGATGTCAGTCTTCTGGATAGAGAGGGGTCAGGGAGCTGCTTGAGGAGACAGTCTGTACTTTATAGGAGCTCAAGTGCTGATTTGTGAGCTCTGTGGTTCATTCAGGGCTGTTAGGCTGCTATGTTTAATTCTGCTGCAGCAGAACTCATAAAAATAACCTTTATTTTCTCAGATGCTCTGTCTCTTGGGTTTGGCGCTTTCTTTATGAATTTTCATTGTGCTGTCCTGCCTAGCTAGCACGCAGTCTAATCCCTATGCCTGCCGAGGCTCTGCCTTGCTGGTTTGAGGTCCGCTCTGTTGCTGCAGGCTCTGCCCTGCTGCTGCAGTCTCTGCCCTGCTTCCACAGGCTACACTTTGTGGTGGAGTCTCTCTGTTGTGGTGGGTTGTCTCAGCAATGGCAGGCTGCATCAGCAATGGGAGTGTAACCTCGGTAGGGGTGGATTGCCTCGGTAATGGCGGATGCCCCTTCCCCACCGAGCTGCACTGTCCTGGGTTCAGGTGTGCCCACAGTGAAACTCTCCACCCGGAGCATTTGGAATCGCCATTTTGTTTGTCCCACTGTGCTGGCCCAAATGCTGTTTTCCTGAAATCTCCTGGCCTGGCTCACTGTTCAAGTCCCGTTCAATCAGATGGATATGTCAATCTGCCCTCTCAAGTCTCAGATTGCCAGTTCAACAGGGCACCTGGACCAGTGCACTTTGTGTGGAGTGCTGTGGCACGCCGCTGTGCTGTAGTGCCGGCCGCCGGCTGCACCGGCTGCCGGCTGCACCAGACAAAACCACTGCACTGGCATCCAACGTTTCTTTTATACCTGGGAATTTCCCTGTTCTGTTTGCAACAAAAATTCATCTGGAAATGCGGCCCTGACTCACCCTCCACACGTTCACCGAGAGCTTCAATCCTGGGTTGTTCTCACTGCGCCTTCGAGTCGGTCCTCTGTCGGTACACCTTTAAAGCAGTGTCAAGAGGGAAATTCAGAGCAATAAACACTCACATGATAAACAAGGAAAGATCTAAAATTGACACCCTATCATCAAAATTGAAAAAGCTAAAGAGGACAATCAAAAACCTCAAAAGCTAGCAGAAGACAAGAAATAACTAAAATCAGAGCAGAACTGAAGGAGATAGAGATGGACAAAACTCTTCAAAAAAATCAATAAATCTAGTAACTGGCTTTTTGAAAAGATCAACAACACAGACCACTAGCCAGACTAATAAAAAAAATAGAGAGAGAAGAATCAAATAGATGCAGTCAAAAAGATCCCACAGAAATACAAACTAACATCAGAGATTACTACAAACAGCTCTACTCACATAAACCAGTAAACCAGGAAGAAATGGATAAATTCCTGGACACTTGTACTCTACCAAGATTAAACAAGAAGGAAGTTGAAACCCTGCATAGACCAATTACAAGGTCTGAAGTTGAGGCAGCAATGAATAGCCTACCAACCAAAAAAAGTCCAAGTCCAGATGGGTTCACAGCCAAATTTAACCAGACATATAAAGAGGAGCTGGTTCCATTCCTTCTGAAACTGTATCAAACAATAAATCAGAGGGGATCCTCCCTAACCCATTTTATGAGACCAACATCATCATGATACCAAAACCAGGCAGACACTCAACTAAAAAAGAAAACTTCAGGCCAATATCCATGATGAACATCGACACAAAATCTTCAATAAAATACTGGCAAACCAAATGCAACAGCACATCAAAAAGCTTATTCATCACGATCAAGTAGGTTTTATCCTGAGGATGCAAGGCTGGCTCAAGGTATGCAATTCTGTAAATGTAATCCATTACATAAATGGAACCAAAGACAAAAACTACATGATTATCTCAATAGATGTGGAGAAGGTCTTCAACAAAATTAAACAGCTTTTCATGCTAAAAACTCTCAACAAACTAGGTATCAATGGAACATATAATAAAAGGATAAAAGCTATTTATGACTAACCAACAGGCAATATCATACTGAACAGGCAAAAGCTGGAAGAATTCCCTTTGAAATCAGGCACTGGATAAGGATGCCCTCTCTCACCACTCCTATTCAATATAGTATTGGAAGTTCTAGTCAGAGCAATCAGACAAGAAAAAGAAATAAAGAGTATTCGACTAGGAAAGGAGGAAGTCAAACTGTCTCTATTTGCAGACAACATGATTGTATATTTAGAAGACTCCATTATCTCAGCCCAAAATCTTCTCAAACTGATACACAACTTCAGCAAAGTCTCAGTAGCAGAAATCACAAACATTTCTATATACCAATAACAGAAGAACAGAGAGCCAAATCAAGAGCAAACTCCCATTCACAATTGCTACAAAGAGAATTAAATACCTAGGAATACAAAGGATGTAAAGGATCTCTTCAAAGAGAATTACAAACCACTGCTCAACAAAATAAGAGAGGACACAAACACACAGAAAAACATTTTATGCTCATGGTTAGGAAGAATCAATACCATAAAAATGGCAACACTGCCCAATGTAATTTATATCCCCATTAAGCTACCGATGACCTTCTTCACAGAACTGAAAAAAACTACTTTAAGCTTCATATGGAATCAAAAGAGAGCCCACATAGGCAAGAAAATCCTAAGCAAAAGTAACAAAGCCAGAGGTATCACACTGCCAGAATTCAAACTGTATTACAAGGCTACAGTAATGAAAACTGCATGATACTGGTACCAAAACAGAGACATAGACCAATGGAACAAAACAAAGGCCTCAGAAGCAACACCACACATCTACAACCATCTGATCTTTGAAAAACCTGGCAAAAATAAGCAATGGGGAAAGGACTCCATGTTTAATAAGTGGTGTTGGAAAAACTGGCTAGCAGTGTGCAGAAAGCAGAAACTGGACCCCTTTCTGTCACCTTACAGTAAAATTAACTCCAGATGGATTAAAGATTTAGACATAAAACCTAACACCATGAAAACACTAGAAGAAAATGTAGGCAAAACCATTTAGGGCATAGGCATAGACAAGGCCTTCATGACTAAAACACCAAAAACAGTGGCAACAAAAGCCAAGATAGACAAATGGGATCTAAATAAAATTCAGAGATTCTGTGCCACAAGAGAAACCATCGTTAGAGTGAACTGGCAACAAACAGAATGGAAGAAAAGTTTTGCAGTCTACCCATCTGACAAAGGGCTAATATCCAGAATCTACAAAGAACAAAAACAGATATACAAGAGAAAAGCAAACAATCCCATTCAAATATTGGCTAAGGATATGAACAGACACTTTTCAAAAGAAGACATATATGAGGCTAACAAACATGAAAAAAATGCTCATTATTACTAGTCATTAGAGAAATGCAAATCAAAACTACATTGATATAGCATCTCACACCAGTTAAAATGGAGATAATTAAAAATTTGGAGACAACAGATGCTGGAGAGGATGTGGAAAAATAGGAACACTCTTACACAGTTGGTGGAAGTATAAATTAGTTCAGGCATTGTGGAAGACAGTGTGGCAATTTCTCAAGGATCTAGAAATAGAAATTCCATTTGACCCAGCAATCCCATACTATACCCATATATATGGGTATAGTATTTACCCAAAGAACTATAAATCATTCTACTATAAAGACACATGCACATATATGTTCACTGAAGCCCTGTTTACAATAGCAAAGACCTGGAACCAACCCAAATGCCTGTCAACAATAGACTGGAGAAAGAAAATGTGGCACATAATTACCATGCAATACTACACAGCCATAAAAAACGATGAGTTTTTGTCCTTTGTAGGGACTTGGAAGAATCTGGAAACCATCATTCTCAGCAAACTAACACAAGAACAGAAAATCAAACACCACATGAACAATGTGGTGTCGAACAATGACAATACATGGACTCAGGGAGAGAAGCATCACACACTGGGGACAGTTGGAGGGGTAGGGGAGGGACACTAAGTGGTGGGAAGGGTGGGGAGGGATAACACGGGGAGAAATTCTGGATATAGTATGCACCTATGCAACAACCCTGCATGACCTGCACATGTACCCCAGAACCTAAAGTCAAATTTAAATAAATGCCAAAAAATTTTATTCAGAATTCTTGCCAATAAGGAATGTCCATCAGAGTATGCCCAGTATCTTATCTCATCATCCAGACCATACCTCTCAGTAAGTACACAGGGCCTGATTTACACTTAGCCCTTGTTTCCACCATATTCAGTGGGAGAAAAATTCTTATGAAAGGCTAATAATATGCAAATGGGTAATATTCTAGCAATTTTCATTAGTTGTCTTTTGGAATCTTTGAGATTATTTTGGGTAGACTGAACATAGCTCTGTACTGCAAGTTGGGGACAGAGGAGAGAAATATATGACCCCATTACCTAGATAGGAGTTTCCGTCATTGCAGGGGCAAATTTTCTGAAGATCAAAGATATCCTTGATTATTGATTGTTGAAAACAAGTCTAAAGCTCTCAGAGTGGACTAACACCAATCCCCAAACAAAACCAAAATTATTTTCTATCTCCTCTGGGTTCTAAGAAATAAAATATCTATTTGGGAGAGTGCAGAAAATATTAAAGGTTCTTAAAATTTTTGGAGTCACATTCCCATTTGATAATGATTTTAAAAAATGAACATTTTTGGAGAGTGATCCAAGATGGCAGTCTAGCAACAGCTCAGGGTTGCAGCTCCCAGTGAAGGCACAGGGACTGAGTGGATGCCAGACTTCCAGATGAATTTTTGTTGCTTACAGACCAGGAGATTCGCAGCGAAGGAGCCCCACGGGTCACCAGTGTGACTCTTTGGGCTGGTGTGGCTGTTTTGCCGGCATCCCGGCATGGCGGTTCTCAGTGCAGAGTATGCAGGACTGGGTGCACTTTTAGTTGGCGTTTGGAGCTCCAAGAGGGAAGAGTCACCCATTTAGCTGATTGGGAGGGGGACTGAAGCCAGGAGCCAGACCAGGAGATTCCCGGGTGGAGAAGCGCCATGAATCTCAGCACCGCTGTTTCAGCCGACTCAGTTGCCGCACAGGAAATTGCATAGATCCCAGCACCTTTTTGGCAAGCAACTGAGGCACCTAGGAGAGAATCAACCATTTAATTAGGAAAAGGAAAAAAGGGGGCTCCAAGGTGGGGAGACAGGTGATCAGGTTCAGCTGGTCCCGCTCCCACAAATAAAACAGCAATTGGAAATGCTGACTGTTGGGGGTTTCACAGCAAGCACAACTGAATCTGGGAAGGTCCAGCTCTGTGGGGGAGGGGTGTCCACTGAAAGAAAACAAAGAAACAGAAATAACATCACCACCAACAATCTGGACGTCCACTCAGAGACCCAATAACAAAGTCAGCAATTACAAAGATGACAGGTGGATAAATCCACAAAGATGGGAAGAAACCAGTGCAAAAAGGCTGAAAACATCCAAAATCAGAATGCCTCTCCTCCTTCAGGGGATCATAGCTCCTCATCAGCAAGGGAACAAGGCCTAATGGAGAACGAGTGTGATGAATTGTCAGAATCAGGCTTCAGATGATGGATAATAAGAAACTTCTGTGAGCTAAAAGAATTTGTTCTAATCCAATGCAAAAAACTAAGAACCTTGAAAAAAGGTTTGATGAATTGCTAACGAGAATAGACATTTTAGAGAGGAATATAAGTGAATTAATGGAGCTGAAAAACACAACACTAGAACTTTGTGAAGTATGCACAAGTTCTAACAGTCGAATTGATCAAACAGAAGAAAGGATATCAGAGGTCGAAGACCAAATCAATGAAATAAAACGAGAAGACAAGATTAGAGAAAAAAGGATAAAAAGGAATGAGCAAAGTCTCCAAGAAATATGGGACTATGTGAAAAGACCTAATCTGCATTTGATAGGTGTACCTGAATGTGATGAAGAGAATGAATCCTAGCTGGAAAATACTTTTCAGGATAGTATTCAGGAAAACTTTCCCAACCTAGCTAGGCAGGACAATATTCAACTCAAGGTAGTACAGAGAACACCATAAAGATATTCCTCAAGAAGAGCAACCCCAAGGCACATAATCTTCAGATTCACCAGGGTTGAAATGAAGGAGAAAATGATAAGGGCAGCCAGAGATAAATGCCAGGTTACCCACAAAGGGAAGCCTATAAGACTCACAACAGATCTCTTAGCAGAAATCCTACAAGGCAGAGGAGAGTGGGGGCCAATATTCAACATCCTTAAAGAAAAGAACTTTCAACCCAGAATTTCATATCCAGCCAAACTAACCTTCACAAGTGAAGGAAAAATAAAATCTTTTGTGAACAAGCAAGTACTTAGAGATTTCATCACCACCAGGCCTGCTTTAAAGAGCTTCTGAAAGAAGCACTACACATAGAAAGGAACAACCAGTATCAGCCTTTCCAAAAATATACCAAAAAGTAAAGAGCATCAACATAATGAAGAAGTTACATCAACTAATGGGCAAAACAGCCAGCTAGCATCAAATGACAGTATTAAACTCACATATTATTATTAATCTTAAATTTAAATCGACTAAATTCCCCAATTAAAAGACACAGACAGGCAGATTGGAAAGTCAAAACCCATCGGTATGCTGCATCCAGACCCATCTCACATGCAAAGATACACAGACTCAAAACAAAGGGATGGAGGAAGATTTACCAACCAAATGAAAGCAAAAATAAATAAATAAAAAGCAGGAGTTGCAATTCTCGCCTCTGATAAAATAGACTTTAAAGCAACAAAGATCAAAAGAGGCAAAGAAGGACATTACATAATGGTAAAAGGATCAATGTAACAAGAAGAGCTAACGATCCTAAATATATACACACCCAATACAGGAGCACCCAGATACATAAGCCAAGTTCTTATTGACTTCTAAAGAGACTTAGACTCCCACACAATAATAGTGGGGGATTTTAACATCACATTGTCACTATTAGACAGATCAACGAGACAGAAAATTAACAAGGATATTCAGTACTTGAACTCAGACCCAGAACAAGTAAACTTAATAAACATTTATAGAACTCTCCACCCCAAATACACAAAACATACATTCTTATCAGTATCACATCACACCTACTCTAAAACTGATTACATAATTGGAAGTATATCACTCCTCAGTAATTGCATAGTATTTCGTAGGTTTAAATGAAATATTGATTGGCTGCTTGTTTGTTATTTTCCTCCCTTATTACTTCCTGTCTCCACTGTTAAGCACAATTATTGGCATAAAAGAGGTTTTCGATACCCATTTTTAGACTGCATGTAGCTGGGCAATAAAGCAACATTCTCGTTCTCTCTCCCTCTTTCTTTCTCTTTCATTTTTTTATTCTTTTTGTCTTTCTTTCTCTCTTTCATTCTTTTTAATTTTTTTCAAAAAAATGAACATTTTTATTGGAAAACATATCCATAAAGACACATACACAGAATTTTGCAAACATGTGGGTTTTCTTACTAAAAGATGAGCATTCCCTAAATATTATCTAGATTGTTTATGGGTCCTGGACTCAGGTTAAGAATTTTTGGAACTCTGAGGAAAATTATAGAAACTTGCCTTGGAGTTCTACATTATTCATGTTCCCTAACTACACCTACTTAACCTTATATATGGATACTAATAATATTAATGGTAATAACATGTGCTGTGTGGCTTTTGTGTCAATCTGCCAGTTGAGGAGTTCTATCTCTGGTGAAGTCTTTTTTATTACCCAATTAATTATAACTATTGTCCTCAAGACTTTTCAGTTGTGTTAATGAACAAGCCCAGATAGTGGTCACTTAGTGGCCTCTGGGTACTTTTGCCCTCTCTACTGGATGTCTCTAATTCTCTTGTGAACTGCCAATTCTGTCAGCAATTCATATCCAGCCTGCATGTCTTTGCCACTTCTGCTGGCATCTGTGGTGTTCTCCTTTTGCTGATGTATTGGAGTTTCAAGACCCAACGCCATTTTTCCATAATTTCAAATATTCCAGGAACACTTTTGGAGAGAATGCTTTTCTTCTCTCTGTGGAAATGTTATCACAAATAAATAATTAAAATTACTTATCTTAATGTAAAATAAACAATCAAATAATACATTAGACAGTTTCTAATGAGTTCTGATTTGAATGCTTTTAGCAAGACAGGCCCTTAGACTTTTATTTCCAATTTCTCTCTCCTTGCCATAGACCCTTCCTGGTGAACTGAAGGGCAAACCCAAGGGACCTCATATTGCCCTCAGAATCATCAGCCTTCTCCCATGGTGGAAGTTTGTCTCTGGCCTGGTGGTGGTTGCCTGACTCACACTCCCTTTGAGAGCTCCTCATGCAAATACTCTTCCAGAGACCTGCACATCAGTTTATTGAGACACTTTGAATCGCTGATCATCAAGCAATGGACTCACAATAGGCTTAGGAAACTCAGAAACATCAATACTTAAACATAATTAGACAATACTACAACCTATAGAGCCTAGGCCGACTATTTTTAGGACACCTTTTAGAGAGCTCTTCCAGTTCTCTGTGGTGTCCCTCCAAAGACAAGCTTTTTGTAATTCTACTCTGTCTTACATCCAAGCCAGCACAGTACTGAAAAATGACATTAACAAAACTCTAGGCTTTTACTGGAAACAAGCACCTTCTTTATTGTAAATAACTCCATACAGACTTATAATAAGTTAGAATTAGAATGATCTTTCTGTCATAATTCCATTTTTTACACAATTCATGTGCCTTAAACTCCATGGAGTCAATAAAATATGACTCTGAAATAATACTGTATCTCAAAGCTTGGTATGCAGTGTATGGAAAAAATGCCTCACCGTTTTTCTTGCTGTCATTTGAAGGCACAGTAGCAAATGCATCACAAAATTGGAGACACGTTCTTAAAAATGCCAATATCTCCATAAGATATTGATTTTTCATAATTAATGCTGACACCTCCTGCTGCATCATTGTATTCCTTACTCACATCATTAGTCCTTTCTTTGATATGCTGGACTGTGTTCAGCCACCATGGTGTGGCTCTCCCCATGGTTCTATATGCCCTCACCTTCAACTATCTCCCAAGTCCACTGGCCACTCCAAAGACCAAGCAGGGAATTTCCAAACTAGTCTCTTTGTCTCATGAACTTTCTTTTTTTCTCTTTGCTGCTTCTCTCCCTCTGTTAATTGCATTTTTTCTCATTAACAGATATTGATAATATTGAAGATATATGACACTCTGAGGGAGTCTTAAAGTACAAATTTATGGGGTCAACTTGAATGTGAAAGACTTGGATGTCTTTCTTGCAGTTAATATAATTTTCTCATGAGGCTTGTCCCCTTGGGTGAATATGTAGGGTGAGGTCAATGTTGGTGGAAGAGGGGAATTGTGAAGTGCCAACAAAATTATTTTTCTCCTTAATGATCTCTTCTCTGACATTCTTTCAGGTAAAAGTTCAATTTTCAGATTTTTTATCTCTCCACCAAATTCTTTCTAAGATGTCATGTTGCTGTAAGTAGAAAGAGGGTCTTATGTCATTTTGTATCATTGGGAATAGAGACCACATTTTCGTCCAGGTATCCTCTGGATCCTCCCTGTTGTGATTGGCCTGTTGTACACTGAGGTGCCTCTCATGCCATCTGGAGTTCTAGAAATGTGTTTTCATGGATTGCTGAAATCTGTGACTCTGATCATTTTCTTTTGATTAAGAAATCCCCACCTACTTCAGCATGCCCTGACTCTATGTCTCTGCCAATCCAGCAGGACTCTGAGTGCCCGGGCTTGTTGTCCACCAGGCATGCAGAACTCCATAATCCCTTGAAGCCATATGAAGATGGAGGAAAGCCAGGAACAGAACTTCAGGCTCATCTACTTTGTCACCTTTCTGCCAGGTGATCTTACTCCTGTACAATGCTGGATGTGGCACGAGTCACATGCCAGGCTGCTCCTAGAAGCCTGCAGTTTTTCTCGGGTGACTTCAAAGGAGGCCAATCATTGCCTGAGTGTCCATGTGTTACTCCACCCCCCTATTAACCTCTGTCTCCTAGGGTTTTCACCTTTAGTTGGGAAGTAGATCACATAGCTCTGACTGTCTTCCTGCTTGGCTTCTCTTTCCCTGTTTTCTTCCTGCCATAGAGGATTTCTTTTATTTTCTCCCCCAGTCTGGATGGAATTTTCTCTGGGGTGATAATGGTAGAGAAGCTTCCAGACATCATGATTCAAGGTGTTAGAGAGTGGGGATAGAGAGTGAAAAACCCAATTATTTAAAATTTTTCAAAACAGCACCCTGAAAATAAAATTATATACCTGAAACTAGTGTTCCCCAAACCATTTATCATCCTTGAAGGAAAAGGGAGATTATATTAACAGTAGTAAGTGCTCTTGTTCTGGTTCTCATCTTCATCTTTTATTTGGGGCTTCTAACCCCACTCAAAGTTTTCTGCATTTATTTTTGTGATTCTTCACATATTCCTCTAAGCAATGTCAGCATGTGGCCAATCCACTTTTATATCTTTTCCTACCTGAAAAGCCCTGTATATCTGTTCATGTGGATGCAGCTTATTTGGGAGATAATGCTCGTGTCAAGGACACTGCCTCCAGTCCCTTGAGAACAAACTGCCTAACTGGGCAGGGTGGTCACACCTGTAATCCCAGCACTTTGTGAGACTGAGGCAAGCACAGTGCCTGTGTCAAGAGATCAAGATAAGCCTGGCCAACATGAAGAAACCCCTACAAATGCAAAAATTAGCTGGGCATGGTGGTGGGTGCCTGTAACCCTAGCTACTTGGGAGGCTGAGGCAGGAGAATCGCTTGAACCCAGGAGACAGAGGTTGCAGTGAGCTGAGATCATGCCACTGTACTTCAGCATATGTGACAAAACGAGACTCTGTCAAAAAAAAAGAAAAGAAAAGAAAAAGAAAGGAGAGAACAGACTGCCCTCTGCTGCTCTAGAAATGTTTGGTGTTGGGTCCATAAAAAACCTGATGGCTGTAGTCATGCTGATGCTGCTAATGGAAGGGCCATGCCTTCTGTGGTGGCTGCTTTTTGGCTGTCATGGCATCACTTATGATATGCAGGTCCCTGCTCACACTGGGCTATCAGGAAGTAGCAAGAAGGTCTTTCTCTCTAGTGTACTAGTCATACTTCTTATAAAGTCTCCTGGGAATTTTTGAGTGTAAAAACTTATTTTTGTATTAACTTGCCACTCTTATAGTTCCATTTTGTGCTACAACAGAGGGCAAATATAATTTTGTTATACTAAAAAATTTAAGCTTGTTTTTTTTTCAGTGAATGGGGTGTTGCTTTTAGGATACTTTGTATGTGCGTTTGGTCTTGAAAGCATCCTTCATTCCTTATGCAAATGTGTAATTTGCATGCCCTTCCAGCCAACTTTCCAGACAATATCATAGTGGTGGTAAAATTTATGCTTAATATGAGGCTCCTTCTTCCACATACAATTTAAATGATTTAAAGATTTACAGTTTTTTATTTAATTCTGTAAATGAACCAAGTAATGTCTTATCAATCTTGTCTCTTGTTTTTTAGGTTGCCAAATGGTTTCTACAAATTATAGAAACCCTTGAAATATCTGAATTCTTTTTCTGTTCCCCCATTCAATAATAATGAAAGTGGTTGAATATATAATATCTTTTGTGAAAGAGTCTCTTTTAGGTAAATGCCTGTCTTTCAGATTTTTTACACTACTTTGTATGATTTTTCAAAAAGTTAGAAAAATGGAAGTTAAATATAGTGAGATGCATTGAACTACCCTCCTTTCTATTTAGGATCCTAAATGACCTGTGAAGAGATTGTGCCATCTATCCTAGTTGATTGGACAGAGCCATTCTCAGCTAATGTGTAGGTTCCTGGCCATAAAAGAAGAGACAAGTAAGAGTCAAGTATTCCTTTAGCAAAATGACACCTGTTATTTCTCAAGGTTCTAAAGACGTTGCTTTAAAATTATCTAGATATGAGGAGCATATTGTCTTCATGTGAGATCAATACATTGAGCATCCCTTGAATAATTAATTAATTAACTAGTTAATAATAAATTTCTACTTGGATAAGATGTGCTTGCCCTTAGAAAAAAAATAAGAACAAGCAAGAACTATTTAGAGCTTTCTATAACAACGGAGTCACCCACCATCACTTGCATTTTGGAAGAGAAACAAGAGGCAGCAGAGGAGTGGAAACGTTTTATAGAAAATAAAGAGAAGCCTTCAGGTATTTCCTGACTGAAGTTTGTTGGCAGGGAAGCCGTAGGTAGGTAACTAGAAGTGAACATCTTATGTAATTGGTTGGGGGTGCCTATTTCACTTTCTCTGGTTGGTTCTAAGTTGTAAGCAAGAACAAAGATTAGGGAAGCTGTCAGTTTTTAATCAAATTCTGAACCATTACTGGGGTTATTGTTTGGCTTCCTGAATTGGCTGCTAGAGATAGAGGTTTGATTTCCTATAAGTGTGACTTAAAGCTGGCTGACTTCAATGGCTGGTGACTAGAGACAATGGGTTAGTTTCCCAAGCTGATTTTTGCAGATTGCAAGTCAGTGTTCTGTTTTATATGTTGTCTGGCCATTATCTGTTTTTTATTCAGTTTCCTTTTCATTAGTGGGCATCAAACAAAATCAGACTACATACTGATTCCTTTTACACATTTACAGTACCAGAGTTCATCTATCTTCTTTGCAACCAGCAAAAGCTTCAAGCAGAATAAAATCGACATGAACTTCCAGCTGAGTGTGAAGCCATTAGAATTTGCAAGAAACAATTAGGAATAGAGTGTTTATATTGCTCAAATAAAGCAGGATGTGATTTACTGGAAAAAGGAGGTGGAATGCTTGTAAGGAGACAGTTGCTTATAGACAGGCTGAGAGAAGATGATGTGGAAGAAGTGGGGAGATGAGAAAGTGAGGTAAGAAGCAAGCACAGTGGGAATTACTCTGAGTCTTAAATCCTAATTGCCTAGATTCTCCTTGAGTTGCTGTAAGAAAATGGGTTAGGAATAGACTGCAACTCCCAATCTTCTCCCTCTTATTTGCTTTGTAATGCTAGTTTAATGCCTGAATACCAGAACTGATCATCCTTGCATTTCAGCATGTGTTCTAAGAGAATGGCTACAGTGATGCTTAAGAAATGGCCTAATCAGCTGGTTGAGCCCAGATGAGGACAGATTGAGCGCTTTTCTTAGTTATTCAGCTAATGAAGACTATTAAATGAAAAAGTCTAAAGGAAAGCAGGCATCTTTGCGAGCAGGAGACAGGCTTCTTGGCAAAGCAAGGAGAAGCCAAACCATGTGAGCAATATTAAGACCACCTTCTGAAACAAGCCAAATCAGTAAATTAATTAACAACCCCAGTTAAAGCTAGTTTAAAGATCAAACTTTATATTGTGACTCAGCACTTATTGGAGCATAGATTACCCACACACATAGATAATTTCTCAACTCTGGCTTTGACAAAGGAGTTGAAGCAAAACGCTGAGGCAGATTTATTAACTTTTGATGGTGTGTTAGGCAATTCTTGCATTTCTATAAAGAAATACCAGAGACTGGGTAATTTATAAAAGAAAGAGCTTTATGGATCATGGTTCTATAGGCTTTACAGGAAGCATAGTGCTGGCATCAGCTTGCCTTCTGAGGAGGCCTCAGAAAGCTTACAGTCATGGCAGAAGGTGAAGAAGGGGGCATTTCACATTGCTAGAGCAAGAGCAAGAGAGAGAGTGGGGAGAGGTGCTACACACTTGTAAACAACCATATCTCAAGAGAACTCACTCACTATCACAAATACAGCACCAAGCCCCACCTCCAGCTTTGAGAATTATAATTCATTTGTGTGGTACAAACATCCAAACTATATCACAAGGGTAGGTTTTCTTTTTTGAATATAGTTTTTACTGATAGAAAAAAGTTCTCTGAGTAGGGTGGTTCTAATATCTAAAGCACTAAACCTCACAAATAGATTTTGTAGCATAATCTTTTTCATGGTGCAAATATTTATTTGATTTACTTAATCAAAAGAAGATTTCTTGGGATTAGTCAAACTTAACTCTTAGGGTTTGATACTGTGAATTATTTTAAGACCCCAGTTATTTAGATACCTAAGGGTACATGTTTACACTTTCAGTTCTTATGAAATATGGTTGTTAATATATATAATTTTATTTTGATGTGACTATAGCTTTTATACCAAAAAAGGTCATACTATTTTATAACTCAAGGAGTTTTTATACCAGTTTAAATAAAGTTTAATTCAGATGACACAGTTAAGAGTGAGGACAATTTTGTTTGAATAGTACTTTTAAGAAGGAAACTATTCCATACATATTTTTGGAATTTATATCTAAGAGTCATCAGCAAAGTTACTATAAATACCACAGAAATAACTTGGGACCAAGATATAGGAATTGTAAAGAAGGCAGGACTTATAGCTTTAAATAATTTCAACAGACAAGAAGACAAAACCCCAGGACTACTGACCTGGCTTGAGTGATTTAAATCTAAGATAAAAGACAAGAGTTCTCATATTTAAATCTGCACATAAGGTCAAAACAGTGTGGACAATATGTCAGAGATGAAGTGTTGAACCACAAAATTGTTAGCATGGGGTTTTTTAAGCTCTATTCCTTTTGAAATAGTATTGTATCCAGGGGACAAGATGAAACACAGATAAGCACAGTAGTCCCTATCTCAAAGCCTAGGGAATATCAGAGTATAGAGTCCAGCAAACTTTAGAGAAGATGGGAGAATGTAAGGAGATCAGGATGCATTGAGGTGTAGCTCAGAGGGATTAACTGCACAAAACAGTGGTAAATGCTAGTCAGGAGTTGTTCAGAGGACCTTGTTTTGAGTAAAACATTCTAGTTTCTCTAAAAACACAGTATTGCTATTTGGTTCTCATGTATGGAATGTCTGTGTTCACTATTTTTAAGTTAATATCTTGCATTATCATGCCATGACATAACTTTGGCTCAAACATTTTCTCCCATTCTCTAGACCTGTGCTGTATGCCACTTAGTGATTGATTTGTTGCATGTCTGTGAGCTTGTATCTTACAAGATTATGAAACAACACAGGTACTTGTATGCAGCCAGTAAGTGAGCATGTCAGCATTGCTTTGAATTTATTTGATTATTACCACTCGGTAAGTCAGGACACACTGTTCTCCTCTCTCATGTCCAGTTCCACCAGGCTGGCTCTCTGATGATTTAAAAACTATTTCCCTACCCAAACACATCTTCTCCTTCACTGTCCACCTAATTTTTCAAACTCTGATGTTATAAGCTTAAGATGTTGATTGATTAATCTTTATTTCTAATTCTTATCACATCTATTTCCTAATCTGTGAATTCTCAATCTCTTATTTTGTTTTTAAAATTTGTTCTTCACAATATTCTAATTGTCTCTACTCCAGTAACTAGTTATGTCACATTACGATCATTACAGTGGTCTCCTAGCAGGTCCTGCTGCTGGCAGTATCTCCCTAAAATAACTTGTATTAGAACAATTTTCTGCTTAAGGTCCAGAATGCTTATGGGTTAAGTCAATTTAGCCTTGTATTCTTGATCTCTCATCAATGAGCCCCACTGTTTAGCTTGCTTTGATTTCCTGCCCTCTCCATTCTGATCCCTGCACCTGGATCAAACTTTTCTGACTCTATGCCACATAGCCTCAGAGGTTCTTCTTTCTGCTCTGCTATTCTAATCCCAGCAGTCAGGCATAGCACGACCAAATGCTCATATTCACGAAGATCTCTTTACAGTGAAAATCTAGTCTGCAGAAGTCTCTTTCTTACTCCAGTTTTTATTTTATCATAAAACCAGCATTGTCACAGTTTCACCAATTTGAAAAACATTTTTTATGTATAATCTGTGCTACTATCTAGTATTACTAGAATACCTTCATCAATTTCTTAAGTGTATATTTGACCTGTCTGCACATCTAATGGTCAAGCTTTCCTTCTGTTCTTTAATTTTATCTGAATTGCCAATTTTTATTCTACACTTTGGGTTGGGATGAGGGTCAGAGCGGGACTAAGAAAAGATTAGATTAGATTTTTATCTAATATTTCAGGGACAATGAATTATTCTTTTGGTGATAAGAGATTCAATTGGTGAGAGAAATGGTAATAAAAGAGTTTTATATAATGACAGAAATAAACTAAACGATTATATTTGAATTAAATCACTGAAACTCAGGAAAAAATGTAAACTAGAAAATCAACAGTGACAAAATACATCATGTATCAACTATTTCATGGACTACAAAATAAATCAGTTAGATTATTTTGCTTTGTTTTCAGACTGTATAACAAGCAATAATTTTCTATTTATGAGAGATATTGAGTTCTAAACTTTATGATTTATTTGTCATACACTCATAAAAACATGCTTATTGGCTTGGTTGAAAAATATTGAAGGTATTTTTATTCAAAAAATTGTTCTTGATAAGACTTTAACACATAAACATATGAAACTTACAGATTTTTAAAAATTTTTATTTATTATAGTTTAAGTTCTGGGGTACATGTGCAGATTGTGCAGGTTTACTATATAGGTATACATGTGCCAGGGTGGTGGTTTGCTGCATCCATCACCCATCATTGAAATTAGATATTTTTCCTAATGCTATCCCTCCCCAACATGCCCAATCCCTGCTATTCCTCTCCTATCCCCCCAACCCCCAGGCCTCAATGTGTGATATTCCCCTCCCTGTGTCCGTGTGTTCTCATTATTCAACACACACTTATGAATGAGAACATGTAGTGTTTGATTTTCTGTTCTTGTGCCAGTTTGCTGAGAATAATGGTTTCCAGCTTCATCCATGTCCCTGCAAAAGATGTGAACTCATACATTTTTATGGCTGCATAGTATTCCATGGTGTATATGTGCCACATTTTCTTTATCCAGTCTATCATTGATGGGCATTTGGGTTGGTTCCAAGTCTTTGCTATTGTGAACAGTACCACAATAAACATACATGTGCACATGTCTTTATAATAGAATGATTTATAATTTTGGGGTATATACCCAGTAATGGTATTGCTAGGTCAAATGGTATTTTTAATTCTAGATCCTTAAAAAATTGCCACACTGTCTTCCACAATGGTTGAATTAATTTACACTCCCACTAACAATGCAAAAGCATTCCTGTTTCTCCACATCCTCTCCATTATCTGTTTTCTCCTGATTTTTTTAATGATTGTCATTCTAACTAGTGTGAGGTGGTATATCAATGTGGTTTTGATTTGCATTTCTCTAGTGACCAGTGATGATGAGCTTTTTTTCATGTTTGTTGGCCTCATAGATGTCTTCTTTTAAAAAGTGTCTGTTCATATCCTTTGCTCAGTTTTCAATGGGGTTGTTTTTTTTTTCTTGTAAATTTGTTTAAATTTTCTGCAGATTCTGGTTATTAGCCCTTTGTCAGATAGGTAGATTCAGAAATTTTTTTCCCCATTCTGTTGGTTGCCAGTTTACTCTATTGATTGTTTCATTTGCATGAAGAAGCTCTTAAGTTTAATTAGATCCCATTTGTCTATTTGAGCTTTCTTTTCCATTGCTTTTGCTGTTTCAGTCATGAAGTCCTTGTTCATGCCTTTCTCCTCAATGGTATTGCCTAGGTTTTCTTCTAGAGTTTTTATGGTGTTAGGCCTCATGTTTAAATCTTTAATCCATCTAGAGTTAATTTTCATATAAGGTGTAAGGACAGGGTCCAGTTTCAGCTTTCTGTATATGGCTAGCCAGTGTTTCTGATACCATATATTAAATAGGGAATCCTTTCCCCATTGCTTGTTTTTGTTTGGTTTGTTAAAGATCAGATGGTTGTAGTTGTATGGCATTCTTTCTGAGGCCTCTGTTCTGTTTCATTGGTTTATATCTCTGTTTTGGAACTAGTACCATGTTGTTTTGAGTACAGCAGCCTTGTAATATAGTTTGAAATCAAGTATTGTGATGCCTCCACCTTTGTTTTTCTTGCTTCGGATTGTCTCAGCTATGCAGGCTCTTTTTTGGCTCAACATAAAATTTAAGGTGGATTTTTCCAATTCTGTGAAGAAGGTCAATGGTAGCTTGATGGGGATAGCATTGAATCTATAAATTATTCTAGGCAGTATGGCCATTTTCACAATATTGATTCTTCCTAACTATGAACATGGAATGTTTTTCCCTCTGTTTGTGTTCTTTCTTATTTCTGAGCAGCAATTTATAGTTCTCCTTGAAGAGGTTCTTCACATTTCTTGTTAGTTGTATTCCTAGGTATTTTATTTTATTTGTAGCAATTGTCAATAGGAGTTTACTCTTAATTTGGCTCTCTGTCTATTTTTGGTGTATAGAAACACTTGTGATTTTTGCACATTGATTTTGTATCCTGAGACTTTACTGAAGTTTCTTATCAGATTAAGGAGATTTTGGGCTGAGATGGTGGGGTATTTTAAATATACAATCATGTCACCTCCAAAAAAAGACAATTCGACATCCTCTCCTTCTATTCTAATAACCTTTACTTTTTTCTATTGCCTGATGCCCTTAGCCAGAACTTCCAATACTATGTGGAATAGGAATATTAAGAGAGGGCACCTTTGCCTTGTGCCAGTTTTCAAAGGAAATGCTTACAGTTTTGGCCCATTCAGTATGATGTTGGCTGTAGGTTTGTCATGAATAACCCTTATTATTTTGAGATAAGATCCATCAATACCTAGTTTACTGAGAGTTTTTAACATAAAGGGATGTTGAATTCTGTTGAAGGCCTTCTCTGCATCTATTGAGATAATCATGTTGTTTTTGTCTTTGATTCTGTTTATGTGATGAATTGCATTTATAGATTTGTGGATGTTGAACCAACCTTTCATTGTTGGAGAAGGTGACTTGATCATCATGGACAAGTTTTTGATGTGCTTTTGGATTCAGTTTGTCAGTATTTTATTGAACAGTTTTGCATCTATATTCATCTTGGGTGTTGCCCTAAAATTTTCATTTTTAGTTGTGTTTCTGCCAAGTTTTGGTATCAGGATGATGTTGGTCTCATAAAATGAGTTAGGGAGGACTCCCTCTTTTTGTATTGTTTGGAATAGTTTCAGAATGAATGGTACCAGCACCCTCTTGTACCTATGGTAGAATTCAGCTCTGAACACATCTTGTCCTGGACTTTTTTTGGTTGGTAGGCTATCAATTGCTGCTTCACATTCAGATCTTGTTATTGGTCTATTCACGAATTCAACTTCTTTGTTTAGTGCTGGGAGGGTGTAAGTGTCCATAAATATGTCCATTTCTTCTAGATTTACTGTATTATTACATAGAGGTGTTTGTAGTAATCTCTGATGGTAGTATGTATTTCTGCAGGATCAGTTGTGATATCTCCTTTATCATTTGTTATTGCATCTATTTGAATATTCTCTCTTTTTTTATTAGTCTGGATAATGGTCTATATTTTAAAATAAAAACAGCTCCTAGATTTATTGATTTTTTTGAAGGAATTTTTTGTGTGTGTGTCACTATCTCCTTAAGTTCTGCTTTGAGATTAGTTATTTCTTGCCTTCTGCAATCCTAGTCTCTGATAAAACAGACTTTAAACCAACAAAGATCAAAAGAAACAAAGAAAGCATTATATAATGGTAAAAGGATTAATGCAACAAGAAGAGCTAACTATTCTAAATATATATGCACCCAATACAAGAGCACCCAGATACATAAAGCAAGTTCTTAAGGACCTAAAAGGAGACTTAGATGCCCACACAATAATAGTGGGATTCCTTAACACCCCACTGTCAATACTAGATAGAACAACAAGAGAGAATTAACAAGGATATACAGGACTTCAACTCAGATCTGAACCAAGTGGACATAACAGACATCTACAGAACTCTCCACCCCAAAACCATAGAATATACATTCTTCTCAGGACCATATCACACTTATTCTAAAATTGGTCACATAATTGGAAGTAAAAAATTCCTCAGCAATTGAAAAGAATAAAAGTTGTAACAGTCTCTCAGACCACGGTGCAATCAAATTAAATTCAGGATTAAGAAACTCACTCAAAACTGCCTAGCTACGTAGAAACTAAACAACCTGCTCCTGAATGATTACTGAATAAATAATTAAATGAAGGCAGAAATAAAGATGTTTTTTGAAACCAATGAGAATGAAGACACAATGCACAAGAATCTCTGTGACACATTTAAAGCTGTGTCTAGAATGACACTAAATGTCCACCAGAGAAGTGAGGAAAGATATAAAATCAACACCTTACCATCACAATTAAAAGAACTAGAGAAGGAAGATCAAACAAATTCAATAGATATTTTATAGATTTTTAGAAAGCAGCCTTGTGGAAATCAAAGCGTTGTTCAAATAGGAAGGTCTATATTTCAATATTTCTTTTTTTTCTTTATACGTTTCTTTTTTTTATTGCATTTTAGTTTTGGGGTACATGAGCAGAGCATGCAAGACAGTTGTGTAGGTACACACATGGCAGTGTGCTTTGCTTCCTTTCTCCCCTTCACTCACATTTGGCATTTCTCCCCAGGCTATACCTCCCCACCTCCCCCTCCCACTGGCCCTCCCCTTTCCCCCCCAATAGACCCCAGTGTTTAGTACTCCCCTCCCTGTGTCCATGTGTTCTCATTTTTCATCACCCGCCTATGAGTGAGAATATGCAGTATTTCATCTTCTGTTCTTGTGTCAGTATGCTGAGGATGATGTTCTCCAGATTCATCCATGTCCCTACAAACGACACAAACTCATCATTTCTGATTGCTGCATAATATTCCATGGTGTATATGTGTCACATTTTTCCAATCCAATCTATTATCAATGGGTATTTGGGTTGATTCCAGGTCTTTGCTATGGTAAACAGTGCTGCAATGAACATTCGTGTACATGTGTCCTTATAGTAGAACGATTGATAGTCTTTTGGATATATACCCAGTAATGGGACTGCTGGGTCAAAAGGAATTTCGATTTCTAAGGCCTTGAAAAATCGCCACACTGTCTTCCACAATGGTTGAACTAATTTACACTCCCACCAACAGTGTAAAAGTGTTCCTTTTTCTCCACATCCTCTCCAGCATCTGTTGTCTCCAGATTTTTTAATGATCGCCATTCTAACTGGCGTGAGATGGTATCTCAATGTGGTTTTGATTTGCATCTCTCTGATGACCAGTGACAATGAGCATTTTTTCATATGATTGTTGGCCTCATATATGTCTTCATTCGTAAAGTGTCTGTTCATATCCTTTGCCCACTTTTGAATGGGCTTGTTTGTTTTTTTCCTGTAAATCTGTTTGAGTACTTTGTAAATTCTGGATATCAGCCCTTTGTCAGATGGGTAAACTGCAAAAATTTTTTCCCATTCTGTTGGTTGCTGTTGCAATCGGCTTGTCAATATTTTATTGAAGATTTTTGCATCTATGTTCATCATGGATATTGGCCTGAAGTTTTCTTTTCTTGTTGGGTCTCTGCCGGGTTTTGGTATCAGGATGATGTTGGTCTCGTAAAATGATTTGGGAAGGATTCCCTCTTTTTGGATTATTCGGAATAGTTTCAGAAGGAATGGTACCAGCTCCTCTTTGTGTGTCTGATAGAATACGGCTGTGAACCCGTCTGGACCTGGGCTTTTTTTGTGTGGTAGGCTCTTAATTGCTGCCTTGACTTCTGACCTTGTTATTAGTCTATTCATAGTTTCAGCTTCCTCCTGGTTTAAGCTTGGGAGGACACAGGAGTCCAGGAATTTATCCATTTCTTCCAGGTTTACTAGTTTATGTGCATAGAGTTGTTTGTAATATTCTCTGATGATGGTTTGAATTTCTGTGGAATCTGTGGTGATTTCCCCTTTATCATTTTTTATTGCATCTATTTGGTTGTTCTCTCTTTTCTTTTTAATCAATGTGGCTAGTGATCTGTCTATTTTGTTGATCTTTTCAAAAAACCAGCTCTTGGATTTATTGATTTTTTGAAGGGTTTTTCGTGTCTCAATCTCCTTCAGTTCAGCTCTGATCTTAGTTATTTCTTGTCTTCTGCTGGTTTTTGAGTTTTTTTGATCTTGCTCCTCTAGCTCTTTCAATTTTGACGATAGGGTGTCAATTTTGGATCTCTCCATTCTCCTCATATGGGCACTTATTGCTATATACTTTCCTCTAGAGACTGCTTTAAATGTGTCCCAGAGGTTCTGGCATGTTTTGTCTTCATTCTCATTGGTTTCGAAGAACTTCTTTATTTCTGTCTTCATTTCATTGTTTACCCAGTCAACATTCAAGAGCCAGTTGTTCAGTTTCCATGAAGCTGTGCGGTTCTGGGTTGGTTTCTGATTTCTGAGTTCTAACTTGATTGCACTATGGTCTGAGAGGCTGTTTGTTATGATTTCAGTTGTTTTGCATTTGCTGAGCAATGCTTTACCTCCAATTATGTGGTCAATTTTAGAGTATGTGATGTGGTGCTGAGAAGAATGTATATTCTGTGGATTTGGGGTGGAGAGTTCTGTAAATGTGTATCAGGTTTGCTTGCTCCAGGTCTGAGTTCAAGCCCTGGATATCCTTGTTGATTTTTTGTCTGGTTGATCTGTCTAATATTGACAGTGGAGTGTTAAAGTCTCCCAGTATTATTGTGTGGGAGTCTAAGTCTCTTTGTAAGTCATTAAGATCTTGCCTTATGTATCTGGGTGCTCCTGCATTGGGTCCATATATGTTTAGGATCGTTAGCTCTTCTTGTTGTATCGATCTGTTTACCATTATGTAATGGCCTTCTTTGTCTCTTTTGATCTTTGTTGCTTTAAAGTCTATTTCATCCGAGATGAGAATTGCAACTCCTGCTTTTTTTTGCTCTCCATTTGCTTGGTAAATCTTCCTCCATCCCTTTATTTTGAGCCTTTGTGTATCCTTGCATGTGAGATGGGTTTCCTGGATACAGCACACTGATGGGTTTTGGATTCTTATCCAATTTGCCAGTCTGCGTCTTTTGATTGGTGCATTTAGTCCATTTACATTTAGGGTTAATATTGTTATGTGTGAATTTGATACTGCCATTTTGATGCTAAGTGGCTGTTTTGCCCGTTAGTTGTTGTAGATTCTTCATTATGTTGATGCTCTTTAGCATTTAGTGTGATTTTGGAATGGCTGGTACTGGTTGTTCCTTTCTATGTGTAGTGCATCTTTTAGGAGCTCTTGTAAAGCAGGCCTGGTGGTGACAAAATCTCTGAGTACTTGCTTGTTCACAAAGGATTTTATTCTTCCTTCACTTCTGAAGCTCAGTTTGGCTGGATATGAAATTCTGGGTTGAAAGTTCTTTTCTTTAAGGATGTTGAATATTGGCCCCCACTCTCTTCTGGCTTGTAGTGTTTCTGCCGAGAGGTCTGCTGTGAGTCTGATGGGCTTCCCTTTGTGGGTGACCCGACCTTTCTCTCTGGCTGCCCTTAGTAGTTTCTCCTTTATTTCAACCTTGTTGAATCTGACGATTATGTGCCTTGGGGTTGCTCTTCTTGCGGAATATCTTTGTGGTGTTCTCTGTATTTTCTGCATTTGAGTGTTGGCCTGTCTTGCTAGGTGGGGGAAATTTTCCTGGATGATGTCCTGAAGAGTATTTTCCAGCTTGCATACATTCTCTTCGTCCTATTCTGCTACACCTATCAAACGTACGTAAGGTCTTTTCACGTAGTCCCACATTTCTTGGAGACTTTGTTCATTCCTTTTTGCGCTTTTTTCTCTAATCTTGGTTTCTCGTTTTATTTCATTGAGTTTGTCTTTGACTTCAGTTATTCTTTCTTCTGCTTGGTCAATTCAGCTATTGAAACTTGTGCATGCTTTGCGAAGTTCTCATATTGTGATTTTCAGCTCCTTTAATTCAGTCATATTCCTCTCTAAGTTATGTATTCTTGTTATCATTTCCTCAAATCTTTTTTCATATCTTTTTTCAAGTTCCTTAGTTTCTTTGCATTGATTTAAAACATGTTCTTTTAGCTCACAGAAGTTTCTCATTATCCACCTTCTGAAGTCTAATTCCATCATTTCGTCACAGTCTTTCTTTGTCCAGCTTTGTTCCCTTGCTGGTGAGGAGTTTTGGTCCTTTCTAGGAGGCGAGGTGTTCTGGTTTCGGGTGTTTTCCTCCTTTTTGCGCTGGTTTCTTCCCATCTTTGTGGATTTATCCACTTGTCGTCTGTGTAGTTGCTGACTTTTCGATTGGGTCTCTGAGTGGACACCCAGATTGTTGATGATGAAGTATTTCTGTTACTTGGTTTTCCTTCTACCAGTCTAGCCCCTTCGCTGTATGACTGCTGAGGTCCACTCCAGGCCCTGCTTGTCTGGGGTGCAGCTATAGCAGCTGCGGAACAGTGAGGGATGCTACCAGTTTCTTTTTCTGCTATCTTTGTCCCAGGATGATGCCTGCCAAATGTCAGTCTTTTGGATATAGAGGGGTCAGGGAGCTGCTTGAGGAGACAGTCTCTACTTTATATAAACTCAATTGCTGAGCTGTGAGCTCTGTTGTTCAATCAGGGCTGTTAGGCTGCTATGTTTGATTCTGCTGCAACAGAGCTCATTAAAAAAAACCCTTTTGTTCTCAAATGCTCTGTCTTGGGGGGTTTGGGCTTTATTTTTGGATGTCCGTTGAGGTGTCCTGCCCAACTAGGAGGCAGTCTAGTCACTGTTTGCCTGCCGAGGTTCCGCCGTGCTGTTGTGTGGTTTGCCCTGTTGCTGCAGGCTCTGTTCTTCTGCTGCGGTCTCCACCATGGGCTACACCCTGTGGCGGAGTCTCTCTGTTGTAGCGGGTTGCCTCGGCAATGGCAGTCTGCATCAGCAGTGGGCCTGTATCTCAGTAGGGGTGGGTTGCCTCGGCAACGGCAGGCTGCGTCAGCAGTGGGACTGTATCTCAGTAGGGGTGGGTGGCCTCAGTAATGGTGGATGCCCCTCCCCCACAGAGCATCTCAGAAACCATCTGCATGGGGAGCATTTGGAATCGCAGTTTTGTCCATCCCACTGGGCTACCCCAAACGCTGTGTCCCTGCAATCCCCTGGGCTGGCCCACTTTCCGAGTCCCGTTCAGTCTCAAGTCCAGCCCTCTCAAGTCTCAGGTTGCTGGTTCAACAGGGCACCTGGACAAGCACGCCCTGTGGGGATCGCTGGGTAGGGCTGGCTGCCACCACCCGGGCTGCTGGCTTCGCCAGGCAGTACCTCTGCCTGGCGTCCTGCATCTCTTTTATACTTGGGAATTTCCCTGTTCTGTGGGCAACAAAGATCAGTCTGGAAATGCAGCTCTGACTCACCTCTCTGCGGATTCAACGAGAGCTTCAATCCTGGGTTGTTCTCACAGCGCCATCTTGAGTCCTCCCGGGCATTTTCTCTAGAGGCTTTTCAACTCTGAAGCCAGTTAGGATCCTGGAATCTTCCCAGTCAGCCATCTAGTCCACTGAAGAAAATTCATACAGCTTCTCTTCTATTGGAATTGTTGAGATCTGTTACACCAAGGAAGGCTTCCCACATTCCTCATGATTGTGTACGCTGCCACATTTCCACCATACTGAATGTTTTCTCCTGAAAAAATTCTGCTGAGGTGCTGTCCATTTGGTATTAATATGAATCTCCCAATCGCAGACACCAGCGAGAGCTCATGGTTAACATGGTGGGCGGCATGTGCACCCGCAGAAGGTAGAAGCAGATAAGGGGCGGGGCCTCGGATTCTGGGCCCACCTGAGGTTATGGCTGCTACCAATCCAGAGCAGAGAGGAAAAGTTATTTGTCTCCCCAAAGAGGGAGTGTCACCGGTAGAGGGTGACTGCAAGTTGTCCAAGTTCTTGGCGTTCTGAACAAAGAACTGGACAAAACGCCCAGCAAAGCAAAGAAAGAATAAAGCAACAAAAGAACAAAAGCAGGAATTTGTTGAAAATGGAAGTATACTTCGCAATGCGGAAACTGACCAAGCAGCACCTCAAGAGCCTTTCAATATTTTTAAAAATAAGTTAGGCTCCTCCACATTACAAGGAACAAAACATTTTCAGCTGTCTCATTTAGTGGTGTTCTCTGGAAGCATAGATACAGAAATAAAGGAAACAATGAGTTCTTTCTATAAGTGAATATAAGCCCAAAGGAGAAAGGGGTATCCTGTAGTCTCCAGAAACTATTGTCATCCTTGCAAATGTTACAGTGTCTGTGGTACTTCTGTCTGCCAGTTTCTACTGAAAAATATTTCTTTACTCTCCTCACTACCTCATGATTTTATTTGCTGATGACTTCTGCTACCAAGTTTTCTCTATTGCCTCCTGTCTTCTGTCTACTCTGTTCTTCCTGTATGTGTCTTCTTTCATCTACCCTGGTGGCCACTGTCTGTTTTTGAAGTGATATTGAAATTCTCTAAGAAAAATATTTTTGACTCTATATTTTATTACCCATTAAGGGTCATAATATTCAAAGTAGGTCCTCACCAGGTTGCACTTTATTGGTAAATTTATCCCAGGCTGGATTTTATACTACTGACTTTATAGGATCTGAAACTTTGTCTTACCAGAGTGGATAAATGTGGGGATATTGCGACTTCATGCTGTGAAATAAGATGGATCTAAAAGCCAGAATATCAAGTTGTCAATTTAAAATAAGAAAATTAATGAGGGAATATATTCTCTTCCCAGGTCCACAAGGAAGCGTGGTTTCAAAGGCAGAAACTTTGCAACCCAATATCTCCACCCACTTCTCTATCCTGGAGCTTAGAGGTCTTTGTTTAACTTTCACACATCTGGGAATATAGACTTCCCAGGTGAGCTTCCTTTGTCTAGAAAGCCCAAGAGAAGCTATGGGAGGACTCTGGGCCAAACAACAAATCAAAGGTCAGAATCAAACATCCATCACTCCAGCAGAAGTTTAAAAAAACTCCTTTCATAGGACAAAATCCTGAATAGGGTGGAAATAATACCCAGGTTAAAAGTCCCCTTCTTCTACATCTGGATGAACTCCATTTTTGGATTCCCTCTCATGACAGCATGAGAGCTTGCCCTCTCTTTATCTATTTTTTTATGTTTTTTCTCTCTCTCTGCCTAAGTAAATCACTTTCTGCAAAAGTCTTTGTGTTCTGATATTTACTTAAACCAGCCCACTGCACCCCGGTGGTGTCCTCTCCCCTATTCTTTGGTGAGTGGGGGACCAAAAGCCTGGAGGAACACATCCTATTGGGGAGCTGAGCCTAGCCAGCATCCTGTAACCTGGTTTCATCTTTGGCAAGCAAGCCAGCAGTTGCAAACATTGGACTGGTAAGTTAATTCGGTTGCCTCTCACTTGGTAAAGTCTGTCCTATCACTTTAAGGAGAAAGCACATGGTGAGGAGCCAGCCAGACCTGTGTGGGACCACAGATTCTCAGAGGTGTCTTCAGAAATCCTTGGCCACATTAAAAACTGCACTGTGCCTGTCTTCCTTTAAACTCTCTCTCTCTCTCTCTCTCTCTGCCTGCTCTCTGCTCCCTCTTCATCCTTCTGCTGTATCTCTTGGCCAAGTTACAGGGTGGGCTTTGCAGCTTGTGGTCCTGGCTATGTGGGTGCTGCAGCCAGGCTCCTTCCACTGCATGGGAAAGTTCTCCCTCCACTATGTGAAACCCTCAGAAACCTGAAGTGCCTAGCCTGTTCGCTTTTTGGCCTGTGTGTCTCCGCCAGAAACTTGGACCATAGACCACCACTTGGTCCTGGAGGCGGGGCCTTCATTGGACCATGGGAGTGCAGCCCTGAAGGCCAAATTTTAAATGTGCATACAACCCCAACTCCACTGGGGAGTGCAGCAGCCTAGCACACACTCAGGCAAGCCTCTCTGGCATCCCCGGTTGGAGACAGTGGTGCAGGAAGGGGCCTCAATGTACATGTGGTCCCAGATCCATGGCAGACTGGGACACTGCAAAGGTGGGATGAGCTTTTCCTCTGGTGCATAGCAGAGGCTGCAGGCCCCAGCTATGTGAAACGCACCTGGCAGCTCTGTAGCACAAGCAGCTTGTTAGCACAGGGGTTAAGGCCTAGGGCTGGCAGTTGCAAGGTTAGTAATTCAAATCCTTGGGGGGGTCAGACTTCAGTGAGAAACCTTACAGGGAATCCAGAAGCCAAAGGCGATGGGACATTGCATTTTGTGTCACTCATACATTTCCCAATGCAATTGAATAGTGTCGGAATCTAATAATGTACAATTTGTCTTGCTTAGGATTGCCTCTCCCTACTGCAGAACTTCTCCATCTAGAAGATCATAGTCAAATGGGGCCCTAGGCCCAAATAGCTAATTTCAGGCCTCACAACCCCTAGGGCATTTTCCTATAATGTAAAATGGGGTGGCGGTGGAGACTCGGGTCCTGAGGGCATTGTTCCAGCCTCAGCCACGCAGCCCCACCTTTGAATTGTGTGCTCTGAGGTCCTCCCTAGAAGTTTACCCTCCTAGGGCAGTTTTATAACCAGGCCTATATTAATTAGACCTTTGCTAGGGAATATTGGTACCCATCTCCCAAGCCACACTGGCCTGGTTCAGAGATGCGCTGGTATGAACCACCCATCCCAGTAGTCCACATGTCTTTATGGTGGCCACTAAATGTATGCAGACAGTGAGCATGAGTACCCATGGCACTGCTAGCATGATTAAATACAGTACATGGAAGGCCCTGGAAGATGATCACGCATCTTGGGCATAAGGAAAATTACAAGGTGCCATGACTGGGGTATGGCCCAGATCTGGCAGCATGACTGGGAGGCGCCCCAGGGCTAGCAATCGCAATTTATAATGAGGAACGTAAGCATTCCTGTGTTCAATTTCAGATGGGTGCTACTCTTCCCAAAACACGTCCCCATGAAAGTGCATTATGGAGAACTGGGACTAATTTGACATACAATTTTTGAAGAAGTGACTCATGTTTCCCTGCCAAACAGCATGGCTGAAATACCCCCTGCTGAGGGGAAAAAACCTGGCCTCCTAAGGGAAGTATAGATTATGACACTATTCTACAATTAGACCTGTTTTGCAAAAGCAAGGGTATATTGTTTGAAGTCCACTATGTGAAAATTTTCTTTTATCTAAGGAATAATTCTCAGCTATGTCAGGCCTGTACCCCTTACCCTACTCAGTCCTCCTCAAGACTACCTTCACATTGGGATTCCCTGTGTCTTCTACCTCCACCAATGCCAACAAGGGCTCCTCAGCTCCTATACCCCAACAGGAGCCAGGGAAGGCTGAGATGGCCAAGACGTCTCAAGCTAATAGGATGCCCAGATTCTGCCCCCTACATTCAGTAGGAGAATTTAGTCCAACCAAGGTGCACACCCCCTTCTCACTTTGTGACTTAAAGCAAAATAAGGCAGACTTAGGAAAGTTTTTAGATGACCCAAACAAGTACATAGATGTTCTGCAGGGTCTGGGTCAGTACTTTGAATTAGACTGGAAAGATATCATGTTATTGCTTAATCAAATCCTAACCAGCAATAAAAGCGAGGCTGCTTTAGCAGCGGCTCAACAGCTTGGGGACACCTGGTGCCTAGTCAAGTACATAACCTAATGACACCAGAAGAAAAGGGTAGATTTCCTACAGGTAGACAAGCAGTCCCTAGCATGGAACCTCACTGAGATCGTGATTCAGAACAGGGGGACTGGAGCTGTAGGCATTTCTTGACCTGCATACTTGAGGGATTAAGGTGAACTAGGAAGTAACCCATTGATTATGCAAAGTTATCCACCATAACTCAGGGAATGAAACGCAACAGCATTCCTTCAGTGACTGCAGGAGGCATTATGAAAGTATACTGCCCTGTCACTAGACTCAATCAAGGGTCAGTTAATACTAAAGAACAAGTTTATTATGCAGTCAGCAGCAGATATTAGAAAGAAGCTCCAGAAGCTGGCCTTGTGGCCAGAACAAAGTCTAGAATCATTACTGAACCTGGCAACCTCAGTGTTTTATAGCAGAGACCAGGAGAAACAGGCTGAAAGGAACACGAGAGACCAGAGAAAAGCTGCAGCTCAATTATGGCCCTCAGGCAAGCAGACCCAAGGGGCTCAAGTGAGGCAAAGACTCAGGTTAGCCACCAGTCTGACAGAGCTTATTACCAGTGAGGTCTGAAGGGACATTTTATAAGAAATTGTTTTTAGAGGAATAGACCACCACCTCGTCCCTGCCCACTGTGCCAAGGGAATCACTGTAAAGCACACAGTCCCAGGGGACAAAGGTTCCCAGGGCCTACAATGTCTAACTAGATGACCCAACTGCAGGACTGAGGGTGCCTGTGGCTAGTGCCAGCATGGGTCACCCTTACAGAGCCCCAGGTAAAGCTGACCATAAAGGGCCAGGAGGTTAATCTCCTCCTGGACACTGGCATGGCCTTTTCAGTATAACTCTTCTGTCCTGAACAGTTGTCCTCTAAGTCTGTAACTGTCCAAGGAGCCCTAGGACAAGCAGTTCTCCTGATATTCCTCTCAGCCCCTAGGAGATACTTTATGGATGGCCCTTTCTTACTAATAATCTTGTATTAGACAAGGAAACAGCAGATTTAATAAAAAAAATACAACTTCCTTGGCTAAGTGCCAACAGGTTCTTATAACTTTACCTGAAGGACACCCTAGGGTAAAAGTGAAAGATTTGTTTTGCCCTGGAGACTTGGTGCTTCTTAAGTCTCTCCCCTAAGACTCTTCCCCTCTAGGCCCATCTAGGAAGGAGTATTTTCAGTTATTCTGTCTACCCCAACAGCAGTTAAGGTGGTGGGAATTGACTCATGGATTCGTCACTCGGTTAAAGCCGTGGACACCTCCTGAAGAAAGTCATAAACCCTCCACGCTGCAGCCTGAAGTTCTAAGAGATGACCCTTCATACACCTGCAAGCCATTGGAGGCTCTACGTCTGCTCTTCCTACAAGATCTCCAGGAAAGTAACTACTCATGAGTCTAATTTATATCCTGGCATTAACAGGACTAAAACTCTTAACTTTGCTATCTCTCAAACTCCAATTATTTTTTTCATGCGGGAGGGGGGATTGAAAAAATAGAAAAACTTGGTGCTGGCATTAGAAGAGTTACTACCTATATTCAGTTACTATAAGCTATCTCAGGAGTTAATTAATAACATACAAAGATTCCTAATTCTCTCTACAAAGGCAGCTCACTCTGCGAAGCAACTTTACTCTTTAGCTGCCATCACTCTTCAAAGTAGAAAAACCCTAAATCTGCTAACAGAGAAGGAGCCTGACTCTTTCTCAGAAGTGCTACTACTTTGTAAACCAATTAAGTGTTGTTTTAAACAAAATTAAATAACTCAGAAATCAATCAAACACAGGCCTAAAGAAATTCAAGAAACAGTATTGTGAATTTTGTTTACCAACTGACCATTCTGACTATATCATCTTCTAGGCCTGTTTATAACCATTCTATATTTGTTGGCCTCTGGGCTTTTCATCTTTAACCTTCTTGTCACATTCGTTTCTTCAATAATAATAAGGCCACAAATAAACCTGCAACTGGTACTCCAGATGTCCTTGGCTCATGATCTCTATTACAGACCATAGGAACAAACTGCACCCCTGAAAGGCTCCCCTCTGGAGGAAACCTCAACTGTAGGAATCCTTCTATGCCCCAATTCAGCAGGAAATAGCTAAAGAGAAATAGACCCCCATGTTCCAACAGCAGTTGGACTTTTCTGCTCAGAGAGGGTACTCAGGGAATGTATTCTCTTCCCGGGTACACAAGAGGACATGGTTTCAAAGGCAAGAAGTTCCCAGAACCATACCTCCAACCACTTCTCCATCCAGGAGCTTAGAGATCTTTGTTTAACTTTCATGCACCTGGAAGATAGACTGCCCAGGTGAGCTTCTTTTGTCTAGAAAGCCTGCCAGAAGCTATAGGAGGACTCTGGGCCAAACAACAAATCAAAGGTCAGAATCAACCATTCATCACTCCAGCAGAAGTTTAAAGAAACTCCTTTTATTGGACAGAAAACTTGAATAGGGAGGGAATAACACCCTTCTCCCACATCTGGGTGGACTCCATTTCCGGACGCCCTCTCATGACAATGTGAGAGCTTATTTTCTCTCTTTCTTTCTCCTTTTTCTCTCTCTCTCTGCCTAGATAAATCAATTTCTGAAAAACCCTTTGGGGTCTGATATTTACATAAATGAGCCCAGCATGCCCGGCAGTGTCCTCTCCCCCATTCTTGGGTGAGTGAGGGACCAAGGGCCTGGAAGAACACATTCTATCTGGGATCTGAGCCTCCCTGGAGTCCTGCAACCCAGTCTCAGTAGCTATCATACAAATCAGATATTTATGTCTGCCTAGCAAATTAATTTTTCTATCCTGTAGGCAGAGCTGGACAATGGGCATATTAGTTAGACAACTAGCCAGAGTACCAAGCTATGAGGTAGTCTAAACAGCTTTGGAATAAACTGGAAGTGTGGTCCCACTTAGTCAGCTCAGCTTTCTGCACATGACTCCTTATGTAAGGGACCAAATGGAAATTGGATCCACTTCTGATTCAATAGGCTGGTACTTAGTAGAGATTTATTGAATGTGAAAGTTCTCTTTCTACTGAAACTTTTGGTTGAAATAAAAATCATTTCTTCAGAAAACCAAATGCCACATGTTTTCTCTTATAAGGAGGGGCTAAAAGTCAGTACAGCAAACCCTCATGACACAAGTTTGCCTAGGTAACCAACCTGTACACGTACTACTGAACCTAAAATAAAAGTTAAAAACAAAATCAGTTTTTGCCAGCATTAATCTATCTCTTTTGAGTCCTTTTTTAAAACTTCTATTTTAGGTTTGAGGGTGCATGAAAAGGTTTGCTACATAGGTAAATACTTGTCATGAGAATTTGTTATATAGGTTGTTTCCATTGTTCAGGTATTAAACACAACACACAATAGTTATCTTTTCTCACTCTCCCTTCTCCCACTCTCCCCCATCAAATAAACGTCTATGTTGCATTGTGGACTTACAGATGGAATTCCAAACTCTGAGACTTCCTAATCTCTTAAGGCGTGTGGAAGTAACCATTTGCTTCTGACTCTTCACCTTCTCTTATCCTTTTTCTTTCCTCTATCCTAGGCCTCATGACTTAAAATATGTTAATACCTTAATTCAAATAAAATGCAGATGCCTAAAAGTCTGCTGTAGGATGGCAATGGTGGATGGTGGCACATTTAAAATCAACCTTTTCCTGACATGCTTGACATCATTTAATAGCACCATTAATTTAATGTTAATCTAATCTAAGGCATTAATTTACAATTTTGATTCTCTCAAAATACCTAAAGTCAATCATGCATTTCTGGCTTAGAATCCTTTCTGACATTTTAAGAGGATTTGACGATTTAGTGTTAACATAGTGCTAAAAGCAATGTTCAAATATGAGAATCTGTGTTAATTTCAAGGCCTAATTTTTAAATAAACAAATTATTTCCCACTTTATCATGATACCCCTTATGTATCTCTCACTAACTTGAGGCCTCAGTGGAGACTTGTGCTAGGATCCAGCATTCTGTCTGACATATTGCTGGTACTTAACTGCAGAGTGGAGCAGGTACCAAGTGGGTTGAGGTTGGTGTGGCATTGGACATGGCTGGGATTTAGTTGAGGTTTATTGAAAGTGAAAGTTCTATTTTCAGTATATACTAGCAATTTTATGTAACTGCCTTTAAATGTGGATTACAAATAGACTTAAGGAGTTAGTGAATTCAACGGAAGAGTTAGCTTAAATTCTTAATGTGTGAAACTAACACTGTCACTGTGAGAAACACATCTTCCTTTTTTTTGTTAAGGATACGATTTCAATATTGATTCAGTTCCACATCTGAGAGGATATTGATGGAGTTTCAGCCTACACTACAAGACAATATTATAATGTATTCCTTAAGTATTTGGATTTTCACTTTTGTCAAAATATATGAAATGATCATCAGGCCAGCTAATGACATGTTCTGTCTGCTTACTGTGGGTAAACAAAAAACAAAAGCACAACAAAAAAATGAATAATGCTCCTTTTGACATATTTGCTTTATGTGTCTTTCAATGACTTATCCCAATTTGAGATTATCTTTAATTTCTAAGGAGATGATGATCTTTGCTTTTTGTGAGAGAACTGCATCTCAATATCTTTGTATGGAGTCAAGTGTGTGTGTATATTTCTATGTACAGACACACTTGATATATATTTATATATAAATTATGTATATTTATGTTTATATATAAATTACATATATATATTTAAATAAATATATATTTCCCCCCTGTGTAGCCATCACACAGTGAGGCAATTGCTGTCTTTCTAGGAGCCATTATTTACTATTAGCTGCAGTGCAAAGTGTGCTTTTCTATATTATCTGGTATACTAATTAAATTGAATGGGGTAGTGAGAACAAATTCACTGTGCTGTCACTAATGACCCAGTGAATTAGCAGTGATAAGAAAGACACATTTAAAGATAAATGTCTTGTTTTAATTGCACTATTGTAGCATTTGAATAAAGAGAATGACATTTCTTTCAAATTGTCTGTAAGTAAAGTCTGTCATTATATAAATGTAACATATCACCTATGTCTTCAGACTAACTAAAGTTTAATAAACACTTTCCCTTTGTTGATTATATACATTTGGGGACTGTAAAATTAGTGCTGCTAGTGTAATTCTGAATTAGTATTGATACAAATTACAGTTGTTA
The DNA here is from genome assembly GCF_049354715.1 of Callithrix jacchus. Lineage (NCBI taxonomy): Eukaryota > Metazoa > Chordata > Mammalia > Primates > Cebidae > Callithrix > Callithrix jacchus. The sequence goes on along the minus strand of NC_133524.1, from coordinate 58,121,204 downwards.
TACCACTGAAAAATTAGGCAATATGGAAGCTTTAGAATTAAATTAGAAAAGATAGTTTATACATACTTTTTAAAAAGTAGAAGCACCAATTAAAAACAACTACAATCTATAGTCAAGAGCTCATGACAAAATATATATACAAATAACATATCATTCAAGAATGTGGGTTCTCTAAAGGGGAAGTTTGTTTGCCTTTTGCCAGCTTTATCTTCAGTACCTAGAAGAATGGCTGGCCCATAAGGTTTCTTAATAAATATTTGTTGAGTGAATAGAAGTTATAAGCATTATCCTATGACCCATCTCCTCATGAGTACTTAAAGCTCATTTACACACTACTTACTGGCTTAGTTCATTAGAAAAGGGATTAAAATATAATATTAAAAATCTACCTATATTCATGCCATGGTCCCAATGCCTCTTCTCAAATATTAAGCAGTATTATTTTATGTTACAAATTTGAGAACTTAGGTTCTAAGAAGTTAGAAAAGTAAGGCATGGTGGCTCATGCATGTAAGCCCAGCACTTTGGGAGGCTGAGGCAGGTGGATCACAAGGTGAGGAGTTCAAGACCAGCCTGGCCAACATGGTGAAACCCCATCTCTACTAAAAATACAAAAGTTAGTCAGGAGTGGTGGTGGGTGCATGGAATCCCAGTGACTCAAGTGAGGCAGGGGAATCACTTGAACCTGGGTGGTGGAGGTTTCAGTGAGCCGAGGTTGTGCCACTGTACTTCAGCCTGGGTGACAGAGTGAGACTCAATCTTAAAAGAAAAAATGTTTTAAAAAGTGGCCACTATCACATGCCTGTGAAATCACACAGCTAATCTGTGGTCCTCTCATAACTTTCAGCTGTTACCTCTGTGCACACAATCCCTGATACACAGCTAGAAGTAACACTTTCTTGGCTCTATTTGTATAACAAATAGAATCAGAACATTACATTATTAATGTAAGAAATTAATAGGTGTAGGGAATCCATGAGCCCCACACATTGGGTGCCAGAATGTAGGGATCCATGAACTTCATGTTGGGCCCCAAATTGTAGAGAGCCAGCCCTATATCACCCGGGGAAACTTCAAGTTTGGTGGTGACAAAAGAATGAGGAAAGACAGATTAAGAGAGATAGTGGGACCAGGGGCCATCACGCTATTACTTTGGAGGAAACAGTGAAGGCTTCGAGCTCTGATCATCCACACTATTTACTGATTACAATCACTTTGATCTATAGGGTAGGATGGAGTGATGATGGAGTGATTCAGTAAGCTGGAAGTGAATCAGTGAGCTGGAACTGGTGTGTCATCCTAAGGACTGATAACAGTGGCAGTTTGGGAGTTTCACAAAACAAGAACATGTGGTTATCTTTAACTTATTATCTATGTGCAGCTTGTGGAACTCGGGCCTTACAAGGAGCCTACAAGTCTGGCTACATCATAGTGCTATGAAGGGGTTTTACATCCTTGAACACAGTGTTTATGGCAACAGAGCCGAGGTCACCCTGCACCAAAACATGAGGCATGGAGAGACCTTCCTCCTCAGAGGCCTCCCATGGCCTTCCTCAGTTTGTTGTTCCTTGTTTATATGTTACTCATAACCAATTTATGTAGGCACTCTGTAAATCCTTTCTCCTCTGCTGTTTTTCCCAATAAATAGGTGTAATAGTACTGTATGCTAGCTTAGTATTATTGAAATTTTATACAATAATAAAACAGCAGTAGTTTGCAATAAGCAGTTGACTACCAGGGCATTGTGAAAAGAGACTTTATTTATTTATTTATTTTATTTTTTTAATTGCATTTTAGATTTTGGGGTACATGTGCAGAACATGCAAGACAGTTGCATAGGTACACACATGGCAGTGTGTTTTGCTGCCTTCCTCCTCTTCACCCACATTTGGCATTTCTCCCCAGGCTATCCCTCCACATCTCCCCCACTGCTGTCCCTCCCCTATTCCCCCCAATAGACCCCAGTATTTAGTACTCTCTTCCCTGTGTCCATGTGTTGTCATTTTTTATCACCCGCCTATGAGTGAGAATATGCGGTATTTCATTTTCTGTTTTTGTGTCAGTTTGCTGAGAATGATGTTCTCCAGATTCATCCATGTCCCTACAAATGGCACGAACTCATCATTTTTGATTGCTGCATTATAAATGCCAATGTCTAGAGCACACTTCACAAATAGAAAAATTATAATTATTATTTTATCAATCTGCTAACAAAAAAGCCAGCCTTGATGGAGAGGAATTTCTTTTATCTGAATTGATTTGAGACCCTAGTTTTGCTATGTTGTGTTGTATCTCTGCTAAAGGACTGATCTCTACCAGAAACCTTCCATTCTCCTGGCAGAAGGAAAGAGATGTAACAGGAACACCCAATGGTTTTTTAAAATTTCTATGAGTACACGACGTACATCACTTCCATTCCCATTCTATTAGCCAGGGCAAATCATATCGTCAGGCTCAACTCCAGTGAAGCAATGTGGTATATTCATTCCCATAGGTACTAAGAGTCAAATGGCAATAGGAGGTGAGGTAGGATTCATTTTATGGAAAAGAGGTGTGTGAGTTATTAGAAACACAATACATTCCACTACTCCATCTGTATTTGTTTCCTAGGGATGCCTAACAAAATACCGTGAGCTGGGTGGCTTAAAATAAGTTTGTTTTATTACTGTTCTGGAGGTCAAAAGTCAGAAATTATAGTGTTAACCAGGTCCTGTTACCTCTAAGACTATGGGTAAATTTCTTCCTTACCTTCAGTGGTGGTTATTAATCCTTAGCATCTTTTGGCTTGCAGCTGCATCACTCCAATCTCTCCTTCTCACATGGCATTCTCCCTGTGTGTTGCTCTCCATATGACATTTTCCTCTTCTTATGAGGACACCAGTCTTATTGGATTAGGGGCCCATTCTATTCTAATATGACTTCATCTGAATTTGATTCCATTTTAGTAGCATCTATTTCCAAATAAGGTCACATTTATAGGTGCCAGGTTTAGGACTTAAGCATATATTTTGTGGAGACAATTTATCCCATTACACTGTCTTGGACTACTTCTCACCTCTTGTAATATATCCAGGATCTTCTGCACATTTTCCTTCTAATATACATACTTTGTTCTGCTATCTCTAATTTCTGGCTTTATTGTAGATTGATATCTTATTTTCAACTCTGCCAGTGTCTTCAATTTGATAGTCTAATTGGACAGTGTTGATCAAACTATAACCATTTAGTTAAATTTATTCTTATCCTTACATAATCTAACAGGACTTGATGCAAGATAGATCAACGAATTTTAATAGAATATGGAAAGTACACTGACATAATTTCAGATTCCTCATTGAAACCAATCTTTTAAAATCTACCATTTGTCTAGTTTTGGTTATGTCAAATAATAATATTTATAGTTATCTGGCAAGGCTAGTAAAATAATTATTTTCCCAATTGTACTATCTGTGTAAGGCTGGATTTTCATCATATATTTCCATCAAAAGGGCATATTGCAACAGATTAAATGCAGAAGCATATATGAGAAACCAACTGTCTTATATTAAGCACAGTATTTAAAAAGCTGTGCCATAAGAAAAGGAAAACAGTACACTTTTGTGACTTTTTTATAAAAAGTATATATTTTAAATAAAATATGTTCTTATGTTAACACATAGCAGGTTTACTACTGTTATTTTAAATAAGGTAATAAATTTTTTTTATTTTTAATTATTTTTTATTGCATTTTAGGTTTTGGGGTACATGTGCAGAGCATGCAATACAGTTGCGTAGGTACACACATGGCAGTGTGTTTTGTTTGCTTTCTCCCCTTCACCCACATTTGGCATTTCTCCCCAGGCTATCCCTCCCCACCTCCCCCTCCCACTGGCCCTCCCCTTTTCCTCCAATAGACCCCAGTGTTTAGTACTCCCCTCTCTATGTCCATGTGTTCTCATTTTTCATCACCCGCCTATGAGTGAGAATATGCGGTATTTCATTTTCTGTTCTTGTGTCAGTTTGCTGAGAATGATGTTCTCCAGATTCATCCATGTCCCTACAAATGACACGAACTCATCATTTCTGATTGCTGCATAATATTCCATGGTGTATATGTGCCACATTCAATAGTTCAGTTTTAATCTCTTATGTGGTAAATACAGATAGATATAACCTGTATAAATAAAGAAAAGTTGTTGGTATCATCAATATCAAAAAAGTTTGAGAGTCACTGATGTGGAAAATCAATGGGGCATTTGGCATGAGTTGGGACTGGTAGCCTTTCCTCTTAATAGAAATGATAGAAATTTTTAGGCCAAAGTATTCACCACCAAAAATGGAAATCTTTCTACAACTCTTTCATTCAATCCTCCTTCCCCTTTTAAATAAGGGATAAGGTATCCTGTTTTCTATGTAGGATCTTCCTCTACTTGTGTCCTGAAACCAGCAGACTGCCATAGGCCTGGGCGATTGCTTGTCCCTTCTCTCCTTTATCTTGCTTAACCCATCCTTCTCTACCAGCTGTACTCTTACCACCCTTTACATGAGTTTCATTCGTTCACATTGAAAATAATGGAGACTTTTACATTCTCATAGTCATATGCACCCCAAGATTTTGTTGTATTAGTGAAAACAGTGCTAGACAAATCGAACATATTAGTGAATGTCGACTGTTATTTTCTACTTTGTTGCTTCAACAAGAAACCTGGGTGCCATTCTTAAAATCTCCAATTCCCTAACACCTTCCCATTTACATCCAATTAATCATAAAATTTTAGTAATTTTTCTGACTGAAGATTACTAAAATCTACTCATGTACCACCACTGGCATTACTGCAACCTTGATCACATGTTTGAGCTGAACATAACCCCACCAACTAATTTTACTAGTCTATTCCTGCTCCTTCCTAGCCCTTTTCTATAGTACAGCCCAAACTGTTATGAACAACAATCTGATCATGTAGCCATTATTCACAAAGCCCATAAATGTCTCACTCATTAAGGCTAGTGGAGGGTTGAGCTCTTCCAATATGCAGACAAAGAGAAGAGAGACACTGGAAGCCACTGTTGCTGATCTGCTGTACTATTCCCCCAGAGAGAGAAGTAAAGAAAGCATCTGATTTGATCCATAATCTCAGCATAAGTTTTCTTAGATCTGAGGAGGAGAATCTGTCTTATATTATTATTTTTTGATTATTTTTTCAAGGAAGTTCAGAAACTCTGGATGGGAGCTTGGAATAATTATGGGAAGTTAAAATAGAAACACTCAGATAATCAGGTGGAAGGATGTGGTCTAGGGAAATAAGAAAGTTAAAGGTTAATTATATTATCTTTTTTCAATATTCTTGCTCAATGATAGGGATTGCCATTGTCACTGTGGAGAAAACTTAAATTGAAAGTTTTATTTCTAATTTTTATTTGGTTACATGCTTGCATTGTGAAAAAAAAAGCAGAATTTAGAAAGGTTTTTCAGCTGAGAATTGTACCTAGAGCTTTGTGTCCACTCAAGAGAAATACTTCAGAATAAAATAGACCAAAGTGTTTGACTTCCTGGCATACATTTCTAACAATTAAATTGGGCTACCTTAACAAGCCATTTCAAAGACATTTTCTATTTGAAGCAGTCTGCCCCCTTAGTGTGAGAGGATGTCGCTGATTATCTGTCAATAAACAAGGAAAGTACTTTCAGATGGTCTGACTTGGATGGAAAACCTGGCTCTGGGAGAGAGAAAATGCTTTGAGGCTAAGAGGCAAAGGCATGGGACAAAGGCAGGAGCAGGAAATTTAGAGCATACAATGAACTGGAAAAAATCCAAACAAGGTGCAGTGGGAAAGTACTGATGACATTATTTATTCTGGGAACACTGGCCCCTTCTCTAGGTGAAAGACTGAACCCACTTACCTCATCAAAACAAGCCAAGATTGTGTGCTTCTCAGGGAAATGTCACACTAAAGGTACACTAACTAAATCCCTTTTATTATGAAAGTCTTGAATATTTTCTGTAGCCCTTGGTTTTCTAAAGCAGAATTTAGAGAAGAGATCCTGAGACATTATCAAAGAAAAATTGAACTTTATGGTGTTAAACAGGCAAAGAAGACTTTAATCAAAGCCCTAGCAATAAGCAAGACTGAACTCAACTCTCCTGGAACAAAAATGAAAAGGGTTCTTTAAGCACTGGGGTGAGCTGGTGGAAAGTACTGAAGGATGAAATCTAGGAGATAGGGGCACTCCCACGTTTAAAGGCTACGTTTTACAGGATGGCTCCAGGTTCTTGGGAAAGACCTTTCTGGGTTGTAAAAGTGACTTTTTAAAAGGCTTACTTCTCAAAAGGGAAGAGAAAAAGTTTATAACTGGCAGTTTTTCTGAAAAAAAAAAAAACTCTAAGAAGAAAAGGGTGGTCAGGGAAAGAAGCTTGCATTTTAGTGAAGCTGAATGGAATGCTTAGGACTTCTTTGCCAACACAGGTTACAACTAAGCTGATGTGTTTAAGACGACAGTGAGATTAAAGATCCAAATCATTGCTTCTCTACTAGTAACAGAAAAGTCTTCAATAATATGTAGTATAATATGTAATATAAAATATAATAAATGATAAATAAGATGAATAAATAACTGGCTTAAATAATAAAAGGAATATATTGGTTCAAGTAACTGAAACTTCCAGGTAAAGTTTATGAATGATTTCATCCACACAGAAAAAGTTTCTTTTTTTTAAGGAGTATTTTAATTTTAATTGTATTTAATATTTCCATAAGTCATTGGTGTACAGGTGATATTTGGTTACATATTAAGTTTTTAACTGGTGATTTGTGAGATTCTGGTGCAATTATCACCCGAGCAGTATACCCTGCACCATATTTTTAGTTTTTTATCCCTCACCTGCCTCCCACTCTTCCCCTCAAGTCCCCACAGTCTATTATATAATTCTTATACCTTGGTGTCTTCATAGCTTAACTCCCACACATCAGTGAGAACATATGATGTTTGGTTTTTCATTCCTGAGTTACTTCACTTAGAATAGTAGTCTCGAGTCTCATCCAGGTCACTGTAATTGCTGTCAATTCATTCTTTTTTATAGCTGTGTAGTATTCCATCATATATACATACCACAATTTTGTATCTACTCATTGATTGATGGGTATTTGGGTTGGTTCTACGATTTTGCAATTGTGAATTGTGCTGCTATAAACACCTGTGTGCAGGTATCTTTTTTGTATAATGACTTCTTTTCCTTTGGGTAAAGAAGTCTAGTGGCATTGCCACTAGTGGCATTGCTGGATCAAATGGTAGCTCTACCTTTAGTTCTTTAGTAAGTCTCCATATTGTTTTTTATAGTGGCTGTACTAGTCCACTACATTTCCAACAGCAGTGTAGAAGTGTTTCCTGATCACTGCATCCATGCCAATGTCTACTATTTTTAAATTTTTTTATTATGACCAGTCTAGCAAGAGTAAGGTGATATAGCATTGTGGTTTTGGTTTGTATTTCCCTGATCACTAGTAATGTTGGGCATTTTTTCATATGTTTGTTGGCCATTTGTATATCTTATTTTGAGAATTATTTATTCATGTTTTCAGCTCAATTTTTGATGGGATTTTTTGTTTTCTTCTTATTGATTTGTTTGGGTTCATTGAAGATTCTGGATATTAGTCCTTTGTCAGATGTATAGATTGTGAAGATTTTCTTTCATTGTATGGGTTGTCTTTTTACTCTGCTGACTATTCCTTTTGCATATAAAAGCTCTTTACTTTAATTACATCCAAACTATTTGTCTTTGTTTTGATTGCATTTGGTTTGTGGTTCTTGGTCATAAAATGCTTGCCTAAGCCAACGTCTAGAAGGGTTTTTACAATGTTATCTTCAAGAATATTTATAGTTTTAGGTCCTTAAGCCACCTTGAGTTGATCTTTTTTTTTGAGACTAATTCTCTCTCTGTTTCTAGGCTGGAATGCAGTGGCACAATCCTGGCTCACTGCCACCTCCACCTCCCTGGTTCAAGCGAGTCTCCTGCCTCAGCCTTCTGAGTAACTAGGACTAAGGGTGTGTGCCACCATACCCAGCTAATTTTTGTATTTACAATTTTTTAGTAGAGATGGGGTTTCACCATGTTGACCAGGATGATCTCGATCTCTTGATCTCATGATCTGCCCACCTTGGCCTCCCAAAGTGCTGGGATTACAGATGTGAGCCACCACACACCGCCTTTGAGTTGATTTTTATGTAAGGTGAGAGATGAGGATCCAGTTTCATTCTCCTACATTTGGCTAGCCAATTATCACAGCAACATTTGTTGAAAAGGGTGTCCTTTTTCCACTTTATGTTATGTTTGTTTTGTTGAAGATCAGTTGGCTGTAAGTATTTGGGTTTATTTCTGTGTTCTCTATTCTGTTCCATTGGTCTACATGACAATTATTTTATACCAGTACTGTGCTGTTTTGGTGAATATGTCCTTATAGTATAGTTTGAAATCATTTTTTTTCCTCAATCTTGCTTTGACTATGTGGACTCTTTTTTGATTCCATATGAATTTTGAATTTTCTTTTAATTCTGTGAAGAGTGATGGTGGTATTTAATGGGGATTGCACTGAATTTGTAGATTGCTTTTGGCAGTATAGTCATTTTCACAGTATTGATTCTACCCATCCATGACCATGGGATGTGTTTCCATTTGTTTGTGTCAACTATAATTTCTTTCAGCATTGTTTTATAGTTTTCTTTGTAGAGGTCTTTTGACTCCTTGGTTAGGTTTATTTATAAGTATTTTATTTTATTTTTTTTTGCAGCTATTGTGAAAGGGATTGAGTTCTTGATTTGATTCTCTACTTGTTCACTGTTGGTGTATTAAAGAATGACTTATTTTTATACCTTAACCTTGTATCTGGAAACTTTGCTGAATTATTTTACCAGTTTGGGGAGCTTTCTGGAGGTGTCTTTAGCGTTTTCAGGGTAAATGATTTTATCATCAGCAGACAGTGACAGTTGGACTTCCTCTTCACTGATTTGGATGCCCTTTATTTCTTTCTCTTGTCTGATTTTTTTGGCCAGGACTTCCAGTAGTATGTTGAAGAGGAGTGATAACACTAGGCATCCTTGTCTTGTCCTCAGAGAGAATACTTTCAACTTTTCCCCATTGAATATTATGTTGCCTGTGGGCTTATCACAAATTACTTTTATTGAGGTATATCCTTTGTATGCTGATTTTGCTGAGAGTTTTAATTGTAAAGATGCTGGATGTTATCAAATGTTTTTTCAACATCTATTGAGATTATTGATATGGTTTGGCTATGTCCCCACCGAAATCTTGACTTGAATTGTATCTCCCAGAATTACCACCTGTTGTGGGAGGATCCTGGGTGAGGTAATTAAATCATCGGGACTGGTCTTTCCAGTGCTATTCTTGTGATAGTGAATAAGTCTCACAAGACATGATGGGTTTATCAGGGGGTTTCCACTGTTGCTTCTTCCTCATTTTCTCTTACCACAGGAAAGGTCATGTAAGAAGTGCCTTTCACCTCTCGCTATGATTCTGAAGCCTCCCCAGCCATGAGGAACTATAAGTCAAATTAAACCTCTTTTTCTTTCCAGTATTGTGTATGTCTTTATCAGCAGTTTGAAAATAGGCTAATACAGTAAATTAGTACCAGAAGTGAAGTGTTGCTGAAAAGATACTCAAAAAATTGGAAGCGACTTTGAAACTGGGTAACAGGGAAGGGTTGGACCTGCTTGGAGGGGTCAGAAGAAGAGAGGAAAATGTGGGAAAGTTTGGAACTTACTGGAGACTTGTTGAATGGCTTTGCTTAATATGCTGATTGTGATATGGATGATTAGGTCCAGGCTGAGGTCGTCTCAGGTAGAGATGAGGAACTTGTTGGCAACTGGAGAAAAGTGAACTCTTATTATGTTTTAGCAAAGAGACTGGCAGCATTTTACTCCTGACCTAGAGATTTGTAGAACTTCGAACTTACAAAAGATGATTTAGGGTATCTGATAGAAGAAATTGCTAAACAGCAAATCATTTAAGTGGTGACTTTGGTGGGTACTGTTAAAGGCATTTTGTTTTATAAGGGAAAGAGCATAAAACTTAAGAAAATTTGCAGCCTGGCTATGCAATAGAAAAAAAAACCCGTTTTCTGAAAAGAAATTCAAGTAAGCTGCAGAAATTTACATAGATAGCAAGGAACCTAATGTTAATCCTCAAGACCGTGGTGAAAATGTCTCCAGGCCATGTCAGAGACCTTCACAACAGCCCTTTCCATTACAGGTACAGAGGTTCAGGAGGAAAAAGTGATTTCGTGGGCCAGGCCCATGGTCTCCAAGCTGTGTGCAGCTTAGGGACTTGGTCCCCTATTTCCCAGCCACTCCAGTGGTGACTGAAAGGGGCCAATGCACAGCTCAGTCTGTGGCTTCAGAGAGTGCAAGCCCCAAGTCTTGGCAGCTTCCACATGGTGTCAAGCCTGCAGGTGCCCAAAAGTCAAGAATTGAGGTTTGGAAACATCCGCCAAGATTTCAGAAGATGTATGGAAATGCCTGGATGCCCAGGCAAAAGTAAGCTTCAGTGGCAGGGCTCTCATGGAGAACCTCTACTAGGGCAGTGCAGAAGGGAAATGTGGAGTCCCTACCAGGTGGAGTCCTTACTGGGTCACTGCCTAGTGGAGCTGTGAGGAGAAGGCCACTGTCCTTCAGATCCCAGAATTGTAGATCCACCAAAATCTTACACTGTGGGCCTGGAAAAGCTGCAGACACTTAGTGCCTGTCCTTTAAAGCAGCTGGAAGGGAGGCTGTACCTTGCAATGCCACAGGGGTGGAGCTGCCCAAGACCATGGTAATCTACCTCTTGCATCACCGTGAACTAGATATAAAACCTGGAGTCAAAGGATATCATTTTGGAGCTTCAAAATTTGACTACTCTGCTGGATTTTGGAGTAACTAGCTTGCTTTTGATTTTACAGGCTCATAGGTTCAAGGGACTTGACTTGTCTCAGATGAGATTTTAAACTGTGGACTTTTGGGTTAATGCTGAAATGAGTTAAGACTTTGGGGGACTGGTGGGAAGTCATGATTGATTTTAAAATTGGAGAACATGAGATTTGGAGGAGCCAGGGGTGGAAGAATATGGTTTGGCTCTGTTCCCACTCAAACCTCAACTTGAATGGTATCTCCCGGATTTCCAATGTGTTGTGAGAGAGACCCATGGGGAGGTAATTGAATCAAGGGGGCCTGTCTTTTCTATGCTATTCTTGTGATAGTGAGTAAGCCTCATGAGATCTGCTGAATTTATCAGAAGTTTCTACTTTTGCTTCTTTCTCATTTTCTCTTGCTGCTGACATGTGAGAAGTGCCTTTTACCTTCTGCCATAATTCTGAGGCCTCCCCAGCCATGTGGAACTGTAAATCCAATTAAAACTCTTTTTCTTCCCAGTCTCAAGTATGCCTTTATCAGCAGCGTAAAAACAAACTAATACAATGATCACATGATTTTTGTTTTAAATTCTGTTTGTGTGATCTATCACATTTATTCACTTGTGTATGTTAAACCATATCGGCATCCCTGGCATACAACCTACTCTATCATGGCGGATCATGTTTTTGGTATGTTGTTGGATTTAGTTAGCTAGTCTTTTGTTAAGAATTTTAGCATCTGTGTTCATCAAGGTTATCAGCTTGTAGTTTTTTTTTTTTTTTTTTTGGTTATGCCCTTTAATGGTTTTGGTATTAGGGTGATGCTGGCTTCACAGAATGAATTAGGGATGGTACATTTTTTTCTATCTTGTGGAATAGTGTCAAAAGGATTGGTACCAATTCTTCTTTGAATGTCTGATAGAATTCTACTGTGAATCCATTTGGTCCTGTATGTTTTTTTGTTGGTAATTTTAAAATTATCATTTCTATCTCATTACTTGTTCTTGGTCTGTTCGAGGTATCTAACTACTCCCAGTTTAAGCTGTGAGGGTTCTATTTTTCCAGAAATTTATCCATCTCTTCTAGGTTTTCTAGTTTATGCATGTAAACGTGTCCATAGTAGCCTTGAATGATCTTTTGTATTTCATTGGTATCAGTTGTAATTTATCCTGTTTCATTTCTTAATGAGGTTATTTGAATTTTCTCTCTTCTTGATTAATCTTGCTAATGGTCTATCAATTATATTTATCTCTTTAAAGAACTAGATTTTTGTCTTATTTATCTTTTGTGTTGCTTTCTTGTTTGTTTGTTTCAATTTCATTTAGTTCTGCTCTGATCTTGCTTATTTCCTTTCTGCAAATGTTGGATAACATCCTCTATATATATCTGTTGTCTATTTTTTCCAAGGTATAGTTTAAACCTACTTTTTCTTTGCTGACTTTCTGTTTTGATGACCTGTCTAGTGCTGTCAGTGAATTATTGAAGTCCCTCATTATTATTGTGTTGCTGGTCTATGAGTAATCAGTTTACAGATTTTGGAGCTCCAGTATTAGGTGCATATATGTTTGAGATTGTGACATTTTTTGTTATTGAACAAGGGCTTTTACCATTGTGTAATATCCCATTTTGTCTCTTTTAACTGCTGCTGCTTTAAAGTTGGTTTTGTCTGATATAAGAATAGCTATCCCTGCTCACTGCATGAAATGCCTTTTTCTACCCCTTTAAGTTGATGTGAGTCCTAATGTGTTAGGTGAGTCTCCTGAAGGCAGTAGATAGTTAATCGGTGAGTTCTTATCCATTCTGTGGTTCTGTATCTTTTTACTGGAACATTTAGGCCATTTACATTCAATGTTAGTATTGAAATGTGAAGTACGATTGCATTCCTCATGCTATTTGATGCCTGTATAGTTTTTGTTTGTTTTCTGTTTTTACTTTTTATCTTGTATTTTTGTTTTATACATCTTGTGTGATTTATGCTTTAAAAAGGTTCTGTTTTGGAATAATTTTGGGATTCGTTTCACGTTTTAGAGTTTCTTTTAGCAGTTCCTGTAGTAGTGGCTTGGTAGTGGAAAATTCTCTCAGCAATTGTTTGTCTGAAAAAGATTGTATCTTTTCTACATATCTTATGCTTAGTTTTGCTGGATACGAAATTATTGGCCGATAATTATTTGTTTGAGAAGGTTAAAGATTGGGCCCCATTTCCCTCTGGCTTTTAGATTTTCTGCTGAGAAATCTGCTGTTAATCAGATAGGTTTTCCTTCCTAGATTACCTTGTGGTTTTGTCTCACAGCTCTTAAGATTCTTTTCTTTATCTTAACTTTGGGTAACCTGATGACAATATGCCTAGGTGATAATCATTTTGCAATAAATTTCCCAGGTGTTCTTTGTGCTTCATGTATTTGAATGTCTAGGTCTCTAGCAAAGCCAAGGAAGTTTTCCTCGATTATTCCCTCAATTAGTTTCTGAAGGTTTTAGAATTCTCTTCTTCCTCAGGAACACCAATTATTCTTAGGTTTGGTCATTTAACATAATCCCAAATGTTTTGGAGGATTTGTTTATATTTTCTTATTCTTTGTCTTTGTTGGATGGGGCTAATTTGAAGACCTTGTCTTTGAGCTCTGAATTTCTTTCTTCTACTATTTAATTCTATTGCGGAGACTTTCCAGAGTATTTTGCATTGCCATAATTGTGTCCAATGATTCCTGAATTTTTGGTTGTGTTTTCTTGAAGCATCTATTTTCTTCAATATTTTTCCCTTCACTTTTTGTATTGTTTTTTAAAAATTTCTTTGCACTGGGCTTCATTTTCCTCTGATGCATCCCTGATTAGTTAATAACCTCCTGAATTCTTTTTCAGGTAAATCAGGGATTTATTCTTGGTTTGGATTCATTGCTCGTGAACTAGTGTGATTTTTCAGGGTGTTAAACAGCCTTTTTTTTGTCATACTACCAAAGTTGGTTTTCTGGTTCCTTCTCATTTGAGTAGGTTCTGTCAGAGAAAAGGTCTAGGGCTGAAGGCTGTTGTTCATATTATTTTGTCCCATGAGGTGTTTCCTTAATGTAGTACTCTACCCCCTTTCTTTTTATTTTTTAATGGATGTGGCTTCCTATGAGCTGAACTGTAGTGATTGCTGTCCCTCTTCTGGGTCTAGCCACTTACCCAGCTAGACCCATTTGGTAGCAAATCTACCCAGCTCTGGGCTAGTACTTGGGGTTGTCTGCACAGAGTCATGTGATGTAAACCCTCTATGGGTCTGTTAGTCATAAATACCAGCACATGTTCTGGTGGAGGTGGCAGGTGGGTGTAATGAACTCCATGAAAGTTCTTAGCTTTGGTGGCTTAATGCTCTATTTTTGTGATGGTTGGCCCCCTGACAGAAGGTGGCACTTTCCAGAGAGCATCAGCTATGGTAATATGGAGAAAGATCAGTCGTGAGTGGAGCTCTAGAACTACCAAGATTATAAACCCTCTGTCTTCACAGCTACCAGGGTGGTTAGGAAAAGACCATAATGTGGGGGCAGAACTAGCTGTGTGTGATCTCAGACTCTCCTTGGGTGGGTCTTGAAGCACCTGCTGTGGGGGCTGGGGATGTGGGTCCCAGGTCAATGGAGTTATGTACCTAGGAGGATTACGGCTGCCTCTGCTGAGTCATGCAAGTTGTCAATGAGATTGGGAAAAGCCAGCAGTCACAGGCTTTACACAGCTCCTGTGCAAACTTAAGGGCCAGTCTCACTCCCACTGTGTGTCCACAACAGCCCTGAGTCTGTTTCCAGGCAGTAGGTGAGCTGGGCTTGACAACTTTCCCATGCTACCTGCCTCCCAGCTGTGGAAGAAAAGAACTTGGTTCTTTTTCTGCCTGTGGAGTCTGCACACTGGATTTTTGCCCTCCCCTGTGTTCTGGTCAAGAGGCTTCCTGCTCTGTTCAAATTGTTACACAGTGCAGCTGGAGATTTTCTGCTTCCTGTGGTGTCTCCCCTGCGCTCCTCTGGCTGCCCTTTGAAGGGATCCCTGTGATGCCAGGAAGGAATGGCCTGCTTGGGGACCCAGCAACTTCCAGGTTCTTTCTGCTGCTTCATCTACCCCTGTATTTTGTTCAGCTCTCTAAATTGACTAAGCTCCAGGTAAAGTGGAAACCTTATCCTGAAAACATACCTTCATTTTCTTGAGTGTATGTGTTTGGGAGAGGAGGCTCTCTTTTTCCCAGTTCCACAGTTGGGCACTCACAATCTTTGGGGTTTCTCCCAGGTCCTACTGGAGCAGTCCACTTCCTTCAGAGGGTCTGTGGGTCCTCTTGGGATTTAGAAGCTTCTTTTTCCCAATATTTCCACTTTGTATCCTTGGACAGTGTATAGGAGATTCTCCAGTTGTAAGATGGCTGCCAGCAGTTTCCAGTGCTAAAATATTCTTTTTCACAACCAATAAGAAAAGACAGTTTTGAAAGCAACTCATGTAAAGGAAGAAAAAGTCTTTTATTTCCCAGAAGCCCAAATGTTTCTTGAAGTCCTGTTGGCTCTTGTTGAGTCACATGTTTATGCCTAAAGTGATTGCATGACCAGCGATATGGACTGTGCTGATCAAAGACTACATCTTGAGGTACTGGTGAGTGTTATTCTACCCAAAGGATTTGTCTGATAATAAACAAGTTTTGTGTAGTAGTTTGCTGGAGAAGCTATAACAAAGTATCACAAATTCTGTGGCTTAAACAGGAATTTATTCTCTTAAGTTCTGGAAGCTAAAAGTAGAAAATTGAGGCATCAGCTGGCTCTGCTAAAGCCTCTAGAAGAGAATCCATTGCATGTCTTTCTCTTAAATTCAGGTGCCACCAGTACTCCTTGACATGTTTGGTTTGCAGCTACCTAACTCTGCCTCTCTCATCATATGGCATTCTCCTTCCCGTGTCTATGGCCAAATTTCCCACTTATATTGAGAGTAGTGATATTTATTTATGGCCTACCTAATTATTTGATAATACTTTACTTAATTATATCTACAGAGAACCTATTTCCAAATAAAGTAATATTTGCAGGTATTGGGTATTAGGACTTCAGCATATCTTTTTGTGGACACACTTCAACCCATAATAAGGTGAATGTCCTTAATATTTTTTGTTGTTATTAGAAAGAGGAAATGCATGCTGTAGAGGCAATTGAAAAATAGTTATGCATTGTTAAAAATAATGATTTTAGGCATTCTGCTGCCTGATTCCCATTTCTTACCTCAGAAGCTCTCTTTCTCTAAATTTCCCAGTCTAGTAATTGTGCTTTTTTTCTGGAACCTCCCATCCATTGACTCCATAACCTCACCTCCCTCCTTATGGCCGCACTTGCCTCCCTATTTGGCTTGGATGGCAATGTTTACATTATATTAACTCTCTTGTACATACTCTTAGCATTCTCATCCTCCTGCCCTTGGTGCAATTCTTTTGCAAAACAATGACCCTGGATAAATCTAATTTGTGGTCAGCATTTTGTACATGCCGTTACTGTCCTTAATGCACCACATGGAGTATTTCATTTAGTAATAATAACAATTCTATATGTTGTGAGGGTTCAGTGGGTGTGGTGGCAAAAATATTAATGGAAAAATATTAGAGAATGTTATATAATATAGTCATAAACCTTCTTGGAAAGCCAAAAAGTTTGAATAGTTTCATTAGAAGTTTTTGCTGAAGGCAGCATTATCCTTTTTTACTTTTAGTTGATAAGAAAAGCAAATAGTTAAAAACATGTGGAAAAGTTTATCTGAATAACGTGTTTACTCATGTAGTTCTATGAACTAACTTTTGATCATTCCAGATAGCTCTGTCAAGAGGAAGTCGACTAAAGATATTACTCATTAATAGTGTTTATTTTAGGCCTCAGAACCTATCCTTCAATCTCTTTATTTTAGTGGTGTTGACTCAAAATTTTGTCATTTAATGTGTGCTGAATAAAGGCCAGAGAGGCCAGCATTTTGAGGCCAGCAGCTTCTATTTCTTTACAGCACTCTCGGAGAGCGTCTGTTAGTGACCCAGACACCTTAGCCTGCTTACTGTGTTCTGTGTTTAAGTGAATTGATTCATCTGTCATTGAGTCAGGTTTTCCGAGACAGAACACTGCAGGTAGTGACCCTGAAAATATATGTTAAGTTTTACCATTACTCCTGTTTCAGAAATTAGAAAACTGGTGAAACAATTTTACAAAGCTACTAAGTAGTCAAGAATGAATTTAAACCCTGGATATTGGTTTTCAGAGCATTGCTCTTGACTATTCTGCCTTTTCTTCTACCATACTGTCCATCCTAATTTCAAACCCTACTACAAAGTCAAAGTAATTTTCTGGTCTCTTTTGGAAGTGAAAGTAGAGATTAGTCATGCAAATTTATGTGAACATTCTGGGCACCATCTCTACCTCTCAAACCCAATTTCCAGGTTTCTCTTGCATTATTTCCAGAAAATGTTTCTCCTTTGCATTTCACATTTGATCCCAGCTGTTTCTGACAGGGGTCTGCTGATTCTTTGGAATGATTTTGTGCTTTTCATCTTCTCATTATTGTCAATTTAAAGACTGATGTTCATTATGCTACTCTTGTTTTCATTACCACAAACTGCAAATCTATGCTTTTAGGTATATGTAAATGGACTTAGATTAAAGAAATTGCTGTAAACAATAATATGTTGGATATAACTACTTAGACATAAGGTCTGTAGTTTTGTATTATAAATATTTTAAAATTTTCTATTATTGGCCATGTGCAGTGGTTCACACCTGTAACCTGGTGGGTTACACTTTGAGAGACTGAGGCATGTGTATCACAAGGTCAAGAGATCAAGATCATTCTGGCAAACATGGTGAAACCCCGTGTCTACTAAAAGTAAAAAAAAAATCAGTCAGGCATGGTAGTGTGTGCCTGTTGTCCCAGCTAGTTGGAAGGCTGAGGCAGGATAATTACTTGAAACCAGGAGGCAAAGGTTGCAGTGACCAAAGATTGTGCCACTGCACTCCAGCCTGGGCAACAGAGTGAGACTACATTGCAAAAAAAAACCTGTTATTAAAAAAACATATTATGATGTTGTGACATCTTTAAAAAATGTTTGTGGCTGGGGAGACACTGTATGTCTTGTGGCTCAAAAATTCTTAAAAACATTCTTTTGATCTTCTTAGAGGAGCAAGTTAAAAAAACTCAAAGCCTAGCAAAAGACAAGAAATAACTAATATCAGAGCAGAACTGAAAGAGATGGAGACACAAAAAGCCCTTTAAAAATCAATAAATCCAGGAGCTGGTTTTTCGAAAACATCAACAAAATAGACAGATGACTAGCCAGATTAATAAAAAAGAAGAGAGAATAATCAAATAGATGCAATAAAAAACAATAAAGGGGATATCACCACAGATTACACAGAAATTCAAACCATCCTCAGTGATTATTACAAACAACTCTATGCACATAAACTAGTAAATCTAGAGGAAAAGGATAAATTCCTGTACACTTGCCTCCTCCCAAGCCTAAACCAGGAAGAAGTCGAAACCCTGAATAGACTAATAACAAGGTCTGAAGTTGAGGCAGCAATTTTGAGCCTACCACCCAAATAAAGCCCAGGTCCAGATGGGTTCACAGCCGAATTCTACCAGACATGCAAAGAGGAGATGGTACCATTCCTTCTGAAACTATTCCAAATAACCCCAAAAGAAGGAATCCTTCCCAATTCACTTTATGAGACCAACATCATCCTGATACCAAAACTTGGCAGAGACTCAGCAAGAAAATAAAACTTCAGGCCAATATCCAAGATGAACATAGATGCAACAATCTTCAATAAAATACTGGCAAACCGATTGCAACAGCACATCAAAAAGCTTATCCACCATGATCAAGTAGGCTTCATCCCGGGGATGCAAGTCTTGTTCAACATATGCAAGTCTATAAACATAATTCACCACATAAACAGAACCAAAGACAAAAACCACATGATTATCTCAATTGATGCAGAGAAGGCATTTGACAAAATTCAACAGCCCTTTATGCTAAAAACCCTCAATAAACTCAGTATTGATGGAACACATCTCAAAATAATAAAAGCTATTTACAACAAACAATCAGCCAATATCATACTGAATGGGCAAAAACTAGAAGCATTCCTTTTGAAATCTGGCACTAGACAAGGATGCCCTCCCTCACCACTCCTATTCAATATAGTACTGGAAATTCTAGCCAGAACAATCAGGCAAGAAAAAGAAATAAAGGGTATTCAAATAAGAAAAGAGAAAGTCAAATTGTCTCTATTTGCAGACGACATGATTGTATATCTACAAGACCCTATCATCTCAGACCCAAATCTCCTGAAACTAATAAGCAACTTCAGCAAAGTCTCAGGGTACAAAATCAATGTGCAAAAACTACAAGCATTCCTATACACCAATAAGAGACTTAAAGAGAGCCAAATTAAGAACGAAGTGCCATTCACAATTGCTACAAAGAGAACAAAATACCTAGGAATACAACTAACAAGGAACGTAAAGGACCTCTTCAAGGAGAACTACAAACCACTGCTCAACAAAATAAGAAAGGACACAAACAGATGGAGAAACATTCCATGTTCATGGTTAGGAAGAATCAATATAGTGAAAATGGCCATACTGCCTAAAGTAATTTACAGATTCAACGCTATCCCCATCAAGCTACCAATGACCTTCTTCACAGAACTGGAAGAAAGCTCACCATCAATGGTCATTAGCGAAATGCAAATCAAAACCACATTGAGATACCATCTCATGCCAGTTAGCATGGCAATCATTAAAAACTCAGGAGACAACAGATGCTGGAGAGAATGTGAAGAAATAGGAACACTTTTACACTTTTGGTGGGAGTGTAAATTAGTTCAACCATTGTGCAAGACAGTGTGGCAATTCCTCAAGGATCTAGAAATAGAAATACCATTTGACCCAGGGATCCCATTATTGTGCAGACTTTAATATTTTCTGTATATTTAAGAATGCTGATAAAAAAATTTCAAGGTAAAATAAAGTTAGAATAAATTAAAACTACTCTATTCCCAAATTCTATGACTGCACATTCTTAAACCATAACTCATCATCGATCCTTCCAATCTATTCCTCACGTAGAATTCTCCATTTGTACAAATGTCATCTTTTTTATTGCATTTTAGGTTTGGGGGTACATATGCAGAACATGCAAGATAGTTGCATGTTAATAATTGCCATGCTAACTGGCATGAGATGGTATCTTGATGTGGTTTTGGTTTGTATTTCTCTAACCACCATTTATGGTGAGCTTTTTTCCATGTTTGTTGGCTGCATAAATATCTTTTTTTGAAAAGTGTTTGTTCATATACTTTGCCCACTTTTTTATGGTGTTGTTTGTTTTCTTGTAAATTTAAGTTCTTTGTAGATTCTAGATATTAGCCTTTTGTCAGCTGGGTAGATTGCAAATTTTTTTTCACATTCTGTCAGTTGCTAGTTTATTCTAATAATAATTTCTTTTGCTGAGAAGAAGCCCTCAAGTTTAATTAGATCCCATTTGTCTATTTTGGCTATTGTTGTCATTGCTTTTGGTGTTTTATGCCTATGCACTGAATGGTATTGTCTAGGTTTTCTTCTAGAATTTTTATGGTATTAGGTCTTATGTTTAAATCTTTAATCCATTGGGAGTTAATTTTTGTATAAGGTATAAGAAAGGGATCCAGTTTCAGCTTTCATGGTAGAAAGATAACTTGAGCTCAGGAGTTCAGGACAAACCTGAGTAATAAAGTGTGAGACATGATCTTTACATAAAATAAAAATAAAAAATTAGGCAGGCATGATGGCACATGCACTACTCAGGAGGATGAGGAGGATCACCTGAGCCTGAGAGGTCAAGGCTGCAGTGACTTATGATTGTGCCACTGCACTCCAGACTGGGAAACAGAGTGAGGCCTTGTTTCAAAAAGAAAGCACCACAATACACACACACACACACACACACGCTCACTCTTGTCCTCAGCTACATAAAAATATTTTAAAATCTAATGTCAAGAAATGGAATTATTCATATTCTTACTACTTTTCTGTTTTTTCCCAAACTTTCTTATGCAACCACATTTTACCATTTGAGAATCAGAAAGAAAAGAAAGAGGTGCTTAGTAATCATGATAAACAGTATTATAAACATAGTTTGTTAAGATAATCAGAAAATTAGATTTGAGGTATAATTAATTTCTCCTTTTGACTGTTTATATGGCAAATGATATCTTAGAGCCATCTTCAATTGTAGTAATAAAAAATGAACGTTACTGTTGCATTAAGCACCTGCAGGCCTTTATTGGATCTGTGGTTGATGAACCTACAGGCAGTTGCCAAAAAAATGGGCATGAACGTGTGTGTTAGGTATTATAAATCTATCATTCTTTCTGTTACCCTTAAGATAGGGAAAGACTTTAGGATATCCTATTTATGATGAGCCTAAAAATAGGAGCAAATTCTGTGGGCCTAAAAAAGTATATACAAATCAGTGATTGGAGAGATACAGATTGGCCTCCAAAGGGAATAATTAACTATTACAGTCCAGCTATATGGGTGCAAGATGGGATGTGGGAATATTGTACTCCTGTCTATATGATTAATTGTATTATCAGATTACAAGAAGTATTAGAAGTTATAACTAATGAATTATCTAAAGCTCTAGATTTGTTAGCTGTACAATCTACACAAATAAGAAATGCAGTCTATCAAAACAGACTAGCATTAGATTATCTGCTGGCCTCAGAACCAGGAGTTTGTGGTAAATTTAACTGTTGTTTAGGAGCTAATAACAATGGACAGGTAGTTATGGAAATCATTGCGAAGATGAGAAAGTTATGCCCATGTTCCAGTCCAAACTTGGAAAATGTTGAACTACAGACTCGCTTTTTGGTGGATGGTTCTTATCCTTTCAGCAAATTCAAGGCTCCAGAGGTAGTGTAGTATTTATATTATGTGGTTGCATCATATTCCCTTGTTTATTTCCACTCCTGTTTAGGAGTATGGAGTCTACCATGGATGCAGGGTGACAAAACACAATGCTTGACAGATAATGGCACTAAGTAGGTATCAGCCATTTTCCACAGAAGAAAGCTCATCTCATGTAAAGGCAGAAGGCTATGAAATTGACATAAGTCTTTTAAAGGGTATTTTCCTTTCCCATGTCTCCCCTTCCTCACCTTCTATGTGGCTTACAAAACACAGATATATAAAGATGAAGTAAAGAGGCTAAGCCTTAGACATCACTTGTAAAATAACTTGCTAAAGTGTAATATAACTCCTATCTAGGCACAATCAAATGCACAGGAAAGAACTCCAGGTTTAACTCCTAACTGGCTTACTCGTGCTTTTCTCCAAGGGAAAAGCCAAAAATGTGCCCCCCAGGTGGATGGCTGATTAGTCAATGATGGGTAAGACTCCCTGAAAAATGGGAGCAACCTAAGACAGGCACAGCTATGGGGAGGACAACAAAAGTTAAAGTCATACCAAAAGCCAGTCTGCTCTCATGAAGAAAACAAGCAGCACTTGGAGTAGATACACCAGCAAGGTAACTTCCCAGGCAAGCAAGTTGCCTGTAAGGAGACTTGGACCCTGTCCTACTATTCTAGCATTCTGTACATTAAAAAGAAAGTAAAAGCTCCTTTCAGGGAATTACCCTCATTGACTACCCAGCCATCCACCTGGGGGGCACATTTTTGGCTTTTCCCTTGGAGAGAAGCACGAGTAAGGCAGTTTGGAGTTAAACCTGAAGTTCTTTCCTGCGCTGTTTGCTTGTACCTACATAGGAGTTATATTATACTTTAGCAAGTTATTTTACAAGCGATGTTTAAGGCTCAGTCTCTTTATTTCATCCTCATACATCTGTATTTTGTAAGCCACATAAAAGATGAGGAAAGGGAGACATGGGAAAGGATAATAGTATCTAGCTTAAAAATTTTGATAATAGTACCTAGATTTTAAAAGAAATCTTTTAAAGTGGAGAAATGTGGAAGGAAAATTAAATAAAACAGAATAGAATATAGTTTAAATAATAAGCACAATATAGGTACTAGTTAATAAAAGTAAAGGCAAAGCAGACTGGGCACCACCCTCTCTACATAGATAAGAGCACAAGAGCACATCTTTAGGGCTGCAGTCAGCACATTCCCACATTTTCTCTTCTGATCTCTCGGATGACCTCCCTGCACATTTTGACCCCCTACCTCAACTGCAAGGTTATGGAGTCAAATAACCACGATTGTAAAACCTGATTGTCTTTGTTTGAAACCCACTTCCTGCCTTGGTTTCCAGTCTCAAACAGCATATAAGCTGAGCTGCCTAATTTGTTAGGGTAGGCCACCATTTTAGGCATGAGCCTGCTCCCATACTGGGCACCCAGGCATCTGAAAAAATGTTCTCTTCAGTCTCACATAAAATAAAATAAAATAAAATAAAAGACTAGTACAAAAATCCTATGTACCCAATACATCTGGATTTAACAGTTTTTATTTTGTCATATTAGTTTGATCTATGTCTTCCTCCCTGTTTTATCCATCTTTTTGACTTAACTATTTAAAAATAACTTGCAGTTGCAATAAAATTTTATTTGTAAACACTTCAAGGCATTTGACAAAATTCAACAGCCCTTTATGCTAAAAACCCTCAATAAACTCGGTATCGATGGAACGTAGCTCAAAGTAATAAAAGCTATTTATGACAAACCAACAGCCAATATCATACTGAATGGGCAAAAACTGGAAGCATTCCCTTTGAAATCTGGCACTAGACAAGGATGCCCTCTTTCACCACTCCTATTCAATATAGTTCTGGAAGTTCTAGCCAGAGCAATCAGGCAAGAAAAAGAAATAAAGGGCATTCAAATAGGAAAGGTGGAAGCCAAATTGTCTCTATTTGCAGACGACATGATAGTATACCTAGAAGACCCCATCACCTCAGCCCAAAAACTCCTGAAACTGATAAGCAGCTTCAGCAAAGTCTCAGGATATAAAATCAATGTGCAAAAATCACAAGCATTCGTCTACACCAATAACAGACTTAAAGAAAGCCAAATCAAGAACGAACTGCCATTCACAATTGCTACAAAAAGAATAAAATACCTTGGAATACAACTCACAAGGAACGTAAGGGACCTCTTCAAGGAAAACTACAAAACACTGCTCAACGAAATCAGAGAGGACACAAACAGACGGAAAAACATTCCATGTTCATGGTTAGGAAGAATTAATATCGTGAAAATGGCTATACTGCCCAAGTAATTTACAGAATCAATGCCATCCCCATCAAGCTACCATTGACTTTCTTCACAGAACTGGAAAAAACCACCATGAACTTCATATGGAACCAAAAGAGAGCCCGCATAGCCAAGTCAATTCTAAGCAAAAAGAACACAGCGGGGGGCATCACACTACCGGATTTCAAACTATACTACAAGGCTACAGTAATCAAAACAGCATGGTACTGGTACCAAAACAGAGATATAGACCAATGGAACAAAACAGAGGCACCGGAGGCAACACAACATATCTACAACTATACAATCTTTGATAAACCTGACAAAAACAAGCAAGGGGGGAAAGGATTCCCTGTTTAACAAATGGTGTTGGGAAAACTGGCTAGCCATGTGCAGAAAGCAGAAACTGGACCCCTTCCTGACACCTTACACTAAAATTAACTCCAGATGGATTAAAGACTTAAACATAAGACCTGGCACCATAAAAACCCTAGAAGGAAATCTAGGCAAAACCATCCAGGACATAGGAGTAGGCAAGGACTTCATGAACAAAAAACCAAAAGCATTGGCAACAAAAGCCAAAATAGACAAATGGGACCTAATGAAACTCCACAGCTTCTGCACGGCAAAAGAAACAGTCACTAGAGTGGATTGGCAACCAACAGAATGGGAAAAAATTTTTGCAGTTTACCCATCTGACAAAGGGCTGATATCCAGAATTTACAAAGAACTCAAACGGATTTACAGGAAAAAAACAAACAAGCCCATTCAAAAGTGGGCAAAGGATATGAACAGACACTTTACGAAAGAAGACATATATGAGGCCAACAATCATATGAAAAAATGCTCATCGTCACTGGTCATCAGAGAGATGCAGATCAAAACCACATTGAGATACCATCTCACGCCAGTTAGAATGGCGATCATTAAAAAATCTGGAGACAACAGATGCTGGAGAGGATGTGGAGAAAAAGGAACACTTTTACACTGTTGGTGGGAGTGTAAATTAGTTCAACCATTGTGGAAGACAGTGTGGCGATTCCTCAAGGCCTTAGAAATAGAAATTCCATTTGACCCAGCAATCCCATTACTGGGTATATATCCAAAAGACTATAAATCGTTCTACTATAAGGACACATGTACACGAATGTTCATTGCAGCACTGATTACAATAGCAAAGACCTGGAATCAACCAAAATGCCCATTGATAATAGACTGGATTGGAAAAATGTGGCACATATACACCATGGAATATTATGCAGCAATCAGAAATGATGAGTTTGTGTCGTTTGTAGGGACATGGATGAATCTGGAGAACATCATCCTCAGCAAACTGACACAAGAACAGAAAATGAAACACCGCATATTCTCACTCATAGGCAGGTGATGAAAAATGAGAACACATGGACACAGAAAGGGGAGTACTAAACAGTGGGGTCTATTGGGGGGAAAAGGGGAGGGCCAGTGGGAGGGGGAGGTGGGGAGGGATAGCCTGGGGAGAAATGCCAAATGTGGGTAAAGGGGAGAAGGAAAGAAAAGCACACTGCCATGTGTGTTCCTATGCAACTGTCTTGCATGCTCTGCTCACGTACCCCAAAACCTACAATCCAATAAAAAATTTAAGAAAAAATTTAGAAAAAAAAAAAGAAAAGAAAATGTGGCATATATACACCATGGAATACTATGTAGTCATAAAAAAGGGTGAGTTAATGTCCTTTGTATGGACATGGATGAACATGGAAAACGTCATTCTCCACAAAATGACACAAGAAGAAAAAACCAAATACCATATGTTCTCACTCGTAGGTGGGTGTTGAACAATGTGAACCCATGGACACAGGGCGGGGAACATCACACACTGGGGTCTGTAGAGGATTGGGGGCTAGGACAGGGATAGCAGAGTATGTGGAGATTGGGAAGAGATAACATTAGGAGAAATACCTAATGTAAGTGATGGGGTTATGGAGGCAGCAAACCACCATGGCATGTGTAAACCTATGTAACAATCCTGCAAGATCTGCATATGTACCCCAAAACTTAAAGTATAATATTAAATAAAGTTGAACATTAGAACTAATGCTGACCTAATGCTAAATTCCGAGCCAACCACTGTTGACTAATACCATAGCTATTTGTTCTATGAACACTTCCCTCTATGTCTTTCTCTCTAAAATTGGGAGGACTTCATCTGAGATCTGTAGAATGATAAATTGCAAGCATACCCATCATACCCTGCCATTTATATGTAGAAGCAACAAGAACAATTTATTGAACTGTCCCAAAGGCACCCCCACACAAAGTGACAGGGGCTTCTATACCCCACTGTGAACCATGCACAAACCCCAACAATTGCTTTGGTGGACATTTTTCCCTTGAAAGAACTCAGACCTAGAGTTCATCACAGGCATTTCAGGGTCAAGCAAGAGCTGTTGGGGGATTTCCCTATATCCTGGCCAGAATATAGGTATTGCAGGGGAGTTCTGTGATGAGGTGGAGACGGGGGGTGGGTGGGCAGGAACTATAAACCTTTTTTGTTATCCGTCTTGCTCTTTTCCCCAGATTGTATGCTAAATCCTCTCCTCTATACCTCCATTTGCACAGAGCTGTAACGGCTCAGGGATTCTTACATTCTGTCCCTTAATTTCCCCAGCAGCTTTGCTCCATAGCCTTGGTGCTTTCATCAACCCCATATCTAGCAACCCTTCCCCCCACACTCCCACTCCAGAAAACTCAGGTAAAATAGTGTATGGGGAGCTTATATCTAACAGCTCTGTGAACATGTGAGCCCTTCCCTTTCCTGAAGAGCCCTACCATGCATATGCCTTTTAGTCTCTCTTGAGGGCAGAGAGACTTCAGGCTCACCACTAATCATCTTTCTTCTTATAGTAGGTGAAGTAAGAAAAGGAAGAGCACCAGTAGTTAAAAAATGCAGAGAGCATTTTGGTCGTGAAGTCCTTGTCTACTCCTATGTCGTGAATAGTTTTGCCTAGATTTTCTTCTAGGGTTTTTATGGTGTTAGGTCTTATGTTTAAGCCTTTAATCCATCTGGAGTTAATTTTAGTGTAAGGTGTCAGGAAGGGGTCCAGTTTCTGCTTTCTGCACATAGCTAGCCAGTTTTTCCAACAACATTTAATAAACAGGGAATAATTTCCCCATTGCTTGTTTTTGTCAGGTTTATCAAAGATTGTATAGTTGTAGATATGTTGTGTTGCCTCTGATGCCTCTGTTCTGTTCCATTAGTCTATATCTCTGTTTTGGTACCAGTACCATGCTGTTTTGATTACTGTAGCCTTGCAGTATAGTTTGAAGTCTGGTGCTGTGATGCCTCCCGCTGTGTTCTTTTTACTTAAAATTGACTTGGCTATGTGGGCTCTCTTTTGGTTCCATATGAAGTTTACAATGGTTTTTTCCAGTTCTGTGAAGAAGGTCATTGGTAGCTTGATGAGGATAGTGTTGAATCTGTAAATTACTTTGGGCAGTATGGCCATTTTCACGATATTGATTCTTCCTAACCATGAACACGGAATGTTTCTTCATCTGTGTGTCCTCTATTATTTCGTTAAGCAGTGGTTTGTAGTTCTCCTTGCATAGGTCCTTTATGTTCCTTGTTAGTTGTATTCCTAGGTATTTTATTCTCTTTGTAGCAATTGTGAATGGCAGTTTGTTCTTGATTTGGCTCTCTTTAAGTCTGTTATTGGAGTACAGGAATGCTTGTGATTTTCGCACGTTGATTTTGTATCCTGAGACTTTGCTGAAGTTGCTTTTCGGTTTCAGGAGATTTTGGGCTGAGATGATGGGGTCTTCTAGATATACTACCATGTCATCTGCAAATAGAGACAATTTGGCTTCCACCTTTCCTATTTGAATACCCTTTATTTCTTTTTCTTGCCTGATTGCTCTGGCTAGAGCTTCCAGTACTAAATTGAATAGGAGTGGTGAGAGCGGACATCCTTGTCTAGTGCCGGATTTCAAAGGCAATGGTTCCAGTTCTTGCCCATTCAGTATGATATTGGCTGTTGGTTTGTCATAAATAGCTTTTATTACTTTGAGATACGTTCCATCGATACCAAGTTTATTGAGGGTTTTTAGGATAAAGGGCTGTTGAATTTTGTCAAATGCCTTCTCTGCATCAATTGAGATTATCATGTGGTTTTTGTTTTTGGTTTTGTTTCTGTGATGAATTACGTTTAGAGACTTACGTATGTTGAACCAGCCTTGGATCCCCGGGATGAATCCCACTTGATCATGGTGGATAAAATTTTTGATGTGCTGTTGCAATCGGCTGGCCAGTATTTTATTGAAGATTTTTGCATCTATGTTCATTGTGGATATTGGCCTGAAGTTTTCTTTTCTTGTCGAGTTTATACTGGGTTCTGGTATCAGGATGATGTTGGTCTCATAAAATGATTTCAGAAGGATTCCCTGTTTTTGAATTATTTGGAATAGTTTCAGAAGGAATGGTAACAGTTTCTCTCTGTGTGTCTGGTAGAATTTGGCTGTGAACCTATCTGGACCTGGGCTTTTTCTGTGTGGTAGGCTCTTAATTGCTGCCTCAACTTCAGATCTTGTTATTGGTCTATTCATGGTTTCGACACCAAAAGCATTGGCAACAAAAGCCAAAATAGACAAATGGGACCTAATCAAATTCCACAGCTTCTGCACAGCAAAAGAAACAGTCATTAGAGTGAATTGGCAACAAACAGAATAGGAAAAAATGTTTGCAGTTTACCCATCTGACAAAGGGCTGATATCCAGAATTTACAAAGAACTGAAACAGATTTACAAGAGAAAAACAAATGACTCCATTCAAAATTGGGCAAAGGATATTAACAGACACTTTACAAAAGAAGACATACATGAGGCCAACAAACATATGAAAAAATGCTCATCGTCACTGGTCATTAGAGAAATGCAAATCAAAACTACCTTGAGATACCATGTCACGCCAGTTAGAACGGCAATCATTAAAAAATCTGGAGACAACAGATGCTAGAGAGAATGTGGAGAAATAGGAACACTTTTATACTGCTGGTGGGAGTGTAAATTAGTTCAACCATTTTGGAAGACAGTGTGGCGATTCCTCAAGGACCTACAAATAGAAATTCGATTTGACCCAGCAATCCCATTACTGGGTATATATCCAAAGGATTATAAATCATTCTACTGTAAGGACACATGCACACGAATGTTCATTGCAGCACTGTTTACAATAGCAAAAAATCGGAATCAACCCAAATGCCCCTGGATGATAGACTGGACAGGGAAAATGTAGCACATATACACTATGGAATATTATGCAGCTATCAAAAACGGTGAGTTCGTGTCCTTTGTAGGGACATGGATGAACCTGGAGAACATCATTCTCAGCAAACTGACACAAGAACAGAAAATGAAATACAGCATGTTCTCACTCATAGGTCGGTGTTGAACAATGAGAACACGTGGACATAGGCAGGGGAGCACTACACACTGGGGTTTGTTCCGGAGGATTAGTGGAGGGACAGCGGGGGTTGGCAAGCTGGGGAGAGATAACATAGGGAGAAATGCCAGATATAGGTGAAGGGGAGGAAGGCAGCAAGTCGCACTGCCACATGTGTACCTTTGCAACTATCTTGCATGTTCTTCACATGTACCCAAAAACCTAAAATTCAATTAAAAGAAAAAAGAAAATGCAGAGAGCGAGAGACAGAGAAGACTCTGTCTATACTAGTAAGCGAGGCATGTTTGCATTTTGTTTCCAGTGGTCAGCAGTATGGTTCAACCAAACAAACTTTGTATGGTTTTGTTCCATTGAAAACTCTATATCTTCACTGCTGATGGCATTTGTTCAGGTTTGGCAAGTCACTGACTCAGCAGCATGATGCTATTCCTTTTTCTTCCCACTCATAGGAGAGTGAACCACAACAAAACCATGATTCAAGCAGCTTGTTTTAATTCTGCATCTTGCCCCTCAGCTTCAACAATAGGTAGGAGAGTGAGGGGGCAAGGGCCCTTACTCCACTTAGTGCCAATCCAATTGGGAAAAAGCATTTGCTCTCCAATCTCAAGAAGTATTCTCCTATCCACTAAGCAGGCCAGTGGAAGTACCCTTGTTTTATCACTTTACAGAACGCAATGATTCATCCTCATTACCAAAGCTGTCAGGAAACATGAAGAGTTTGAAACTGTACTCTACTTACAAAGTCATGAACTGGCATACCATACTTTCATAGTTGTTGGCAGAATATATGAGATTCCTGGGTCAGAGTTTGTTTTAGTTCATGTTTGCATTAGTTCCCCTTGCCCTCTGCCCCAAATCACACAGCATAAATGAGAAACAGTCATTCAGATGTTGACATACAAATATTCTTCAAACTATAATTCGAGACAAAAACAGTTATAATAAATGTAGAAAGGCCATGGAGAAATATCTCAACAATATCAAACCATTTTTTCTCCACTATCTTGGCTTCCGACAAATTTTGCTATTAAGTATGTGTGTTGATTTTCTGGACGTCAGGGCCGAGCAAGGGAAAAGTCTTCACCACGAGATGGCAGTATCACACAATGTGCTTTATTTGGGCAGCCCTTTGAAAGATTTCAAGAAAGGGGAACTTCCCTCACAGCAGGAGACCTTCCAGAGGCAGCAGCAAGAGGCTACCACCCAGAAGAGGAAGAGTGCAAGGCAACTTCCAAGGGAGAGAAGAACCAGACAGGAGAATTACTTGTCTATGGGATGTTACTCAGCAGCCAGGTGTAGAGTCTCTGGGCCATAGAGCTCCCATGAGCATCAGAGGCTTGGGGCTTTCTTCCAACCCTGGAGTATGTCCTATCTATGGCTAGCAGATGTTCTGTCTAGTTTTAGAAAGGGTGCAATGTGGGTGGGTTCTAAATGGCTAAATGTGCTTATGGGGGGGTCATATTTAAAGCAATTGGATGTGTAAACACTTGATTTTGGTTCCAATGGACTTTGAGCTAACGGTCTTACCCTTCTCTGAATACAGGGAACAAGATACACAGCACCATGTTAAGGTATTAGCCCACTTATATAACAGTCCATGCCTTGGCCCCTTGTGGTTCTACAATATAAGTTGTATGCTATTTCACAGAGTTCGAGTTGGGAGCCAGCGATGAAGCGTCCTCAAGACCCAGAACGCTATAAAACTACAAAGTAAGATTTTAAAGCTAGTTCTCAGTCAGTCTGTGCACTTGATCAGCCAGCAGAATAGATTAGAAAAGGAGAGAATTTTGATTTGTCCAATCCGTTTAGTCGATAGAGTGGCATTTATATCCCCTTTGGTACATGGCCCCAGCTATCTGTAAAACTTGGTGTTATCTACGCACATGCAGCAAGATAATTTTAGCAAGCTTACAGCCCCTGTGCCCTTCGCCGCCTCCAGCAGCCAATACCTGACCTAGGGCTATGCAGTTATCTCACACCATGGCCCCATGGTACTTTAGTACAGTGAGATTCAGTCAAGTGCTTCAGTCCTTGGGCTGTTTATCTAATTTATGTTGGTGATTCCTTCAACGTGGCTATCTGTGAATCTTTTAATTTTGGTGTGCTGTTCCACACATACGCGGTTCCTACTGCCTCCAAAATTAGTGATCCTAGGGAAGTTAGTACCATAACAAACTATTTAGAAAGCTTATTTGTGACACTGAAGAGTCACAGCTAGCATGATTTGGTGGGGGCAGGTACTTGGGGGAGGGGGTTTTACTGTTGAACAAAATTCTACTGGAATTTTGCACCAATTCCAAGTGCAGGAAATATTCTTCAGGGTTGGATGAGGAGGAGATTGTGATGGGGAAGCCATTTGATTCCTTTACAGGACCACCAGGCTCCCTCTGCTGCCTGCATTCTCTGTGTTCCACTGAAGGGAAGTTCATGTGGCTTCGTGAAGTTCCAGAAGTTTGAGGTTCTGTTAATAGGAGCAGAAAATGTTATAGTCAAAAAATCTTGACTTTGCATTCAGCACCTGGGTTGACTAAATTTGTTGTGAACTCATCCCACCATTCCCTATATATTTCTGTGAGATAAGCCTCTGGATAAGGTTGTTGAATGTCAGAGTCTAGGGGAAAAGTCTCTTATAGATAAGTGAGGTATATAATGGAGCATGGCCAGAGAAGAAGTATTACGCTATGTTTTCTAAAATCAGGTTGGCAAAAGTAAGCCCTGCATTAGGTTAGATGCACCATGTTATATGTTGCTGTGGCTAAGGCTATAGGCACATTCGGTGTAATCGGTGATTCTATGTTCCTCCTTGCTGTGACTGTCGTGCATTGTACTTGAGTTTCTGCTGATTGCCAATAGCTTTGGGGTGCTCTCATAAGTGTAGGATAGGTTTTGCAGGTGCTCTGGGCAGTCCAAGAAAAAAGTTGTTAGTCTAGCGACACACCAAATTAGATCCTGAATTATGAGGCACTCACATATGAGCGAACAAAACAGGTGAACCAAGTATTTTTTTTAAAATGGATATTGGCTTGGTTGGTGGCTCACACCTGTAATCCCAACATTTTGGGAGGCTGAGGCGGCCGGATCATCAGGTCAGGAGTGCGAGACCAGCCTGGCCAATATGGCGAAACCCCGTCTCTACTAAAAATACAAAAAAAAATAATTATCCAGGAGTGATGGCGTGTTCCTGTAGTCCCAGCTACTCAGGAGGCTAAGGCAGAAGAATCACTTGAACCCGAGAGGCAGAGGTTGCAGTGAGCCGAGATCGTGCCACTGCACTCCAGCTTGGGTGACAGAGAGAGAGAGACTCTGTCTCAAAAAAAAAGAAGAAAAGAAAAGAAAAGAAAAAAAAAGGAAAAAGAAATATGAATTGTATCATGACATTTGTCTCATTTATGCTCCTTTGTATTGCAACATTGTGGTGTTTCAGTGTGGGACCAAATGCTCCACGGACTCCATTTCAGAGGAAACTTTCATAAGGAAGTGGTTTGTATACCTTTAATAACCTCAGGAGTGGCCCCTTGGGAGGTGGCAGTGTGACCACACCGATACATTTCCTCCCAAGTACTCAGGGACATAAGGTGTCTATTGAGGCACTGGAGACTACTAGAGGGTGCAGGGAAAGGGGACAAGGGTTGAAAAACAAACTGTTGGGTACTATGCTCAATACCTGGGTGATGGGGTCATCTGTACCCCAAACCTCAGCATCATGCAATATACCCAGGTAACAATCCTGTACATGTGCCCACTGAATCTTAAATAAAAGTTGAAAAAGAAATGACAAGGCATAAAAATGTTTTAATAAAGATTTTAAAAGTTCCTCCCAAGTTAGTTTCACTACAGGTCTTGTCATTACTGTTTCTAGCCTCTGCAGCTTTAGCGTGTGAATGGATTTTTAAGGAGCCCCTAGGAAAGTAACATTGAGCAACAGCTTCCCTCAAATATTTTCTAAGTTTTTAAAAATTGTGGTTTTGGTAGGCCTGACAAATTTCATAATAGCCACAAGCAGATAGTTGTCAATGTGGCTGGAGAAACTCCCATGCAAAGAGTAGTTAGATTTCTCCATGGGATCAAATATGTTTTTTGTAGGAATTGTCTTTGCTGTGACACCCATGAACTATGATTTGTTCACTGTGAGCAGCCAGCATTGCAATTGCTGTAGAGTCCACTTCCCTTGAGTGTTAAGTGAAACTCGCAGTTAGTATACTGAGATTACATTAGGAAAGACTTGCCAAGCTGGTGTGTATGTGCGTGTGTGTGTGCATGTCCGTGTGTGTGTTTAAGAAATGCCTTGGCCAGGTAATGTCGTGTAGTATGCATTGCCTTCATTGTATACATTGATTAGCAACCAGGGAGGAGGTCCATGGTAAGGTTTACTTGGCTGCTTGGCTAATACAATTTATTTCCATCTCCATAGCGGGGCTTCTATTGGAGGGAGAGAAAGATTATTATAATTAATAGAAAAAGAAGCCAACAGTTGTAAAGGTACACACTGTGGGTGGTGATTGCATTTATTTTCATTCCAGGCATCAGAAAAAGCTATCATTTTATGTCTGCAATCCCATAGGGCTTGTGGTTATTGGATCTGGGTTACAGTATTTTTAATGCAATAAAACATTAGCATTAATAACATTAGCACCAATCACAAGCATCCTGGTTGCAATATTTGGTGCATACTATCACTGGACATTCATTAAATGAGGCTCCACAGATAGTGGCCCATTACTCCATTTGTTTAATGGCACATGAGTTAATAATAGTGGGTTTCATCTGATGCGGAGGAAAAGGTGACCCACAGAGCTTAGAAGGCATCTATGAGTCACAAGCGAAATTGTAGAATCTGACTTAGCTGGAAGGATGGTACTAAGTGGTGGCAGAGAGAGGAGGAGAAGTGCTAGCCTCAGTGCTGATGTCTGTGGACTGACCCAGTGAAACAGGAGCATGTTTCCCTTTGTCCCCAGTCTGACCTATGTTGGGTCTCCCTGTGGTGTGTATGTGGCATGCTGTTCCCATACATACTTTGCCTGCAGTAGGGTGTGGATCTCCAGGGCGAGGGCGATCCACCAATCAAGGTAAAATTGACATTGATGAGGGTAGGAACTTTCTCAGGTAAGGAAAGGGCAGAGCAACAGCATAGGTCAAGGATTGCTCCACAGTGCCCTTAGTGGAGCAAAGCACATGGGCAGAAAATGAGGAAGCTTCCCTCTCTAGATACTGGTAGGTGGTTTGCTAGGTTTATGCTGGATGATGAGCAGACTAAGACTGAGAATGAACCCATAGTTCATTCCAGGTCCTTGTCCTGGAGGGGATAAGGAGAAAAGAGAAAGGGGACAAGGGGAAAAGAAATGGCCAGTCTCTGGATTTTCTATGAGGGAAAAAAGGAAGAGGTGAAAGAGGCAAGTTTCTTTGCTGGGAGTGGTCACGTCAGGGCCCCCCATGTTCGCTAATCCTGGTAAATCATATTGTGTCCAGTGGGTACATATATCAGCAGAGGTTGCAGCATCTCTGTTGGTGGTTTCCTCATTTTCTGTGAATTAAAACATGGTGCGGTTATGCCAGAAGGGTACGGATTTAATGTAAGCATGACTATGGGCAGTATCTTTGGCTGCTGGGAATGCTATTGTCTGGCATGTTCTTCCAGTATCCCTTGTTTTAAAAAGCCCATTGTGTCGTTCTGTGATACCTGTTACTGTAGGACCAGAGAATAAATGAGAAATCCAAGCAGTGTTGTTTGGTAATGCCTACGGTTGAATCTTCTTTGCACAGAAGTGAGAGTCTTGCTCTCACTGAGTAACTTTGTATAACTTTTGTACACGCAAAGGCCATACAAATTATTTTATCAACTCCTCAATAATATTAACGGAGGTTGGTGCCTTTCGTGGGTGAGCCAAGAGTAAGCCTGTGTAGGTATTAATACATTGTTGTGGCATATGTAATAGTTCCTGCTGCTTCAGAGAGAGGCCCAATGAAATTGACTGGATTTGCCAGTTCTGATACGAACCTTCTCCCGTCGTGCAGTAGGTCCAAGTCTCTAGATTTGTGGTCTGTGGTATAGTCCCTAACAGTTTCTTGTAAATGTCTCTTTGCTGGGTCTATCTTTCATTATGAGTTGATTTTCATATTCTCATGATGCCGAAATGCTCTGACCTCTCCTGTGCAGGGTATAGGGTAGCTCTTACCAAAGTTCCGGTGTCTCCCCTCCCTTCAAGAGCATTGACTGCTCTGGTAGTTTAGCTAGTTTGTCAGCTTCCACGTTGTATCACACCTTCTCCATGTCTATTTGGTGTGAGCTGAGGTATAGTATATAAAGATGTGCAGGGTGGAGGCCAATGTGCTGATATTTCCCCCCCCACATCTCGTTACCTCAAATGTCTCAACCTTGTATGTTCCAGCCCCGATTTTGCCCAAATCCAAACAGAAGAGCCCATTAGCCACTGACCAGGAGTTGCCAAAAATGTGAAGCTTAGTAAAATGTTTGTCAAAGGCCTTCTCTATTTCTAGCAGTGTTGCACACAGCCTGGCCCATTGGGCACTTTGGCCCATCCCCATATGGAAATTGCAGTCTTTGAATAAGGGTGATAGGCTGTGGCTGTCCTTTATCTGGCTCTCTTATACCCTGTGCTCACTCCATTGGTAAAGAAAAGCATTAATTTTCTTGTTTTGAGAGTGCTGGCCATCTTCCCTCCATTCTCCAGTGAGCAAGAGCCAGGTGCGTTTCCAGGGGTTTTGGCAAGTTAACCTCACTGACAGAGTGTGCGGCTCTTTCCTCACACAGTTGTGGCACTCCAGGAGGGCCAGGTTTAGTTTTATCCTGTAGATATCATCTTCATATTAATAAAGAAGCTTCTGCTGCTGATTCAGTTTACCAGGCAGTTCTGTCCATTACCCAGGGCATAACAAGAATCTCAGTTCATAGGGTATTGTCTCTGCTCTGTGAGGGCTTCTTCAGTTTTGATAAGTGCCCCGTATGCTGCCATGGGTGTCTGTTTAGTGAATACTTTAGGCTGAGTCTGAGAGCTACTTACACCAAAAGCCCATGGATGGGCATTTACTTGTCCAATTGGTCCAGAGGCTCCAGGAAGCAAATTTGAGAGCGGTGGAAACTTGTCATTGCAAATCTTGTCCTTGGGAGCACTAGGGGGAGAGCCAAAGTATTAGCCTCCTTTAGGTCACCCAGTGCCTGTTGCTGCTTAGGTCCCCACTGCAAAAGGGAAGCTTTACAGGTGTCTTGGTAGACATTCGGCAAAGATCAGCAAATATTGGAGGTGAGGGATGGGTTGGGCTATCATTCCGATCGAATGTTGGGGCTTCTTTACTGATGTGGGTGGTTTAAGCACGAGGAGCTTGTCTTTTATCAGATTGGAAATGGTTCACCCTTCTGAGTTCCTAGTGTAGTCCCCACATTTTACAGACGAATACCTCACATGGTGTAGGTATTGCCCATCCACTCCCAATGAGAGGTTGTTTACTCAGGCTTGTGATGAACCGTGAAACAGAGTCTTGGTCAGGTTCTGCTAGGAGGATGTCACCGATATAATGCCAAAGCTTAGTTTCTGGTGAAATTGTGGAGCAGGTGTCTATGTCCTGTTGGAAAGGCTGTGCAATTGGAGGGCCATTTAAGCAACCCCAATCAAGCTAGCATCACAATGAAGATGAGGGAAAACAAAATAAATACCCCAAAAGCAAGTGGGTGAAGATGTACTATTGATTCTCAAAGGTGGAGGTGAAATGTATTTGACTTAGCTG
Organism: Callithrix jacchus; assembly: GCF_049354715.1. Taxonomy (NCBI): domain Eukaryota; kingdom Metazoa; phylum Chordata; class Mammalia; order Primates; family Cebidae; genus Callithrix; species Callithrix jacchus. The sequence continues at coordinate 58,083,921 of NC_133524.1, read as the reverse complement.
TGAAATTTGTACAGAATAGAACACGTTAGCCAAATCTATAACTCGAGATTCAAATTCAGGGGGTGTTAGATGCCCTGGATTAGTAGAAACTTACCACTGATATTTTGAATGACACCCATTATGGCAACAATGTCTGATAGAGGTGCTCTAATAAAGGGAATAGCCCTGTTGAACTCTCTATGGTCTACAGTTGGTTTCCACTCACTGCTAGTGTCTCTTAGTGCAGGTCATATGGGGAATTGAAAGGGGAGGTAGTAGGAATCAGTGCTCGTTTATCTATGTCACCTGTGACAGGCCATAATCCTTCAGTGTCTTGCCTCAGCTTCTGCTGTGGTGTATGAACCAGTAGGGGAAGGTTAACTGGTTCCCACCAGGAGGTGCCCACCAGTAGCATAAAAACTTTAGTCTTGTGTCATGAGTTTATCTACTGCCTCGGGAGGTCTGTTCCAATAATGGGGAAACAGATCATCTTGGGGGGGGCGGCGAGCAGGACAGAAGCATATATTTAGCAAAACTGGGTCAATTTTAGTAGTTAAGAGGAGAATTAACCCTTTAACCCCTTCCCTAGCGGGTAATCTACTGGAGGGAGAGGGAGTTCCTTTTGAAGCATGAATGTTTCTTGGCATTAGGGAGATCTGGTCACCCCTCACTGACAGAGTTAACCAGAGTTGTTCCTCGGAGCCCAAGCCACAGTTAATACGGTAAAAGGGCAACTGTCTGTCAGAAGGGACCTTCCCACACTGCAGGATCCCTGTATGGAAGAGGATTCTTAGGCACTTGGCAGTGATCAGAGACAGGTATGGAATATATGGTTGCCTCTGAAGGGAAAGCCAGCTGGGGGATCGTAATCTAATCCTAGTAAGTATTGCAATTGCTCCAAGATGATCTCACCAGAGATCATCCAACTTGGGACCTTCTTGTGCCTTAGAGTCTAACATAACTTCTTTTGTTCATCTCAGGGTTGATGCATACATGAAGGCCTGGCCGTAGGTGGTTTGTTTGGCCCAGGAGCGGGCAGCCTCAGTGTTGACAGTAACTTTGATTTAGGCCAGGTAAGATATTGTAGTGTTAGTAGGCAACACCTGACTCTGAGTTTGTCTTTCATGAGTTTCTATTAAATCCAGTGCAGCTATGGTCTCTTGAATCATTTAAGCACTAACCACCACACCTAGTAAAGGTTTTCTTAGGAGCCCTGCCCACCGAGAACCAATCAAGTGGACTCAGGACTGGATTCAGACTCCTCCAGTCTTGTCAAGTCATCCTGCCCCACCTCATTAGTTGCCTTCACTCCAACATGTCTAACTGGTGGAGGAGATCTTTGGCCTTGGCTAAACTTTTCCGTTGACAGACCTCCCAGGCCATCATGAGGTCTAATGTAGGGTGGGCAGCCTTCTAAGCCACAAAAATACACATCAGCAATACAAATGTGAACAGAGGTCCAATGCCTCTGTGTGGCGTCTTCCCAAATTCTGCGCTAATTATACAGGATCCTTCAGTGGGGACACAATTTTTCCATCATGTACTATCGCTGCCAATTGGTTTCGTTCCCCATTAGGTGGAATTCACTCCCTGCCGGTCACATTCAATAGAGCCAAGCAGCCCCTTGTTTGGTTCATGTCTCGGTTAAAGAGAGGCTGGGCCTTGGGTAAGAGAGAGGATGGGACTCCTTCTCAGAGCTAGAACTGACCCTTCCTTCTTGGCGCTCCCCCTTTTCCCCCCCATTTTTATTACTTTCTGGGTGGCTGCAGGCAAAGCAGAGGGTAAATATCCCAGTCCCTACCATGGTGACGCTGTGCTGCCTTTTCTTCTGGAGAGCACCTATTCTCCTCTCCAGAGACCTCTCGTCCAAACTGTCTCTCCCAGGAGTTTGGGCTCTTACCTCCTCTTTGGGTGGAACCTGGTGATAAGTTACTGCCAGCAAGGCCAGCACATGCCTCATGGTTAGGAATGCCTGTTCGACCTGAGAGCAGCCTTCTGCAGAGTCCCGGGGTGGGCACGGATATAAACATTTTTGCCTTCAGTCACTATGAATAACACTCTAGGTGGCTCAGCCCAAAGGTTGGGATATTAATATCCCTCTGGGCAGGGGATAGCATGGTGACAACTGCAACATCATAACTGAGTGTCACAACAGCAGATACATGCTATACCTGCTTGCAAAGACCTCTCCACCAGCTGCCCTTAAGAGACAAGCCTTGGCCTGATGTCTCTGCCTTATTGGCTCATTTACTTGCCTAGCTGTCTCCGGGGAGGAGGACATCCTCACATCTCAGACTACCCGAAATTCTCAAGTCAGCCACAGGGAACTCTTCCCACTATAGCCTGTTATGCAGTCCAGAGTAGCTCACCCTCATTCCAGAGGCATGCACTCCCTCTCTTTTTCTACCCAGGTGCACAATGTCCAATGTCTACTGAGGGGCGGGGGAGGACCCAGGCCAGTGGGCTGACCTCCTTCCCCAGTATTTTGGCATATCATACCCCAAAAGTCAGTTCTAATGGTGTGGATTCACTCAACTACTGGTGCTACCTCTAGGCCAGGTCAATGAGGCATAGGACGAGACTGCAAAAAGTATATTGTTGCAGTACAGTCATAAGCGATGCTAAGCCAAAGTGCTACAGAGATATTCTAAATGTAGAGTCTGAGAACTTAAGGCTGCCTAGGACTGACTTTCCAATCGACTGTCCTACTGACTGGGTAGACTGCCTGCCAATTTCTTGTTCCCCAAAATTCCATCCCTCTCACAACTTGCAGTGAGTTCCAAGATTTCTGGGCTGATCAAGAAAAACCACATGACCATGAGATGGCAGCAGCACACAAGAACGTTTTCGATTTTTGTTTTTGTTTTTGAGAGGAGTCTCAACTCTATCGCCCAGGCTGAAGTGCAGTGGGGAGATTTCCCCCCACTTCAACCTCTGCCTCCCAGGTTTGAGGGATTCTCCTGCCTCAGCTTCCCGAGTAGCTGGATTTAGAGACGCCTGCCATCACACCCAGCTAATTTTCATATTTTTCAGTAGAGATGAGGTTTTACCATGTTGGCCAGGCTGGTCTTGAACTCCTGACCTCAGGTGATCCACCTGCCTGGGCCTCCCAAAGTGCTGGGAATACAGGCGTGAGCCACCGCGCCCAGTCCAGAAGCTTTTGATTTTGGCGGTGCTTTGACAGGTTGCCAGAGAGGGGAAGTCTGTCACATCAGGAGACCTTCCAGAGGCAGCAGCAAAGGGCCACTGCCCAGAAGGGGAAGAGGGCAAAGCAACTCCTGGGATAGAGGAGAATAGGAGAGAACCTTTTGTGTCTGGGAGATATGACTCGGCAGCAAAAGAGGGAGTCTCTGGGTCAGAGGGCTCTGGAGGCAAGCAGTGGCATGGGGTCATTTATAGCCCCTGGATTTGCCTTAACTGTGGCTAGCAAATGTCGGTGCACTTCTGTGGGGCATGCAAAGCAGGCAAGCCCTAAATGGCCACACATATGCTTACTTGAGCTATATTTAAAGCAATTGCATGTGTAAAACATTGAGTTTGGCACTGGCAGTCTTTGAGCCCACTGTGAGGATGTATAATGGCAACACAGAGGCCAATATATGGAGGCCATCTTTAACCCACTGCTATAGCAATATGCCACTTCCTCAGCCATCTGATTAACCTGTCTGGCGTGGTCTGAGATGAGATCCACTCAATTTGTACTATCAACAGAACTCTAAGCAGCAAGGTGAGATCAATCTGCAGCATTGTTAACCCAAAGTTAAAACCTTAAGAGCACATGTACAATACTGTTATTGAGTTTCTATCTAAGAGAAATGAAAGCATAGGTCCACATAAAGACTGGCAGGTGAATGTTTATAGCAACTTTATTTGTACTAGTGGAAAACTGGAAACAACCCAAATAACCATATAGTGACATACTATACTACGACAAACAGTAATAAACTATTGATAGAATTAACAGCATGGGTGAATCTGAAAATAACTATGCTGATTTTAAGAAGACAAAAAAGAGTATATAGTATATAATTCTCTTTATATAAAACTCTATAAAGCACAAACTAAAGTGAGAGAAAGCAGATCAGTAGTTGCCTAGGGACAGGGATGGGGATGGGTAGGGAGGGAAGTAACATGAAGGGGCATGAGAAAAGCTTTGGAGGTGATGGAAATGATCGTCTTTTTGACTGTGGTAAGGGCTTATGCTTATAAAACTATAACTTATGTGTTATAAATTATATAAATTACATATAATTTCATTTAGTTTTAAATTTAAGGAGTGGCAAAATGTCTTGTGTCAAAGAACCCTCAAAACAACACCTTAACATGATTTATTCACCAGTTAACTTTTCTTTAAACATCAATAATAAATAAAAGTTGTGAGCACCTGTTTGTTTCTATTTGTTTATTTTAGTGTGCTATTGCTTTTTCACATCCCGGGTCATATTTTCAAAGTATCGTTTCACATTCTGTACATGTATGGGATTTTTCCCCCCACTATTAATAAAGAGCATCTCAAGCAAGGTCCTGCTTTCTACCTTAATGGTATGAAAGCATATTTGACTCACACATGAGCCACTCATGGGCAGAGTTATGGGTGGGAAGTCTGATATGTAAGGAACACTCTGGATTAGTTTTCCACTGGTGAGAAAATGAAAAAGTGATGAGCACTTTATCTAAATACCACGTGATGAGTCAAGTACTCAGACATACTAACTGGGTTTAGACTATTCTATTATCAAAATATTCCAATCAATTTCTGTGGACAGTTTGTAAACTCTCATTCCTAATGCCTCCTCATCCTACAAGGTCCCACTCAAAGGTCTCATAGCTTGTCAGACCTTTGGGGACGTGCTTTTTTTTTTTTTTTTAATTGAAAGGTAAGTCATGTGCAGAGCAGAGTGAGGCAAAATGCAGCCAGCGGTCAGGACTTAAAGACCTCTCCTCCTCCTGGGCCTTGAGAGTTTGGGAAAAGGTCAGGAAGAAAAGCCAACCATCTGAGTCCACTGGGCTTTGAAGCAGGGGTCTTGCATCTGTCCATGTGAGATAAATGATGTGAAAACCACTAACTCTGCTGCTGAACCAGCTGCAGGGAAAGGCTTTTCTTCTGATCAAGGTGACCATCTGGCTGTTGAACCTCATTTTGCACCAGGCCCTGATCCTTGAGCTGAGCCTGAGTCCACAGTTCACCTGCTGGAGAACCCAGAGTCAAAGCCCAGGCCCAAGTGAGGCCATCTGATTGCTGTTTGGGGTCCCAGGGACCACACTCCTGGCATTAGGAGGGCAGAGGGGAGGATGACAGTGAAATGACCAGAAGGTAAAGATACATGTGGATATTCTATCTTCACTGGGTCACATGGATGAAAGACAACAGAAGCTGGTAGTCAGGACACAAAGATGGCTGATTGTTCCACAGACATGGAAGGCAGGGGGCCACGTCTTGTAAAGTCCCCCAGTGTGCAAATGACAGAGACAGTTCTTACCACTGATGTGCTCTACTGGCAGACAGTGTGGAATTTTCCTGGAGAAGGCTCAGACCATCAGTCCCTGGTCCATCTTCTGGCCCCACAAAGAGGCTGATCAAAGAGAACATCCTCCATAGTGAGAGTATTGCACAAATGATTCCCTTTTTAGAAATTCTTCTAAGGCAGCCAGAAGATGACAAGTTTGCAGATGAAAGGAATCAGAACCTGGGCAAAATCTTGGAGTGGTCGAATGATCCCTGAATGTGGTTCGGAGTGTTTTCACTAAGATGAAGCAGAGGGAGAAAGAAAAACTCTGCACCCATACAAACTTAGAGAGAAAGCTGGAGCTTAATGTAACAGAGACCAGTCACGCTAGGAAATTTTATTACATTCTCGGGAGGGGTCCCAGGGTTCTGTGTGTGGGCTGGTTTCCGTGTTGCAGTAATTGTCAAGCTCCCCAAATTCCTACAGAATCACTGAATTACCCTTGGCAGAAATGCGGAATTACCCCTAACCCCACCCTCATGCTCCACCTGGACCAGAGAGAAAAACAACTACTTAAATTTTCAGAAATTACCAAACCTTGGCTCTAGCTCCACATCCTCGGCCACAGAAAGGAAAGTTGGAGTGAGGAACAGGGTGAACAAGAACTGCACCCACGCGCTGCTAGCACTTCCTCTTTTCGCCTTTTGCTCTTACGTGTGGGGTCAGAGGTTACTAGGCAGGGGTCACTAAGATTGTCAGTGGGAGGATGCAACCCCTGGTTAGTCCCTCCCAGCCAGTTCAACATGGGAGGCTCCCAATTCCCCTTTCCCGTTTCCTGTAAGGAAAGACACCACAGCTGTGCATCCCTCCTTTAGAAACTGCAGATTGGAGGTCTGTTTTTCCACAGAACCTAGTTCTGAGCCATTTCTAGCAAGTGAGAGTGACTGATTGGAAGCCTAATGGTGACAGCTACCCAGGGGTCAGGCTTAAGTAGTGGATTATCCTGGTAGTGAACGAATTTCAGATTTTACATTTGCATTGCAGCATTGCCAGAGTGACAATTAAGAGAGTTGGACCTGGCAGCAGGCAGGACCAACATTTAAAAGATAAACTCCCAGTTCATATACACGTCCTTGTGTTCAAGGTCATGCAGCAATATGCGGGAAGCCAGCGCAGTCCTGCATGTGAGTGGAAGGCTGTGGGTTAATTTGTCATCTGTGCCTTCTGAACACAAGAGGTGACTATGCTCTGTACAGCCCCAGGAAGAGAGTATTCAAGATTGAGTACTATTTTAGTATTTTTTTTTCTCATGATTTGGTGGTATCTCATTATATCTCTTGACTATAGACACACCAAAAGAAAAGGGAATTTTCGTTTGCTTTCTTTCTGTTGTTATTTTGGTTTGTTGATTTCTTCTTTTTCCTCTTTTTTTTTTTTTTTGGTTACTAAAATGTCTCTCTTTCTCAATACAAGTTGCAAATTCAATGACTAAATGATGGATTATTTGCCACATAAGAAGGGCAAAAACATGGGCTATTTGCTCCCATGAATTTTTGCCTATTTTAGACCCTAAACCAAATTGAGAAAAGCACGATTAAAACACTCAAAATGCCAATATAGTAACATGTATACACTTTGTGAGACTAACTCGAGAATCTACTGCCCTGCTTCTCCATGGATAGGGCTCTGTAAGGCAGGACTTTAAATGAAATCCAAGCACCTTTTCTCTATCTGTTTAGCTCCGGTGCAGGAGAACAGATCAGCATTTAAGGTATAAATGAAATTAGTCTATTCCTGAAGAGAACATTTGCTAGTCACATTTGTGGTGGAAGAAGCAATCTCACAACACAACAAAGCTCTCCTTGTGAGTGGAGCAGGCAAGCCCTGGGTAGGGTGAGACTACAGGGCTCAGAGGCTCTAATGCCCTAAGCCAGTGATGCTCCTTTGTGCCAGAGGCTGGGTTTTGTAGCAAACTCAGTCCAGGCCAGGGAGCACTGGGTCTACCAAGAAACCTAAGTAGTCAACTAAACCCCCTGAAATAGCCAGACCTATTTCTTTAATCATTAGCATTATCTGTATACCTTTAGGGGGTACAAATGCAGTTTTGTTACATGGACATATTACCCAGTGGTGAAGTCTAGGCTTGCCAGAGCAACAACAGGGTGGTAGATCATCTCCCTTGTGCAGCCAACAGCTGTAACCGTGGCAGGTAGGGTGCCTACTGTTCATACCGACTACAGAGAGCATGTACTTCTCTAACCTGATAAAAGATATGAAGCTGGTTATCAATTTGTTGCCTCTCACCTCCAAATTCACCCTTCGATATATATTCTCTGATAATAGAGAGATTTTAAAAGTATCTCTCCTTTAAAGTAACACCAAAGAGCAGGATGTTACACTTATGTAATAGAGGGCTCTGGAGGGACAGGCATTGAAAACGGAAGTGGTACTTCTATGATTTCTGACTCTCTGAGGTGCAGAGGTGAGGACATTGAGGATGCTTTGTCCCAGGCCTCGGCCCAGAACAACTGTCGCTCAGCAAACCTTCAGTCCTGGTGTGGCCTGATGATCGGCTTCTTGTGGCCCTATTGAGAGGGACATCCTGTACTCCAAGCCATTTGTCCACTGCTTCCCTCTGCTCACTTGCTCCATAGCCACACACACACACACACACACACACACACACACACACGACCAGGTTCCTGTAATCCTTTCAATACCTCTCAATACGGAGCTCCCACCCTGATCCTGTGCATGGGTCATTGTTTACTCCAGGCCTCCAACTGAGCCAGGACCCCCCAATCCCTACTTCACAGCCATATACTAGACACCAGCTATGGCTTGTCCACACTACCATGCTCCAAAGGGTGCCTTCTTGCTTCCTCTTAGACTGTAGACCAGTTTTGGCTTTGCAGATCAGCTCAGGTACTGACTGGCAAACCAGTGGAACTTCTCTGCCATCCAGTGGGTTCTTCTCCAATGTGGTGTAAAATCCAGCCTTTGGGAGAAGTTTTCATTCTAAATTTGTCTTTCCTTGGGTACTCGCCCCCAGCCCCAGAAAACCCCAGATAGAGTTGTTCTTATATCCTATATAAGATCTTTTTTCATAGTTTAATGATTCTTTATGTTAAACTTTCCCCTTCTAGATCACTGTGTGCTTTCTATCTCCTGACTGGATCCATACTGCTACAGAACGCAATATCTACAGCAAGCATTATTCTTAACGGAGAATCACTGAAAGCTTTCTCTTTAAGAGCTGCATCAAGTAAGGATGTCCACTACCACCACTTCTACTCAATAGTATGCTGGGGGTGGGGGTGGGGGTGGGGTTCCAAACAGAGCAGTGGTGCAAGAAAAAGGAATGAGATATTTGGAAAGGAAGAAGAAAGACTGGCACTATTTGCAGACGATATGACAGTGTACATCAAATTCTACAAAGTATTACAGACCAATTATTAGGATCAATAGAAGAGTTTATGCACTCATAGGATAAAATGTTAATGAACATAAACCAGTTGCATCCTATTTACCAGCTACAAATTTAGACAACGAAAATTTCAAACATAGGATTTGCAAACTATGACATGCCTAGGATAAAAAAAATTGCCTGTGGGAAAAATATAAAATGTTATTTGGGTGTATTAAAGGATATCTTATTAAAAGGAGAGGCAGACCATAACCATGAATCATTCAGTATTGAGAAGTCAAATCTACAATTTCAGCACAATCTGAATTAGAACTCCAAACTAGCTTTTGGTTGACGTTTTCATGATGAGTTTATAATTTAAATGGAATTGAAATGGGCCAAAGTTAGCCAAGACACTTTTGAAGAACAAGGTGGAATTGACTTGCCCTATTCAAATATCAAACTTGACTATCGGTCTGTAGTAATTAAGACAGTGTGGTATTTCAAACAGACAAATGAGGCCGAGCATTTAATAAAGAGTATAGAAACTGGCCCATATGTGTGTAGATACTTCATTTACAGCACTGTAAATCACTTGGCAAAAGGCAGACTTTTCAATAAGTGGTTTCTGAGAAAACTGGATATTCACATAAATAAATAAATAAATAAACTCTACTCAACACAATACACAAACAGATGTCAATTGCGGTTGGATTAAGACCTGACTGTGAAGGGCAATAGCATACATATTTTAGAAGAAAATATAGAGATTGCTTTCATGGCCCAGGGTTTCTTAAAAAAGAAAAGATTTATTAAAACAGATTTCTTAAAAAATCCCTAACCATCAGGGTAAAATGATGAATTTGACTATATTACAGTTAAGATCTTCTGCTCACCAAACACAGCACAGTGCAAGGGAAAACACAAACAGAGCCGGGGAATACTTTGGCCACAGGTGTGGACTAGTATTTAGAATATTTAACAGACTCATTAAGTCAGTAAGTACCAGGTGAAAAATAGAATAGAAACATGGGTTAAAAGAGGTAAATCTGAATAGGCCTTCCTCAGAATAGAAACTCCAAAAGGCTCATAAACACGAAAATGTGCTAAAGCTTAATAGTAATTTGGGTATTGCTCAAGAGTAGACCGGCAAAATTTAAATTCTGGCAATACTTGGTGTAGGTGAAGATGTGGAGCAGTAGGGACTCTCTGTGCTGCTGGTGGGATTGACAACTGGCCCAATCACTACAGAGAACAATTTGGCATCATCTGGTAAAGCTAAGGATATCCATATCCTATGGCCCTGTGATTCTATTCTTGGATATATACCCTAGAGAGACTTTTACACATGTGTCCCATGAGAAATGTGCAAGAATGTGCATGATAATCCTTGAAAATTAGAAGCAATCCTAATGTCCATCCGTTGTAGAATGGAGTGGCATAATCATACCACAATCACTTTGCTATAAGCATATGCTGGAACGACAGTCAACGATGGAGACAAAGGCTGTGCTTACTTACAGCTATTATGAACAACATGGACGAGTCTCTCAAGTATAATACGGAGTGAAAGAAGCAAGCTATAAAAGGAAGCATGCCTTATGATTTCATTTATACAACTGCATATCAACTCTATTGTTTAGGGATGCATACAAAAGTGATAAAGCTTAAAGGAAAGTGGTGAAATGATTATTACAAAGTCAGGGCAGTGACTCTATCCATATAGGAGAGTGTGGGTTGTGATTGGGAGGAATATGGTGGCTGTATTCTGGAAGGCTGGCAGTGGCCTATTGCTTGACCTTGGTTCCGGTTACATAGGTGTCTACTTTTGTAAAATAATCTAAACCATACAGATACATTTTATGCACTCTTCTATAGCTCGGATTTGACAAACGCTTCCTCCAGGAAAAGTACCAGAAAGAAAAGTATGTGGAGTAGACATTTTGAAGAGGTTTGAATAGTTATCGATGAAAAACTTGATCTTCCAGTCAAGAGACCAAGTGTCCACTGTCATTAAAAGAGGGCGAGAGAGCTGGGAGTAGTTAAACAACGGGTTACTCGCCCCCCGCCCCACCACCACCACCAATCTAGTCATCTCTCTAAGTCTTCTCATCTCAGATATTCCACCCTATATTTGTGTCAATTCCCAACTCATTCCTGACATACAAATTGGAGGATTGTCGTCATCATTAATAAGATCATTAGGCACCACAGGCCCAGCAAGCCTGGGCCGCCACACTTAAATGCGAGCAGGTACACCAGGGCGATTGGACATGATCGTGTGTGCCTCTTACTTGGCAGAGTCCATTGCAGTGACTGAGGGTTTAACCTTAACACATTTAACTGGAACTCCTGCCCAGAGGCCTCCGTGTGCTGGAGAATGCAGAGTCAACTGAGGAATGCCCTCATTGTGCTTTGAGCGTGGACATGAAATTTATCATGGTACAACCGATGGTGGAAGGGCAAAGAGTTGGTTTACGTTGTGCACTGTATAGGGAGAAGCCTGGAGTGGGTTGGGTTTTTTTCTGGATTTCGATATAAATTGTTTCATCCTCCAGGCTTTGCATTTCTACACTGAACAGTGCTAATATGTTTTGGCCGCATCGCTCACTCGTTCTAATCTCTGTATCAGCAAGACAAAAATTGAACTATGTGGCAAATTTTACCGAGGACTTTGCTCAAGACAATCGTGAGTATGGAAGTTGTCCCGCGGGGAGGTGGGAAGGGGAAGGACATTTTCAGCAGAAATGCCAACACTATGGTGGTCTAACGCTGACACAGACAGTTTATTCTCTCAGGAACTGTCTTTCATCCATCAATCCAGCCAGCCAGCTAGTAAACAAATTTTAACACACGAAAAGTACGAAGCAACACGTCTAACACTGGGAGGGGCTGGGTTGTGTTTATTTGGGTATATACAATGAGTCACGGATTAAAATTGCTTTTAGCGGATAGCTACCTAGGTGTTCCACAGCATTAATGAACAAGCTGTCGTCATTTCCCCATTACCTCAGAAGACCTCCTTAGTTGCTTACTTATATTAATGGTAGAACGTATTTACGCATACCAGGCTCTACCTCTGGGCTTTCTCTTCTGTTCCAGAGACCCAGTACCAGAATATTTAAATCACTGTGGCGTTAAATACGTTTTAATATCTGATAGGGCCAGTTTCTGCGCATTGCACATTTTTTTTTTTCCCTTTCAGGAACGTGTTCGGGCCCGCGGCAGGGGGCGGGGTCGCGCCTCCGCTGCGGCTCTGGTTCCAGCCGAGCCTCACGGACGCAGAGATGGAAATCCCGAAGCTGCTCCCGGCTCGCGGGACCCTACAGGGCGGCGGCGGCGGCGGCGGCGGTATCCCCGCGGGCGGCGGCCGGGTCCACCGAGGCCCTGACCCGCTGGCTGGCCAGGTCCCCACGCGCCGCCTCCTGCTGCTCCGGGGCCCCCAAGATGGCGGGCCCGGGCGGCGGCGCGAGGAGGCCCGCACGGCTTCACGGGGCCCTGGCCCGAGCCTGTTGGCGCCGAGGCCCGATCAACCTGGCGGCGGCGGCGGCGGCGGCGGCGGCGGCGGCGGCGGCGGCGGCGACTTCTTCCTGGTGCTGCTTGACCCGGTGGGTGGCAACCTGGAGACCGCGGGCTCGGGTCAGGCCGCAGGGCCTGTGTTGAGGGAGGAGGCCGAGGCGGGCCTAGGGCTCCAGAGGGGCGAGAGCGGCGCGAACCCCGCGGGCCGCCCTGCGCTGGGCCCTCGCTGCCTGTCCGCGGTTTCCACTCCGGCCCCGATCTCCGCCCCCGGCCCCGCCGCGGCCTTCGCGGGCACAGTCACTATCCACAACCAGGACCTGCTGTTGCGCTTTGAGAACGGCGTCCTCACCCTGGCCACGCCCCCACCACACGCTTGGGACCCGGGGGCCGCGCCTGCCCAGCAGCCCGGGTGTCTGATCGCCCCGCAAGCCGGGTTCCCGCAGGCCGTGCAGTCGGGTGACTGCCCAGAGCTGCCGCCCACCCTCCTGCTAGCCGAGTCGGCCGAACCCGCGCCTGCTCCGGCGCCCGAGGAGGAGGCGGAGGGCCCGGCCGCCGCCCGGGGCCCCCGCGGACCGCTGGGCTCTGCCCCAGGCGTGGTGCTGTACCTGTGCCCCGAGGCGCAGTGCGGGCAAACCTTCGCCAAGAAGCACCAGCTGAAGGTGCACCTGCTGACGCACAGCAGCAGCCAGGGCCAGAGGCCCTTCAAATGCCCCCTGGGTGGCTGCGGCTGGACCTTCACCACCTCTTACAAGCTCAAGAGGCACCTGCAGTCGCACGACAAACTGCGGCCCTTCGGCTGCCCGGCGGAGGGCTGCGGCAAGAGCTTCACCACCGTGTACAACCTCAAGGCGCACATGAAGGGCCACGAGCAGGAGAACTCTTTCAAATGCGAGGTATGCGAGGAGAGTTTCCCCACGCAGGCCAAACTCAGCGCCCACCAGCGCAGCCACTTTGAGCCCGAGAGGCCTTACCAGTGCGCGTTTTCCGGCTGCAAGAAGACGTTTATCACAGTGAGTGCTCTGTTTTCCCATAACCGCGCCCATTTCAGGGAACAGGAACTCTTCTCCTGCTCTTTTCCGGGCTGCAGCAAACAATATGACAAGGCCTGTAGGCTGAAAATTCACCTGCGGAGTCACACCGGCGAGAGACCTTTCCTTTGTGACTTTGATGGCTGTGGCTGGAACTTCACCAGCATGTCCAAACTCTTAAGGCACAAAAGGAAGCACGACGATGACCGGAGGTTCACCTGCCCTGTGGAAGGCTGTGGGAAATCTTTCACGAGGGCCGAACATCTGAAAGGCCACAGCATAACCCACCTGGGCACGAAGCCTTTCGTGTGCCCTGTGGAAGGCTGCTGTGCCAGGTTCTCCGCTCGCAGTAGCCTCTACATTCACTCCAAGAAACACCTGCAGGATGTGGACACTTGGAAAAGCCGTTGCCCGATCTCCACTTGTAATAAACTCTTCACATCCAAGCACAGCATGAAGACGCACATGGCCAAAAGGCACAAGGTTGGCCAGGATCTCTTAGCTCAGCTAGAAGCAGCAAATTCTCTTACACCCAGCAGTGAACTTACCAGCCAGGGACAGAATGATCTCAGTGATGCAGAGATAGTGTCTCTCTTCTCTGATATACCTGATGGTACTTCTGCTGCAGTGCTGGACACGGCATTGGTGAACTCGGGAATCTTGACTATTGACGTGGCTTCTGTGAGCTCGACTCTGGCAGGGAACCTCCCTGCTAATAATAATAATTCCGTAGGGCAGGCTGTGGACCCTCCGGCCTTGGTGGCCACCAGCGACCCTCCTCAAAGTCTGGATACCTCTCTCTTTTTTGGAACGGCCGCCACTGGTTTTCAGCAGAGCCCCTTAGATATGGACGAGGTCTCAAGTGTAACTGTGGGGCCACTGGTATCTCTGGGCCCTTTGGCCATGAAAAACTCCAGTCCAGAGCCCCAGGCTTTGACACCCAGCAGTAAGCTAACAGTGGACACAGATGCTCTGACTCCTTCCAGCACCCTTTGTGAAAACAGTGTCTCGGAACTACTGACACCAACCAAAGCGGAGTGGAACGTACATCCTGACTCTGACTTCTTTGGACGGGAGGGAGAGACCCAGTTCGGATTCCCCAATGCAGCAGGAAACCACGGTTCTCAGAAAGAAACAGATCTTATCACTGTGACTGGCAGCTGCTCATTTTTGGTATGAACCGACTCTATTCATTCCTCGCCATGTGGCTTACTTTTATTACAGTCAATTTTGAGGATATTCTGGACTAAATGTTTAAGTGCAGTCATTTATTTGTGGTTTTCAAAAAGAGCACCGCCCTGGAATACAAGTTTGGAGGTCTAAATTCTGACCTTGAGTCTGGAACTGACAAGTTGTGTGACCCTGAGCAAGTCACTTAACCTATCTGAGCCTTAATTTCCTTATTTATAAATTGAGGTGGTTTGAACCGATTGCTCATAAGATCTTTTCAGTTTTGTTTGTTTGTGATTTTGTGCTTTTTCTTGAAAAATTTTGGGCATTTTGCAATTATTAGTTATTGTTTGTACTTGTAAGGAAAAGCGGTTTGAGCCCTCTAGCATCAAATAATGAGAGATTGAGGAACTGGTGTTTTACATTAAAAATTTAATGGAAATTTTACACAGTACAAAAATATTGAAAATCTAGTGGTAGAGCTCAAAAACAAAGAGCTAAAAATAGGTTTTGGTTTTTCTTAGCTGTTTATCATTCTAACTTTTTTTTTTAAATGATGAGAGGGTGTGTTTTTGTTGTGGAAAATACAAGGGCTTTTGTTACCACTCAGACCCAGAGTGAAATGTTTGCTTTGTGGTTTTGAATAAGTTGGCCTTAAATAAGTTATTAGTCTCACTAACCCTCAGTTTGCTAGCTGTAAAATGGTCATAGCAGTGTGAATATATGTTTTACATCCTAGACTTATTTTTCTACCCCACTGGGTCGTATTGAAAGGATAATGTTATATATGTTTTAGCATGTTTTGGTGAATCTTCATTTCCTTTCCTACCCCTTGTTTTCCCTCCAAAGTGGAGAAATCAGCACAAATTAATATCAGGTTGTGTAGGCAATAAACATTTGCAAAGGTTAAGAAAGAGGAAAAGGAATTTACTTCTTCCACAGATTAGGAAGGATTTTTCTCCACACAGTTCTTTTGTGTCATTGACAACAGGTCCATTAGACCAGTTTGCTAGCGTATTTGCTCTGCATTCAATGCCAACTCATGCAATGAGTATACAGCCGGTTCTTCCAAGACAATCTGGACATAGATCAGAGGGAGATTTTTCTCCCTTCTGTGCCCTAGAGAACTCATTGCTGGCTCACTCTTAGAGCCGAAATGAGATAATTTTGTCTGTATTTTGAGTGGATACCATCTATCTTAAATGAATATAGCCTTTTACAGTTTATGTAGCACTTTCACAACTATTATTTGATCCTCACAATCCTCTGAGGTAATTGTGGCAATGTCAGAACTACAATTCACATTAAAATTTACCCAGCTCAGATTACAAATGTATTTCACTTAGTAACTCTTAAGTATGTGTGTGTGTGTGTCTGTGTTTGTGTAGCTCAAAACAAAGAAGAAATATTTCCAACTCTCCCATTCAACTCTTGAGTTTCATGACTATTTTGTTTATAACCATTTGCTCTCTTCCACCTTTATTGATTTCTCTTACATCCCTCATACTCCACCCTATTTCCTTGTAGGTGTACACCAGTTCTTGCCATGCATCTCTTTTATTTACATTTAAATTAGATGGATCTTTTACATGGTCACCATCTCTCTCTCAGCCATTCTTTTTATGGCCCATTTTTCAGTCACAGTATTACTGCAAGTTTGTCTGTACACTCAGAAGTTATTTTCTGGATTTAGATGGCAATGTGTTTATACATGAATCAGATAATAATGGAGATTTTTATATAAGGCATTAGTGAGAAGTACTTCTACTTTTTTCTTTGTTACAATGTTGTCCTGGTAGCAAACACTATTAGTTGCTTTCAATACTGTTTACATGTGGATACTTGGGGATAACAATTATTATGGCACTTTCACAGTGCACTTTAATATTTGCCACCTTGATATGCATCTTTACTGTCTTTATGATTTTTAAGTTGGTTGTTCTTACTAAAGGAAAAAGCAAAAGATATACATAAATTTGTAATTCAAAGAAATAAAATTTTGTGTTTAACCATTTAACTGTTTTCCCTTAGTATTTTAAAAATATTTTAAGCCCATTTTAGAAATGTGTTGTCACTAGCTAAGTCCTCCTGAGTAGATTATTATTATTTTCCTATAGAAAATGCAGAGACCTGAGGTGAACACAAGGTTCATAGGCATCCATTAAGATATATAACCATATAGATATTTTAAAACTCCATCACGTTTCCTTAACCCCTCAGATCTATTTCTTCCCATTAAAACTATCATAAGCTTTGCTTTTGTTATTTTCTATAGAATTTTCAAAGGATAAATTTTTTTTCTTGAAGATAAAAATCTCGTGATTGTCCATGGGCTCACAGTTTCTCCAAAAGATTTTTTTTTTTCAATATTGTTGTTCTAGCATGATGGTTGACATGGCATGTAATTACAGACAGAAGTTTGACTACAAAATCATATTAGTGTTTCTGTTAGTGTTGACATAAGCTTGCCTTTTTGTTTAAACAATGGGACATGATTTAATTTTATCTCGTTTGCCTTTTGTTCATCTTCAGTCCTTGATTTATTAACATTTTGCCAATTGAAACCACAATAAAAAATGCCTTGCAGGAAGGTTTGATTCTGGGGGGATCCTGTTGAGCATATTTATCATGAGTTTAAACATGTTAATCTTGACATTTTTACCAGTGATCTCATTATAGTGTTACATAATTGAAAGCCTTGAATAGTTAAATTGAAACTTCTTGGAATATGAGGATCCTCTTTCTATGTGGATTAAATGTTTTATATTCTCATCCAGGAAAATAGAGAAGGCATTAGTATAACAGGTTGTTTATGACTGTTCCTTCATTCCACATAAAACAATGATTAACTCCCTAATGGGAATATTCATAATCCCTTGGTAATTATTGGTATCAAACAGATCCACTTGATAACTTGATGATAACAAAACTCAAATTAAATGCAACTGACTCATAATATGTAATAATTGAAATGTAAGGCCGAGCTGAAATGTATATATATATAAAATAGATTTGCTTAGCAATTTTTTAAAAAGCAAATTGTGTGCTGTGGTTTAAAGCAGGGGTCCCCAACTCCAGGCCAGGTACTAGTCCATGGCCTATTAGAAACTGGTCCCCATAGCATTTGGTGAGTGGCAGACAAGGGAGCAAAACTCAGTTCCACCTCTTGTCAGATCAGCAGTTGCATTAGATTCTCATATGAGCACAAACCCTATTGTGAACTGCACATGGGAGGGAGCTAGGTCGCACACTCCTTATGAGAATCCAACATCTGATGATCTGTCACGGTATCCCATCACCCCAAAGTGAAACCATCTAGTTGCAGTAAAACAAGCTCAGGGATCCCACTGTTTCTACATTATGGTGAATATGTGATAATAATATAAAGTGCACAATAAATATAATGTGATTGAATCATTCCAAAACCATCACCCCTGTCTATGGAAAACTTTTCTTCCACTAAACTGGTCCCTGGTGCCAAAATGGCTAGGGACCAAGGGTTTAGAAAACAGATTGTCTAAGCACAAAACAACCCATAAAAAGCAAAACAGTCATTAAAAATGAATTTTATGTGCTTATCAAATCTACATAGATAGATGGGGCCTTTGGTAACCATTTTTTTTAGCTATGTTCCTCTTTGTATATTTCAAGTTAATTTACTGACTATTTGCAGAATGCAAGGTGGAATACTAGAGATACAGATAAGAAGAGTAAAATAAGAGCCATATCTTAATTTTGGAGAGGACATTAGAAATTCACATATTAACTATTTTACAACTAAACAAAATCAGCAAACATGTTTTCAGACACCAAATGAATGACTTGGAGAAAAAGGAGGGGCAGGAGCTAGAGTGTAATGGGTGATTACATACAATTATATAAAGAAGAGTGTTGGTGAATTCCAGCCTGGGAGAAAAGCACAAGGAAATAAAATGGAATTGGCCACACAACACTGTGAAAAACAGCTTAACCCAAATTCAGGGCTTATATTTGACAAGTGCTGGGTGTTAGGGTTAGACTGCCAGTTTGGAGCCAAATTCTGGAGGGCAATGCAAACCAGTCAGAGTAGATAGGACTTTATTCTGGATATGATTGAAAGCCAGTGAAGATACTTGAGAAGGGAAGTCAAATGTGATTATATAAAAATATTAATATAGTGGACATGTATAATGTGGATTTGATGGGGGAAATAGTGCAGTCACTTAGGAGTCTATTGTAATAATTCTGGATGTTTGTGATGAAGGCTTGGACTGGAGTGGTGATGAGAAGAGAGACATATAGGAGCTGTGTCTGAATTGAGGAAATGAACATACTTTGGTGACTTATCTATCAGAAAGGCATCTATCAGAAAGAGAAAGGAAGATTTAAAATGTCCCTAAGGATTTCTTGGATACTACAAAAATTACATTTGATTAATATTAACAAAGTTATGTAATGAAATATTTTCAGGATTATTTATGGAAAGATGATTAGGACATGTTTAATTCATCAGGAAGTGATAAACTATGGCTATCTCTCAATAAACCATGCATATTTTAGATTTTCCACACTATTAGACACTGAGATCAATTTATCTTGTTTGTCTTCATCATATGTTCTTAGACTAACATTTGATGTTTATAATGTTATTTCCCTTTGAGAATTTGCAGGACTCTTCAACCTTGTACAATACAAGCCAAGACTACTCTGCATCAAAATGAGCTATGTCATCTCCGGCTTCCATTTATTTCTTAGTACTACTCTCTTCTACTACAGGTATTCAACAGGTATTTTTTGGTGCTTATTAATATAACAAACCAGATCTCTTTAATTTGGAAGATGCTGCTTAGTCATTAATTTCAGTAGTTTCTGATGATAAACTTTGTTAGATTCAGTTTTAACTGTATTTCTCCCAAACTGGAAGAAACAGGACTAGGACTGCCCAAAAACCAACTTTGATGCAATCCTTGGGGCCCCTTACTCATAATCCTCTCTTTTGTTAGCTAACATGGTGTGGCAATTGATGGTGTGTGGGCACTCAGTCACAGAAATCACATTATTCTGGATATGATTGAAAGCCAGTGAAGATACTTGAGAAGGGAAGTCAAATGTGATTACATAAAAATATTAATATTAATATTAATCTTTTCTCTTTTCACCCTAATGTAACACATTTTATAGTTAACCTGACTATCAGTGGTGATAACTCAATGAGCATGGAGTGCAAAAAAAAGAGAGAGTAAATAATAATATAATTAATTACCTAGCAATTACATTTTGTTCAATGGTGACTGCCGTCCTGCATTGTCAACAGAGCAATACATCTCATTCTAGTTTTCGGCTGACATTTATGCACATGCAAAACACATTAACCATCATTCTGCCTATGGAAAATATCTTAACTCAATATTTTAAACAATGGAAATAATTATTCTTATGAGCACTAACTGTAAATCCTTAGACTACCTCTTATCATTACCAGCTTATTAAGCAGCTGGTGGTTATTGAGTGCCTACTCTGTGTGAGGGACTATGAAGTATAACACAAAAGTATGTTGCATTACTTTATTCAAACATTTTTAGCACATATTTGACAAATTCTGCCCTTTACCTACACACATTACAAGCTAGACAGAAACAAAAAATCGGCATAATATATAATCAAGTTCTAGATGGTTATGCATTAGAATTAAACAGTTTTAAATAGAAAGGCAGTGGTTATTCTCACTATACGGACAGAGAGTTATGATGAGGAATATTTCAATGTGCGGATTATCAAAATCTATTTCAAAAAGTTCTAAGAATCTAAAATTTAAGCAGCAATTAGGCTAAACTGTTCTAAATTAAAATTTAAACAGAACTGTGACTGGCAGCTTGTAATTATAGCAAAATATTATGGGAAATAATTTGTAAATTATTGCTATATTTTGATTTGTTCTAGATTGGAATCCCAGATATATCAAGTGTAAAACCTGAGAGTGATCTTTTGGAAATTATATAAAACAAACATTTTGTTCCCAAATGAGAAAGCCATAGCACATAAATAAATGATTTTACACTTGTAATTTTTGAAATATTTTTTCCTTTTCTTATATTGGACACACAAGCACATTTTAATTTTCTGAAACAAAAAATAACAAGGACTTTAATTAGAAAGTAATTATTTTATATAGGTACACTAGCTGAAAATAAGGATATAAAGTCTTCATTTATTACTTGGGAATAGCAACCAGTGAGGTATAGCATGGAGAATCCTGAAACTTCACCAATCATGTGGTAAGGGATAGGGCAATTATCAAGCAAGTATCTTACATTCTGAATAAAATATAGCTAAATGAATACATTCGGGAAAGAGAATAAAGCTCATTATAAAAAAAATAAAAGCTCACTATAGTCATAAATAATACTAGGTTATTAAAATCTAGTAGATTTTGTGTTCTCACCACAAAAAGTATGTGAGGTAATGCATGCATTAATTAGATCCATCTCATCATTCCACAGTGTATACATATTTTCAAACATATTGTACATGATAAATACACACAATTTTTGTCAGTTTAACAAATAAATACATTTAACAATGAAAATGGCAAATGGTAGCCAAAATGAAAGCATTTCAACTCTAAGCTAGTCTTTCCTTAGAATAAAGTCAAGAAATGCTTAATCTTTGTCAAGACTTATTTCCCTTTCCTGTTTACACAGTGGAGGGATATAACTGCAGTGTGAAATGACATAATACTGCATGTGAAAGAAGTAAGCTTGTCTCATGTCCATTTGTGGGGAAATTAGTCAAATTAGACCACCAAAATGGAAATTCCACGGGCAATGACTCAGTGAACAGAGCAGCAGTTCATTCCAGGTGAGGTCTAATTTTAGAATGTGCTGCCAGGAAGAGTGAGAACTACTTTTCCTCCCAATTTGTGTTGGCATTAGTTAATGCTAAACTTGGTACTTGATATTTTCAAAGAGATGCAACAGCTTTCCCATTAAAGTCATTTTATGTTCTTGTGCTTTCTGGAGCTTATTTTATTTTAAATAATTAATAATAACAGGAATTGAATCAAATATTGTGACATGCTAGTAGAAGAGGGGATAAGCCAGTATTTATTATTTTTGCCTCACTTTCCAAAATAATGTTGATTAACTAAAAATGGTTTTTCTATTTTTTATGTGAGGGCTCATTTTGCCATTTGGATATGTCACTGTCATTTATGTACTTAGAAAGCAATAAGATTTAATAATAACATTGTTAAAATAAGTCTTTATAACTTTAGAAATGTGGCCACTTTGAAAATGGAGAAACCTATGCTAGCTGTATTATTTTTTTAGAGAACAGAGAAGACTTATGGAAATGAATGAAGGGCAAATTCAATTGGAAGAAGAAGAGATTAATTTCTTACTAAATCAAATTCTGTGTTTATAAATTTTGCTGATAAATCTGCTCCTGTATATTATCCAGCATATTTTTATTCAGTTCATTTTTAGAATAGTTTATCTAGAGCAGTGAGTCTATGTGAAATCAAAAAATTTGACTAACTTGTATTATATTTCATTTTTACGGTAGGCACTGGATAGTCATTTTCACTGCTAAATCTATGTACTGAATCTACTGAATATTGCAAAAACACACTGGATAGAATCTTATTTGCAAAGTGATTCTGGTTGTCATTCACCATAGATTCTTTTGAGACAAAAACAAATCCTTAAAAATAAAATGTTGCTTATATTTATAAAAATCATTCAGGATTCTTCTCAAAAGTAGAAATGAGAAAATAAAATAAATAATCAAATGGTTAAGTTTGCTCTATAGCCAAGTGTTTTGGCCTGAGTCTCTTTGGTCGAAAACATCTGGATAAAAGCACAGTGACAATTTTGGAGCATGTCCAGAATTTTCCAGTTACAGTTAGAGATTAAAAAAAGTCAAATAGCTATTATTACAATATTGGTATTCTGTCTAATACCATTTGTCTTTTGAAAGTTTCTTGAAGATAGTAATAAGTAAAGAGAAAGGTTTTCCAAATTTAGCCTCTGACTATGAAATGCCACACTGTTTTCAAATTGGAGGCTATTGATTATTTTACATGATAATTTTAGTAGTTGCTGTTTTTAAATATTTCCACTGCAAATATTTTTAAAATAAATGTGAATCTTTGATTCAGGCCTTTAAAATTGCTATTTTGTTTTTCTTTTCAAGATGGATGGATTATTCAATTCAATAAGCATCCAGATAATAACCTATAGATTGCTAGTTGTGAGCCTATATTGTGTATTTTAATAATTCCTTGATATAATTTTAAGTTATCATATATTGAAAACTGGCTCTATTTTTTAATTGTAAATTTTGTTTTTATAACTTTTATTGAGATAACATGCTTTAAAAAATATTACATACATTACAAAATTACTTTATTAATTTTTATAAAATGAATACACCTATAAAACCACTACTCAGATGAAAGAAAGCATGACTGGAACCTCAAAGCTCGCTCATATCCTTTGCTAGTCACTGCTATCCTGTACCAAAATAAATATAACTTGACTTTCAAAACCAAAAGAGGTTTTTTATTTGCTTGTTTCTGTTCATTTATTATTATCAAGATAAAATTTACATAATATAAAATTCACCATTTTAAAATGCACAATTCAGTCATTTTAAAAACATTCATAATGATGCAGAGTCATCACAGCTGAGTAATTCCAGGAAACTTCTGCCACCCTAAAAATAAATCCCATAATTCTCCATTCCCTTATCTCCAGGAAACCACTAATTTACTTTATGTCCCTATGGATTTGTCTGTTCTGCATATTTAATATAAATGGAATTATCCAATATATGTCTTTTGTTTCTGACTTTTCTTACTAAGCATGATGTTATTTAAGTGCATCCATGTTTTAGCACATATGAGTACTTCACTCATTTCATGGCTGAAATATATCCCATTTTATAGATATACCACATTTTATTTGTGAATTAATTAATGGACATTTTAGTTGTTTCCACCTTTGACTATGATGAGTTTTTGCTATCAGTATTTGTGTACAAGTCTTTTTGTAAATATATTAAAACTACAGATTGGCCTTGCTTATTTTTAAACTTTATGGAAAGTATATATTTTTTCTGTTTTTGACTTCTTTTACTCAACATTTTTTTGTATGTGAACTTCAGCCATGATTTAGCATGTATGAACAATTTATTCATTTTTCTTTCAAGAGATAAGTCTCTCTTTGTCACCCAGGCTAGACTGTAATGTCACTGTCATAGCTCATTGCAGCCTTGATCTTCTCGGCTCAAGGTATCCTCCCACCTGAGCCTCCCTAGTATCTGGGACTACTGGCAGAGGACACCACACCTGGCTTGTTAATTTATTTTTGCTGTGGAATTATAGTGTATCCTCACCCATAAATTTTTTAGATTCTTCTTATAGACATTGATATTGTTTCCATTTATTGGCAAGGGTTAATGATGCTGCTATGAACAGTCAAATAAATAAATGGGAGTGAAGCTGGGTATGTTAAATTTTAGTAAGTACCGCCAAGCAGCATTCCAAGTTGTTTGTACATAACCATCAGTTATGAGAGTTTTTAGAAGTGAGAACACAAAATATTTGTCCTTCTGTGTCTGACTTGTTTCACTTAAGATAATGACATCGGTTCCATCCATGTTGCTGCAAAAACAAAAAAGTGATTTTCTTCTTTTTATGGCTGAACAGTATTTCATTGCATATACAAACCACATTTTTCTTTATCCAGTTATCTACTGATGAACACTTAGGTTTATTCCATATTTTTGCTATTGTGAGTAGTGCTTAAATAAACATACAAGTACAGCTATCTTTTTAATATAATGATATTTTTTCCTTTGGATAGATATCCAGTAGTGGAATTGCTGCGTCAAATGGTAGTTCTATTTTTAGTTCTTTGGAAAATCTCCATACTCAGTTTTTCACAAAGGTTGTACTAATTTAAATTTCCATCAACAATGTAGAAAAGTTGCCTTTTCTCCACATTCTTGTCAACATTTGTTATTCTTTGACTTTATAATTGACCATTTTGACTGGGGTAAGATAATATCTCATTATCGTTTTAATTTGTATTTTTTTCTGATGACTAGTGATGTTGAATACTTTTTTCACATACCTGTTTGGCATTTGTATATATTTTGAAAACTCTCCATACATGCCGTTTTTCCACTTTTTAATGGGATATTCTTTCTTTGTTGAGTAGGTTGAGTTCCTTGTATATATACTCTGAATACTAGTGCCCTGTTGGGTGTATAGTTTACAGATACTGTCTCCCATTGTACAGGTTCTCTGTTCACTTTATTATTTTTTTTTCTGTGCAGAAGGGTCCCATTTGTCCATTTCTGTTTTTGTTGCCTGTGCTTTCGAGGTCTTAATCATAAATTATTTGCCTAAACCTAGGCCCAAAAGAGTTTTCACTAGGTTTTATTCTAGAATATTTGTTTCAGCCTTACATTTAAATCTTTAATCTACCTTGAGTTGATTTTTGTGTATGGTAAGAAGTAGGGGTCCAGTTACATTCCTCTGTTTATGAAAATCAAATTTTCCCAGCACCAATTGCAGCAAGTATTCTTTCTCCAATGTATGCTCTTTTTGACAGTTTCAAAGATAAACTGTAAATATATGGCTTTTTGTTTTGGGTTCTTTATTCTGTCCTGTTGATCCATGTGTCTATATTTAAAAACAGTACCATGCTCTTTGGGTTACTATAGCCTTCTAGTATAATTTTAAGTAAGGTAAAGTGATGTCTCCAGCTTTGTTCTTTTTGCTTGAATTGCTTTTAAAATTAAGATTTTTTGGGGGATTTCATATGAAATTTGGGATTGTTTTTCTAATTCTGTTAAAAATGACATTGGTATTTTGATAGGGATTGCACTGAATCTTTAGATTGTTTTAGGCAGTATGGTAATTTTAATGATATTAGTTCTTCACAACTTTGAGCATAGAAAGTTTTTCAATTTCTTTAATCAGTGTTTAGTAGGGTTTTTTTTTGTAGCGATCTTTTGCCTCTTCTTAAAAATATACTCCTAGGTACTTTTTTTGTGGCTATTGTAAATGGAATTGCCTTCTTGATTATTTTTCTCAGCTAGATCATTATTGATGTATAGAAAAGTCACTGATTTTTATGTGTTGATTTTGCATCCTGCAATTCTGCTAAATTTATTTATAAAGTCTAAGAGTTTTTGGGGTGGAATCTTCAGGTTTGTATAGATATGCAGTCATGTCATCAGTAAACAAGGATAATTTAACTTCCTCTTTTCCAATCTGGCTGCCTTTTATTTCTTTCTCTTGTCTGATTGCTCTGCTAGGGCTTCCAGTACTATGCTGAATAGGAGTGTTGAAAGTGGGCATCCTCCTCTTGTTCCAGTTCTGGGTGAAATGTTTAAACTTTTCCCCATTGAGTCTGATGTTGGCTATGGGTTTGTTATATATGGCCATTATTATTATTCTGAAGTATATTTTCTTCTATGCCTAGTTTGTTAACAGTTTTTATCATGAAGGGATGCTGAATTTTATTGAATGCTTTTTTTTACTTTATTGAGATGCTTGTAGAGATTTTGTCCTTAATTATATTTATGTCATATGTCATATTTATTGATTGGCATATGTTGGACCATCCTTGCATCCCTGGTGTAAAGCCCATTTTATAATGGCATTTCATCTTTATGATGTGCTGTTGGATTCAGTTTACTATTGTTTTGTTGATAATTTGTGTGTCTATGTTCATCAAGGATATTGGTCTACAGTTTTCTCTTTTTTCTTGTGTTCTTGTCTGGTTTTGGAGTGAGGGCAATACAGGCCTTGTAGAATGAGTTAAGGAGAATTTTTGAAACTGTTTCAGGATTGGTATTAATGCTTCTTTGTATATTTGGTAATATTCAACTGTTAATCCATACAGTCTTTGACTTTTCTTTACTGGGATATGTTTTATTGGAGATTAATTATTTCTAGTTGTTATTGGTCTGTTCAGGCTTTTTATCCTTCATTCTTAGAAAGTTGTATGTGTCCAGAAATTTATCTATTTCCTCTAGATTTTCTAGTTTGTGAGTATATGGATAGTTGTTCATAATAGTCTCTAATGACCTATTGTATTTCTGTGTTATCAATTGTAATGTCCTTTTTTCATTTCGAATTTTGTTTATTTGGATCTTCTCTCCTTTTTTCATGACTATTCTAGATAGCAGGATAGCAGTTTATCAATTTTATCTTTTTGAAGACCCAACTATTCATATCATTAATCTTCTCTTTTGTATGTGTGTGTGTACGTGTGTACGTGTGTATGTGTGTGTGTGTGTGTGTGTTTTGTTGTTATTTGGTCTCTCATTCAGTTGTTTTGATCTTTCTTATTTCTTCCCTTCTGCTTATTTTGTTTTTTCTTGCTTTTCTCATTCTTTAAGGTGTGATGTTAGATTGTTGGTTTGAGATATTTCTATATTTTTGATGTAGACATTTAATGCTATAAACTTTCATCTTAACACTGCTATTTCTATATTACACAGGTTTTTATAACTTCTGTTTCCATGTTCATTTGTTTCAAAAAAGATTTAATTTCTTTCTTAATTTTTTCATTGGCCAAATGATCATTCAGGAACACTTTGTTTAATTTTTATGATTTTTATAGTTCCTCTTGGTATTTTTATTTTAATTTTACTGTGGTCTGAGAAGATAGTTATTATTATAGTACTTTAAAATTTGTTGAGACATGTTTTGTGGCCTAACATGTGATCTATCTTAGAGAATGTTCTACGTGCTAATGAAAAAAATATATATTCTACAAGTGTTGGGTAGAATGTCCTGTAAAGGTCTGCTAGGTCCATTTTGTCAAAAGTCTGATTTAAGTCCAATGATTCTTCATTAATTTTCTGTCTGGATGACATGTCTAATGCTGAATGTGAATTCTTGATGTCCCCAGTATTATTGTATTGCTGTGTATAACTCTCCTTATGTCTAGTAATATTTGTGTTATGAATCTGGGTGCTCCAGGGTTGGATATGTTTAGAATTGTTATATCCTCTTGCTGAACTGATCCATTTATCATTTGTCATGACATTCTTTGTCTTTTTTAACCATTTTTCATTCAAAGTCTGTTTTAATCCAATAAAGTATAGCTATTTCTGCTCACTTTTGGTTTCTGTTTGTGTTGAATATTTTATCCACCTCTTTATTTTCAGTCTATATGTGTTTTTATTGGTAAGGCAAGTTTCTTTTAGGCAGTATTTTTAAAATTCATTCCGCTGATCTGTATCTTTCAGATAGAAGACATAATCCATTTACATTCAAGGTTAATACTGATGTGTAAGGCTTTGTTCCCACCATGTTGTTGTTTTCAAATACTTGTTTTTTAAATTTTTCTCTGTCTTTTGTCTTGGTGGTTTGATGAAATTCTGTCATGTTGCCATTTGATTCCTTTCTCTTCCTCCTTTGTGTGGACATGTGGGTTTTATATTTCCATATGTTTTCATGATAGTGACTATTGAGCTTTCATTTTTGTGTTTAATATTTCTTTCAGCATTTGCCATAGGGCTGATCCAGTGGTGACAGATTTCCTCAGCTTTTGCTTGTCTGGGAATGTCTTTACTACCCTCTCATTTATGAATCTATTCTGTGAAGACATACAATTTTTTGCTGATGTTTTTTCTTCCAGCACTTTGTAAATGTTATCTCATTCTCTTCTGACTCATAAGGTTTCTGCTTTAAAGCACACTGTGAGTCTGTTGGAGGTTCCTTTATAGGTGATTAGATTCTTTCATCTTGCTAATTTTAAAATTATTTCTTTCACCTTGGCTTTAGACATTCTGATAATATGCCATGGTGAAATGCTTTTTGAAATATATTTGCCTTGAGATCACTTGGTCTCTTTTTTCTTCATGTCTAACTCTCCTGCTAGACTTGAGAAGTTTTTATCTATTATTAACTAAATTGATTTTCTAAACTTTTAATTTTTCTTCTTTCTTGGGAACACAGATAATTTGCAAGCTTCATCATTTTATGTAGTTTCAAACATCTTAAAAACTTTGTTCATTATTTTTTATTCTTTTTTTAAAAATGCTGTCTGACGGCATTATTTCAAAAGGACTCTTAAGCTCTGAGATTCCTCTGCTTGGTTCGTCTGTTTTTGAAGCTTTCAAATGTATTTTGTATTTTCTTCAATTAATTTTTGTTTACAGAATTTCTGCTTTTTTTTTAACATCTCCATCTCCTTGGTAAATTTCTCATTTGTATACTGAATTTTATGTCTGATTTCTTTGTATTTGTTTTCAGATTTCTCTTGCATCTTACTGAGCTTCTTTAAAATAACTATTTTTAATTTTTTATCTGACATTTTGAAGAATTATTTTTGATTGGTATCTATTGCTAGGCAATGATTGTGTTTCTTTAGTGGTGTGTTTCTTTCCTTGCTTTTTCATGGTGTGTGTGTGTGTGTGTGTGTGTGTGTGTGTGTGGCCTTCCATTGATATCTACGTATTTGGTGTAGGAGTTGCTTATTCCAATTTTTTAAAATTGCTTTTGTAGAAGAGGAGAATTATTTCCTGAAGATTTATGTATGTTGTTTGTTGGGTAGGATACTTTGGCTTTGATATGGGGATACCTGAAGTAGTGTGACCTTTGTATGCCTTCAGAAATATACAGTATAATTGATATTTGTGATTTTCTCAGGGGCTTGCAGTATAATTATCAGTTGAGGTTGTGGTGAAGTTTTGCTTGGGACTTGGTTGACAACTGAGCCAATCTTTGGGCCTCAGTAGTGGCTGCATCGATGTGAGTGTGCCTGTTTTTAGACCCTAGAGGAGCTTACAATTGCTCGGGTATTAGTGAGTCCTGGAGGGCTGATTTTTGGGGGCCTGTAGGTGGCCTGCTTAGAAGCTAGTACTGAGAATAGTGAACCAGGTTTGTGAGCAGGTTTTCAGGCCCCTAGGCATCTGGTGTGGTGTGGCTGATGGCAGTATTAGTGGTGGAGCAACCTACTGCAACCCAAGCAGTCCACATTGGTATTGATAGTGCAACGGGTTGGGCATACTAGTCCCTAGTACCATAACTGCCTGTAGCAGGGCAGTGCATATTGTTCTATGTGTGCTTGGAAAAGCTTGTTCTCTCCTTTTTCTCCCTTGGCTGGGTGGCAGCTGTACCATGGTCTGAGGATGGTGTGCAGCGTAGTATTAAACTCTCAAAATGGCACTGTGGGCCTACAACAAGGGAAGGTGGAGCCCCTATCAGGCAGATAGTATGAGCAAGAAGCTGTGGGGACTGTGGTTCCCTTGCATCTCAGCCTCACAGCAGCCTGTTGCAGGGTAATGGGGTATTGTTCTAGACATGCATAGAAAAGCCTGTTTTCACTTGTCCTCCTTGGCTGGTAAGTGGCTGCAGCAATGCCAGCCAGAACTTACCCCAAGGGCAGGGTGCAGCCCAGCATTAAACTTTCAAAGTGTTGCCTTGGGCCTGGGACCAGAGAAGGAGGAGCCAGCCCCACCCAGGCAAGCAGCATGGGCAAGAAACTTTGGGGAGTGTGGTTCACTCGTGTCTCAGTCTCACAGCGTCCCATTGCAGGGTAGTGGGTATTGTCTTAGATATATGTGTAGAAGAGCCTATCTTTCTTAATCCTCTTGGCAGTTGTAGCCATGTGAGCCTGAATTCAGCATGAGGACAGAGCACCTCTTAGGTTAGCAGTGTGCCAAAGAAGCTGTGCGAAATGCAGTCTTCTCATGCCTCAGTCTCAACAGCAGCCCAGAACAGAGCAGTAGAGACCCTCCCAGGGGTGCATGGGAGCACTTGGTCTCTCCTTTTCCTTCTTAGAGCAACACAGCAACAGTAACTGTGTCTGTAGATCCCCAGTATTTGAGCTATCAAAGTGGCACCCAGCTGAGTCTACTTTAGGTTTGGATGGCTTTGGGATTCCATATTGGTTCCCTTTCTGGAATAATGTCTGTCTCCAGTCTTCAGGCAGCTCTGTGTGTAATGCTTGAGGCCCTAGTAGGTCAAAGGTTTCTCCTATAGCCATTGCTGTAAAAGCCCATTTCAAAGTGTGGAACCCTGTTTCTCTCTTACTGTTTTCCATGTCCAGGAGCCTCTCCCATCTTGCAGCTAGTTCCCAGCCAGGCAGGCTGCTTAAAACTCTCTCCTTCTGTTTCTTTCTTCACGTTTTCAGTGAATCCTAGCATTCTCTGCTAAACAATCTGTTAAAAATGTGAGTGTCCACTTACTATTCTAATTCCTCTCTGTGGAGGAAGCACATACTACCTGCATCTCATAAGACATTTCGTTCCCTCACATTTTAAAGGCTTTTCTATATATGAGATTGTGTTCTGTGAAGAGATGGACAATTTGTATATCTCTTGTTAAATTTAGATGCCTTCTATTTCTTTGTCTTGCCTTATTGTTCTAGATAAGACTTCTAGTACCATAGTGAGTCAGAGTGGTGAATGCAGGCTTCTTAGTCTTTCCCCAGCTCTTAGAGAAAAGGGTTCATCTTTTTCTCCATTCAGTATGGTATTAGCTGTGTGCAGGTCATAGAAAACCTTAATTATGTTGAGTTTCTTTCTGTGTTTAATTTCTGAGAGTCTTCATCATGAAGAGAAGTTGAATTTTTTCAAAATTTTTTTCTGCATCTATTGAGATGATTATATGGTTTTAGTACTTCACTTTATTGTTGTTGTATATCACATTTACTGATTTGCATATGGTAAACCATCCTTGTATTACTGGAATAACTACCAGCAGATCAGGATGTATTATCTTTTTATGTGCTATTGGATTCAGTTTGCTAGTAATTTGTTGAGGATTTTTGCATCTATATTTATCAGGAGTATTGACCTGTACTTTTTTTAGTTATGTCTTTGTGTAATTTGGGTATCAGGATAATATTGGCTTCATAGAATGAGTTAGAGTTACCTCCTCTTAACATGGGCAGCATGGGCAGACAACAGTAAAGGGGAATTTTTATTACTGGTTCAATGACATTACTTGTTATTGGTCTCTTCAGGTTTTCTATTTCTTTGTGAGTCAGTATTGGTAGGTTGTATGGTCTAGGAATTTATCAATTTTCTGTAGGTTTTCTAATATTTTAGTGTGTAGTCGATATGGTTTGGCTGTGTCCCCACCCAAAATCTGATCTTGAATTGTAATAATCCTGATGTGTCAAGGGTCAGACCAGATGGAGATAATTGAATCATGGGGGTGGTTTCTCCCATCCCCTTCTTGACATAGTGAGTTAGTTCTCACCAGGTCTGATGGTTTTATAAGGGGCTTCCCCTTTGCTGAGCACTCATTCTTCCCCTTCCTACCACCATGGGAATAAGGATATGTTTGCTTCCCCTTCTGCCATGATTATAAGTTTCCTGAAGCTTCCCAGCCCTGTGAAATTGTGAGTCAATTAAACCTCTTTCCTTTATAAATTAGTCAGTCTCAGGCAGTTCTTTATAGCAGCATGATAATGGACTAATACGGTAAATTGGTACCAGTAGAGTGGGGTGTCACTACAAGGATACCCAAAAATGTGCAAGTGACTTTAGAACTGGGTAACAGGCAGAAGTTGGAGCAGTTTGGAGGACTCAGAAGAAGACAGGAAAATGTGGGAAAGTGTGGAACTTCCTAGAGACTTGACAGGCTCAGAAGACAGAAAGATGTGGGAAAGTTTGGAACTTCCTAGAGATTTGTTGAATGGCTTTGACCAAAATGCTGATAGTGATATGGACAATGAAGTCCAGGCTGAGGTGGTCTCAGATGGAGATGAGAAACTTGTTGGGAACTGGAATAAAGTTGACTTTTGCTATGTTTTAGCAAACAGACTAGAAGCATTTTGCCCCTGCCCTAGAGATCTGTGGAACCTTGAACTTGAGAGAGATGATTTAGGGTACCTGGCAGAAGAAATTTCTAAACAGCAAAACAATCATGATGTGATTTGGGTGCTGTTAAAAACATTTAGTTTTATGTATTCACAAATACATGGTTTGGAATTGGAACTTACGTTAAAAGGAAAGCAGAGCATAAAAGTTCTGAAAATTTGCAGCCTTACAATGTGATAGAAAAGAGAAGACCATTTTCTGGGGAGAAATTCAAGCTGGCTGCAGAAATTTACATAAGTAATGAAGAGCCAAGTGTTAATATCCAAGACAATGGGGAAAAGGTCTCTGGGGCATATCAGAGGTCTTCATGGCAGCCACTCCCATCACAGGCCCAGAGGCCAAGGAGGAGATAATGATTTCCTCCTTGCTGCTTTGCACAGGCTCGCTGCTTTGTGCAGTCTCAGGACTTGGTGCCTTGTGTCCCAGCCATGTCTAAAAGGGGCCAAGTCACAGCTCTGGCCATGGCTTCAGAGGGTACAAGCTCCTTGACAGCTTCCACATGGTATTGAGCCTGCAGGTAAACAGAAGTAAAGAATTGAGGTTTTGGAAACTCGCCTAGATTTCAGAGGTGTATGGAAATGCCTGGATGTCCAGGCAGACATTTGCTGCAGGGGCAGAGCCCTCATGGAGAACCTCTGCTAAGGCAGTGTGGAGCCCCCACACAGAGTCCCCGCTGGAGCCCTGCCTAATGGAGCTGTGAGAAGAGGGTCACCATTCTCGACTCCAAAATGATAGATCCACCGACAGTTTGCACAGTGCACCTGGAAAAGCCACAGAGACTCAAAAACAGCCTGTGAAAGCACCAGGAGTGGGGCTGTGCCCTGCAACAGGCGTAGAGCTGCCCAAGTTCATTTGAGGCTTCCTCTTGCATCAGTGTGACCTAGATGTGAGACATGGAGTCAAAGGAGATTATTTTGGGACTTTAAAGTTTAAGGACTGCATGAGGCCTCTAAACTCTTTGTTTTGGCCAGTTTCTCCCATTTGCAATGGATGTATTTACCCAATGCCTGTACCCATTGTATCTAGGAAGTAACTAACTTGGTTTTGATTTTACAGGTTCATAAATGGAAGGGACTTGCCTTGTCTCAGATGAGACTTTGCACTTAGACTTTTGAGTTAATACTAGAATGAGTTAATACTTTGGGGGACTGTTGGAAGGCATGATTGTGTTTTGAATTGTGAGGACATGAGATTTGGGAGGGCCCAGTGGTGGAATGTTATGGTTTGGCTGTGTCCCCACCCAAAATTTCATCTTGAATTGCAATAATCCCACGTATCAAGGGGCAACCACATGGAGATAATTGAATCATGGGGGTGATTCCCCCACTAAGTTCTTGTGATACTTAGTGGGTTCTCACAAAATCTGATGATTTTATAACAGGCTTCTCCCTTTGCTGGGAACTCATTCTTCCCTATTCTACTGCCATGAGAAGAAGGTAGGTTTTTTGGTTTTTAATTTTTTTTACTTCCCCTTGTACCGTGATTTTCTTCCCCTTCTGCCATGATTGTAAATTTCCTGAGGCCTCTGAAACCCTGCATAACTGTGAGTCAATG
Source organism: Callithrix jacchus (assembly GCF_049354715.1). Classification (NCBI taxonomy): domain Eukaryota; kingdom Metazoa; phylum Chordata; class Mammalia; order Primates; family Cebidae; genus Callithrix; species Callithrix jacchus. The sequence goes on along the minus strand of NC_133524.1, from coordinate 58,049,980 downwards.
GAATATTTTTTCATTATAAATTTCTCATTCTCAGGCAGTTCTTTATAGCAGCATGAAAATGGACTAGTGTAATAGTTTTAATTGTGTCTAATGACCTATTTTATTTTCATACTATTATTTTTCATGTCTTTGTTTTTATTTTTTGTTTCTAATTTTATTTGTGTTTTCTCTTTTTTGTTATTGGTTATTAGTGTTAGGAGTTCATCAATTTATTTTTTTGAAAGAGCTTTTTAATTCTTCTATGCTTTACATTGTTTATTTAGTCTTAGTTTTGTTTACTTCTGCTCTGGCCTTTATTATTTCTACCTTCTACTAATTTTGAGTTTGGATTCTTTTATTCTCATTCCTTGAGTTTCATTATTAAGTTGAAATATTTGAAATGTTTCCACTTTTTGGATGTAGGTGTATACTCCTATAAACTTCCTTCTTCGTATTTATTTTCTGTGTCACATTTTTTGCTGTGACTTTAATTTGTTTCAAGATTTTTTTTTCTTAATTTATTTTCCCAATGATTATTTGAGAGCATGTTGTTTAATTTCTGTAGTTTCCAAATTTTTTCCTTTTTGATTTCTTTTTTACTTTCAATATGTTCTGAGAATATACTTGATATGATTTTTATCTTTAACACTTTGTTGAATCTTGTTTTTTGGCCTCACATATGGTTGTGGAGAGTGTTCAATGAGCTAATCAGAAGATTGTGTATTCTGTAGATGTATGAAATGTTCTGTAAATGTTTGTTATGTTCATTTCATCTATAGTGCTGATTAATCTTAGTGAGTCTCTGCTATTTTCTGTCTATATAGTCTTTCAAATGATATATCAGGTGTTAAAATCTCCAACTATTATTGTATTGGGATGTATCTCTTTCTTTGGCTTTAATTATATTTGCTTTATATATCTGGGTATTTCAGTGTTAGGGTATACATAGTTATAATTGTTATATTCTCTTGCTGAGTTGATCTCTTTATAATTATAAAACATTCTTCGTGTCTTTTAAATATTTTTTGACTTAATATTTATTTTATTTGATGTAACTACCTTTGCACACCTGTGATTACAATTTACATGGAATATTCTTTTATTCCTCCTTTCACTTTTAGTCCATATGTGTCTTTACAGGTGAAATGAGTTTCTTGTAGGCAACATGTAGTTGAGTCTTTTTATTTTTTCAATTCATTCAGCCAGTTTATGTGTTTTAATTGGGGATTTAAACTGTTTACATTCAAGGCTATTATTGATAGGTGATGTCTTACTCCTGCAATTTTACTAATGGTTTTCAAGTTCTTTTGGATATCCTTGGTTTATTTCTCTCTCTTTTATTACTTATGTTGCAATGTAGTTGATTTTGTGCTGATAGCATTTGTCTCCATTTTATTTCTCATTTGTGTATCTGCTCTACAAGTAAGTTTTACACGTTTGTGTGTTTTCATGAAAATAGATAGCATACTTTTGCCTATAGATGTACAAGTTTCTTAACTATTTTCTCTTGGACTTGTCTGGTGGTGATAATTTTTCAAAGCTTTTGCCTGTCTGGGAGATAATTTATTTCTTCATCATTTCTGGAAGGATAGCAAGGGTAGGTATAGTGTTATTGGTTGGTAAGTTTTATTTTTTTGTTTTTTTGAATATATTCCATTCTCTTTTATACTTAGATAGTTGGCCTTGATATACTTGGATATTTGGCCCAACTCAAATATCATGTTGAAATGTAATCCCCAATGTTGTAGGTAAGGCCTAGGGGAAAGGATTGGGTCATGGTGGTGGATCCCTCATGAATGGCTTATTTCTGTCTTCATAATAGTAAGTTTTCATGAGATTTTGTATTTAGAAATATGTGGCACCTACCCACTCCCTCTTGCTCCTGCTTTTTGCCATGTAGTTTTCCTTCTCCTGATTCACCTTCTGCCATGAATAAAAGCTTCCTGAGGCCTCCCTAGAAGTCAAACAGATGCTGGTGCGATGCTTCCTATATAGCTTGCAGAACCATGAGCCAATTAAACTTCTGTTATTTATATATTACCCAGTATCAGACTTTTTAAAAATAGCAATGCAAAAATGGCCTAACACAGAAAATGGGTACTAAAGGTTGAAGCATTACTATAGAGAAATCTTCAAATATTGAAGCAGCTTTGGAATTTGGTGACAGGCATAGATTGGATGAGTTTGGAGCACTCAGAAGAAGACAAGCAGATGAGGGAAAGTTTGGAACTTCTTAGAAACTGGTTACATGGTTGTGACCAAATGCTGATAGTGAAATGGACAGTGAAGTCTAGGCTGCTAAGGTCTTAAATGGAAATGAGGAACTTATTGGGAACTGGAGCAAACGTCACCCATGTTATGCCTTAGTCAAGAGCTTGGCTGCGTTGTGTTCATATGTGGAAGATTCAACTTCAGTATGATAGAGTATCTGGTGGCAGAAATTTCAAAGCAGCAAAGCATTAAAGATGTGGCCTGGCTGCTTCTAACAGCATATTCTCAGTTGTGGGAGAAAATACATGACTTAAAGTTAGAATTCATATTTAAACAGGAAGCAGAGTATAAAAGTTTGGACAATTTGCAGGGTAGTCAAATAGCAAAGAAAGAAAAATGCTTTCGTTTTGGGAGAGGATTCTAAGCAGGCTCTGAAACAACCACTTGATATAGGTATTTGAATAACTAAAAGGGATGCAAGTGTTGATATCCAAGACAACAAGAAAAACAATTTTAAGGAATTTCAGAGAACTTCATGGCAACTACTCCCATCGCCATCCCAGAGGCCTAGGAGGAAAGAATTATTTCATAGGGCAGACCAAGGGTTCTACTACACTGCACAGCTTCAGGACACTGCTTCCCACATCCTATCCACTCCAGCTCAAGCCAGGGGCCAAAGGGGCCCAGGGACAGATTGAACTGCCACTTTGGAGAATGAAAGTCTTAAGTCTTGATAGCTTTCATGTGGTGTTACACCAGCAGGCATGCAAAGTGCAATAGTGAAGGCTTGACAGCCTCTACTTAGATTTCAGAGGATGTATAAGAAAGACTGGGTGCCCAGGCAGAAGTCTGCTGCCAGGGCACAGCCCTCACAGCAAATCTCTGTGAGGACAGTGCCAAAGGAAAATGTGTGGTTGGATACCCCACAGAGTCCCCACTGGGGTACTGCATAATGAAGCTGTGGGAAGGGGCCTGCCACATTCTAGTGCCTGGAATGGTAGATCCACTGACAGCTTGCAAACGTAGTGTGAAAAAGCTACAAGGACAGAGCTCCCCAAGACCTTGGGAGCCCACTCCCTTGCACAAGTGTTCCCTGCATGCAAGATGTGGAGACAAGGGAGATTATTTTGGAGCTTTCAGATTTAATGACTTTCTTGATTTCAGACATGCATGGGATCCATTGCCCCTTTCTTTTGGCCAGTTTCTCTCTTTGGAATGGGTATGTTTACCTAATGCCTGCATCTCCATTGCATTTTTGAATTAATTTTTTTTTTAATTTTACAGGCACATAAGTGAAAGGGGATGAGTATCAGATGAGACTTTGGACTTGGACCTGGAACATTTAAGTTAATACTAGAATGAGTTAGGACTTTGGGGGAACTATTTGGAAGAGATGATTGTATTTTGCAATGGGAGAGAAACATGATATTTGAGGAACCAGGGGCAGAATAATATAGTTGGATATTGGTTCTTACCCAAATTTCATGTTAAAATGTTATCCCCAATGTTGGACTTCAGCTTTGGTGGCAGGTGATTGGATTATGGGAGCAGATTCTCTGTGACTGTCTTAGTGCTGTCCTTGTAATAGTGAGTGGATTCTCACTAGACATGTTCTTTTCCCCATCTTGCTAATGCTTTCACCATGTGTTATGCTCTATCCTGCTTTACCTTTCACTATGAGTAAAAGCTCCCTGAGGCTTCTCAAGAAGCTCAGCAGATACCAGTGTCATACTTTCTGTATAGCCAGCAGAACTGTGAGCCAATTAAACCTCTTTTCATATAAGTTACACAGTCTCTGGTATTTCTTTATAGTGGTGCAAGAATGGCCTAACACAGGCCCATTGGGTTTCTGCTGATAAATTCACTGTTTGACTGATGGAGATTTCCTTATATGTTACTTGACACTTTTCTCTCACTGTTTTTAGGAGTCTGTTTTTTACTTTTAATAGTTTATCTATAAAGCACCTTGGAGAAGACTTTTTAGGTTGAATATATTTGGGGTTTGTTGAGCTTCCTTTATCTGGATGTCTACATCCCTTACAAGAGTTGGGAAGTTTTCAGCTATTATTTTGTTAAATAGTTTTTCTATTCCTCTGCGAATCTCTTCCCTTTCTAGACCTCAAGAAAATATTTCACCACTTTATGGTATCCCATAGGTCACATAGGCTTTTATTCTTTTTTTCTTCTTCTTCTTCTTAAAAATTATCTGACAGGGTTATTTCAAAAGGTCTGTCTTTCATGTTCAAAAATTCTTCAGTTCTTGCCTTGATTATACTTTTATTTCATTCATGGAATTCTTTAGTAACAAGGATTCTGGTTTTTTTGTTTATGGTATTTTGGCATTTTTATTCAGATTGGGATTTTTTTCCTATTTCTTTATATTGTTCATGTGTGTTCTTTTACTTAATTGAACTGTATGAAGACTATTATTTTGAATTTTTTTGAGGAATTTCATAATTTTCTTTTATTTGAAACCTATTCATGGGAATTATTGTGTTCCTTTGCAGGTGTCATGTTTTATTGCTTTTTAAATGTTTCTTGTGTTTTTATGTTGATATCTGCACATCTGGTATAATAGTTGTTCCTTTCAATTTTATGAATTATATTTTTCCTAAAGATGTATCTATAGTCTTGGTTGGGTAGGATTCTTTGGGTCTGATTATGGGTGAGCCCAGAATCATAGTCTCCATATGATTTATTTGGGCTGAGGTACAGTTGTTAGTGGAGGCTATGGCAAAGCTTTGTTTGGTACAGGCATGCCAAGTAGGTTGGTTCTGGGTTACTATTAGTGGTGACAATAGGCCAGGCATGCCAATCCTCAATCCCTAGTGCTGTGTATGTGGGGTATCATCCATGGTGGTGATGTGTGTACATAAGCCTGTCTGATGTACCCAGGAAGGTGTGTGGGGTGTGGTGAGTCATTTCCCAGGTCACTGGACACTGTGGGACACCAGTTTTTGTACCAACTGTGGCAGGTGGAGAGGGCCTGCCCTCAGGCCCCTCACTGTAGGTACCAGCAGTGGTAGAGAGAATGAGATAACCCTCAGCCCTTTGATAACATGTGTGGGCATTATTAGTGGCAATGGGAGGAGGAAAGGGCCTGTTCTCAGGTTTCCTGATGGTTTGCATGTGTGCTTAATATGATAGGTGGAGCATGTACTGCTGTAGTCCTTCATACAGCATGCTCATGTGCTAAGGCAGTAGCAATGAGTGGGACAGGCTTGTCCTTAGCCCCACAATGGCATGCCTGGGTGCCAGTGGTTGTGAGTGAGGTACGCCTTTCCTTGGGCCTCAGTAAACGCATCAATGGCTCAGTCTTCAGGTTCCCTGAATATGCATGCAGATGTGTAGTGGCCCAGCTGCTGGAAGGGATAGGACTGCTGCTATTAGCAATAACCCAACACAGACAGCTGTAAGGCTATGGGAAGTGCAAGTTTTGGCTCCTGTTGTCCTGTGGGAGGACTTTGTAGTGCATTACACTGCCTGTTTCCTGGAATATTGGACACTATGTGGGCTAAACTGCTGAGGAACCACCCACACAGCTGGGTCCAGCTGGTGTTGTATTGCTGTAGACCTCTGATTGAACATAGGGGAATATCAATAGGGTTTCAGGGATGTGGAGATGCAGGAAATGTTAGGTTCCAGGGCAGGATGTAGTCTAGTGGGGGCTGAGCTCTCAGAATCGTACAGTATTCCAGATGCTTGAATCTCAATGTGTTTGTGGGACCCAACATGAACTCTTTCTGGACAAATGCCATCATATGCACACCAGGCATCTTCCTAAATGGTTCTCAGGACCCAAATAGATCAGGTTCTTTTTTCTGTGGCTAAGATTGCAGGAGTCCACATTGAGAATGTGGACCACTGGATATCTCTCTCTTTTCCTTTCAAAAGGGAGTTCCTCCTGACTCTGAGTCAATCCAGGTTAGCTTCTTTGCTTTTTTCTCCTTTTATACCTCATAGGTTACCTGTCACTTCTATATGGAATTCCAGTGTTCCAAAGCTCTAGTCAACATGTGGTTATCTACTTGTTTGAATCCATCACTGTGGAAAAGGTGAGCTCTGACACCTCCAGCCAGCCATCTTGAAGGCTGCTTTTTAAATTTGATACATAGTAATTGCACATATTTTGAGAATTGTCCAGTCATGTAATTTGCCCATTTTTCCAGAGATTTATTTGGTTTTTGCTTGTTGATTTAAGTTTTCTATAGATTTTGGACACTAGGCCTTTGTTGGATGCATAGTTTGCAGATATCTCTCCTCTAATTCTGCTGGTTGTCTGTTTGCTCTATTAATAGTTTCCTTTGCCACACAGAAGCTCTTAAGTTTAATTAGCCCCCCCTTGTCTATTTTTTATTTTGTTGCAATTGCTTTTGAGGATTTAGCCAAAAATTATTTGCCAGGGCTCATGTTGAGAATAGTATTTACAGGTCATCTTAAAGGATTTTTGTAGTTTGAGATCTTAAGTTTAAATTATTTTTTTGTGTGTATTTTGAAAGGTGGGTGGTGGGGTCCAACATCGTTCTGCATATTGCTAGCCAGCTATCCTAGCATCATTTGTTAAATAGGGAGACCTTTCCCCATTGCTTGTTTTTTGTCAGCATTGTTGAAGTTCAGATGGTTGTTGGCATATGAATTTAATTCTGAGTTTTATATTCTGTTCTATTGGTCTATGTGTCTGGTTTTGTACAGTACCAAGCTATTTTGGTTAATGTGGCATTATAGTATTGTTTAGTGTGATTCTTCCAGCTTTGTTTTTTGCTTATGGTTGCTTTGGCTATTCAGGCATTTTTTTTCTCCATATGTCTTTTAGAGTAATTTTTTTCTAATTCTCTGAAGAATTATATTGGTAGTTTGATAGGAATAGCATCAAATCTCTAAATTGCTTTAGGCTTTTTGGCCATTTTTATAATATTGATTCTTCCAGTTTGTGAGTATTGAATGTTTTTCCACTTCTTTGAGTCATCTCTGATTTCCTACAGTAGTGTTTTGTAGTTCATTTTCTGGACATCTTTTACCTTCTTGGTTCACTGTATAGCTTATTTTCTTGGTTTTGTATGTATACTCAGCACTGGGATTGCTAGATCATATGATAGATCTACTTTTAGTGTTTTGAGGAGCCTGCATACTATTTTCCATAGTTGTTTACTAGTGTATATTTCTACTAACAGTTATTGTGTTCCCCTTTCTCCATATTCTCACTGGCATTTGTTATTTTTTGTCTTTTTCATAATAACTATTTTACCTAGGGTGATTTGATATGTCATTGTGAGTTAAATGTTATTTGCCTTATGATTAGTGATGTTGAGCACTTTTTGTATATCTCTTTGCTATTTCTATGTTTTTTTCTGAGAAACATCTGTTAATATTATTTGCATATTTTAAAATTGGATTACTTATATTATTTACTATTGTGTTCTTTGAGTTTCTTATATATTCCAGTTAATCTCTTATTAGAGGAATAGTCTGCACATATTTTCTTCTATTTTGTAGGTTGTTTCTTTGCTCTATTGACTGTTTCCATTGCTTTGCAGAAGGTTTCTTTTTTTAGCTTAATATAACCTCATTTGTTTATCTTCTCTTTTGTTTTCTGTGAGTTTGTGGTCTTGCTCAAAAAAAATCTTTCCCAAGTCAAGGTCTTGAATTGTTTCCCCAATATTTTTGTCTTATAATTTAATACTTTCACATACTCTGTTCATTTATTCTGTTCACATACACTGTTAATTTATTTTGACTTTTTTTTGTATATGGTTAGGGATAGGGGTTTAGTTTCAGCCACTGTGATAGGAAGTTTGGAGATTTCTCAAATAACTTAAAACAGAGCTGCTATTCAATCCAGCAATCCCATTACCAGGTATGTACTCAAGAGAAAATAAGCCATTCTACCAGAAAGACACATGAAGTTATATGTTTATTGCTACATGAGTCACAATAGCAAAAACATAAAATCAACTTAGGTACCCATAAATGGTAGATTAGATAAAGATAATGTGGGACATATATACTATGGAATAATGGAGTACTATGCTGGGATAACTGGATGTCCACATATAGAAAAATGATGTACTTTCCAATAACATGGATGGAGCTGGAGGCTATAGTCCTAGGTGAATTAACAGAGGAAAAGAAAACCAAATGTTACATGTTCTCACTTATAAGTGGGAAGTAAGCACTAAGCACATGTGGATATCCAGTAATACTGGCACCTTTTATTGAAGAGATTGTTCTTTTCCTAGTGACAGTTCTTGACAACTTTGTCTAAAATCATTCATCTGTATATACATAGATTTATTCTGGTATTCTGTATTCTGTCTTTTCTGTTTCTTTGTCTATTTTTATGTTAGTACTATGGTGTTTTATTTGCCATACCTCGTAGTATATTTTAAAGTTAGATTATGTGATGCTTCCAGCTTTCTTCTTTTTGCACAGGATTTCTTTACCTATTTGGTGTCTTTTGTGGTTCCATATGAATTTTTGAATTTTTTGTAAAGGATGTCACTGGTATTTTAATAGGAATTACATTGAATTTGTAGATTTCTTTGGGTTTTATGGTAATTATTACAATGTTAATACTTTTAGTCCCTAAATATGTGATGTCTTTCCATCTTCTTACCACCTGAATTAATTTTGTCAGTTCTTTGTAGGTTTTTTCTAAAAAATCATTTTTCACTTTCTTTGTTTAGTTAATTGCTTTCTTGATTTTTCCCCAAATTCTTTGGTACTATATAGAAACACTACTAATTTTGCAGTTAACTTTGTATCCTGCAAATTTATTCAAGTTTTAAATATACTCTAACAGGTTTTCTGGGGAAAGGTTTTATGGTTTTCTGTATGTAAGATAATGTCATTTATGAACAGGTAAAATTTGACTCTCTTTCCAATCTGGATATCCTTTATGTCTTTCTCTTGTCTAATTGCTCTGGTTAGGAATTCCAGTACCACATTGAGTAAGAGTGGTAAGAATAGTCATCTTTGTTTTCTTCTAATTGTTGTTTATTTATTATTATTATTTTTTTTAATTTTTTATTGGATTATAGGTTTTGGGGTACATGAGCAGAGCATGCAAGACAGTTGCGTAGGTACACACATGGCAGTGTGCTTTGCTTTTCTTCTCCCCTTCACCCACATTTGGCATTTCTCCCCAGGCTATCCCTCCCCACCTCCGCCTCCCACTGGCCCTCCCCTTTTCCCCCCAATAGACCCCAGTGTTTAGTACTCCCCTTTCTGTGTCCATGTGTTCTCATTTTTCATCACCCACCTATGAGTGAGAATATGCGGTGTTTCGTTTTCTGTTCTTGTGTCAGTTTGCTGAGGATGATGTTTTCCAGATTCATCCATGTCCCTACAAACGACACGAACTCATCATTTCTGATTGCTGCATAATATTCCATGGTGTATATGTGCCACATTTTTCCAATCCAGTCTATTATCAATGGGCATTTGGGTTGATTCCAGGTCTTTGCTATTGTAAACAGTGCTGCAATGAACATTCGTGTACATGTGTCCTTATAGTAGAACGATTTATAGTCTTTTGGATATATACCCAGTAATGGGATTGCTGGGTCAAATGGAATTTCTATTTCTAAGGCCTTGAGGAATCGCCACACTGTCTTCCACAATGGTTGAACTAATTTACACTCCCACCAACAGTGTAAAAGTGTTCCTTTTTCTCCACATCCTCTCCAGCATCTGTTGTCTCCAGATTTTTTAATGATCGCCATTCTAACTGGCGTGAGATGGTATCTCAATGTGGTTTTGATCTGCATCTCTCTGATGACCAGTGACGAAGAGCATTTTTTCATATGATTGTTGGCCTCATATATGTCTTCTTTCGTAAAGTGTCTGTTCATATCCTTTGCCCACTTTTGAATGGGCTTGTTTGTTTTTTTCTGTAAATGTGCTTGAGTTGTTTGTAAATTCTGTATATCAGCCCTTTGTCAGATGGGTAGACTGCGAAAATTTTTTCCCATTCTGTTGGTTGCCGATCCACTCTAGTGACTGTTTCTTTTGCCGTGCAGAAGCTGTGGAGTTTCATTAGGTCCCATTTGTCTATTTTGGCTTTTGTTGCCAATGCTCTTGGTGTTTTGTTCATGAAGTCCTTGCCTACTCCTATGTCCTGGATAGTTTTGCCTAGATTTCCTTCTAGGGTTTTAATGGTGCCAGGTCTTATGTTTAAGTCTTTAATCCATCTGGAGTTAATTTTAGTGTAAGGTGTCAGGAAGGGGTCCAGTTTCTGCTTTCTGCACATGGCTAGCCAGTTTTCCCAACACCATTTGTTAAACATGGAATCCTTGCCCCATTGCTTGTTTTTGTCAGGTTTATCAAAGATTGTATAGTTGTATGTATGTTATGTTGCCTCCGGTGCCTCTGTTTTGTTCCATTGGTCTATATCTCTGTTTTGGTACCAGTACCATGCTGTTTTGATTACTGTAGCCTTGTAGTATAGTTTGAAATCCGGTAGTGTGATGCCCCCTGCTGTGTTCTTTTTGCTTAGAATTAACTTGGCTATGCGGGCTCTCTTTTGTTTCCATATGAAGTTCATGGTGGTTTTTTCCAGTTCTGTGAAGAAAGTCAATGGTAGTTTGATGGGGATAGCGTTGATTCTGTAAATTACTTTGGGCAGTATAGCCATTTTCACGATATTAATTTTTCCTAACCATGAACATGGAATGTTTCTCCATCTGTTTGTGTCCTCTCTGATTTCGTTGAGCAGTGGTTTGTAGTTCTCCTTGAAGAGGTCCCCTACGTTCCTTGTGAGTTGTATTCCAAGGTATTTTATTCTTTTTGTAGCAATTGTGAATGGCAGTTCGCTCTTGATTTGGCTCTCTTTAAGTCTGTTATTGGTGTAGACGAATGCTTGTGATTTTTGCACATTGATTTTATATCCTGAGACTTTGCTGAAGTTGTTTATCAGTTTCAGGAGTTTTTGGGCTGAGGCGATGGGGTCTTCTAGGTATACTATCATGTCGTCTGCAAATAGAGACAATTTGGCTTCCACCTTTCCTATTTGAATACCCTTTATTTCTTTTTCTTGCCTGATTGCTCTGGCTAGAACTTCCAGTACTATATTGAATAGGAGTGGTGAGAGAGGGCATCCTTGTCTAGTACCAGATTTCAAAGGGAATGCTTCCAGTTTTTGGCCATTCAGTATGATATTGGCTGTTGGTTTGACATAAATAGCTTTTATTACTTTGAGATACGTTCCATCGATACCGAGTTTATTGAGGGTTTTTAGCATAAAGGGCTGTTGAATTTTGTCAAATGCCTTCTCTGCGTCAATTGAGATAATCATGTGGTTTTTGTTTTTGGTTCTGTTTATGTGGTGAATTACGTTGATAGACTTGCGTATGTTGAACCAGCCTTGCATCCCTGGGATGAATCCTACTTGATCATGATGAATAAGTTTTTTGATTTGCTGTTGCAATCGGCTTGCCAATATTTTATTGAAGATTTTTGCGTCTATGTTCATCATGGATATTGGCCTGAAGTTTTCTTTTCTCGTTAGGTCTCTGCCGGGTTTTGGTATCAGGATGATATTGGTCTCATAAAATGATTTGGGAAGGATTCCCTCTTTCTGGATTGTTTGAAATAGTTTTAGAAGGAATGGTACCAGCTCCTCCTTGTGTGTCTGGTAGAATTCGGCTGTGAACCCATCTGGACCTGGGCTTTTTTTGTGAGGTAGGCTCTTAATTGCTGCCTCAACTTCAGACCTTGTTATTGGTCTATTCATAGTTTCAGCTTCCTCCTGGTTTAGGCTTGGGAGGACACAGGAGTCCAGGAATTTATCCATTTCTTCCAGGTTTACTAGTTTATGTGCATAGAGTTGTTTGTAATATTCTCTGATGATGGTTTGAATTTCTGTGGAATCTGTGGTGATTTCCCCTTTATCATTTTTTATTGCATCTATTTGGTTGTTCTCTCTTTTCTTTTTAATCAATCTGGCTAGTGGTGTGTCTATTTTGTTGATCTTTTCAAAAAACCAGCTCTTGGATTTATTGATTTTTTGAAGGGTTTTTCGTGTCTCAATCTCCTTCAGCTCAGCTCTGATCTTAGTAATTTCTTGTCTTCTGCTGGGTTTTGAGTTTTTTTGATCTTGCTCCTCTAGCTCTTTCAATTTTGACGATAGGGTGTCAATTTTGGATCTCTCCATTCTCCTCATATGGGCACTTATTGCTATATACTTTCCTCTAGAGACTGCTTTAAATGTGTCCCAGAGGTTCTGGCACGTTGTGTCTTCATTCTCATTGGTTTCGAAGAACTTCTTTATTTCTGCCTTCATTTCGTTGTTTACCCAGTCAACATTCAAGAGCCAGTTGTTCAGTTTCCATGAAGCTGTGCGGTTCTGGGTCGGTTTCTGAATTCTGAGTTCTAACTTGATTGCACTATGGTCTGAGAGTCTGTTTGTTATGATTTCAGTTGTTTTGCATTTGTTGAGCAGTGCTTTCCAATTATGTGGTCAATTTTAGAGTAGGTGTGATGTGGTGCTGAGAAGAATGTGTATTCTGTGGATTTGGGGTGGAGAGTTCTGTAAATGTCCACCAGGTTTGCTTGCTCCAGGTCTGAGTTCAAGCCCTGGGTATCCTTGTTGATTTTCTGTCTGGTTGATCTGTCTAGTATTGACAGTGGAGTGTTAAAGTCTCCCACTATTATTGTGTGGGAGTCTAAGTCCTTCTGTAAGTCATTAAGAACTTGCCTTATGTATCTGGGTGCTCCTGTGTTGGGTCCATATATGTTTAGGATCGTTAGCTCTTCTTGTTGTATCGATCCTTTTACCATTATGTAATGGCCTTCTTTGTCTCTTTTGATCTTTGTTGCTTTAAAGTCTATTTTATCAGAGATGAGAATTGCAACTCCTGCTTTTTTTTGCTTTCCATTAGCTTGGTAAATCTTCCTCCATCCCTTTATTTTGAGCCTTTGTGAATCCTTGCATGTGAGATGGGTTTCCTGGATACAGCACACTGATGGGTTTTGGATTTTTATCCAATTTGCCAGTCTGTGTCTTTTGATTGGTGCATTTAGTCCATTTACATTTAGGGTTAATATTGTTATGTGTGAATTTGATACTGCCATTTTGATTCTAAGTGGCTGTTTTGCCTGTTAGTTGTTGTAGATTCTTTATTATGTTGAAGCTCTTCAGCATTCAGTGTGATTTTGGAATGGCTGGTACTGATTGATCCTTTCTATGTGTAGTGCCTCTTTTAGGAGCTCTTGTAAAGCAGGCCTGGTGGTGACAAAATCTCTGAGTACTTGCTTGTTCGCAAAGGATTTTATTCTTCCTTCACTTCTGAAGCTCAGTTTGGCTGGATATGAAATTCTGGGTTGAAAGTTCTTTTCTTTAAGTATGTTGAATATTGGTCCCCAATCTCTTCTGGCTTGTAGTGTTTCTGCCGAGAGATCTGCTGTGAGTCTGATGGGCTTCCCTTTGTGGGTGACCCGACCTTTCTCTCTGGCTGCCCTTAGTATTCTCTCCTTTATTTCAACCCTGTTGAATCTGACGATTATGTGCCTTGGGGTTGCTCTTCTTGCGGAATATCTTTGTGGTGTTCTCTGTATTTCCTGCAATTGAGTGTTGGCTTGTCTTGCTAGGTGGGGGAAATTTTCCTGGATGATGTCCTGAAGAGTATTTTCCAGCTGGGATTCATTCTCTTCATCCCCTTCTGGTACACCTATCAAACGTAGGTTAGGTCTTTTCACATAGTCCCACATTTCTTGGAGACTTTGTTCATTCCTTTTTGCGCTTTTTTCTCTGATCTTGGTTTCTCGTTTTATTTCATTGAGTTGGTCTTCGACTTCAGATATTCTTTCTTCTGCTTGGTCAATTCGGCTATTGAAACTTGCGTTTGCTTCGCGAAGTTCTCGTATTGTGTTTTTCAGCTCCTTTAATTCATTCATATTCCTCTCTAAGGTATCCATTCTTGTTATCATTTCCTCGAATCTTTTTTCAAATCTTTTTTCAAGGTTCTTAGTTTCTTTGCATTGATTTAATACATGATCTTTTAGCTCACAAAAGTTTCTCATTATCCATCTTCTGAAGTCTAATTCCGTCATTTCGTCACAGTCATTCTCCGTCCAGCTTTGTTCCCTTGCTGGTGAGGAGATTTGGTCCTTTCTAGGAGGCGATGTGTTCTGGTTTCGGGTGTTTTCCTCCTTTTTGCGCTGGTTTCTTCCCATCTTTGTGGATTTGTCCGCTGGTCGTCTGCGTAGTTGCTGACTTTTCGTTTGGGTCTCTGAGTGGACACCCTGAATGTTGATGATGAAGTATTTCTGTTGCTTGGTTTTCCTTCTACCAGTCTAGCCCCTTCGCTGTACGACTGTTGAGGTCCGCTCCAGACCCTTCTTGTCTGGGGTGCACCTCTAGTAGCCGTGGCACAGCGAGCGATGCTACCAGTTTCTTTTTCTGCTCTCTTTGTCCCAGGATGATGCCTGCCTAATGACAGTCTTTTGGATACAGAGGGGTCAGGGAGCTGCTTGAGGAGACAGTTTGTACTTTATAGGGGTTTAATTGCTGAGCTGTGCACTCTGTTGTTCATTCAGGGCTGTTAGGCTGCTATGTTTGATTCTGCTGCAACACAGCTCATTAAACAACCCTTTTTTTTTTCTCAAATGCTCTGTGTTGAGGGGTTTGGGCTTTATTTTTGGATGTCCGATCAGGTGTCCTGCCCAGCTCAAAGGTAGACTAGCCACTGTTTGGCTGCCGAGGCTCCGCCCTGCTGTTGTGTGATTCGCGCTGTTCCTGCCGGCTCTGCTGTGATCTCCGCCACGCCCTGCGGCAGATTCTCTTCGTTGTAGCGTGTTGCCTCAGCAACGGCAGGCTGCGTCAGCAGTGGGCGTGTATCTCAGTAGGGACGGGTTGCCTCGGCAACGGCTGGCTGCCTCAGCAGTGGGCGTGTATCTCAGTTGGGGTGGGTTGCCTCGGCAACGGCTGGCTGCCTCAGCAGTGGGCGTGTATATCAGTTGGGGCAGGTTGCCTCCGTAGTGGTGGACGCCCCTCCCCCACAGAGCGTCTCGGACCGTCTGCCCGGGATAGTTTGAAATCGCGGTTTTGTTCGTCCCACTGGGTATCCCAAATGATCTGTCCCTGCAATCCCCTGGGCTGGGCTACTGTGCAAGTCTCGTTCAGTCTCAAGTCCAGCCCTCTCAAGTCTCAGGTTGCCGGTTCAACAAGGCACCCGGACAAGCGCGCCCTGTGGGGATTGCTGGGTAGGGCCGGCCGCCACCGCCCCCGCTGCCGGCTTCGCCAGGCAGACCTACTGCCTGGCGTCCCGTGTCTTTTTATACTTGGGAGTTTCCCCGTTCTGTGGGCAACAAAGATCAGTCTGGAAATGCAGCACTGACTCACCGTTTGCGAATTCAACGCGGGCTCCAATCCTGGGTTGTTCTCACAGCGCCATCTTGAGTCCCCTCTTATTATTATTATTATACTTTAAGTTCTGGGGTACATGTGCAGAATGTGCAGGTTTGTTACATAGGTATACGTGTGCCATGGTCATTTGCTGCACCCATCAACACATCATCTACATTAGATCCTAATGCTATCCCTCCTCTAGTTCTCCATTCCCCAACAGGCCCCTGTTTGTGATGTCCCCCTCCCTGTGTCCATGTGTTCTCATTGCTCACCTTCCACTTTTGAGTAAGAACTTGCAATGTTTGGTTTTCTGTTAGTTTGATGAGAATGATGGTTTCCAGCTTCATCCTTGGCCCTGCAAAGTACATGAACTCATTATTTTTTATGGCTACATAGTATTCTATGGTGTATATGTGCCACATTTTCTTTATTTAGTCTATCATGGATGGGCATTTTGGTTGGTTCCAAATCTTTGCTATTGTGAACAGTGCCACAATAAATATATGTGTGAATGTGTCTTTATAGTAGAATGATTTATAATCCTTTGGGTATATACTCAGTAATGGAATTGCTGGGTCAAATGGTATTTCTAGCTCTAGATCCTTGAGGAATCACCACACTGTCTTCCACAATGATTGAACTAATTTACACTCCCACCAACAGTGTAAAAACATTCCTATTTGTCCACATCCTCTCCAGCATCTATTGTTTCCTGGCTTTTTAATGATCATCATTCTAACTGGCATAAGATATACCATCTTATGTGGTTTTGATTTGCATTTCTCTAATGAGCAGTGGTGATGAGTTTTTTCTCATGTTTCTTGACAGCAGAAATGTCTTTTTTTTTTTAAGACGGAGTTTCGCTCTTGTTACCCAGGCTGGAGTGCAACAGCACGATCTTGGCTCACTGTTCCTCTGCCTCCTGGGTTCAGGCAATTCTCCTGCCTCAGCCTCCTGAGTAGCTGGGATTACAGGCACGCACCACCGTGCCCAGCTAATTTTTTATATTTTTAGTAGAGACGGGATTTCACCATGTTGACCAGGAGAAATGTCTTCTTTTGAGAAGTGTCTGTTCATATTCTTTGTCAACTTTTTGATGGGGTTGTTTTTTTCTTGTGAATTTGTTTGTTTTTGTAGATTCTGGATATTAGCCCCTTGTCAGATGGATAGATTGCAAAAATTTTCTCCCATTTTCTAGGTTGCCTGTTAACACTGATGATAGTTTTTGTTTGTTTTTTGCTGTGTAGACTCTTTAATTATATCTCATTTGTCAATTTTTACTTTTCTTGCCATTGATTTTGATGTTTTAGTCATGAAATCTTTGCCCATGCCTATGTCCTGAATGGTATTGCCTAAGTTTTCTTCTAGGGTTTTTATGGATTTAGGTCTTATGTTTCAATCTATAATCCATCTGGAGTTAGTTTTTGTATCACGTGTAAGGAAAGTGTCCAGTTTCAGTTTCTACATACGGCAAGCCAGTTTTCCCAACACCATTTATTAAATAGGGAATCCATTCCCCATTGCTTTTTTTTGTCATGTTTGTCAAACATCAGATGGTTGTAGATGTGTGGTGTTATTACTGCGGCCATTGTTCTGTTCCGTTGGTCTATATCTATAGATAAAGATATAGAGATATAGATGTCGATATAGGTATATAGATACAGATATGTTTTGGTACCAGTACTATGCTATTTTGGTTACTGTAGCCTTGTAGTATAGTTTGAAGTCAGGTAGCGTGATACCTCCAGCTTTGTTCTTTTTTTTTTTTTAATTTTTTTTATTGGATTTTAGGTTTTAGGGTACATGAGCATAGCATGCAAGACAGTTGCGTAGGTACACACATGGCAGTGTGCTTTGCTTTTCTTCTCCCCTTCACCCACATTTGGCATTTCTCCCCAGGCTATCCCTCCCCACCTCCCCCTCCCACTGGCCCTCCCCTTTTCCCCCCAATAGACCCCAGTGTTTAGTACTCCCCTTTCTGTGTCCATGTGTTCTCATTTTTCATCACCCACCTATGAGTGAGAATATGCGGTGTTTCGTTTTCTGTTCTTGTGTCAGTTTGCTGAGGATGATGTTCTCCAGATTCATCCATGTCCCTACAAACGACACGAACTCATCATTTCTGATTGCTGCATAATATTCCATGGTGTATATGTGCCACATTTTTCCAATCCAGTCTATTGTCAATGGGCATTTGGGTTGATTCCAGGTCTTTGCTATTGTAAACAGTGCTGCAATGAACATTCGTGTACATGTGTCCTTATAGTAGAACGATTTATAGTCTTTTGGATATATACCCAGTAATGGGATTGCTGGGTCAAATGGAATTTCTATTTCTAAGGCCTTGAGGAATCGCCACACTATCTTCCACAATGGTTGTACTAATTTACACTCCCACCAACAGTGTAGAAGTGTTCCTTTTTCTCCACATCCTCTCCAGCATCTGTTGTCTCCAGAATTTTTAATGATCACCATTCTAACTGGCGTGAGATGGTATCTCAATGTGGTTTTGATCTGCATCTCTCTAATGACCAGTGATGATGAGCATTTTTTCATACGATTGTTGGCCTCATATATGTCTTCTTTCGTAAAGTGTCTGTTCATATCCTTTGCCCACTTTTGAATGGGCTTGTTTGTTTTTTTCCTGTAAATCCGTTTGAGTTCTTTGAAAATTCTGGATATCAGCCCTTTGTCAGATGGGTAGACTGCGAAAATTTTTTCCCATTCTGTTGGTTGCCGATCCACTCTAGTGACTGTTTCTTTTGCCGTGCAGAAGCTGTGGAGTTTCATTAGGTCCCATTTGTCTATTTTGGCTTTTGTTGCCAATGCTCTTGGTGTTTTGTTCATGAAGTCCTTGCCTACTCCTATGTCCTGGATAGTTTTGCCTAGATTTCCTTCTAGGGTTTTAATGGTGCCAGGTCTTATGTTTAAGTCTTTAATCCATCTGGAGTTAATTTTAGTGTAAGGTGTCAGGAAGGGGTCCAGTTTCTGCTTTCTGCACATGGCTAGCCAGTTTTCCGAACACCATTTGTTAAACATGGAATCCTTTCCCCATTGCTTGTTTTTGTCAGGTTTATCAAAGATTGTATGGTTGTAGCTATGTTGTGTTGCCTCCGGTGCCTCTGTTTTGTTCCATTGGTCTATATCTCTGTTTTGGTACCAGTACCATGCTGTTTTGATTACTGTAGCCTTGTAGTATAGTTTGAAATCCGGTAGTGTGATGCCCCGGGCTGTGTTCTTTTTGCTTAGAATTGACTTGGCTATGCGGGCTCACTTTTGGTTCCATATGAAGTTCATGGTGGTTTTTTCCTGTTCTGTGAAGAAAGTCAGTGGTAGCTTGATGGGGATAGCGTTGATTCTGTAAATTACTTTGGGCAGTATAGCCATTTTCACGATATTAATTCTTCCTAACCATGAACATGGAATGTTTCTCCATCTGTTTGTGTCCTCTCTGATTTCGTTGAGCAGTGGTTTGTAGTTCTCCTTGTAGAGGTCTCTTACGTTCCTTGTGAGTTGTATTCCAAGGTATTTTATTCTTTTTGTAGCAATTGCGAATGGCAGTTCGCTCTTGATTTGGCTTTCTTTAAGTCTGTTGTTGGTGTAGACGAATGCTTGTGATTCTTGCACATTGATTTTATATCCTGAGACTTTGCTGACGTTGCTTATCAGTTTCAGGAGTTTATGGGCTGAGGCGATGGGGTCTTCTAGGTATACTATCATGTCGTCTGCAAATAGAGACAATTTGGCTTCCACCTTTCCTATTTGAATACCCTTTCTTTTTCTTGCCTGATTGCTCTGGCTAGAACTTCCAGTACTATATTGAATAGGAGTGGTGAGAGAGGGCATCCTTGTCTAGTGCCAGATTTTAAAGGGAATGCTTCCAGTTTTTGGCCATTCAGTATGATATTGGCTGTTGGTTTGTCATAAATAGCTTTTATTACTTTGAGATACGTTCCATCGATACCGAGTTTATTGAGGGTTTTTAGCATAAAGGGCTGTTGAATTTTGTCAAATGCCTTCTCTGCGTCAATTGAGATAATCATGTGGTTTTTGTTGTTGGTTCTGTTTATGTGGTGAATTACGTTGATAGACTTGCGTATGTTGAACCAGCCTTGCATCCCTGGGATGAATCCTACTTGATCATGATGAATAAGTTTTTTGATTTGCTGTTGCAATCGGCTTGCCAATATTTTATTGAAGATTTCTGCATCTATGTTCATCATGGATATTGGCCTGAAGTTTTCTTTTCTCGTTAGGTCTCTGCCGGGTTTTGGTATCAGGATGATGTTGGTCTCATAAAATGATTTGGGAAGGATTCCCTCTTTTTGGATTGTTTGAAATAGTTTTAGAAGGAATGGTACCAGCTCCTCCTTGTGTGTCTGGTAGAATTCGGCTGTGAACCCGTCTGGACCTGAGCTTTTTTTGTGTGGTAGGCTCTTAATTGCTGCCTCAACTTCAGACCTTGTTATTGGTCTATTCATAGTTTCAGCTTCCTCCTGGTTTAGGCTTGGGAGGACACAGGAGTCCAGGAATTTATCCATTTCTTCCAGGTTTACTAGTTTATGCGCATAGAGTTGTTTGTAATATTCTCTGATGATGGTTTGAATTTCTGTGGAATCTGTGGTGATTTCCCCTTTATCATTTTTTATTGCATCTATTTGGTTGTTCTCTCTTTTCTTTTTAATCAATCTGGCTAGTGGTGTGTCTATTTTGTTGATCTTTTCAAAAAACCAGCTCTTGGATTTATTGATTTTTTGAAGGGTTTTTCGTGTCTCAATCTCCTTCAGCTCAGCTCTGATCTTAGTTATTTCTTGTCTTCTGCTGGGTTTTGAGTTTTTTTGATCTTGCTCCTCTAGCTCTTTCAATTTTGACGATAGGGTGTCAATTTTGGATCTCTCCATTCTCCTCATATGGGCACTTATTGCTATATACTTTCCTCTAGAGACTGCTTTAAATGTGTCCCAGAGGTTCTGGCACGTTGTGTCTTCGTTCTCATTGGTTTCGAAGAACTTTTTTATTTCTGCCTTCATTTCGTTGTTTACCCAGTCAACATTCAAGAGCCAGTTCAGTTTCCATGAAGCTGTGCGGTTCTGGGTCGGTTTCTGAATTCTGAGTTTTAACTTGATTGCACTATGGTCTGAGAGTCTGTTTGTTATGATTTCAGTTGTTTTGCATTTGTTGAGCAGTGCTTTCCAATTATGTGGTCAATTTTAGAGTAGGTGTGATGTGGTGCTGAGAAGAATGTGTATTCTGTGGATTTGGGGTGGAGAGTTCTGTAAATGTCTATCAGATTTGCTTGCTCCAGGTCTGAGTTCAAGCCCTGTATATCCTTGCTGATTTTCTGTCTGGTTGATCTGTCTAGTATTGACAGTGGAGTGTTAAAGTCTCCCACTATTATTGTGTGGGAGTCTAAGTCCTTCTGTAAGTCATTAAGAACTTGCCTTATGTATCTGGGTGCTCCTGCATTGGGTCCATATATGTTTAGGATCGTTAGCTCTTCTTGTTGTATTGATCCTTTTACCATTATGTAATGGCCTTCTTTGTCTCTTTTGATCTTTGTTGCTTTAAAGTCTATTTTATCAGAGATGAGAATTGCAACTCCTGCTTTTTTTTGCTTTCCATTAGCTTGGTAAATCTTCCTCCATCCCTTTGTTTTGAGCCTTTTGTATCCTTGCATGTGAGATGGGTTTCCTGGATACAGCACACTGATGGGTTTTGGATTTTTATCCAATTTGCCAGTCTGTGTCTTTTGATTGGTGCATTTAGTCCATTTACATTTAGGGTTAATATTGTTATGTGTGAATTTGATACTGCCATTTTGATGCTAAGTGGCTGTTTTGCCTGTTAGTTGTTGTAGATTCTTCATTATGTTGAAGCTCTTTAGCATTCGGTGTGATTTTGGAATGGCTGGTACTGGTTGATCCCTTCTATGTGTAGTGCCTCTTTTAGGAGCTCTTGTGAAGCAGGCCTGGTGGTGACAAAATCTCTGAGTACTTGCTTGTTCGCAAAGGATTTTATTTTTCCTTCACTTCTGAAGCTCAGTTTGGCTGGATATGAAATTCTGGGTTGAAAGTTCTTTTCTTTAAGAATGTTGAATATTGGCCCCCACTCTCTTCCGTCTTGTAGTGTTTCTGCCGAGAGATCTGCTGTGAGTCTGATGGGCTTCCCTTTGTGGGTGACCCGACCTTTCTCTCTGGCTGCCCTTAGTATTCTCTCCTTTATTTCAACCCTGTTGAATCTGACGATTATGTGCCTTGGGGTTGCTCTTCTTGCGGAATATCTTTGTGGTGTTCTCTGTATTTCCTGCAATTGAGTGTTGGCCTGTCTTGCTAGGTGGGGGAAATTTTCCTGGATGATGTCCTGAAGAGTATTTTCCAGCTGGGATTCATTCTCTTCGTCCCCTTCTGGTACACCTATCAAACGTAGGTTAGGTCTTTTCACATAGTCCCACATTTCTTGGAGACTTTGTTCATTCCTTTTTGCGCTTTTTTCTCTGATCTTGGTTTCTCGTTTTATTTCATTGAGTTGGTCTTCGACTTCAGATATTCTTTCTTCTTCTTGGTCAATTCGGCTATTGAAACTTGCGTTTGCTTCGCGAAGTTCTCGTATTGTGTTTCTCAGCTCCTTTAATTCATTCATATTCCTCTCTAAGTTATCCATTCTTGTTATCATTTCCTCGAATCTTTTTTCAAATCTTTTTTCAAGGTTCTTAGTTTCTTTGCATTGATTTAATACATGATCTTTTAGCTCACAAAATTTCTCATTATCCATCTTCTGAAGTCTAATTCCGTCATTTCGTCACAGTCATTCTCCGTCCAGCTTTGTTCCCTTGCGGGTGAGGAGTTTTGGTCCTTTCTAGGAGGCGAGGTGTTCTGGCTTCGGGTGTTTTCCTCCTTTTTGCGCTGGTTTCTTCCCATCTTTGTGGATTTGTCCGCTGGTCGTCTGCATAGTTGCTGATTTTTCGATTGGGTCTCTGAGTGGACACCCAGAATGTTGATGATGAAGTATTTCTGTTGCTTGGTTTTCCTTCTACCGGTCTAGCCCCTTCGCCGTACGACTGCTGAGGTCCACTCCAGACCTTGCTTGTCTGGGGTGCACCTCTAGCAGCTGTGGCACAGCGAGGGATGCTACGCATTTCTTTTTCTGCTATCTTTGTCCCAGGATGATGCCTGCCTAATGTCAGTCTTTTGGATATAGAGGGGTCAGGGAGCTGCTTGAGGAGACAGTTTGTACTTTATAGGGGTTTAATTGCTGAGCTGTGCACTCTGTTGTTCCTTCAGGGCTGTTAGGGTGCTATGTTTGATTCTGCTGCAACGGAGCTCATTAAAAAACCCCTTTTTTTTTTCTCAAATGCTCTGTGTTGAGGGGTTTGGGCTTTATTTTTGGATGTTCGATGAGGTGTCCTGCCCAGCTAGAAGGCAGACTAGCCACTGTTTGGTTGCCAGGCTCCGCCCTGCTGTTGTGTGATTCGCCCTGTTCCTGCAGGCTCTGCTGTGGTCTCTGCCACGCCCTGCGGCGGAGTTTGTTCATTGTAGCGTGTTGCCTCAGCAACGGCAGGCTCCGTTAGCAGTGGGCTTGTATCTCAGTAGGGACGCGTTGCCTCGGCAACAGCAGGCTGTGTCAGCAGTGGGCGTGTATGTCAGTTGGGGCGGGTTGCCTCGGTAGTGGTGGACGCCCCTCCCCCACAGAGCGTCTCGGGCCGTCTGCTTGGGATAGTTTGAAATCGCGGTTTTGTTCGTCCCACTGGGTATCCCAAACGATCTGTCCCTGCAATCCCCTCGGCTGGGCTACTGTGCAAGTCTCGTTCAGTTTCAAGTCCAGCCCTCTCAAGTCTCAGGTTGCCGGTTCAACAAGGCACCCGGACAAGCGCGCCCTGTGGGGATTGCTGGGTAGGGCCGGCCGCCGCCGCCCTGGCTGCCGGCTTCGCCAGTCAGACCTGCTGCCTGGTGTCCCGTGTCTTTTTATACTTGGGAGTTTCCCCGTTCTGTGGGCAACAAAGATCAGTCTGGAAATGCAGCACTGACTCACCGTTTGCGAATTCAACGCGGGCTCCAATCCTGGGTTGTTCTCACAGCGCCATCTTGAGTCCCCCCCAGCTTTGTTCTTTTTGCTTAGGATGTTCTTGGCTATGTGGGCTCTTTTTTTTTTGGTTCCATTTGAAATTTAAAGTAGTTTTTTTTCTAATTCTGTAAAGAAAGTCAATGGTAGCTTGATGGGGATAGCATTGAATCTATAAATTACTTTGGACAGTATGGCCAGTTTCATGATATTAAGTCTTCCTATTCATGAGTATGTAATGTTTTTCATTTGTTTGTGTCCTCCCTTATTTTCTTGAGCAGTGGTTTGTAGTTCTCTTTGAAGAGGTCCTTCACTTCCCTTGTAAATTGTATTCCTAGATATTTTATTCTTTTTGTAACAATCGTGAATGGGAGTTCACTTATGATTTGGCTCTCTGTCTGTTACTGATATCTAGGAATGCTTGTAATTTTTGCACATTGATTTCGTATCCTGAGACTTTGCTGAATTTGCTTATCCGTTTAAGGAGATTTAGGGCTGAGACAATGGGGTCCTTTTAATATGCAATTATGTCATCTGCAAATAGAGACAATTTGACTTCCTCTTTTCCTAATTGGATACGCTTTATTTCTTTTTCTTGCCTGATTGGTCTGACTGGAACATCCCATACTATATTGTATAGGAATGGGGAGAGAGGGCATGCTTGTCTAGTGCAGTTTTCAAAGAGAATACTTCCAGTTTTTGCCCATTCAGTATGATATTGGCTGTGGGTTTATCATAAATAACTTTTATTATTTTGAGATACATTCCATCAATACCTAATTTATAGAGAGTTTTTAGCATAAAGGGCTGTTGAATTCTTTACATATATTGAGATGATCATGTGGTTTTTGTGTTTGGTTCTGTTTATGTGATGGATTACGTTTATACATTTGCATGTTGAACCAGCCTTGCATCCCTGAGATGAAGCCTACTTTATCGTGATGGATAAGCTTTTTGATGTGTTGTTACATTCAGTTTGCAAATATTTTATTGAAGATTTTTGCTTTGATGTTCGTCATGGATATTGGCTCAAATTTTCTTTTTTGGTGTGTCTCTGCCAGGTTTTAGCATCAGGATGATGTTGGTCTCATAAAATGAGTTAGGGAGGATTCCCTTTTTTTGTATTGTTTGGAATAGTTTCAGAGGGAATTGTACCAACACCTCTCTGTATGTCTGGAAGAATTCAGCTGTGAACATGTCTGGACCTGGACTTTTTTTGGTTGGTAGGCCATTAATTGCTGTCTTAACTTTAGATCTTCTTATTGATCTATTCAGGGATTGAATCTCTTCCTGGTTTAGTGTTGGGAGTGTGTAAGTGTCCAGAAATTTATCCATTTCTTCCATATTTACTAGTTTATGTGCTTAGAGTTATGTGTAGTAATCTCTGATGGTAGCTTTTGTTTCTGTGGAATTGGTGATGATGTCCCCTTTATCATTTTTTATTGCATTTATTTGATTCTTCTCTCTTTGTTATTAGTCTGGCTAGTGGTCTGTCTATATTGTTGATCTTTTCAAAAAATCAGCTCCTAGATTTATTGATTTTTGAAGGTTTTTTGTGTCTCTATGTACTTCAGTTCTAATCTTAGTTATTTCTTGTCTTCTGCTAGCTTTTGAATTTGTCTAATCTTGCTTCTCTAGCTCTTTCAATTTTGATGATGTGGTGTTGATTTTATATCTTTTCTTGCTTCTCACTTGGGCATTTACTGCTTTACATTTCCCTCTATTCACTGCTTTAAATGTGTCTAAGAGATTCTGGTACTTTGTGTCTTCATTCTCATTGGTTTCAAAGAACATCTTTATTTCTGCCTTCATTTCATTGTTTATGTAGTCATCATTCAGGAGCAAGTTGTTCAGTTTCCATGTAGTTGTGCGATTTTGAGTGTCTTAATCCTGAATTCTAATTTGATGGCACTGTGGTCTGAGAGACTGTTTGTTATGATTTTCATTCTTTGGCATTTGCTGAGGAATGATTTACTTCCAATTATGTGGTCAATTTTAGAGTAGGTGCAATGTGGTGCTGAGAAGAATGTATATTCTGTGGATTTGGCTCTCCATTTAGGTGGAGAGTTGTGTAAATGTCTAGTAGGTCTGCTTGGTCCCAATCTGTATTCACATCCTGGATATTCTTGTTGATTTTCCGTCTTGTTGATCTGTCTAATATTGACAGTGGAGTGTTAAAGTCTCCCACAATTATTGTCTGGAAGTCTAAGTTTCTTTGTAAGTCGTTAAGAACTTGCTTTGTGTATCTGGGTGCTCCTGTATTAGGTGTGTGTTTGTTTATGATAGTTTGCTCTTCTTGTTTCATTGATCCTTTTACCATTATGTAATGCCCTTCTTTGTCTCTTTTGATCTTTGTTGGTTTAACGTCCATTTTATCAGAGACTAGGATTGCAATCCCTGCTTTTTTTTGCTCTCCATTTGCTTAGTAAATCTTTTTCCATCCCTTTACTTTGGTCTATGTGTTTTTTGCACTTGAGATGGTACTCCTGAATACAGTGCACCCATGGATCTTGACTTTTTATCCCGTTTGACGGTCTGTGTCTTTTGATTGGGTCATTTAGCCAGTTTACATTTAACGTTAGTATTGTTATGTGTGAATTTGATCCTGCGATTTTGTTGTTGGCTGGTTGTTTTGCTCATTAGTTGACACAGTGTCTTAATTGTGTCAGGCTCTTTACCATGTAGTATTTTTTTCAGTGCCTAATACTGGTTGTTTCATTCCATGTTTAGTGCTTTTTTCAGGAGGTAAGGCAGGTCTGGTGGTGATGAAATCTCTCAGCAATCAGTTGTCTGTAAAGGAATTTATTTCTCCTTCACTTATGAAACTTAGTTTGGCAGAATATGAAATTCTGGGTTGAAAGTTCTTTTCTTTAAGGATGTTGAATATTGTACCCCACTGTTTTCTGGCCTGTAGGGTTTCTGCCCAGAGATCTGCTGTGAGTCTGTTGGGATTCCCTTTGTGGGTGAGCTGACCTATCTCTCTGGCTGCTCTTAGCATTTGTTTCTTTATTTTAACCCTGGTGATTCTAACGATTATGTGGCTTGGGGTTGCTCTTCTTGAGGAATATCTTTGGGGTGTTTTCTATATTTCCTGGATTTGAATATTGGTATGCCTTGCTAGGTGGGGGAAGTTCTACTGGATAATATCCCAAAGAGTGTTTTCCAGCTTGGAATCATTCTCTCCATCACATTCAGATACACTGATCAAGCATAGATTATGTTTTTTTATATAATCCCATATTTCTCAGAGGTTTTGTTCATTTATTTTCACTCTTTTTTTCTCTAATCTTGCTTTTTATTGTATTTCATTGAGTTGGTCTTCAGTCTCTGATATCCTTTCCTCTGCTTGATTGATTCAGTTACTAAAACTTGTGTATGCTTTGCAAAGTTCTCATGCTGTGTTTTTCAGCTCCATTAAGTCATTTATGTTCTTCTCTAAGCTGGTTATTCTAGTAAGCATTTTGTCTAACTTTTTTCAACCTTTTCAGTTTCTTTACATTGGGTTAGAACATGTTCCTTTAGCTCAGACAAGTTTGTTATTACTCACGTTCTGAAGCCTGCTTCTGTCAGTTCATTAAACTTGTTCTCCATCCTGTTTTCTTCCCTTGCTGGTGAAGAACTGTGATCCCTTGAAGGAAGAGAGGCATTCTGGCCTTTGATGATTTCATTCTTTTTGCACTGGTTTCTTCACATCTTGGATTTATCTACCTTTGATCTTTGAAGTTGGTGATTTCAGTTTGGGTCTCTGAGTGGGCATCCTTTCTGTTGATGTTGACGCTATTTCTTTTTGTTCTTTAGTTTTCCTTCTAACAGTCAGGCCCCTCTCCTGTAGGACTGCTGTAAGTCCACTCCAGACTTTACTTGCCTGGGAATTACCCACAGAGGCTGCAGATCAGCAACGATTGCTGCCTGATGTTTCCTGTTTTCTTCTTCCCAGAAGGGTAGCTGACAGTTGTCAGCTAGAGCTCTCCTGTATGAGGTGTCATTTTGGTTATACTGAGGTCAGGTAGCTGCTTGAGGAGGCAGTCTATCCCTTGTCTTCCTGTAGAGATGCTGCTGGGCTGCCATAGGCTCAGTTTAACTGCTCTGTAAGCTTCCTCTGGCTTTTGTTTACACAGGTAAGATTAGAACCACCTCATCAGTGGCAGACACCCTTCCCCCCACCGAGCTCAATCATCCGAGGTCGAGCTCAAACTGATGTGCTAGCTCTGAAACTCTCCAGTGAGAGGGCTTCAGTTTGCTGGTCTTTGTTGGGGTGGGACCCGCCAAGTTGTATCACCTGTCTCTCTGCTTTCAGCTCTCCCTCTTTCTGGGGAGTGGGTAGCTCCGTCCCACAGGTGCTCTTGGCACTAGTCAATATGTCTACCCAGATCTGTGTTGACAACCCATGGTGCCAGGTGGAGCTGCCACTCAGATCTGTGTTGGTAACTCGTGGCACTTTTCAGCACTGCAGGGATCTCCTGGTCTGTGGGTTGCAAAGGCCATGGGAGAAGCACAGCATCTGAACCAGAGTCCCAGAGGGGAAATGCCCCCGATTTTCCTGCCAGTGGCTCTTCCCGGGTGAAGCAGCACCCCGCCCTGCCTTGGTTTGCCCTCCTTGGGCTATACCCACTGTCCAACCAGTCCCATTAAAATGAACCTGGTACCTCAGTTGGAAATGCAGAGATCACTTACCTTCTATGTCACTCTCACTGGGTACTGCACTCAAGAGCTGTTCTTATTTGGCCATCTTCACACAGCGACACAAATTTATCTTTAAAAATGCTCAAGATAGTCTATTGTAGCACCAAAAATCTGGGGATTTGGCTACCATCTCATGTCTCTTCACATTCTAAGGTTCTTTTCCTTGCTCTGAGAGGCGATCAGGTCTGGCTTAGAGGCATCAATACCCAGGAAGACTAGGTTTCTGTAGTTCTCTAACATCATTTTTCTATATAAATTCTACTGTGCAGTGTCCAGGCATTGCCACTTCTTCAGACAGAATTCTATGACAACCTCCCTAAATGTGGACATTTCCATTTCTAGGCTTCAAGGGGGTCCTGGCATCTTAGCTGTGGATCTCCAGTACCAGCAGGTCACAGGGCCACAGAGACTGGGCCTCTATGAGAAAAGCACACAGAACAGTGAAGATGAGCTCTGAGATTTTATTTTTATGTTTAATGTATTCTATTGTGACTGCTTCCTACTGTATTATAAAATTCCCCTAGTAAAAATTTTAATTCCAGTTCAGTTTGGTTCTTTTGTTAAAATGGCTATGTCATCTTTTAACTCTTTTATAATTTTTCTGGCCTTTTTAGATTGGGTTTCAACTTCTTCCTGAATCTTGTTGATCTTTCTTGCCTTCCAGATTCTGAGTTCTATTTCATTTCAGCCATTTCAATCAGTTTATGAAACATTGCCGGGGAACTAGGGTGATTGGAGACTTTTTGAATTGCCAAAGTTCGTGTACTAATTTTTTCTCATCAGAGAGGACTGGTGTCCTTTTATCTTTTTGAAGTTACTGTTGTTTGGGTGGGACTTTTACTTTTTTATATTTTTTTATTTCCCTAGAGAGTTTGACTGTGGTGTATGCTGCGTATAATCAATTGGCTTCACTTCTGGGTGCTTTTAGAGGACCAATGCTCTTTTTGGGGTCTCTGTTTGTGGCTAGTTCCTTCATTGGGTTTTATTGGCCAAGTGTGCTGAGATAATTTTTTGGCTGTGGTGAAATTCAGGCTTTAATCCTGAATTTTCTTAACAATTGAGGTCCGATGGAAATGTTGTTACTCAGCCATGCTCCTCTTCTGTATTTCATTCATTTGTAGTAATGCTCTGGGATGGAAGTGATTGGTGAGGGAGAGATGATCTCTCACCAAGTTCATTCTGAGACGTTGATAGAGTCCCATCCAGTTGCTGGTGCCATGGCATTGTCTTAGGCCCAAGAGGGGCCTGGAATGCTTCACTTTCCCCTCACTTAGGGGCAGCTCCAGCTGAAGGTTAGGTCGACAGGAGACACAAATCACCTGTGACTCACCGGTCCTCTGTGCTTGGCAGAATCAAAGTGTGTTGTGGAGTATGTCTGTGGGTGATTTGTTGATGCAGTGGGACAAGGGTGGATGATTCCTGAATGTGGTGGTGTTGCCATGGGTGTGCAATTGATGTAGTACCCATGCTTCAGAGTTTTTTTTTCCCCCAGCAGACTGCTTTGGGAGCCCCCAGCTCATAAACCCTAACTTGGCTGTTCTCTCTCTGGCATCTGCCCTGAAAGTAAGCCCAGTCATCTTTGTGCTTTGACCACTTAGGGTTGAGTGCTGGCTTTCCTCGTGGGGGGAAAATCCTCCTATGCTGTCAGCAAAGGATTCAGGTGGGGCAGTCATTGGATGCTATAATTTGTGCATGTTCTTGAAGTAGCAGGCAGGGATGGCCTTGTGAGGGGCCATGGGGCAGGCAGGTAGAATTCAGATTAGATGCACTTTAGTTCTTGGGAAAGACAGTCTTTCTCCCCATGGCCTGGCAGTTAGCAGAGCAAAAGCCCCTCAGAATAGTAGAGAGCTTTGAGATATGGGCATTTATGGTTATTTTTTTGCTGCAGCTGTTCTGTACTCAAAACCTTCTTGCTCAAATTTTGCCTGTGCCTACATTCCAGGCTATTACCTTTGCCAATTCAAATGCCTATGGGGACCTGGGATCTCTAGTAGTTAGGATCCCAGAGGACCATGGCAGAAGTGTGTTGCCCTGAAGTTCCTTCACTCATCTCTTTCTTAGTACCTGTTCAAGGTCAGGAGCCATTCCAGGCACTTGGCAACTCTGTGCAAGGTTTCTAGCTTCCTACCTCTTCTGCCTTGGTGTCTGTGTCAATTCTTTATCATATTTCAGTGTTTTCTCTCCAAATATGTTTTAGAAATGTGATAGGTTACTCAATATTTTGGTTTCTCCCACTTAGAGAAGGACTTCTTGGCTATGTCTTGTCAGCCATCTTATCCCCCTTCTCTATTTTTTGATGTAGGCATTTATTGCTATAAACTTTCCTTTTAATACTGCTTTTGCTGCATTCTGTGGCTTTTACTATATTTTGTTTTTATTTTTGTTTTGAGAAAGTCTTAAATTATCTTTTTAATTTTTTGTTGCTCTATTAGTAGTTCAGAAGTATGTTCTTTTATTTTCATGTATTTGTACAGTTTTAAACACCTCATGTTATTGATATCTAGTTTTATTTCATTTTGCTCAGAGAGAGTACTTGCTGTGTTTTCATTTAAAAAAGTACATTCACACTTGTTTTCTCATCTAACATATGGCTTATCTTGAAGACTGTTTCATATGCTGATGAAAATAATATGTCCTGTAGCTGTTAGATGAAATGCTAAAAATCTGTAAATGTCTGTTAAAATTCTTTAGACCAAATTTCTGTTTAAATCTAATGTTTTATGTTTTTTTGTCTAGGTGATCTTTTCAATGTTGTGAATGGGATATAAGGCCTCCAACTACTATTGTATTGAAGTTTATCTTTCCCTTTAGGCCTCTAATATTTTCTTTATATATCTTACTGCTCCTGAGTTGGGTGCATATATATTTAGGATTGTTAGGTACTCTTACTGAATTAATTTCATTGTCATTATATAATAACTGTATTGATTTCTTTATATATTTATTTTTTTCTTTTTACTTAAAGTTTGTTTTATATGCTATAAGTATAGCTACTTCTGCTTGCATTTACTTTGTGTTTGGATGGAATATCTTTTTCCATATTTTAAGTTTCAATCTATATGTGTCTTTACAGGTCAAATGAGTTTTTTGTGAGCCGCTTATCATTGGATCACATTTTAAAATTCATTAATCCAGTCTATATCTTTTAATTGGGTAGTATAGTGCATTAATATTCAAGATTATTGTTGATAGGTGAGGACTTATTTCTATCATTTTATAAATTGTTTCCTGTTTTTTAATATATTTTTCTTTGTTTCTCCCTTATTGTTTGTGATTATGGTTTGGTGGTTTTCTATAGTGATAAGGTTTGTTTATTTTTCTCCTTTGTGTATCTGTTCTACAAGTGAGTTTTATACCTAATCATATTTTCATGGTAATGGTTATTATTTTTTCAATTACATATGCACGACTCACTTGAGCATTTCTTGTAAGGTCAGTTATGATCTATTATTTCAGTTTTTACTTATCATTAAATACAATTTCTCTCTCATATCTAATGGATACCCAGGCCACATATAGTATTGTTGACTCCCTTTTTTTTTTTGATTTATTTGAATATATTATCCCATTCTCTCCTGGCATATAAGGTTTTGGCTCAGAAAGTCACTATTAGCCTGATGGGGGTTCTCTCATATGTGACTTGACATTTTTTGCTTTCTGTTTTTAGAACTATTTCTTTGTCTTTTACTTTTGACATTGATCATAATGTGCTTCAGGGAGGGACTTTTGTTGGTTGAATCAATTTCAGAGTTATTAAGCTTCCTGGATCTGGATGTCTGTATCTCTTCCCAGACTTGGGAAGTTTTCATATATTATTTTGTAAATCGGTTTTCTATGCCCATTTTCATCTCTCATTCCTCTGGAATTCACATAATATAAAACATTTGTTCACTTAATTGTGTCCCATAATTTTGTAGCTTTTCTTTATTCTTTCCCATTTCTGTTTCTTCTAAATCCTTGACTGGGTAATTTCAAACAATCTGTCTTCAAGTTCAGAGATTTTTTTTTTCTGTTTAAGTTCGAAGTTGAATCTCTCAATTGCATTTTTTACTTCATTTACTGAATTGTTTAGCTGTGGGATGTGTTTGATTCTTTCTCATGATATCTATCTCTGTGTTTAATTTCTCACTTGTATTTTGAGTTGTTGTCCTGATTTTGTTGAAGTATCTTCATGTTTTGTATCTCATTGAGTTTTTTATGATTATTATTTTTATTTTTTCTGGCAATTTGTTTATTTTTCATCAAGGCCTGTCACTACAGAATTATTATTTCATTAGTGATATATTTTTTTGCCATTTTATCTCGTGCCTCTGCATGTATGTGCATGTATGTGCATATGGTGGAATAATTGCCTCTTCTGAGATTCCTAGAGTTACTTTTATAGTCAGAGACTTTCACCTGCAGTTGAGTCTTTGTGTACTGTTTGGGAAGTGTGTGTGACTTTGTTTTTGGGCACATGCAGTGTATTATCTTCATGCAGTTTCTTTGATTGTGTTCAATGTCAGCAATAACTTTGCACTCAGTGACTTAAACTATATGTGATTTTGTTAGTGGCAGTGTTTCCATTGGTGGTTTTTTGGTGGCAAAGGATTTGGGGGTACTCTTGTTCTAGTTTTTCATGCAATGGGAGACTTAGCTGAGTGGATCCTTCTTGGTATTAGGTCTGACATGTCCTAACTACCTCATAACTGGGTTCAGATGCAGATGCTTGTGGCAGCCTGTGGGATTAGGGTCCTAGACTCAGGGTATTCTGAACATATTGTGGCATCTGGGTCTTGGAGTTTGAGTTTTCTCTCACTGGCAGAGTTGTATGTAGGTTTACCACAGAATCAATATCTGTGACTCTGAGGCACACCCTAGTGGCTTGGGTCTAGTAGGTTGGGCTGTAGTGGTAATTTCACACCTGGGGGCAGGGCACAGCTCTGGTGTGACTCAATAGAAAAAAGGATGCTCTGGAGGTTTGAGCCTGGGACGCAGGATATAGCTATATTCAGGAGTCTGGGCCAATATGACTCAGGGCAACTCAGGTACCTGGGGATGAGGCACCATGTAGGGTGCTCTAGACCCTGGGATGGTGAGACTTGGCAGTATAGCAAATTGTAAGGCCAAATTCAGCAGCAGCAACTACCCCAGAATGGCTGAGCACAATTGTCATTTGGGCCCTTGCAGGTAGGGAACAATATAGAGATGACCCCACTCCTCAGAGAGAGGGGTGTTTCAGTAGCTTTCACTCTACAGTACTATTTTAGCTCCAATGAAGCAGAGTACTAGACATTTTTGGCCTGTATGTTGGGGTGTCTCTGCTCAGACACTATTCTCTTTTCCTGAGATGTGTAGTACTATATCAGCCCAGCTCTGGGATGCACAACTGCTCAGCTTGGCTTAGATCTAATTACCCAAGAGGTATTGTGCTGCTTCAGTTCAGTCTAAGGTGTGTGACTGTTCTGAGAATCCCAGGCGTTATTTTTCAGTGAAACAGGGCTTCGTGAAAGCACCATGTCCTTCAGTGGCAGTGCACAGTTCCGTTCAGGCCACTATGTTCAGAATTCATCTATGGCTGATGGGGTAGATTGAGTTGTTCTGCCAAAGCTGTTTTACCAGGAGGAAGTGAAAATTTTAGCTTTGGTCTGAGTGGGGGGAGGAAACATAAGTTGAGCACTTTTACCATTGTTTTGCCCTACTGGGAAGAGTGTAATTGTTGCTTGCACTTCAGCTTGGGGATGTCAAGTCATCAGGCAGGGGTGGTTTAATGATGGTTTATCTTCAAGATGTAGCCCTGCTATGACTACTCATCTCTAGAGCAATTGACACTCCAGAATATGTTCTAGTTCCAATCTGACATAGTAGCTTTGTAGACAAGGTGCAAGGCACAGTGTTGGGCCTTTCTCTGGGGTAGGGATAGCTGTGTCGCTTATAGGCAACTCTGTTGGACCTAGTTAGTGCCTGTGAGGATTTCAGGGGATCTCAGTGGTAAGGACTGTAATTTTCAAGTTCTCCTGATGGGGCAGAATGAGAGGTAGGTGAAACAGTTTTACTTCTGCTTGGTTTCATGGAGAAGGGTGAAGCAGCTCCCAGGAGTGTGGATTGGGAATGTCAGACCACGAAGTGGGGGTAGTTTGGCAGTCACTTAGCTGCAAGGATAAGGGGTGTCATGGCTACTTACCCCGAGAGCAAGACACAGTTTTTCAGTACTTTCTGTTTTAGTATGCCACATGGGCCACAGGTGGCAGAGTAGTTTCAGCTTTATCTCTGGGGGTAGCTCAGCTGTGTTATCTCTATGCGGCATCTTCAGCTGGTATTAGTGCCTGTGAGGACTGCGAGGGATCACAATAGTGGTAACTGTGGGTGTCCAAGGTGTTGGTTGCAGCTGCTGGGATCCTTTTGTCTAGCATTTTGCAATAGAGAGAAGTTCCTTCTCATTCCTGGCTGATACCATTTTGAGGATGGTGTGATAAACTCCCCATGTTTTCTTCCATTCTGGATATCCTAAGTTTTTGTGGTCACTCAGGTTTCTGATACACTTTTAATGTATTCCAGCATTCTTATTTAGTTATTTGCATTAATACTTAGTTGTTCATTTGTAGTTTTAGCTGCCTTTGTAGAAAAGATGAACACTAGTGGCTACTAGTTGTTCATATTGCTGACAAGTGGTTTTTTCTTTTTTTGGTGATAAATATATATTCAGAACCTTTGCCCATTTTTATTTGATGACTGTTATTGAGTTGTTTGAGTTTCTTATACATTCTGGTTATTAATTCCTTGTTGGGTGGATAGTTTGTAAATATTTTCAACAATGTCATAGGTTTGACTCTACTCATTGATTGTTTTCTGTGCAGGAACTTTGTACCTTGATGTAATCCCATTTATCTTTTTTTTTGGCCTAGTTTTAGAGTTTCAGGTCTTACATTTAAATCGTTAATTCATTTTTATTTTCTGTATATGGTGAGATATCGGATTCTAATTTTATTCTTCTTTATATGGACATTCAGTTTTCACAATATCATTTATTGAGGAGACTTTTCTTTCCTCAATGTATGTTTCTGGTTTCTTTGTCAAAAATGAATCTTTATAAACACATGGATTTACTTCTGCATTCTCTATTTTATTCCATTGGTCTTTGTGTATGTTTTTATGCCAGTACCATGATGCTTTGTTTACTATGGATTTGTAGAGTATTTTGAAGTTAGGTTGTGTGATGCTTCTAGCTTTCTTCTTTTTGCTCAGGATTGCTTTGGTTATCTGGGATATTTCATGATTCCATACATATTAGAGGATTCTTTATTCTATTCTTGTGAAGAATGCTATTGATATTTTGATAGGGATTGTATTGAATCTATAGATCCCTTTTGGTAGTATGGTTATTTTAATAACACTATTTCAATCTTTGAGCATGGGATATCTTTCTATATTTTGTTTAGACTTCAATTTTTTTCATTTGTGTTTTACACTTTTCTTTGTAGAGATCTTTCGATTATTTGGTTAAATTTATTCTTAGGCATTTTATTTTATCCGATAGCCATTGCTAATGGAATGGTTTCTTAATTTTTTTGAGATTTTCTCTCTTGGTGGAACATAAATACCCCCAAATTTGTGTTGATTTTGAATCTTGCAATTTTAATGAATTTATCAGTCCTAATTGATTTTTTGGTTGAGTCTTTAGGCTTTTCTAAATATAAAATTATGCCATTAGTAAACAAAGATAATTTGATTTATTTCTTTTCAATTTGGATGTTCTTTCTGTTGCTAAATTACTCTGGATAGGACTTCTTATACTGTGTTGAATAAAAGTGGTGAAAAGGGGCATTCTTGTCTTGTTCTTCATCTTACAGGAAAGGCTTTCAATTTTTTCTGATACAATATATTAGCTGTGGGCTTGCCATATATAGCCTTTATTGTTTTATAGTATGTTTCTTCAATAACTGATTTGTTAAAAGTTTGTGTCATAAAGGAATATTTAATTTATCAAGTGGTTTTTCATCATATTGAAATGATTATATGGTATGGTTTTGTCCTTTATTGTATTAATGCAATATATCATGTTTATTGATTTGTATATGTTGGAACATCCTTGTACTCATAGGATGAATTTAACTGCACCACAGTGAATGGTCTTTTTAATATGTTGTTAGTTTCAGTTTTGAAGTATTTTACTGAGGATTTTTGTGTGTATGTTCATCAGAGATATTAGCCTGTAAATTGTTGTTGTTGTTTTATCCTTGTCTTCTTTTGTTATCCTGGTAATGCTGGCATGTAGAATAAGTTTGAAATTATTATTTTGGTTTCAATTATTTGGAATAGTTTAGTTGAATTGGGATTAGTACTTTTTTAATGATTGTTAACATTCAGGAATGAAATCATATGGTTCTTCGTTTGTTTTCAATGGGAGAATTATTACTGTTTTAATGTTGCTATTTGTTATTGCTTATTCAGGCCTAATATTTCTTCATGGTTCACGCTTGGTGGGTTGTATGTGTCTAGGAATTTATTTATATCTTCTAGGTTTTCCAGTTTGTTGGCATCTGGTTGTTTATAATAGTCCATAATAATACTTCAAATTTATTTGATATCAGTAGTAATTTCTACTTTTTCATTTCCAATTTTATTTATTTGAATCTTCTCTCATTTTCTTAATTAGGCTAGCTAATAGTTTGTTAATTTTATTTATCTTTTTTGAAAAAAACAACTTTTCTCTTTAAACTTTGGTATTTATTTTTACCCAGTTTCATTTATTTCTGCTTTGATCTTTATTATTTATTTCCTTCTAATAATTTAGGGTTCATTTGCTTTTGCTTTTCTAGTTTTTGGAGATGCATTATTAGGATGTTCATTTAAAAGTATTTTACTTTGAAATGTAATCTTTTTTTGCTATAGAGTATCCTTTTTAATGCTATTTTTACTGTAACCCATAGGACTTGTTGAGTTTTCATTTTTGTTCATTTCAAAACATGTTTAAGTTTTTTCTTAATTTACAGATTAATTCATTTGTCATTTGCAAGCATGTTTTTCAATTTTCATGTATTTGTAATAAATCAAATTTTCTATTATTAATTTCTAGTATTTGTCCATTGTATTCACAAAAGGCACTGGATATAATTTAAATTTTAATGAATTTGTTCAGACTTATTCTTTGGCCTAATATATGACCTATCCTGGATAATGTCCCATGTGCTGAGAACAGGAATGCATTTTTTGATACACACACACACACACACACACACACACACACAAATAAATAAAAAGCAATAAACTAAATCGTATCATCAGAGAAAATTACCTTTACTAGAGGAAGACAAGAAGGCATGCAACAAGGG
Source organism: Callithrix jacchus (assembly GCF_049354715.1). Lineage (NCBI taxonomy): Eukaryota > Metazoa > Chordata > Mammalia > Primates > Cebidae > Callithrix > Callithrix jacchus. The sequence continues at coordinate 58,012,393 of NC_133524.1, read as the reverse complement.
GGAGAAGGCCACAAGACAACCAGAAAAGAAACAACAAAATTGCAGGAGTAAGTCCTGTCTTATCAATAATAACATTGAATGTAACTGGACTAACCTCTTCAATTATAATACATAGACTGGCTGAATGGGTGAAAAAGAAAAAGCCATTGATCTGCTGCCTACCCAGAACACACTTTACCTATAAAGACATACACAGACAGAAAATAAAGAGGTGAAAATGATATTTCATTCCAATGGAAACCAAAAAGGGGCAGGAGTCACTATACTTATATTGGACAAAACACGTTTTAAGACAAAAAATATAGGAACAGAAAAAGAAGTTCACTATATAATGATAAGGGTTAATTAAGCAAGATAATATAGCAGTTTTAAATATGTATGCACCAAATACTGGAGCACCCAGATATATAAGGGAAATATTATTAGTGCTAGAGAGAGAGATAGGCCCTAACACAATAATAGCTGGAAACTTTAATGCCCCATTATCAGGATTGGACCAACCTTCTAGATAGAAAATCAACAACAACAAAATTAGACTTAATCTGCACTATGAACAATTGGAGTTAAAGATATTTATAGAACATTTTATGCAAGAGCTGCAGAATACACATTTTTCTCTTGCCATATGTATTATTCTCAAGGATATATCATGTTAGGTCACAAAAGAAGTCTTAAAACATCTCTGACTGCAATGGAATAAAACTGTAAGCTAATAATAAAGGAATTTTGGAAACTATACAAATACATGGGTATTAAACAATATGCTCCTGAATGACCAGTGGGTCAATGAATAAATTAAGAAGAAAACTTTAAAACTCCTTGAAACAAATGATAATGGAAGCACAACATACCAAAACAGAGGGAATACAGAAAAAGGAATACTCAGAGGGAAGTTTATAGCTATAAGTGCCTACATCAAAAAAGATAAAAAACTTCAAATAATCTAGTAATGCATCTTAAAGAAATAGAAAAGCAAGAGAACCAAATGCAAAACTATTATAAAGATGAGAGTAGAGAAAAATGAAATTGAAATAAAAGAATAGAAAAAGTCAATGAAACAAAAAGTTGGTTCTGAGAAGTTAAACAAAATTGACACACCTTTAGCCAAACTATGAACAAAAGAGAAAAGATTCAAATAAAGAAGGAAACATTACAAATTATACTACAGAAATTCAATGGATCATTAGTTGCTACTAAGAGAAATTATTTGACAATAAATTGAAAAAAAACCTAAAAGAAATGGACACATTTTTAGATATATACAACCTACTAAGATTGAACCAGGAATAAATCTAAAACCTAAGAAGACCAATAGCAAGCAATATGATCAAAGCCATAATGAAAAGTCTTCCAGTAAAGAAATGCCTGAGACCTGATGGCTTCATGACTAATTTCATGAAACATTTAAAAATGAGCTAATACAAATTCTATTCAAAGTATTCTGAAAAATAGAGAAAACTTCTTTACTTACCCTACAAGGCCAGTATTGCCCTGATGCAAAAAACAAGGAAATATCAAAGAGAAAACTGCAGGCCAATATTTTTGCAGATCAACATTGACTTTTTAAAAACTATTTATTTATTTATTATACTTTAAGTTTTGGTTTTTAAAAATTATTAACAAAATACTAGCAAACTGAATGAAATAATACATTTAAATGATCATTCATCATCACCAAGTGGGATTTACCCCTGGGATGCAAGGATGGTGCACCATACACAAATCAATCAACAAAATACAGAATGAAGGATAAAAAACATGATTATTTCAATTGATGCTAAAAAGTCATTTGATAAAATTTAACACCTCTTTATGATAAAAGGCCTCAAAAAACTGTGTATAGGAGTTTTATTATTACTCCTTTTATTACCTCAGCATAATAAAAGCAATTTATGACAGACACACAGCTAGTATTATATTTAATGGTAAAAAATAAAACTGAAAGATCTAAGATCTGGAACATAAGAAGGGTGCCTTCTGTCACCACTTTAATATTGAACTGGAAATTTTAGCTAGAGCAATTAGACAAGAAAATGATACAAAGGGCATTCAAATTGTAAAGAAAGAAGTCAAAATATATTTGCTTGCAAAGGATGTGACTTTATATTTGGAAAAGCCTAAAAACTCCAGAAAAGAACTTTTAAAACTGATAACCAAATTTAGTAAAGTTTGAGGATACCAAATGAACAAAAATCAGTAGCATTTCTATTTACAAACAGTGAACAATATGATAAAGAAATAAAAAATCCCATTTACAATAACTGTCCATAAAGCTAAACACCTAGGAATTAACCAAATTGAAAGATCTCCATAATAAAAATTGTAAAACACTGATGAAGGAAACAGAAGACGACATCAAACATGGAAAGATATTCCATATTCATGGATTGAAAGAATCAATATTGTTAAAATATATATTCTACACAAAGCAATCTATGGATTGAATGCAATCTTTATGAAAATACCAGTGATATTCTTCACATGAATAGAAAAAGTATCCTAAACTTTACATGGAATCACAAGTGACCCAGAATAGTCAAAGCTATCCTAAACAAAAAGAACAAAATGAGGAATCACATTACCTGATTTCAAATTATACTACAGAACTGTAGTAATTAAAACAGTATGGCACTGGCATAAAAAAAGGCAAATAGACCAATAGAAGAGAATAGCAAACTAAAAAAATAAATCACACACCTACAGTGAACTCATTTTTGAAAAAGCTGTCAAGAATATACACTGGGGAAAAGACAGTCTCTTCAATAATTGGTGCTAGAAAAACTGATTATCCATAAGCAAGACAAAAAGGAAAGAAGAAAAAAATATGAAATGAAAGTACCCCTCTTCTTATATACAAAATCAAATCAAAATGGATTAAACACTTACATCTAAGAACTTAACTGTGAAACTAATACTACATTGGGGAGAAGCTCCAGGACATTTTCGTGGGGAAATATTTCTTGAACAATACCCCACAAGCACAGGTAACCAAAGCAAAATGGACAAATGGGATCACATCAAGTTAAAGAGCTTTGGCAGATCAAAGGATACAGTCAACAAAGTGAAGAGACAACCTACAGAATGAGAGAAAATAATGAATGCCCATAAGCCTATCATAAACAGGCCTTAAGGAAACTGGCCATAGGGGGAGGATCCAAGATGGCCAAAGTGCTCCAGAGTGCAGTTGCCAGCTAGAACAGTGAAGAGTGTGAGTGCTCACCGCATTTCCAAAAAAGTTTTCACTGCCCACAGACCAAGAGATTCCCAGGCAAAAAAGTGCCACCAGGTTTTGGCACAGCATGGGAGTGCTGGGTCAGCACACAGAAACTCACACAAGTCTGGGTAGCTGTTTCGACTGGTGCCTGGAACACCAGGAGACAGAATCACCCATTCAACTGAAAGGGAAGAAGCAGAGACAGGGAGCCAGGTGATCTGGCTCAGCAGGTACCACCCCCACAAAACAAGCAATCTGAAATGCTCTAGATTGAGAGTTTCACAGCAAGTGTACCTGGACCCAGGACAGTCCATCTCAGTGGGGGAAAGGGCATTCCCCACTACTGAGACAGTTCACACAGCAGTTGGGCCGAGCCTGCGGCAGCTCAGCAACACCTCTGCTGGCAGACCGTGACTAGACTACTCCATGCAGGGTAAGGCATCTGTGAAAAAAGACAGCAGCACAACAGGAACTTATAAATGACGCCGACTTTCCCAGGACAGAGCACCTGGGAAAAGAGGTGGTTATGTGTTATGTAGCAGCAGACTTAAAGGTACCTGCTTAGCAGCTCTGCACAGAACAGTGGCCCTCCCAGCATAGCACTTGAGCTCCTATAAGGGACAGACTGTCTCCACAAGCAACTCCCCGACCCCCATATACCCAAAGGGACACCTCATAAAGGAGAACTCAGGCTAACATCTGGCGGGTACCCTTCTGGGACAAGGATAACAGAGGAAGAAACTGGTGGCAACCCTTGCTGTTCTGCAGCCTCCGTGGGTGATCCTCATGTGAGTGGGGTCTGGAGTGGACCCCCAGTGGTCCTGCAGCAGAAGGATCTGACTGTTAGAAGAAAAACTAAGAAATAGCTTCAATATCAACAAAAAGGACGTCCACTCAGAGACCCCATCCAAAAGTCACTAACTACAAAGAACACAGGCAGATAAAGCCACTAAGATGTGAAGAAACCAGTGCAAAAGGATGAAAACACCAAAACCCAGAATGTCTCTCCTCCGCCAAGGGATCACAACTCCTCACCAGATAGGAATCAAAGCTGGATGGAGAATCAGTCTGATGAATTGACAGGAACAGGCTTTTGAAGGTGGGTAATAACAAACTTCTCAGAGCTAAAAGAACATATGCTAACCTAATGCAAAGAAACTAAGAACCTATAAAAAAGGTTAGATGAGATGCTAACTAGAATAAAGACATTAGAGAAGAATATAAATGACTTGATTGAGCTGAAAAACACAACACAAGAACTTTGTAAAGCATACACAAGTTTCAATAGCAGAATCGACCAAGCAGAAGAAGGGATATCAGAGATTGAAGATCAACTCAATGAAATAAAAGTAGAAGGCAAGAATAGAGAAAAAGGAGTTAAAAGAAATGAACAAAGCCTTCAAGAGATTTGAGATTGTGAAAAGACCTAATCTACGTTTGATAAGTGTACCTGAATGTGACAGAGAGAATGATTCCAAACTGGAAAACACTCTTCAGGGTATTATCCATGAGAACTTCCCCAACATTGAAAGGCAGACCAACATTCAAGTCCAGGAAATACAGAGAACAGCACAAAGATATTCTTCAAGAAAAGCAACCCCAAGGCATATAATCGTTAGATTCACCAGGGTTGAAGTGAAGGCAAAAATGCTAAGGGCAGCAAGAGAGAAAGGTCTGGTTACCCACAAAGGGAAGCCCATCAGACTCACAGCAGATCTCCCCACAGAAACCCTACAAGCCAGAAGAGACTGGGGGCCAATATTCAGCATCCTTAAAGAAAAGAACTTTCAACCTAGAATTTTATATCCGGCCAAACTAAGTTTCATAAGCAAAGGAGAAAGAAAATCCTTTATGGACAAACAATTGCTGAGAGATTTCATCACCACCAGGCCTGCCTTATGAGAGCAACTGAAAGAAGCACTAAACAAGGAAAGGAACAACCAGTACCAGCCACTTCAAAAACATGCCAAATGGTAAAGACCATTGACATAATGAAGAAAATGTGTGAACTAACAGACAAAACATTCAGCTAGCATCAAAATGGCAGGATCAAATTCACACATAAAAATATTAACCTTAAATAAAATGGACTAAATGCCCCAATCAAAAGACACAGACTGGCAAATTGGATGAAAAGTCAAAACCCGTTGGTGTGCTGTATTCAGGAAGCCTAACTCACTTGCAAGGACACACATAGGCTCAAAATAAAGGGATGGAGGAAGATTTATCAAGCAAATGGAGAGCAAAAAAAGAGCAGGAGTTGCACTCCTAGTCTCTGATAAAATGAACTTTAAACCAACAAAGATCAAAACAGACAAAGAAGGGCATTACATAATGCTAAAAAGATCAATACATCAAGAAGAACTAACATTCATAAATATATATGAACACAATACAGAAGCAGCCAGGTATGTAAAGCAAGTCCCTAATGACCCACAAAGAAACCTAGACTCACACAGTAATAGTGGGAGACTTTAACACTCCACTGTCAATATTAGACACATCAACAAGACCGAAAATTAACAAGGATATCCAGGACTTGAACTCAGATCTGGACCAAGCAGACCTAATAGACATCTACTGAAATCTCCACCCCAAATCCACAGAATAGACAATCTTCTCAGCACCGCATGACACATAATCTAAAATTGACCACATAATTGGAAGTAAATCACTCCTCAGCAAATGCAAAAGAATGGAAATCATAACAGTCTCTCAGACCACAGGGCAATCAAATTAGAACTCAGAACTAGGAAACTAACTCAGAACCATACAATTTCATGGAAACTGAATAACTGGCTCTTGAATGTCGAGTGGATAAACAATGAAATGAAGGCAGAAATAAAGATGTTCTTTTTTTTAGGAAACTATCACAGGAACAGAAAATCAAATACACATGTTCTCACTTATAAGTGGGAGCTAAATGATGAGAACACATGGACACATAAAACATACTAGGGCCTGTCGGAGGATAGAGGGTGTGAATGGGGAAAGGATCAGGAAAACAACTAATGGATACTAGGCTTAATACCTAGGTGATGAAATAATCTCTACAACAAACCCCCATGACACCAGTTTACTTATGTAACAAATTTGTACATGTACTACTGACCTTAAAAATTAAAAATAAATACCCTACTATTATTGCATTATAGTTTTTAATCTCCCTTTAGATATAATGTTTTCATATATATTTGGGTGTTCCTATGTTGAGTACATACTTATAATTGTTATAGTTGATTGCTGGATTGATGACTTTATTATTACATAGTGATCTACTTAGTCTCTTTTTACAGTCTTTCACTTGTAGTATATTTTATCTTATATAAGTATCGCCACATCTGCTCTTTCTAGGTTTCCATTTACACAGAATAGATTTTTTCATTTCTTTATTTTCAGTTTATATGTGCATGTATAAGTGAAGTGAGATTCTTGTAGGCATTCTATAGTAGGGTCTTAGGTTTTGTTTTTGTTTTTAATTCATTCAGCCACTATGGCTTTTAATGGAGACATTTATTTAAAATCAATGCCATTATTGATACATAAGGACTTAATTCAGTCTTTTTGTTATTTTACTCTGTTCATTGTGGAAATTTTTCTACTGATTTCTTCCTTTCTTACTGCCTTGTTTTATGATTAACTTATTTATTCTGGTAGTATTTTATTTATAAATAATTTCAACTTTTATTTTGGATTTGCTAGTACATGTACAGATATTGACATATGAAGATATTGCATGATGCTGAGGTTTGGGATACCCCAAACCTCATCACCCAGATAGTGTGCCTAGTGACCAACAGGTAGTTTTTCAACCTATGCTCACCTTCATTCCTCCCCGATAATAGTCCGTAGTATTTATTTTTCCCATATTTATGTCCATAGTATTCAATGTTTAGCTCCCATAGAGTGAGAACATCCACTCTATGATTTTCTATTCCTGAATAATTTGCTTAGGATAATCATCACCAACCTGATCTGCAAAAGACATATTTTCTTTTCTATGGCTGTGAAGTATTTCACGTTGGGTAAGTACCACATTTTCTTTATACAGTCCACCATTTATGGTCACCTAGATTGATTTTATATCATTGCTATTATGAATAATACTACAATAAACAGGAGTGCACGTATCTTTTTGGTAGAACAGTTTACTTTCCTTTGGATATATACCCAGTCATGAGATTTGTAAGTTAAATGGTAGCTTCGTTTAAATTCTTTGAGAAATCTCAAAATTGCTTTTGCAGTGGCTGGACTACTTTACCTCTCTATCAACAGTGTAAGCATTTATTTTTCTTTCCAGCCATGCCAGCATCTGTTACGGTTTTTTAACTTTTTTATATTATCCACCTGACTGGTAGGAAATAGAATCTCATTATAGTTTTGATTTTCATTTCTCTGATAATTGATGATGATAAGCATTTTTTCATGTTTGTTGGCTGTTTATATGTGTTCTTTTGAGAAATGTCTTTTGATGTCTTTTGTGCATTTTTTAAATGGGTTTGGATTTTGCTTGTTGATTTGTTTATGTTCCTTATAGACTCTGAATATTAGTTCATCTTCAGATGTATAGTTCACAAGTATTTTCTTCCATTTTGTTGTCTGTTTACTCTGTTGATGATTTCTTTTGCTGAATGTGCTTTAGTTTAATTATATCTCACCTGTCAATTTTTGTTTTGGTGCAATTGCTTTTGGTAATTAGCTAAAAATTCTTTGCAAGGCTGATATTGCGGTTATTTCATAGGTTTTCTTCTGAGATTTTTATAGTATGTGGTCTTACATTTAAATATTTTGTCCAATTTGTGTTAAATTTTGTATATGATGAAATACATGAGTCCAGTTTCTTTCTTTTTTCTTTTAATTGCATTTTACGTTTGAGGGTACATGTGCAGAACGTGCAAGATAGTTGCATAGGTATGCACATGGCAGTGTGTTTTGCTGCCTTCATCCCCTTCACCCACATTTGGCATTTCTCCTCAGGCTATCCCTCCCTAGTTCCCCCACCCGCTGTCCCTCCCCTATTCCCCCCAATAGACCCCAGTGTGTAGTACCCCCTTCCCTGTGTCCATGTGTTCTCATTTTTCCTCACCCACCTATGAGTGAGAATATGTGGTATTTCATTTTCTGTTCTTGTGTCAGTTTGCTGAGAATGATGTTCTCCAGATTCATCCACGTCCCTACAAAGGACACAAACTCATCATTTTTGATTGCTGCATAATATTCCATGGTGTATATGTGCCACATTTTCCCTGTCCAGTCTATCATTGATGGGCATTTGGGTTGGTTCCAGGTCTTTGCTATTGTAAACAGTGCTGCAATGAACATTCGTGTGCATGTGTCCTTATAGTAGAACGATTTATAGTCCTTTGGATATATACCCAGTAATGGGATTACTGGGTCAAATGGAATTTCCATTTCTAAGGCCTTGAGGAATCACACTGTCTTCCACAATGGATGAACTAATTTACACTCCCACCAACAGTGTAGAAGTGTTCCTATTTCTCCACATCCTCTCCAGCATCTGTTGTCTCTAGATTTTTTAATGATCACCATTCTAACTGGCGTGAGATGGTATCTCAGTGTGTTTTGATTTGCATCTCTCTAATGACCAGTGATGAGGAGCATTTTTTCATATGTTTGTTGGCCTCATGTATGTCTTCTTTTGTAAAGCATCTGTTCATATCCTTTTCCCATTTTTGAATGGGCTTGTTTGTTTTGTTCTTATAAATCTGTTTTAGTTCTTTGTAAATTCTGGATATAAGCCCTTTGTCAGATGGGTAGACTGCAAAAATGTTTTCCCATTCTGTTGGTTGCCGAGTCACTCTAACGACTCATTGTTTTGCCCTGCAGAAGGCGTGGAGTGTGATTAGGTCCCATTTGTCTATTTTGGCTTTTGTTGCCAATGCTTTTGATATTTTGTTCATGAAGTCCTTGCCTACTCCTATGTCCTGGATGGTTTTGCCTAGATTTTCTTCTAGGGTTTTCATGGTGTTAGGTCTTATGTTTAAGTCTTTAATCCATCTGGAGTTAATTTTAGTGTAAGGTGTCAGTAAGGGGTCTAGTTTCTGCTTTGTGCACATGGCTAGCCAGTTTTCCCAACACCATTTATAAAACAGGGAATCCTTTCCCCATTACTTGTTTTTGTCAGGTTTATCAAAGATTGTATGGTTGTAGATATGTTATGTTGCCTTCGATGCCTCTGTTCTCTTCCATTGGTCTATATCTTTGTTTTGGTACCAGTACCATGCTGTTTTGATTACTGTAGCCTTGTAGTATAGTTTGAAGTCTGGTAGTGTGATGCCTCCTGCTGTGTTCTTAGAATTGACTTGGCTATGCGGGCTCTCTTTTGGTTCCATATGAAGTTCATGGTGGGTTTTTCCAGTTCTGTGAAGAAATTCAATGGTAGATTGATGGGGATAGCATTGAGTCTGTAAATTACTTTGGGCAGTATAGCCATTTTCACGATACTGATTCTTCCTAACCATGAACATGGAATGTTTCTCCATCTGTTTGTGTCCTCTATTATTTCGCTGAGCAGTGGTTTGTAGTTTTCCTTGAAGAGGTCCCTTACGTTCCTTGTAAGTTGTATTCCTAGGTATTTTATTCTTTGTGTAGCAATTGTGAATGGCAGTTCGCTCTTGATTTGGCTCTCTTTAAGTCTGTTATTGGTGTATAGGAATGCTTGTGATTTTTGCACATTGATTTTATATCCTGAGACTTTGCTGAAGTTGCTTATCAGTTTCAGGAGTTTTTGGGCTGAGGCGATGGGGTCTTCTATGTATACTATCATGTCGTCTGCAAATAGAGACAATTTGGCTTCCACCTTTTCTATTTGAATGCCCTTTATTTCTTTTTCTTGCCTGATTGCTTTGGCTAGAACTTCCAGTACTATATTGAATAGGAGTGGTGAGAGATGGCATCCTTGTCTAGTGCCGGATTTCAAAGGGAATGCTTCCAGTTTTTGCCCATTCAGTATGATATTGGCTGTTGGTTTTACGTAAATAGCTTTTACTACTTTGAGATACGTTCCACTGATACCGAGTTTATTGAGGGTTTTTAGCATAAAGGGCTGTTGAATTTTGTCAAATGACTTCTCAGCATCAATGGAGATAATCATGTGGTTTTTGTTTTTGGTTCTGTTTTTGTGGTGAATTACGTTTACAGGCTTCCGTATGTTAAACCAGCCTTGCATCCCCGGGATGAATCCTACTTGATCATGATGGATAAGTTTTTTGAAGTGCTGTTGCAATCGGTTTGGCAGTATTTTATTGAAGATTTTTGCATCTATGTTCATCATGGATATCGGCCTGAAATTTTCTTTTCTTGTTGAGTCCCTGTCGGGTTTTGGTAACAGGATGATGGTGGTCTCATAAAATGATTTGGGAAGCATTCCCTCTTTCTGGATTATTTGGAATAGTTTCAGAAGTAATGGTACCAGCTCCTCTTTTTGTGTCTGGATGAATTTGGCTGTGAACCCATCTGGACCTGGGCTTTTTGGTGTGTTAGACTCTTAATTGCTGCCTCGACTTCTGACCTTGTTATTGGTCTATTCATAGTTTTGGCTTCCTCCTGGTTTAGGCTTGGGAGGACACAAGTGTGCAGGAATTTATCCATTTCTTCCAGGTTTACTAGTTTATGTGCACAGAGTTGTTTGTAGTATGCTCTGATGATGGTTTGAATTTCTGTGGAATATGTGGTGATTTCCCCTTTATCATTTTTTATTGCATCTATTTGGTTGTTCTCTCTTTTCTTTTTTATCAGTCTGGCTAGTGGTCTGGCTATTCTATTGATATTTTCAAAAAGCCAGCTTTTGGATTTACTGATTCTTTTGAAGGGTTTTTCGTGTCTCTATCTCCTTCAGTTCTTCTCTAATCTTAGTTATTTCTTGTCTTCTGCTAGGTTTTGAGTTTTTTTGATTTTGCTCCTCTAGCTCTTTCAATTTAGATGATAGGGTATCAATTTTGGATCTCTCCACTCTTCTCATGTGGCCACTTATTGCTAAATATTTTCCTCTAGAGACTGCTTTAAATGTATCCCAGAGAGTCTGGTAAGTTGTGTCTTCATTCTCGTTGGTTTCAAAGAACTTCTTTATTTCTGCCTTCATTTCATTATTTATCCTATCAACATTCAAGAACCAGTTGTTCAGTTTCCATGAAGGTGTGCGGTTCTGAGTTCGTTTCTGAATTCTGAGTTCTAACATGATTGCAGTATGGTCTGAAAGACTGTTTGTTATGATTTCAGTTGTTTTGCATTTGCCGAGGAGTGCTTTACTTCTAATTATGTGGTCAATTTTAGAGTAGGTGTGATGTGGTGCTGAGAAGAATGTATATTCTGTGGATTTGGGGTGGAGAGTTCTGTAAATGTCTATCAGGTTTGCTTGCTCCAGGTCTGAGTTCAAGCCCTGGGTATCCTTGTTAATTTTCTGTCTGGTTGATCTGTCTATTATTGACAGTGGAGTGTTAAAGTCTCCCACTATTATTGTGTGGGAGTCTAAGTCTCTTTGTACATCATTAAGAACTTGCCTTATATATCTGGGTGCTCCTGTATTGGGTCCATATATATTTAGGATCATTAGCTCTTCTTGTTGTATCAATCCTTTTACCATTATGTAATGACCTTCTTTGTCTCTTTTGATCTTTGTTGCTTTAAAGTCTATTTTATCAGAGACGAGAATTGCAACTCCTGCTTTTTTTTGCTGTCCATTTGCTTGGTAAATCTTCCTCCATCCCGTTACTTTGAGCCTTTATGTATCCTTGCATGTGAGATGGGTTTCCTGGATACAGCACATCGATGGGTTTTGGTTTTTTATCCAATTTGCTGGTCTTTGTCTTTTGATTGGTGCATTTAGCCCATTTACATTTAGGGTTAATATTGTTATGTGTGAATTTTATACTACCATTTTGATGATAGCTGGCTGTTTTGCTCGTTAGTTGATGCAGATTCTTCATTTTGTTGATGCTCTTTAGCATTTTGTATGTTTATGGAATGGCTGGTACTGGTTGTTCCTTTCTAGGTGTAGTGCCTCTTTCAGGAGCTCTTGTAAAGCAGACCTGGTGGTGGCAAAATCTCTGAGTACTTTCTTGTTTGCAAAGGATTTTATTTTTCCTTCACTTATGAAGCTCAGTTTGGCTGGATATGAAATTCTGGGTTGAAAGTTTTTTTCTTTAAGGATGTTGAATATTGGCCCACACTCTCTTCTGGCTTGTGGAGTTTCTGCCGAGAGATCTGCTGTGAGTCTGATGGGCTTCCCTTTGTGGGTGATCTGACCTATCTCTCTGGCTGCCCTTAGTATTTTCTCCTTTATTTCAACCCTGTTGAATCTGAGGATTATGTGCCTTGGGGTTGCTCTTCTTGTGGAGTATCTTTGTGGTGCTCTCTGTATTTCCTTGTCTTGAATATTGGCCTGCCTTGCTAGGTTGGGGAAATTTTACTGGATAATATCCTGAAGAGCATTTTCCAGCTTGGATTCATTCTCTTCGTCACATTGTGGTATGCCTATCAAACATAGGTTAGGTGTCTTCACATAGTCCCACATTTCTTGGAAACTTTGTTCATTCCTTTTTGCGCTTTTTTCTCTAATCTTGGTTTCTCATTTTATTTCATTGAGTTGATCTTCAACTTCTGATATTCCTTCTTCTGCTTGGTCAATTCATCTTTTGAAACTTGTGCATGCTTCCCAAAGTTCTCATGTTGTTTTTTTCAGCTCCTTCAATTCATTCATATTCCTCTCTAAGTTGGCCATTCTTGTTATCATTTCCTCGAATGTTTTTACAAATCTTTTTTCAAGGTTCTTAGTTTCTTTGCATTGATTTAGAACATGTTCTTTTAGCTCACAGAAGTTTCTCGTTATCCACCTTCTGAAGTCTGATTCCGTCATTTCGTCACACTCATTCTCCATCCAGCTTTGTTCCCTTGTGGGGCGGGGGCGATTTGGGCCTTTGTAGGAAGCGAGGTGTTTTGGTTTTGGGTGTTTTCCTCCTTTTTGTGCTAGTTTCTTCCCATCTTTGTGGATGTATCCACCTATCATCTGAGTAGTTGCTGACTTTTCGATTGGGTCTCTGGGTGGACACCCAGATTGTTGACGATGAGGCATTTCTGTTACTTAGTTTTTTTTCTAACAGTGTAGCTTCTCTGCTGTATGACTGCTGAGGTCCACTCCAGGCCCTGCTTGTCTGGGGTACACCTGTAGCATCTGCGGAACAGTGAGGGATGCTACCAGTTTCTTTTTCTGCTATCTTTGTCCCAGAATGATGACCGCCAAATGTCATTCTGATCAGTCCTTTTTGAGGTGACTCTTTGGATATACAGGGGTCAGGGAGCTGCTTGAGGAAATGGACTGTACTTTATAGGAGCTCAAGTGCTGAGCTGTGAGCTCCATTGTTCATTCAGGCTGTTAGGCATGTGCGTTTAAGTCTGCTTCAGCAGAACTTATAAAACCCCTTTGTTTTCCTCAGATGCTCTGTCTCGGGAAGTTAGGGCTTTCTTTATGAGTATCCATTGCACTGACCTGCCCAGCTAGTAGGCAGTCTAGTCACTATTTGCCTGCTGAAGCTTCGCCCTGCTGGTGTGAGCTCCCCCCTGCTGCGTGGGCTCTGCACTGCTGCTGTGGGCTCCGCCCTGCTGCCATGGGCTCTGCCCTGCTTTCGTGGGCTCTTCCCTGCTGCCATGGGCTTCGCTCTACTGTAGTGGGCTCCATCCTGTTGCTGTGGGCTCCACCCTGTTGTTCGTGGACTCCACCCTGCTGTCATGGTCTCCACCCTGTTTGCGGAGTCTCTCTGTTATGGCGGGTTTCCTCGGCAATGGCAGGCTGCATCAACAATGGGAGTGTACCTCAGTAGGGGCAGAACACCTCGCTAGTGGCAGACGCCCCTCCCCCACCGAGCTGCACCATCCTGGATTCAGCTGTGCCTGCAGTGAAACTCTCAACCCCGAGCGTTTTGAATCACTGTTTTGTTTGTCCCTGTGGGGGTGGGACCCGCCGAGCTTGATCACCTGGCTTCCTGCCTCAAAGCGCTTTTTCTTTTTCTTTTCTTTTTTTTAAGTTGAATGGTTGACTCTCTCCCAGGTGTTTCAGTCACCTGCTGATAGGGCACCATGATCTGTGTGATTTCCTGTGCAGTGACCCACTGCACCAGCTCAAATGTTGCTTCCCAGGAATCTCCTGGTCTGGCTCACTCTCCGAATCCAATTTAATCAGATGGATATGCTAATCTGCCCTCCCAAATCTCCAATTGCCAGTTTAACAGGGCACCCAGACCAGTGAATTTAGTGCAGGGTGCCGCTGCGCTGCGGCGCCGGCCAAAAAGGCCGCACAAGCCAAAAGGGCTGTGCTGGCGTCCCATGTGTCTCCTACTCCTGGGAATTTTTCCGTCTGTGGGCAACAAAAATCCCTCTGGAAATACAGCTAGGACTCACCCTCTGCGCCTTCACTGAGAGCTGCAATCCTGAGTTTTTCCTACCACGCCATCTTGGAAATCTCTGATTCCAGTTTCTTTCTTTTGCATATCTCTAGACTGTTATTCCAACACCATTTATTGAATAACCATTTCTTTCCCCATTGCTTTTTTGTCAGATTTCTTGAACATCAGGTGGTGGTAGGTGTGTTGCTTTGTTTCTGGGTTCTCTATTTTGTTCCATTGGTCTATAGTGTCTGTTTTTGTACCAGTACCATGCTGTGGCCTTGTGGTCTAGCTTAAAGTCAGATAGTGTGATGCCACAGACTTTGTTCTTTTTGCTTAGAATTGCTTTGGCTATAAAGACTCTTCTTGGTTTTAATATAAATTTTAGAATACTTTTGTCTAATTCTCTAAAAAATGACATTGGTAATTTCACAGGAATAGCATTGAATCTGTAAACCGTTTTGGGCAGTGTGGCCATTGTCATGATATTGAGTCTTCATATTCATGAGCATGAAGTGTTCTTTTTATTTTTGTTTTCCATTTATTTGTGTCATCTCTAATTTTCTTCAATAATTTCTTGTCATTATATTTGTAGAAGTCTTTCAGCTCCTTGTTTATCTGTATTTCTAGATATTTTATTTATATTATGTCTGCTGCAATTGGGATTGTGCTATTGATTTAAATCTCAGCTTGAATGTTATTGGTGTATAGACATGCTACTTATTTTGTATGTTGACTTTTTATCCTAAAATTCTACTAAAGTCTTTACCAGTTCTAGGACTCTTTCAGTGGAGCCTTTAGGGTTTTTTATATATAGAATCATATTGTCATCAAAGAGTGATGGTTTGGCTTCTTTTCCTATTTGGATGTCTTTTATTTCTTTCTCTTGCCTGATTGTTCTGGCTAGGACTTCTAAGTAAGTCCTAGGACTATACTGAGTAAGAGTGGTGAGAGTAGGCGTTTTTGTCTTCTTCCAGTTCACAGCATACTTAATACCTTGCTTTTTATATTTAGTGTATCTATTATAAGTTATTGCTTTGTGATTACCACTATATAGGAAACATAGGGTAAGGCACTGAGAGTGGAAATATGGAAAACACAGATGCTGGGCTGAAGGGGAAGGAAGTTTTGGACCCTTCATGGGTCTACTGTGCATGAGGACTCATTCCTGGCTCCCAACAGCTCCTGAACAGGGGGTGAATTGAGCTAGCTTGTGGTGGTGTACTTTCACCAAAAACCTCTGGAATTCTTGCAGCAGGAGATGGTGTGATCCCCGTGGACAATTGAGCTGGTAGAAAGAGTTGCTTGGAGAGATTATGTGGACAGAACTCCATCTGGTACAGAGCCCGGAGGGTTTGGTGTGGGAGAGTGTGTCGTGGAGCATGGTCAGGAATGCCCATCCTCCATGGCTTATCTTGCTCCCATAGCAGACTTTAGCATTAGGGGAACTGCTGGACCTGCATAGTGCAGGGCAATCTTTCCCATGAGATGAGGCTAGTCTGACATGAATGCCCCCCTATCTGCTAGTCCCTCCCAGAGCACCATTCTGGTCATTATGTCTTACAGTGCAGCCTAAGATCTCCAGTTGCAGTGCCACACAGAGACCCACATCATAGCTTCTGCACTGGCAGCCTATGCCTCATCGTCGGAAAGCTCCAGCAGAATGTCCTCCACAGATGCACACCAGCCCACCCCGGCCCTCATCCCACTGCTGTTTCCCCTGTGCTGCCTTGTTGCCATGCACTGGCCCACAGTCAGTCTTCACATTACTTTGTTGGTACATGTACACATGGGTGAACTTCACCTCCCTCTCCCTTCTGGCACACATGTGCATTGCACTAAGCCACTTCTGCTGGCATAAGCACACTCTCTCCTCCCCCAATCATGCTCCCATTGCCAATCTAAAGGTGAATAAGGAGATCAGCAGCTTCACATGCCTTTTGCCACCATCATCATCACTGGCACATTTATGCATACAGAGACTGCCAGCTCCATGCCTATCAGGGCCCTGCTCCCATGCTGATATTGTCACAGGCATGAACCTGTGCACAGAGACCAGCAGCCTGATTCCCCATCATGTGTGGCTGTTGCTACTGGCATGAACATACACACAGAGGTTGCCATCCCTGTGTTCACCAGTTCCCTGATCACCACTGGTGCAAATGCACACACAGATGCCTACAGTCCCCTACTGCCCACCCCTCCATCACAGTGCTGTTATCACTGCCACTGCAAATACCCACATGATGGCCAGCAATCCTGTGCCCACCAATGCCCCACCTCACTCAGTGAGCATGTACACCATCACATTGCCATTGCTGCTGGCACATTAAAATGAGTGTGGGCCTAGCTAATACCACATGACAAAGCAGTTTGCCTGGAACCACCCATCAAAGTGTTGTGAACAGTGGTCCCGGAATACCTGGGTTCCTTCGCACCACAGATTTCCAACCTCAAGTGGCCAGAAAACAAAGCCAGAAGCTTTATACTAGCATCCTCAGAGTTAAAGCATGCAGTGCAGGCACCCTGAGCTCACCCTTGGCATCCCAAAATTTTCCAGAAATATAGCCAGTTGACTCAACCTACGTTATAATATAATCAAACTCCCAAGGACATTAAAGCGGATAGAAAAACAAAAATACCATCCAAGGGACAGCAGATTCACAGACTGAAAGAACATCAACTACAAGGATGACAAAGATCCAGCACAAGAACTCTGGCAACTCAAAAAGCCAGAGTATCTTATTAACTACAAATGGCTAAACTAGATCCCCAGCAATGGTTCTTAAACTGACTGAAATGACAGAAATAGGATATCACTAGAAATGAAGATCACTGATATTCAGGAGAACATTTAAACACAATACAAGGTTTCTAAGGAAAAAAATACAATAAGGCAAAGGAAATAAAAGTGGAAATGAACATTATAGGAAAAAATTTGATATAATAGGACTGAAAAATCCACTCAAGAATTTCAGAATACAATCACAAGTATTAGCAGCAAAATTGAACAACCTGAGGAAAGAATCTCAAAACTTGAAGACTGGCTGCCTGAAATAACTCAGTCAGAGAAAAGTAAATAAAAAAGAATAAATAAAAATGAACAAAACCTGCAAAATATGGGATTTTGTGAAGAGACCAAATTTATGACTCATTGGTATCTCTAAAAGAGGAGACAAAGAAAGCAACTCGGAAAACACATTTTAGGATATTTTCCATGAAAAATTTCTCTGCTCGAGAGGACAACATTCAAATTTAGGAAATGAAGATAACCTCCGTGAGATACTACACAAGACAGCCACCCCCAAGACACATAATCACCAGATTCTTCAAGGTCCAAATAAAAGAAAAATATATAAAGTCAGCTGAAAAGGTAGGTTACATACAAATGGAACCTCATCAGGCCAACAGTGGACATTTCAGCAGAAACCCTACATGCCATAAAAGATTGGGGTCCTATATTCAGCATTCTTAAAGGAAAGAATTTTCAACTGAGAATATCTTATCCAGACAAACTGAGCTTCATATGAAAAGGAGAAATAAGAACCATCTCAGACAAACAAATGCTAATGGAATGCATTTCCTCAAGACAAACTTTACAAGAGGTCCTGAAGTGAGTGCTAAATATGGAAAGGAAACACCATTACTGGCCACTACAAAAACTCACTTAAGTACATAGACCAGTGACACTATAATGCAATCACACAAACAAGTCTGCATAATAACCAGTTAACAAAATGTTGACAGGATCAAATTTGCATATATAAATACTAACTTTGAGTGTAAATGGCCTAAATGCCCTAATTAAAAGGTACAGAGTGGCAAGTTGGATAAAGAAGCAAAACCCAGTGGTATTCTGTATTTAAGGGACTCATCTCACAATCGATGACACTCAAAGATTTCAAAGTAAAGGGATGGAAAAAAATCTACCAAGCAATTGGAAAACAGAAGAGAGCAGGGGTTGCTATTCTCATTTGAGACAAAACAGATATTAAAACAACAAAGACCATGAGAGGCAAAGGAGGCAGTGCAAGATGATAGGATTTAAGGCTACACCAGTTGTATTTCTGTATGGACACCAATTTACAACTATCTACACAGAGAAAACACTCTCATGAGAACAAAATTTAGGCGAGCCTTTGTAATACCTAATTGTTTTTTTTAATTTCTTTTTTTTTTTTTTTAATTTTTTATTGGATTATAGGTTTTGGGGTACATGAGCAGAGCATGAAAGACAGTTGCGTAGGTACACACATGGCAGTGTGCTTTGCTTTTCTTCTCCCCTTCACCCACATTTGGCATTTCTCCCCAGGCTATCCCTCCCCACCTCCCCCTCCCACTGGCCCTCCCCTTTTCCCCCCAATAGACCCCAGTGTTTAGTACTCCCCTTTCTGTGTCCATGTGTTCTCATTTTTCATCACCCACCTATGAGTGAGAATATGCGGTGTTTCATTTTCTGTTCTTGTGTCAGTTTGCTGAGGATGATGTTTTCCAGATTCATCCATGTCCCTACAAACGACACGAACTCATCATTTCTGATTGCTGCATAATATTCCATGGTGTATATGTGCCACATTTTTCCAATCCAGTCTATTATCAATGGGCATTTGGGTTGATTCCAGGTCTTTGCTATTGTAAACAGTGCTGCAATGAACATTCGTGTACATGTGTCCTTATAGTAGAACGATTTATAGTCTTTTGGATATATACCCAGTAATGGGATTGCTGGGTCAAATGGAATTTCTATTTCTAAGGCCTTGAGGAATCGCCACACTGTCTTCCACAATGGTTGAACTAATTTACACTCCCACCAACAGTGTAAAAGTGTTCCTTTTTCTCCACATCCTCTCCAGCATCTGTTGTCTCCAGATTTTTTAATGATTGCCATTCTAACTGGCGTGAGATGGTATCTCAATGTGGTTTTGATTTGCATCTCTCTGATGACCAGTGACGATGAGCATTTTTTCATATGATTGTTGCCTCATATATGTCTTCTTTCGTAAAGTATCTGTTCATATCCTTTGCCCACTTTTGAATGGGCTTGTTTGTTTTTTTCCTGTAAATCTACTTGAGTTGTTTGTAAATTCTGGATATCAGCCCTTTGTCAGATGGGTAGACTGCGAAAGATTTTTCCCATTCTGTTGGTTGCCGATCCACTCTAGTGACTGTTTCTTTGCCGTGCAGAAGCTGTGGAGTTTCATTAGGTCCCATTTGTCTATTTTGGCTTTTGTTGCCAATGCTCTTGGTGTTTTGTTCATGAAGTCCTTGCCTACTCCTATGTCCTGGATAGTTTTGCCTAGATTTCCTTCTAGGGTTTTTATGGTGCCAGGTCTTATGTTTAAGTCTTTAATCCATCTGGAGTTAATTTTAGTGTAAGGTGTCAGGAAGGGGTCCAGTTTCTGCTTTCTGCACATGGCTAGCCAGTTTTCCCAACACCATTTGTTAAACATGGAATCCTTGCCCCACTGCTTGTTTTTGTCAGGTTTATCAAAGATTGTATAGTTGTATGTATGTTGTGTTGCCTCCGGTGCCTCTGTTTTGTTCCATTGGTCTATATCTCTGTTTTGGTACCAGTACCATGCTGTTTTGATTACTGTAGCCTTGTAGTATAGTTTGAAATCCGGTAGTGTGATGCCCCCCGCTGTGTTCTTTTTGCTTAGAATTGACTTGGCTATGCGGGCTCTCTTTTGGTTCCATATGAAGTTCATGGTGGTTTTTTCCAGTTCTGTGAAGAAAGTCAATGGTAGCTTGATGGGGATAGCGTTGATTCTGTAAAATACTTTGGGCAGTATAGCCATTTTCACGATATTAATTCTTCCTAACCATGAACATGGAATGTTTCTCCATCTGTTTGTGTCCTCTCTGATTTCGTTGAGCAGTGGTTTGTAGTTCTCCTTGAAGAGGTCCCTTGCATTCCTTGTGAGTTGTATTCCAAGGTATTTTATTCTTTTTGTAGCAATTGCGAATGGCAGTTCGCTCTTGATTTGGCTTTCTTTAAGTCTGTTATTGGTGTAGATGAATGCTTGTGATTTTTGCACATTGATTTTATATCCTGAGACTTTGCTGAAGTTGTTTATCAGTTTCAGGAGTTTTGGGCTGAGGCGACGGGGTCTTCTAGGTATACTATCATGTCGTCTGCAAATAGAGACAATTTGGCTTCCACCTTTCCTATTTGAATACCCTTTATTTCTTTTTCTTGCCTGATTGCTCTGGCTAGAACTTCCAGTACTACATTGAATAGGAGTGGTGAGAGAGGGCATCCTTGTCTAGTACCAGATTTCAAAGGGAATGCTTCCAGTTTTTGCCCATTCAGTATGATATTGGCTGTTGGTTTGTCATAAATAGCTTTTATTACTTTGAGATACGTTCCATCGATACCGAGTTTATTGAGGGTTTTTAGCATAAAGGGCTGTTGAATTTTGTCAAATGCCTTCTCTGCGTCTATTGAGATAATCATGTGGTTTTTGTTTTTGGTTCTGTTTATGTGGTGAATTACGTTGATAGACTTATGTATGTTGAACCAGCCTTGCATCCCTGGGATGAATCCTACTTGATCATGATGAATAAGTTTTTTGATTTGCTGTTGCAATCGGCTTGCCAATATTTTATTGAAGATTTTTGCATCTATGTTCATCATGGATATTGGCCTGAAGTTTTCTTTTCTCGTTGGGTCTCTGCCGGGTTTTGGTATCAGGATGATGTTGGTCTCATAAAATGATTTGGGAAGGATTCCCTCTTTTTGGATTGTTTGAAATAGTTTTAGAAGGAATGGTACCAGCTCCTCCTTGTGTGTCTGGTAGAATTCGGCTGTGAACCCATCTGGACCTGGGCTTTTTTTGTGAGGTAGGCTCTTAATTGCTGCCTCCACTTCAGACCTTGTTATTGGTCTATTCATAGTTTCAGCTTCCTCCTGGTTTAGGCTTGGGAGGACACAGGAGTCCAGGAATTTATCCATTTCTTCCAGGTTTACTAGTTTATGTGCATAGAGTTGTTTGTAATATTCTCTGATGATGGTTTGAATTTCTGTGGAATCTGTGGTGATTTCCCCTTTATCATTTTTTATTGCATCTATTTGGTTGTTCTCTCTTTTCTTTTTAATCAATCTGGCTAGTGGTCTGTCTATTTTGTTGATCTTTTCAAAAAACCAGCTCCTGGATTTATTGATTTTTTGAAGGGTTTTTCGTGTCTCAATCTCCTTCAGCTCAGCTCTGATCTTAGTAATTTCTTGTCTTCTGCTGGGTTTTGAGTTTTTTTGATCTTGCTCCTCTAGCTCTTTCAATTTTGACGATAGGGTGTCAATTTTGGATCTCTCCATTCTCCTCATATGGGCACTTATTGCTATATACTTTCCTCTAGAGACTGCTTTAAATGTGTCCCAGAGGTTCTGGCACGTTGTGTCTTCATTCTCATTGGTTTCGAAGAACTTCTTTATTTCTGCCTTCATTTCGTTGTTTACCCAGTCAACATTCAAGAGCCAGTTGTTCAGTTTTTATGAAGCTGTGCGGTTCTGGGTCGGTTTCTGTATTCTGAGTTCTAACTTGATTGCACTATGGTCTGAGAAGCTGTTTGTTATGATTTCAGTTGTTTTGCATTTGTTGAGCAGTGCTTTACTTCCAATTATGTGGTCAATTTTAGAGTAGGTGTGATGTGGTGCTGAGAAGAATGTATATTCTGTGGATTTGGGGTGGAGAGTTCTGTAAATGTCCACCAGGTTTGCTTGCTCCAGGTCTGAGTTCAAGCCCTGGGTATCCTTGTTGATTTTCTGTCTGGTTGATCTGTCTAGTATTGACAGTGGAGTGTTAAAGTCTCCCACTATTATTGTGTGGGAGTCTAAGTCCTTCTGTAAGTCATTAAGAACTTGCCTTATGTATCTGGGTGCTCCTGTGTTGGGTCCATATATGTTTAGGATCGTTAGCTCTTCTTGTTGTATCGATCCTTTTACCATTATGTAATGGCCTTCTTTGTCTCTTTTAATCTTTGTTGCTTTAAAGTCTATTTTATCAGAGATGAGAATTGCAACTCCTGCTTTTTTTTTGCTTTCCATTAGCTTGGTAAATCTTCCTCCATCCCTTTATTTTGAGCCTTTGTGTATCCTTGCATGTGAGATGGGTTTCCTGGATACAGCACACTGATGGGTTTTGGATTTTTATCCAATTTGCCAGTCTGTGTCTTTTGATTGGTGCATTTAGTCCATTTACATTTAGGGTTAATATTGTTATGTGTGAATTTGATACTGCCATTTTGATGCTAAGTGGCTGTTTTCCTTGTTAGTTGTTGTAGATTCTTCATTATGTTGAAGCTCTTTAGCATTCAGTGTGATTTTGGAATGGCTGGTACTGATTGATCCTTTCTACGTGTAGTGCCTCTTTTAGGAGCTCTTGTAAAGCAGGCCTGGTGGTGACAAAATCTCTGAGTACTTGCTTGTTCGCAAAGGGGTTTGGGCTTTATTTTTGGATGTCCGATCAGGTGTCCTGCCCAGCTCAAAGGCAGACTAGCCACTGTTTGGCTGCCGAGGCTCCGCCCTGCTGTTGTGTGATTCGCGCTGTTCCTGCCGGCTCTGCTGTGGTCTCCGCCACGCCCTGCGGCGGAGTCTCTTCGTTGTAGCGTGTTGCCTCAGCAATGGCAGGCTGCGTCAGCAGTGGGCGTGTATCTCAGTAGGGACGGGTTGCCTCGGCAACGGCTGGCTGCGTCAGCAGTGGGCGTGTATCTCAGTTGGGGTGGGTTGCCTCGGCAACGGCTGGCTGCCTCAGCAGTGGGCGTGTATATCAGTTGGGGCAGGTTGCCTCCGTAGTGGTGGACGCCCCTCCCCCACAGAGCATCTCGGACCGTCTGCCCGGGATAGTTTGAAATCGCGGTTTTGTTCGTCCCACTGGGTATCCCAAACGATCTGTCCCTGCAATCCCCTGGGCTGGGCTACTGTGCAAGTCTCGTTCAGTCTCAAGTCCAGCCCTCTCAAGTCTCAGGTTGCCGGTTCAACAAGGCACCCGGACAAGCGCGCCCTGTGGGGATTGCTGCGTAGGGCCGGCCGCCGCCGCCCCGGCTGCCGGCTTCACCAGGCAGACCTACTGCCTGGTGTCCCGTGTCTTTTTATACTTGGGAGTTTCCCCGTTCTGTGGGCAACAAAGATCAGTCTGGAAATGCAGCACTGACTCACCGTTTGCGAATTCAACGCGGGCTCCAATCCTGGGTTGTTCTCACAGCGCCATCTTGAGTCCCCTCCTTCTGTAATACCTAATTTTAACTTCATATCACTGAAGGAGGCACAGAAAAGATAGAAAAATAAAAGTCTTAAGTTGCCAATGCCATCTCTCACCAACCCCATCCTCCAGCTGTGGCAGTACCAGCATGGTATAAAGTTCATCTCTTGGTGCTGAGGGAGGGAGAACACAGCAATTGTGAGGCATTGAACTCAGTACTGTCCTGTTAGAGAAGGAAGGATAACCAGACCAAACTCAGATGACACTTACACACAGAGGAAGTATTTAACTCTTGAATGACATCTCTAGATCTTCCCTGGCCCAAGAGGGAACCCACTTCCCTGAAGGGTGAGCCCCAGGCCAGGCAGCATTCAGCACAAGCTGGCTTAAAAGTCCTTGGACCTGAAGATGGCTGAATAGGAACAGCTCAGATTTGCAGCTCTCAGCGAGATTGCCACAGAAGGTAGGTGATTTCTACATTTCTAACTGAGGTACCCAGTTCATCTCATTGGGACTGGTTGAATAGTGGGTGCCACACGTGGAGGGAAAGCTGAAGCAGAGTGGGGCATTGCTTCACCCAGAGAGCACAAGGGGTCAGGGGATTTTCCTCCCATAGCCAAGGGAAGCCAGGAGAGACTGTACCAAGAAGAACAGTACATTTACAATGAGATTCCCTTGG
This sequence comes from Callithrix jacchus, assembly GCF_049354715.1. Lineage (NCBI taxonomy): Eukaryota > Metazoa > Chordata > Mammalia > Primates > Cebidae > Callithrix > Callithrix jacchus. The sequence continues at coordinate 57,987,907 of NC_133524.1, read as the reverse complement.
TGCTTATGCCACCAGGTCCCAGGGTTTCAAGTACAAAATTGGGATGCTGTTTGGGCAGACATCAAGCTAGCGACAGATTTATTTTTCATATCCCAGTGGCACCTGGAATGCCAGCAAGACAGAACTGTTTACTCCCCTGGAAAGAGGGCCGAAGCCAAGTATCCAAGTGGTCTGGCTCAGTGGGTCTCAACTGCACAGGGCACCAAAAGCTAAGATCTACTCCCTTGAAATTCTCGCTGATAGCACAGCAGTCTGGGGTTGATCTGGGATGCTAGAGCTTGGTGGGGGGAGGGGCGTTCACCATTGCTGAAGCTTGAATAGGCAGTTTTACCCTAACAGTGCAAAAAAGCCACCAGGAAGTTCAAACTGGTTGGAGCCCACCACAATTCAGCAAGGCTGCTGCACCCAGACTGCCTCTCTAGATTCCTCCTTTCTGCACAGGGCATCTCTGAAAAAAAACAGCAGCCCCAGTCAGGGACTTGCAGATAAAACCCCTATGTCTGTAGGACAGAGAAACTGGGGGAATGGGTCGCTGTGGGCACCACTTCAGCAAACTTAAACATCCTTGCCTGACACCACTGAATGGAGCAGCTGATCTCCCAGCATAGCGTTCTAGCTCTGATAAGGGACAGACTGCCTCCTCAAGTGGGTCCTTGACGCCTGTGTATTCTGACTGAGAGACACCTCCCAGTAGGGGCTGACACAAACACCTCATACAGAAGAGCTCTGGCTGGCATCTAGTGAGTGCTCCTCTGGGAGGAAACTTTCAGAGGAAGAAACAGGCAGCAGTCTTTGCTGTTCTGCAGCCTTCACTAGTGATACCCAGGCAAACAGGGTATAGAGTTGACCTCCAGAAAATTCCAGCAGACCTGCAGCAGAGGGGCCTGACTGTTAGAAGGAAAACTAGAAAACAGAAAGGAATGATATCTGCATCAACATAAAGGACATCCACTCAGAGACCCGATCTAAAGGTCACCGATATCAAAGACCAAAGGTAGATAAATCCACAAAGATGGGGAGAAACTATCGCAAAAGGCTGAAAATTCCAAAACCAGAATGCCTCTTGTCGTCCAAAGGATCACAACTCCTTGCAGCAGGGGAAAAAACTGGATGGAGAATGAGTTTGATAAACTGACAGAAGGAGGCTTCAGAAGGTGGGTATCAAAATTCTCTGAGCTAAAGGAGCATGTTCTAACCCAAGGCAAGGAAGTTAAGAACCTTGAAAATTGGTTAGATGAATTGCTAACTAAAATAACCAGTTTAGAGAAGAACATAAATGACTTGATGGAGCTGAAAAACACAGCATCTCTCTGCAAACCCTACAAGCCAGAAGAGAGAGGAGGCCAATATTCAACATTCTTAAAGAAAAGAATTTTCAACCCAGAATTTCATATCCAGCCAACCTAAGCTTCGTAAGTGAAGGAGAAATAAAATATTTTTCAGACAAGCAAATGCTGAGAGATTCTGTCACTACCAGGCCTGCTTTACAAGAGCTCCTGAAGGAAGCACTAAACATAGAAAAGAAAAATCAGTACCAGTCATTGCAAAAACATATTCAAATTGTAAAGACTATTGACCCTATGAAGAAACTGCATCAACTAATGGACAAAATAACCAGCTAACATCAAACTGACAGGATCAAATTCACACATAACAATATTAACTTTAAATACAAATGGGCTAAATGCCATGATTAAAAGACACAGACTGGCAAATTGGATAAAGAGTCAAGAACAATCAGTGTGCTGTACTCAGGAGATCCATCTCACCTGCAAAGACACACATAGAAACAAAATAAAGGGATGGAGGAAGATTACCTGGTAAATCTTCCTTCATCCCTTTATTTTGTTTCTATGTGTGTCTTTGCAGGTGAAAGCAAAAAAAAAAAAAAGAACAAAAAAAGGGGGGGTTGCAATCCCAGTCCCTGATAAAACAAATTTTAAACCAACAAAGATTAAAAAAAAAGAATACCAAGAACATAATTGTAAAGGAACCAATGCAACAAGAAGAGCTAACTATCCTAAATATATATGCACCGAATCAGGAGCACTCAGATTCATACATTAAGTTCTTAGAGATCTACAAAGAGACAGACTCCCACACAATAATAATGGGAGATTTTAACACTCCATTGTCAATATTAGACAGATCAACAAGACAGAAAATTAACAAGTATATTGAATACTTGAACTCAGCTCTGGACCAGTTAGACCTAACAGACATCTACAGAACTCTCCACCCCAAATCCACAAAATATACATTCTTCTCAGCACCACATTTCACCTATTCCAAAATTGACCATATAATTGGTAGTAAAACACTCCTCAGTAAATGCAAAAAAATGGAAATTATAACAAACAGTCTCTCAGACCTCAGTGCAATCAAATTTCAACTAAGGATTAAGAAACTCATTCAAAACTGCACAACTACATGGACACTAAAAAACCTGCTCCTGAATGAGTACTGGGTAAATAACGAAATTAAGTGAGAAACAAAAATGTTCTTTTAAACCAATGAGAACAGAGACACAATGTACCAGAATCTCTAGGATACATTTAAAGCAGTGTGTATAGGGAAATTTATAGCACTAAACGCCCACAAGAGAAAGCAGAAAATATCTAAAATTGACACACTAAAATCACAGTTAAAATTACTAGAGAAGCAAGGGCAAACAAATTCAAAAGCTAGCGGAATATAAGAAATAACTAATATCAGAGGAGAATTGAAGGAGGTAGAGACATGAAAACCCTTCAAAATCAATGAATCCAGGAAGTGGTTTTTTGAAAAGATGGACAAAATAGACTGATAATCAGATTAGTAAAGAAGAGTAGAGATGAAAATCAAATAAACACAATAAAAATGATAAAAGTGATATCACTGCTGATCCCACAGAAATACAAATTACCATCAGAGAATGCTATTAACACCTCTACACAAAAAAAAGTAGAAAATCTAGAAGAAACGGATAAATTCCTGGACACTTACACCCTCCCAAGACTAAACCAACAAGAAATTGAATCCCTGAAAAAACCAATAACATATTCTGAAATTGAGGCAGTCATTAATAGCCTACCAACCAAAAAAGTCCAAGACCAGACAGATTCACAGCCAAATTCTACCAGAGGTACAAAGAGGGGCTGCTACCATTTCTTCTAAAACTATTCCAAACAATGGAAAAACAGAAAACCTTCCCTAACCGATTTTATGAGGACAGCATCATCCTGATATCAAAACCTGGCAGAGACACAACAAAAAAACAAAATATCAGGCCAATAACTCTGATGAACATTGATGTGAAAATTCTCAGTAAAATACTGGCAAACTGAATCCAGCAGCACATCAAAAAGGTTATACACCAAGATCAAGTCAGCTTCATCCCTAGGATTAAAGATTGGTTCAACATACACAAATCAATAAATGTAATCTATCTCATAAACAGAACCAATGACAAAAACTGCATGATTATCTCAATAGATGCAGAAAAAGCCTTCAACAAAATTCAACAGACCTTCATGCTAAAAACTGAATAAACTAGATATTGATGGAATATTTCATGATTAAAACTTAATAAACTAGATATTGATGGAATGTATCTCAAAATAATGGGAGCTGTTTATGACAAACCCACAGTAGGAAGTTCTGGCCAGGGCAATCGGGTAAGAGAAATAAATAAATGGCATTCAGTTCGGTGGAGAAGAAGTCAAATTTTCTCTGTTTGCAGATGACACTATTATATATTTAGAAAACACCATTGTCTCAGCCCAAATCCTTCTTAAACTAATGAACAACTTTAGCAGAGTCTCAGGATACAAAATCAATTGCAAAATTATAAGCATTGCTATAAACAAATTACAGACCAATAGAGAGCAACATCATGAACAACCTCTCATTTGCATTTGCCACAATGAGAATAAAATAGGAATACAACTTACAAGGGATGAGAAGGACCTGTTCAAGGAGAACGACAGACCACACTGCTCAAGGAAACAAGAGGACACAAACAAATGGAAAAGCATTCCATGTTCATAGACAGGAAGAATCGATACTGTGAAAGTCGCCATAATGTCCAAAGTAATGTATAGGTTCAATGCTATCCCCACCAAGCTGCCATTGACTTTCTCCACAAAATTGGAAAAACCTCCTTCAAATTACATATGAAACCAAAAAAGGAGCCCACATAGCCAAGACAATCCTAAGCAAAAATAACAATGTAGGAAGCATCATGCTACCTGACTTCAAACTATATTACAAGGCTACAGTAACCAAAACAGCATGGTACTGGTAGCAAAACAGATATATAGACCAACAGAAAAGAAAAGAGGCTGCAGAAATAATACCACACATCTACAACCATGTGATCTTTGACAAACCTGAGAAAAACAAGCAATGTAGAAAGAATTTCCTATTTAATAAATAGTGTTGGGAAAACTGGCTAGCCATATGCAGAAAAGTGAAAGTGAATCCCTTCCTTATACCTTATACAAAAAATTAACTCAAAATGGATTAAAGACTTAAACATAAGTCCTAAAACCATAAAAACCCTAGAAGAAAACCTAGACAATACCATTTAGAACATAGGCATGGGTCAAGACTTCATGACTAAAACACCAAAAATAATGGCAACAAAAGCCAAAATTGACAAATGGGATCTAATTAAACTACAGAGCTTCTGCACAGCAAAATAAACTATCATCAGAGTGAACAGGTAACTTACAGAATGGGAGAACATGTTTGCAATCTATCCATCTGACAAAGGGCTAATATCCAGAATCTACAAAGAACTTAAAGAAGAAAAAACAACCCCATGAAATGTCGGTGAAGGATATAAACAGACATTTCTCAAAAGAAGACATTTATGCAGCCAACAAGCATATGAAAAAATCTTATCACTGGTTATTAGAAAAGTGCTAATGAAAACCACATTGAGATGCCATCTCATGCCAGTTAGAATTGCAATCATTGAAAAGGAAACAAAAGATGCTGGAGAGGATGTGGAAAAGTAGAAGTACTTTTACACTGTTGGTGGAGTATAAATTAGTTCAACCATTGTGGAAGACAGTGTGGCAATTCCTTGAGGATCTAGAACTAGAAGTGCCATTTGACCCAGCAATCCCATTACTGGGTATATACCCCAAAGGATTATAAATTATTCTACTATAAAGACACATGCACATGTATGTTTATTGGGGCACTGTTTACAATAGCAAAGACTTGGAACCAACCCAAATGCCCATCAATTAAAGACTGAATAAAGAAAATTTGGCACACATATGTTATGGAATACTATGCAGCCATAAAAAAGGATGAATTCATGTCCTCTGCAGGGATATGGATGATGCTGGAAACCAAATTTTTGTGTGTGTGTGTGGCAGAGGTATACACACAAAAAAGAAATTTCAGGCCAATATACCTGATAAACATTGATGTAAAAATCCTTAATAAAACACTGGTAAAAATAAATCCAGCAGAACATCAAAAAGATTATCCACCACAATAAAGGTGGCTTCATCCCTGGGATGCAAGACTGGTTCAAACTATGCAAACAAATAAATGTAATCTATCACATAAACATAACCAATGACAAAAACTGCATGATTACCTCAATAGATGCAGAAAAGGCCTTTGACAAATGTCAGCTTTTCATGCTGAAAACTCAGTAAGCTAGGTAGTGATGCAATGTATCTCACAATAATAAGAGCTATTCATGACAAGCCCACAGCCAATATTATACTGAATGGACGAAAACTGGAAGCATTCCTTTTGAAAACCAGCAAAAGAGAAGAATGACCTCTCTCACCACTCCTATTTAACATAATAATGTAAGTTCTGGCCAGGGCAATCAGGCAAGAGAAATAAAGTGTATTCAAACAGGAAAAGAGCACATCAAATTGTATCTGTTTGCAGATGATATGATTATATATTTAGTACACCCCATCATCTCAGCCCAAAATCTTCTTAAGCTGATAAGTAACTTCAGCAAAGTCTCAGGATACAAAATCAATGTGCAAAAATTACAATCATTACTATACACCAATAACAGCCAAATAGAGAGCCAAATCATGAGTGAACGCCCATTCACAATTGCTACAAAGAGAATAAAATACCTAGGAATACAATTTACAAGGGATGTGAAGGACCTCTTTAAGGAGAGCCACAAAGCACAGCTGAAGGAAATAAGGGAAGACACAAACAAATGGAAAACCATTCCATGCTCATGGAAAGGAAGAATCGGTATTGTGAAAACGGCCATAATACCCAAAGTAATTTATACGTTCAATGCAAACCCCATTAAGCTACCATCGATTTTCTTCACAGAATTGGAAAAATTTACTTTAAATTTCATATGGAAAAATAAAGAGCCCGTATATCCAAGACAATCCTAAGCAAAAAGAACAGAGCTGGAGGGATCACACTACCTGACTTCAAACTATACTACAGGACTCCAGTAACAAAAACAGCATGGTATTGTTACCAAAACATATATATAGACAAATGGAATAGAGCAGAAACCACAGAAATAACACCACACATGTACAACCATTCGATCTTTGATAAACCTGACAACAAAGAATAGGGAAAGGATTCCCTATTTAATAAATAGTGTTGGGGAAACTGGCTAGCCATACACAGAAAGCTAAAACTGGATCCCTTATACCTTACACAAAAATGAACTCAAGTTGGATTAAAGACGTAAATTAAAGCATAAAACCATAAACATCATAGAAATAAGAAACCCAAGGCAATATCATTTAGGACATAGTCAAGGGCAAACACTTCATGACTGAAATACCAAAAGCAATGGCAACAAAAGTCAAAATTGACAAATGGAATCTAATTCAATTAAGGAGTTCTGCACAGCAAAAGAAACCGTCATTAGAGTTAGCAGGCAACACACAGAATGAGAGAAAAGTTTTGCAATCTATCCCTCTAACAGAAGGCTAATATCCAGAATGTGCAAATAACTTATACAAATTTACAAGAAAAAAAACAAACAATCCCATCAAATGTGGGTGAAGGAAACAAACAGATACTTCTCAAAAGAAGACATTTATGCAGCCAATAAACATATAAAAAAGAGATAATCATCACTGGTTATTAGAGAAATGCAAATTAAAATCACATTGAGATACCATCTCACACCAGTTAGATGGCAATCATTAAAAAGTCAGGAAATAACATGCTGGAGAGGATGTGCAGAAATAGGAATGATTTTACACTATTGGTGGGGGTGTAAATTATTTCCAACAGTGTGGAAGAAAGTATGGCAATTCCTCAAGGATCCGGAGCTAAAAATACCATTTAACTCAGCAATACCATTACTGGGTATATACCCAAAATATTATAAAGTATTCTACTATAAAGACACATGCACACATATGTTTACTGTTGCACTGTTCACGATAACAAAGACTTGGAACCAACCCAAATGCCCATCAATGATAGAATTGATAAAGAAAATGTGATTCATGTACATTATGGAATACTATGCAGATACAAAAAAGGATGAGTTCATGTCCTTTTCAGGGACATGGATGAAGGTGGAAACCATCGTTCTCAGCAAAGTAACACAAGAACAGAAAACCAAACACCACATGTTCTCTCTCATAATGGGAGTTGAACAATGAGAACACTTGAACACAGGGAGGGGAGCACCATGCACTGGGGCCTCTTGGTGAGTGGGAGGCTAGGGGAGGTACGGCATTAGGAGAAATACCTTATATAGATGACAGGTTGATGGGTGCAGCAAACAACCATGGCACATGTATACCTATGTAACAAACTTGGACATTCTGCACATGTGCCCCAGAACTTAAAGTATAATAATAATAATAATAAAAAGACTTTCCCAGACAAACAAAAATGGAGGAATTTCATCGACACCAGACCTTACCTACAAGAAATGCTAAAGGGAGCACTTCAAACAGAAAGAAAATTTATTAATGAGCATTAAGTAATCACTTGAAGGTAAAAAATTTACTGGTAATAGTAAGTAAACAGAAAAACACAGTATTATCACACCAAAACTGTGATGTATAAACAACTCTTATCCTAAATAGAAAGACTAAATGATTAACCAATGAAAAGTAGTAAGTATAACAACTTTTCAAGACATAGACAGTACAATAACATAAATAGAAATAACAAATGTTAAAAAGCTGGAGGACATATTTGAAATGTCAATTTTTTTTTTTTTTTGACCCAGCAATCCCATTACTGGGTATATATCCTGAAATGTCAATTTTTAAAAATTTATTTTTCTCTTTTCTTTCTTGCTTGCTTGTTTATTGAAACAGTGTTAAGCTCTTATCAGGTTAAAATATTGAGTTATAAGATACTATTCAAAGGCCTCATGGTAACCTCAAATAAAAAAACAAAATGTATACAAAATAAATAAAAAGGAAGAAACTAAATAATATTACCAAAGAAATTACCTTTGCTAAAAGACGACAGGAAAGAAAGAAAGAAGGAAGAGAACAGCAAGAAAAGAAAAGCAGAAAACAAATGACAAAATGGCAAAAGTAAGTCTTTACTGATCAATAACACTGAATGTAAATAGACTAATGTTAATATAATGGACTAATGTAATGTAAATTTGTAGCATAGTACTCATACAAAAATAGACACATACATTAACAAAACAGAATATAGAATACCTTGAAATAATTCTGTTCACTAACAATTATCTAACAAAAACAAGCATGGAAAAGGACTCTATTCAATAAACTAGTGCTAGGATGATTGGCTAGCCATATGCAGAAGATTGAAAGTGGATAAGTTCCTTAAACCACATAAAAAAATCAACTCCAGATGGATGTATTAGCCTTCTCTAGAGTGAGAGAACTAATAGGATGGGTGTATATATAAAGTGGAGTTTAATTAAGAAGTATTGACTCACGTGATAACAAAGTGAGGTCCCTCAATAGGCTATGTGCAAGTTGAGGAGCAAGGAAGCCCATCTGAGTCCCCAAACCTCAAAAATAGAGAAGCCAACAGCACAGCCTTCAGTCTGTGTTCAAATATCCAAGAGTCCTAAAGCCAAAGTACTTGGAGTCTGATGTTTGAGGGCAGGAAGTATTCAGCATGGGAGAAAGATGGAGGCTACAAGATTGAGCCAGTCTAGTCTTTCCATGTTCTTCTGCCTGCTTTTTATTCTGGCTTTGCTGGCAGCTGATTAGATTGTGCCTGCTCAGGTTGAGGGTGGGTCTGCCTTTCCCAGTCCACTAGTTCAAATGTTAATCTCCTTTGGCAACACCATCACAGACACACCCAGGAACAATACTTTGTTTCCTTCAATCCAATCAAGTTGGCACATTCAATATTTACCATCACAATGTATTAAAGACTTAAACGTAAAATCTAAAACTATAAAATTTTTCAAAGATAATCTAGAAAATATTATTCTAGACACAAGACTTGACAAGTATTTTATGATGGAGATGCCAAAAGGAATTACAATAATAGTAATAATAATAAACAAATGGGACCTAATTCAACTGAAGAACTTCTGCACAGCAAAAGAAACCATCAACAAGGTAAACAGACAATCTATAGAATGGGAGAAAATATTTGCAAACTATGCATCTGACAAAGGTATAATATCCAGAATCTATAAAGAACTTAAACAGATTTACAAGCAATAAAACAATCATATTAAAAGATGGGCAAAAGACGTGAAGAGACACTTCCTAAAAGAAGACATACTCGCAGCCAACAAGTATATGAAAAAATTCTCAACATCTCTATTCGTTAGAGAAATGCAAATCAAAGCCAAAATAAGATACCATCTCAAAACAGTTAGAATGGCTGTTAGACAAAAAATAACAAATTGTGATGAGATTGTGGACAAAAATGAACATTTATATACTGCTGGTGGGAATGTAAATTAGTTCAGTGTTGTAGAAAGTGGTTTGGTCATTTCACAAAAGACTTAAAACAGAATGACTATTTGAACCAGAGCACATACTCAGAGCAGTTATGCTCTACCATAAAGGCACATGACACATATGTTTATTGCAGTACTATTCACTATAGCAAAGACATGGAATCAATCAAAATGTCTATCAATAGTAGACAGGATAAAGAAAGTGTGATATATATACGTAATGGAATACTACATAGCCTTCAAAATTAGATAATATTCTTTGTAGCAACATGCATGGAGCTGGAGAGCATTATTATAAGTAAACTAATTCAGTAACAGAAAGCCAAATACCACACGTTCTCACTTTAAATGGGAGCTAAACATCGAATACATATAAACAGAAGGGAACAACAGACACCAGGGCCCACTTGAAGATGAAGGGTGAGAATCAAAAACTGCCTGTTGGGTACTATGCTTATTACCGGAGTGATGAAGTAGTCTGTGCACCAAACGCCCACAACACGCAATTTACCCATATGACAAACCTACACATGTACCCCTGAACCTAAAATAAAAGTTGAAAAAGATGCATCTTATAATAAGGTAAGTAGAATACAAATTAACATTAACCACTACAAAAAAAAAAAGAAACAAGGAAACAAAAAATGCCTTAACTCAATGCCCTCCACATTTTGACTTTTTATTTTCTCCTTTTATATATGTTTTATATTGCCTATCTCTTACCAAATTTTTGTAGTATTATTTTTCATACATTTATTTTTTTATTCATGTTAGAGATATGAGTGGTTACATACCACAATTACAATATTAGAATATTCTGTATTTTTCTGTGTGCTTACCAGTGAGGTTTTTAGCTTCAGATGCTTTATCATTGCACACTTTCCCTTTTTCTTTTAGATTGAAGAACTTTATCTTTTTTTCCCTAATAAAATCCAGTAGTAATTAATTCCCTCAGCTTTTTTTTTCAGGGAAATTCTTTCTCTCTCTCATTTTTGAAGAATAGCTTTGTTTCCTACAATATCCTCAGTTGACTTTTTTCTTTAGCAGTTGGAAAATGTCAACTCACTCCCTCCAGGTCTGCATCATTTCTACTGAGAATCCTATTGCCATATTAACTGGAACTTCATTATGTACTAATAATTTTTCACTTGCTTTTTTTAGGGTCCTGTTTTTTATTTGGCTTTGGGAATATGATTATTCTGTATCTTGGAGCAGTCTTTTCTCAATTTATTCTTTTTAAAGATGCTTTGACCTTTTCATACCTGGATATGTATACCTTTCTGCAGATTCAGAAAGTTTCCTGTTATTATTTTTTAATAAGCTTTCTACCCCTTGATATACCTTAACTCCCTATTGAAAGCCAATGAGCCTTAAATCTGCTCTTTTCAGGCTGTTTTCTATATCTCATAGCTGTTCTTCATCGTTTTTATAATTTTTTTCTTCTCCGATGTGTTTTCAAATATTGTGTTGTAGGGCTCACTGATTCTTTATTCTTGCTTGATTAATTTTGGTTTTAGAGCCTCTGATAGGTTTCTTCTATTTCATCCAATGTAATTCTCCATTCCAGGATTTGTTTGATTTTCAAAATTATTTACATCTCATTGTTAATTTTCTCTGATAAATTTCTTAATTACTTTCTTGTGTTATCATATAATTCACTGAGTTTCTTCAAACTTCTATTTTAAACTTTTGATCTGAGAGTTTCCACATCACCGTCTAGTTAGGGTTAGTCACTGTCTCCTTGCTTTTTTTTTTTTATGGGGGTGGGGATGTCATGATTTCATGTTTGCTGTGGTTTCCTATGAAAGTATGTTTATGTCTTCACACTGAATAATTATTTTTTTCAGTCTCCTCTATCTGGCTTGATTAGGTCTGTCTAGCATATGTGTGTTTTTTGGTTCTGTGTAGTTTGCCTGTTGAGTTCCCTTGGCTCTGAATTACCACTTCCTTTTCAGCAGCAAATGATTCCCTAATCACATATTTGCTGTGCTTTTCACTAAAGTTCAGAGTGATGCTCGTGCCAGTTTGGATGAAAAGTACTATAGGAGATTCTCCAGCTGTGTTAGAAAGTTGTCTAGGAGCTTTTTGCCCAGAGGATCTGTGGAACCTGGCTTCTGCAGTGTGCTAGCCTGTTTGTGTTACTATAAAGGAATGCCTGAGCTGGATAATTTATAATTTAAAAAAGGGGTTATTTGGCTCACAGTTCTGTAGACTGTACAGTAAGCATGGGCTGACATCTGTTCCTGGTGAGGGCCTCAGAAAACTTACAGTCATGGCAGAAGGCAAAGGAGGAGAAGGCATATGATGAGAGCTGGAGTAAGAGAATGAGAGGGATTGCTAGACTCCTTTTTAAACTAGCAGATCTTGCATGAACTACCAGAGAACTGATTACCAAGAGAATGGCACCAAACAATTCATGAGATATCTGCCCCCAAGACCCAAACACCTCTCATTAGGCCCTACCTTCAACATTGGGAATTACATTTCAACATGAGATTTGGAAGGGAGAAACATCCAAATTATAATGCAGCATGGTGCTGCTAAATCCCTTCTCTAATTTGGCATCTCCTTTGGCTGAGGTGTAGAGCACCCCTGAGTTTTGCACGCTGGAGTTGCCATTCCCACCTCTACCATTTGTCCCTTGCTATCTCAGTGTTTTTTGTTTCTTCTCCTTAAAGACACTCATGATGATTCCTGTGGGTTGAGACATAAATGGCTTTCCTGTGATAGAATCCAAGGTGATGGGGACAATTGCTATCTGCCTCAGTCTCTTTTTTTTATTGTAAAAAACTGGAGTCCAGGGTTATTTTTTCACATGGTACCTGGAAGCTTGGGAGAGAAGTATTGCAGATAGATAAGTTCATTTCTCTTACCTTCTTCATGCATTTTTTAAAAATTTCCTGTGGCACCAGGGATTGCTATAACCTCACTTTTAAGTTCTGGGATATTGGTGGAAACAATCTTGGCACTGGATAGTTTACTTCATTTCCTGGGGGATAGAAGGGGAGGGAAGAGTAAAAACTAATATTGCTTCTATTCCACTGTTTTGGTGACATCACTAAAGCAGTCTAACTCTTAATCACTCTCATAACCATATCTTAGGTGCCCAATGTCTTGGGTTCAAATTGTGGCTCTGTTTCTCATTTATAATAGTACCTTGAGCAAACCACTTTACTTGTCTAAACTTTATTTCTACATTTCCCATGTGTGAAACTGGGAAATAAAAACTAGCTTTGCAGAGTTAATAAAGATTCGATGTGTATAAAATTATTTGAAACCTGTGAAGTGGTACACAGATATGAAGAAAAACTTAGAACTACAGGATTCTTTAATCCACTTTTAGAAGAAATAATTTTTGTGAAGCATAATTTTAGAGAGAAAAGTAGCAAAATTTTAATCTAAATAGGATAAGAGACAATGCTATATTATAATCAGTATTATAAAAATATTTTCAGTTTAATTTGGGACTACAGTAAGACTAATGTTTAGATAAAATCTTTAAAATAATATGTATTTTACCCAGGGTTTCCAAATAGTTGGCTATTTGTACCAGTATATATAATACAGATATATATACATATATATATAACACCATAAATATATATATTTATATAACACTGTGTGTGTGTGTGTGTGTGTATAAAACACCTTATATTTATTTAACACTCAGGAGAAAATTGAAGAAAATTAATGTACATTAAAAATTTTACCTAATGATCATTGTATTCACTAAGAAAGACAAATATGTCCATTCTTGTTTAACAGATGGAGAAACTGAAACTAAGACAGATTCAAGGGTAAGACTGAGTTTACATAGTTACTTGGTGATGGAACAGCAGTGCAATCCCAGCCTCCCTGACACCTTGCTGTGATAATATTAATTCTCTGCAGCATGCAACCTCTTGAACCCCATGGAGCCAGGCTATGCATACTGCTGCTGTCTTTCATTTTAAAAATGTATTTTACATAGAGACCTAGGGCAAACTCACACAGAAATCAAGACTTTTATGAAACAATATTTGACTTTGCCAAAAGTCATGGACTCTAAAAAGTTCTGTTTCCATTTTATTATTCTATTCTAGTATACTTGCTTTAAAAGAAGTAATAAGCATGTCCCAACAAATTGATTTTATTACTATATTAATTTTCTAATTTAGCAGCTTAAAACAACACCCATTTGTTATTTCACTTTTGAAGGTGAAATAACAGTCCAGCCACAATGTGGTTGGATTCTCTGCTCAGAGTCTCAAAGGCATGTATTACATATTCCTGGCTTACCACATGAGCTTCTCCATATTCAAAGCCAGTAATGGAGAATCTTATTTGTTTGCAGTCCTCACAGTTCTAATCTCTGACTTCAGGAAAAGCCCCATGGCATTTAAGGGATTATCCGGTTAGGTCAGGCTTGTCTTAGATAATCTTTCTTTCTTAAAGTCACCTGTGCCTTATTACATACACTAATAATGAGAGTAAAATCTATTATAGTCACTGTTTCTGAAATTATGCAGGGCTTGTAAACAAGAGGCCAGGGATACTGGAAGTCATCATAGAATTTTGTCTAACACAACCCACATATTATAAAATACATTCACCTCATTCTAGTATCCCCAAAAGCTTAATTTCATTACAATTAAATAAATAGTTTATCTAAATCTCATCAGCTCAAGTACAATGTCTCATCTAAATCAACTAACTTCATGGGTCTTTATAGATTTCACTGGTATTCACTCAATTAGACAAAAGCCACACCCACAGTTATTGTTGATATAATACCCTCTCTATCTTTGACCTCTGCTGAGACTCAAGGACAGCTCAAGAACAGCACCCTTAAGCTTCTGAGAGACTGTCTGGTTTGGTTGAAAAGACCTGTGAGGTACACCTTTTATTTCCTGAAGGAGCCTTTTGTGTTACTGAACACACATAGCTTTATCCTTCTGAGCTTTCAGGAAATTTGTACAGCCACATTCTCAGCTTTTCCTCTATGATACACTTTGGGAAACAATCTCTTAATTTTAGTGTTTCATTTTCCATGTGGAGAGGCTAAGAAATTTCAAAATCATTGGTCCTGGTTTCTTTGTGTTGACAAATGTTCTTCTTTTGACCAAATTAGCTAGGCTCTTCTAAGCCCTTTTCTCAACTAGGCCTCCACTTTGGCCTATAAAAACTCTGAATGCTAACAGTTTTTAGTAGCTTAAGGTTGCATCTTTTGACTCCAAGTTCCCTCAAAGCACCTGCCCGAAAAAAGTAGAGGCTCCAAAGAGTTTACTATTTATTCCAGCCAACACCTTAAACTCAAGTTTGTATAAGGAGCATAGCAAACCAAATGGGTTTCACATAGACAAATCCAATGATCCTATGTTTTGCAATTTTTTTTTAATTTTTCAGACTCTTATATACCCCCACTTGCCCCACTCCCTGCTCCCTCATTCTCCCTTTAAAATTCTTGTCACTTTAGTACAACTAGAAGTTGAGTTTAGTTCAAACTGAACTTTTTCCTATTGCAATAGTTATTAGTGATTAAATCTGTTTGTACCATGTTAACTAGTACATGTCTTTGTTTATTTTTATCAGTATTCAACAATTCTTCCTTTAACTTATTTCTCATGTGTTTTTCTAGAAGCAGCAAGAAGAAATCAAACCATACCTTCAACAATTTGTATGGAACCATCCTCAACTAAATAGCCAAGTTCATTGTTTACAAGTTCTGCTTCCCAAATAATGGGAGGATTTAAGTTTTATGAATAATTGTTTTACTCTGTAGCATTTTTCAATAGCAAGTCCCTCAATTCCTTGTGTGTCCTCATTTGCAGCACCCTTCACATCCAGATTTATACTAGCAGTCTGATAGCCCTAACTAGTATTGTCCTTAAAGTCCAGATTTATATTAACAGTCTATTCAAGATATAGGCATGACAAAATCCACCTCCATCCCCTTAGGGACTTGGCAAAGTCAGAGAATTAAGTTGACATGACATGGGTTAATAGGAGAAAAGCATATGAATTTATTTACATGTTTCAAGTGGCATGGAAGTCCTCATAGGGAAATGAAGACACAAAGAAATAGTTTCTTATATATTGCTTATATACTGAATTGTACAGGACAAAGTAGACTGTGAAAATCTGATAGGCAAAGGGGCTTGAGCTAGGGTAGTTAATTGTATAGAGAAGTTAATTGCGCAGAGAAGTAGCTAGGAAGATAAGGATTAGTTTAACAAGGCTAGTTTATGCAGAATTACTTTGGCCTCAACTTTCTCATTCTTGATGATTAAGACTGTTACATCTTTCACATAAGACTTTCATATTCTGCTTTTAAGAAATAGTATTAATGTCATAGTAATCTTTTTTCCCCTGTTGTTTTTCAGGGGCCCTTAACTTAGTCTATATGACAGAGTGGTATATTTTGAACTCTCTCATAGGCTTCTGCTATTGTGCTTCTCAAAATTCTTCTAACCTCTGATCACTGACCATTTCCATAATTATTCTCATATTGTTAGGTTTTGTTACAGTAGCCAAAATTTCAGTTACCAAAATTTGCATTAGTTTTCTATTATTACATAGAAAATCATTCAAAACTTAGTAGCTTAAACCAACAACTATTGGTATATCACATTAGGTCAGAAGTCTGGGCACAGTTAAAGCTGTGCTTTTTGCTCAGGAGTAATGAGGCTGAAAAACATGGTATCAGCAAAGGCTATGATCTTATCTGAGGCTCAGAGTCCTCTTTCAAATGGTTTTTCTTTGTATGCAGAATTTTGTTCATTGTAGTTGTATAATTGAGCATTTTGTTTCACTCTAGCTGTCAACTAACTGGTGTCTGCTATTTGCTCCTGAGATCATCCACTGTTTTTTGACAGCTAGCCCTCTCTAAAACAATGCATATTTTCTCTTTCAAAATCAGCAGGAAAGTATCTCTGGATTTGAATGTCTTCACCAGGCAAAGCCTAACTGGGTTCACCTGATTAGGTCAGGCTAAACCAGCTGCCAGCTTCCTTCACTGCAGTATTTAAATTAGTATTTTTGTTAATAATGTGGAAAAGACGTGCATATACCAGGGACCAGAAATCTTGAAGACAACAATGACTTACTAATTGGCTGCAAATGAGAGTTTGAAAAATACTGACATCCAAGATAAGGAGGAGAAGAAAAAGTACAAAGTAGAGTAAAGAAGCAATAAGGAGGAGTGGGAGAATGAATAATCTCTAATCATCAGAGAAATGCAAATGAAAACTGCAATGAGATACTATCTCACACCAATCAAAATAGCTATTACCAGAAAGACGAAAAACAACACATTCTGGTGAGCCTATGAAGAAAAGGAAATGTTTGTACACTGTTAATAGTAATGTAAACTAGTTCAGCCATGGTGGAAAGCAGTTTGGAGATTTCTCAAAGAACTTAAAACAGTTACCATTTGATCCAGTGATCTCATTAGTGGGCATATACCCAAAGGAAAATAGATAATTATACCAAAAAGACAAATGCACTCATATATTCATCACTGTCATATTTGCAATAGAAAAAATAAACATAGACTCAACCTACGTGTACATCAATGGTGGACTGAATAAATAAAATGGGGTACATATAAACCATGAAATACTATGCAGCCATAAAAAGAATGAAATCACGTCCTTTGTAGCAACATGGATGGATATGCAGGCCATAATCCTAAGGAAATTAACACAGGAATAGAAACCCAAAACCACATGTTCTCACTTATAAGTGGGAGTTAAACATTGAGTACATATGGACATAAACATGAGAATAATAGACACTGCTGACTACTAGAAGGAGGAGGGAGGAGGGTTTGAAAAACTACCTATTAAGTTCTATGCTCACAACCTGAGTGCAACATACCCATTTAACAATTCTGCATATGTACCCTGTCTATCTAAAGTAAAAGCTGAAATTTAAATGAAAATAAAGAAAATCAGATTTTTATGGTGGAAAGCCATGAAGAAAAAGAGTTTCCACTAATTGTATAAAGTGATGCTTAATGACTGTGCCCCTTCATTTTGGATTATAGCCTAGTGATTAATCTGTCAAAAACATTTTTAAGCTTACTAAAATACACGAGGCATAAATCAAAGGCTACAGATTGGGCTCAGAGCAGTTTTAGTGGGTAATTTATTTACCTTCACATTCCATACTAATAATGTCACTGCATGTGGAAGTTATATTTCAGTCTGAAGTTACAACTTAATGTGTTCAGGAGTAAACAAAAATTTCTGGTTTGATATTAAATTATATTGGAATGATATAATACACTCTGCCCTCATACTATGTTCTATTGATGTTATTTATGAATTTATGTTTCTCTAGTATAAATACATTTTTTAAAGACAGGCATTTGTGGATATACTAATGATGACTCTACTGTAATATTTTTGTCTGTTTTATCTATTTTGTATACTTAAAAACATTTGCATATTTAAAGGACATTTATGTTTGTTTTCATTATACTTGCTTCTAAAAATATACAAGCAGAAAATCAGCTACTTAGAATTTTTATCAAACATTGGCATTTAAAAAATGTATCCATTTGTGAAGAAGACTAAACTATTAATATTTAAAATGATGAGGATATGACACTCTAGACCTATTGTGGAGTTGTGATTTTCCCAAAATGAAGAAGGATTTAGCAATTGTGTTTTCCGAGTGGGGAGGCAAAGAAGATGTAGGAAGTAAAAAACTAAGTAATAGATACAGACAAAATTCAACAATCATTGCAAAAAGTTGTGGGGGAGAGTTCATTTTCTTAACCTTAGTCAGATGTGATATGAATTTCTTTGGTCTTTCTCAAATTTGTTATCACATAATTAATTTTCTAGGTGACATTAAAAAGACATCTGGTACACACTCCTGTTCATCTGATTCTTGCCACTGAGATTATTTCTAATTCAAGTTTAATAGCCCTAGGATACATTTCAAATTACTTTTGAATTTACTTATAGTTATACTGTAGTTTAAATTTCATTATATTTTAGATGACTGAAGTCATTTATGAATTTTTCTTTAAAAAATAGTCAAAGGTACTTATGGGGCTTGGAAACCAAATGGAATTTTTCCAAAGCATCATTTTAAGGCAATCCCAGGAAATCATGGCAATACTGGGATGATAACAATGACCCCCTTCCACCCTGGGATCAGCAACTCAAGTACAGTAGTGGATCAGTGTTGCTTTATTAATATATTGAAATATTCAAAGGCAAAAAGAATCTGTTAAGTTTTGCCACTCATCATTGCTTCAGAATGATGAGTTCATTATGTTGATCCCTTTGCTTTCAATATATCACTAGTTAATATAGGTCAGGCAATTGCAGTAGTTGAAGTAATCTACCTATTGGCATAATTTCAACATATTATATTTTTAATTTAAATGTATTTTTAATAAAATGCTAATATTCAACAAGGTGAATAAATTGTTGCTAAGGAATTGATGCTGGCTTTACAGCAAAGAAGAACAATTGGAAAACTCATAAATTGATGTTTTGCTTCCACCCCTTGTGAAATATAATTACCCAAGCTAAGAAAACTGATTTATTGGCTAGAGATAATAGTACAAAATAAAATCAGATTAACCCTGAATTCCTGTTGTAAAATGCCAATGGTCTGAAGTTTAAATATTGCATGACTTAGACTGAACAGAACCACTATGGTTTACATTGACAATATGGAATACGCTAGAATCCAAGGAAATTATTTGACAATTTGTCACCCCTGATATGGCCATTTTCTATAGACAGTCTTGTTTTAGGCCACTTTATTGAGGCATGATTGATATACAAAAGGCTGCACATATTTAATACATAAAACTTGATTAGCTTGAAAATAAGTACATACTTGTGAAATCATCACTCTAAACAAAGCCATGAACCATCCATTATCTCCAATAATTTTCTCTTACTCCGTTTATTTATTTAATTTAAAAAATGTTTTGTTTTGTGATAACATAAAATCTATTCTCAGCAAAATTTTAAGTATGCAATACAGTGTTGTTAATTATAGGCACTATTCTATACAATCGATCTGCAGAACTTAGTCATCTTGCATGATTGAAACTTCTTGCCCTTGAACTGACCCCTCCCCTTTTCTTCCTTTCCTCGGCTCCTGGTAACCACTATTCACTCTCTAGTTTCATAGGTTTGACTATTTTTGACTATTTAGGAGTCCTCATAAAAATGTGACCATGCATTATTTGTCCTCTCTGATTTATTTTACTTAGCATGATGTCCTCAAGGTCTGTCCATATTGTCGCAAATGCCACAATTTTCTTTTCTTAAGGCTGAATGACATTTTATTTTATATACATACATGTGTATACATTCACCCACACCCCCGTGTGTGTGTGTGTGTGTGTGTATACAGGTTGAGTGTCCCTTTATCTGAAATGCTGAATTGCTTGGAATCAGAAGTATTTTGGATTATTAAATATTTTGGATCTTGAAATAGTTGCATATACATAATTATATACTTTGGGGATGGGACCAAAATTTGAACAATAAATTTGTTTATGTTTCATATGTGCTTTACAGACATAGACTGAAAGTCATTTTTTTTACCTTTGGAGATAAATTTTATTTTACCTGTGTTTTAATAGATTTTATTTTACCTGTATTTTGACAGCAAAAGAAATATCATGAAAATAGCCATACTGCCCAAAGTAATCTATAGATTCAGTGCTATCCCCATCAAGCTACCATTGACTTTATTCTCAGAATTGGAAAAACACAAACAAAACGTTAAATTTTATATGGAACCAAAAAGCCTGAATAGCCAAGACGATTCTAAGCAAAAACAAAACAAAAAAAGGTGGAGGCATCATGCTATCTGACTTCCAATTATATTACAAGACTACAGTAATCAAAACAGCACGGCACTGGTACCAAAACAGATATATAGACCAATGGATCAGAACAGAGGCCTCAGAAATAATGCCACACACCTACAACTATCTGATCTTTGAAAAACGTGACAAAAATAAGCAATGGGTAAATAACTCCCCATTCAATAAATGGTGTTGGGAAAACTGGCTAGTGATATATGGAAAGCTAAAACTGGATCCCTTCCTTATACTTTATACAAAAATTAACTCAAAATGTATTAAAGATTTAAAGGTAAGACCAAAAATTATAAAAACCATGGACAAAAACCTAGACAATACCCATGGGCTAAGACTTCAATGACTAAAACACCAAAAGCAATGTCAACAAAAGCCAAAATAGACAAATGGGATCTAATTAAATTAAAGAGCTTCTGCACAGCAAAAGAAATTATCATCCAAGTGAATAGGTAACCTACAGAATGGGAGAAAATTTTTGCCATCTACTCATCTGACAGAGGGCTGATATCCAGAATATACAAAGAACTTAAACATGCAGCCAACAAACATATGAAAAAAAGCTTATCATCACTAGTTATTGGAGAAATGCAAATCAAAACCACATTGAGATAAGACCTTTACACCAGTTATAATGAGAAACATTAAAAAATCAGGAGACAACAGATGCTAGAGAGGGTGTAGAGAAACAGGAATGCTTTTACACTCTTGGTGAGAGTGTAAATCAGTCCAACCATTGTGGAAGGCAGTGTGGCTACTCCTCAAGGATCTAGAATGTAGAAATAGCATTTGACCCAGCAATCTCATTATTGGAAATATACACAAGGAATTATAAATCATTAGATGATAAATTTTATATATTATATATTGATATATTATAAATTTTATATATTTATTGCAACACTGTTCACAATAGCAAAGTCTTGGAACCAACCCAAATGCCCATGAATGATAGAATGGATAAAGAAAATGTAATACATATACACCATGGAGTATCATTCAGCCATAAAAAAAGGATGAGTTTATGTGATTTTCAGGGATGTGAATGAAGCAGAAAATCCTAATTCTCAGCAAACTAACACAAGAACAGAAAACCAAACATCAAGTGTTCTCAGTCATAACTAGGAACTGAACAATGAGAACATATGGACACAGGGAGGGGAACATCACACACAGGGGCCAGTTCGTGGGTGGGGGCTTGGAGAGGGATAGCATTAGGAGAAATACCTAATGTAGATGATGGGGTGATGGATGCAGCCAACCACCAGGTCACACGTATACCTATGTAACAAACCTGCACGCTCTGCACATGTACCTGAGAACTTAAAGTACAATAATAAATAAATAAATAAAGAGAAGTGATTTCCTTGAAATTCATGAGGCTAGAAAGGGAGCTGGAATTTAAAGTGGCATTTTTCATCTGAGATGACAGTGCCCCTGCTCCATCAGTGACAAGCAACCTAAATATTTTGATTAGATTGATCAAAAACCATAATGGGTCACCGCTGAATTTTCAGTGGCCCAAAACAGGTAAGATATCTAGGTATTTTGTCTTTTGCAAACACAGATGTACTAAAAGGATATATCTTTATTTATTAAAGAAATTTCAATTTCTGCTTTCTGCACATGGCTAGCCAGTTTTCCCAACACCATTTGTTAAACAGGGAATCCTTTCCCCATTGCTGGTTTTTGTCAGGTTTATCAAAGATTGTATAGTTGTAGATATGTTGTGTTGCCTCCGGTGTCTCTTTTTTGCTCCATTGGTCTATATCTCTGTTTTGGTACCAGTACCATGCTGTTTTGATTACTGTAGCCTTGTAGTATAGTTTGAAATCCGGTAGTGTGATGCCCCCCGCTGTGTTCTTTTTGCTTAGAATTGACTTGGCTATGCGGGCTCTCTTTTGGTTCCATATGAAGTTCATGGTGGTTTTTTCCAGTTCTGTGAAGAAAGTCAATGGTCACTGGTCATCAGAGAGATGCAAATCAAAACCACACTGAGATACCATCTCACGCCAGTTAGAATGGCGATCATTAAAAAATCTGGAGACAACAGATGCCGGAGAGGATGTGGAGTAAAAGGAACACTTTTACACTGTTGGTGGGAGTGTAAATTAGTTCAACCATTGTGGAAGACAGTGTGGCGATTCCTCAAGGCCTTAGAAATAGAAATTCCATTTGACCCAGCAATCCCATTACTGGGTATATATCCAAAAGACTATAAATCGTTCTACTATAAGGACACATGTACACAAATGTTCATTGCAGCACTGTTTACAATAGCAAAGACCTGGAATCAACCCAAATGCCCATTGATAATAGACTGGATTGGAAAAATGTGGCACATATACACCATGGAATATTATGCAGCAATCAGAAATGATGAGTTTGTGTCGTTTGTAGGGACATGGATGAATCTGGAGAACATCATCCTCAGCAAACTGACACAAGAACAGAAAATGAAACACCGCATATTCTCACTCATAGGCGGGTGATGAAAAATGAGAACACATGGACACAGAAAGGGGAGTACTAAACACTGGGGTCTATTGGGGGGAAAAGTGGAGGGCCAGTGGGAGGGGGAGGTGAGGAGGGATAGCCTGGGGAGAAATGCCAAATGTGGGTGAAGGGGAGAAGCAAAGCAAAGCACACTGCCATGTGCGTACCTACGCAACTGTCTTGCATGCTCTGCTCATGTACCCCAAAACCTAAAATCCAATAAAAAATTAAAAAAAAAAGAAATTTCAACATTTTTACATTGAGAACAAGGGAAGCCAATGGTGTGACACTGAATCCTAGGCTGAAAGCCTCAGAATCCCAGGAACTAATGGTGTAAGTCTTGGAGCGCAAAGGTCAGTGAGCCTGCAGTTCTGATGTCAAATACAGCAAAAAGAAGTCTATCCCAGCTCTCAGAGAGAGACCCATTTGCCTTCTATAATTGTTCTTTTTGGGATCCCAGCTATCTGGATGATGCCCATTAACATTGAGGGCAAGTCTTCCCCACTTATTCCACTCAGACTCAATAATCTCCTCAGGAAACACCCTAATAGATACACCAAAAATATTTTTTTACCAGTTTTTTAGGTATTTCTTAATCTAGATAACCTGATACCCAAAAGTAAGTCCACCATGTCGTGTCTTTAAACCATACTTTATTTCCAAATAAACGAAATAAAAAGGTAATATTTCTTCTTAACATGATGCTGACATCCTGTAATTCTGATTTTCAGAAATCTAGACATTAGGCATTTTAGACTTTCAAGATTTAGACATTAAGAATTTTACTCTTTTGAGATTTCAACATTTAACATTAGGGTGTTTGGGATTTTGTCTTCAGGGATTATGATTCAAACTTATGAATAATGCTGCAATGAGTATCGAAGTAGAGCTATACCTTTGAAATCCTGACCTCAGCTGTTTTGAATATATACCCAGAAATGAGATAGCTGGATCAAATGTTAACTATATTTCTTACATTTCTAAGAATCTCCACAATGTCTTTCATAGTGGCTGCACCAATTAAGTGCCAGATTCCTGCCAACATTGTGCAGGGGTTCCCTTTTCTCTAAATCCTCACCAACAATTGTTATCTGTTGAGTTTGTCTATTTATAATAGCCATTGTAACAGATGTGAGTTGATAGGTCAAACAAATAAACTGATTTTTAAAATGGGCAAATAACTTGAATAAATATCGAAGAACATACAAATGAGCAACAGGCACGTGAAAGGGTGCTCAACATTACTAATAATCAGGGAAACATATGTATTCTTGAGCTGTGTGATGATATTGATCTAACCAAATATTCAGTTTCTCATTTCTTATCCTCTTCTTTGTCTTTGATCCAGATTGAGTCAAGCTTGTCACCTTCCTTCAGGCCCCTTAACTTTGCTTGCCCCTAAGTCTGGGCAAGCACCAAAAACTAGAATGTACATATTTCGTAGGTTTTTCTTCTGACAATCACTTAACACAGAGAGACAATTTTCTTGTCAGATTCCATTGGTTATTTCCCCTCACTTGCTCAATGTCTTTTTAAAAGTTTCAGAAATCTTTGATTCTTTCTCCTTACCTAGTAAAAGAAAATCTTCTTCTATGATGTTTTGAGACCCTTGCAGAGTGTTCTTCCTGTTGCAATGACTTTCTCCTGAATAAAGTTAGTCCCTATGTTGGGAATTATTTTTATTTGACAGTTTTCTGGTGCTTTAGCTCTAATGGAACCATGACTAACCCTTGCACCTCACTGTTATTACCCAAGTATAAATGCAGCATTTTCTCTTTTTGGCTGGGAAATAGGGATTTATGATGGTAAATCATAATTCCTAATCCAGTGCTCTAGACATTTGTCTGTTGTAGCATGACAGAGAGTTGCTTTCTGTTACTGGATTTCTTCCGTTTTTTTTTTTTCTGTTTGAGCAGAACATTTATTGGCACTTCTATTCAAGTGAAAATGTTTGTGGATGGAAGTCTTCTTTGTTCTTTAGAAGTAGGGAATTACTCCCTGATACACTTTGAATATTTGTCCCACACAAATATCCTGTAGAAATGTGGTCCCCAATCTTGGTGGTAGGCTTTTGTAGGAGGTGTTTGGGCCATCCCCTTGGTGATGATGACAGTGAGCTCTCACTCTGAGAGTTCACATTAGATCTGGTCATTTTTTAATTTTTCTTTTTTTTTGGAGATGGAGATTCACTCTCATTGCCCAGGCTGGAGTGCAGTGGCACAGTCTTGGCTCACTGCAATCCTGTGCCTCCTGGATTCAGGAGATTCCCCTGCCTCAGCTTCCCAAGTAGCTGGGATTACAGGTACCTACCACCATGCCTGGCTATTTTTTTTGTAGGGTTTCACCATGTTGGCTAAGCTGGTCTCAAACTTCTGACTTCAGGTGTTCCACACATCTTGGCCTCCCAACGTGCTAAAATTACAGGCGTGACCCACTTTGTCTGGCAGGATTTAAAATTTTTTTAATTTTCGATTTTTTTGAGTCTGAGTCTTGCTCTGTCACCCAGGCTGGAGTGCAGTGGCACAATCTGAGCTCACTGCAACTGCTGCCTTCCAGGTTTAAGTGATTCTGATTCCTCAGACTTGCAAGGAGCTGGGATTACAGACGTGCACCACCATGCCCTGCTACTTTTTGTATTTTCAGTAGAGTTGGTGTTTTGCCATGTTGGCCAAGCTGGTTTCAAACTCCTGGCCTCAAGTGATCTGCCTGCCTTGGCTCGGCCTCCCAAAATGCTGGGATTACAATCATAAGCCACCAAACCCAGCCCAGAACCAGTAGTTTAAAAGTGTGTGACACCTCCCCCCTCAACTCTTTGTTTCTTTTGCTCTTGCTATCACCATGTGACATGCCTATTCCCCCTTTCACCTTATGCCTTGAGTTTAAGCACCCTGAGGCCTCTTTGGATTCCAAGTGGATGCCAACACAATGCTTTCTGTAAAGCTTGCTGAACCATGAGCCAGTTAAACCTTTTTTCTTTATAGATTAGCCAGTCTTGGGTATTTCTTTATAGCAACGCAAGAATAACCTGATGCAGAAAATTGTACCAGGAGCAGGTGTTGCTGTAAAGATATCTGAAAGTGTGAAAGCAGCTTTGAAACCATGTAATGGGCTGCAGCTGGAAGAGTTTGGAGGACTCAGAAGAAGACAGGTTTATTAGAGAAAGTTTGAAACATCTTAGAAGTCAGTTAAATAATTGTGACCAAAATGCTGATGGGTGATATGGACACTGCAATCCAGGCTGACAAGGTATCAGATGAAAATGAGGAACTTATGGAGAACTGGGGCAAAGGTCATGCATGTTATACCTCAAAAAAAAGCTTAGCTGCATAGTGTTTATACTCCACGGATTGTGGAAGTTTGAATATTAGAGTGATAATTTAGGGTATCTGGCAGAAGAAATTTCTAGGCACTGAAGAGTTGAAGATGTAGCCTGACAGCCTATTCTCAGATGCAGTAGCAAAGAAATTGCTTAAAGTTGGAACGTATATTCAGAAGGAATAGAGTATAAAAGTTTGGAAATCTCGCAACCTGACCATGTGGTAGAAAAGACAAGCCCAATTTCAGAGGACAAATTCAAGCAGGCTGTGGAGCAATCACTTGCTAGAGGAATTTGCATAACTAAAAAGGAGCCAAATTCTTACAGCCAAGACAATGGAAACAAGACCTTAAAAGCATTCCAGAGTCCTTTGTGGTAGCCTCTCCCATCCCAGGCCCAGAAGTCTAGGAGGGAAGACTGGTTTCGTGGGCCAGGTCCAGGGCCCCACTGCCCTGCACAGCCTTGGGACACTGCTTCCCACATCCCAGCTGATTTAGCTCAGCCAAAGCTCAAATTGGCCCAGGTACAGCTCAAGCTGCTACTTTTGAGAATGCACGCTATAAAGCTTGGTGGCTCCCACATGGTGTTAAACCTTTGGCTATGCAGAGTGCAACAGTTAAGTCTTTGTAGCTTCTACCTAGATTTCAGAGAGTGTATGAGAAAACCTGGGTGCCTGGGAAGAAGCCTGCTGCAGCATTGGATCCCTCACATAGAACCTCTAAAAGGGCAGTGGCAAAGGGTAATGTGGAGTTGGAGCTCCCATACAGAGTCCCCAGTGGAGCACTGCCTAGTGGATCTGTGGGAAGGGGGCCACCACTCTCCAGACCCCAGAATGTTAGATCCATCAGCAGCTTGCAACTTCAGCATGGAAAAGCTACAGGGACTCAACTCCAGCCTGTGAGATTAACCTTGGTGGCTGAATCCTGCTAAACCACAGGGATAGAGCTGCCAAAGGCCATGGGAGCCTACCCCTGTACCAGTGTGACCTGGATACATGACATGGAGTCAAAGGAGATTATTTAGAAACTTTAAAACCTAATGGCTGTCCTGCTGAATTTCAAGATTCATGTGGCCTGTAGTTCATTTCTTTTGTCCTATTTGTCTTTTTTGGACTGGGAATATTTGTTCAATGCTTATACTCCTATTATTTTTTTCTTGGAAGTAACTAACTTGTGTTTTTTGTTTTTTATTTTCATTCCCTTGGCACATAGGTGGAAGAGACTTCCCTTGTCTCAGATGAGACTTTGGACTTTGGAATTCTGAGTTAATGGTGGAATAAGACTGAGGAATATTGGAAAGACAGGATTGTATTTTGCATTGTGAGAAGTACATGAATTTAAGGGGAGGCAGAGGTGGAATTATATAATTTGGATATTTGTCTCCACCTAAACCTCACATTGAAATGTAATTTCCAATTTTGGAGGTGGGACCTGGTGGGAGGTGTTTGGATAATGGGGGCAGATCCTTCATGAATGGCTTGAGCTATCACTCTTTTCCTTCTGCTATGATTATAAACTTCCTGAGGCCTCCTCAGAAACTGTGCAGATGACAGAACCATGCCTCCTATAAAGCCTGCAGAACCACAAGGCAATTAAACCTCTTATTGTTATAAATTACTCAGTCTCAGGTATTTCCCTAAAACAATGTAAGAATGACCGAGGACTCAAGATGGCACTGTGAGAACAACCCAGGATTGGAGCTCTCATTGAATCCACAAAGAGGTGAGTCCTAGCTGCATTTCCAGACTGATCTTTGTTGCCCACAGAACGGGGAACTCCCAAGTATAAAAAAGACACGGGACGCCAGGCAGTAGGTCTGCCTGGCGAAGCTGGCAGCCGGGGTGGGGGCGGCCGGCCCTACCCAGCAATCTCCACAGGGCGCGCTTGTCCAGGTGCCCTGTTGAACCGGCAACCTGAGACTTGAGAGGGCTGGACTTGAGACTGAACGAGACTTGGACAGTAGGCCAGCCCAGGGGATTGCAGGGACAGATCGTTTGGGATACCCAGTGGGACGAACAAAACTGCGATTTCAAACTATCCCGAGCAGACGGTCCGAGATGCTCTGTGGGGGAGGGGCGTCCACCACTACCGAGGCAACCCGCCCCAACTGAGATACACGCCCACTGCTGACGCAGCCAGCCATTGATGAGGAAACCCGTCCCTACTGAGATACACACCCACTGCTGATGCAGCCTGCCGTTGCTGAGGCAACATGCTACAACGAAGAGACTCCGCCGCAGGGCGTGGCGGAGACCACAGCAGAGCCTGCAGGAACAGGGCGAATCACACAACAGCAGGGCGGAGCCTCGGCAGCCAAACACTGGCTAGTCTGCCTTCTAGCTGGGCAGGACACCTCATCGAACATCGAAAAATAAAGCCCGAACCCCCCAAAACAGAGCATTTGAGAAAAAAAGGGTTTTTCTTAATGAGCTCTGTTGCAGCAGAATCAAACATAGCAGCCTAACAGCCCTGAATGAACAACAGAGCTCACAGCTCAGCAATTGAGCTCCAAAAAAGTACAGACTGTCTCCTCAAGCAGCTCCCTGACCCCTTTATATCCAAAAGACTGACATTTAGCAGGCATCATCCTGGGACAAAGACAGCAGAAAAAGAAACGGGTAGCATCCCTCACTGTGCCACAGCTGCTAGAGGTGCACCCCAGACAAGCAGGGCCTGGAGTGGACCTCAGCAGTCGTACAGCGAAGGGGCTAGGCTGGTAGAAGGAAAACCAAGTAACAGAAATACTTCATCATCAACAATCTGGGTGTCCACTCAGAGACCCAATCGAAAAGTCAGCAACTACGTAGACGACAAGCGGATAAACCCACAAAGATGGGAAGAAACCAGCGAAAAAAGGAGGAAAACATCTGAAACCAGAACACCTTGCCTCCTAGAAAGGACCAAAACACCTCACCAGCAAGGGAGCAAAGCTGGACGGAGAATAACTGTGATGAAATGATGGAATTAGACTTCAGAAGGTGGATAATGAGAAACTTTTGTGAGCTAAAAGAACATGTATTAAATCAATGCAAAGAAACTAAGGAACTTAAAAAAAGATATGAGGAAATGATAACAAGAATGGATACATTAGAGAGGAATATGAATAAATTAAAGGAGCTGAAAAACACAATACGAGAACTTCACGAAGCATGCACAAGTTTCAATAGCCGAATTGACCAAGCAGAAGAAAGAATATCTGAAGTCGAAGACCAACTCAATGAAATAAAACGAGAAACCAAGATTAGAGAAAAAAGCGCAAAAAGGAATGAACAAAGTCTCCAAGAAATGTGGGACTATGTGAAAAGATCTAATCTACGTTTGATAGGTGTACCGGAAGGGGACGAAGAGAATGAATCCAAGCTGGAAAATACTCTTCAGGACATCATGAAGGAAAACTTCCCGCACCTAGCAAGACAGGCCAACACTCAATTGCAGGAAATACAGAGAACACCACAAAGATATTCTGCAAGAAGAGCAACCCCAAGGCACATAATCGTCAGATTCAACAAGGTTGAAATAAAGGAGAAAATACTAAGGGCAGCCAGAGAGAAAGGTCGAGTTACCCACAAAGGGAAGCCCATCAGACTCACAGCAGATCTCTCGGCAGAAACACTACAAGCCAGAAGAGAGTGGGGGCCAATATTCAACATTCAAAAGAAAAGAAATTTCAACCCAGAATATCATATCCACCCAAACTGAGCTTCAGAAGTGAAGGAAAAATAAAATCCTTTGCGAACAAGTAAGTACTCAGAGATTTTGTCACCACTAGGCCAGCTTTACAAGAGCTCCTAAAAGAGGCACTACACGTAGAAAGGAACAACCAGTACCAGCCATTCCAAAATCACACTAAAAGTTAAAGAGCATCAATATAATGAATATTCTACAACAACTAACAGGCAAAACAGCCACTTAGCATCAAAATGGCAGTATCAAATTCACACATAACAATATTAACCCTAAATGTAAATGGACTAAATGCACCAATCAAAAGACACAGACTGGCAAATTGGATAAAAATCCAAAACCCATCAGTGTGCTGTATCCAGGAAACCCATCTCACATGCAAGGATACACAAAGGCTCAAAATAAAGGGATGGAGGAAGACTTACCAAGCAAATGGAGAGCAAAAAAAAGCAGGAGTTGCAATTATCATCTCTGATAAAATAGACTTTAAAGCAACAAAGATCAAAAGAGACAAAGAAGGCCATTACATACTGGTAAAAGGATAGATACAACAAGAAGAGCTAACGATCCTAAACATATATGGACCCAATTCAGGAGCACACAGATACATAAGGCAAGTTCGTAATGACTTACAAAGAGACTTAGACTCCCACACAATAATAGTGGGAGACTTTAACACTCCACTGTCAATATTAGACAGATCAACCAGACAGAAAATCAACAAGGATATCCAGGGCTTGAACTCAGACCTGGAGCAAGCAAACCAGATAGACATTTACAGAACTCTCCACCCCAAATCCACAGAATATACATTCTTCTCAGCACCACATCACACCTACTCAGAAATTGACCACTAATTGGAAGTAAAGCACTGCTCAAAAAATGCAAAACAACTGAAATCATAACAAACAGCCTCTCAGACCATAGTGCAATCAAGTTAGAACTCAGAATACAGAAACCAACCCAGGACTGCACAGCTTCATGGAAACTGAACAACTGGCTCTTGAATGTTGACTGGGTAAACAATGAAATGAAGTCAGAAATAAAGAAGTTCTTCGAAACCAATGAGAACGAAGACACAACATGCCAGAACCTCTGGGACACATTTAAAGCAGTCTCTAGAGGAAAGTATATAGCAATAAGTGCCCATATGAGGAGAATGGAGAGATCCAAAATTGACACCCTATCATCAAAATTGAAAGAGCTAGAGGAGCAAGATCAAAAAAACTCAAAACCCAGCAGAAGACAAGAAATAACTAAGATCAGAGCAGAACTGAAGGAAATTGAGATACGAAAGACCCTTCAAAAAATCAATGAATCCAAGAGCTGGTTTTTTGAAAAGATCAACAAAATAGACAGACCACTAGCCAGATTGATTAAAAAGAAAAGAGAGAACAACCAAATAGATGCAATAAAAAATGATAAAGGGGAAATCACCACAGATTCCACAGAAATTCAGACCATCATCAGAGAATACTACAAACAACTCTATGCGCATAAACTAGTAAACCTGGAAGAAATGGATAAATTCCTGGACTCCTGTGTCCTCCCTAGCCTAAACCAGGAGGAAGCTGAAACTATGAATAGACCAATAACAAGGTCAGAAGTCCAGGCAGCAATTAAGAGCCTACCACACAAAAAAAGCCCAGGTCCAGACGGGTTCACAGCCGAATTCTACCAGACACACCAAGAGGAGCTGGTACCATTTCTTCTAAAACTATTTCAAACAATCCAAAAACAGGGAATACTTCCCAAATCATTTTACGAGACCAACATCATCCTGATACCAAAACCCGGCAGAGACCCAACAAGAATAGAAAACTTCAGGCCAATATCCTAGATGAACATAGATGCAAAAGTCTTCAATAAAATATTGGCAAGCCGATTGCAACAGCAAATCAAAAAACTTATTCACCATGATCAAGTAGGATTCATCCTGGGGATGCAAGGCTGGTTCAACATATGCAAGTCTATAAACGTAATTCACCACATAAACAGAACCAAAAACAAAAACCACATGATTATCTCAATTGACGCAGAGAAGGCATTTGACAAAATTCAACAGCCCTTTATGCTAAAAACCCTCAATAAACTCGGTATCGATGGAACGTATCTCAAAGTAATAAAAGCTATTTATGACAAACCAACAGCCAATATCATACTGAATGGGCAAAAACTGGAAGCATTCCCTTTGAAATCTGGCACTAGACAAGGATGCCCTCTTTCACCACTCCTATTCAATATAGTTCTGGAAGTTCTAGCCAGAGCAATCAGGCAAGAAAAAGAAATAAAGGGTATTCAAATAGGAAAGGTGGAAGCCAAATTGTCTCTATTTGCCAACGACATGATAGTATACCTAGAAGACCCCATCACCTCAGCCCAAAAACTCCTGAAACTGATAAGCAACTTCAGCAAAGTCTCAGGATATAAAATCAATGTGCAAAAATAACAAGCATTCGTCTACACCAATAACAGACTTAAAGAAACCCAAATCAAGAACGAACTGCCATTCACAATTGCTACAGAAAGAATAAAATACCTTGGAATACACCTCACAAGTAACGTAAGGGACCTCTTCAAGGAGAACTACAAACCACTGGTCAACGAAATCAGAGAGGACACAAACAGATGGAGAAACATTCCATGTTCATGGTTAGGAAGAATTAATATCGTGAAAATGGCTATACTTCCCAAAGTAATTTACAAAATCAACGCTATCCCCATCAAGCTACCATTGACTTTCTTCACAGAACTGGAAAAAACCACCATGAACTTCATATGGAACCAAAAGTGAGCCCGCATAGCCAAGTCAATTCTAAGCAAAAAGAACACAGCGGGGGTGGGGGGCATCACACTACCGGATTTCAAACTATACTACAAGGCTACAGTAATCAAAACAGCATGGTACTTGTACCAGAACAGAGATATAGACCAATGGAACAAAACAGAGGCACCTGAGGCAAAACAACTTATCTACAACTATACAGACTTTGATAAACCTGACAAAAACAAGCAATGGGGAAAGGATTCCCTGTTTAACAAATGGTGTTGGGAAAACTGGCTAGCCATGTGCAGAAAGCAGAAACTGGACCCCTTCCTGACACCTTACACTAAAATTAACTCCAGATGGATTAAAGACTTAAACATAAGACCTGGCACCATAAAAACCCTAGAAGGAAATCTAGGCGAAATCATCCAGGACATAGGAGTAGGCAAGGACTTCATGACCAAAACACCAAAAGCATTGGCAACAAAAGCCAAAATAGACAAATGGGACCTAATGAAACTCCACAGCTTCTTCACAGCAAAGGAAACCATTACTAGAGTGGATCGGCAACCAACAGAATGGGAAAAAATTTTTGCAGTTTACCCATCTGACAAAGGGCTGATATCCAGGATTTACAAAGAAATCAAACAGATTTACAGAAAAAAACAAGCCCATTCAAAAGTGGGCAAAGGATATGAACAGACACTTTACAAAAGAAGACATATATGAAGCCAACAATCATATGAAAAAATGCTCATCGTCACTGGTCATCAGAGAGATGCAAATCAAAACCACATTGAGATACCATCTCACGCCAGTTAGAATGGCGATCATTAAAAAATCTGGAGACAACAGATGCTGGAGAGGATGTGGGGAAAAAGGAACACTTTTACACTGTTGGTGGGAGTGTAAATTAGTTCAACCATTGTGGAAGAGGGTGTGGCGATTCCTCAAGGCCTTAGAAATAGAAATTCCATTTGACCCAGCAATCCCATTACTGGGTATATATCCAAAAGACTATAAATTGTTCTACTATAAGGACACATGTACACGAATGTTCATTGCAGCACTGATTACAATAGCAAAGACCTGGAATCAACCCAAATGCCCATTGATAATAGACTGGATTGGAAAAATGTGGCACATATACACCATGGAATATTATGCAGCAATCAGAAATGATGAGTTCGTGTCGTTTGTAGGGACATGGATGAATCTGGAGAACATCATCCTCAGCAAACTGACACAAGAACAGAAAATGAAACACCGCATATTCTCATTCATAGGCGGGTGATGAAAAATGAGAACACAGGGACACAGAAAGGGGAGTACTAAACACTGGGGTCTATTGGGGGGAAAAGGGGAGGGCCAGTGGGAGGGGGAGGTGGGGAGGGATAGCCTGGGGAGAAATGCCAAATGTGGGTGAAGGGGAGAAGGAAAGCAAAGCACACTGCCATGAGTGTAACTATGCAACTGTCTTGCATGCTCTGCTCATGTACCCCAAAACCTAAAATCCAATAAAAAATTTTTTAAAAAGACCAGATTTTTGTTTTTTTGAACTGAAGTACATTCCACTGTGCATATATACCATATTATGTCTGTTCATGAATTTATTGATGGACACATGGATTTATTTCGTATCTTGGCTTTTGTGAATAGCACTACAATGAATATAGGAGTGCAGATTTTTGACATACTTATTTCCTTTTCTTTAAATATATACCCAGAAGTGCAATTTCTGAATCATATGGTAGTTCTAAATATAGCTTTTGAAAAACCTACACACTCTTCTTCACAGTGGCTTTATCAATTTAAATTTAAACCAACAGTGAAGTGTTCATCTTTATCTGCATCCTTTCCAGAGTTAGTTATTTTTTGTCTTTTTGTTAATAGCCAATCTAAGATGAAAGATAATATTGTGGATTGAGTTTGCATTTTCCTGATAAATAATGATGTTGAGCATTTTATTATATATTTCTTGGCTACATATGTCGTCTTCTTTTGAGATATGTTTATTCAGATATTTTGCTCATTTCTAAGTCAGTTTATTTATTTGTTTTTTGCTAATAATTTGTTGGAGTTTCTTATAGATACTTGTTATTATTTCCTTGTCAGATGGATAGCTTGAAATTATTATCTCCCATTCTGTAGGTTATCTCTTTGTTGTCTTGATTTTTTAAAAATTTTGCTGTTGTTATGAAGAAGCTTTTTAGTTTGACGTAATCTCATTTCTCTATTTTCACTTTTGTTGACTGTGCTTTTGAGGTTTTACCTAACATATCTTTGCCCAGACTATTTTAACAAGGTTTAATTTTAGTTTCAGAGTTTCCAGTCTTTATTTTTATTTTTATTTTACTTTAAGTTCTGGGGTACATGTGCAGATCTTGCAAGATACATAGGTATACATGTGATGGTGGTTTGC